>NC_053392.1:349990089-352390089 GCF_905171765.1 Bufo bufo
GCCACCCACAGATGAATTTCATTCATGAAAAAGAATTATTAATAAAATCATTAAAAAAAAAAGTATTTTAAAAGTATTTGGGCAAAAAGGCAGTTTCGGTTTCGGTTTTCGGTCAAGGGCATCCTGAATTTTCGGTTTCGGACCAGAATTTTCATTTCGGTGCACCCCTAATACATACATACATACACACATACATACATACATACACACACACACACACAGCTAGACTCATGGACACAGCGCAGTGGGTGAGATTTATTACTAGGGGCACAATATACATGTGGTGAACTGTTCTCTCACCTAGTCCTCATGCCATAGGCTTTGGGCCTCATGCAGACAACTATTTTTCATCCATGTGCGATCTGATTCTGGATTTTATTTCGGATCCGTGTGGCCATTCCACAAATTATAGAATGCGTCCTATTCTTGTCAATATTGCAGACGAGAATAGTCAGTAGACAACCCCTTTAAAGGAGCTGTCCAAATAAAAATAAAAATGCAAGTAAGATACAGTGCTGCCCATAATTATTCATACCCCTGGCAAATTTTGACTTAGTTACTTTTATTCAACCAGCAAGTAATTTTTCGACGGGAAATGACATGTGTCTCCCAAAAGATAATAAGAGAATGTACAAGAGGCATTATTGTGGAAAAAAAAAAAAAAAAAACGCAATTAGACTTACCGGTAATTCCGTTTCCTTGAATCCACCATGATGGCCCACATTGAGATTGACCCTTGACCTCTGTAGGGGCAGGAACACATAGAGAGTTTAAATTCCCCCCACCCCTCCACCTCCTCAGTGCTTTACAAATTATCCGAAAGGTGGAAAAGAGTAAAAGATATTGATTCATACCCTTAAACTCGTAATATATATATATATATATATATATATATATATATATATATATATATATATATATATATATATATATATATATATATTTTTTTTTTTTTTTTTTTTTTATTACATATATGATATGTGTGTTTTTGGTTTTTTTTGGGATGGGAATAGTACGGGGCCGTCATGGTGGATTCAAGGAAACGGAATTACCGGTAAGTCTAATTGCGGTTTTTCCATTTCATCCACCATGACGGCCCACATTGAGATGTATCAAATGACTACATGGGTGGGGATATGGCCTGTATAATCTTCCGACCAAAAAGAGCCTCATTCGAGTCCGGAAGATTAAGGCGATAGTGTCTTACAAAAGGTGTTTGTGCTAGCCCAGGTTGCGGCCCTACAAATCTGGTCTAGTGAGACGCCTCTTTTTTCAGCCCAAGAGGAGGCAGTGGCCCTAGTGGAGTGGGCTTTAATATTGCCGGGACTGGGCTTGCCCTGTATCCTGTAGCAACACTCGATGGTGGACCTGATCCATCTAGCTATGGAGGATTTGGCTAGCTTCTTCCCTTTATTTTTTCCAGAGAACTGAACTAGTAGATTATTATCTATCCTAAGAGCCCTGGTAGCCTCCAGGTATTGAATTACTGTATCCTTAACGTCTAAGAGATACATGTTATCACCAGACCCTGCAACTTCGGACCTAGTGATAGAAGGTAGAAAAATTTCCTGTTCCTGGTGGAAGGAGGAGACTACTTTAGGGAGGAACCCAGGGTCGAGCGTTAGGCGGATGTGATCATTACAAATTTGGAGATATGGTTCCCTGCAGGAGAGGGCCTGAAGTTCTCCAATACGTCTGGCTGAAGTAATTGCTATCAGGAAAGCAGTCTTCAGAGAAAGGTGTTTTAAGGAGATCTCTGATAACGGTACAAACGGAGGCTTTGTTAGGCCTTCTAGGACGATGTTCAAGTCCCAAGTTGGAGCTCTAGATTTAAGGGTGGGTCTTAACCTTGAAGCTGCTTTAATAAATCTCCTGACCCATCTGTGATTGGCTAAGCTGCAGTCGTAGAAGGTACTGAGGGCTGATATTTGTACTTTCAGAGTACTAGGTCTCAGACCTAATTCCAGGCCGCTCTGGAGGAAGTCCAGAATCTTGTTGATGGGAGGAGAGGAGGTGTCCGGGTGATCAATTCCTAACCAAGAACAGTATCTTTTCCATATCTTTAAATAGATGGAAGATGTCACTTTTTTCCTACTGGCCTTGAGCGTGAGAATCACCTTATCTGACAGGCCTCTGTTCTTTAAGGTTTCGCTCTCAGGATCCAGGCTGCCAGTCTGAAGATTCCTGGGTCTGGATGCAGAAGTGGGCCCTGGACTAAGATGTCTCTCTGAAAAGGAATTTCCCAGGGATCCTCCAGCGATAGCTGTTTTAGAGTAGAGAACCAGCTCCTCTTTGGCCATAGGGGGGCTATTAGGATGAGAGTAGTTGGTTCTCCTAGAAGCTTCTGGATGACTCGCGGTAATAGTGGTATCGGGGGAAATGCATAAGCTAGTCTCCAACTCCACTGAATTGATAGGGCGTCTATTGCCCACGGGCCGTCCTCCTGGTTTAGGGAGCAAAAGCATTCTACCTGCGTATTTTTTCTTGAAGCGAATAAGTCTACTTCCGGATGACCCCATCTTTTTGAGATCCTCTGGAAGATATTTCGGTTTAGGGACCATTCCCCTGGATCTATTTTTTCCCTGCTCAGGTAGTCTGCTACTGTGTTTTCGCAGCCCTTTAAATGGATGGCGGAGAGCGACAGGGTGTTCTCTTCTGCCCAGGAGAAGATTCTCATTGCTACAGCACCCAACAGGCGTGACCTTGTCCCTCCTTGGTGTCGTAGGTATGCCACAGTTGTGGTATTGTCGGATAGAATTTTTAAATGATGACCCCTCAGTAGGTCCTCTCCTTTTGTTAATGCTTCGAGGACAGCGTACAGCTCTCTGTAATTGGAGGATCTTTTTCTTATGTCTTCTGGCCAAGTACCCTGTAGAAGGTGGTCTCCTATTTTTGCTCCCCAGCCTTCAAGACTTGCGTCTGTTATTACCTGAACGGCCGGGTAGTTCCGCCACTGTAGACCTCCAAGCAGTCGTCTTCTTTCTTTCCACCAGCTTAGATCTGATTTTACGGACTGAGGAATCCATACATCTTTGTCTAGGTTTATCTGTCTTCCATCCCATACACTTAGGATCCAACTCTGGATTACCCTTGTGTGGCTTTGGCACCAGGCAACCGAGGGGATGCAGGCAGTTAGACTTCCGAGAAGACTCATGGACCGTCTGATGGAGCATCTGTGAGAACTCTGAAACATTCGGATCTTCTCTATTAATGCCACTGTTTTGTCCTGGGGGAGAAAGGTCTTTAACAGGGCTGAGTCCAGTTCTACGCCTAGGAATCTTATTCTTCTGGATGGAATCAGCGTGGATTTTTTTATATTTATGATCCAACCCAGACTTTCTAGGAACTCTGAGAATCTCCGAGTTGCAGACAGATGTTCGGCTTCTGTATTGCCAAGAATAAGGAAGTCGTCTAGGTATGGGATAATTGTTATACCTTCCTGACGAAGATAGGCCACCATTTCCACTACCACCTTTGTGAAGACCCTGGGGGCCGAGGAGATGCCGAAAGGGAGGGCGACATATTGAAAATGGTGGATCAAGCCGTCCGGCCCTTTTAGGGAGAATCTTAAGTACTTTTGAGAAAGATGATGAATAGGGATATGGTAGTATGCGTCTTTGAGGTCGATTGACGACATAAACGCTCCTTTCTGTATTAGGGGAATAGTGGATGTGATGGTTTCCATCCTGAATTTCCTGTATAAGATGGATCTGTTTAGAGGTTTTAGGTTTATGATGGTTCGCAGGGATTGGTCTGGTTTCTTTACTAGGAAGAGGTTGGAGTAGAAGCCTCTCCTTTGTTCTATTTGCGGGACCCTCTGAATTACCCCTAGATCTAAAGAGGTCTCGGACGCCCTGCCATATTTTTGGAAGCTCTGTTTTGTTCTGGGATGAGATGCAGAATCTTCTTGGGGGGATTGATGTGAATTCTATCTTGTAGCCTTGAGAGACTACGTTTAGAACCCAGGGATTTGAGGTGATCTGCTCCCAAGATGGTAAAAACCCCTTCAATCTCCCCCCTACTCTGGCGTCATTGCTGTTTATTTTGTCGGTTTTGGGGATTGAGGATGAAGCCTCTCCCTCTTCCCCCTTTGGGATAGCTCCATCTGCCATTTTTTTCTTTCCTCCTGTAGGACCTCTGCTGGGGCTGGAACTGACGAAAGGGCTTCTTTCTAGACTCCTTGTCCTCCGGAAATCCCTTTTTCTTATCCGCCGCTCCCTCTAGAATTTTATCTAGAGTGGGACCAAAGACAAACTCCCCAGAAAATGGGATAGAACAGAGTTTGGCTTTGGATGCCTTGTCCCCTGACCATGCTTTCATCCATAATGCTCGCCTGGCTGCGTTAGAGAGAGCAGCGTCTTTGGCTGAGAAGCGGATGGATTCCGCGGAGGCATCCGCTAAGAATGCTGTGGCGGAACGAAGGAGTGGAATAGACTCCCTGATTTCTTCTCTTGGGGTCTTATTTTTTAGGTGTTCGTCCAACTCCCCCAGCCATATATACATAGCCCTGGCTACTGAAGTTGCTGCAATGTTTGCTTTTACTCCAAACATTGCTGATTCCCAGGATCTTTTTCGGAGCCCGTCTGCTTTTCTGTCCATTGGATCACCCAATTGGGAGGAATCCTCAAAAGGAAGAGCGGTTTTCTTTACAACCTTAGCCACCTGTATGTCGACTTTGGGGGTCTGATTATATATTTTGCTTTCTGCTGGGTCAAAGCAGAGTCGGTTCCTGAACTCCTTGGGGACACCTAATCTCTTCTCAGGATCTGCCCACTCCTCCATTATCATTTCCCGTATATTCTCGTTTATAGGAAAGACGATGGAAGTCTTGGATCTAAGGCCGCCAAACATTTCATCTTGAACGGTCCGGGGTCTAGGGGTATCCTCGATTCCCATTGTGGACCTGACTGCTCTGAGTAAATCCTCCATCTCGTCTGTGGAGAAAAAATATTTTTTGTCCTCCTCCAAAATTTCCCCCTCGGACAAGGGGTCCTCAGCAGGAATCTGTCTAGATGTGACGGAAGCTTCCTCTACATCCTCGCCCTCAGATGAGGAGACGACCGACAGTTTGCGTTTCTTGGGAGGGTTGGGGACACTAGCGGGAACAGACATAGTGGCCAAAGAAGATCTGATTTCGTCCGTAATAAAAGTTTTTATTTTGGACAGAATATCTGGTTGCTCTTCCTTCCATATTTCGGCAGTACAAGGCTTGCACAGCCTCTTTTTGTAATTTTCAGGTAACCTTCTTGAGCATGCACAGCACTTTGAGAGCTTTGCTTTAGTTTTAGATTCTTTGCTGCCCTGGAGGAAGCAACCAGATATACCGTATTTAGAATTGTAACAGAAGTAAAATTAAAAATACAATTTCCCCCCAGAGGGGACTCACTGTACTGATGGCCGAAGGGTCAGATCCTTCCTGGCGAGGAGTAGGTGCTTCAGACATCGCGGTGCAGCAGTCAAAGGCTGACAACCGCGCTCTTTTTAAATTCTTGTCCCGGCGTCTGACGTCATCAAGCAGCGCCCCGACTGACAGCGTAAGCCTGCGCCGCACCAGCTTGTAGAAAAAGGTACATGCGCCGCCCGGCCCGCCCTTAATGCGCTTCATGCGCCGCACCACTCCTCCTGCCGGTCACCTGTAAGGAAGGACGCCAAGCGCCGCGCGCGAGGCGCCTTGTGAAGCCGGCACCCCCGACTATTACCCAGAAGAGGGAAGGAAGTCTGAGGTAGGGAAGGACCGCAGGCCTCAGCATAAGCTAAGACGAGGGTCCTTGTTGCTCCAAGCTGGCCAGCCTTAGCCCCTGCCGTGGGAGGCCAGCAGGAGATTCCTGTAACAGAATAAAGCTACTACCCTCCAGGAAGGAGGGCTCTCTCTACATGTTGGCCCCTGTAGGGGCAGGAAAGCACTGAGGAGGTGGAGGGGTGGGGGGAATTTAAACTCTCTATGTGTTCCTGCCCCTACAGAGGTCAAGGGTCAATCTCAATGTGGGCCGTCATGGTGGATGAAATGGAAAAACATTTCTCTGCTTTTATTTACATTTGAGCAAAAAGTGTCCAGTCCAAAATTATTCATACCCCTCACAAACTGTCACAGTCTGTGGGAAAAATCAAAAGGTCTATACCATTCCAAATAGTCCAAGCTGTTCTAAAGCATCCTAATTACCCTGATTAATTGGGAACAGCTATTTTAACCCCTTAGGGACTTAGGACGTACCGATACGCCATGTTTGCCGAGTCCTTAAGGACCCAGGACGTACCGGTACGTCCTAACTTTAAAACTGCATCGCGGCGCGGGTTAATCGCAACTGGATGTGACCCCCCACGCATCGGCGATCGCTGCAAACCGCAGGTCAATTCAGCTGGCTTTTACCTGGTGCGGCGGCGGTGGTGGTATCGGGTCCCCATGGGGCTGTGGGGGGGACCCGATGGCATGGAAGGCAGCGCGATGCCTTCCTGAGGCATCGCCGCTGCCTTTCTGTGACGTGCCTGTGAGATCCAGCCCCCTGGATCTCAGAGGCCGGAAGCTGTACGAGTAATACACACAGTATTACTCATACAGCCAATGCATTCCAATACAGAAGTATTGGAATGCATTGTAAAGGGGATTAGACCCCCAAAAGTTCAAGCCCCAAAGTGGGACAAAATATAAAGTGAAAAAAAAAAAATGGAAAAAATAAAGTTTCCCCCCAAAAAATGTTTAAGTTTTAAGTAAAAATAAATAAAAACATCATTTTCCCCAAATAAAGTTAAAAAAAATTGGTAAAAAAAAAAAGAAAGAAGTATACATATTAGGTATCGCCGTGTCCGTATCGACGGGCTCTATAAACATATCACATGACCTAACCCCTCAAATGAACACCGTTAAAAATAAAAAATGAAAAAAGTGTGCTAAATAAACCATTTTTTGTCACCTTACATCTCAAAAAGTGTAATAGCAAGCGATCAAAAAGTCATATGCACCCCAAAATAGTGCCAATCAGTCATCTCATCCCGCAAAAAATTAGACCCTACCTAAGATAATCGCCCAAAAAATGAAAAAACTATGGCTCTCAGAATATGGAGACACTAAAACATGATTTTTTTTTGCTTCAAAAATGAAATCATTGTGTAAAACTTACATAAATAAAAAAAAAAGTATACATATTAGGTATCGCAGCGTCCGTGACAACCTGGTCTATAAAAAATATCACATGATCTAACCTGTCGAATGTTGTAAATAACAAAAAATAAAAAACAGCTATTTCTTGTTACCTTGCCTCACAAAAAGTGTAATACAGAGCAACCAAAAATCATATGTACCCTAAACTAGTACCAGCAATACTGCCACCCTATCCCGTAGTTTCTAAAATGGGGTCACTTTTTGGGAGTTTCTACTCTAGGGGTGCATCAGGGGGGCTTCAAATGGGACATGTGTCAAAAAAAACCAGTCCAGCAAAACCTACCTTCCAAAAACCGTATGGTGTTCCTTTCCTTCTCCGCCCTGCCGTGTGCCCGCACAGCGGTTTATGACCACATATGGGGTGTTTCTGTAAACTACAGAATCAAGGCCATAAATATTGAGTTTGGTTTGGCTGTTAACCCTTGCTTTGTAACTGGAAAAAAAAATTATTAAAATGGTAAAATCTGCCAAAAATGTGAAATTTTGAAATTGTATCTTTATTTTCCATTAATTCTTGTGGAACACCTAAAGGGTTAACAAAGTTTGTAAAATCAGTTTTGAATACCTTGAGGGGTGTAGTTTATAGAATGGGGTAATTTTTGGGTGGTTTCTATTATGTAAGCCTCATAAAGTGACTTCAGACCTGAACTGGTCCTTAAAAATTGGGTTTTTAAAAATGTCTTAAAAATTTCAAGATTTGGTTCTAAACTTCTAAGCCTTCTAACGTCCCCAAAAAATAAAATATCATTCCCAAAATGATCCAAACATGAAGTAGACATATGGGGAATGTAAAGTAATAACTATTTTTGGAGGTATTACTATGTATTATAGAAGTAAAGAAATTGAAACTAAATTTGGTATGTTTTTATAAATAAAAATGAATTTTTTTGACTTAATTTTACTAGCGTCATGAAGTACAATATGTGACGAAAAAACTGTCTCAGAATGGCCTGGATAAGTCAAAGCGTTTTAAAGTTATCACCACTTAAAGTGACACTGGTCAGATTTGCAAAAAATGGCCAAGTCCTTTTAAGGTGAAATAGGGCTGAGTCCTTAAGGGGTTAATCAACTCAACAGGTGAAAAAAAGCAGCTCACTGTAGGTTTGTGGACAGTCATGGCTAAGGCTACGTCTACACGACGACATTTGTCGCGCGACAAATAGGGCACAACTACACTGCAACATTTGCAGCGCAACATTTTGTTGCACTAATGTCGCGCGACAATTTTTATAATGGCAGTCTATGGTGTCTCACTGCAACTGCGACGCAACAGTTGCAGAAAAATCCATCTCGAATGGATTTTCTGCAACAGTTGCGTCGCAGTATGTTGCAGTGCGACACCATAGACTGCCATTATAAAAATTGTCGCGCGACATTAGTGCAACAAAATGTTGTCGTGTAGACGTGGCCTAAGACAAATGAGCTCAGTGAGGACCTGCGGCTGCGCATTGCGGCTGCTCACAAGTCAGGAAAGCGCTACAAGGCCATTTCTAAATGTTTTCAAGTTCCAGTGGCTACAGTGCAAAGTATTATTAAAATATACAAGATGTTCCGCACTGTGGAAAATCTCAGAGGACGTGGTCGGAAGCCAAAAGTGACACCTGTGCTGGCCAGGAGGATAGTTAGAGAGGTGAAAAAGAATCCAAGGATCACCACCAAGGCCATCCTGGTAAATCTGGGCGCTGCTGGTGGCAATGTCTCAAGGCAGACAATCCAACGGACACTGCACACTGCTGGGTTCCACTTCTCCAGATAAGGCACACAAAAGCTCGCTTGGCCTTTGCAAAAGCTCATCTGGACAAAGAAGACTTCTGGTCTTCTGCGTTATGGTCAGATGAAACAAAAATTTTATTGTTTGGTCACAATGATGTTTCCTTCATTTGGCGTAAAAAAGGAGAAGCCTTCAACCCAAAGAACACCATCCCCACTGTCAAACATGGTGGTGGAGAACCTAATGCTTTGGGGGGGTGTTTCAGCCAATGGACCAGAGAACCTAATCACAGTAAAGGGCACCATGAAAAAAGAGCAATACATGAGGATTCTCAACGACAACATCAGGCAGTCTGCAGAGAAACTTGGCCTTGGGCACCAGAGGACATTTCAGCATGACAATGACCCAAAACACATAGCAAAAGTGGTGAAGAAATGGTTATCAAACAACCTTAACGTTTTGGAGTGGCCCAGCCAGAGTCCAGACTTGAATCCAATTGAGAATCTGTGGAGGGAGCTAAAGATCAGGGTGATGGCAAGAAGACCCTCCAACCTGAAAGATTTGGAGCTCATTGCTAAAGATGAATGGGCAAAAATACCTGTGGAGACATTCAAAAAGCTGGTCTGCAATTATAGGAAGCGTTTGATTGCTGTAATAGCCAATAAAGGCTTTTCTAATGATTATATGAATAATTTTGGACTGGACACTTTTTGCTCAAATGTAAATAAAAGCTGAGAAATGTTTTTTCCACAATAATGCCTCTTGTACATTGTCTTATTATCTTTTGGGAGACACCGATGTCATTTCCCATCAAAAAATTACTTGCTGGTTGAATAAAAGTAACTTTATAAATTACCCACTGTCCCGAGCCCCTCTGTTTCGGTGCCACAGGTCCAATTTCTCCTAGGGCTTTGTTTCCTGGCTGTAGTGGTGACCACTGCAGTCAATCAATCATACCATATACCTCCAAGGCCAGTGACTGGCAGACACGTGTGGTACATACAGATGTCACTGCTGCAGCCAAAATCACAACACTAGGAAGGACCATAGTCCTTATTCACACAGTGCATTCAAATTGTGGTTTATTGCTGTAATTACCATTAAACACTGTGGTTTTGCACTAACTGCAACAATAATTCACTATTTGACCACACTGTGAGAATAAACTCTAGGGGTAGGGTCACACGGAGAGACCCAGGACGGCAGTCAGAAACAGTTCTGTGCAGTTTTCAAAATGATTAAGTAGCACACAATTATGCAAAAAAAAAAAAGACAAACAAAAACCAGCAGTTTCACCTAGAAGAGCGAACTGCTTGTCAATTCTAATGCCAAACCGTACCCCAGCGTGGCACTCAACCATGCCAATTCTACTCTGTGCGGACGCTTAGTTAAATTAAAAGGGCCCTCTGGGCCTGTACCTAAAAGGGCTTCTTCAGCTGATAACCTATGGACTGAAGACACTCTGAACAGCACTTACCCTTCTGTTACCCCGCCGATTCCACTATCCCAGCTGGGATCATATGACTGCCCGTTCCTCTGACGCCGCGATCAGATGTGCTCTTCTTTCTCCCTATTCAGTTACACGTACGGAAAAAAGAGGAGCACATGGAGTCAGGACATGAGAGGAACAGCGCAAAGCCAATCAGGCGGCCAGACGACAGTGGGGCAAGTACTACTCAAAGTGTCTTCTGTCCCCAGGTTAGCTGAAAGAGGCTCTAGCTAGAGGAGAACCCCTTTAAGTGGAGGAATGCTACTGCTCGATAAAGCTCTTACTGCAGCACTGCCCACCCATCTAGCCCCTGGCATGAAGCAGGGTCCCATACACTCTCACTACTCATTCTGCACCCTGACATGTAATACAGAAAGCTGACACGCCTCCTATACATGGCTACAATGCTGTAGCACATGCTGTAAGGACGACACACATAGTATGACCGGTAACCGGCGTCCACTTACCCAAATCCAGAGTCACCTGTCCCCAATCCCCTCTCTCCTACTGAACACATCCACATTAAGCGCGCTATTTTCTGCGCATGCGCACTCCGCCGCGGGTCAAGCCTCGTTTTCGGGCTGCTCTCCACCTAGGAAACGCTGTGCTGGTAAGTCACATATGTAGATAAGTGTAGTTTTAAAATATTACAGACACGCATTAACAACCGCTTAAAAAAATCCGCCTGCTGTCAAACGACCGCTCAGCTCACAGAACTAGATGCCCCAGTGACGGTGAAGTCTAGAATGTATGGGCTCCTACGAGGTTTAGATCACGTGACGAAGTCATGTGAGTCTGAGCCAGGCTGGGGACCGGGTACTTCCTTGTTTATAGTGACACGTGGGTGGCACATGATTGGTCGGTAGCTAGCGTATGGGCTGTACGGAGAATTTGATTGGTTACTGTCAATAAACGTCGCCTGACAGAATTCCAAGGAGCTTGTAGACGTCATCTGTGTATTCAGTGACAAGAAATGTGGAAGCTATTACAGCACTTCTATGGCATGCCGCCCAAGTGTCCCTTTTTTGGAGGGACAGTCCCCCTTTTTGACCCAAGTCCCTCTGTCCCTCCTTGATCCTTAAATGCCCCTCTTTTTGACCTGGAGAATTAATTCATAAATGTGCATTAATAAATGTACTGAATTGCTCCTTACTAAAGTGTCTGTATAGTTTCTTCTACCAGTATATTAGACCAGAACTTCATTATTTGGTGCAATTTGGACCTTAAAGGGCTTCTGTCAGCCCACTAAACCGTTTTTTTTTTGTTTACTAATAATCCCCACACTGCGAGCTCTGCATACATAAGTTAAATAATCATTTCTGTTCAGTAGAATTTGATAAAAAGCGATAATTACCTTGCTACCAGCAAGTAGGGCGGCTACTTGCTGGTAGCAGCCGCATCCTCCAACCCTAATGACGCCCCCTCCACATTGTGATTGACAGGGCCAGGGAACGGAATCGTTCTCTGCTGGCCCTGCCTGTTAGCATTCAAAATCTGGCACCTGCGCTGCGGCCGTACCTATCTTCAATCTGCGCAGGCGCACTGAGAGACGGCCACTCGCTCGGCCGCTCCATCCTCAATGCGCCTGCGCCGATGACGTCACATCTACACCCGGCGCATGCGCATTGAGGAGCGAGCGTTCGCCTCTCAGTGCGCCTGCGCAGATTGAAGATACGTACGGCCGCAGCGCAGGCGCCAGATTTTGATTGCTAACAGGCAGGGCCAGCAGAGAACGATTCCGTTCCCTGGCCCTGTCAATCACAATGCGGAGGGGGCGTCTTTAGGATCGGAGGATGCGGCTGCTACCAGCAAGTAGCCGCCCTACTTGCTGGTAGCAAGGTAATTTGCATATTTTAAAAATCGCTTTTTATCAAATTCTACTGAACAGAAATGATTATTTAACTTATGTATGCAGAGCTCGCAGTATAGGGATTATTAGTAAACAAAAAAAAAAACAGTTTAGTGGGCTGACAGAAGCCCTTTAACCCCTTGCCGACAAATGATGTACTATTACATCATGGAAGCCACTGCGTTCCCGCAGTTTGACGTTATGGTACATCATGGTGATCGGGCGGGCACCGGAGAGATGCCTGCCCGATCACTGCAGGGGCCCGGTAGTCCCACTCCCTGATAGCCAAGCCCCTGCTGTATCTGCCGGCATTGCTATAAAAGCCGATGCCGGCGGATTAACCCCTTCTGTGCCGCTGACCGCGACATAGAAGGGGTTTGTGTCGGATGAGGGAGCGCATCGAGTTCCCGCGCTGCTGTTGCAGGGACTCGATGTGTCAGAAGGCAGCCCGATGCCGTGCAGAGGCTGCCCAATGCCTTGCAAGGCATCGGGGACTGCCTTCTACGGGAGCCGAAGAGATCCAGCCTCAGGCTGGGTCTCCTAGTCCAGGGATGGGCAAACTGCAGCTCTCCAGCTGTTGTAAAACTACAAATCCCACGATGCCCTCCAGCTGTTGTAAAACTAGAAATCCCATCATGCCCTGCTGTAGGCTGATAGCTGTAGGCAGACTGGGCATACTGGGATTTGTAGTTTTACAACAGCTGGAGAGCCGCAGTCTGCCCATCCCTGTCCTAGTCAACCTGTTAGGGCTCATGCACACTACAGTATTTTGTGTTCAGTATACTGGCCGTTTTTTTAGTTCAGTATACGGTACATATACTGAACCAATCATTTCAATGGTTCAGCAAAAAAAACGGAAGTGTCTCCGTGTGCATTCCGTTTCAGTATTTCCGTACCATGAAAAGATAGAACATGTCCTATTCTTGTCCGCAAATCACGGTGCTTGGCTCCATTCAAGTCAATGGGTCCGCAAAAAAAAATGAACACATACGGAAATGCATCCGTGTGTCTTCCGTATCTGTTCCGTTTTTGCGGTACCATCTATTGAAAATGTTATGCCAGCCCAATTTTTTCTATGTAATTACTGTATAATGTATATGGCATACGGAAAAACAGAAAGGAAACGGAAACACAACGGAAACAAAAAAAGGAACAACGGATCCGTAAAAAACAGACCATAAAACACTGAAAAAGCCATACGGTCGTGTGTCTGAGCCCTTACTGTATGACACGGTGTCATACACTAACAGGCAATGCATTACAATACAGATGTATTGTAATGCATTGCAGAGGGGATCAGACCCCCAAAAGTGAACTTCAGAAATAAAGTAAAGAAAAAAAAGTTTTTTTTTTAAAATTAATAAGGTTTTTAAGTAAAAAAAGAAAAAAACTCCCTTTTCCCCTTATTTCATAATAAAAAACTGAAAAAAAAAACACATATTAGGTATCGCCGCATCCATAACGACCGGCTCTATAAATATATCACATGATCCACCTTGTCCGATAAACACCATAAAAAAATATCAAAACAGTGTAAAAAAAAAACATTTTTGTCACCTTACATCACAAAAAGTGCAACACCAAGCGATCAAAAAGGCGTATGTCCCACAAAATAGTATCAATAAAATGTTGCCTCATCCCGCAAAAAATGATATCCTACCTAAGACAATCAGTCAAAAAAAAAAAAAAAAGCTATCACTCAGACAATGGAGACACTAAAATATGATTTTGTTTTGCTTCAAAACTGCTATTATTGTGTTAAAGTGAAATAAAAAAAAAAAGTAGACATATTAGGTATCACCATCCCCGTAACAACCTGCTCTATAAAAATATCACATGAACTAACCCCTCAGGTGAACACTTTAAAAAATAAAAAATAAAAACTGGGTAAAAAAAATTGCTATTATTGTGTAAAACTTAAATAAATAAGAAAAAGTAGACATATTAGGTATTGCCACGTCCGTAACGATCTGCTCTATAAAAAAAGTCACATGACCTTATCCCTCAGGTAAACGCTGTAAAAATAAATAAATAAAAACTGTGCCAAAACAACCAATTTTTTGGTCACCTTGCCCCATAAAGTGTAATAATGAATGATCAAAAAATCATATGTACCCAAAAATGGTACCAATATAAACGTCAACTCTTCCTGCAAAAAACGAGCCCCTGCACAAGACGATCGGCAGAAAAATAAAAAAAAATAGGGCGTTCCGAAAAGGAGATACAAAACATAATTTTTTTTCCCAATAATGCTTTATTATGTAAAACTGAAACAAACAAACATAGAAAGTAGACATATTTGGTATCATTGCGTCCGTAACAACCTGCTCTAAAAAAATAGCGCATGATTTAACCTGTCAGATGAATGTTGTTAAAAATAAAAACAGTGCCAAAACATAAATTTTTTAGTTACCTTGCCTCACAAAAAACGTAATATAGAGCATTTAAAAATCATATGTACCCCAAAATAGTACCAATAAAACTGGCACCTTATCCCGTAGTTTCCAAAATGTAGTTTCCAAAATGGGGTGCATCAGGGGGGGCTTCAAATGGGACAGTTCAGCAAAATATGCCTTCCAAAAACCATATGGCGTTCCTTTCCTTCTGCGCCCTGCCGTGTGGCCATACAGCAGTTTATGACCACATGTGGTGTGTTTCTGTAAACCGCAGAATCAGGGTAATAAATATTGAGTTTTGTTTGGCTGTAGTGTTAACCCATGCTTTGCTACTGGAAAAAATTTATTAAAATGTAAAATCTGCCAAAAAAGTGAAATTCTGAAATTTCATCTCCATTTTCCAATAATTCTTGTGGAGCACCTAAAGGGTTAACAAAGTTTGTAAAATCAGTTTTGAATACCTTGAGGGGTGTAGTTTCTAAAATGGGGTCATTTTTGGGTGGTTTCTATTATGTAAGCCTCACAAAGTGACTTCAGACCAGAACTGGTCCTTAAAAAGTGGGTTTTGGAAATTTACAGAAAAATTTCAAGATACAACCTGAGCATATTATACTAGCACGAACCACAGACATCTATAAACCATCCAAACTAAATTTGGTAACACATCTCATTGCGGCAGCAAAATCCTTAATTCCCCTGCATTGGTTGAGTTCAGACCCACCCTCTCTCCAAGAGTGGATACAGAAGGTAGACCAAATATGTACGTTTGAGGAAATCTCAGCATATAATAATAGGACCAGAGACAAATATCTCAAAACCTGGTCACCATGGCGTTCTTTTCGTTCGTGAGTTCTTGAGAGGAACACAGCCTTTAGACAATTAAGCTTTACATCCTCATTATAGCATACTGGTAACCCCCCCCCTCCCCTCTTCCCCATTCCCCCCCCCTTTCCCCGTGCGCACGACTCTAGAAGTCATATCTTTATACAATTTATTCTAGATGTTTGCATCTGTTGAAACTTGATTGTATTCTGATTCTCATGTTTACTGAAGCATAAAAAAGTAAATAAAGAATTTACAAAAAAAAAAGAAAAATTTCAAGATTTGCTTCTAAACTTCTAAGCCTTCTAACGTCCCCAAAAAATAAAATGTAATTTTCAAAATTATCCAAACATGAAGTAGACATATGGGAATTGTGAAGTAATAACTATTATATGAGGTATCACTATATATTATAAAAATAGAGAAATTGAAATTTTCAATTTTTTCACAAATAAAGGTGAAATATATTGACTCAAATTATGACTATCATGAAGTACAATGTGTCACGAGAAAACAGTCTCAGAATGGTTTGGATAAGTAAAAGTGTTCCAAAGCTATTACCACATAAAGTTACACATGTCAGATTTGCAAAAAATGGCCTGGGCAGAAGAGCGAAAACTGGCCCGGGGTAGAAGGGGTTAAAATATCTATAATCTGATTATTTATGTGCTAATATTTATATGGACATTGAAGAGCAAGAAAAAAGTTGCCGCAGGGACTCCAGTAATTATGCTTTGGGTGAAGTTAGAGGCGTGGCCTAGTATGAAAAAAACTGCCGTGATGCGCGCACATTGTCCCTCTTTGCAATTTCCAAAAGTTGGGAGGCATGCTATGGCTGCCATGCCTCAGCTCCTGTGGCGTAACTGCAATGGAGCCAGATAACGCAGCTTATATGGAGCTTGTACACACATATTGAGCTATCAGGCGGCAGACTGGGTGGGGGTAGGGTTGCCACCTTTCCCAATAATGAATACCAGCCAAGTTTGCACAGGTAAAAACACTCAGGGTGTTTTTTTGACACTGTTTGTTCATACCTTGAGTTTTGCCTCATTAAGAAAAAAAACTTTTTCTGTCATTCAAAATAAAATGCAATCAAAAATGTGCAAATATCTTGTGTTATTGGATGCAGTCTTATAGAGGGGCAAAAAACCACAAAGCCAGGACGATACATGTGGACAATTTATTGATGTTTGTGTAACTTTTGACATTGTAATCCAGATGCTTGTGAACATCTGGGTTGTGAGATCAGTGAACAGCCCAATTAGGCACAAAGGGGTGTTTAGATGAGCAAGCACTTATCTTCTCACTCCTTTTCTGGAAAAAAGACCCTCATATGTGACAATCAGAGGGCAACTATGTTGTGAAATTAATGGGGGATTGCTAACATTCACAGAAGTTTATGTTACTCCTCCTCCTCATGTACAAGGAAAGGGGGATCTATACCTCTCTCCTCTCCCTGCGGTTTGTCAGCACGTCTCACATTGCCTATTTCCTCTAGGTTGGCTGAGATCATAGCCGGCTGTTTCTAACTTCTCTATCTCAGGCTGTATAGAAGCTAGAGTCTGAATGACTCAACAAGTATTACCCGCACATCTGAGTTCTGACATGATTTCTAATGGTTCCCACTCTGGTTGTATCAAGGTTAGCAAAAGCAGTAGCGGTGTCAGTCTTCTTCTAGTGTTTTTTCACATGGACAGCTACACTATGAGTGGTATTTTTGAGCCAAGTTTTGATTGTTAATCATTTGGAAGTCAGAAGCCTGTCACCAGACCTAGAAAAGCATTGGAATGTTTCTCCAGTAACTCAGGAAGGAGCTTCTTTCCATCCATTTTCAGCATCTGGTCCAGCTCTATCAATGCTGTTGTTACAATGTTACAAAGTCCACCAACCCCTTAAGATTTTGACTAGATTTCCCTTCCCTAAATATTAACAGGGTTTTCTGAGATATTTATACTGATGACCTATTCTCAGAATAGATCATCATCATCTGATCATGGGGGTCTCACACCCGGGACCCACGCCAATCAACTGTCTTAGAAGGCACCGGCACTCCTGTGAGCGCCGCTGCCTTCTCCTTGCTCACCAAGCACAGCACCGTACATTGTACAGTGGCTGTGCTTGGTATTGCCCCACTCACTTCAATGGAGCTGAGCTGCGCTTAGACCATGTGACTGATGAACGTGTCATCACTTGACCTAGGGAAAGATGAAGAAGGCCGTGGCAATACTGAGAGCACCGCTGCCTTCTCGAACAGCTGATTGGCAGGGGTCCCAGGTGTCAGACCTCCACCGATCAGATACTGATGACCTATTGGGAGGCCACTAGAACATTGAAGCTACCTCAGTAATACTAGGTAGTAGGCCTGCACGATATATTGGCAAAGCAATCGTATCGCGATAATCGTCGATTGCGATATGGCGATTTGGCCGACTCAATATTTTTTCGATATATAAGACACACTGTGCGTCTCATAAAGCGATGGTTGACTTTTTACGTGGCTGACACTGATGTATCGCCAGCCGCTATGCTGCACAGCGCGGCCGGCGATACATCAGTTACAGTGCGTGGAGGGGCTGGAGGCAAGTCGCGGCGGGCCCCACGCACATAACTGTCTTTGTATGCAAAGTCTTTCTTTACTGCTGAAACAATAGCTCTCCTATTGATAAACTCCTATTGATAAAATCACCAGCCTCTGTACTCACTATGAATGCACTGCAGCGAGCCAGCCGACGCATGACTTCAGTCAGTCGCGCTCCTGCTTCATTAATGAAGTGGGAGGAGCGTGACTGACTGAGTGACGCTAGTCATGCGCCGGCCGGCCCACTCGCTGCAGTGCTTTCATAGTGAGTACAGAGGCTGGTGATTTTATCAATAGGAGTTTATCAATAGGAGAGCTATTGTTTCAGCAGTAAAGAAAGACTTTGCATACAAAGACAGTTATGTGCGCGGTTTAGGACACATGAGGGGATGTTAATAAAGTAATACTGTGACACATAGGGCCATGAGGGGGACCAGCATAATATGCTATATGTGTGTCATTCACAAATATAGCATCTTATGCTGGCCCCCCTCATGGCCCTATGTGTCATAGCACACATCCCCCATAACAGTACATCATCCACAGATCCTCCCATAAGGGTGCGTCATCCATAGGTCCCCCATAACAGTGCCATCCAAAGAATTCCTCATAACAGTGTCAACCACAGATCCCCATAACAGTGCCATCCACAGATCCCCATAACAGTGCCAACCACAGATCCCCATAACAGTGCCAACCACAGATCCCCATAACAGTGCCAACCACAGATCCCCCATAAAAGTGCGTCATCCATAGGTCCCCATAACAGTGTCATCTACAGATCCCCCATAACAGTGTCATCCACAGATCCCCCATAACAGTGCGTCATCCAAAGAATCCCTCATAACAGTGCCATCCAAAGAATCCCTCATAACAGTGCCATCCACAGATCCCCATAACAGTGCCATGCACAGGTCCCCCATAACAGTGCCATGCACAGGTCCCCCATAACAGTGCCATGCACAGGTCCCCATAACAGTGCCATGCACAGGTCCCCATAACAGTGCCATCCACAGATCCCCATAACAGTGCCAATCACAGATCCCCATAACAGTGCGTCATCCATAGGTCCCCCATAACAGTGCCATCCAAAGAATCCCTCATAACAGTGCCATCCACAGATCCCCATTACAGTGTCATCCACAGATCCCCATTACAGTGTCATCCACAGATCCCCATAACAGTGTCATCCACAGATCCCCCATAACAGTGTCATCCACAGATCCCCATAACAGTGTCATCCACAGATCCTCCATAACAGTGCGTCATCCATAGGTCCCCCATAACAGTGCCATCCAAAGAATCCCTCATAACAGTGCCATCCACAGATCCCCATAACAGTGCCATGCACAGGTCCCCCATAACAGTGCCAACCATAGATCCCCATAACAGTGCCATCCACAGATCCCCATAACAGTGCCAACCACAGATCCCCATAACAGTGCCAACCACAGATCCCCCATAACAGTGTCATCCACAGATCCCCCATAACAGTGTCATCCACAGATCCCCCATAACAGTGTCATCCACAGATCCCCCATAACAGTGTCATCCACAGATCCCCCATAACAGTGCATCATCCATAGGTCCACCATAACAGTGCCATCCAAAGAATCCCCCATAACAGTGCCATCCACAGATCCTCATAACAGTGCCATCCACAGATCCCCATAATAGTGTCATCCACAGATCCCCCATAACAGTGTCATCCACAGATCCCCCATAACAGTGCGTCATCCATAAGTCCCCCATAACAGTGCCATCCAAAGAATCCCTCATAACAGTGTCATCCACAGATCCCCCATAACAGTGTCATCCACAGGTCCCCCATAACAGTGCCAACCATAGATCCCCATAACAGTGCCATCCACAGATCCCCATAACAGTGCCAACCACAGATCCCCATAACAGTGCCAACCACAGATCCCCATAACAGTGCCAACCACAGATCCCCATAACAGTGTCATCTACAGATCCCCCATAACAGTGACATCCATAGATCCCCATAACAGTGCCATGCACAGGTCCCCCATAACAGTGCCAACCATAGATCCCCATAACAGTGCCAACCATAGATCCCCATAACAGTGTCATCCACAGATCCCCCATAACAGTGTCATCCACAGATCCCCCATAACAGTGTCATCCACAGATCCCCCATAACAGTGTCATCCACAGATCCCCCATAACAGTGTCATCCACAGATCCCCCATAACAGTGTCATCCACAGATCCCCCATAACAGTGTGTCATCCATAGGACCCCATAACAGTGCCATCCAAAGAATCCCTTTATAACAGTGCCATCCACAGATCCCCATAACAGTGCCATGCACAGGTCCCCCATAACAGTGCCATCCACAGACTCCCATAACAGTGCCAACCACAGATCCCCATAACAGTGCCAACCACAGATCCCCATAACAGTGCCAACCACAGATCCCCATAACAGTGCCAACCACAGATCCCCATAACAGTGTCATCCACAGATCCCCCATAACAGTGTCATCCACAGATCCCCCATAACAGTGTCACCCACAGATCCCCCATAACAGTGCATCATCCATAGGTCCCCCATAACAGTGCCATCCAAAGAATCCCTCATAACAGTGCCATCCACAGATCCCCATAACAGTGCCATCCACAGATCCCCATAACAGTGCCATCCACAGATCCCCATAACAGTGCCATCCACAGATCCCCCATAACAGTGCCATCCACAGATCCCCCATAACAATGTCATAGCCAGACCACCATTAGTTCAAAATCCACCAAAAGCACACCTTCTGGTTCAAAATCTTTTTTTTTTCTTATTTTCTTCCTCAAAAACCAAGGTGCGTCTTATAATCAGGTGCGTCTTATAAAGCAAAAAAATACGGTACCTGGGTGACGGGTCATGGCAGGGGCTCCTGTGGCGGCGTCAGTGGCTCATACGGGAAAATCCAAGCAAATAGACCTCTAGCACAATTCCCATAAAATATTGCATTGCATATCGTTATCGCAATTTTTAAGGCCCTAATCGCAATCGCACAAAATTCCCATATCGTGCAGCCCTACTAGGTAGTGTTTTAACCATTTCTGTTCCCTATGGACGGCCTATATAGAGAGATTTTAATCCAAAAAAACAAATTCTCTCAGAACCCTTAGGGTTCATTTTCACATAAATCTGCTCAGGTGTTTTTTTCCCACATAAAAAACATGATAGAAAATGCTTCAGCCACAAAATACTGTAATTTTTGGGGTTATAAGACTCACTTTGTAGCAAGAAAAAATCTTGTTAAGAAGTGCCTAATAATGTAAAAGTAAAGATGGGCACTCTAATATCCGGAACCACCGGGTGATAAATTTATTCACAATAGCGTTAATTCACAATAGCATTACTTGCATATAGTAACAGTTTCATAAAATACTTACTTTTAATGGTCTTTTAGTTCTGCCTATGTATTGTTTGCCACACATACACTCTATTATATATATGACATTCGAACTATTGCATGTTAAAAGTTGTTTAATCTCAACAGAGAAAGTATTTTGGGTTGAGGTTACTCGTGTGGTTTTTCTAGCAAAAGATGTAGTTTTGCAATTCACACACAAACTACATCTTTTGCTAGAAAAACCACACGAGTAACCTCAACCCAAAATACTTTCTCTGTTGAGATTAAACAACTTTTAACATGCAATAGTTCGAATGTCATATATATAATAGAGTGTATGTGTGGCAAACAATACATAGGCAGAACTAAAAGACCATTAAAAGTAAGAATAGCGGAACATGTAAATAATATTAAAAAGGGCTATGACAAACATGTATTGTCCAGACACTTCATTTGCAGCTTTTGAACAACCCTGAAATTTGCAGCTTTTGAACAACTAGACCGACATTGGAGGGGGGGCAACCATATTGCCCGAATGTCTAGGACTGAGTCAAGAAGAATTTTCGAGTTCGGCAGTTTGGCACCTGCCGGACTAAACGCCGAACTCGAGATCTTCGGATTCCTCTAAGGGGTTGGATGCCCTCAGATCACGAGGGGTACCAGTCGGGCTGACTATCAGCACTGTGACCCCCCCTGGCCGGGAGGCTTCCAACCCTAATACATCATGAGTATTCACCTGCTATGAAATTATCCACTATTCTCTGGACTATCATGAGATCAGAACCTATTCTAAAATGAATTATATGGAATTATTAAATTTTATTCAGCTCTCCAGTTGAGATCATTTTATATAAATCTCTTTTATGTCTCTCTCTTGAATAAAATTTTAAACTACAATTTTAAAGTTTTATATTTTATATCGCATATTTTATGGTATTTAATAAAATAATAAACAGTATTTAAGTATTTGCGTAATGTTTTATATATATATATTCTATGAGATGGACACCAAGTACTACGTATCATGAGCGAGCCACTAACAGATTATGATACGGGTCCTGTGTGCATGATCATTGATATATAAAACTTATAATTTATTAATAATTATTTAGAAACCGCCAAGTGATTTTTTATTGTAAAAGGAAAAATGCGGTGAGAAAAGAATAACAGAATATATGAATTTCTCAAATCAGCAGTAAAAAAACCGCACCTAAAAAAAAAATAAAAAAAAAAAAAAAAAAAAACGCAGTAAAAAAAATCGAACTTTAAAAAAACGCATGGGATGTGTGATGAAAGACTGTATGATCATATGATTATTAGACCTACAAGAGTTATTTTAGGGTCAATTGCGAACTCTCTTGACAGTTATATTCATTGCAAAACCGCATAAGAACCGTAGTAGAAGAGCTACATGATTAAAAGATCATCGGATACACATGATCCATTTCAGGGTTAATGAAGTACTCCCCTGATAGCCAGAGGTATAAAAACCGGATATCCAGGTAGTTCCTATCAAAGCCACTGAGGAAGAAGGTAGCCCAACCTTCGAAACGCGTCTGGCGTGGACGGATAGGACACTAACTCTGGCAGAAAACCGGCAGAACTAGATTCTCAATAATATGATTGTTATCTAGGAAAAAGCGCTTTTTCATTGAAAAATACCAGATCTACTGGCCACAGTCTGGGAACTCACGGACAGCAGAAAACCAGCTGGAATAATTAAATCAGCTGTCCGGAGCAGGGTGAAAACGCCCATTACAGACGAACTGAGACTCTGCCTAGGATTCAAACAGAGCGAAAGCTGTGAACCAGGACGGCTCTGGACAATTGCGACTAATACTGAGAGCGGACCACAGTGTCTAGATACACTAGCAAGGTACCTCTTTATTTCACACAGGAGGTAAGCCGCTTTTACAGTTTCGCTACAGACCGGATTACAGCATCAAGCGTGAGTACTATCATAAATAGCTATTATTGCTTGAATCTATAGTGGACTGTGGTAAGTGACCATTACTGGCGCAAATACCGACACTTACTGGTCGCTACACCAGCTACTATTGCTTAAATCGATGGTTGACTGCGGAAGGTGATTACTATTGGAGCAAATACTGACATTCAGAGACATCTGCTGCTGTTGTGGAATCACTACTATATTCACGTTGAATATCACCTACTAGCAACACCTTACAGTTTAAATTGACTTTTCCTTTTGTGCACAATTTTCAAGTGATCACTAATATTTTTTCTGACTATATTCTTAAGATTTGTCACTATATATATCTCTTCATATTTTTTCTTGTGAGATACATCACCTAAAAGCAACATTGGCAGACGCCTATTGAATATTTATCCAAAGTACTCTACCATTACAATCAGAGGTTGTTTTATCAGCAGCGGACTATTAATCCTATCCCTAATGGTTTTTCAACAGCGGCTATTTATATGTATTAGATATTTAGCTAGGCCTATTTTAGATAATTCATTTATTGTCTATATTTTATGAAACTGTTACTATATGCAAGTAATGCTATTGTGAATTAACGCTATTGTGAATAAATTTATCACCCGGTGGTTCCGGATATTAGAGTGCCCATCTTTACTTTTACATTATTATACGGTGCTTGGAGTGCGACATCAGATAGGTGCACCTGACCGTCCCAAATCAGGAGGCAGAGCCGTCCTATATATTTTGATCATAAGAAGTGCCTAAGTCTTATAGTCCGTAGTCAGGGTGTTACAGGAGTGCCAGACCTCCCTGACTGCTTTCTTAATAAGCACTCTGCTGGATCAACGAGAGAGGTGTGCATCTGAAACACTTCTCTCTCTCCCTGCCTATCACCGATCTGTTTGATCAGTTCAGACAAGAGAGGTAGCTGAAAGTTCAGCTCATGGAGAGGAATGTGAGAAACACAACCCACTTCATCCTGAAGGTCCCTATGCTGCAGTCAAGGAGATGAAAACATCCAGTAACTGCCGTCATGGGGCCTTTAATGATGTCATTAGTGGGAGGAGCCAGACCAGGAAGAGAAGAAATGTGAGTTTTTATTAAGGATGTATGTGTGTGTGTATAATATGCGTACTGCAGAGCTGTTTGTGTATATGTAAAATGTCATGAAAAAATACCCCAAAAAAATGATCGAGCAAAACAAGCAAGACCCCAGATTTAGTGACCTTGACCCTTCCACTTCGTTAATCCACCAGGGAAGGTTTAATAAGTTGAAAATATATTTTTACATTTTCTGTTGTCTTAACGTGGGGAGCGTCTTATCGTCAGGTGCGTATTATAGTCAGAAAAATACAGCATCTATGTGTGAATCCACCCTTAGCTTGCATTTAAACATCATCTTTTTTGTAAGTTTTGCATGTTTTTTGCTGCCCTTTTCACATTTTTATGTCGTCAGGTGTTACTTTAAAGTCTATAGTGAACTATGAAATTCATTACAGATACAGTGGGGCAGATATATTTAAATAGGTTCATATTGTGCCTGTGCCATTTTTCGTTTGCACCAAATTAGGTTAGGATTGTTAAATGTGTTTAAAGGGGTTCTCCGGGAATTAAGAAAATGCCTAAATATTACTTCATTATAAATATATTCCCAAATACCTTACATTAGTTATAATGGCTCATTTTGTCTAGAGAGCAAGAATTAGGAGAAATAAAATGGCCGCTGTCCTATTAGTACGTACAAAACCTGTCCTAATATCACACAGCCGGACAAGTTAAATTTTTCGCCCCATAAGACGCACTCCCCCCCCCCCCCCAAAAGTGGGGGGAAAATGCCCTTGCGTCTTATGGGGCGAATGCTTCCATTTTACATTGCAGTCTGCGATGCTGCAGAGCCGGGAGAGAGGAGGGGCTGGAGTCCGGAACTAGGGGCGGGGCCCGCCTCTCACTGCAGTTTTTATAAACATTAATTCTTATCCTGTTAATAAGTTTAATTAAAGCTGCGCTCTCCCCGTTCCCCTGTATCAGTACAGCACTTACTTCCATAGCAGGCAGAGCGTACGGCAGCAGTAACGTCACTCACTGACGTCGAGCGCCTGCTGCTCCCACTTTATGAATGAAGCAGGCGGAGCAGGCACGCGACGTCAGTGAGTGACGTTACTGCTGCCGTCCGCTCTGCCTGCTATGGAAGCTTGTTCGTAAGTGCTGTACTGATACAGGGGAACAAGGGAGAGCGCAGCTTTAGTTAAACTTATTAACAGGATAAGGATTAAAGGGTTTCTGTCACCCTGCAAAACTCTTTTTTTTGGGCTAGTTAGATTGCTCATAGTGCGATATAGCAGAATATAATGGTATTACTTACTTTCATGCGGCCGATTCTTTATAAAACGAACTTTTATAATATGTTAATGAGGGCTCTACCAGCAAGTAGGGCGTCTACTTGCTGGTAGCTGCTGCAGAAATCCGCCCCCTCGCCGTGTTGATTGACAGGGCCAGCCGTGATCTCCTCCTCCGGCCGGCCCTGTCAGTAATTCAAAAATCGCGCGCCTCGCGTCATTCGGCGCAGGCGCTCTGAGATGAGGAGGCTCGTATCCTCAGCACTCCCTCAGTGCGCCTGCGCCGATGACATCACCGAAAGAGAAGACGTCATCGGCGCAGGCGCACTGAGGGAGTGCTGAGGATACGAGCCTCCTCATCTCAGAGCGCCTGCGCCGAATGACGCGAGGCGCGCGATTTTTGAATTACTGACAGGGCCGGCCGGAGGAGGAGATCACGGCTGGCCCTGTCAATCAACACGGCGAGGGGGCGGATTTCTGCAGCAGCTACCAGCAAGTAGACGCCCTACTTGCTGGTAGAGCCCTCATTAACATATTATAAAAGTTCATTTTATAAAGAATCGGCCGCATGAAAGTAAGTAATACCATTATATTCTGCTATATCGCACTATGAGCAATCTAACTAGCCCAAAAAAAAAAAAAGAGTTTTGCAGGGTGACAGAAACCCTTTAATGATTATAAATACTGCGTGAGCAGAGGGCCGGTGTATTGGGGGACACTGTTATGAGGAGGATCTGTGGATGACATATAGCAGTGTCATCCAAAGTTCCCCCACCCCATAACAATGCCATCCACAGATCCCCCACCCCATAACAATGCCATCCACAGATCCCCCACCCCATAGCAGTACCATCCACAGATGCCCCATAACAGTGCCATCCACAGATCCCCCATAAACAGTGCCATCCACAGATCTCCCACATGACAGTGCGTCATCCACAGATCCCCCATAATAGTGTCATGCACAGACCACCATTAATTCAAAACCAAACAAAAGCACACCTTTTGGTTAAAAATATATTTTTTCTTATTTTCCTCCTCAAAAACCTAGGTGCGTCTTATAGACCGGTGCGTCTTACAGGGCGAAAAATACGGTACCTCACGATACTAAGATAAAGAGCTGCCTCATCCTCCTCTCTGCTCTACATGTCGGGGATTATGATCCTGAATACAAATTATAAGATCTTTAGCTGAATCTCTGTTGGAATTGAGTTCATGAGCAGATGTGGCTGATGAGCAGCAGCACTTGTATGCAGTCTCCATTACCACAGCCCCACATTACCACAGTCTGTCCTGTCTGTCCTCCTTGTACTTCATGTCTCCTCATGACCTTCATTCCCACAAACATTCAGCTAAATATCATATTAAACTGTATTCAGGATCATAATCCCTGACAAGCAAAGCAGAGAGGAAGATGAGTTCTTTACCTCAGTGTTGTGAAGTAACTTGTCCTGCTGTGTGATTAGAACAGGTTTTGTGTGTACTAATAGGGCGGCGGCCATTTTGTTTCTCCTAATTATTGCTCTCCAAACAAAACAAGCCATTATAACCAGGGGCGTAGCTAGAACTGACTGGGCCCCACAGCAAAATTTTGTATGGGGCTCTCCCCCCCCATGACTATCCTGGCATCATAAGCGTGCATATGTAAGGGAGGGTTCACATCACATTTTTGCCTTCTGTTTGATGTATACATTGGAAAAAAGGGATACAAAAGCGCAGCACACTTTGCTTTTGTATCCTGCAAAGTCTGTAAAAAAATAATAATTTTAACGTATAATTTTTTCTTTTACAATGTGACTTTATTGTAACGGATGCCACTGTATGGTGTCAGTCTAAGGCATTTGTTAACATATACATTTTATATATACATTAGACGAATGGAAAAACGTGATGTGAAACCGGCCTTAGTGTGCCATGATAGTGCCAAGTGCCAAGCACTAGAGGCAGAGAAGGGAGGCTGCAATGTACTGCATGCTATAGTACAGAAGACTGGCAGAGCGCACAGCCTGGTCCTGGTGATCAGTGGTGTGGACTGTATTCTACAAGGCTCACTCCACAGTATCATGTACTGGAATCTACAGTAAATACTGTAAAGATATTATCCCTACCCCCGAATAATAATAGATTTAGTGACTATATAATCACCAACATATAAAGACTAAATAATACCACCATATTGGATAATAGCTCATACAATGACTGGATAACAAAACACTGTAACATTATAGCTCCATATCATGACTGGATAACACCACCACCATACAGCAACTGAATAACCGCCATACAGTGACTTGATAACCACCATACAATGACTGAATAACACCGCCGTACAGTGACTGGATAACAGTGCCATACAATGACTGGATAACACCGCCGTACAGTGACTGGATAACACCACCACACAATGACTGGATAACACCGCCGTACAGTGACTGGATAACACCACCACACAATGACTGGATAACACCGCCGTACAGTGACTGGATAGCACCGCGGTACAGTGACTGGATAACACCACCGTACAGTGACTGGATAACACCGCCGTACAGTGACTGGATAACACCGCCGCACAGTGACTGGATAACACCGCCGTACAGTGACTGGATAACACTGCCGTACAGTGACTGGATAGCACCGCCGTACAGTGACTGGATAATGCCACCGTACAGTGACTGGATAATGCCACCATACAGTGACTGGATAACAGGGTATAAGGGGACACACTACAGTATGTGACCAGAGGGCACAGTACATGGTATAATTAGCAGCACTGTACAGGCTATGGTAAGGGGACACAATGCAGGGTATGAGGGCAAAGTACAGCTTAGTAGGCACAGTATAGGGTATAAGAGGGCACAGTAGAGGTTAGGAGGCATAGTACAGGGGTATCCCCTTATGCTCCTGTAATGTGCCTCCTACAGGGTATTATAATGGAGCATAGAGCAGGGTATAGGGCACAGTACAGGGCAGGGGGCACAGTACAGTATAAGGGGCACAGTACAGGGCAGGCGGCAGAGTACAGGGAAGGGGGGGCACAATACAACATAGGCGGTACAGTATAGGGCAGGGGGCACAATACACTATAGGAGGTACAGTATAGGACAGGGGGGCAGAATATTACATAGGGGATACAGTACAGGGCAGGGGCACAGTACAGCATAGCGGGCATAGTACAGGGCAGGGGGCACACACAGTGCAGCATAGGGGGCACAGTACGGTACAGGGGGCACAATACAGCATAGGCGGTACAGTATAGGGCAAGGGGCACAATACAGCATAGAAGGTACAGTATAGGACAGGGGGACACAATATAGCATCACGATGAGATGGTGAGTGCCGTCCGCTTTCTTTCTACAAACAAGAATATTGTCCTGGACTAATTGTTGTTTGGGCTCGTGCACCGCTGAGATCGTGGCAATACAGCATAGGGGTATGGTACAGGGCAGGGGGGCACACACATTGCAGCATAGGGGGCACAGTAAAGGGCAAGGGGCACAATACAGCATAGGCGGTACAGTATAGGGCAGGGGGCACAATACAGCATAGGAGGTACGGTATAGGACAGGGGGACACAATATAGCATAGGGGATACAGTACAGGGCAGGGGGGGACACAGTACAAGGTAGGGGGCACAGTACAGCATAGCGGGCATAGTACAGTGCAGGGGGCACACACAGTGCAGCATAGGGGGCACAGTACAGTACACGGGGCACAATACGGCATAGGGGGTACGGTACAGGGCAGGGGGGCACACACATTGCCGCATAGGGGGCACAGTGCTGCATAGGGGGCAGAATACAGCATAGATGACATAGTACAGGGCAGGAGGCAGAATACAGCATAGGGGGCATAGTACAGGGCAGGGGGCACAGACTCACCATTGTTGGTCAGGCTGGCAGTGAGTCTGAAGGTCGGCAGCACTGGCTGGCAGGCAGGCTGCAGCAATGCTCAGAGGCCTGAGAAGGGTGTCAGCTGGCACTACAAGTGAGGCGGGTGGGCAGGTAAGGCTACTTTCACACTGGCGTTTCTGGGTCCACTTGTGAGATCCGTTTCAAGGCTCTCACAAGTGGCCCAAAACGGATCAGTTTAGCCCCAATGCATTCTGAATGGATAAGGATACGTTCAGAATGCATCAGTTTGGCTCCGTTCCGCCTCCATTCTGCTCTGGAGGCGGACACCAAAACGTTTTGATGTCCGCCTGACGATGCGGAGCCAAACTGATCCGTCCTGACTTACAATGTAAGTCAATGGGGACGGATCCGTTTTCACTGACACAATATGGTGCAATTGAAAACGGATCCGTCTCCCATTCACTTTCAATATAACTCAAGACGGATTCGTTTGCATTATCATGGTAATGCAAACGGATCCGTTCTGAACAGATACAAGCGTTTGCATTATCGGTGCGGATCCGTCTGTGCAGATACCAGATGGATCCGCACCTAACGCAGGTGTGAAAGTAGGGTAAGAGAGACAGCCTGCCAGGCGGGCAGGCGCGCGGACGGTCACATCTGTTAGGAAAATTTACTCTCTTGCCTAACGGTGTGTCCCTGACACATGATTTCAGTGGCCAGCTTGAATTAAGTCTTACCGGTAGCGGGAGAATGAACTAGATTGACCAGATGAACACATGTCTATTTCCAATCCATTCTGGTTTATTCACAGCTGGCAAACAGTTTTAATAGAGGGGGTTGAGCTTCCTTTACATCCAATCATATGTTAGCATTAGTATTTGACCAATAGTATGGTCACACATAAGCTCTGCATTAACATAATAGCTGACTCATAGTAACAGCATTTGACCAATCAGGTATATACACATAAGCTAGCAGACACTTGAGCCAGATGTCCTTATATGGCTTGGACTGTTCATACTTTCAACATGTATGGATTTCCTGAAACAGTTTAAGGAAGTGTCTCACACTCCATAGGGGGAAGGGAGGTTTTGTAGTGCACTAACCAAATGTAATACACGTGGCTAAATAAGACAAAATGGAGTCACATATATCCCATCAAATCCCCTCTTAGAACCTTATATATATATATACTATATGGTTCTTTCTCTGCTCTTCCTTGGTTTGCTTATAAGCCTCTAGGTATTCCATGTACCCTTCAGGAGTATAATCCTCAGGCTTTGTTGAGGTTGGGTTTACCTCTTCTACCTCTACCGGAGTATAGAGGGATGTTGAGTGTAGCCCTCTTTCGGCCACCTTTTGACATATGGCTAGTAGTGATGTCGCGAACATAAAATTTTCAGTTCGCGAACAGCGAACGCGAGCTTCCGCAAATGTTCGCGAACTGGCGAACCGGGCGAACCGCCATAGACTTCAATAGACAGGCGAATTTTAAAACCCACAGGGACTCTTTCTGGCCACAATAGTGATGAGAAAGTTGTTTCAAGGGGTCTAACACCTGGACTGTGGCATGCCGGAGGGGGATCTATGGCAAAACTCCCATGGAAAATTACGTAGTGGACGCAGAGTCGGGTTTTAATCCATAAAGGGCATAAATCAACTAACATTCCTAAATTGTTTGGAATAACGTGCTTTAAAACATCCAGTGTGTGTATACGATCAGGTATGATGTTGGCACTGGCAGTGGGCACACTACAGTCAGTGGAAGAGGGCCTGACACACTGACTGGCAGCAGGCAAGCAACTGAATTTAGACTACTGTCTAAAAATTAAATGCCTTATTTATCGGCAAGCTACTGTGCCACCCGGTATCAGTGGTTGGCACTGGCAGTGGGCACACTACAGTCAGTGGAAGCGGGCCTGACACACACTGGCAGCAGGCAAGCAACTGAAATTACACTAAAGTGTAAAAATTAAATGCCTTATTTATCGGCAAGCTACTGTGCCACCCGGTATGAGTGGTTGGCACTGGCAGTGGGCACACTACAGTCAGTGGAAGCGGGCCTGACACACACTGGCAGCAGGCAAGCAACTGAAATTACACTAAAGTGTAAAAATTAAATGCCTTATTTATCGGCAAGCTACTGTGCCACCCGGTATGAGTGGTTGGCACTGGCAGTGGGCACACTACAGTCAGTGGAAGAGGGCCTGACACACACTGGCAGCAGGCAAGCAACTGAATTTAGACTACTGTCTAAAAATTAAATGCCTTATTTATCGGCAAGCTACTGTGCCACCCGGTATCAGTGGTTGGCACTGGCAGTGGGCACACTACAGTCAGTGGAAGCGGGCCTGACACACACTGGCAGCAGGCAAGCAACTGAATTTAGACTACTGTCTAAAAATTAAATGCCTTATTTATCGGCAAGCTACTGTGCCACCCGGTATCAGTGGTTGGCACTGGCAGTGGGCACACTACAGTCAGTTGAAGTCGGCCTGACACACACTAGCAGCAGGCAAGCAGCTGAAATTACACTAAAGTGTAAAAATTAAATGCCTTTTTTATGCAAAGTCCTGTGCCAGCCGGTATGAGTGGTGGGCACTGGCAGTGGGCACACTACAGTCAGTGGAAGTCAGCCTGACACACACTGGCAGGCAACTAACCTTAGATTAAAGTGTAAAAATTAAGTGCCTATTTTTTAAGCAAAGTCCTGTGCCACTCGGTATGACAGGGGTGGGCACTGGCAGTGGGCACACTACAGTCAGTTGAAGTCGGCCTGACACACACTAGCAGCAGGCAAGCAGCTGAAATTACATTAAAGTGTAAAAATTAAATGCCTTTTTTAAGCAAAGTCCTGTGCCAGCCGGTATGAGTGGTGGGCACTGGCAGTGGGCACACTACAGTCAGTGGAAGTCAGCCTGACACACACTGGCAGGCAACTAACCTTAGATTAAAGTGTAAAAATTAAGTGCCTATTTTTTAAGCAAAGTCCTGTGCCACTCGGTATGACAGGGGTGGGCACTGGCAGTGGGCACACTACAGTCAGTTGAAGTCGGCCTGACACACACTAGCAGCAGGCAAGCAGCTGAAATTACATTAAAGTGTAAAAATTAAATGCCTTTTTTAAGCAAAGTCCTGTGCCAGCCGGTATGAGTGGTGGGCACTGGCAGTGGGCACACTACAGTCAGTGGAAGTCAGCCTGACACACACTGGCAGGCAACTAACCTTAGATTAAAGTGTAAAAATTAAGTGCCTATTTTTTAAGCAAAGTCCTGTGCCACTCGGGATGACAGGGGTGGGCACTGGCAGTGGGCACACTACAGTCAGTTGAAGTCGGCCTGACACACACTGGCAGGCAACTAACCTTAGATTAAAGTGTAAAAATGAAGTGCCTTTTTTTTAAGCAAAGTCCTGTGCCACACGGGATGACAGGGGTGGGCACTGGCAGTGGGCACACTACAGTCAGTTGAAGTCGGCCTGACACACACTAGCAGCAGGCAAGCAGCTGAAATTACATTAAAGTGTAAAAATTAAATGCCTTTTTTAAGCAAAGTCCTGTGCCAGCCGGTATGAGTGGTGGGCACTGGCAGTGGGCACACTACAGTCAGTGGAAGTCAGCCTGACACACACTGGCAGGCAACTAACCTTAGATTAAAGTGTAAAAATTAAGTGCCTATTTTTTAAGCAAAGTCCTGTGCCACTCGGGATGACAGGGGTGGGCACTGGCAGTGGGCACACTACAGTCAGTTGAAGTCAGCCTGACACACACTGGCAGGCAACTAACCTTAGATTAAAGTGTAAAAATGAAGTGCCTTTTTTTTAAGCAAAGTCCTGTGCCACACGGGATGACAGGGGTGGGCACTGGCAGTGGGCACACTACAGTCAGTTGAAGTCGGCCTGACACACACTAGCAGCAGGCAAGCAGCTGAAATTACACTAAAGTGTAAAAATTAAATGCCTTTTTTATGCAAAGTCCTGTGCCAGCCGGTATGAGTGGTGGGCACTGGCAGTGGGCACACTACAGTCAGTGGAAGTCAGCCTGACACACACTGGCAGGCAACTAACCTTAGATTAAAGTGTAAAAATTAAGTGCCTTTTTTTAAGCAAAGTCCTGTGCCACACGGAATGACAGGGGTGAGCACTGGCAGTGGGCACACTACAGTCTGTGGGCCTGCAGCTCCTCACACACAGGCAGGCCAGGCAACTGCAATATGTATATAAAGGAAAAAAAAAAAGCAGACTAATGTTGCAGCCCTAAAAAGGGCTTTTTGGGGTGCTGTCAGGACGCTGTCCTTACAGCAGAGATCAGATGAGTCTTTCAGGACTGGAGTGGACACTGAATTCACTAGCCTAGCTATCGATTTCCCAATTAAATCAGCAGCAGTTACAGTCTCCCTCCTCTCACTAAGACTGCAGCTTCAGAATGAATCTAAAATGGATGCTGTGCAGGAGGTGGGAGGGTCTGGGAGGGAGGGTATGCTGCTGATTGGCTGGAATGTGTCTGCTGACTGTGAGGTACAGGGTCAAAGTTTGCTCAATGATGATGTATAGGGGGCGGACCGAACATCGCATGTGTTCGCCCGGCAGAGGCGAACGCGAACAAGCTATGTTCGCCGGGAACTGTTCGCCGTCGGATAGTTCGGGCCATCTCTAATGGCTAGAAGGGAGGGCACACACTGCAGACAACAGCAGAGACCCACTATTGCAGCGACCACGGCAAATGCCACTCCTAAAACATACCTTATTTGACCAAAGTCAGGTATTCAGCCAAAAAGCCAGTCCCACCAACCTTGGTCAACATCCTGTTTTATATGTTTTCTCATCTCCTCTAATTGGCCTATTTTATCTTTTATTCCACGGGAGTGATCTAATAAATTGAAACAACACATCCCTGCGAACGCTGAGCATCCTACACCATGTTGGATCAATAAATAGTCAATAGTTGCCCTATTCTGCAAGATAGCCTTTTCATACGATTGTATATCCAGCAGCATATCTTGCAGAACTGCACTAGTGACATTTATCTGTTTTACCATAAAACAGGCAAGTTTTGATATTGTCCTGTGGTTATATATGGCCAACCCTGGTACTCCTATCAAAGATACCCCTAAACTCATATATTCTGATCTAGAGAGGAGATTCACATTATAATCACAATTGTCTGGTAACTGTAGGGAAGTGTCTCTCGTGTGTCGCGTCTGCATTGCTGGGAATAGTGGTATCATTGCTAATGTCAGCCTGGCTATTGTACAGGGTCCCTCTGTAATATTGGCCGGTATGTATGTGTGACTAGTATTCCCACAGGTCAATACCCATCCTGCTGGTAGAGGTACATGTTTGTCTAGGGATGGTACTGTTTTTGTAATATTACATTGCATATTCTTTCCTGATACTATTTTTTTACAACTACCTAAATCTCTATCACAAATATTTGGTTTAGTCTTATTCTGCATTTTTGCTTGTATGCAGGGAGGCAATAGTGTCTCATCACAGGTGAAGTTATAACATATTCCTGCTGCTGTGACAAGACCTGTAATTACTTCTATCATATTACTCTGCAGATTCTCATATGTAGGACAGTCATAACAAGCATGATAAGGATTTACATATCCGTATTTAACATCATGATCCTCCAAGTCTGTGTCATTCCATTGGGAACGTAGGAGCCCCATCCATACAGCTACTGGGGTGGGGACCGCTACCAGACATGTCTCCAAAATGTTAGATGCCGATAAAGTGGTTTGGAGACAAAAGTCAGTTAAGTTCAGAGTTTTGGCCAGGTACAGCCATAAGTTCTCCTTTGTCTTGCATAGACTGTCTTCCCCTCTGCATTCTGTTTCCAGGTATATCTGTCTGTTCCACAGCCATGGGACAGTAAGTAGGAGACACAAAATTACAATTATTAAGGCACTACATCTCAGCCATCTCGAGGAATTTCCCGACTGCGTCATCTTGTTGGGGGTCAAGGCTGTCTGCCTCCGTTAGTACCCCTTCTGTATCTTCTTCGAGGTCAAGGCTGTCTGCCTCCGTTAGTACCTCTGGGCCTCGTTGGAGGTCAGGGCTATCTGCCCCCGTTAGTACCTCTCTTTTCTTCACCAACTTAATCCTTGTGGCGTGGATCCACGTGGGCGATTGTTCAGTGAGGACTGCTGTTGTGGTGATCACGACTACCTCGGTGGGTGGTCCGTAGGTGAAGCTTCCTGGTTCCTTTCCCTTCTTTAAGATCTTGATCATCACCTGGTCGCCTATCCGGAATGGACGGGTTGATTCCTGTGAAAGAGAAGGAGACTTACAAGCCACTTTTTCTTCAGTTTTACTGAGGACTTTGATCAGATTAGTACTTCTCTCTGATCAGGTCCAAGTCCCCTTCCTGCACCACCAGGGGGCGTCTTGCCCATGGTGTGGGGAAAGGCCTACCCATGAGTATCTCAATGCTGTTTATGTCCTACTCTGTGGAAATGTGCTACTTAAGATGGAAGCACTGTATTGGGGGAATGCATAACTTCCCCTCTTTGCAGACTAATTCTAATCCTGTTTTAGGATTTTTCTGCAATACTGGATAACACCAGTCTTGCTGTTCCTGTTCAGTGGCATACCACTGAAGATCAGTAAGCATGTGCAACATCTCAGGGGTTGGAGGTGCCAAACATGGCATCTCCCAATGGTTATACAAACCTGTGAGGTTGCTTTTGGCCACTCATTTCGCCATCTTAACTGCCAGCGCATTGCCCTGTGAGACATGATCCTTACCATCTGCTGCCGTAAATCCTCTCCTCTGCCAGATCATACCATGGTCCCACACTACCCCATGTGTGTACCTACTCTCAGTATGAATGGTGACAGGTCTATCAGCATGTAGAATACATGTCCTAGTGAGTGCAATAAGCTCAGCTGCCTGCTGTGTTGAGTGCGGATGTCCTTGAGTAGGCCTACAACATCATGAGTGGTGTGCAAAATGGTGTAATGTCACATTGTGAAAGAATTTGTCAACTCTACCATCATAGCACAGGCTGCAAGAGAACACAGACATGCCGGCATCCCCTGGACAGAGGTGGGCATTACCTTTGAGAAAAACACACAAGGACGCAACTTGCCTCCGTTTTCTTGTGTCAGTACACCCGCCATGGTTTTACAATTTTGGCGTGCAAACATGTGGAAGGGCATATTATAGTCAGGGAGGCCCAGCCCTGGGCTTGACATGAGTAAACATTTCAAATAATCAAATGCATTGTACATTTCAGAAGACCATTTAATCAAATCTGGATTTCCATCCAGAGTGGCTTGCCTCAAAACATTGTCAATAGTGGGAGCAATCAGTAATCCATTGTCTACCGTTTATCATACCAAGGAAAGATAACATTTCCTTCTTGGTGTGCGGGGCGACCAAACCCGCAATAGACTGGACTCTTTCTGCGCTGATTCTCCGTTCACCTTTTGTGAGGACAAAGCCCAAGTATTCAACCTGCATTTTACACCATTGCATTTTCTTAAGTGTCACTTAGTGACCATATCCTGACAACCATTATAACAGTGATAAACCATCCTGAATGCTGGCCTCCGCTGACATGCTACACAGTAACAAATCATCGACATATTGCAGCAGCACAGAACCTTGGGGGGGTGTACCATGACTCTAACATCGCTTGGAGGACTATGCTGTACACTACAGGTGAATCAGCATATCCCTGGGGCATTTCTGCACCAGGTCAGTTGGCGTCTGTCAAAGGAAAAAGCAAAAAGTAGTCTGGTTATCTTATCAACTGGGATAGAAAAGAAAGCATTTTTCAGATCTATCACACTGAACCAAACAGAGTCTGCTGGAATGGCAGATAATGATTAAGTGACATCAGGTACAACAGGGGCTATAGGCACAATGATGTTGTTGATGGCCCTTAAATCCTGTACAAAGCGGGTAGTACCATCTGTCTTTGTCACTGGATTCACGGGCGTGCTGTAGGGTGAAATCACCTCTTCCAGGATTCCCTTTTGTAGGAATTCCTTTATCATTGGCCTAAGCCCATCAAGTTTCTCTTTTTACAGCAGGTATTGTTTCTGGAACACTGAGATGACACCTGGTTTCACAGTAGCTTTGTAAGGTGTGCAATCTATGAATCCTGTGTCATATTCATTTGAGGACCATAATGCAAGGTTAATGTTATTAAGCTCTGGGTGGTCCTGTATGTTTGCAAGAATCAGTGGCACTGGTGTAGAGACTGGAATGAGATCTGAGTGTATTCTAATGCCCTGAGTCTTTGCTGATACCTGCAAGTCAAGCTTAATGAACAAATCTCTCCCTAATAGGCTGACTGGGCAATCTAGTATAATGCTAAATACATGACATGATGTATTCCCTGTCCATGGTTTCTACTGGTAAGGAATCTGTTCTGTATGTCCTTGTTAGTACCCCATTTATTCCCATAGAGGGCTCACATTTCCTTCCTCCCACTCTGAGTCACCTAAGTCCACCCCTTTTGGTGGACGCTTTGGTCTGTCTTCTGTTCTGCCATTAGTATCTTAGCTGTCCATACGAGCAGAGCTCTGATGTTAAGCACAACACTGAACATGTAACATGTAACTGCAAACATTGAAACAAACAGATCTGACAATACAGACATGAACACACAAAGGGCCCATAAAAACTTTTCATTGAAATAAAAATGTACAGCTTGATCAATGCTGTTGGTACCAATAAAAAACCAAAAAACTTCCAAGAAAATAAAATAAAATTCTTAATGCGCATATTTAAAAACAAATACCGTATTCCATACGCATTCATATACATTTTCATGTACTCATCTTCACAAACCAGCTCATAACCACGCCCTTACACATAGAATATGAATTGCACACACACAGCTCTGCTACGTACATACAACTCAGAGCCACACCCATTCACATTCCACTGAATCATGTATCTTTCACCCAATCACACAATCTCTTTGTTACATTCCAAAATTTGCAGCACAGACAAACACAGCTTTCCGGGAAGCAGATATTCATACCACACCCAGAATTGCTGATGGTCTGTCACTGTAAAACAATATACATGTTAATCATACAGTAATTTTGTTAAAATTAACAAATCATCTTATATGCCATGTAGTTTTTCTGTCCAGTGTCACACACATCGCCCCCCACCGTACACAACCATGCCTTCTACTTCCTCTTGTCTTGCGTCTCCCATTTCAGGAGTGTTCAAACAGGGGAAGTAAAGCAATACATCAAGACGTTCAGCTGTACCACATGTTCCTCAAACTTTTACTCATATCTGAATAAGGACTTATTGGGTGCAACCTTAGATTGATACGAGTGGACACTTCCAATTAGCATCATCACTGCAGGCACATTTTAAACCATCGGAACATACAATTGGGAAAGATCTAATCCAATACTGGAGCCCTGTCTGGAATATCTTAGAAATAACACAGGTTAGTATCTTCACATTCTGCTGATGCATTTACCAATTAGCAGCCCCCCTCCCCCCCCTCCCTCTGCTAACATATGCGTGTGTGGGGGAAGTTGCTTTCCTAATCTCAAAGCATCCAGCTGCTTCCTTTTCAAAGAGATGTTTCTCAAACTCATCAGTTGCATCTGAAGTCCAAGAGGACACATTTTGTTTTACAGTTAAGATCAATTTATCTGATAGATTGTTTACAAATGTGGAGATAATCAAACTATCATTGTCACGTACAGGTAGACCCGCCTCGGTCTTCCAGCAATCAATAAATCGCTTCCAAAATTCAGTGACCGACTCAGCAGATTTCTGTTTGCAGGCTACTGCTACGGGCAATGAAGATTTTTGTTTGAATACCTCATTCATATGTTCCTCAATCTCCGCCCATATCCTTTTCTGACCCGCTTCTGTATTACATACATAATCTAGAGCATCACTGCGTTGTGTAATAGTAGATATGGAGCTAACCTTGTCCCAATTCCAGGTTGTGTGTGTTCCTATAATACCATCCAGGATAAGCCTTAAATCTTCCTGTGTGTAGTTGCGCCCTCTACAGGCCTTTTTTAGGTATGTAATAGTCCCCAGTGGGGCTATGGAAGGTTTGGGACAATACTTTATAATTTTGTTGAGATCATCTATTTCTATGGGCTTTTTTTACTAAGTGCTGTCCTACTGTCAGAAAGGGAGCGATTACTTGGACTTCCTCTTTTGATTCTTCCTTTTCTGTTTCATCTTTCATTCTACTGCGTGTAGTATAACTAGTATGCGGTGTGCCAATATTTAGACTGCGCTCTACTATGTTTCCAAATGTTGGCATGGGGGGGTCGGTATTTTTCTTCTCGTTTTAATGGTATAACCGCTGTTACAGCATCTTCCTCAATCTGAGTCAGAACTGGATACAGAGGTGCTGTGGGGGTGGATTTATTATAAGGTGGAGGGGATTTCTGACTTCTCTTCTTTGTACCTACCTCCTGTTCTATTTCATGTAGAGACCTATCATTTTTGGGACTTTTTAGATTCTTATTCTTCTTGCTATTACCTGCATCATACCAGTGGGGGGCTATTTCCAGCCATTGTTCTGCACTCCTGGACATGTAATCCATGTCCCAGGAAGGATCCGCATCGAAATGCGGCCAGGCTGTTTTATCACCTAGACATAGTCCTTTGACCATATCCATATGATAAATACTATTATCACCGTCCCTGGGGAATGGATCTGCAGCATCCATTACCTCGGTCCAGCCTGCTAGATTATCTACCCACAGGTTGATCAGGTAATAGTTTGTTGGACTAACACGGGCTACATAGATTTTACAAGTTTCTCCTGGTTCTGGTTTAGGGAATTTAGTTTTAGACCCTTGTCCTCCCATGTTAGTATTTATAGTTCAAAGAATAAGTGAGACAATCACTGTCAGGACTGGCTGTACTGCACTGAAATAGCGCCGACAAAACCTGTCAACTGATCAGCTGATTCGTATCTTAATGTCTCTCTATACTCTTTGGACCCCTATCGACTATTGTTGTTTCGGACTGCCACTTGCGTTCAAATTTTCCGGGTCAACAGATCGCTCTTAGCCGAAAAACTGGGGCGTCTTGCAGTCCTCCACAACACAAACAATTTTACACATAAACAGTAGTTAACCCAAAATACATCAATTTGATAATAACAGTGGGATGCGACCGTACACTTACCAACCGGTCAGTATCTCACACAAACAGATAATCTTATTACTTCTAAAATACTTATACTATATATACATAAGAGTTAATTCAAGCTTGTAACCTTCTGTTTCCTAAACAGAAATCCTTAGTGCACTATACTGATATGAGCTCCTGGAGCTTCTTATAATCAACAACTTTTTAAAGCTATATATAGCTTCTGCGTGTACCCAGACACCGCAATTCACCGAAATCATAAATAGATGGTTCGACTTACTTGGATGAGATTTTGGTCATTGCTCCCAGGTCCAAGGTGGACAAAATTGATGTCTTTCACTGTAGACCTGAAGAGTTGACCCTCCCAATCCCGGAAACTGAGCCCCCAAAGCTGTTAGGAAAATTTACTCTCTTGCCTAACGGTGTGTCCCTGACACATGATTTCAGTGGCCAGCTTGAATTAAGTCTTACCGGTACCGGGTGAATGAACTAGATTGACCAGATGAACACATGTCTATTTCCAATCCATTCTGGTTTATTCACAGCTGGCAAACAGTTTTAATAGAGGGGGTTGAGCTTCCTTTACATCCAATCATATGTTAGCATTAGTATTTGACCAATAGTATGGTCACACATAAGCTCTGCATTAACATAATAGCTGACTCATAGTAACAGCATTTGACCAATCAGGTATATACACATAAGCTAGCAGACACTTGAGCCAGATGTCCTTATATGGCTTGGACTGTTCATACTTTCAACATGTATGGATTTCCTGAAACAGTTTAAGGAAGTGTCTCACATTCCATAGGGGGAAGGGAGGTTTTGTAGTGCACTAACCAAATGTAATACATGTGGCTAAATAAGACAAAATGGAGTCACATATATCCCATCAACATCCAGGGTCCACATGGAGCTTCTAGTAGTCTGGGAACGGGCCCTGTTTGTGACTGAAGTATTACTTGAAACGATTGGTGGAGCAGCAGCTTCCGCTCACTGCTGCTCCACCAATCGGATAACACAGTGCAGCAGCTCAGAGGTAGGAGAATCCCTCTCTCCCCTCTCCTCGTGTTTCATTGCGCAGTGTCACGACGCCCCTTCCCCAGGCCGGGAGAGACGGGAAATGTAAAATAAAATAAATGGAAAATAATTTAATGATTAGAAATATGGCCCTGCTAGCCACACCCCTGCTACTGCTCCTGGGCCCCTACTGAGCTCGGGCCCCGAAGCAGTCGCTTCCTTTATAGCTACGCCACTGATTATAACTAATGAAAGGTATTTGGGAATATATTTATAATAAAGTAATATTTACGTATTTTCATATTATTAATTCCCGAAAAACCCCTTTAAGGGTCCATTCACACGTCCATAATTTGGGTCCACATTCGTTCCGCAATTTGCTGACCCATTCACTTTCAATGGGGCTGGAACGGATGCAAATCCACATTTCCTGGATCCGCATTTTCGGGATCCGCATCCGTTTTTTTGGGATCCGTTTTTTCGGGATCCGCAATTTTGATCCTGGAAAAATAGAACATGTCCTACTCTTGTCCGCAATTGCGGACCAGAAAAGGCATTTTCTATTTATAGTGTCTGTGATGTGCGGATCCGCAAATTGCGGATCGCACATTGCAGGTGTCCGTATTTTGCGGATCCGCAAAACACTTACGGACGTGTGAATGGACCCTAAGTCTGTGATGCTTTAGAAAATGGTAAAGAGAAGACGCAACACAGAAATCACAATTTGCACCACAAGGCTTTATACTATCAGAATGTACACCACATTTTATACCACCTTTGAAATTGTATATTTTTGTCCGAAACATGTCTAAGGCTGCTTTCACACAATCAGGATTTAGGCCTCATGCACACGGCCGTTGTTTTGGTCCGCATCCAGTTTTTGCTGTCTGCATCCGTTGCTCCTTTCCGTGGCCCCGCAAAAAAAATAACATGCGCTTTGCGGACAAGAATAGGCAGTTATATTAAAGGCTGTCCGTGCCGTTCCGCACGGACGCCATCCGTGATTTGCGGACCGCAAAACACACCACGGTCATGTGCATGTAGCCTTAGGCCTCCTGCACACGACCGTTGTGTGCACCCGTGGCCGTTGTGCTGTTTTCAGTTTTTTTTCGCGGACCCATTGACTTTCAATGGGTCCGTGGAAAAAACGGAAAATGCATCGTTTTGCAGCCGCATCCGTGATCCGTGTTTCCTGGCCGTGAAAAAAATATGACCTGTCCTATTTTTTTCACGGCCAACGGTTCACGGACCCATTCAAGTCAATGGGTCAGTGAAAGAACACGGATGCACACAAGATTGGCATCTATGTCCGTGATCCGTGGCCGTAGGTTACTTTTTATACAGACGGATCCGAAGATCCGTCTGCATAAAAGCTTTTTCATAGCTGAGTTTTCACTTCGTGAAAACTCAGAACCGACAGTATATTCTAACACAGAGGCGTCCCCATGGTGATGGGGACGCTTCAGGTTAGAATCTACTAAAAGAACTGTGTACATGACTGCCCCCTGCTGCCAGGCAGCAGGGGGCAGCCCCCCCCTGTAGTTAACACATTAGTGGCCAGTGGGCCCCCCCCCGTAGTTAACACATTGGTGGCCAGTGCGGCCGCCCCCCCTCCCCTGTAGTTAACTCGTTGGTGGCCAGTGGGCCCCCCTCCCTCCCCTGTAGTTAACTCGTTGGTGGCCAGTGGGCCCCCCTCCCTCCCTTGTAGTTAACTCGTTGGTGGCCAGTGGGCCCTCTCCCCTCCCTCCCCCTCCTAATTAAAATCTCCCCCCCTATCATTGGTGGCAGTGGAGTGTACCGATCGGAGTCCCAGTTTAATCGCTGGGGCTCCGATCAGTAACCATGGCAACCAGGACGCTACTGCTGTCCCGGTTGCCATGGTTACTTAGCAATTTGTAGAACCATTATACTTACCTGCGAGCTGCGATCTCTGCGTCCGGCCGGGAGCTCCTCCTACTGGTAAGTGACAGGTCCGGCCGAGAGCTCCTCCTACTGGTAAGTGACATGACCTGTCACTTACCAGTAGGAGGAGCTCCCGGCCGGACCTGTCACTTACCAGTAGGATAGGGGGAGAGATTTTAATTAGGAGGGGGAGGGAGGGGAGAGGGCCCACTGGCCACCAACGAGTTAACTACAAGGGAGGGAGGGGGGCCCACTGGCCACCAACGAGTTAACTACAGGGGAGGGAGGGGGGCTCACTGGCCACCAACGAGTTAACTACAGGGGAGGGAGGGGGGCCGGCCGCACTGGCCACCAATGAGTACACTACAGGGGAGGGGGGGGCCCACTGGCCACCAATGAGTTAACTACAGGGGGGGGGGCCGGCCGCACTGGCCACCAATGAGTTAACTACAGGGGAGGGAGGGTGGGGGGCCGGCCACACTGGCCACCAATGTGTTAACTACAGAAAGGGGGGGGGTCTGCCCCCTGCTGCCTGGCAGCACCTGCCAGGCAGCAGGGGGCAGTCATGTACACAGTTCTTTTAGTAGATTCTAACCTGAAGCGTCCCCATCACCATGGGAACGCCTCTGTGTTAGAATATACTGTCGGATTTGAGTTTCACGATGTAACTCAAATCCGACGGTATATTCTAACATAGAGGCATTCCCATGGTGATGGGGACGCTTCAAGTTAAAATATACCATCGGATTGGAGAAAACTCAGATCCGATGGTATATTAACTCCTGACTTTACATTGAAAGTCAATGGGGGACGGATCCGTTTGAAATTGCACCATATTGTGTCAACGTCAAACAGATCCGTCCCCATTGACTTGCATTGTAATTCAGGACGGATCCGTTTGGCTCCGCACGGCCAGGCGGACACCAAAACGACTTTTTTTTCATGTCCGTGGATCCTCCAAAAATCAAGGAAGACCCACGGACGAAAAAACGGTCACGAATCACGGAAAAACGGGACCCCGTTTTGCGGACCGTGAAAATATACTGTCGTGTGCAATAAGCCTTAATCAGTGATTTCCATCAGTGATTGTGAACCAAAACCAGGTGCGTCTCTAAACACAGATCAGGTGCAGATCTCTTCATTAGGCTAGGGCTACACGGCGATACTGGTCGCACGACAACTGTCGTGGCCAGGATTGCAGAGTAGCGGTGATCCCCACGGCAGTCGCAAGAAGTCCATTCGTGTTGGATTTCTTGTGACTGTGTAGTGTCCCACTAGGTGAATGTGGGCACTACACAAGGGTCAATTTGGCCACATTGGTCTCCACCTCCTGTGGAACAGTGGCAGTGTATTTCACAGTACATTTTAATGTGTATTTAATGTGTATTTTTCCCTGTGATACGGTATGTGCAGCAGACCTATTGGGGTGTAGTTAGGCATCCTAGGCACTAGGGGGAGCCAATGAACACTTAATATATATACTTAGACCCAGACAGGGAGGAGTTAGTCTGTAGTCAGGAGTCTGTGGAGACAGAAGTGAGAAGGCACCAGCCAGAGATATGCTGAGGGCCTCCTCCTGACATGCAGCTAGACAGTCCAGGCTTCTAGTTGCTACCAGGAGGCTAGTGAAGAATTATAGCCTGCCTGTAGATAATAAGCCTCAGTTAGCTCAGAAGATTTACCCCAAGAGAAGAGTTACCTCCTGGGAGAAACCTGCAGTTCCCACAAGCCAAGCAGAGCCAGTGTGTCCAGCTATTACAAGTAAGCTGAAGGGCAGAAGGAGTAGTAATGTAAAGCAAGGATGAATACCTTTGATTGTTTACCAAGGATTAAAGCCAGCATTGAGGTATCCGGGCCTTGGGATAAAAACCAGACAGGAGTTCTAAGGAACAGTGTACACTATTTCTGAGGAGAAGGTACAGCCTGATCTGAGTGTGTTGTTGATTACCCTCTGAGTATCTTGCAAGGAACAGTATACCTGCCATAATTGTGAAAGCCTGCTTGTGAATTGTATCTTGTATGTGGAACTGTAATTGACATCCGACTGTATAAAGTTGAACTGTTTTCAAGTAAAGCAAAGTTTGGTTCACCATACCATCAGTGTACCTCACTTATTACAACTAGAAATCGGTGTGCCACCGTTACAAGCACTGGCGTCACGTTTCTTAAAGGGACCTTGCCCCAGGCACATAAAACACCTGCAACATCCAGGGCACCTCATCCACCACCAGGCCTGGTCCCTAAATACAGAGTGTGCCCCAGAGGACTCCTGTGCCAGCCTCTCCTTCACTGCTGTACGCCTGCCCAGGGTTCTCCTACAGAACTGTGAGTAACCCTCGCTTGCCCAAAAACCGTGACCTCACAATCGCAATGCCCTGCAGGTCTGGCGTGCTGCAACTGCCATGGCAACCCTATTCATTTCTATGGGATCACCACCACTCTGCAATCCAGGCCGCGTCAGCAGTCACGTGACAAGTGTCGCTATGTAGCCCTAGCCTTGTACCTTATCTCTGTGGAGGATCCAATCCTGGTTTTGGCTTACAATCACTGATGGAAATCTGACCAATTCACTGACTGTGTGAGGTGGCCTAAGGCCTCATTCACACGTCCATGATGACATCATGATAAGATGGTCAGTGGTTCATCCGTGACGATGTCTGTGAAGAATCCCGTGTGTCTTTTCCTTGCTCTCCGTGTGTCCAAACACGGATGCCATCTGTGTTCTGTGTGTGGTTTTTATGGACCCATAGGGGGAGATATATCAAGACTGGTGCATCCATATGCCAGTTTCGATCTTCCTCGCAGAAGCCTCTTAACAAATTAGGCGTATCTCTGCCATGCCGTGCGCCATGATGCGCCTGGATACTGAAGTCAGCTTCAGCTATAACTTCCGGCACTTTCTGGCGAAAGTTATAGTAAATGCGATGGGCTGTGCGAAGCCACACCCCTCTGATAAGCCACACCCATTTTCGAGGCACTTCAGAAAAGTGCAAAGCTCCAAAACTTGAAAATTATGGTACACACGACGGGCACCATAATCTGCAACTTTTTTACATCACAATAGTGGCGTAAAGAACTTAGTAAATGTCCCTCATTGACTTTAACGTGCTAGAGGAGTCCATAATCACTTACAAAATAGGGCTTGCTTCCATGGTTTGAATGTGTGAATACACACATTAAAGTAATTGGGTACGTGTGCTGAGACGTGTGAAAGAAGCCTAAGGGTACTTTCACACTTGCGGCAGGCAGATTCCGTTTGCAAACGGATGCATTTGTGAGACGGATCCGGGTGCGGATCTGTCTCACAAATGCATTGCAATACCGGATCCGCCTTTCCGCTTGTCATCCGGAAAAACGGATCCGGTATTTATTTTTTTCACAGATTTAAAGGTCTGCGCATGTGCAGACTGAAAACCGGATCTGTTTTGCCAGAGCACTTGGGGCCGGATCCGGCATTAATGCATTTCAATGGAAATAAATGCCGGATCCGGCATTCCGGCAAGTGTTCAGGATTTTTGGCCGGAGAGAAAACTGCAGCATGCTGCGGTATTTTCGCCGGCCATAAAACGTAAGAGGGACTGAACTGATGCATCCTGAACGGATTGCTCTCCATTCAGAATGCATTAGGATAAAACTGATCAGTTTTTTTTCCAGTATTGAGCCCCGAGGACGGAACTCTATGCCGGAAAACAAAAACGCTGTTTGCGATTCGTTTACTGGTAAAAGGAGAATTGCGTTATGGATTCCGTTACCACAGACCATAACGCAATTCTATGACGGGATGCATAACGGAATGCCTTTAGAGGACTCCCCTGCATAACGGAAACGGGACCGATCCATTTTGCAGCCCATAGACTTCTATTATGACGGAATGAATAACTGAAAGCCTCTAAAGGCATTCCGTTATACATTCCGTCATAGAATTGCGTTATGGTCCATGGTAACGCAATCCATAACGCAATTCACCTTTTACCAATAAACGAAGTGTGAACTAATTTAAAAATATGAAAATCTCTAGAGGCCAATTTAACTTTTTTGAAGTTTGGTATTTTTGTTCCTCCCTGAAGAAACGCTCTTTTGAATGATAATTGGAAGGTTATTACTTTATGGTCACTATTTCCCAGGTGTCCTCCGACCTGCACGTCTGTTGTTCTGTCAGGTCTATTGCTTAGTACAGTACTAAGTCCAGTATGGGTGTTCCTCTAGTCAGGTCCTGAACTATTTGGGAAAGGTAATTGTCTTTGGTTATTGCCAATCAGAATTTTATAATTGTTTTTGCCTCCATGTATTTCTACCCACAGTGACTCCATATGTTCATTACCCTCACATATAACTTCCTTGACTGTGGGCTTTAGACAGGACTTTACATAAAGGCAGACCCCTCCCCCTCTCCGGTTTTGACAATCCTTTCTCTATGTTACTTTGTATGTTCACAGCCCAGCCATGTCTCAGTTATTCCCACTATGACATAGTCATCCTCTCACATTACTGCTTCAAGTTCCCCAGTATTATTAGTCAGGCTTCTGGCATTAGTATACATACAATTATGAGGTTTTTGTATATTTTTTACCCTACACCTTTCCTTATGACCTGTTCTAGTCCCTCCATACATTTCTCCCCCAGTTCCATATCTGCACTATCTTCCCATCCTATAAGGTAATTCCCCCCCCCCCCCCCCAGTCCCTAGTTTAAACACTCCTCCAAACTTCTAGCCATCTTTCTCCCCTCACAGCTGCCCCTTTCCCATTGAGGTGCAGCCCATCCCTACGATAGAGCCTGTAGCCGATAGAGATTCGGCCCAGTTCTCCAGGAACCCAAACCCCTCTTTCCTACACCAGTTCTTGAGCCACTTGTTAACCTCTCTAATCTCCCGCTGCCTTTCTTGCGTGGCTCGTGGTACCGGTAGTATTTGGGAAAACATTATCTTTAAGGTCCTTTCCCTGAGCTTGTGACCTAAATCCCTAAAATAATTTATAAGAATGCTCCACCTTCCTCTTTTTCATTCGTTCCAATGTGGACCATGACCGCTGGATCTTTGCCAGCCCCTACCAGTAATCTATCAACCCAATCTTTCAACCCAAACTCGAGAGCCAGGAAGACAACACACCATTCGATGATGTGCCTTTGTTTTAAACACACTGCTATTATTTGGCACATAACTGTACCTGCTCCCCACCGCTCCGGACTTGTGCACTGGCTCCCACGTGTCCATGTTACGGTCTGCGGCTTGTTTACTTTCTTTTTGGCATGTGCATGGTCACCTGCTCTGCTGCAGCCAACCTCTTCAGTGGTGACATTTCTCTTGTGAACATAATCAATGGTAATGACTTCACCCATACAGAGTTTACATCAAATGTTCTGTTTTTTTTATTTATTTTTTCAGTCGTCTTTTGGCTAATAAAAATGTGGCAGTTAAATTTAGACACTGTTCAGTTAGTTAAGCACTATGAATATGAATAAGTTCTCTACATCTAATAAAGTGTTTTTCTGTGGTGTTTTTGAGGGCATTTGGTGTTATATATATATATATATATAACAGATATATAAACACACACACATACAGTATATACACAGTGCCTCTAAACAGTATTCATACCCCTTGAATTTTTTTTTTCACATTTCACCCATGTTGTGGAAATTTTATTATGCGGACATTTTACTTTAGGATGTGTGTGTGTTTTTATAAATTGTCATCTGTCTCCCTGTGTCTGATTTAGCCAAGGAGCACTCTAGCAGAGGGTACTTTGGCTGAATCGGGACCAGTGGCAAAACCGTCAGTATGAAAACCTTTCCGTGGGCTTGGAGACATATCTGCCTTTAAACATGCATATCTGCCTTGTCGGTATACTAGTACCGTATACTGACAATAGCCGTAGCAATGCCTCGCAGATAATTTCAAACCTATGGGAACCAGTAGAATGATCTTTATTAGATACTGATCACCTTTGAGCAGTATTGAATGAGGTCCATGTTGACAGTGATGGTGGGTGGGCGGCCAACTGGCTGATCAGACAATGGACATGACTTATCCTTCCTTATACAGGGATGGGGCATGTGCATTGTCTGCCCAGCCACATTGGTTGCCCCGCCCTGTCCTTTGACATCACTTCCTGCATGTTGTCACTTCCTGTGTCCTTGTCTTGGGCCAGCCCCTTTTACACCTTTTGTTAGTAAATAAAAGGTGAACAGACTGAGCAGGGCGGAAGGAGTTTGCTCAGAATTTTCTAGCAAGATGGTAACAGATGTGTCTCTCTCTGACTGGGGCTGAGAGAAGGGATCCACCTTTTTCCTTACACAAACTTTGATGCGAGCGGATTACAACTATTAATATTTACTAAATCAGTTGGCGACCACGAGAAGGATTCAACTGATTTTTTTTCTCTGCACAACAGGTAAAAGGGAGGTAATAGTAAACTGTAGTTTTGTCTGCTTTGTCAGAGAAAATTTCTGCTTGTTTAAAAGAACATTTTTCGCTCTATTTGTGTAAGGATAAGGTGGGAATCTTTTCCCTTGTGTAATTTTTGATGGATCTGAGTTGATTGTACAGAGGTTGTATGATGAGATTGTATGATGAGTAGTACAGGGTATTGTGTTTTTTGTAACTTCTTAACTTTTATGTTACTTTGATTTTGTAAGAGGCAATTTTATAGAGGCAGCAATTGGTTTTAGTGTTTGTACATTAGAGACAGTATTTAGAGAGTATTTTTATATTGTTAACCTGTAAATCACCCACAGAGTGGAGGTTTTGCTCTGGTTTCAAGGGGTAGGGAACAGGAAATATAGAAACTGTTTTTATTGCTGGATTTTGTACACACTATCTTGATTTCCTCTGTGTGATGACCATGTGCTTGTCGGCCATATTTACCATGTGCTTGTCGGCCATCTTAGTTAAGATTACTATGGAAAGCGAGCTGAAATGTTAGGTTTGTCCAGAATAGTTATCTTGTCTTTTTGTAACCTTTCTATGTACAGTTTGATTTTGTTTTGATAAGTTTTATGCTGGATATCAGTGGAGTGTTCGGTTATGGTATAGCGCAGTGACCAGTCTGATACAGAAATCGTCCTATAGTTGATGATTCTGCTTAATGTTTGTATATCTGTGGCTGTTACACTGAATTGTAGACTTGTTTGGCATAATTAATACGGGTACTACAGTGTAGAAAGGTTCTGTGCCAAAAGTATTGGGACAACTCCTAGAAATTGGTACTAGTGTTTTGTTTTTTTGTAGCAACCATTGTGGTGTTTGTTTTTGTGCAATGGAAAGTATTTTTAAAGAAGTAGCAAAATTTAAGGACACGGCGGCCATTCTTCAGGCTATGCAGGGATCTACTGATCCATGGCTGCAGGCCCAGAATTGTGTAGCAAACCTGATCGGTACCAAAAAATGGCGCAAAAGGAAAGGCAAGTATGCTCTGATTTTTGCTGCTGGGTGGATAGCGGATAAATATCAGGAGTCTTGTAGGCTGAAGCTGAGTTTGGAAGGAGAAGTGGAAGATTTAAAAGTGGAAATTATTAAATTAAGAACTCTTGTCCAGCAGGCAGCTGAAGCTAGCGCTAATTATGAATGTACTGTGAGGTGTAATACTGAGCTGCGCAAGGAAAATGCTGAAAGCCTGACGCACGCACAGGGTGCTGTAAGGGAATTGCCAGAGTTATTGAAACAACCGTTGGAGAGTAATGTGTCTGGGGTTAGAGGCAATGTATGCACTGTAAGCATGGAGAAGTCTGAGGATTGAGTTTCAGATAGTGGAACCGACTCAGGGATGGAGATGGACAATGTGTCTGACCCTGGAAGCATTAACACAAGGCCAGAAGATTCCTCAGATGAGTCCGTGGTAAGTGGACTCAATACAGATTGTAGTGTGGGGTCTAGTCATGCTAGGATGGTTAATGTTGTGCACCAAATCAAATCGCCATGTGCCCAGACTAGGTATTATGCAAGGAGGCGAGCTATCCTTTGTTTTGCATGCAGGGAATACGGGCACATTGCACGATATTGTAACATTGCTAATGGCAACAGACATAGGTATGTTAAGTACCCCAGAACCACACCTAGAAGTGAAGTGGTTTATTCAGCAAGGTGGGGTAATGGTCCCAGACATGCTTCTTTGCAAAGGCAGAGAGCCCAGGAACAGCCAAGGTCTTTGAAAAACCGGTTTTGGGACATTGAAATGTTAAATCCTGCTTCTCTGGTAGGAATCTGAAGCTGTTTGGGGCTGGGCAAATTAACATTTCAATGACTGGGTGGGTAGAATTTCTCCTGTACGGTTTCAGGGGAACCCTCCAAGACATTGATTTGTTAATTCAGTCCTATACAATTGTATGTGTTCCTAAGGGTTTAGTTTTTGTATGAGTTTTGGATTTTGAGTTAAAATTAACTTTTTACTGAATCTCAATGTATGTAGCAGGACTGTCTGTAACTGAAGTTTGTTATGTTTGTTTTTCTCTCCTGTTTACTAATCCATTTTTTATTTTTTAGGTTTTTATTGAAGTTTCTTTCAGTTTTTCCTTATTTACCAACCCATTTTTATTTTTTAGCCTATTATTAATTTTTTCCTTTTTATTAATTTTTTAGGTTTTTCATATTTTGGCGCTTTTCTCTTTTTCTTTTTTCTTTCTGTCCCTCTCTTTTCTCTGCAGATTTGGTTAGGAGTACTGGGGGTCTCATGATATTGTGTGGGAACTACTGTCTGAATTCAAGGGTTGCTGCTGAGTGAGAGGTTTTTGATCAGTCACTGCAAAAAGGGCTTTGTGTGCTGTTCAGCTTGACTATATAGAATCATATCGGCAAAGGAAAGTGAGTTGATGAGCATTTTTTTTAAGGAGACAAGGTGATATATATCACCTGGGCATACCAATAGCTGTGTGAGTAACCCCATTCCCCACAGGAGTACTGTGTGTTTGTTTTCTGTGCACCCATCGTCCCCACAGAAGGTACTGTGTGTTCTCTGTGCACCCCTCGTCCCCACAGAAGGTACTGTGTGTTCTCTGTGCACCCCTTTTTCCACTCCAGGTCAATTGGAAGCCCTATCCTGTGGTCAGGTCACTATTCAGAGCCAAAACCGAGGCTGGTATATCTCATTAGGAGACTCAGAGGGCCGCCATGTGTCGGCGAGAGCCCTTTTCCTCACACTGTTACTCCTTTTCCTGAGGTCTAACTAGGGTGAACGGAGTCAGTGTGTCGGTGCCAGAAACCCTAGGGCACCTCAGAGGTGAACGAGAGGAGTAACAGCCGCCCAGCGTGTGTCGCAGGGCAGTCGTTGCATAGGTCGCGGGACAATTCCTTGCGTAGGTCACTGGAAAATTCCTTGCGTAGGTCACGGGAAACTGGAGATGGACGCATCTACTTTTAGAAAGCTCGAGCATGAGTTTAGGGTAATTTAGGGAACAGAGGGGTACCACTTCTGACTATAGGATAGCCAAGCAGTACATGAAATCCATCTATGGAGGAGGAGTTGTTAAGCCCCTCAAAGATTGGCACTAAGGGACTGTAGGTTCAGAGTGGACCATCCCAAAGAACGGACCTTTGAGGTCTGGATTGGGAAAAAGTTTGTCCGTAACCTCCCCACTAGACTCCAAAGCCAGGGTTCCCTCCAGAAAGCAGAACTGTGGCTGCACGAATCCATCGATCTCCAGCAACAGGGCATTCAAAAGTCCCAGACAGTGCGAACTAACACTGTCATGTACTCCTGTCCCGCTAAGACTGCAGAGTCCAAGAGAAGTGCTTTTCTCTTTCTCTATCTCTCTGTTATCTCTCCATCTAACCTTGAGACGATGCACCATGTTTAATCCATCTTCTCTTCGTCCTGGTTTTAAGGACGATGAGAAGGGGGGAAAGTGGTGCAGAAAACAACGATCTTCAAACTTTCTAACCTCTTAAATGTCAATCCTTTTCTTTGCTGGTACTTGGTTCCGATTTTTGCAAAGAAGGTAAAAATCACGGCCGATCCATGGCCTGAATGTTCCACTGTAACCCTTTTATTCCATCAGGTATGCCCCCAGGCAGCCCCACGGGTTATCACCCGATGTCCACCACCGGGTTCGGGAGTTTTCGTCCGGACCCAGACTCAATAACCAGTGTTCATTCTAGTCAACCAGGTGATTGGGTCGTGCTAAAGAAACATCCGAGGACGGGACTAGAGCCGAGATATCTTGGGCCATTCCAGGTGCTGCTGATGACGCCAACCTCTCTGAAGTTCGAGGAGCGAGACAACTGGATCCACACCGGTCACTGCAAGAAGCTGCTCAACTAAGTCAAAGAATGCAGAGTATCACTTTTGTTTATTTGTTACAAGAAGGCATTTGTTGATAACGATACATTCTTAGAGGGTAATATTAATATTAGCTCTGGCTCCTGCTCCTCGCTTGTTAATCCTGTATGGGTGTCCGGGCAGCTAGGCGACCCGTAGAGGTGGGATCCTCCAGTTGTGAGGAAGGTATACGGTTATGCCTGGCTAGCAGACACCATTGACAAGGGTCAGGCCCATACTGACAGGAGCAGGACAGAGGCGGAGCTATGACTAGTGAGGGTCAGAATCTTTTTTAAAGCTTTGGGAGGTCTTGGGGCTCACTGGTTTTCCATTGGATCCAGGCGAAAGGAAATGGGACATGTACTTATGTTTTTTGTTTCCATTCCTTCTATACGCCGGAGTGAGATGTTCCTGATGTCTAATCGACTGAGTTACCGAAGCCCGAACAGACAAGACGCCCTGAAGACCAATCCATGGACCAGATGCAGAGGATCCCAAACCAGCCGGCGACCAACGCGACGTGTCAAGATTGACTTTCCATCATCTGTTAGGTTTTACAAGACTGTTTTTTTCAAAGAAGAAGATCGAGATCCATCAAGGGACATTGGGGAGCATATGACAAAGAGGAGGGACTGTTGTGGAAATTTTATTATGCGGACATTTTACTTTAGGATGTGTGTGTGTTTTTATAAATTGTCATCTGTCTCCCTGTGTCTGATTTAGCCAAGGAGCGCTCTAGCAGAGGGTACTTTGGCTGAATCGGGACCAGTGGCAAAACCGTCAGTATGAAAACCTTCCCGTGGGCTTGGAGAAATATCTGCCTTTAAGACATGCATATCTGCCTTGTCGGTATACTAGTACCGTATACTGACAATAGCCGTAGCAATGCCTCACAGATAAATTCAAACCTATGGGAACCAGTAGAATGATCTTTATTAGATACTGATCACTTTTGAGCAGTATTGAATGAGGTCCATGCTGACAGTGATGGTGGGTGGGCGGCCATCTGGCTGATCAGACAATGGACATGACTCATCCTTCCTTATACAGGGATGGGGCGTGTGCATTGTCTGCCCAGCCACATTGGTTGCCCCGCCCTGTCCTTTGACATCACTTCCTGCATGTTGTCACTTCCTGTGTCCTTGTCTTGGGCCAGCCCCTTTTACACCTTTTGTTAGTAAATAAAAGGTGAGCAGACTGAGCAGGGCGGAAGGAGTTTGCTCAGAATTTTCTATCAAGATGGTAACAGATGTGTCTCTCTCTGACTGGGGCTGAGAGAAGGGATCCACCTTTTTCCTTACACAAACTTTGATGCGAGCGGATTACAACTATTAATATTTACTACAACACCCACAAACTTAAATGTATTTTTATTAGGAGTTTATGTGATAGACCAACACAAAGTAGCAAGTATGTGTGAAGTGAAAAGAAAATGATGCATGGTAGTGTTGATCGAGCACCAAAGTGCTCGGGTCGAACACCTCGGGATGCTTGGGTGCTCTACCGAGCACCCAAGCACAATGGAAGTCAATGGGAAAACCCGAGCATTAAATCAGGCACCCCCTGCTCTGAAGAGGGGAGGGTGTCTGGTTAATAGGAAAAGGTCAGAAATTGATGGAAACACCACCGAAATGGTTGGGGAACAGCATGAGGAGGATGTCTGGATGCATCTTGGACTCCCAGGTTGCTGCTGGGAACGATGTTGTCCGAGTAGTACGCCACTTTTACAGACTGACACTAATACGCACAAAACCAAAGATAAAAATCGATTTTAGAGGAAAAATTGTTAGGAAACATTCCTGTATATTTACTTGTACATAAAGTGCAAGTGCTGCCAAAAATTACAAGGAAAAGGCACTCCGATACAACCTGTATATCACATAATGGAGGGCCTCATTCACATTGTGGTACAATTGTTCAGGTATTGGGACTCCTACACTCATAAAGCCTATGCACTAAGTGAAAGGGCTGGCAAAAATTACAAGGAACCGACACTCCAATACACCCTTTATTACACATAAAGGAGGGCATCATACACACTTGAAAAATTATGATTGATGGCCTGCTGGTGACCCTCAAAAACATTAGGAGCAAGGGCCTGCTGGTTACCCTCTAAAACATTAGGGGTGAGGGTCTGCTGCAGAGCTGACTCTCTAAAACATTAGGGGCGAGTGCCTACTGCTGATCTGAGCATCGAAAAAATTATGGGCGAATGCCTGCTGCTGAGCTGACCATTGAAAACATTATGGGCGAGTGCCTGCTGCTTAGCTAACCATTGAAGAAATTATGCGCGAGGGCCTGCAGGTGAGCTGACCATCTAAAGGATTGTAGGTGAGGGCCTGCTAGTGAGCTGACCCTCTAAAACATTATATATATATATACACACACACACACACACATTTGTACATTAAAAGATCAATACAGAAGATATACATGATACATACAGGCACTCATATAGATATGAAGCAGATATATAATACTCTTTTCTGCACATGCAATGAGCAGGATACTGGGTACGTTGACGCCACTTATGCAGTGGGCCAGGATACGGGTGGATAATAGCCTATATTTGTTTGTGACGCCAATTGCAGCATGCGCAGGGTACTACCCCGGGGCCCTTCCAAGGTGTTATAACGCACGTCCCAGATTAGGAATGCCAGAGTGGTGTAATGGCCTATAATGTCTCTGTATGGTAATGATAATTGTGTCAACGGTGTCTCCTACCTGGGTACGGCTGGACTCCTGGCTCACTTGCAATAAATTTGAGTGTAGTGATAGTAGGAGTAATAGAGGAATTTTGCAGCAGAAATGATGTCCAGACCTTTAGATGAAATTCAAACGTTTCTTTACTGAAGATAACTTTCATCAAAGCAGTGTACAGCTTTGGTCTCTGGTTCAGCAGGTTTTAGCAATAATTGGCAGGAATAAATACTTCTGCACTTTAAATGTGAGCTTGCAGGATAAGACGTCTGCTTGGTAGCTCTGTAACTGTGACAGGAATTAATCTTTTGCACTTCTCTGTAACTTCTGCTGTATGGGGACAGACAAGCTGAGGAGGAATGGCTTCTCCTAGGTCTCTGGGGTGTTACACACACTTACACTTAGGTGCAGGGACTGGAATGTGATGGAGGGAGCAGATATCTTCCTACATGAGGTGGGGGAGGATCCTCATGCAGGTACAGAGGGTGTCGGCATCTGTAGTCACTCTTGCACAGAGAGAATCTCTCCTCTCCCAGAGAGAGGATGTCTGCAGCTCTGCCCTACACACTGCTGGATCTTGCTGAGTAGGTGAGGGCAGTGTAGGGGAAGAAAGTGAAATTAACTGGTACTGTTACTTTCACACTGCACTGTACAATGAAGCTCAGAGCAGGATCCCTGGGTGGAGGAATTAGTCTAAAAACTGCTCTGTATCTCACTCATCCAGAGATCCAGCTCTAAACTTCAGTGAGGGGAGGAAATGATGTCACAGCTATTGCATGTTGGGAGCTTCCTGTGAAGCTGCCTGGAGGCAACTCTTCCAGAGGAGTCAGCAATTTACATGAAGAGCAGGTACCATACACAGTTCAATTAGTATGGTAAACTATACATTTTTTTTAAATAATTGTATTTAGACATTTGGTGACGGGGGTCTCTTTAAGCTCAGTCAGATTGGATGGAACATCTGTAAACAGCAATTTTGAAGTCTTGTCACAGATTCTCAATGGGATTTAGGTCTGGACTTTGACTGGGCCATTCTAACACATGAATATGCTTTGATCAAATCCTTTCTATTGTAGCTCTGGCTGTATGTTTACAGTTGTTGTCCTGCTGGAAGGTCAACCTCTGCGGCTCTGCCCCAGTCTCAACTAATAGTTGTCCTGTTGACAGATTCCCCACCTGAACTATGGATCTCTGCAGCTCCTCCAGAGTAAACATGGGTCTCTTGGCTGCTTCTCTAATTAGTGCTCTCCTTGAGTCATTTATTGGTGGGTTTGCAATTGTGTCATACTCCTTCCATTTTCAGATGATGGATTGAACAGTGCTCCGTGAGATGTTCAGAGCTTAGGATATTTTTTATAAGCTAACACTGCTTTACATTTCTCCACAACTTTATCCCTGACCTGTCTGGTGTGTTCCTTGTTTTTCATAATGCTGTTTGATCACTAATGTTCTCTAGCAAACCTCTGAGACCTTCACAGAACAGTTGTAGTTATACTGAGAATAAATTACACATAGGTGAACTCCATTTACTAATTAGGTGACTTCTGAAGGCAACTGGTCACACTGGATTTTATTTAAGGGTAACAGAGTAAAGGGGACTACCAGTAAATACAAATGCATGCCACATTTTTATTTATTAAACATGTTTAAAACCATGTATCATTTTCTTTTCACTCCACACATACTTGCTACTTTTTGTTAGTCTATCACATAAAATGACAAAATGCATTTAAAGAGGCTCTGTCAGTATGATCAACCCTCATAAATCATGCATACTGCCTAGTAGTGCTCATCATGCTGATTAAAACAATACCTTTTTTTGTTTGTATCATAAATAGTTGCAGAGATATGTGTTTTTATTCAAATGAGCAAGTTCCAGCACCAGGAAGCGGGGCTGAATCCTTGGAGCACTGCTTTGTAACACACCCTGTCCTCTGCACAATCCCCCCTCCCCTTGATTGACAGGGCTAGACATCAGCATGAATCTACATATCATATACATTATATACTACAGTTTTACCACATTAGGAACAGTGGATTTTTATGATTACAAACATAAAATATATTACTGCTTTACTCACAAGCACAATATATGATTATAAAGACACCAGTAATATATAGCTTTCTGAGCATAGACAAACCATGTATCTCACACAGACAAAAGAAAAATATTGGGAGAGATCAATCAAACTGGTGTAAAGTAGAACTGGCTTAGTTGCCCATAGCAACCAATCAGATTCCACCTTTTATTTTCCAAAGGAGCTATTGATAATGAAAGGTGGAATCTGATTGGTTGCTATTGGCAACTAAGCCAGTTCTACTTTACACCAGTTTGATTAATCTCCCCATTGTTTTAATGAGCGTGATAAGACCTACCAAGCAGTATGCCTGGTTTAATAGATTTGATCATGCTGACAGAGCCTCTTTAAAGAGGTTATCCAGCCCCTACAATGATCCCCCCAATGCCTGGGCCTTTCATATACATTATACTTACCTGCTCCCCAGCACCCACATTGCCCCAGATCCCTGCACACAGAGGCGGCTCTTCCATTAGGCCACTTAGGCCACCGCCTAAGGCCTCGCGCTGGTGGGGGCCTCGCTCTGGCTCCCACCCGACACCGCCACAAGTACTTGCGGCAGTGTCGGGTGGGAGCGTCCTTAGGTCAAAACATTCCAGGCCCCGAATGCTATTCCCCACCCCCCTTGTACTTGTCTGTCCACTAATCTGGTAGGCTGCTGCGCTGCGCGGTCATGAATTCAGTCACTTGACAACGCAACCCAGTCGTGCGGTGCGTTACGTGCGTAATCTCGCGAGACCGGCGGGAGGTCACAGGTCTCGCAGGATTACGCGCCACAGGATGGGGTTGCGCTGTCAAGTGACTGAAGTTGAACTCATGCCCGCGCAGCGCAGCAGCCTAACAGATCAGCGGACAAGTACAAGGTGGGGGGGAAATTTCATAATATGAAGCAGTGTGTGGGCAAATTTGTGAGGCAGTGTGGGGGGACAAATTACTTAATGGGGCACTGTGGGGGGACAAATTACTTAATGGGGCACTGTGGGGGGACAAATTACTTAATGGGGGCAGTGTGGGGGGACAAATTACTTAATGGGGCAGTGTGGGGGGACAAATTACTTAATGGGGGAAGTGTGGGGGGACAAATTACTTAATGGGGGAAGTGTGGGGGGACAAATTACTTAATGGGGCAGTTTGGGGGGCAAATTTCTTAATGGGGGCAGTGTGGGGGGACAAATTACTTAATGGGGGCAGTGTGGGGGAACAAATTACTTAATGGGGCAGTGTGGGGGGACAAATTACTTAATGGGGCACTGTGGGGGGACAAATTACTTAATGGGGCAGTGTGGGGGGACAAATTACTTAATGGGGCAGTGTGGGGGGACAAATTACTTAATGGGGGAAGTGTGGGGGGACAAATTACTTAATGGGGCAGTGTGGGGGGCAAATTTCTTAATGGGGGCAGTGTGGGGGGACAAATTACTTAATGGTGGCAGTGTGGGGGGACAAATTACTTAATGGGGCACTGTGGGGGGACAAATTACTTAATGGGGCAGTGTGGGGGGACAAATTACTTAATGGGGGAAGTGTGGGGGGGCAAATTACTTAATGGGGGCAGTGTGGGGGGCAAATTTCTTAATGGGGCACTGTGGGGGGACAAATTACTTAATGGGGGCAGTGTGGGGGCAAATTACTTAATGTGGGCTGTGTGGGGGGGCAAATTACTTAATGTGGGCTGTGTGGGGGGCAAATCACTTAATGCTGGCTGTGTGGGGGGCAAATCACTTAATGTGGGCAGTGTGGGGGGCAATTTACTTAATGGGGGCAATGTGGGGGACAGTATTACTAATGAGAGCATTCTAGAAGGGAATTACTATTGGTGGGACTATGAGGAGTACTATTACTATGGGGGGCACTAATATTTCTTCAGGATAGTATATGGGGGCACAGTGAGCAGCAGGATAACACTGTGGGGACTCCAGGTTGGGGCATGATGATAGAAATCTGAGGAAGCTAAGATGTCTGTGTGTCACACACTGCAGAGACGAGGCGGCTGAGAGAAGTGTCCGGACCGAATGGAGAAGATGATGACAGAGAAGATCTACATCAGAGGAGACGTCACCTGGAGGCCCTGGATATGAGAGGTATGTGCTGCTGTATAGCAAGTACAGCACAATGCGGTGTGTGGGGGGAGGGTCGATTTAGAGAACTGGGCCAGGGTTAATGCAAAGTGTTAATATGCACTGTGAATATAAGCCCTGTACTGTGTTGTCACTGTGCATATTAACCCTTTACTGTGATGTCACTGCATATTAAAGGGGTACTCCGGGATAGGAAAATAAATCCCCTATCCAAAGGATAGGAGACAAGTGTCTGATCAGGGGGGTCTGGCCGTTGGGATCCCCCACGATCTCCTGTATGGTACTCCGGATCTCCTTGTGCCCAAAGCGGTGGTCAACACTCCCTCTCCATGTATCTATGGGAGAGCCGCAGATACAACACTTGTGTATCTCCGAGTCCTCCATAGAGATACATGGAGGGGGAGTGTTGACCACACCACCGCTCCGTGCGGTGGTTGACACAGCTTATTTCTTGAGGATTGAGGCGGGGCGCCGTACAGGAGATCACGAGCATCCCAACAATCTTTGTGGGGGCCTCATGTTCGAGTTTCGCCTAAGGCCTCACAAAGTCTAGAGCCGCCTCTGCCTGCACAGGTCCCCTTCACGGCCTGCTTCACGGTTGCTTGCCCCTTGTCGCCGGATGTTTTGATTGGGGAGATGCAGCAGCGGCCGCACAGGGATCCGGAGCGATTTGGGTGCCGGGGAGCAAGTAAGTATAATGTATATGAGGGGCCCGGGCATTGGGGGGTCATTATAGAGGTTGGATAACCCCTTTAAGTTTGTTGGATGTGAAAAAAATGTGGTAAAGTTGAAGGGGTATTAATACTTTTTCAAGGCACTGTATACATACATTAATATATACATTAATATATGATAGATCGATGTTTTTACTTCATTTTTTGAACTGTTCAAAATGTTACTATTTGCTTGTTGATAGTACTTGCCTGTTGAGATGACTGTATACTGCTTTGTACTTCCCCGAAAACAAAATACAAACTCTTCACAAATACAAAAGAGCAAACTCTTTAGAGACATTGAACCAGCAAGGAATCACAGGAGATTTCAGTTCTGAAACCTAAAGAAATGTAAATGTTGCTCTGGGCTATATGGTATGTTATAACTTGTGACAGTACGGCAGCACTAAAGTAATTCAATGTATTTACAAATATAGTCAACTTTTTATGATGAATAATTCTGTAGATAACATTTATGCTTCACCCTTGATTGCTGATAAAACCAGTGTATAGTATAAATACAGGACTGTATATGGCAGAGCACGGAAATATCACCAAACCCACTGATACTAATGCAAGCAGTTTAGGTAGCAATGACATTCTGCAAAACTGATGAGTCATTTTCTTGTCAAATGCTGGCTCCGTTTGTTATCTATTTTTTCCTGTGTCAGTATAAAGGGTAGATTCTTTTATCACATGGAGTTGTACTTACGTCAAGTTGATGTGAAGTGACTGTTTTCAGCCATTTTAATGGCTCTCTCCTACATCTTTGGTGAGACTGATTGAAGGTTCTCCAACTATATGGGCTTATTTATACAGTGACTATGATTATCTATATGCTTCTTTTATATTTGCTTGCCTAAAATATTATACACTTCCTCGTGTATACCTGTGACCAGTTTGGGATTTTTGCTATACTTCAGAAAATAAGGAGGGAGAGCTAGCTCACCCCGATATCTTCACCAAATGTCCAGTGCACAGATGGATCCAGAATACAGTTTAATAAGAAAAAATGAATAAAAAAGTGGCTGGCACTCACTATATGGTTCACATCAACAGCATTTAATAGCTTCCCACTCAAAATTGGAGTGTGGACAGCATGGATAAAACAGCATATAATCAACACAATTACAATAATAAAATTTGCATTAAAAATATATATCTAAAAAAAGGTACAGTACACTGATAATTGATGGAGCAGTAGTCCTCTTAATATCAAGCCACCTTGTATACTATCTGGTGCTTGAGTATAGTGCCAAGAGTTCACTGTTGCTAATAGCAAAAAATACAGGTGTCTTCTCAACACAACGCATGTAAATCCAGATCTGTAATTGGGAATGCTGGTTCTTTAAATAACGCTAAATGTTAACGTGGGAACCTCTAAATTCCACAATAGGTGTGCGGTGGATCTTTTGCTTAATGCTGATAGCAAATCATACAAGTGTCCTTTCAACACAGCGAATGCAAATCCGGATCTATTAATAGGAGTGCTGGCTCTTTAACCACCTCAGCCCCCAGTGCTTAAACACCCTGAAAGACCAGGCCACTTTTTACACTTCTGACCTACACTACTTTCACCGTTTATTGCTCGGTCATGCAACTTACCACCCAAATGAATTTTACCTCCTTTTCTTCTCACTAATAGAGCTTTCATTTGGTGGTATTTCATTGCTGCTGACATTTTTACTTTTTTTGTTATTAATCGAAATTTAACGATTTTTTTGCAAAAAAATGACATTTTTCACTTTCAGTTGTAAAATTTTGCAAAAAAAACCGACATCCATATATAAATTTTGCTCTAAATTTATTGTTCTACATGTCTTTGATAAAAAAAAAATGTTTGGGGAAAAAAAAATGGTTTGGGTAAAAGTTATAGCGTTTACAAACTATGGTACAAAAATGTGAATTTCCGCTTTTTGAAGCAGCTCTGACTTTCTGAGCACCTGTCATGTTTCCTGAGGTTCTACAATGCCCAGACAGTACAAACACCCCACAAATGACCCCATTTCAGAAAGTAGACACCCTAAGGTATTCACTGATGGGCATAGTGAGTTCATAGAACTTTTTATTTTTTGTCACAAGTTAGCGGAAAATGATGATTTTTTTATTTTTTTTCATACAAAGTCTCATATTCCACTAACTTGTGACTAAAAATAAAAACTTCCATGAACTCACTATGCCCATCAGCGAATACCTTGGGGTGTCTTCTTTCCAAAATGGGGTCACTTGTGGGGTAGTTATACTGCCCTGGCATTCTAGGGGCCCAAATGTGTGGTAAGGAGTTTGAAATCAAATTCTGTAAAAAATGACCAGTGAAATCCGAAAGGTGCTCTTTGGAATATGGGCCCCTTTGCCCACCTAGGCTGCAAAAAAGTGTCACACATGTGGTATCTCCGTACTCAGGAGAAGTTGGGGAATGTGTTTTGGGGTGTCATTTTACATATACCCATGCTGGGTGAGATAAATATCTTGGTCAAATGCCAACTTTGTATAAAAAAATGGGAAAAGTTGTCTTTTGCCAAGATACTTCTTCTCACGCTTTAGGGCCCCTAGAATGCCAGGGCAGTATAAATATCCCACATGTGACCCCATTTTGGAAAGAAGACACCCCAAGGTATTCAATGAGGGGCATGGCGAGTTCATAGAAATTTTTTTTTTTTGGCACAAGTTAGCGGAAATTGATTTTATTTATTTTTTTCTCACAAAGTCTCCCTTTCCGCTAACTTGGGACAAAAATTTCAATCTTTCATGGACCCAATATGCCCCTCACGGAATACCTTGGGGTGTCTTCTTTCCGAAATGGGGTCACATGTGGGGTATTTATACTGCCCTGGCATTCTAGGGGCCCTAAAGCGTGAGAAGAAGTCTGGAATATAAATGTCTAAAAATTTTTACGCATTTGGATTCCGTGAGGGGTATGGTGAGTTCATGTGAGATTTTATTTTTTGACACAAGTTAGTGGAATATGAGACTTTGTAAGAAAAAAAAAATAATTTCCGCTAACTTGGGCCAAAAAAATGTCTGAATGGAGCCTTACAGGGGGGTGATCAATGACAGGGGGGTGATCAGGGAGTCTATATGGGGTGATCACCCCCCTGTCATTGATCACCCCCCTATAAGGCTCCATTCAGATGTCCGTATGTGTTTTGCGGATCCGATCCATGTATCCGTGGATCCGTAAAAATCATACGGACATCTGAATGCAGCCTGACAGGGGGGGTGATCAATGACAGGGGGGGTGATCAATGACAGGGGGGGTGATCAGGGAGTCTATATGGGGTGATCACCACAGTCATTGATCACGCCCCTGTAAGGCTCCATTCAGATGTCCGTATGCGTTTTGCGGATCCGATCCATCTATCAGTGGATCCGTAAAAATCATGCGGACATCTGAATGGAGCTTTACAGGGGTGTGATCAATGACAGGGGGGTAATCAATGACAGGGGGGTGATCAGGGAGTCTATATGGGGTGATCACCACAGTCATTGATCACGCCCCTGTAAGGCTTTATTCAGACGTCCGTATGCGTTTTGCGGATCCGATCAGTCTATCAGTGGATCCGTAAAAATCATGCGGACATCTGAATGGATCTTACAGGGGGGTAATCAATGACAGGGGGGTGATCAGGGAGTCTATATGGGGTGATCACCACAGTCATTGATCACGCCCCTGTAAGGCTCCATTCAGATGTCCGTATGCGTTTTGCGGATCCGATCCATCTATCAGTGGATCCGTAAAAATCATGCGGACATCTGAATGGAGCTTTACAGGGGTGTGATCAATGACAGGGGGGTAATCAATGACAGGGGGGTGATCAGGGAGTCTATATGGGGTGATCACCACAGTCATTGATCACGCCCCTGTAAGGCTTTATTCAGACGTCCGTATGCGTTTTGCGGATCCGATCAGTCTATCAGTGGATCCGTAAAAATCATGCGGACATCTGAATGGATCTTACAGGGGGGTAATCAATGACAGGGGGGTGATCAGGGAGTCTATATGGGGTGATCACCACAGTCATTGATCACGCCCCTGTAAGGCTCCATTCAGATGTCCGTATGCGTTTTGCGGATCCGATCAGTCTATCAGTGGATCCGTAAAAATCATGCGGACATCTGAATGGAGCTTTACAGGGGTGTGATCAATGACAGGGGGGTGATCAATGACAGGGGGGTGATCAATGACAGGGGGGTGATCAGGGAGTCTATATGGGGTGATCAGGGGTGATCGGGGGCTAATAAGGGGTTAATAAGTGACGGGGGGGGGGGGGGTGTAGTGTAGTGTAGTGGTGCTTGGTGCTACTTTACTGAGCTACCTGTGTCCTCTGGTGGTCGATCCAAACAAAGGGGACCACCAGAGGACCAGGTATATTAGACGCTGTTATCAAAACAGCGTCTAATATACATGTTAGGGGTTAAAAAAAACACATCTCCAGCCTGCCAGCGAACGATCGCCGCTGGCAGGCTGGAGATCAACTCTCTTACCTTCCGTTCCTGTGAGCGCGCGCGCCTGTGTGCGCGCGTTCACAGGAAATCCCGGCTCACGCGAGATGACGCGTATATGCGTCGCTGAGCGCAGGGCTGCCACCTCCGGAACGCGAATCTGCGTTAGGCGGTCCGGAGGTGGTTAAATAGCGTTAGATGTTAGCATAGGAACCTCTAACTTCCCACAGTAAATGCGCGGTGGACCTTTTGCTCAATGTTGAGAAAGTCTCCGGTCCCTTCGGTGTTCAGTGCTGTGGGGAATAGGTATGCTTACCGGTATAGATGAGAGTCCCCGGCAGTCCCGTCTCCCAGCTTACCGCACCGCTGCTTGGTCTCTGTCACGTGTTTGATCCAAGGTATCGCGGGACTTGGTTACTTAGTTCCGGGTTCTTCGCAAGTCCTGACACTTCACATAATCAAGCAAAGCCCAGGGATCGACTCCTCCCACACATGTGACCTTTGATGACGTCATGCCCATGTGAACAAGTCACATGTGTGGGAGGAGTCGATCCCTGGGCTTTGCTTGATTATGTGAAGTGTCAGGACTTGCGAAGAACCCGGAACTAAGTAACCAAGTCCCGCGATACCTTGGATCAAACACGTGACAGAGACCTAGCAGCGCGGACGCCGGAAGTTTTCTCGAGCGGTGCGGTAAGCTGGGAGACGGGACTGCCGGGGACTCTCATCTATACCGGTAAGCATACCTATTCCCCACAGCACTGAACACCGAAGGGACCGGAGACTTTCTCAACATTGAGCAAAAGGTCCACCGCGCATTTACTGTGGGAAGTTAGAGGTTCCTATGCTAACATCTAACGCTATTTAAAGAGCCAGCACTCCTATTAATAGATCCGGATTTGCATTCGCTGTGTTGAAAGGACACTTGTATCATTTGCTATCAGCATTAAGCAAAAGATCCACCGCACACCTATTGTGGAATTTAGAGGTTCCCACGTTAACATTTAGCGTTATTTAAAGAACCAGCATTCCCAATTACAGATCTGGATTTACATGCGTTGTGTTGAGAAGACACCTGTATTTCTTGCTATTAGCAACAGTGAACTCTTGGCACTATACTCAAGCACCAGATAGTATACAAGGTGGCTTGATATTAAGAGGACTACTGCTCCATCAATTATCAGTGTACTGTACCTTTTTTTAGATATATATTTTTAATGCAAATTTTATTATTGTAATTGTGTTGATTATATGCTGTTTTATCCATGCTGTCCACACTCCAATTTTGAGTGGGAAGCTATTAAATGCTGTTGATGTGAACCATATAGTGAGTGCCAGCCACTTTTTTATTCATTTTTTCTTGCTCTTGACTGATTGGGTGATCAGTTTTCTGGCTAGAGCACCGTTGCCATACAGAGGAAAGTGGTGAGCTATCCACAATAACTTTGTGAATACAGTTTAATAAGAACTTCAGCTGACTCTCTGTGGGAATGGAGCTCATGAGGAGACATGAAGTACAAAGAGGACAGACAGGACAGACTGTGGTAACGTGGGGCTGTGGTAATGGAGACTGCATACAAGTGCTGCTGCTCATTAGCCACATCTGCTCATGAACTCCATTCCTACAGAGATTCAGCTGAAGATCTTATCGTCTGTATTCTGGATCATAATTCCCGAAAGGTAGAGCAGAGAGGAGGATGAGGCAGCTATTTATCTCAGTGTTGTGAAGTAACCCCTCCTCCTGTGTGACTAGGACAGGTTTTGTGTGTACTAATAGGACAGCGGCCATTTTGTTTCTCCTAATTATTGACAAAACAAGCCATTATAACTAATGTAAGGTATTTGGGAATATATTTATAGTAAAGTAATATTTAAGTATTTTCATTTTCTTAATTCCCGGAGAACCCCTTTAATGTACACAGATATGTAGATTGATTACAGCTGCAGGATTGCCAGAACGTACCTGCTAGACTGCTCTTGGTTAGCATGCAGTTGGAATTAGACTACAGACTTTGGACACAAAGTTAAATATACCACAGATATTAATTTAATTCACTATGCTAATTATGTGTTTGTAAATAAAAAGAATAATCTGGGATTATTATACATCTATGTAACATAATTACACACATGGACAGCCATAGCAGGAAAACCTTACCTCACCGATCTCTGCCGATTCCATTCCAACACTTATAAGGTCCCTGGTGGTCTTTTGTTTCCTAGTCCCTCATGATAAACAGGAAATGACCGCTTAGCTATCACTAGCTGCAGCGGTGAACTGCCTTAGCCAGTGATTGGATGAGTGGTCATTTCCTGTGTGTTGAGAGGGATCAGGAAGTAGACCCAGGTGGGGAACCAATGAAGCATTGCCAGAAGAGCACCAGGGTATGAACAGGCAAGCATCAGTACAGAAGTGTGAGGTATGTCTTGTTTTCGTAACAATATTCTGAGCCTGTTTTTAACCCCTTCACTACCAGCGCCATACATGTACAGCGCTGGAGCGTGCAGCGGGTGTCATGGCTGGCAGATCTCTGCTGTTTCATACAGCAGAGACCTGCGGCTACTTACCGTGACAGGCAATAATGCCGATCGCGGTAATTAAAGGCTTTAGATGCCGTGATCAAGCGAGATCGCTTCTGGGCCTCCTACCGATGACCCGTATGGCCAATTCAGGCATCGGTAGTTGCGCTGAACACTTTCAGCCTCACTGATAAGGGTGAAAGTGTTCATGCTGCAATTCTTATTTTGGCCACCAGATGGCAGGCCAGGATAAGAAATTAGCACATAACATTATTTATAGGCTCATATATGAGCTTCAAAATAATCGCAAAAAATAAAAAAAATGTTAAAAAATATATTTAAAAAATATAAAAGTTTAAATCACCCCCATGTCTGTATAATTAAAAAATAAATACCTACATAACAATAAATAAAAACATCATGGGTATCATCGTGACCGAAAATGCCCGTACTATTAAAATATTTAAATACATTTCCAATACTGCAAATGGCGTAACAGAAAAAAGGGTCAAAATGGCCAATTTGACATTTTTTCATTGCTTCTCTTACCCCAAAAAAGTAATACAATGTGATCAAAAAGTCACACACACTCCAAAATGGTAACAATAAAAACTACAGATTGTTCCGCAAAAAATTTGACCCTAAAGGAGACATAAGTATAAAAAGGTTATGGGGGTCAGAATATGGTGATGTATTTTTTTTAAATCAAAGTTTACATTTATTTTTACACTATTTAGACATAAAAACCTACACATATGGGATATCGTTGTAATCGTACTGACCCAGAGAATGAAAAGCATGGGTCAGTTTTGCCGTAAATGAAACGCCGTGGGAACAAAACACATAAAAAGGTGGAGGAATTGCATTGTTTTTTTCCAATTCCACCCCATTTGGAATTTTTTTTACCGCTACCCACTACATTTTATGCCATACTTAATGGTGGCATTAGAAAGTACAACCTGTCCTGCAAAAAAAAAAAAGCCCTCATACAGCTATGTGACCATAAATCTAAAAAAGTTATGGCTCATGGAAAATAGGGAAGAAAAATGAAAACGCAAAAATGAGAAAACCTCCGGTATCCTTTTACAGAAAACAAACAAAAAACACATGCAACAATAGATATTTCATAGATACAGTGCAGCAAGTAATGTTATGTTGAATTTTTTTTTGTGTATTTCTCTGTTTTTTGTCAATGTGTATTTTCTCTCTGAATTCTTGCTTAGAGTGTACGTTCTTTCTGATGTGATGTAAAGCATGGCACTTTTAACTGCAACAGATGGTGTCAGGCCAAAGTTAGTTAAAATGGAATATAACCTGTATGGTTTTTGCCCTAGTGTTACCTACCAGTGATATAGTTTTGACCCGAGTACCAAGTTCTAGTAATGCTGTGACCTCCATGTTGCTAGTACACAATAGTTTCCAGAGATGTTAACTGCTGAGGAGCCACATGTGATTCTTGAGCCACTTGCAAGAGAACACAGACATGCAGTGTCTGTTGTAACAAAAACACTAAGGCCCTGATTTATCATACCTTCACTCCAGAATTCTGCCGTGAACAAGTCGCAAAAATTGTTCTTTTGCGACTTTTTGCACTCGCTTGTGCAAAATTAAAGCTCTTGCACAAACTTTTGCGACTTTTTTCAGTTGTACACCACTCCCTCTAGTTTTGTAATGTGGGTGGGAAAGTAGGTGTAGTTAGCTATGCTAATGAGTTTTACTGATTTATTATTAAGAATTTTTTTTAAGTTGCTAAAAAGTCACAATCTCACTCTAGGAGGAGGGTGGAGTAGGAAAACTGGAGGAACTTCTCTAGACAGAAGTGCTAGGTGTAAGGATAAGACAAATTTATCAAGTGACATGAGACATTTGATAAATGTGGCATAAAGTACTCCCTACACAGCCTCAAGCAAAACTGACTTCAAATTTTCCCCTCATGATAGATTTCCCCCTAAGGGCTCATGTACATGACCATATGCCCTCCGAGACATATGGTCCGTGAGCGGGCCATATGTCCCGGAGCGACATACATTGTGCGCATGGAAGCGCACAGCATCACAAGTTACTATGATGCTGCACGCATCGTGCGCCCGCTGGACTATTGTCCTGCACTCATAAGATCATATGAGTGCAAGACAATAGTCCCGCAGGTGGCCCGATGTGCACAGCATCATAGTAACCTATGATGCTGTGCGCTTCCGTGCGCACAATGTATGCCGCTCCGGGACATATGGTTCGTTTGTCTCAGAGGGCATACGGTCGTGTGCATGAGCCCTAAGAATGTAAATCACAGTCACAAAATATATTGAGGTAGCAATGAATGCTGGGTGATTCATGTTCTGAAGTCTTAAGATTGTGAAGGGGTTATCTTCTGGCATTTATCTTATAGACAAAGTTAATACATGGCAATTACTAATGTATTGTCATTGTCCATATTGCCTCCTTTGCTGCATAGATTCATTTTTCCATCACATTATACACTGCTCACATCCAGGGGTTACGACCACCCGGCAATCCATTAGTTGTGGCCGTGCTTGCACACTATAGGAAAACGCTCTGGCCTCATCAGTCTATGCACGCATTCATTGTCTCGGCCACCAGAGAGGCCGACACTTTTTCCTATAGTATGCAAACACGGCCACCATTGTTGGATCGCAGGGTTGTTGTAACCCCTGGACATGAGAAGTGCATAATTCTATAGAAAAATGAATCCAGCCAGCAAAGGATGCAATATAGATATAACAATACTTTAGCAAGTGCCTTGTGTACATGATAAATGCCGGCAGGATCCGGATAGACCATTAAGTTTTTCATTCTTAAGCACCATACAGTCTAGTATTTGTGATTACACCAGCATTTTTATACAATTTTTGTGGCATACTTTTCTGTTGTTATTGTATTTTTTAGCAAGTCTCACTAAAGGTTAGGTTTTATATGATCCCTCTCTTTTATGGATTTTTTTTTTTTCAGATTTTTCTGGTTTGGGATTTTCATTTTTGGAAGCAGCAACTCTGCAGTCCAAACAGTAATATTTTCAAAGAGTGTACAATAGTATAAAATAACAAAAGTAATGCTCACCTAACCAATCCCCTGCAGCTCCAATGCCAAAGCATTTCTGGTCCCCCAACGGTCTCCGCTTGGAGATACCTAGTACAACCCATTTTAAAGGGAACCTGTCACCTCTAGTATGCTGCTCTCACTGAGGCCAGCATAGTATAGTGACAGAACTGCTGAGTTCAGCGGGAGGCCACTTCTGGGCTAATATTCAACACTTTTACAGTACTGACAGGGCGAAGCTCGCAGCACTCTCCTGCGCTGCAAGAGAGATGAGTCTGATGAGATAAGTTGTCCTGCCCACCTGCACCTAACTGACAGGTTTCTTTCCTATGTGTAACATGAAAGAAACCTGCCAGTCATGGGCAGGAGGCAGGGAGGGCAGGGTCACAACGCTCATCAGACTCATCTCTCTCGCAGCACTGGGGCGCGCGGTGAATTTCCCGCTATCAGTACTGTAAAGGTACTGAATTCCAGCCCAGAAGGAAAGCCCACTGAATTGGGTTGAAAAATCCCTTTAATGTCTACAATCAAGAAAGAAATGCATACGCTGACTGGTGGCTCCTGAAAGAAGACCTTTATACTAAATTCATCTGTCCAAACAAGTAAAGAAATTCAATACACGTGTTTTCCAATAACAATACCAAACATTCATTTTATAAGAAAAATATCTTTTTATATATGAATAATAAAAGTGACTTCCATAGGAAATAACACACTAGGACTTAGGGTTTGATGTTGTAACAATAGGAATACAATAGCCATACATAGTATATACATACCAATCAGAAGCTGAGAATCTGACTCCAGGCACATTGTTATTTCTGGTGTCAAACGATTAAACAGGATTTAACGGAAACTACAATGGTCTTTTCTAGACATTTTAGCCGTGCGGCTGGATCTACTAAGAAGGCATCTCAATAACATCAGTGCAGAGCAGATTATTCCAGCACTGAAGTAATTATGCTTGGCAGAAAATAAAAAAGAAGGGAAAAATAGGACAAGGAGGTAGCAGTTATTCTACAAAATTCAGTTTTTTTTTTTCCTGTTTGTAAAATGTAAAGGAGGTTTTCACTGGAAGGAAAGCAAACACGGAGTGTTATTGAACAATGCATTTCCAACTGGAGACAGACACTCTCGTTCACAGTGTTGGAACAAACAGTAGTTACGGCAAAGCTTGGTCACGTCATAAGGGTTTGGTATGGTCATGCTTGTACAAAGAGTCCACATCAAAGCTGTGCCACAATAGAAAGAGAGACATTATCAAATACAGCCTCTTAGAAAGTGAAGTATTGGGAAAACCATTCCTGGCGTTGTGGATCTGGTGATGCCACTGGTGATGTCTCAGTCTGGGGAGGGCTAAATCCCAGAGAGAAAGAGAAAGACATTACAAGAGATACACGTAAAAAAAAACACATCACACACGGCCGGGAAGAAAGCAAATGTAGCGGTCATCGGCAAACATAAAGCATCCGTTGGAAAGCAAAGCCAAAATCAATACCGATTCTTGTCCTTGTCCCTGTGTGACATATCTGCACATCCACTACATTGTAAGTCCCCAGCAGCACAAGCTACCAGATGGTGAGGAAGCATGTAGACCTTGTAAAATGGGTCATTTATGCCTTTGGTCTGTTTTACCTCCTCTTTTAGCCTCCTTTTTAAATTAGAAGTATTATTACCTGGGTCATGCCCCATGGCAATATGCTACACAAGCACTATATCATTCTCATCTGCTGAGCACAAAACACACTAAAGGTGCAGACCAGGTACACCCAAATTACCCAGCAGTGTCATGCACCATTTCTAACACAAGTGAAACAACACATAGGATTGAAATACAGTTCAATGGAAGTGTTCATTTGCATGTCTAAATGTTCTGTCCGCTTACATTTAATAGACATGGGAAAGGAATTTCATTTTTGATGCCGGGCTGAAGGTACAATAAATGGGCTATAAAACGTCTCATTGTATGAAAGAAGCACACAGGGACATCAATTACAGGGATATATCTTTATATATATATATCTACATGCAGAAACAGAAATATACATGCTTCATACAGTATGCCATAAAATACAATATATATGCATGCTCCGGTCAATTCAGTGGCAAGTATTTTCTAATTACTTTCTAATATGTACATTTTCACAATCACCACTAGAGGGCACTAATGCATTCAGTTGCTATTTGTAACACTGATTTAGCATTAGAGCCTTAGAAAATACTGGAAAAGCTGTTATTTTAGGAGCCACAGATTACTCAAGAATTCTAAATAAAAGCAATGAATTTATTTTAAGTTACTCAAATTCTTTGCCTATTTTTGTAAGAAAATACTTAACACTGAATATACCAAATGTACTGCTTAATAACAGATATTCATTCATATATGTACATACATCAGCCTTAGGGTTCATGCACACGGCCTTGTCTGTGTTTCGGCCCGCAAAGAGCGGATCTGCAGAATATACAGTAGATACCATCCATGTGCATTCCACATTTTTCTCAATCCTGTCAGTAGAAAGGACTATTTTTGTCTGTAATACAGATGAGAATAGGACATGTTTGCGGAACAGCCACACGGATCCGCAAAAAATATGATGTGTGCATGCTTCCATAGAAGTGAATGAGCCAGCAAAAATGCAAATAGCACACAGATGAAAAATAGGGTCGTGTGCCTAAAGCCTTAAAGGTGCATAATGAAAAAAACGTGCGCGCAACTTAGAGTTCATAGCAAATAATGACACAAGGGTTAAACAAATTCATGCGCAAAAAGGAGCTCTAGAAAGAGGATGCAAATGCCATATTAAATTAACAAAAAGAATTCAAGGTTATTTCAGTAATCCAGCACTTTCATGACCAGCAGCAAATTAGACTTGGCGAGGCAGTGCTCACCTCAAAAAGGTTTTGGCCTCTTTGGGTGGGACAGGCTGTGGGAGAGGCTTGCTGCTGTTGAACTCAATATCGTGGATGGGTGAATTTGGAATGGGTTCCAGGCGGGTTGGATGTCCATTTCCCATTCCACTAGTCTCCACAGCACTTAGGTTAGGGGCACTCACAAACCTGTTTGTGGACTTATCATTCTTCTTCTTTTGCTGTTTTTTGAAAATAACAGATGTGAGGCACATTATAAAGTAACAGCTTTCCCCATGTAGGGGTCTATGTATGCTGCAATATCATAGCCAATATGGCAAATGGCTAAATCTCATAGGAACTATAGGAAGAGAACTTCAAAAATCTTAAATATATCTTAATGTTTCTCCTTCCCTTTTTTGTACCTACAGTATGTATCTATGTATCTATCTATCTATCTATCTATCATCTACAGTGCATTCAGAAAGTCTTCAGACCCTTTCATAATTTGTTATGTTATGTATTCAAGTTTTTCCCTTTCATTCTGCACTCCATACCCCTTAATGAAAAAGTGAAGACAGAAGGTCTGAATCTTAGGCCCAGCAGAGGCAATTCTGTTAGTGTTAGGTACCCATCTTCAGAAGCCACCTTGTCGTTGGTAGATGGGCCAGACACACATGATCAAAGAGCTTCTATTTTTCATATATAGTAGGTATAGTAATGATGCAATTCAGATTAGACCATAGTTCCATTGTTTGCATGTATAGTAATGTGCTGCCATATATTGTTTGTTTGTCTTGGATTTGGGAATTTCCTGACATTCTTGTCTGCACATTCTCTCAAGCTCTGTCAGGTTGGATGGGGACTGTCAGTGAGCAGCCATTTTCAGGTCTCTCTAGAGATGTTTGATTGCGTTCAAGTCAGGGCTCTTGCTGGGCCACTCAAGGACATTCACAGAGATGTCCCTAGGCCACTCCTGTGTTGCCTTGGCTGTGTACTTAGGATTAATGTATTGTTGGAAAGCGAACATTCATCCCAGTCTGAGGTCTGGATCAGGTTTTCATTAAGAATGTTTCTGTATTTTGCTCCATTCAGCTTTCCCTCAGCCTTGACTATTCTCCCTGTCCCAGATGCTGAAAAACACCTCCACAGCATGATGCTGCCACCACCATGCTTCACTGTAGGGATGGTATTGGGCAGGTGATGAGAAGTGCCTGTTTGCTCCAGAAATGACGCTTAGAATTGAGGCCAAAAAATTCAACCTTGGCTTCAAACCAGAGAGGTGCTTATTTTTCAGGCAGGTGTTCATGTATCTTTTACTGAGGAGGGGCATCTTTCTAACCCCTCTGACATAAAGCCCAGATTGGTGGAGTCCTGGGGTGATGATTGACTCTCTGGAAATTTCTCTCATCTGCACACAGGATCTTTGGAGCTCATCCAGAGTGACCATCGGGTTCTTGGTCACCTCTCTTACCAATGTCTTTCTCCCCCGACTACTTAGTTTGGTGGGTGTCCATCTCTAGGAAGAGTCCATTTAAGAATTATGGAGGCCATTGTGCTTTTGGAAACTTTCAGTGAAGCAGAATTTTGTCCCCTTCTCCAAATCTGTGCCTCCACACAGTCTTGTCTCTGAGCTCTACAGGCAGTTCTTTCATCCTCATGGCTTGTTTTTTGCTCTGATATGCCTTGTCGGCTGTGAGACATTATATAGACAGGGGTCTGTTTTTCCAAATCATGTCCAATCAACTGAATTGCGGTGCAGAAACATCTCAAAGAAGATCAAGAGAAATGAGAGGCCCCCAGAGCTAAATGTCAAGTGTCATAGCAAAGGGTCTGGATACTTATGTCCATGGGAAATTATATTTTTTCCTTTTTTAATAAATTTGCAAAAATGTCTAAAATTCTGTTTTCACTTTGTCATTATGGGGTACTGAGTGCAGATTTATGGTGAAAAACATGATGTTTTTTACTTTAGCACAAGGCCGCAACATAACAACAAAATGTGAAAAAAAGAGTCTGCAGACTTTCGGAATGCATTGTATTTGTCTATCTATCATCTATCTGTCTATATGAATTTTTACAATAATATACTTTGTTGCTATCATGAATTACTAACAGTTTATTAGCAAATTGACATGGTAAGTTAATTGAATAGAGTGAAAAAACGCCTGATGCCTTTCTGAAAAATAAAATTACACGTTATAGTTACTAGATTTTTGGACAGGGGTTTTTGGTCCAGGGATTTCTACTTGCCAGATTTGGAGTTGGGAATACATTTTCCCTACAATTTGGAAAATTGCTTATGCATTATAGGTTTCACCTTCCTCTCGAGCTCTTTTTTTTTTTTTACTTTACAACAGTATGTTACTAAAAAATATGATAGGCACTAGCTACAAATGATCTACTTCACATCTTAGTTGGGGATGTCCTTTGATGAACCAGGCAGATCCTGCTAAGGTATCAAAACCTGGAGTCAGTGGAGGATCCTTTGATATCTGCTGGGTCTGTCCTTTCCTAAGGAGAGAAGCTTCAAAAAAGCTGATCAGTGGGGGTGCCATTCACCAATTAATGACCTATTCTAAGGATAGTGCATCAAAATGACAGTCCTGGAAAACCCCTTTAAGGGAGCAATATTTTCCATTAGTTACTCATTTCTTTGGCGTTATGGTCTCAACTTAAAATGGTTTCAACTTACAACAGCCGTCCCAGGACAAATGAATATTGCAACTCGAGGGAGCACTGTATTGCTTGTAGTATGTGGATAAACATTAATAATTTGTTTAAATTATTTAATAAATACATTAATAATAATGTGTTTAATATGTATTTACAGGATTTAGAACTGCAACCCACACTGATACAATAAATGCACAAAATATTCTTTAGTTCAAAAATAACGATTTAAATGTCATGTCCCATTGACAATAGTTTGCCTAAGAGAACAACTAGCAATGGGTAGTTATATTAACAACCTGCCACACTAATGTACTTAAACCCACGTTAGCTCATATCACCCACAGAGCTGAAACCACTCACATAGCACCAATGTGCTTTCTCAATTACCCAACTGTGAACTTTATTAACTGGATGTGATTAATGAGCCAAAGAGGAAACATAACCTAGATGTGAAGGCTTAACTAATTAATAGAAGTAGTTACTGCTTCATGAAGAACTAAATTTGCAGACTATTATTGTTTCCAATCTGTATGTGAATTTGTGTGGATTCTTTACTAAACTACACTTTAGGTTAATATTTTTGGCTATTACTATTCTTGACCCCCCCCCCCGCCCTCTCCCATTGCACTATGTATTCAAGTCTATACGGATTGCTGGGATTGCAGCAGTAAGATGCCTTGTAGGAAATTAGTGAGAATATTACTCCCCTAAACTTCAGCTCACTTCTGAGCTCAGCGTGCAGCGCTATTCTTCCTGTCGAAATGACAGAAATCACAACAGAACCACTTAATAAGGCAATGGGGTCCATTAGTCATTGCCTGGATCACTCGTACAATGGATCCACAGCAACATGTTAAAAATGGAAGCCATTACCATTATACTTGCTGCGCAGCACCAGTGGTATTGTCAATCTGGGAGCGCCACGGTCTCACAGTGACTGAGCTAGCGATGTTGCACATGAGCAGTAAGTCTAATGAGGCTGATGCCCTTACTATATGCTCTGAAGAGCTGGCCAAGGCAGATAGCAGAGAGCCAACGTCCCTAGCAGAGGGGGAGGTAGTGGGCTCTGTAAATGGGCAGGCTTGGCCTCTTAGAAACTTGTACCCTAATTTGCAAATAAAATAAACTTTGTTTTGAGGAGATAGAAAACCCACAAAAGAATACTAAAGGTATGTATGCTTTAAACCACGTCTGACTGCACAACAACATGACCGAATCCCTTTAAAGACAAAATGTTTTAACTCCCTTGGACCACTATTTGAGCAACTTGTCAACATACTGTAGGCACAGGACTACCTTGAGATTGTCTCACAGCAGTTCTATGAAATAGCTTGATCTTGCACAAGCAAGTTACCACCAGGAGGATTATAATAGAGCAGACCACTTGAGATTTTTTTTTTTAAATCACTGAATGTCTATGAATTTACAACTCGGTAACCAGGTATTTTTATAAACCCCTGGACCTCCAAGGATTTTATAGGCCAACGCATGTGAGCAGTGAATTCTAAAATATCCACAGAGATTTAGACTATGAAAATGGCCCAGCCACCTTAAAACTTTCCTAACTTCAGGGAGTAGCTGAACAAAACCCAGAAAGAGTGAAATGTATGGCAGGAGAAGCACTTATGTCTACATTGTCCTGTGCCCCCCTTTAGAACCTAACGTACCCTTCCAGCAAAAAAAAAAAAGAAGTGAATGAGTATTTATCACGGAATTTCAATAGACCAAATCAATTTGCTTTGTATTACATGGGGTGCACACTGATTTAATTACTAAGTTCATGAGGAGTAACACTCATCTTAAAGGGAACCTGTCAATGGCAGTAGTGATTCTGTTTGGCGATTATAAAACATGGTTCTGTAATACTAATGTTCTCAATAAGGATGAAGAGATTACTGATTTAACAGTGAGGTAAAGCTAAAGTTTGAGTCCTGCACATTCTCGGTTGAGACTGTGTACTATCTTGTATTTGTATGTGCATGTTCTATGTAGATACACAACTAGATATCCTTATACACTGTAATACAGAAGTATTACAGAGTAGAGTACAATTCACCAAGTACCCTGACAGGACTAAATAAAATGTAAAAAGAATGGTTGAAAAATATTATCATATGAAAACGAGAAATATAGTTGGCATAGCTGCATCCCAAAAATGAAAATATCAATGTGCAGTGAACCCCAGATAAATTCCCAATGCCTGAATGTAGAGGGAAGTCAGGTGGGCGTATGTATATGGAAATATGTATGTATCTGCCCCTTCATTGATATGTGTAGGAATGTATGTATATGGGCCCCCTTATATGGCCAATAGGGATATATATTCCCTGTATGGCCGTGTATATGTTCCCTCTTATGTAGATATATATATATATATATATATATATATATGAGGATGTGTATATGCAGTGCATACATCTGTATATGTGTATCTGCCATGGCTCTCCCCAGGTATATATATATATAATATGTGTGTGTGTGTGTATATATATATATATATATACATACATATATACATATATATATATACATACATACACTCACCTAAAGAATTATTAGGAACACCATACTAATACGGTGTTGGACCCCCTTTTGCCTTCAGAACTGCCTTAATTCTACGTAGCATTGATTCAACAAGGTGCTGATAGCATTCTTTAGAAATGTTGGCCCATATTGATAGGATAGCATCTTGCAGTTGATGGAGATTTGAGGGATGCACATCCAGGGCACAAAGCTCCCGTTCCACCACATCCCAAAGATGCTCTATTGGGTTGAGATCTGGTGACTGTGGGGGCCATTTTAGTACAGTGAACTCATTGTCATGTTCAAGAAACCAATTTGAAATGATTCGAGCTTTGTGACATGGTGCATTATCCTGCTGGAAGTAGCCATCAGAGGATGGATACATGTTCTCATTCTGTTTACGCCAAATTCGGACTCTACCATTTGAATGTCTCAACAGAAATCGAGACTCATCAGACCAGGCAACATTTTTCCAGTCTTCAACAGTCCAATTTTGGTGAGCTCGTGCAAATTGTAGCCTCTTTTTCCTATTTGTAGTGGAGATGGGTGGGGTCTTCTGCTGTTGTAGCCCATCTGCCTCAAGGTTGTGCGTGTTGTGGCTTCACAAATGCTTTGCTGCATACCTCGGTTGTAACAAGTGGTTATTTCAGTCAACGTTGCTCTTCTATCAGCTTGAATCAGTCGGCCCATTCTCCTCTGACCTCTAGCATCCACAAGGCATTTTTGCCCACAGGACTGCCGCATACTGGATGTTTTTCCCTTTTCACACCATTCTTTGTAAACCCTAGAAATGGTTGTGCGTGAAAATCCCAGTAACTGAGCAGATTGTGAAATACTCAGACCGGCCCGTCTGGCACCAACAACCATGCCACGCTCAAAATTGCTTAAATCACCTTTCTTTCCCATTCTGACATTCAGTTTGGAGTTCAGGAGATTGTCTTGACCAGGACCACGCCCCTAAATGCATTGAAGCAACTGCCATGTGATTGGTTGACTAGATAATTGCATTAATGAGAAATAGAACAGGTGTTCCTAATATTTCTTTAGGTGAGTGTATATATATATATATATATATATATATATATATATATATATCTGGGCCTATAACTGCCCATGTATGCCCCAGGTTTATAATGAGTATATATGTGTATATAGATGCGCCCAAGTATCTATATACATATATATACTTAAATGCAGCCAATTTTATGCCTCCAGGTGGCTGGTGACTTCAAAGGCTAAGGGATCAATAGATCTGAGGCCTTTTGTTGAGTTTCCCCAGCTTACTATGCTCTCCCCCACCTGGTGTTTATGACATGGGTGTGTGTGTGGTGCCATGGTGTCTGTCTGTACAGATTCTGAGCCTCAGGGGGCCAGTCAGTTATCTGCTGCAGTCTGAGTGAATGCATTCATACATGATGTCATATCCTTGCTCCTTGGATGGAGGAGGGGGGGGGGAGTTAAAGTGGCTTATATATGAGTCCAAGACAAAGGGAAGGTCTCTTGGAACTGGACTACAGACAGAGACACATGGGAGAGAGCAGCTTCATGACGTGCCCCTGGAGAAGGCCTAGTAACCCTGGAAGGGCTAAGTATACCCCAGCAGTAGCCCCTTCACTGCTGCCCTGATTAACCCCTACCTACCCCTCACATACCCCCTATATCCCCAACAATAATAACCCCTTCCCTGCCACCAACCAATCCCTATCCCTGCAGGCCTTGTCCTACATTACCCCTGCTGCTGACCTCCTGCAGCATTAACCTCAGAACTCTTGAGGCAGCCCCAGTTACCCCTGTAGCTGCCCTGTAATCCTTAACCCCTTCACTGCTGCCCTGCCTATGTGTTAACCCTTTGTTTCTCCCATAGGGATAGTTTAGAGCCAGGTTGGGTGGGCTGCTAATGAATGTATGGAAGTGTACTGTATAGTTAGTTTGTGGGTGGAACTTGGGATTGTATAGTGTATTTATGGTACTGTATTGTGTGTATTGTGTACTGTAGGTTGATAATAAATATCTTGTATTATTTGTATTATACCTATCGTGCTACGTGTGTTTATTAGCGGTAGCTAGCTCAGTTAGGCGCTTGCAGCTAGCTTAGCGGGTAGTGTGAAGCAAAGGAATAGTGTTTTATTATTATAAAGGTATAAATAGGTGGAGCCATCGGTAGACAGTTCATGCCTATTTATGAATATAAATTATTGATATTTACACAAATATTGGTAATTAATATTCCCCCTTTACACTGAATGATCGTTATTTTTTAGTAACCTTGTCTCCCCAAAAATGTGAATAAAAAATAATCAAAAGTTTGCATGTATTCAAAATGGTATCAACACAAATTATAGCTCACCATACAAAAAATTAGTTCTCCCACACCCATAAAAAAGTTATGGGTGTGAATATGGCGACATATATTCACACTTTTAAAGGTTCTGAATTTTTTTGAATGTAGCAAAACATAATGAAAACTGAGGGGAGATTTATCAAACTGGTATAAAGTAGAACTGGCTTAGTTGCTTATAACAACCAATCAGATTCCATCTTTCATTTTTCACAGCTCCTTTGGAAAATTAAAGGTGAAATCTGATCATTGCTTCGGGCAACTAAGCCAGTTCTACTTTACACCAGTTTGATAAATCCCCCCCTATATGACTGTGGTTACCCTCCATAATCATACTGATTTCACACCTTCACTCCCAAGAACATTTTAAAAGTTATACAATACATCAGAAGTACCCCAAAATGGTGGCATTAAGGGTGGGTTCACATAACGTTTTTCCCCGTCCGTTTATCGTATACAAACAACATTGCCATACAGTGGCATCCATTCACCATAGAGTTTCATTGTAAAAAATAAACAAATATGTTTTTTTAACCATTGAAAAAAAATGTATACCTTTTTTTTTACCAGCCTGTGCAGAATACAAGAACGTGGTGTGTGCGTTTTTGTATCCTTTTTTTTTTCTAACGTATACGTCAAACGGAGGCATAAAACGTGATGTGAACCACCCTAAAAATACAACTCGTCCTGCAAAAAAACAAGCCCACGTACGGCTATGCCAATGGAAATAATAAAAAAGTTATGGTGAACTGCAGAGAGGAAGAAATGAAGAAAATCACCGCAGCTACCAATTTTGTTTTGGTATTAATGACTTAATCCTAGATGGTAATGTCATTTCTATATGTGGGCACGAGACCTATGCAATATCCATTGTATTACATACCTTTACTAGAGGATTGATAATGCCAACGTTAGGACTTGCATTAAAGACTTTGTTGAAGTTAGTCTCTCGGTTCACTAGTTCCAGTTGGTAGAACTTCTTGTCTTCCTGCAAAAAAATGAAAGTGTCATTCTGACTGTGCTTCTTTCATGCAGTTTTGCACGTTCAGATAATTGCTTTCAAACACATCAAGTATTAATATTTTAAGCACAAATTGTTCATTTGTAAATGCCGCCTGGTTTAATAATTGATTGAGGCAGCTATTATTTATGAGGCTCCAGTTATTTAAAGATCGCTGAATTGTTAATGACAATGGGTCTTGGTGGTAAACACTTTCAAACTGTTTAGTTTAAGAAGAATAACAAAAGCCCAGGAAAACATCTCACAATCAGTTTCTTGATAAGCTGGTCCCGTTCTGCTATCATCTCCTTTAATTCAGAGATGACCTGCAGGTCCTCTGGTCTTGACTCTCTGTTCTGGTATTTTTCTTCCATTTCTGTTAACCTTTAATAGATAATACAACACAGTCTCTCTTTATTTAGTTTATCATGGCTTGGAAAACAAGGAGAACAAGAACTAGAACTGATAAGTCCATACCCATTTGTACCCTACCACCTTAAAAGAAAGCACTAATATAGCTTCACATGCAAACTTGGTCATTTGTGCCGATACAGCCCTCAGTCACATGACACAGGAAGCTATAGTTACTTCATGCGCTATGATGATATGAGCCTTCATCACGTGACTGAGGGCTGCGCCTACCTTCCCCATTGGTGTTGGGTTATCGTTCACATTTCTGTAAGGGGCTGAACATTGTAAGATTGATGATCTCTTGTGGTCTCGTGATTGCTAACATCTGAAGACTAATGGGAGGGGAAGCAAGGGGAAGTATTCAGGCAAGATGTGACCTCAACTGGCTAGCACTTGTACTTGTTCATACATCTATTCAGCCTCTTTTCAACCAAATTTCTCGGAGGGTGGAGACAGCAGCAAGCAACAGGGCAGGTGAAACAGGAAGATGTCAGGACTGAAAGTTTAAGAATGGATTCACATCTGTGAATAAGGTTCTGGCAGGAGCCTCAGTCACAGATTCCAGCAAAGAAAAGGATGAAATACGGTCGCATGTAGCAGTAATTTCTCTGGCAGAATGGCGGCATTCATGCCAAAAACCCATCAGACCCCATTATAGTGAATGGGATCCATTAGGCCCTTTTCACACGGGCGAGTATTCCGCGCGGATGCGATGCGTGAGTTGAACGCATTGCACCCGCACTGAATCCTGACCCATTCATTTCTATGGGGCTGTGCATACGAGCGGTGATTTTCACGCATCACTTGTGCGTTGCGTGAAAATTGCAGCATGCTCCTCTTTGTGCGTTTTTCACGTGACGCAGGCCCCATAGAAATGAATGGGGTTGCGTGAAAATCGCAAGCATCCGCAAGCAAGTGCGGATGCGGTGCGATTTTCACGCACGGTTGCTAGGTGACGATCGGGATGGGGACCCGATCATTATTATTTTCCCTTATAACATGGTTATAAGGGAAAATAATAGCATTCTGAATACAAAATGCATAGTACAATAGGGCTGGAGGGGTTAAAAAAAAAAATTAAAAAAAAATGTAACTCACCTTAATCCACTTGCTCGCGCAGCCGGCATCTCTTCTGTCTTCTTCTTTGCTGTGTGCAGGAAAAGGACCTGTGGTGAAGTCACTCCGGTCATCACATGGTCCGTCACATGATCCATCACCATGGTAAAAGATCATGTGATGACCGGAGTGACGTCACAACAGGTCCTTTTCCTGCACACAGCAAAGAAGAAGACAGAAGAGAAGCCGGGCTGCGCGATCAAGTGCATTAAGGTGAGTTAAATTATTATTATTATGTTTTTAACCCCTCCAGCGCTATTGTACTATGCATTCTGTATTCAGAATGCTATTATTTTCCCTTATAACCATGTTATAAGGGAAAATAATACAATCTACAGAACACCGATCCTAAGCCCGAACCTCTGTGGAGAAGTTCGGGTTTGGGTACCAAACATGCCGATTTTTCTCACGCGTGTGCAAAACGCATTACAATGTTTTGCACTTGCGCGGAAAAATCGTGCATGTTCCCGCAACGCACCCGCACCTTTTCCCACAACGCCCGTGTGAAAGAGGCCTTAAGAAAGAGGCCTCCCAGAAACCGCTTGCACATCCCTCAGTCAGCTGGGACCATGCAATTGCCTGCTCATCAGTGTAGGAGACCGCTGCATGATCTCCTTCACAGTATGGGGAGGAATGATCGCTAAGGCCATCGCTCATCCCATACAGAATCATTGTTTGCCGGCAGCAGAGGCTGTTTAGACACCACAAGCGATGATTTAGGAGTCCACACGAACTATACTATTACCTGATGAATGGCTGTTTTGCTCATTCATCGAGTAATCTGCAGCACCTTAACACTGGCAGATTATCGCTAACCAGCGTTCCTACAAACGCTTGCTAGCGATAATCTGCCTGAACATTGGGCAATCTAAAGGGGACTTGAGGCCTTGGAGCTGGGATGGGCAGGCAACTGCTCCAGTTTCAGCTTTACTTTCCACTTTAAATTCTTATATTAATCTTTCATATTATCTGGTAGTAAATAGTGGAAGAGATACACAAAAAAGTAGTCTTCTGCCTTGATCACTCCTTTATGCCAGAAATCATCTCTGGTTCCAAAACCCTCCAAAAAACATCTCCAAACATATATAGGAATGACATTATTAGCTCTCTTCCATAAGCTAGGCCTTCTGCAAGCTGCTCCTTTAAATGGACAACATCCATTCTCTACCGAGAGAAATGAACATGACAGGCCTTCCATCATATCAGAAATAACAACCAAATCAATAGTCTACTGGAAGGCAAGAAAATCAAGACCGAAGATGTACAACAAAAAGATCCCATCTCCTCTGATGGTTGATTGCCCGCTCAGAAGCGTGAGCAGCTTCTCTAATTGCTTGGACAGCAGCCAGATTTCTGTGCGCAGATATAAACATTAGAGACATTTTCTAAAAAAAAATTGGAATTAATGTCTTGAATTGTGTGGCTTCAGCGATAACTTTACCTGCTTTATGTTTGCATATAAGGACCAAACCTAGTAAAATGTTAAGTTTTAATTATGCACCCTGGACATTTGCCTCTATTTAAAGGGGATGTCTTACTTCAGCAAATGGTATTTATCATGTGGGTATAGTTATTACAAGGCACTTGTGATTGTCCATATTGCCTATTTTGCTGGCTTCATTAATTTTTCCATTGCATTAAACACTGCTCGTTTCCATGAGCTACGACCACCCGGTAATCCAGCAACGGTGGACGTTTTTGCACATGCATGCATGCACAGCATCTACCGATCCAGTCACCTTGTATCTGCGCTACGGCGGTGGCTGTAACCCCTGGAAACAAGCAGTGTATAATGTGATGAAAAATGAATCTAGCCAGCAAAGGAGGCAATATATACAATCACAGTACATTAGTAAGTGCCTTGTATTTACTTTATGTACATGATAAATGCCATTTGTGTTAGGCCTCTTTCACATGGGCGTTGCGGGAAAATGTGCGGGTGCGTTGCAGGAACACCCGCGATTTTTCCGCGCGAGTGCAAAACATTGTAATGCGTTTTGCACTCGCGTGAGAAAAATCACGCATGTTTGGTACCCAAACCCGAACTTCTTCACAGAAGTTCGGGCTTGGGTTAGGTGTTGTGTAAATGTTATTATTTTCCCTTATAACATGGTTATAAGGGAAAATAATAGAATTCTGAATACAGAATGCTTAGTAGGTGATCAATTGAGGGTTAAAAAATAAATAAAAAATTAACTCACCTTCTCCTCTTGTTCGCGTAGTTCCCGGTCTCTTCTTTACTTCTTTAATGATGAGCTGTGGGCTAAAGGACCTTTGGTGACGTCCGGACCATGTGATTGGAGCATGTGATCTGATGTCACCACAGGTCCTAGCTGGTAGTTCATCATTATAGAAGTAAAGAAGAGACCGGGAACTACGCGAACAAGAGGAGAAGGTGAGTTAATTATTATTATTTTTTTTAACCCCTCCAGCGCTATTGTACTAAGCATTCTGTATTCAGAATGCTATTATTTTCCCTTATAACCATGTTAAAAGGGAAAATAATACAGTGAATAGACTGTCACCTAGCAACCATGCGTGAAAATCGCACCACATCCGCACTTGCTTGAAAAACGCAGAATATAGAGCATGCTGCGATTTTCACGCAACGCACAAGTGATGCGTGAAAATCACCGCTCATGTGAACAGCCCCATAGAAATGAATGGGTCGGTATTCAGTGCGGGTGCAATGCGTTCACCTCACGCATCGCATCCGCGCGGAATACTCGCCCGTGTGAAAGGGGCCTTAAGGATTCTAACAGAATTTATCTGGTATGTTAAAGGAAATGTAAACTTTAAAACACATAAAATTTAATTAGATACAAGTATTAGAAAAAGTATCCGTTTTCTATTGTGCCAGATCGTGTCATAGAAAACGGATCCGTCCCCATTGACTTACATTGTGTGTCAGAACGGATACAAAATGTCCCTGTTAGACTACTTTCACACTCGTGTTTGGTGCGGATCCGTTATGGATTTGCACAGACTGATCCGTTCAGATAATGCAAACGGCTGCATCCGTTCAGAACGGATCTGTTTGTATTATCTGTAACATAGCCATGACGGATCCGTTTTCTATTGTGTCAGAAAACAGATCTGTCCCCATTGACTTTCAATGGTGTTTAAGACGGATCCGTCCTGAACGGATGCAGCCGTTTGCATTATCTGAACGGATCCGTCTGTGCAGATCCATGACGGATCCGCATATTATCTTTAACATAGCCAAGACGGATCCGTCTTGAACACCATTGAAAGTCAATGGAGGACGAATCCATTTTCTATTGTGTCCGAAAATGGATCCGTCTCCATTAACTTACATAGCCACGACGGATCAGTCTTGAACACCATTGAAAGTCAATGGAGGACGGATCCGTTTTCTATTGTGTCAGAAAACGGATCTATCCACATTGACTTTCAATGGTGTTCAAGACGGATCCGTCCTAAACCGATGCAGCCGTTTGCATTATCTGAACTGATCCGTCTGTGCAGATCCATGACGGATCCGCATATTATCTTTAACATAGCCAAGACGGATCAGTCTTGAACACCATTGAAAGTCAATGGAGGACGGATCCGTTTTCTATTGTGTCAGAAAACGGATCGGTCCCCATTGACTTACATTGTGTGTCAGAACGGATCCGTTTGTATTATCTTTAACATAGCCAAGACGGATCAGTCTTGAACACCATTGAAAGTCAATGGAGGACGGATCCGTTTTCTATTGTGTCAGAAAACGGATCGGTCCCCATTGACTTAAATTGTGTGTCAGAACGGATCCGTTTGTATTATCTTTAACATAGCCAAGATGGATCAGTCTTGAACACCATTGAAAGTCAATGGAGGACGGATCAGTTTTCTATTGAGTTAGGCTCAGTTTTGTCAGACGGACACCAAAATGCTGCAAGCAGCGTTTTGGTGTCCTCCTCCAGAGCGGAATCGAGACGGGACGGAGACAAACTGATGCATTCTGAGCGGATCCTTTTCCATTCAGAATGCATTAGGGCAAAACTGATCCGTTTTGGACCGCTTGTGAAAGCCCTGAACGGATCTAACAAACGGAAAGTCAAAACGCCAGTGTGAAAGTAGACTTAGATATGCCTGCAAGACAAGCTGCAAAAGCAAGCAGCTTTGCTAAAATCTTACAGGCAGAAAGGAGCCCTTTTCTTCCTGTCTCCACCATCTTTGGCTGGAGACCGACCGGGTGCACCAGCATGACATCACAAAACTGGAAGTTCAGAGAAAAAAGGGGCTGAGCTAAGTCCCCATTACCTTTAATGGAGTCCATTACAAACTCTGCCTGTCCCATCTACCACTGCACCAGGAACGAACGTCAGATTTCTGCTTGCTCCTCACACTACACAACGTGGCCAGTGTACCGTAATGTAGGCCTTCGTAGCAACTCTTTATGTTAACTCATATTAGTTGCTAGACCAAGGCACAGCAAAACTGGTTAGTATTGGTTAGCAATGAAGTATGAAGAAGTTAATTGTAAGAAAAGGAGAAAAGCTGCACTAATGGCAATTTTCTAAAATGTATCTTTGTTTGCTTTAACTTACGAAACTTGCAAGGCAGAATTTTTTTCCACGAGCATTGCTTGTGTCTTTGCAAAATCTGCCATTAAAATTTGCTTCTCTCGGATGTTGGCTGCAGTTAAGTCATTGATGTCTTCCTCGTGTTTCTGGTTTAAGTCTTGCTCATGTGTCCTTTTTTCAAAGAAATTCAATATGTGTACACTTAAACATTTTTGAAAAGCATTATTAATTAAGAGGCTTGTACCATTAAGACAATTTAATAGGGAATAAGTGTTTTATGGGCAGAGTTCTCACTGCTAGGGTCCTCCGTTGATCATGAGAATGGGGGCCTATGCTCCATTCAACTCTATGGGATAGTCGTATAAGCACTTGGCTATCTCCAGCAGCCCCATAGAGCTGAATGGAGCTGCGTGATCCCCATCCCCAGCCCCCGTTCTACGGGATAATTTATGTCAATGGGACAACCTGTTTAACTGTTATATATATATTATTAATGCCCCTCATAGGATATAAACCAACATCTCTCTTCCATAAGCTATGCATATGTAGATTTAGTAAAGTAGTACTCAAAAAATTCCAACAGTGTAGAATATTCTTTTACAGTCGTTGCACCAAATTGTTCCGAAACATGTATTTAAAGGGAACCTGGTCATGTGGATATTTGATTATAATCTAATTATATACAATCATTAACTACTAAAAAGTGCCTTAGATGTATTCACTTACTGGTGTGACAGATGGTTACCTCATAATATACACACAAAGATGCCGCATGCTAATGAGCTGATTTGAGTCCAGCGTTTATTTAATTCAGAGATATAGCCACTCCCCTGCCCACCTGCTGCTGGTTCATATGGAAAATAACTGTCAATCAGCAGCAGGTGGGCGGGGAGAGTCAGGAGCTCATGAATAATCAGGATTTATCATTATCAGCTGGAGCTTTTCAATACAAGATGTTGGCAGATTGACTGGGTCAATTAAAGAAAGTGACCCAGCATTTTGCTAAGAGAATCAGTCGCTTATTTATGTTGCCCTTAGTTAGGACACAATAAAACTGGTGACAGGTTCCCTTTAAGTGATAAAAAGGCTGCATTGTTTACAGCTTCATGCAGAACTCAGCTTGTCAAACGTTTTCTACTAGAACCTTACTATACAGAACATGGTGATACCTGGTCCTCGCCATTGCTTGAAGACCTTTCAAAACTAAATGATACGGCCAGAAAGGGCAGAGTAGTATAAGATCATTCATCTTAGAACTTCCTCTACATCTGTGCCTATTCAACAACTAGGGGGTACCTCACCAGTGAAGCCTCAGTGATGTAGAGAATCCAACAATAACCCTTACATTGTATTGCTAATTAGGGCATCTGTCAGCAGATTTGTAGCTATGACACTGGCTGACCTGTTACATGTGCGCTTGGCAGCTGAAGGCATCTGTGTTGGTCCCATGTTCATATGTGCTCGCTTTGCTGAGAAAAATTATATTTTAATATATGCAAATGAACTTCTAGGAGCAACGGGGGCGTTGTTGTTACACTTAGAGTTGCGCTTTCTGCAACTGCTGTGCTCTCTGATTGACTGGGCAAGGCGTGATGATGTTTTCACTGCCTGGTTCTGTCAATTAAAGTGTTGTGGGTGCAGCAGTTGCAGAGAGAGCTGAGCCTCTAGGTGTAATGGTAACGCCCCCGTTGCTCCTAGAGGCTCATTTGCATATATGAAAGCTTCATTTTTCTCAGCAATGCGGGCACATATGAACAAGGGACCAACGCAGATGCCTTCAGTTGCCAAGTGCACATGTAACAGTTCAGCCAGTGTCATAGGTACAAATCTGCTGACAGATGCCCTTTAACAAAATACTGACTAACTTCCATTCAGTTGGTTGTAATAGATTTTACACTACTTGTTGTGCTCTACAATATCTGTCTACAAAAGCGATCTGCTGTGGACGATCACTTACTAATACAAAATACTGATCACAGGGGGTGTTTGTGCTGGAACCTCCAGAAATCAGCTGTAATTTATGCGTGATCACAGGAACAAGTGGTGAATTTCTCTCCACTCATAGAAACGAGGGTCCAGAACAGGAGACCCTCTCTATTAACTTACAATTCTTTAATATTCCAAAATATTATTTAAGCCACATCACCCATTTAAAGGCGATGTCCACCTTTTAAAGCTTCTTTGTATTGCCCCGACACATCTTAACTAAAAATTTAACTGCTTGTTTAAAAGTATCCTACAGTTTTGTGTCTCCAGCTGCTATGTAGACCTATGGTTCTCCATGGTCATTGACTACAAACATTCCCTCTTTAGGCCTCATGTACACGGCCGTTGTTTTGGTCTGCATCCGAGCCGCAGTTTTTGCGGCTCGGATGCGGCCCCATTCACTTCAATTTGTTCCGTGGCCCCGCAAAAAAAAAAATAACATGTCCTATTCTTGTCTGCGCTTTGCGGACAAGAATAGGCACTTATATTAAAGGCTGTCAGTGCCGCTCCGCAAATTGCCGCGATTTGCGGATCCGCGATTTGCGGACCGTATACGGAACCATTCATTTCAATGGTTCCGCATTAAAAATGGAATGTGTTCCGTAAGCATTCCGTTTCCGTATTTCCGTTTTTCCGTTGAAAGATAGAACATGTCCTATATTTGGCAGCAAATCACGTTCCGTGGCTCCATTCAAGTCAATGGGTCTGCAAAAAAAACGTAACACATACGGAAATGCATCCGTATGTCTTCCGTATCCGTTCCGTTTTTGCTGAACCATCTATTGAAAATGTTATGCCCAGCCCAATTTTTTCTATGTAATTACTGTATACTGTACATGGCATACGGAAAAACGGAAAGGAAACGGAAACACAACGGAACTCAAAAACGGAACAACGGATCCGTGAATAACGGACCGCAAAAAACGATAAAAGCCATACGTTCGTGTGAACTAGGCCTTAGCCTGATACTGCAGGTATCACTCCCATCAGATAGCATCATGTTCTGCTGCATGCAGATTTGCAAGAAGCAGGTATCAGATTCGTCAAGTAAAACACGACTGCATGGAGAACTAAAATCACTGGGAGGTCCAATGTCACTCTTATGTTGAATCTTGAAAAGTAAGGACACCATTTAATATCCACCTATATAGGGGAAATCAGGCAATATACTGTACCTTATTTGTTGATTGGCTTCACTGCGTATTCGGAGTATCTCTTTTCCCTTGAATTCCAGCTCTTTAGTCAGCGTGTTAATGCTCTCATGTAGTATCAGCAGCTCCTTGTTTAGACTGGAAACATGTTGCTCTTGATGCTTGAGCTGTTTCTCAAGTTCTGCTATTCGTCCAAAATACTCAGATTCCTATAAGAAAAGATAGTGTGCTCTAAAAAGCAATTTTTTTAATGCTTTGATGGCCGGTGGCTATTTTCATGCAGCCTCAGAGGAGCTCATACATTCTATTACAGGTAAGGCGATCGGGAACTCTAACAATATGGCACACAAATCTAAAAGATTCGGATTCATCCAAAAATGGATCAACTCTAATGAGTATTACTGTAGATAATGTGTCCAGATCAGTATTTTGTTCTTTCCTACAGCCCCTCGTTCCCCCAAAGTCAGTGCTTAAGGGTTCATTCACACGTCCACAAAATGGGTCCGCATCCGTTCCGCAATTTTGGGGAACAGGTGTGGACCCATTCATTTTCAATGGGGCCGGAATGTGCTGTCCGCATCCACATTTGCGGATCCGCACTTCCATTCCACAAAAAAATAGAACATGTCCTATTCGTGTCCGCAATTGAGTGCCGCCGACGCACATTGCCGGTGTCCATGTTTTGCGAATCCGCAAAACACATATAGACGTGTGAATAGACCCTAAAGCTGTACTGAAATACGTGGTCAGGTCTACTGTGCACATTATGTTAGCGTGGCACTACAGTCTGGACTGTGTATTTCAATACAGTTTTGAGTGCTGACAGTGGGGGAACGGAGGGCAGTAGGAAAAAAAAAAATTAAATCTGGAGTCTACTCATGTAAGAGATAACAGTCCAAGATCATGGCAGCAGATTCTATTTAAGTGCAAGTCCTCCACATGCTATTTGTCAAACTTCTAAATCAAGTTATGTACAGTATACATACAGTTAGGTCCATATATATTTGGACACTGACACAATTTTTTTAATTACCTGTTTACTAAAACATATTCAAGTTATAGTTATATAATGGACATAGACATAAAGTCCAGACTTTTAGCTTTCATTTAAGGGTATCCACATTCAAATTGGATGAAGGGTTTAGGAGTTTCAGCTCCTTTACATGTGGCACCCTGTTTTTTAACCACCTCAGCCCCCATAGCTTAAACACCCTTAATGACCAGGCCACTTTTTACACTTCTGACCTACCCTACTTTCACCGTTTATTGCTCGGTCATGCAACTTACCACCCAAATGAATTTTACCTCCTTTTCTTCTCACTAATAGAGCTTTCATTTGGTGGTATTTCATTGTTGCTGACATTTTTACTTTTTTTGTTATAAATCGAAATTTAACGATTTTTTTGCAAAAAAATGACATTTTTCACTTTCAGTTGTAAAATTTTGCAAAAAAAACGAGATCCATATATAAATTTTTCTCTAAATTTATTGTTCTACATGTCTTTGATAAAAAAAAAAATGTTTGGGTAAAAAAAAATGGTTTGGGTAAAAGTTATAGCGTTTACAAACTATAGATGAAAAAATAGCCAGCAGCACTCCAGGATATCAAAAAGCAAACGGTGGTTTATTAGACCCAAAGTCAGGCGACGTTTCAACAGCTTGTTGCTGTCTTTATCAGTGCTTGATAAAGACAGCAACATGCTGTTGAAACGTCGACTGACTTTGGGTCTAATAAACCACCGTTTGCTTTTTGATATCCTGGAGTGCTGCTGGCTATTTTTTCATCTCTAGCTCATTGGACCTAGGTGCTGGTCCTCACCAGCCTGACGTGCACCCCGTGTTCATACAGTGTGCTGCTTCCTCATTTTCTCAAGGTTTACAAACTATGGTACAAAAATGTGAATTTCCGCTTTTTGAAGCAGCTCTGACTTTCTGAGCACCTGTCATGTTTCCTGAGGTTCTACAATGGCCAGACAGTACAAACACCCCACAAATGACCCCATTTCGGAAAGTAGACACCCTAAGGTATTCGCTGATGGGCATAGTGAGTTCATAGAACTTTTTATTTTTTGTCACAAGTTAGCGGAAAATGATTATTTTTTTCTTTTTATTTTTTTTCTTACAAAGTCTCATATTCCACTAACTTGTGCCAAAAAATAAATACTTCATTGAACTCACTATGCCCATCAGCGAATACCTTGGGGTGTCTTCTTTCCAAAATGGGGTCACTTGTGGGGTAGTTATACTGCCCTGGCATTTTAGGGGCCCGAATGCGTGAGAAGTAGTTTGAAATCAAAATCTGTAAAAAATGGCCGGTGAAATCCGAAAGGTGCTCTTTGGAATGTGGGCCCCTTTGCCCACCTAGGCTGCAAAAAAGTGTCACACATCTGGTATCCCCGTACTCAGGAGAAGTTGGGCAATGTGTTTTGGGGTGTCATTTTACATATACCCATGCTGGGTGAGATAAATATCTCGGTCAAATGCCAACTTTGTATAAAAAAATGGGAAAAGTTGTCTTTTGCCAAGATATTTCTCTCACCCAGCATGGGTATATGTAAAAAGACACCCCAAAACACATTGCCCAACTTCTCCTGAGTACGGGGATACCAGATGTGTGACACTTTTTTGCAGCCTAGGTGGGCAAAGGGGCCCACATTCCAAAGAGCACCTTTCGGATTTCACCGGCCATTTTTTACAGATTTTGATTTCAAACCACTTCTCATGCATTCGGCCCCTAAAATGCCAGGGCACTATAACTACCCCACAAGTGACCTCATTTTGGAAAGAAGACACCCCAAGGTATTTCGTGATGGGCATAGTGAGTTCATGGAAGTTTTTATTTTTTGTCACAAGTTAGTGGAATATGAGACTTTGTAAGAAAAAAAAAAAAAATCATCATTTTCCGCTAACTTGTGACAAAAAATAAAAAATTCTAGGAACTCGCCATGCCCCTCACGAAATACCTTGGGGTGTCTTCTTTCCAAAATGGGGTCACTTGTGGGGTAGTTATACTGCCCTGGCATTCTAGGGGCCCTAATGTGTGGTAAGTAGGTAAATGACCTGTGAAATCCGAAAGGTGCTCTTTGGAATGTGGGCCCCTTTGCCCACCTAGGCTGCAAAAAAGTGTCACACATGTGGTATCGTCGTATTCAGGAGAAGTTGGGCAATGTGTTTTGGGGTGTCTTTTTACATATACCCATGCTGGGTGAGATAAATATCTCGGCAAAAGACAACTTTTCCCATTTTTTATACAAAGTTGGCATTTGACCAAGATATTTATCTCACCCAGCATGGGTATATGTAAAATGACACCCCAAAACACATTGCCCAACTTCTCCTGAGTACGGCGATACCAGATGTGTGACACTTTTTTGCAGCCTAGGTGTGCAAAGGGGCCCACATTCCTTTTATGAGGGCATTTTTAGACATTTGGATCCCAGACTTCTTCTCACGCTTTAGGGCCCCTAAAAAGCCAGGGCAGTATAAATACCCCACATGTGACCCCATTTTGGAAAAAAGACACCCCAAGGTATTCAATGAGGGGCATGGCGAGTTCATAGAATTTTTTTTTTTTTGGCACAAGTTAGCGGAAATTGATTTTTTATTTTTTTTTCTCACAAAGTCTCCCTTTCCGCTAACTTGGGACAACAATTTCAATCTTTCATGGACTCAATATGCCCCTCAGCGAATACCTTGGGGTGTCTTCTTTCCGAAATGGGGTCACATGTGGGGTATTTATACTGCCCTGGCATTCTAGGGGCCCTAAAGCGTGAGAAGAAGTCTGGAATATAAATGTCTAAAAAATTTTATGCATTTGGATTCCGTGAGGGGTATGGTGAGTTCATGTGAGATTTTATTTTTTGACACAAGTTAGTGGAATATGAGACTTTGTAAGAAAAAAATATATAATTTCCGCTAACTTGGGCCAAAAAAAATTCTGAATGGAGCCTTACAGGGGGGTGATCAATGACAGGGGGGTGATCAATGACAGGGGGGTGATCAGGGAGTCTATATGGGGTGATCACCCCTCTGTCATTGATCACCCCCCTATAAGGCTCCATTCAGATGTCCGTATGTGTTGTGCGGATCCGATCCATGTATCAGTGGATCCGTAAAAATCATACGGACATCTGAATGCAGCCTTACAGGGGGGTGATCAATGACAGGGGGGTGATCAATGACAGGGGGGTGATCAGGGAGTCTATATGGGGTGATCACCCCTCTGTCATTGATCACCCCCCTATAAGGCTCCATTCAGATGTCCCTTTGTGTTTTGCGGATCCGATCCATGTATCAGTGGATCCGTAAAAATCATACGGACATCTGAATGCAGCCTTACAGGGGGGTGATCAATGACAGGGGGGTGATCAATGACAGGGGGGTGATCAGGGAGTCTATATGGGGTGATCACCCCTCTGTCATTGATCACCCCCCTATAAGGCTCCATTCAGATGTCCCTATGTGTTTTGCGGATCCGATCCATGTATCAGTGGATCCGTAAAAATCATACGGACATCTGAATGCAGCCTTACAGGGGGGTGATCAATGACAGGGGGGTGATCAATGACAGGGGGGTGATCAGGGAGTCTATATGGGGTGATCACCCCCCTGTAAGGCTCCATTCAGACGCCTGTATGTGTTTTGCGGATCCGATCCATGTATCCGTGAATCCGTAAAAAACATACGGACATCTGAATGCAGCCTTACAGGGGGGTGATCAATGACAGGGGGGGTGATCAATGACAGGGGGGTGATCAGGGAGTCTATATGGGGTGATCACCCCCGTCATTGATCACCCCCCTGTAAGGCTCCATTGAGACGTCCGTATGCGTTTTGCGGATCCGATCCATGTATCAGTGGATCCGTAAAAATCATACGGACATCTGAATGGAGACTTACAGGGGGGTGATCAATGACAGGGGGGTGATCAGGGAGTCTATATGGGGTGATCAGGGGTTCATAAGGGGTTAATAAGTGACAGGGGGGGTGTAGTGTAGTGTAGTGTAGTGGTGTTTGGTGCTACTTTACTGAGCTACCTGTGTCCTCTGGTGGTCGATCCAAACAAAAGGGACCACCAGAGGACCAGGTAGCAGGTATATTAGATGCTGTTATCAAAACAGCGTCTAATATGCCTTTTAGGGGTTAAAAAAATCGCATCTCCAGCCTGCCAGCGAACGATCGCCGCTGGCAGGCTGGAGATCCACTCGCTTACCTTCCGATCCTGTGAACGCACGCGCCTGTGTGCGCGCGTTCACAGGAAATCTCGCGTCTCGCGAGATGACGCATATATGCGTGACTCTGCGCAGGGCTGCCGCCTCCGGAACGCGATCCTGCGTTAGGCGGTCCGGAGGCGGTTAAGGGGCTAAAAGTAATTGGACAATTGACTCAAAGGCTGTTTTATGGGCAGGTGTGGGCAATTCCTTCATTATTTCATTCTCCATTAAGCACATAAAAGGCCTGGAGTTGATTTGAGGTGTGGTGCTTTCATTTTGAAGATTTGGCTGAGAAGTAAACATGCGGTCAAAGGAGCTCTCCATGCAGGGGAAACAAGTCATCCTTCATCTGCGAAAACAGAAAAAATACATCCAAAAAATTGCTACACTAATAGGAGTGGCAAAATCTGCAGCTTGGTACAAACCAGATTCCAAAAAAGTTGGGACACTATACAAATCGTGAATAAAAACTGAATGCAATGATGTGGAGGTGCCAACTTCTAATATTTTATTCAGAATAGAACATAAATCACGGAACAAAAGTTTAAACGGAGAAAATGTACCATTTTAAGGGAAAAATATGTTGAATCAGAATTTCATGGTGTCAACAAATCCCCAAAAAGTTGGGACAAGGCCATTTTCACCACTGTGTGGCATCTCCCCTTCTTCTTACAACACTCAACAGACGTCTGGGGACCGAGGAGACCAGTTTCTCAAGTTTAGAAATAGGAATGCTCTCCCATTCTTGTCTAATACAGGCCTCTAACTGTTCAATCGTCTTGGGCCTTCTTTGTTGCACCTTCCTCTTTATGATGCGCCAAATGTTCTCTATAGGTGAAAGATCTGCACTGCAGACTGGCCATTTCAGTACCCGGATCCTTCTCCTACGCAGCCATGATGTTGTGATTGATGCAGAATGTGGTCTGGCATTATCTTGTTGAAAAATGCAGGGTCTTCCCTGAAAGAGATGACGTCTGGATGGGAGCATATGTTGTTCTAGAACCTGAATATATTTTTCTGCATTGATGGTGCCTTTCCAGACATGCAAGCTGCCCATGCCACACGCACTCATGCAACCCCATACCATCAGAGATGCAGGCTTCTGAACTGAGCGTTGATAACAACTTGGGTTGTCCTTGTCCTCTTTGGTCCGGATGACATGGTGTCCCAGATTTCCAAAAAGAACTTCGAATCGTGACTCGTCTGACCACAGAACACTGTAGAGTTTCAGCTGGCAACGGCGGATGGCACGGTGGATTGTGTTCACTGACAATGGTTTCTGGAAGTATTCCTGAGCCCATTCTGTGATTTCCTTTACAGTAGCATTCCTGTTTGTGGTGCAGTGTCGTTTAAGGGCCCGGAGATCACGGGCATCCAGTATGGTTTTACAGCCTTGACCCTTACGCACAGAGATTGTTCCCGATTCTCTGAATCTTCGGATGATGTTATGCACAGTTGATGATGATAGATGCAAAGTCTTTGCAATTTTTCGCTGGGTAACACCTTTCTGATATTGCTCCACTATCTTTCTGCGCAACATTGTGGGAATTGGTGATCCTCTACTCATCTTGGCTTCTGAGAGACACTGCCACTCTGAGAAGCTCTTTTTATACCCAATCATGTTGCCAATTGACCTAATTAGTGTTAATTGGTCTTCCAGCTCTTCGTTATGCTCAAATTTACTTTTTCCAGCCTCTTATTGCTACTTGTCCCAACTTTTTGGGGATTTGTTGACACCGTGAAAATTGGAATCAACGTATTGATCCTTTAAAATGATACATTTACTCGGATTAAACGTTTGATCTGTCATCTACATTCTATTACAAATAAAATATTGACATTTGCCTTCTCCACATCATTGCATTCAGTTTTTTTTTCACAATTTGTTTAGTGTCCCAACTTTTTTGGAATCCGGTTTGTACATCCTGAGAAAGAAAGAAAGCACTGGTGACCTCAACAATGCAAAAAGACCTGGATGCTCACGGAAGACAACAGTGGTGGATGATCGCAGAATAATTACCATGGTGAAGAGAAACCCCTTCACAACAGCCGACCAAGTGAACAACACTCTCCAGGATATAGGCGTATCCATATATACCATAAAGAGCAGACTGCATGAAAGTAAATACAGAGGGTTAACTGCACAGTGCAAGCCACTCATAAGCCTCAAGAATAAGAAGGCTAGATTGGACTTTGCTAAAAAAAAATCTTAAAAAACCAGAACATTCTTTGGACAGATGAAACCTCTACCAGAATGATGGGGGAGGGGAAGTATGGTACAGCTCATGATCCAAAGCATACCATGGGTCCCTAGTGTTTATTGATGATGTGACGCAGGACAGAAGCAGCCGGATGAATTCTGGGGTTTTCAGAGACATACTGTGTGCTCAAATCCAGCCAAACTGATTGGTCGGCGTTTCATAATACAGATGGACAATGACCCAAAACATAAAGCCAAAGCAACCCCAGAGTTTATTAAAGCAAAGAAGTGGAATATTCTTGAATGGCCAAGTCAGTCACCTGATATGAACCCAATAAAGCATGCATTTTATTTGTTAAAGACTAAACTTCAGATAGAAAGGCCCACAAACAAACAGCAACTGAAAACTGCTGCAGTAAAGGCCTGGCAGAGCATTAAAAAGGAGGAAACACAGCGTCTGGTGATGTCCATGAGTTCAAGACTTCAGGCAATCATTGCCAACAAAGGATTTTCAACCAAGTATTAGAAATTAACATTTTATTTACAATTATTTAGTTTGTCCAGTTACTTTTGAGCCCCTGAAATGAAGGGATTGAGTTTAAAAAATGCTTTAGTTCCTAACATTTTTATGCAATCATTTTGTTCAACCCATTGACTTAAAGCTGAAAGTCTGAACTTCAACTGTATCTGAATTGTTTTGTATAAAAGCCATTGTGGTAATGTACAGAACAAAAATGAGAAAAATGTTGTCTCTGTCTAAATATATATATGGACCTAACTGTATAGTACAACATGTAGTATAGTACAGTATTGCATGGTATTATGTCACTAACAGCAAAAGATATAAGAAACGGAAGCCATGATCTAACATGTTTAGGAAGGAAGAAGGGGCCGTCATTGATGGTCGGTATGTGTCACCGAGGTTCCTGGCCTCGGTGAGGTAAGACCTGGATTTTCTCACATGTCATTATTGCAGATTGCAATCTGACACTTCAACTGTTTAGTATGGCTGTAAAGCTGATCCGGGACGGCATTTACTGTTAGTAGCCAAATTGCTAGGTGGGTGGCTACTCCCCACGTTCCAGGCCGGGTCTTGGCAGGCTTATAAAGCAGTCAGCACTATCAGGTAGTGTGGATCTACCTCCATCTGACAGTGAAGCTGTGGAGTCCTCTGTGCTGAAGGCTGAAGACTGCAAACAGGCGTGCAGGCCGCCTGGAAGCCTGCCAGTGAACTTTTCAGTGGCTGAGCATTCAGCCGGGTGTGAACTGACACCTAGGACTCCAGGTGAACACGGTTTTGTTTTGCTGTGTATGAACAAGCACCAAGACTGTTATGTTTTGCTGAGTGTGAATAAAACACTGAAGTTTGATTTACAACCTGGTTCCTTGCCTCTATACTGCGTCCGCTAACCTGTCTACCGGAGCAAATCCCTACACATGATTAACTTAGCCTTAGGCCTCATGCACACGACCGTATTTTGTTTCCGTGTCCGATCCGTTTTATTTGCGGATAGGATGCGGACCCATTTATTTCAATGGGTCCGCAAAAAACGCGGATAGCACACCGTGTGCTGTCCGCATCAGTATGTCCGTTCCGTTGCTCCGCAAAAAAAATTGTGCATGTCCTATTTTTTTCTAGTTGACGGATGACTTTCCGATGCCATACGGAACGTCATCCGTTTTTTTTTGCGGACCGCAAAACACATACGGTCGTGTGCATGTAGCCTTATACTGAAAATACTCATAGTAGCTTCATTATATCCTTCTGGAATAATGGTATGTGATACCTGATGTCTGCTGAACTCTTTATGCCTCTCAAGCTCATCTGCAAAACCTTCCAACTCCTGCTGGTGATGATTCCTCAACTGGTCAATGGCTGCTGCATGCTGGTGATTCAGTTCAGAGCGCAAGGATGCTGCAAAGCAATAATATACAACATTGGGTCAGCTTTATTTTTTGGAGATTATATCATCATTCACAAATCACTAAGTCATATTTGTCCTCAATGATCACACTTTCTATGTATTAGTTACTGGATCTGTTATTCTGTGTATGGAGGTGTGTGGGGAATGTCAAGTCAACATTACCTGTCATGGTAGCCATAGACAAAAAGTTCTGGTCCAGATTCAACAAGCCTATACCGAATGTATAAACCCTGTGCTGGTCTAATGAACAGCTGGTTGATGCTGAACTCTGATTTCTGAGCCAAAAGCTGCACAGAATCCATGCAGAAACTAGCTGCCACAGTTTTTAATGGGAGTCTGCAGCTGCAGATTATTTCCAGACTGCAGCAAGAAATGATATGTCTGTTCTTGGTGTGGTTGCCTTGTGGACACTGCTGGAAACCGTGGTGGGTGTCTACTCACGAATTAGCCTAAACGGAATGAGGCTAAAGGCGAGGGTGGACCTGCTGCATTCAAAAATGCAAAATCAAGGCAGAAACCAGAGGGTCAGCTTGGGTTTCTGCCATTGATTCAGCAGTGGATTTTTCCACCCTAAGGGTGCCCGTACACATAACAGTTGCACTGCAAATTTCCGCATTTTTGCAATGCAGTTTTCACCCATATAGCTTGGATATTTGAAGCACATTCAAAACTGTGTAAGAGAACCACCGTAATTCACAGTAAGACTGTAGGAGGTTTTGGTTGCACAGCATGGGCACGCCAAGTGTATAGCAGTCAAATAGTGGCTTATTGTAGCAACTTCTGCAAAGTCATGGCCAAATGCTGTGGTCTTGGTAAAACCAATACATTTTGCAGTATTAGTAACACTAAACTACGACATGACCGCTATGTCTTCTGTGCTTACAAAAAATAGGCCCCTTTTTCTTTCCAGAAAGTTTCATTCTTGTCCAATGGCTGTGCCTAGTATTACAGTTCAGCAGCAATACCATACGTTATCTCAGACAGCCCCTTCAAATCTTGCTTTATAGCTTCAATGGGAAATCCATTGCTTCCTTTGATCGCTTTAGTACAAAACATGCAATGTGTCATCGTAAAAGAAAAGGTTTGTCACGTGTAAAACAGGAGAAAATACCTAGCATGGCTTTGCCTTCATCTTCCAGCTCAAAGCGGAGGGTTTGAAGCTCCTGTTCCATCTCCAGTCGCAGCATGTCCATGACTTGTTTGTGGGCATCTTTCACAAACTGCAGCTCCTCACAGTATTTTTGATGTAAACGATCTTCCAGATCCTGTGAAGCAGAATAAAGATATACAGCAGGAGAAAATAACCCGTATGCATCTTGAGCTGAAAGATAAATTGCACATAAAGAGACGAGACAAGAAAATTGTACAAATTATCTCGAAGTGCAGAACAGAGTGCTCCACTACTAGGAAAGCAATCTTCTACTAAAACCATGCATCCCGTCAGTGAAATTGGGAGTGTTTTATAAAAGTGAATTTCCTTTTGAAATGACGGGATTTAACAGAGACCAACTGACATCTACGTATAAGCAAGCACTGTACCGCCAATGCCTACATGACTATGCTTCAATGATATTTCATGCCTGACATGTCAGGTTATTGATATGTATCCAAATCCCAGGCTGCAAATGGAATTTCAAGTTGAATAATTCTAGTTTTTACCAAAATTTTATTACATAGTTGTAAACTAAATGTTTTCATGCTTATCTGTAATAATATAGAACTACTAGACTAGCAGTGCACTCGCTGCCAGAATAATACCATAGAATAACATACAGTATAGGAAACGCCCAGGAGCTGTGCCGTGGAGGTGGCATTGAAGGACTAAGCTAAATAAAAACATATAAAAAGATGTAAATTCTTGTAAGTGGCACTTGCTTTCTGTTCTTGATCCTTTGCATCCTCCATACTTTGGAACGCTAACATGTGGGCTTCCTGCAGTGACTTCTGCCTCTGCTGATGTTCCTCCTCCAACTCTTGGAGCTCTCGGGTTAGACGCTGTCGCTCTTGACCAAACTGCGACTGCAGCTGCTGCAGAGAATTCTGGGACTGGCACAGCTGCATCTCAAGGTTCTGCTTCAGCAAGGAGATCTAACGCACAGCAAAAAGATATTCAGACAAAAAAATAAAACACCTAAATGACGGAATAAGTGGAGAAAAGTATGCTGTGATTGCAGCTGTACATTTACATATAAATGAGCATTACTTTTTCTTTTCGGAGTTCATCTTCTGTCAGCAACCAATGGATTAACTATATTAAAATCCAAAATAATACTTTCATTGCTGCTATTTTTACTGAAGTGAGAGCTATATAAGTTATGGCTATTAAAATCAACATTTTACTGCTGAACCAGCCGTTCTTTTCTTCTGAGCACGGATGTGAAGCTTTGCTCAATTTATCAATTTCATGCAAGCAATGATAGAAATCTATGGTAAGTATATACTGTACATATGTGAAATTGTGAAGTGGGTATATATATATATAAAGAAAAAATATGCACTTCTCATTCTGTGTAATACATGTCCATAAGTAGCAGTTCTAAGAACATTACCAAACCCCCAACTGCTGCTAGAACAAAAGGCGTACTTTCACACTTGCGTTGTTTGATTCCGGCAGGCAGTTCCGTTGCTGAACTGCCTGCCTGATCAGGCAAACTGTATGCAAACGCATGTCATTTGTTCTGACTGATCAGGCATTTTTCAGACTGATCAGGATCCTGATAAGTCTGAAAAATATTTGATCAGTCAGAAAAATGCATTGCAATACCGGATTCGTTTTTCCGGTGTCATTAGGCAAAACGGATCCGGTATATTTATTTTTTCAAATTTCTAAAAGGTCTGCGCATGCGCAGACCGGAATAACGGATCCGTCAATGCAGCAATTTGAATACATTCCTATGGATCCGGCATTCTGGCAAGTGTTCCGTTTTTTTGGCCAGAGTTAAAATTGCAGCATGCTGCGGAATTATCTCCGTCCTGAAAAGTCAAAAAGACTGAACTGAAGACATCCTCATGCATCCTGAACGGATTGCTCTCCATTCAGAATGCATTAGGATAAAGCTGATCAGTTCTTTTCCGGTATTGAGCCCCTAGGATGGAACTCTATGTTGGTAAAGAAAAACACTAGTGTGAAAGTACCCGTACTTTTAAGGCCTCGGCTACACTTTTATGCAGCACAACTGATTGATTTTAACTACTGAGTGACAGCTACAGTTAAAATCAATCAGTCTTGCTACAAAAAGTTGCAGTGAAGCTGAGGCCTTGAAGTGAAGGTTCCTCTTTGGCTTCCATTGGCTGTCAAGCCTTTTTGGCTCTAAATGGTTTGCCTCAGCTTTGTTTGGAAGAAGCACTTAGGGAATTACAGTCTAGTTTCTCTCATGAGTAAAACTGTAAACTCACAGCCCCCTATCTAGTGACTGACCAGTGAACAGAGTTATAAATAAAAAGGGGGTCATTTATCAAACAGAAATACGCCTAAATCAGGCATATTTGTGGCGCAGATTGCGCCGCAATCTGTGACTTCTCCCCACTCACGCCAGGTCTAAAAAAGGTTGGCATGGCATGGGCAGGGAAGGGCTGGCAGGCCTGTCTCATTTACTAATTTCTATGCCTGTTTTAGGCATAGAAAATAGTCTAAATGTAAGACAGCTAGGAAAAAATTTCCACTCTCCCCTGCGCACAAATCTGATCCTTCTCTTGATGAAAAAAGGATCAGACCTCTTGAAGGTAAAGTACAAGGGGCCTAAGACAATAATACATAACTAAAATCTGTGGTCTGCTTTGCTACCTGAAGACCCCCATACACATTAGTGTTTTGTCGTCTGAACCCACAGAGAACGGCAGGCTCAGCCAACAAGCTATGGTATGTGAGGAGTTCCCGTCTCTCCCCTGACAAATGATGTGAGGGGAGTGAAGGCTCAGGAGAAATTAATTTGTTTGCTAAATCTTTTTAATCTCCCAGAAACTAAGTTGCCACCACAACTGTCTGACTGCAGCTTTCTTTTCTCTCCCCATTAAATACACATACATGGTCTGCAAACCAAACAAATACTGTATGTGTATGGGGGGGGGGGGGGGGGTCGGGAGACATAGCTGTTGACTGAATTGGCCAGCTAGGGTTACAGCCCCAAGCCTAAGCAATTTTTCTCCATTTCTCGCTCATGAGGTATCTGCTCTCACTTGTGTTGTCAGTCACTGGGCCGCTGAGGAGTATACGTTTACCCCCGTCCTGCAGAATTTGCTGTTGGTATGGGTCCTCTGCTTCCTCTCTACACTCATACACAGCCTGATTCTATGTGATTGTACACCTGGAAACTGCTTTGTGCGTGCTTTCCACCCTATTTACAGCCTGTGTAGGGTGTCCCCTTTGGATGTTTTCCCCCTCTCTCCACCCTCTGATCTGCTGTTTACAACATCTTCGCCCTCCCTGCTGCTATCTCTAACTCTGAGAGACAGGTGGGAGAAAGCAGAGAGAGATGTTGGAAACAGGAGCCGAGTTCCAATGATACCAATTGCTGAAGGCCACCAAAAGTAGAAAGCTGATTAAAGTATTAAAAAAGTTTCTATTATTTAAAGATAAGCAGTTTAATATTTCTGGGGAAATGTGCGGCAGACATTTTTCTATGTTTCCAGTCAGCCTCACCACATCCTGAAATAGTTGATAACATGGAACAATAGAGCGTGTTAAACTGTATAGGAAGATGTTGATAGCATAGACTTGGTGCATCTGGACTGTTAACACCATAATCACAAATAATAATTCAGCAGAATGCTCCATATTAGAGAAATAACACACAGACGTAAACTTTTTTCCCTCTAAAATAGAATTTAATGAGACAAAACTGTGCAATAGAAAATAAATGACAATAAGAATTGCAAAGAGAATTGACTGGTACAAATGAGCATTTGAGAGATGTCTATTTATCAATGCCAGACATCCACTAGCTGGCAGCACTACAGAACCAATTTATCACAAAAATGAAATCCCACGAAAAAGCAAGAATTTTCCCTAGACAGCATATTTTGTTTTCCATCAGCCAAAATGGTTGGAAGTCTCTACATAAGAGGATCGAGCGTAACAAAGATGGCAGCTTATCAAAAAAACTTCATTTAATAGAATTTAATTGGTTGTCCTGCTAGTCTAAACATTTTTTTAGTGATACAATTATGAAATCTCTTCTGTCAATGTTGTCTGATTTGTATGCTCTTTATTGGATTAGACACCATGAAAGAACATACAGTAATTGCTGACTCAAGCTCCGTCTCAGAGCAATGTCTCGGCCGATAAGGTCAGATTGACCTTAGGCTTCTCCAGTTCCTTCTCTTCAAGTGTCTCATCTCATCAGAACTTTTCCTATACTGTATTTTCTCACTGTACCAGCTGATCTTGTGTCTTGCTGTATGGTTTCGTTCTCACAATATTACATAATGCATTTAATACACTGTATATACAAAGCAGAACATGCATTAACTGCAGCGAACACTACTATATGTCATGCTTGACAGGTATCAGCCTTGGCTATGAAGGAAAGACACTGATCCTATGGAGTAGTCACTTTACGGCAATACAGCTTTATGTGTATTTTGTACCACTATCAATTATACAGATTATGCAAAGTTCTCATCATGCTTTCTAGCAAGCCCTGAACGTAGCCAGCCTTCTAACATCACAAAGCAAATGCTGAACTTACAACTGCGAAAGCAGGATAATGGGATTGTAAGGTCTCTTACGCTGTTGTACAATCCATACCTTCCTCGGCTGCTGATCCACTTTCATTGGGATTGATTTCCAATAGTTCAATGGACACAGATTAAGGACAGTGCTGTGCATTTGGACAGTTAACTACTGAATGGCAGCAAGCAATCTGTAGAGAAGCTGCAGTGCACAATGATGACGCAAGCATGCCTCCATGTGAATGCCGTATAGGAAGCTGACTTACATTACTGATGGATTTATGTAAAGCTTCACCCAGAGAATGCCGCTATGAAAAGAAGATCACAGTAATAAAGGGAAACATTCAGGAAAACTCAAAGGAGAAAAAGGGGGGACACATAGGCACAATAACACAGAAAGAACAGTAATTATTGCACAGAAAACACACGCATGATATACAGTGGATATAAAAAGTCTACACAACCCTGTTAAAATGCCAGGTTTCTGTGATGTAAAAAAAATGAGACAAAGATAAATCATTTCAGATCTTTTTCCACCTTTTAATGTGACCTATAAACTGTACAACTCAATTGAAAAACAAACTGAAATCTTTTAGGTGGAGGGAAGAAAACAAAACAAAACTAAAATAATATGGTTGCATAAGTGTGCACACCCTCTTATAACTGGGGATGTAGCTGTGTTCAGAATGAAGCAATCACATTCAAAATCATGTTAAATAGGAGTCAGCATACACCTGCCATCATTTAAAGTGCCTCTGATTAACCCCAAATAAAGTTCTGCTGCTCTAGTTGGTCTTTCCTGTGGACCATGGCAAAAGCCATGGTCCACAGAGAGCTTCCAAAGCATCAGAGGGATCTCATTGTTAAATTGATCAAGCTGATTCTTCTGATGCTTTTGCTAGAAAGCTTTCTGCAGAGGAGCAAGAAGTGGAAATGGCAGAATCTGAAGAGGAGCAAGGAGGGGAAATAGAAGAATTTCAAGCAGAAGAGCAAGGAATGGAAATGACAGAATCTGAAGCAGAAGAGAGTGCTGAAAGTGACTCAAGCCATAGTCCTGATACTATGAAAGACATGAGTGCAGTTAAGGAGAAAGATTTGAAAATTTTATCTGATGTGTCCTTCCGGGAGATACCGGTTCCAGATAATTTTCGGGTAGAAATTGTGAAAAGAGGAAGTGCTTCTTTCCAGAACCAAGATGGTCCTTTTAGTGTCACAAAAAGGCCTGATGCAAAAGCTGCAGCAAAGGGAGAAGTGCGTCAACTTTCAAAAGTGTGGTTTTCCAAGGTCATGCCAAACGGAGAGAAAATTCTGAGGACATGGATGGTTTACTCACCTGTCAGCGGGAATTTATATTGCTTTTGTTGCCGACTCTTTGCCATCTGTACTACAGATACAACACCCAAATTTTTCACTGGGTTTCAGAAGTGGTGGAAACTGAGCCCAAAAGTATATAATCATGAGACATCCGAAGAGAACTTATACTGTCTGGAAAAGTGGAAAACTTTGGCAGCAGGACTGAGGCTTCATGAAACCATTGATGCCCAAACTATTTCTATGATGGAGACTGAGAAGAAAAAGTGGAGGGACATTTTGCACAGATTGTTGGATATCACATTGTTTCTTGCCAAGCAGAATCTGGCATTTCGTGGCCACAAGGAAGATGAGTCTTGTTTGAATAAAGGGAACTTTCTTGAGATGGTTGAGATGCTTTTTTCAAGTATGATCCAGTACTGAAGGAACACTTAATTAGGTTAAAGCAGCACACCTGTAAAGTTAACGTGTCTGTCTCCTATCTTTCTCCACAAACTCAAAATGAGTTTATAAGTGTCCTGGCAAATAATGAGAAGATTGTAATGGACATAAAGTCTGCAAAGTACTTTGGCATCATGTTTGACAGCACACCTGATGTATTGCATACCGATCAGATCAGATATGTACACATCACCAACAGGAAAGTTTTTTTTAGGATTTTTCCCTTTAAAGGGGAAAAAAGCTGCTGACCTCAGTTCTGAAATTCTTAAAAAACAAGAAAGTGATGGACTAGACATAATGATGTGCCGCTCTCAGGGTTATGATAATGCTGCTACTATGGCTGGAATCCATGGAGGTGTACAATCCATTCTGAAGGGAAAAAAAACAGGAAGGCTATTTTTAATGGATGCGTGGACCATTCCCTTAACTTATGTGGTAAGCACTCTTTTGCTGAAAATGCATCTTGCGTGACCTTTTTTGGAACTCTGCAGACAATGTTTTCTTTTTTTGCTGCTTCCACCCATCGATGGGATGTGTTAATTGACCATGCTGGAGTGTCAGTAAAAAGACTATCCACAACATGCTGGAGTGCTCATTATGCTGCAGTTAATCCAGTAAAAGAAAAATTTGACATGTTTGTGTCGGCACTTGAAGCTCTTTTTGAACCTTGTGAAAATATGGACACAAGAGGAGCAGCACAAGGTCTTCTACCTGCTGTCTGTGACTTTACTTTTCTATGCTACCTGCACTTCTGGTCTGATGTACTGAGGGAAGTTGATGATGCACAGCAGTACCTGCAGACTAAGGGCCTAAAACTCGATAAAGTGGTGACAAAGCTTGAGACACTAAGACTTTTTCTATGTGAGGAGCGCAGTCACCTAGTCAAAAATGCAATTCAGCAGGCACTTTTAAAAGTTGATGAATATGGAATTGCAGTAGAGAGAAGAGCCAGGTTCAAGAAGAGGATGGCAGGGGAACTGGCAAGACATGCTGGAAGCACAAGTCTCCAAGAAGAAAATAAGAGGTCGATGCTTGAAAGCATTGATCGCTTTCATTTGGAACTCCAAACCAGATTAAGAGCCATCATGAAAGTAGCAGGCATGTTTGAAGCTATTCAAGCAAAGAGTCTCATATCTGCCATTGAAGGAGAATTAAAGGTGTCCATTCAAAAACTGACCAATTTCTACAATGAGGTATCCCAGAGTGATCTGTTAGTGGAGATACCAAGGTTGAGAAGACACCTAACAGCAGCAAAGTTGGACCTAGAAGAAGTCACAGATTGGGCAGCTTTACAAGTTTCGACCTTCATAGCTGAATGGGATTTTATTGAATCTCTCCCACACCTTTCAGTATGTCTGAAATTATTTCTCCCAATCTGAGTATCCGTGGCTTCGTGCGAGAGGAGCTTTTCAAAGCTTAAACTTATGAAAAATTATCTGTGATCTACAATGGGAGAATCTAGGCTTTCTGATCTTGCACTGTTGTCAGTTGAAAGCAAATTAGTGCAAACCATTGATTTCGATGAAGTAATTAAAATTTTTTGCAGCTTTGAAGGCCAGGAAAGCAAAGTTCTGAATTGATTGAGATGTTCAAGTGCACTTGTATTTGTTCCTATTCAATTTTGTGTTATTTAATTAGTTATTTATTATTTGTTCCTGTTGAATTTTGTGTTATTTAATTATTTATAATTTTTTCCTGTTAAATTTAGGCTACTTTCACACTAGCGTTCGGAGCGGATCCGTCTGATGTTTCATCAGACGGATCCGCTCCGATAATGCAGACGTTTGCATCCGTTCAGAACGGATCCGTCTGCATTATTACTTGAAGATTGAGCCATATAGTGTCATCTTCAAGCGGATCCGTCCCCATTGACTTCCATTATAAGTCTGGACGGATCCGCTCGCCTCCGCACGGCCAGGCGGACACCCGAACGCCGCAAGCAGCGTTCAGGTGTCCGCTCACTGAGCGGAGCGGAGGCTGAGCGCTGGCAGGCGGATGCATTCTCAGTGGATCCGCCTCCACTGAGAATGCATTAGGGCCAGACGGATGCGTTCGGGGCCGCTCGTGAGCCCCTTCAACCGGAGCGCACGAGCGGACACCCGAACGCTAGTGTGAAAGTAGCCTTAGTGTTGTAAAAATGTTATTTGTTCAGTAAAGGTTGAATTTAAAATAAACATTATTTTTTTTTAAAGCATTAACTTTGATTTCTTTCGAAATATTTTTTGTTATATGGCTAAAAAATTACTGCTTTGGTGGTGTGACACCATTTTCTACCGCACAGGGTGACACCAGCCCTAGCAACGCCACTGCACTGCACATCACCAAAAGAACACCATACCCACAGTGAAGCATGGTGGTGGCAGCATCATGCTTTGGGGCTGTTTTTCTTCAGCTGGAACTGTGGCCTTAGTTAAGCTAGAGGGAATTATGAACAGTTCCAAATACCAGTCAATATTGGCACAAAACATTCAGGCTTCTGCTAGAAAGCTGAACATGAAGAGGAACTTCATCTTTCAGCATGACAACAACCCAAAGCATACATTCAAATCAACAAAGGAATGGCTTCACCAGAAGAAGATGAAAGTTTTGGAATGGCCCAGCCTGAGCCCAGACCTGAATCCGATTGAAAATCTGTGGGGTGCTCTGAAGAGGGCTGTGCACAGGAGATGCCCTCGCAATCTGACAGATTTGGAGTGTTTTTGCAAAGAAGAGTGGGCAAATCTTGCCAAGTAAAAATGTGCCATGCTGATAGACTTATACCCAAAAAGACTGAGTGCTGTAATAAAATCAAAAGGTGCTTCAACAAAGTATTAGTTTAAGGGTGTGCACACTTATGCAACCATATTATTTTATTTTTATATTTTTTCTTCCCTCTACCTAAAAGATTTCAGTTTGTTTTTCAATTGAGTTGTACAGTTTATAGGTCACATTAAAGGTGGAAAAAGTTCTGAAATGATTTATCTTTGTCTCATTTTTTTACATCACAGAAACCTGACATTTTAACAGAGGTGTGTAGACTTTTTATATCCACTGTATGTCACGTACGTAAAAGATGCGTAATTGGTGATTATACTTACAATGTAGTGGTGACACTTAAATTGACACACACACAAAGCTATCAGTCATAAAAGTCTTAATATGAACCTTTTATGGACTATTATGGCTACTGATTGCTGCAACTGTAATGGGGCAATAAAGGGTTAATGGTTTGTGGCGCTTGTCTTGTGGCTTTTCAGCCCATGTTAGGGGCTGTTGACATCTCGTTTTTGCTGGACATCAGGCAAATACGTTTAGACATAGAGTAAAAAAAAGTAGACAGACATATGCAATTTTGTGGTTATCTATCCTTTTTTACGTTTGACGGATGGGCATATGTGTCAATACATTTGTGTCCATTTGTTAACAAAAACTGACATTTTTGTGAATTTTTTTAAAAATAAAGATTTTAAAATTTGAAGCCATTATCTGAAAAAAAAAAAACAGATACATTTGACAGATGGAAACGTATTGTCTTACATTTCTATCCGTCTCCCATTGTTTATTTTTTTGAAAGACTGAAATGCGTGGTATGCTACGTAATTCTAACCTGCAAAAAAAAAATAAAAAATGTACAGAAATGTAAAAAATGACAAGTAGGCACTTTTGGACTATGTTTGCCCAATTATAGTCGATGGGCACATCAAGCCATACGTTTCTATACGTTTTTTCTGTTTACAAATGTATCCGCTTCACGTACAACAAAAACAAGATGTGAACAGCCCCTTATGCTGCTCACACTCCTGTGTTGCACATGAGGGCAATTGCAGCGCTGCCTCCATTCACTTGGATTCAACTGGAGTAGCGCTGCAGTTGTGAGTGCTGTGCATGGTGATAGAGCTACACAGAACAGATGGTCAGCAGGGGTGCAGGGTGTCGGACTCCGCCAATCATCTAGTGATGACCTATCCTGAGGGCTGGACAACCCCTTTAATTCTGCGGCACATGCATGGATTTCTGCAAACTGAATTCACATGAATGAACAGATGAATAATTTCACATGTGCACAAACCCGATCTCTGCAACTGCCCCATTCATCGGCAGAAATCCATGTGCTTGACACCAAAGCAACCTCATTAAGATGAATGGAACGGACTTGAACAACTCTGCTGCATGTGAATATACGTTGATTTTCCAGTTCATTTTTCACCATCTTTGTTACTGAATTTAGAGCAGCACATACCCTTTAAAATTATTTGAACTGTTTCAGGACTGACAGATCTCTGTGGGTGGCGCAGCGCTCAGAGTGTGAACTGACTGCAAGACTTAGGCCTCATGCACATGAGCGTTCCGTTTTTTTGCGGTCCGCAATCCGCGGATCCGCAAAAAACGGAAGCCGCCCGTGTGCCTTCCGCAATTTGCGGAACGGATCGTACGGCCATCAATATAATTGCCTATTCTTGTCCGCAAAGCGCGGACAATAGGACATGTTATATTTTTTTAGCGGGGCAGAGGAACGGATGCGGACAGCACACGTAGTGCTGTCCGCATCTTTTGCGGGCCGCAAAAGATGCGGACAGCACTACGTGTGCTGTCCGCATCCATTGCTCCGTTCCTCTGAAGTGAATGGGTCTGCATCCAAGCCGCCAGAAAGGCGGCTCGGATGCGGACCCAAACAACGGCCGTGTGCATGAGGCCTTATTTATCAATTTATGCAGGTGAATATACCTTTAATGGCGCTGCCACACAGTTTTTTTTCCTGGCTATTTTTTGACTTTTTCTGGTGTGGCATTTTTTTTACTCACACAATGTTTTGCTTATTTTTTTTTAAACACTTTTTTCCTATAGAGAAGAATATGGAAGAGCACCAAGAAAAAACTCCACACCCAAAGCATGGTGCAATTAAAAAAAAGAGATATGGGAGCAAAAAAAAAAAAAAATGCAAGGAAACTGTCTTAAAATGGCACTACAAACAAGCAGTGTTTAAAGGGTGTTTTCAAGGATTGAAGCGTATAGGGAAGTTTCCAGGTGGGCCGATACCCAGGGGGTCACCCAAGCCCTCCTCAAGGCTGCCGACTGGGTATATAATCTGATTCTTTCACCATTAATTGATGCTAGGAACATCAGGTACTTATGCACCTGGATAATGGCCAACAGGTGAATACTGTGGTGAGGGTGGCAGTATTTTGTGCAGCACTGTGGCATGTGCTTCTGTTGAGGCAGTATTTTCTGCTGCACTGTGCTATTTGGTTCTGCTGCGGTGGTATTTTGTGCTGCACTACAGTATTGCAGGCACCGCCCTGTTTCTGTTGTCCCCGCCTACTTGTGTTGCCCCACTTTCTGTCAATTTGGACCCGCCTAAAACATGGGGTCACTTTTAGGTTCTTTCCAGGGCCACTTTAAGTTCCCAGTCCGCCCAAGGGTGTTTTATCATTTCTGATTAGTCAGCATGTGATGTCTGCTGTGTTTTTTGCTCCAAAAAAGGGGCTGTCTCAACACTTAGTGATCTGTAGCTCGGATAGTGACGTCACTAGGTCGCTCCACGTGAGTGCGAGCTTTCAAATTTACCAACATGGTTTTACGCCACCGGCCGGGGCGTACTCCTGTGGAAAAGAGATACCCGATCCACCAAAAACCCTGTCCTCAAGCCTGAAATAGGAGCTGAAAGTACGATGGAGAAGGATTCAATAGTAAGGTAACCTTGATTGCAATATTAATACGTGTCAGTGATATATCTCTGGCGGAACAGGACAAGTAGTGGAGAAGGTAGTGCGCAGTACCTTGTACTAAGTGGTTTTTATTGCAAGTTTGATTAGCTGATTGACCTGGGTCTCACCCCCTACACACCTGATTTTGCTGGGGTGGAGGGTGCTAGGGCAGGGAAAATAGAGTAGTACATGAAGGCCATTCACATGATTGACTATGAATGTTATACAAGGACAGCTTGAGTAAGCTCAAGGGGAACTTTATGATGTCTATATGTCTTACTATGGCATATGGACATGTGTTCTCTTCATGAGACAACCCCTTGGCTTGTAGTTTACAACTGGTTCCTCTGTACAAGTGTTGCATGGAAACTTTCTGCAAAGTTTACGGGCACCCTAAAGGGGCTGACTCATGACTATGCCATGGTAAGCACAGCAGGACAACAATCAGCAGTAATCCATATGTGATTACTGCGGCTCGGCTACAATATGTATGGGCACGATTAGAGTGAAATTTACACAGCACATTTTTTCCAGAATTTCAATTGCGGAATCCGAAATGAAATTTCACAATAAAGTAGAGTGAAATGTAACTGAAGGTAGCATGTCCTGACCTATGTGTTGTGGAAGTGACACAAAGTTTCACAGCGGCTATCATTACTGTAGTCTGGGAAAACTTCAATACTATGTATGTGTCATGGCCAAGACTGAAAATACTGTATGAATATATATATTCATACAAAGAGTTTTCTTTATTTTCATGACTATGAAGGCATCAAAACTATGAATTAACACATGTGGAATTATATACATAACAAACAAGTGTGAAACAACTGAAAATATGTCATATTCTAGGTTCTTCAAAGTAGCCACCTTTTGCTTTGATTACTGCTTTGCACACTCTTGGCATTCTCTTGATGAGCTTCAAGAGGTAGTCCCCTGAAATGGTCTTCCAAGAGTCTTGAAGGAGTTCCCAGAGATGCTTAGCACTTGTTGGCCCTTTTGCCTTCACTCTGCGGTCAAGCTCACCCCAAACCATCTCGATTGGGTTCAGGTCCGGTGACTGTGGAGACCAGGTCATCTGGCGCAGCACCCCATCACTCTCCTTCATGGTCAAATAGCCCTTACTTTCAAAGTTTTCCCAATTTTTCGGCTGACTGACTGACCTTCATTTCTTAAAGTAATGATGGCCACTCGTTTTTCTTTACTTAGCTGCTTTTTTCTTGCCATAATACCAATTCTAACAGTCTATTCAGTAGGACTATCAGCTGTGTATCCACCTGACTTCTCCTCAATGCAACTGATGGTCCCAACCCCATTTATAAGGCAAGAAATCCCACTTATTAAACCTGACAGGGCACACCTGTGAAGTGAAAACCATTTCAGGGGACTACCTCTTGCAGCTCATCAAGAGAATGCCAAGAGTGTGCAAAGCAGTAATCAAAGCAAAAGGTGGCTACTTTGAAGAACCTAGAATATGACATATTTTCAGTTGTTTCACACTTGTTTGTTATGTATATAATTCATAGTTTTGATGCCTTCAGTGTGAATCTGCAATTTTCATAGTCATGAAAATAAAGAAAACTCTTTGAATGAGAAGGTGTGTCCTAACTTTTGGTCTGTACTGTATATATATATATATATATATATATATATATATATACACACACACACATACAGTATATACACACTTTCCTGCTGCTATATTTCTAAAGGTGGCCATATACCTGAGATAGTTGTCAGACAAATGCTTGTTCGACTGACAGCTATTCCCGTAACCCATGCATATGATCCTTTATATGTGGTGATAACTATTTCATCTATAAATTCTCTAGCCATTAACATAAATGTCTCTTCTATTAATAAAAGATGGTAAGCTACAGTGTTGCTTGAAATTTTTTGAGCCCTTCAGAATTTTCTATATTTCTGCATAAATTTGACCTAAAATTATATCACGTTTTCACACAAGCCCTAAAAGTAGATAAAGATAACCAAATCGGTCATTTATTTATTGAGGAAAATTACCCAAGTCAGGTGTTTTCAATCAATGGGATGAAAATCTGGAGTGAGTGGGCAACCTGTTTTAAGGAACAGGGAGTTAAACAACATGGATCCATCAAAGTCTGATCTTCACTGTATGTGTTTGTTTGTGGAATTGTATAATGGTACAAACAAGATTTCTGAGGACCTTAAAAGAAGATTTTTTGATGCACATCAGACTGGAAAAGGTTACAAAACCATCTATAATGGCTTTAGACCAACTCACACACAGAGTGTGTACAAATGGAGGAAATTCAAGAACAATATTACCTTCCCCAGGAGTGGCCGACCAACAAAGATCACACCAAGAGCAAGGCATGTTAAAGTTCGCAGTTCACAAAGGAACTCAAAGTAACCTCTAATCTAGTAAAGGCCTTTCTCACATTTGCTAATGTTAATGTTCATGAGTCCACTATCAGGAGGTAAACAATATTGGTGTGCATGATAGAATTGCAAGGAGCAAGCCGCTGCCCTCCAAAAAGAACACTGCTGCCTATCTGCAGTTTGCTAAAGATCACCTGGACAAGAAAGAAGGCTATTGGAAGAATGTTTTGTGAATGCATAATACTAAATAGAACTTTTTGGTTTAAATGAGGAACGTTATGTTTCGAGAAAGGAAAGCACTGCATTCCAGCATAAAAACCTCATCCCATCTGTGAAACACTGTTGTGGTAGTATCATGGTTTGGGCCTGTTTTATGCTGCTTCTGGGCCAGGACAGCTTGTCATCATTGATGGAACAATGAATTCTGAATTAACAAAGTTTTGGAATGGCCAAGTCAAAGTTCTGACCTTAATCAAATAGAAATGTTGTGTTCATGAGAAGAAACCCATCAACATAACAGAGTTGAAGCTGTTTTATATAGAGCAATGGGCTAAAGTTCCTCCAAGATGATGTGCAGGACTAAACAATAATTACTGGAAATGTTTAGTTACAGTTATAATAGCACAAGGGGGGTGACACCAGATACAGAAAGCATAGGATCATTTTCCTCAATAAATAAATGACCAAGTCTAATATTTTTGTCTCATTTGCTTGAATTGGTTATATGTATCTTATATTAGGACTTAGAAATATAGACAAATTCTGAAGAGTTCACAAACACCACTGGTCATCTCCTTAATGATTTCTTAAAGAGGTTAGACAGCAAATATCTGTAATCCTGAAGAAGAAATGTACAAGGGCAGAATGGATTACTCCTTCTGGACCTTCAACGTACATATATGGCACAGCCGGCAGGGAGCTGTGCTCGCTCGATCTTTGACACGGGCCTGGCTGTTACTAACAGCCAGGCCCCTGCTGTATTTGCCCGTATCACTGAAAACACAGATGCCAGTCGATTAACCCCATAGATGCCACGGTCAAAGCTGACCGCTGCATCTAAGGGGTTTACAGAGGGAGGGAGATCCCTCTCTCACCCCACTGTCTCGTTTCTCCGTGGGATGCCGATGGCTGCTATGGTTGGGTCTCATATGCAAATATCACATGATCTACTCCATAAAGTGAACTCTGTGAAAAAATACCAAAGGTGCCAAAACAGCCATTTTTTGGGTTACCTCTCAAAAAACATAATATCGAGCAATCAAAAAAGTCATACAGTATATATACCAAAATGTTACCAGTGAAAATGTCACCTCATCCGGCAAAAAACGAGCCCCCACTTAAGACCATTGCACAAAAATTTAAAAAAATATGGCTCTCAGAAAATGGTGACACAGATTTTTTTTCAAAAATAGAAATATTTGGTATAGCTGTGTCTGTAACTACCTGCTCACATGACCTACCTTCTCAGATGAGCGGGCTGTATATGGAACCATTCATTTCAATGGGTCCGCAAAAAAAACAGAAGGTACTGCGTGTGCATTCTGTTTCCGTATTTCCGTTTCGTAAAAAAATAGAACATGTCCTATTATTGTCCGCATTACGGACAAGGATACTACTGTTTTATTAGGGGCCAGCTACTCCGTTCCGCAAAATACGGAATGCACACCGACGTCATCCGTATATTTTGCGGACCGCAAAATACATACGGTCGTGTACATGAGGCCTTAGGAAATCCTTACTATATTCTTTTCATCATAATGGGGCAGATTTATCAAACTGTTGTAAAGTAGAACTGGCTTAGTTGCCCATAGCAACCAATCCATGTTTCATTTTTCACAGCTCCTTTGGAAAATGAAAGGTGGAACCTGATTGGTCGCTATGGGCAACTAAGCCAGTTCTATTTTACACCAGTTTGATAAATCTCCCCCCATACCTTTTCATGGGGAGCAATGCCATAAGTACAGCAGAAAAGCTGCTAGGATTTCAAATAGACCTAATACTTTGGGGATCTGTCAGCAAAATACAGGTTGAAGTTGACAGTCTATATTCTGTCTATGTAGCAACTATGACAGAAGACACATACTACTATAAAATAGAGACAGAGAATTCCTTTTGATGACTGGCTTGCTAATAGAAAAGCACACTGTATTTGCTGCTCTTAAGAAGTATTATAGGTATACTGTAGAATGCTGCATTTATCATATATTTAGTACACAGTCGAGTCACATTATTATGACTACTTCCTACTTTCAATGTTGGTAGCACCTAGCTCATGAAGGGTAATAAGGTGATAGGCTGTCTGCACACATATCCCTCAATGCTCTCATGGGTAAAAGGGTCCATTTATCAGAATTGCAATAGTATTTCTGAAACTGCACAGTTTGTGAACTGTTCATGTGCTGCTGTGGTGAAAGCGTAAGCGACATGTTAACTTCGGAGCACCATGTGTCATTGATGTGAGAGGTGAACGCTGGCTACGAAGATACGCAAGGGCGGACTGACACTCTACAGTGGAGCAGCTCACCCAAAATGAACTAGGGGCTACCAGACAGGTGTCTAACACAACAGTTCGGCGAACTCTATAATGTATGGAGCTCTGAAGCAGACCGATGGTCACTGCACCTCTGCTAAAGAAGTTGCATCAGCAGAAAAGGCTTCAATCTTCGCTGCAGTATCAGAACTGGACCTCCGCTGATTGGCAAAAGGTTGCCTTCCCTGATGAGTCATATTTTCTGCTTCATCGAACAGATGTACGTGGGTGTGTCAGGTGAGAAACCTCAGAGAACAAACACCCTGCACCCATTGCTGGAAGAACAAACTGGTGGTCGCAGCGTTATGGTCTGGGGAATGTGTTCCCGGTATTCTATAGACCCACTCATCCATGTGGAAGGCACTTACTACAGATTTGGGTATGAATCCATCCTTGCAGATCTCGTACACCCATACATGCTAATTGTCTTCCCTGGATCCGATGGGATCTTCCAGCAAGACAATGCAACATGTCACATGTCTTGAAATGTCTAACACTGTATGGAAGAGCAAGACCAAGACTTCCAAGTACTACCCTGGCCCCCTAATTCCCCAGACTGGAACCCAATTAAGCATCTGTGGGACAACCTTGATTATTGTGTTCGCCCTATGGATCTTCCCCACGCACCCTCCAGCAGCTGTGGGATGCACTGCAGTCAGCATGTCTCCAGGTTTTCTCTTAAAACAGTTAATTTATAGCTCAGAAATTATGCTTCTTCAAAAACTGATATTTTTAGCCTGAGCGTGATATAAAGTTGCATTTGAAATTGGTTAATCTATTCATGGGTTGCTATGACAGCAAAATACTTGTTCCTTCTAATCTTCAAAACATATTTCTAAGACATAAAAGATTAAACAAGCATAATACTCAGTTTCTTCATAATAATTATTGGACACCACAAACTAATTAAAAACCGATGTTCTCTGAAGTTGTGAATGACTAGTTATTAACTATTTCTCTCAATCACTTCAGGAGTTAGATGAGAAGCTTTGTGTCACTGCTTTTCTTAAAGTACCCCAGTCATGGAAGAGTCATGCAGGATGTCCGTTGAAAATGAAAACAGCAAGTGCTAAGAATCCGTTGAAGCGCAATCTGCTGCTGTTGCTTTAGGTGTTCAGATACAATGGGCGCCTCTTTTTAAAGGGGTTGAACAATTTGCAAAAATATGTTGCAGTAACCTAATCTATTTTGTATGACATCCATATGTATGTCATAACTTACCCCAGTTGCGCAAAACCTCAGGTCCCCATCAGTGAGCTTTGTGATTATCTGCAATCCATGGCTGCTGCATCGATAGGTTGCAAGATGGCAGCAATTACGTTATTCACCCATGTCGCCTCTTTCTTGGCCATCCCTTGGTGGATTCTCTTCTGCAATAAGTTTAGCACAAGTGCAGAAAAAGATCCGTCAAGGGACAGCACAGAAAGCGATGCACTGGATAAATCACGTCACCCCCCACCAAATATCATACCAAAAATAGAGTAAGTGCTATTGCAACATATTTATACAAACTGGCCAACCACATTAATGCATTGATGAGAAAATGACACTGGTCACAAAGGAATAGACTTTTACAGTGCATAATACATTAGAGAGAAGACTGGGGAAGACTTGGAGTATATATTATAAAAAAGAAAGTCAGTAACTAGTGGGGAAGGAAGGGGACAAGGGGCGTTTAAATTACCATCCATCTGACAGCTATCATGCTAAACCAGAGGGACTAAGATGGGAGCATTCAGTGCTTTGGGTATTGCCCCTCGGGTACCGTCCATGTTGGCAGCTAACCTGTTGTGTGTGAACATAGCTTTAGAAGACATCATTGTGGTCCAGTATGTTGAACCATAAGAAAATATGTACTCATGAACTGACTTAAAGTGTAACTTTCGTTGTACTTTAAAGAGTCTTCTTAGTAAAGCTCTAAAAGCATTCCTAAGGAGAGTCTGTCTTTAGTCTTTAGCTTCTTACTGAGCGCTAAAGACACCTGTGTGTAATAAGTCAGATAGGCAGGGTGATGGACTTAGTACTTACTCAGGAACTGGGGTAACGACAATATTCAGGCTGGAAACCTCTGTATGTTACACATAGGCATCTTCAGCGCTCAGTAAAACACTGAAGACTGAAAACAGATTCTCCATGCTAAGACTCTTTACACTCTGTTTTCTAGTAGAAAGAAACATTTTCCCTAATCAAGTACATTACATAAACGTTACATAACATCCCTGTTCCTACACAATATTAAAAATAAATCAAAACAAAGCTTCCACTTTAAGGTATAGTCATGTAATATTTGGAACTAAGAACAATAAATTACCCTTATCCTTTGTATGTGTGTGTACCGTACATACAGAGCAGAAATGATTGCTCTTTTCTCAATCAATTGATTGCAAGGAGTGTTACCTTCAGCTAAGCAGGAGAACGTTTACAAGTAGGAAAGCCAAGTTTTCCTGGGTATTTTTATAGGCTAGAAAAAGGAATCCAGATATAGAAATTATATCAGTAATAATAAGTCAGAGCAACTGCACTTATATGACATTTCACTAGTCATCAAACTGCTTTTCTCAATTAGAATGACCTTATGAGAAGCAAGCCATTCTAATTGAGAAAGCCAGTCAGATGACTGCTGAAATCCCTTAAAGAAAAAATACAAGTTGCTCAGACTTATTACTGCTGAGATACCACGACCTGGATGAATGAGAACCTTCACAAAGATATAGAAATCACTTGAATAGTCTGTATAAGATATACTATAGATAACCATCTCTGTACCTGCTCCAGCAGATCCTCCACTTTCTTTTGCCAGTTATCCTTAGCAGTGTGTATTTCCCGCTCCTTGAGCTGTGTTAGTTGGGCCAGAGCAGACTTCTTGTCCTCCTCATGCTGCACCCTCAGCTCTTCCCGTAACTTGTTACATTCTTGCCTTAAAAGTGCAGCACAAAGGAATATATATCCATAAAGATTTACAGAAAAGATTAACATTTTCTGACTTCCCTATATTTAATAATATACCTGAGGGATTCAGTCCATTTCAGTTCCAGATCACGGGCAACCTTCTCAATCTTTAATCTTTCCTCTTCCCGCATGCCAGAAATGATAGCTTCATTTTGCTGTCTCTCCTTTTCCAGCTCACTCTACAGAAATTAATAGACACTAGCTTCAAATTGAAGATTACATTTAAAGGGAACCTGTCACCAGAATGGCCCTATTGAGCTAATCACATGTGCACTCTGGTCACACTGTCATGGTTCCTAAGCTGGTTGTCTTGAAGTTCATAATCAGTGTATTTGTTTGAAAAAACAACTTTAAAAATGTACCTGATGTCATGAATATTGTCTTATTGGAGTCAATGGGGCGTGTCCATCACTGAATTGAGTTGAATATTGCCAGCAATCCCGCCTGCCCCCTTTCTATCCTGCACATCAATGCCTGGCCAAAACTACTCCTCTAGCAGCCTGGACCCAGGCATGCACAGTGAGCGCTTGAGGCTGAGGTGTAAATGGAGACATCTCTTTGGGGTTCTTCTGTGGTAAAAAGGTTGGGAATGACAGGCCTACTCTTTAAAGGCATTGTCTAGTTTATTAAAACAACTCCCATACGCCCGATTAACAAATTCTGATAGAACAGATTGGGGTCCCCTATTCAGAACCCTCAACTCTGGCCAGGGTGAAGAGCATTTACAAAAGCATCTCTTGCTTCGGAGGACCTGTCCTATCCTGCATTACAAAGATAACTCATTGATTTAAATGGGTATTGGGTAATGTTTAATTTTGCCTGTGGTCGTCCTGCAAGTAAACTGAGCACTTGTCTGAGTCTTCACATATAACAGGAGATCACTGCGGGGTCAAGTTAAAGGTCACTTTGTAATCAGCTTATTGTTAAGGAATCCATTTAATAAGTAGGGACTTCTCATAGGGGGCAACAGAAACATGCCCTTTAAATGGGTTTTCCTGTGGTTTTTGTTTTTTTATTAAATGGGCCAGAAAATGTTCAAAATAAGAAAGAAGCATTACTTGCTTTCACCTATCCCCCGCCACTGTCACTGCTCTTGACATGCTGGAAATGCCAGCTCAACTAATCATTGGCAAAGTGATGACTTGCCTCAGCCACTGATTGGTTGCTTTGGCTTTTATTGTTTTTTCCATTGTCTTCAGTCGGGACAGGAAGTGGAGAGCAGCAGGGACCATACCCCCAGCAAGAAGCTGGGCAAAACGTACGTTGGAGTGCAGTCATCTCCCTAGGGTCTGAGCAGTACCTGTAATATATGTATAGCTTATGACAATATTGGATTATGTATTATTGTGATTTTTGTGATCTTGGTACTTATGGTGCTTTTTATGCTGCTTATTAAGGCTAGTCCCTGATGATTTGATGTTGAATGTCAATTGGCAACAGAGATACTCATATTGTACTAAGCACTTTATTGGACCCAGGGTGTTATGAAATCTAGCTAATTTGACTTTCATATGCTGCTTATACATATTTTTATATTACAATTTGACTTTTAATCATGTTTAAATAAATATGAGAATATATATGATGTGTGGTCTTGTTTTTGGAGTCTACAGCAGGGACCATAGCAGCTATGGACCAGAAGCAGCAGTGGATCAGTGAAGGGGAGAATGGCTTCTGTTTTAGTTGAATATTTTCTGTCCCATTTTTTAAAATCTTCTTGGAAAACCCCTTTATTTACTCCACATTGGTGACATTCTTATTTTAAAACTGACTTTATTACAGCAACATCTATACAACATCTGTGCTTTCTTTCTTGAGATTCCTACATTAAATATGTACCTATTGTAGTTAGCTCAGCACTAAATAATGAGACGGGTATACTATTTAACCTCAAGTATTTCACTTGAGCTAACTATATTAGATAATAAAATCAAAAGTGTAGTAGTTCAGTAGCTTTTAATGTACTGAACAGGTGGATGTGCTAGAAAAGGAGGGGGAGTGTTAAAGGGTAACTGTCATGTTTTCATCAAAAAATCTATTTTAGCATATGTTACTGCTGCAGCAGCATTATTCATAGAGCAATCTTTTGTTTCTTCACATACCACTGTTTTCCTTGAGTTTTTCCCTTCTTTAAGAGAAGCATGCCACTTAATAAAGTGTTGCATCTGCTGAAATCTACTACAGCCAGGAGTAGATTTCTGGTGTAATGTGCACCAGGATTATGGAGCACATGTTGTTAAATGAGTTGGGCCTCAGAAGTCCTGCCCAAATCCTGTATTCTCCCACCTGTGACCTGACCACTTTTTGAAGAAGTTGCAACGGGACTTTTGGCAAAATCTGTGAATTTCCTCATAAAAACTGCTTCCTATACACGGGACCCTTCTCTGTTTGTTAAAGGCAACACGTAAAGTATCTTGACCAATAAAATGTAGTTATAGCCCTGAACATTTCTAGGTTAGATTGATTACTAGGCAATCAGCAATAATCATTATAAACATTAAAGGGTAACTGTCATGTTTTCATAAAAAAATCTATTTTAGCATATGTTACTGCTGCAGCAGCATTATGCATAAAGCAATCTTTAGTTTCTTTACATACCACTGTTTTCCTTGAGTTTTTCCCTTAGTTACGGCTGTTTAAACATTTACAATATGAGGACCTTCTCAAGATTGCTCCTCTGCCAGTTTCTGAGGCCAAAACTGCTTTCCCTCACTTCCCATACACACTCCTCACTCTGAAGCCTAATTGTCACAGTCCCTCAGGTGACTGATGTCAGGAAGTCAAGGAGATTGGCTGAGCATGGAGGAATCTAACAGCCTCCTTGATTTCTCTTGATTCAGTGTTGATAGGGTTAATGACCACTTCCCTTTTCTCAGCTGTTGCTTAGTGGTCATCACTTCTACCCTTTATAGTCTAACCCCACCCTTCTGACTATGCGGTTGATAGCTTCATTTAGGTTTGGCTTAGCTGGTGTGAGATCCTCTCTGTTGTTCCTGTTCTTTCATCTCTACAAAAGTTAAGTGTCGCATTTGTTTGTATTTGTTATATTCCCTGTGGTTTTATCTGGGCCTGATACAGAGACTTCCATTCGTTCAGAGGAATGGGTTGTCTCTGGTCCTATAATTATTCCAGGGCCTTATAGGGAAATCAGGGCCTAGGTATACTGCTTATGAATATTCCTACCTTAAAGGTCTATTCATATTGATAGGTAGTCAGGACCCGGATTAGGGTTGTCTAGGAGGTGACCTGTTTCTTCCCTAGTTTCCAGGCCCAGTTACTGTTCCTCTTCCCTTCTGTGTTCAGTGTGGAGTTTCCCCCCCACACTGATCGTGACACTAATGCAGGCATGCAGTGTAAAGGACCGCCCCTCTGTCTTCTGTTTATACTAAAAGGAAGACAGACAAGCCCTAGCAACGGTCTTTTAAGGGAGCAGTGGAAAGGGACAGAGGACAGTAATGAAAGATGTTATTATAAGGTAATTACAGATCTTTTGACAATCATTGACAGACTAACTCAGGTATACATGCCTAGCTCTAATAAACTAGCAAATAAAATAAAAATGACAGTTACCCTGTAAAGATTTTTTACATTTATGGCTAATTGTTAGGTTCAACTCTTGGCATCCCCACTGATCAGCTGCTTGAAGAGGCAGTGGATAAAGGGGTTCTTCACTTTGTTTTAACTGATGATCTATCCTCTGGATAGATCATCAGCTTCTGATCGGCGGGGGTCCGAACCCCTTTAACCTTGCTCCATACTGTACAACTTTTTCCCATTCAAGTGCTGAGAGTTGGCCCCACTGGTCTAACATTTATAGTGTAAAAGCTGCTCTCAATCAGAGCCTAAAGGTGATCATACGCCTTCAATAGCGGTCTCCTGACCCATACACATACACGTTTGAGTGTGTATGTGTTTCAATGGGGAGAGAGGAGAAAGCCATTGCCAGACACCTCTGGCGGTGGTTTATCTCCTGGGAGAACAAAAGAATCAAGAATTGAAATTCATGGTTAAACACCTCCTAGTAAAGGGCCCTTTACATGGGGCAAGAATTGAACAGATTGTCGCTAATGAGCGTTCATAGTAACGTTCATTAGCAATGATCTGGTGGTGTAAATGCACCACCTATTACCCAATAAATGAGCGTTTCTTGGATCATAAAAAACCTTGCTTCTCAGTAGAAGATTGTGCTATGTAAACACGATCTGCTGTCGGGAAACAACCAGTCTGTATGGGTAAGAGCGATGGCATTAGCAATCGCTCCACCCCATACTCTGGAGGGGCTAGAGGAGATCATGCACCGGTCTCCTCCACTAGCGATCAGCAGATTTTCTGGAAGAAACGCTTCCTTCACGACAACCTTCTTGTACATCATCTAGTGTAAAGGGACCTTTAGGTCTGAAATTCTCTGCATTGGTTGATGCTGTGACTATTTAGTATTCTTGATTCATCAAAACTCTTTGGTTACTCTGCAAGAACATGATTAGCATAATGCTAGTTGAAGGATTCTCTGGGCTTGTTAGCAAGATGTTTTTCGTTCCTTGGAGACAAATAACAACCAGATCTAATGATTTTTGTGCAAGTAATACAGCTGTAAATAAGTAGTCAGCTAGACTTCTGTTTCTTATCAACACAACAAACCCTTCCTTGCTTGAATCAGTGGATTCTACATTAAGATAAACTACAAATTATTTATTTCATGGAAAATTCAATCAGGACTGTAAAGCATGGGAAATGCACATAAAACTACATATTATCACACTGTAATATAAAGAGTATACCAAATACAGTACTGGTCCAACGTTTTAGGATGGTGTGGAAAAAATGCTGCTTTCAAAAATAGAAGTGTCAATAGCTTATTTTCATTTATTAACAAAATGCTAAATGAATAAACAAAAAAATTATAAATCATATCAATATATGGTGTAGCCACCATTTTCCTTCAAAACTGCATTAGTTCTTTTAGGTAGACTTGTATGCAGTTTTTAAAGGAACTCCGCAAGGAAGTTGTTTCAAACACCTTGGAGAACTAACCACAGATCTCCTGTGGATGTAAGCTTGCTCAAATCCTCTGTCTCTTCATGTAATCTCAGATAGACTCAATGATGTTGAGATCAGGGCTCTGTGGGGGCCACATCATCACTTCCAGGACTCCTTATTCTTCTTTACATCGATGATAGTTCTCAGTGACATTGGCTGTATGTTTAGGGTCATCATGCTGCAGATTTGAAGCCAATCAGATGCCTCCCTGATGGTACTGCATGATAGATAAGTATCTCCCTGTATTTGTCAGCATTGAGGACACAATTAATCCTGACCACATCCCTCCAATTTTTTATACGCTCAAGTAGATGGGGAGTACGGTGTGTAAAACTTAACTTTTATTGGATATTCTGGCTCGGTGTCCATTGACTAAACCCTATCACTGGTAAAATTGGAGTACCTGCCCTGATAATAGTGATCACCGCCTGCACAGGAACCTAAACCTCTCCTGACTAGCCACAACCATTTTTTTCCCTTAAGAGCCACTTCAGTTTCACTGGTGAAACGCATAGGATGTCTAGTGCTAGGGTTATATTAGTCAGGGGAGAATTTAGGTTCATGTGCTTGCTTCGGTCACTCTTTTCATGGCAGATGCTCCAATGTTACCAGTGATAGGGGTTAGTCGATGGACACCTAGCCAGAATTTTCAATAAAAGGTATGTTTTACACACTGTACTGCCTATCTAGTAGATCATATAAAACTCTGGAGATACTAGCAACATAGATTGTTATTTAGGGTCTGCTGTGAGGTATTTCCTGATTTGGCCTGGATTAATGGTGTTCTCAATGCTTAGAAATACAGGCAGATACTTATTGATCATGCAGTACCATCAGAGAGGCACATGATAAGCTCCAAATTTATTCTGCAGCAGGAAAACTACCCCAAACATGCAACCAATGTGACAAAGAACTATATTCAGTGTAAAAAAGAGCAAATAGTCCTGGAGTTATTATATTGCCCGCACAGAGCCCTGATCTCAATATCATCGAGTCTGTCTAGGATTACATGAAGAGATAAAAGGATTTGAGCAAGCCTGCATTCACAGAAGATCTGTGATTAATCCTTCAAGATGTTTGGAACAACTTCCCTGCCAAGTTGCCTCAAAAACTGTGTGCAAATGTACCTAGAAGAATTGATTCTGTTTTTAAGGCAAATGATGGTCATGCCAAAAATTGATTTGATTTAGATTTCTCTTGATAAATATAAACTATTAACATTTCTATTTTTGTAAGCATTCTTAGTTTGCAGATTTTTTTTTTTCCACACCTGCCTAAAAAATTTGCATAGTACTGTATATATACATACAGGGGTGTAGAAAAATCTCATAGGGCCCCATAGCAATAAGGACCCACTGCCCCACCCAGTTTGCCATTACGCGTGTGTCAAACATTCCCAGGCAATGAAGAATGCAAAAACCACTGAGCTGAAGAAATTTTTATGAAAAAAAAACTGCAATAAAAAAAGTCACCTTTGGCCTCACCCATTTTATCCGACTTTTAAGTGCTTCCCTTCACATAAGACATTGCAAATCTGACTGTCTGCAGCCGCCACTAGGGCTCTACCTAGTGGCAGCTGCATGAAAATGCAGTGTTTTCATGTCAGAATGAGAGGAATTTAAGCGCCAGGCTCCACAGCAGTCGCATTATACAATATCACACCATTTCTATTTCCTATTCGAAAAATAACTTTTTCACCGCCCAAGACATCCACACACAAAGCAAGGGTATATTTCTATTTTCTGATATTCCTAACTTCTTCAAGTATTTGCTGTAAGAATAGTTGTGTCTCATAAAACATGGAGTTACAACAGGTTAAAGACAACCCACTAAAAAGTTAAAGGTAGAGCAGAAGACGACTTTCTATGATTTTCTTTAACTTTCACAGATACAGACATTTTGGGGGAGATTTATCAAACTGGTGTAAAGTAGAATCAAAACCACATGATTAAAAACATATATAGGGTAAAGAACATCAGAAATGGGAACCAATGACCACAAATGCTGTACCAAGTCACTGGCCACTGGTCTCAGTACCCCCGAAAAAGATGTATAACATGTCAGAAAACCCCAGGGTGGGACCAAGTGGTGAGATAAAATAACATCTATTCACATAAATAGCCTGTAAGTAATTGTACAATAGTATAGGAGGGGGACATCCATCTAGATCCTCAAATAACCCAACTAAATCAGGGAAGTGAACCCAAAAATGGCCAGAAAACGCCTCAACGTGTCTTTCTCTTCCTCAGCTTCGTCAGGAGGTCAACGATTCTCCAAAAGTTATGTCATTTTATACAGGGAGTTGGAGTCAAAAACATCAAAACAGTTTGTAAATACATGGCGCGTTCCACTGGGTGATACGTACCATGTCATCGCAACAACGCCCAAAGCGTCAGTGGGAGGTCTGGACCGCAGGCCAAGGAAACTGCCAGGGATCCAGCCGGCCCCCAAGTGACATGAACACACGGTGCACCCTAATGATGCGCTCCACCAACCTATCAGGCGCATTGGATCCCATTGCCTTGGAACAGGTAAACAAGGAATTCAAAAACCCAGCAAAACTCCAAACAGGGAGACATCAGAGCCAGGAAATCCATTGAAAACCAATAGCAATGCACTGAACAGAACCATATATCATTATAAAGTGACAGAAGGTAATCTGTGATACCATTGATATGGACAAAAATGACACATAATAATACAGTGCAGACCAGGCATAACAAGCATAACAATTAAAGTGACAGGATTAACCTACTACAAAGTGACAGTGCATAACTACATTTTTTATTTTCAAAACATGATTTTCCAATACAGTTAAATAATCATATATAAATGTACAATCTTGAAGGTGAGTATCTTGGAGCACGTGCGAGATATAAAAGTGGCAGGTGAAGTCACCGATCAGGAAAAACGTAAAAAACTCAAACGCATTGCATAATATTTTGGAGAGGTCCATGGAAGCAATGGAGTGAGATTAGGGATTAGGGGAGGGGATATTAAAAAATGTCTCCCCTAAAAAGAGATGGATGGTATTGCTAGATACAATGACTCCTCTGGGGCTAAATGGGGCCCCCAGCTTCAAACCCTTTTTATGATGCCTTTTTTTATTGTTATGTCATATTAGTGTTTAATATTGTGTTCTTGTTTTATTTTTCTATTTTTGATATTTTGATTTCTGATGTCATTTTGTGATGGGAATATGCTGGGTTATGGTGTGTTTAATAGTCTGGAATACTGGAATGGTGGATTTTTGACACAGGGCCTGGTAGAGATCTTTTGGAAATCTATATTGGATATGAGACCAAACCATTAAAAATAGTGACTTGAAGACAACAATATTTATGATTCTGATTATATGGACTTTTATGAATTCACAAGTTATGTATTTTAGCACTTTATGCACTTTGCACTTTCAAATATGATTATGTAACGGTATTGTAATTTTTATGAATTCCCAAGTTTTGCATTTTAGCACATTTTACATCGATATATGATTAAGTAACTGTATTGGAAAACCATGTTTTGAAAAACATTTTTTTTTATTTACCGTAGTTATGCGCTGACACTTTAGTTGTTTTTAATAGTAGGTTAATACTGTCACTTTAATTGTTATGCTTGTTTGCGCATAATGCCTGTTCTGAACTGTATTATTATGTGTCATTTTTGTTCATATTAATCATATCACAGATTTGAGATTATTTTCTGTCATTTTATAATGATATATGGTCCTGTTCAGTGCCATCCCTGGCCTGCGGTCCACCCCTCCCCCTCACGCTGTATGCGTTGTCGCAATGACAATGTGTTGTTTTTGGCGAAAACTCCCTGTAGAAAATGATGTAACTTTTGGAGAATCTTTAATCTTCTGAAAAAGCTGAGGAAGCGAAACATGCGTCAAGGCGTTTTCTGGCCATTTTTGGGTTCGCTTCCCTCAATCATGTCTACAGGTGGTTCCTGTGGGTGTATTTTGTGGTGGTTCCTGTGGGTGTATTTTTTTTCTATTCGCCTGATTTTGTTGGGTTATTTGAGGATCTAGGTGGATGTCCCCCTCCTATACTATTGTACATTACTTACAGGCTATTTATGTGAATAGATATTGTTATTTCATCCCCCCACTTGGTCCCTCCCTGCAGTTTTCTGACGTTATACATCTTTTTCGGGGGTACTGAGGCCAGTTACTTGGTACAGCATTTTTGGTCATTGTTACCCATTTCTGTTGTTCTTTACCGCATTAAATTTTTTAATAATGTGTTTTTTATATTGTGCTCAATAAATTTGACATTGTTCTGATTTATAGTACTGGGCATTGTATTTTCCTGTTCCGTTAGGGAACATGTTTGTAGACTATATGCTGTATGCATTAGACATGCCTTTGTTATTTGTTAGAGGCTTTGTGTTGTACTTGGTGTAAAGTAGAACTGGCTTAGTTGCCGATAGCAACCAATCAGATTCCACCTTTAATTTTCTAAAGGAGCTGTGAAAAATGAAAGGTGGAAGCAAATTGGTTGCTCTGGGCAACAAAGCTAGTTCTACTTTACACCAGTTTGATAAATCTGCCCCTTCCTGTCTGGTTATGATAGACATTTTTGTGACCAGGAAGTGCAGCCATATTCAAGGCTTTCAAGTTTGAATTGGCTACTGAGAAACTGAGGTAAACTGAAAACAGAACCACATTTGTGTGAAGGAGAATCATTATTGTTCCGGGGTGACAATACACATGTTAAAATGTATTTGCAGCATAATTTGTCAATTTATACAGTCGTGGCCAAAAGTTTTGAGAATTACATAAATATTGGAAATTGGAAAAGTTGCTGCTTAAGTTTTTATAATAGCAATTTGCATATACTCCAGAATGTTATGAAGAGTGATCAGATGAATTGCATAGTCCTTCTTTGCCATGAAAATTAACTTAATCCCCAAAAAAACTTTCCACTGCATTTCATTGCTGTCATTAAAGGACCTGCTGAGATCATTTCAGTAATCGTCTTGTTAACTCAGGTGAGAATGTTGACGAGCCCAAGGCTGGAGATCATTATGTCAGGCTGATTGGGTTAAAATGGCAGACTTGACATGTTAAAAGGAGGGTGATGCTTGAAATCATTGTTCTTCCATTGTTAACCATGGTGACCTGCAAAGAAACGTGTGCAGCCATCATTGCGTTGCATAAAAATGGCTTCACAGGCAAGGATATTGTGGCTACTAAGATTGCACCTCAATCAACAATTTATAGGATCATCAAGAACTTCAAGGAAAGAGGTTCCATTCTTGTTAAGAAGGCTTCAGGGCGTCCAAGAAAGTCCAGCAAGCGCCAGGATCGTCTCCTAAAGAGGATTCAGCTGCGGGATCGGAGTGCCACCAGTGCAGAGCTTGCACAGGAATTGCAGCTGGCAGGTGTGAGCGCATCTGCACGCACAGTGAGGCGAAGACTTTTGGAGGATGGCCTGGTGTCAAGAAGGCCAGCAAAGAAGCCACTTCTCTCCAAAAAAAAAATCAGGGACAGATAGCTCTTCTGCAGAAAGTATGGTAAATGGACTGCTGAGGACTGGGGCAAAGTCATATTCTCCGATGAAGCCTCTTTCCGATTGTTTGGGGCATCTGGAAAAAGTCTTGTCTGGAGAAGAGAAGGTGAGCGCTACCATCAGTCCTGTGTCATGCCAACAGTAAAGCATCCTGAGACCATTCATGTGTGGGGTTGCTTCTCATCCAAGGGAGTGGGCTCACTCACAATTTTGCCCAAAAACACAGCCATGAATAAAGAATGGTACCAAAACACCCTCCAACAGCAACTTCTTCCAACAATCCAACAACAGTTTGGTGAAGAACAATGCATTTTCCAGCACGATGGAGCACCGTGCCATAAGGCAAAAGTGATAACTAAGTGGCTCGGGGACCAAAACATTGACATTTTGGGTCCATGGCCTGGAAACTCCCCAGATCTTAATCCCATTGAGAACTTGTGGTCAATCCTCAAGAGGCGGGTGGACAAACAAAAACTCACTAATTCTGACAAACTCCAAGAAGTGATTATGAAAGAATGGGTTGCTATCAGTCAGGAATTGGCCCAGAAGTTGATTGAGAGCATGCCCAGTCGAATTGCAGAGGTCCTGAAAAAGAAGGGCCAACACTGCAAATACTGACTCTTTGCATAAATGTCTTGTAATTGTCGATAAAAGCCTTTGAAACGTATGAAGTGCGTGTAATTATATTTCACTACATCACAGAAACAACTGAAACAAAGATCTAAAAGCAGTTTAGCAGCAAACTTTGTGAAAACTAATATTTTTGTCATTCTCAAAACTTTTGGCCACGACTGTACATTCAGTGGATTTAGTAAGATATCATTAGAGATCATTTGCAATTTTTTGGAATCTACAGCCAAATCTAAAATCTAAAACATTGGGACCCAGGCTGTGTACATGTTTGTAACGGTTACCTGAACAGCAAACAAGGAATCACTTGTCTCCCTCAGTCGCTCTCTTGTCACATCCAACTCATTCTGAAGCCTGTCTTGAGCATCCTTAAGACTTGTGATGTGACACTCTGCTGAACCAAGTCCTTGTTCACTTTTTTTCACCAAGTCTTGAAGACGGCAAATCTATTTTGTAAAAAAAAATTAATAATTATTTTCATGTTAAACATTGTCCCATAGAAGAAAACACTATCCATAAGCCATCCCAAAGTATACAAAGAATATGTCCAACTTTAAAGCTAGCTAATTTTTTCCAGTCGGGGAAGCATTTCTAGTAAGATAGTATAGCACTATAAACTGTAGCCAAAATACTGTACAGATGATTCCTCCTTTACTTTTCTTCTTACCTCGAAACTCCCAAGATAAATGAAACAAGATGATCAGCCTTGGAAAAACATGCGTATGATAATCTCTTAGGCATTGTGTGTAACACAGAGGTTTTTTTATTTCTTGAAAGCTGTTAATTTCAAGGCAGCTGATCATGTGATATCTCAAGCCAAGAGGAAACGCAAGAAATAGGAAAAATTAAAACAGAAACACAGTGGTTCCCATATACAGTATATGTGTATTGTGTATACAGTATATAAATATATACCAATGGATCATATCACAATTTAGTAGAACATCTTGACTCCTCACTTTACTGATTTGCAACCTAGTAATTTTCTTTATCATAATTCCGAGGATTACAAAAACCCTAAATACTGTAAATTTCTTTTTAAATAATCCAGAAGAATGGGTGGGCACAATCCTTTTTAAACTGCAAATGGCTTATTTATTCAGTCTATTTTGTGCATATAAGTAGTAATCAAATCTGTAAAGGATAAGCCTAGCCAACCATTGGCACATGCAACTGCCACTATGTATAGGGTAGGATAGGAAAGACTGTAATAGTGATAATAGGTAGGCAGATGTGGGTAGGAAAAACTGTAACCGCTTCTCAGTTGTCAGTAATAGCGCCAGCATATTCCACAGCACTTTACAATCTGAGGGTTCCGGTACAGACAAAATCATACATTACACAGCAACAAACAAGTCAACAATTAAAACAAGAGGATGGGGGCTCTGCTCACAAGAGCTTACAATCTGTTAGGAGATGGGGGTGACACAGAAAGTAACGAGTGCTTGATCTGTACAATGGTCCAGCCATCTTAACACAATATGGGAGTAGATATAAAGCTGTGGGGTGTTATGGATACAGCTGGATGATGGATCAGGCTCTGGGGGGGGGGGGGCTGAGTTGAGAATACATAGATTAGGGGATGTGATATGCCACTTTTACAAACCAAAGGGTATAAAGGTGCACGTTGCTAACAATTCACAAGATTATAACAAAAAGCCTGATGTGATAGGCCACCCTAAAAAGATGTGATTTTGTAGGAAGCGTCAAAAACTGTGGATGTTGGGAATTAAACTGATTGTTTGGGGTAGGGTATTCCAGAGAACTTGTGCAGCGCGAGAGAAGTCTTGGAGATGGGAGTGAGAGGTTTGGATTATGGTGAATGCTAGTCTTAAAGGGGTTGTCTCACTTCAGCAAATGGAATTTCTTATGTAGAGAAAGTTAATACAAGGCACTTACTAATATATTGTGATTGTCTATATTGCCTCCTTTTCTAGCTTAATTTATTTCGATTGCATTATACATTGCTTGTTTCCAGGGGTTATGACCACACTGCAATCCAGCAGCAGTGGCCGGGGCTGTGGGAGCACACATGGGCACGCATGTGCAGCAGCTCCCGTCCTGGCCACCTCATATCTGCGCTGCAACGGGGGCCGTAACCTATCAATAAGAGCAGTGTATAACACGATTGAAAAATGAATCAAGCCAGCAAAGGAGGCAATATGGACAATCACAGTACATGCCTTGTACAGTCCTGATCAAAAGTTTAAGACCACTTGAAAAATTGCAAAAAATCATATTTAGCATGGCTGGATCTTAACAAGGTTCCAAGTAGAGCTTCAACATGCAACAAGAAGAAATGAGAGTGAGACAAAACATTTTTTGAGCATTCAATTTAATGAAAACAACGAATAAACTGAAACAGGCTGTTTTTCAGATGATCAAAAGTTTAGGACCACATGCCTTTAAAAGGCCAAATCTGTGCAAAGATGTGGATTCATTGTCATTTTCTGTCAGGTAGTCACACGTTGTGATGGCAAAGGCAAAAAAACTCTCCCTTTTTGAACGTGGTCGGGTTGTTGAACTGCATAAGCGGGGTCTCTCATAGCGCGCCATCGCTGCTGAGGTGGGATGCAGTAAGACAGTCATTTGGAATTTCTTAAATGATCCTGAGGGTTATGGAACAAAAAAGTCAAGTGGAAGACCCAAAAAAATGTCATCAGCACTGAGCCGGAGGATCCAATTGGCTGTCCGTCAAGACACTGGACGATCCTCGACCCAAATTAAGGCCCTTACTGGTGCTGACTGCAGCCCCATAACCATCAGACGGCATCTGAGACTGAAGGGCTTCAAAAACAAAAAACTTCTTCAAAGACCTCGTCTCCTTGAATGCCACAGAACTGCTCGTTTGGACTTTGCAAGAGAGCACCAAACATGGGACATTCAAAGGTGGAAGAAAGTTTTATTCTCTGATAAGAAAATATTTAACCTTGATGGTCCTGATGGTTTCCAACGTTACTGGCATGACAAGCAGATCCCACCTGAGATGTTTTCTACGTGCCACAGTGGAGGGGGCGCCATAATGGTCTGGGGTGCTTTTTCCTTCAGTGAAACAATGGAGCTTCAGGAAGTGCAGGGGCGTCAAACGGTTGCTGGCTATGTCCAGATGTTGCAGAGAGCATTCCTCATGACTGAGGGTCCTCGTCTGTGTGGTAACGACTGGGTTTTTCAACAGGACAACACTACAATACACAATGCCCGCAGGACAAGGGACTTCTTCCAGGAGAATAACATCACTCTTTTGGCCCATCCTGCGAGTTCCCCTGATCTAAATCCAATTGAGAACCTTTGGGGATGGATGGCAAGGGAAGTTTACAAAAATGGACAACAGTTCCAGACAGTAGATGGCCTTCGTGCGGCCGTCTTCACCACTTGGAGAAATGTTCCCACTCACCTCATGGAAACGCTTGCATCAAGCATGCCGAAACAAATTTTGGAAGTGATAAACAATAACGGTGGAGCTACTCATTACTGAGTTCATGTTTGGAAGTTGGATTTCTGTTTTGGGGAGGTTTAGTTTTTTTTGGAGGTGTGGTCCTAAACCTTTGATCAGCTGAAAAACAGCCTGTTTCAGTTTATTCGTTGTTTTCATTAAATTGAATGCTCAAAAAATGTTTTGTCTCACTCCCATTTCTTCTTGTTGCTTGTTGAAGCTCTACTTGGAACCTTGTTAAGATCCAGCCATGCTAAATATGATTTTTTGCAATTTTTCAAGTGGTCTTAAACTTTTGATCAGGACTGTATTAACTTTGTTTACATGATAAGTGTCATTTTCTGAAGTGAGACAACCTCTCTAAGTCATTTGCAGAGCATAGAGCATGGGTAGGGTGGTAGACAGAGATGAGGGAGGAGATGTAGGGCGGTGGAGCACCATAGAGAGCTTTGTGGGTGAGAATGAGCAGTGATAATTGAATCTTGTACTGTAAGGGTAACAAGTGCAATGACTGGCACAGGGCAGAGGCATCGGAGTAGTAGTTAGACAGATAGATGAGCCTGAGGGCTGCATTCAGGATATATTGGAGAGGGGAGAGTCTGGTGAGGGGGAGACCAATTAGTAATGAGTTGCAATAATCAAGACGAGAATGGATCAGAGGAACAGTGAGAGTTTTTGTTGTTTCTAGAAAAGGGTGAATTCTAGAGATGTTTTGAGTTGCAGGCGGCATTAAGCGGCCGAGAAATTGAATTTAGGGTGTGAAGGAAAGATCAGTGTCAAACATAACCTGAAACAGCGGGCGTGCTGCCTAGGCATTATGTGCCACACACTGAGAGGGAAATATCAGGTTTGGGTAGGTCAGTAGATTGAGATAACACAAGTAGTTCAGCTCTTGAAAGAAAGGATAAAACTTAAAGTCACACTAGTAGAGAAATGACCCTTGCATTCCCATATACAAAACACAACTGAATTCCTATTAGTATTGAGTCGCCTAATAACGAATTATACAAAAAACATTACTCTAAAACAGTTCTCGAGAAGTCTTCTTGTTTTTTCAATGTTTTCTGCCTATATCAGCCAGTTACGTAGTTGACCTCTTTACAGAAGCCATTTTAGCTATAGAGCTATCGTCAAAGGGTCAAAGATTTATCCTAGAAATGTATAGCGCCTGATCTCTCCTCCCAACCAACCTGGTTTCCCCTTTCTCTTCAGTCTTCTGATTTTACTATGAATTTCAGAACGTACCTCATCTATGGTCGCCTGAGATTAAAAACCTGATAAGATGTAGTCTTCTATAATTCATCATAAATTTATGATGTAAATTCAAGTTTATGGCAATGTATTTAGATATTTGCATTGTAAAGTAAACATAAAAAAAAGTCTCTAAATATCCCAAACCTAGCATCCCAGCACAAAGCGTATAACCCCTGTAATCCCCATTACACCATCAAACCATTTCAGTAAATAATTTATAAGGATTTGTTCACACAAGAGAAATAACAGGTCCGGAAATCAGGACACAAAATACACACCAGAAATACTAAACTGGCCTTGGTTTTCTGCAGCAGATTTGTAGGCTGACTCAATGGGGCTAATCTGCGTGCAGATACCTTCTTGCGGTTTTGAAATATGTGGAAATAAATCCACAGCTATATGAAAGGCAGAGTGGATTCCCACTGAGGAACAATGTAATGCAGACTGCCGAATTTCTAGGCAAATTTTGCCCAATCTTGAAAAATCCTTTCAATAAGGGTTCATGCACATGGCCATAGTTTTGGTCCGCATTCGATCTGCATTTTTTGCGGATCAGATGAGGACCTTTTTCATCTCAATGGGGCCGCAAAAGATGTGCTGTCTGCATCTGTAAGTCTGTTCCACGGCCTAGCAAATAAATAGAACGTCCTATTCTTGTCCGCTTTGCAGACAAGGATAGGACATTTCTGCAGTAAAAAAATGGCGGTATCTGTGTTTTGTGGATATGGTCATGTGCAGAAGCCCTAATAGTTACCTACTACAAGCACTCCTGCTGGAACCCTGCCACCATCAGCCCCCGGTTGCTGCTTGTCAGATGCCATGCTTTACATAGAGTGCATGCCAAGTCTAAGGCTAGGGCTACACAACGACATGTATTGTCGTGCGACACATAGGGCACAACCACACTGCAACATGTGTTGTGCGACATTGATGTCGCACCAATGTCGTGCAACAAGTTTTATAATGATAGTCTATGGTCTTGCACTGCGACATGCGACATGCTGTGACTGCAACGCGACATTTGAAGAAAAATCCATCTTGGATGGATTTTTGCTACTATCGTGTCGCAGTCGCAGTGCGACACCATAGACCAGGGCTGGACAACCTGCGGCTCTCCAGCTGTTGTAAAACTACAATTCCCACCATGCCATGCTGTAGACTGATAGCTGTAGGCTGTCTGGGCATGCTGGGAGTTGTAGTTTTGCAACAGCTGGAGAGCCTCAGGTTGGCCAGCCCTGCCATAGACTATCATTATAGAAATTGTTGTGCGACATTGGTGCGCCAAAATGTCATCGTGTAGCCCTAGCCTAACTCTCAAAGTGTCTTTTCAGGTTCTCTCTCTAGGCTAGCACAAATGGGGTTTCTCTTTTCATGTCCTCCTGGATCATTACTTTACCATACAGAAGAGAGATCTCTGTTATTCACGCTGTTTGGAAAATGATACTAAATTTACCAGTTTCATTTCCATTGTAACGGCAGCACATGGAGAGCAGTGAATCATAGCCGAGCAGTCGAGAAGTTAACAGCCAAGCATTATGGTGGATTTATACATACTGAGGGCAAGACTGTATTTTCCAAGGCAATGAATCCTGAAAAGAAAAGGTCTTCTGTCTGCTTACAAGCAAATAGCATGTAACAAAAGAAAACACTTACAATGAAAAGCACTAGAAATAACGGCTTTGTGCTTCTGTACAATAAAAATGTGTCATTGTTGGTCACTTCACTATTTGACTTGTTATTTTGTACTTTATTAAAAGGTTTATCCATCGGGGTAAAATTTGTATTGTGTTCCTGTAACATCCCAGAGTATGTCACTAAACTCTTTATCCCCGCTACAACATGTTAGGTGTATTTTTATTGTCATCTTGTGTAATCTAACAATGCATCTTTCTGTATATGTATTTTCTAAGCCTGTTTTATATATTATGCTGTAATTTCCATGTACACCAGCAGGTGGCAGCAGTATGTAGCAGGATCTTAGAACAGTTTAGTATATCTAGACTGGAATAGTACATTCCAGTCTAGCTCCCCCCTCTTTGAGGAGGTGTGGAAGGTTTCCACATCCTGCCTCATGGGGAGAAAAGGAAGTTCTAGTTAGTGTACCAGCCCCCTTGCTTGGGGAAGGCTGTGTTGGTAGGAGCTCCCAGACATAGGGATCCCAACCTAGGATCCAGCCTCGGCTGAGGCCAAGGATCCTTCTTCCCAGACTGAGCCTTCAGCCTCAGTGCTGGTGGACAAGCAAGCAGCACCTCCAGAACCACAGATCTCCAGGAAGAAACATTCCCTGCGAGCAGAACTGTGAGTGTTTATCCAGAGACCAGGAGAAGCCAAATCCCTCCTCAGCTAGTCAGGCCCATATCAAGCAGAAGACAGAGCAGAAGATAGATACCTGCCAGATTCTCCAGGCATATGTTAAGAAGCAGAATAGATTCCTGCGACATATTGCCAATACCTGCTGGGACCCAAGACTATTGCTGTACTCGTATAGATTTATGCTGCCATTAAGTAAAGACAAGTTGGATTATATCACCAGTCTGGATCTCATTCCTTATTATCAAAGTTCCTCAGTTACTCCTACTAACAACACTAAATTTATTGCAAGTGAGCCAGGATCCAGGAGTCCAGCCGTATCGAGGTAGGAGACACCGTTGACACTACATAGAGACACTATCCCCACTCTGGCATTCCTCACCTGGTACGTGAGTTATATCATCTTAAAGGGCCCTGAGACTATAACCTGCGCACATTGCAATTGGCGTCACGAACAAAAACTATTAATATTGCGCCAGTGTGCATCAGTCCCAATCCGGCTTACTGCATTCCCACTGGTCTCCAGCTGAGCCAGTCATTGACCTGTCTCAGCCAGTAGCAGATGGTAAGCTGTCTAACTACATGATTAAAGGGGTTGTCCATCTCACACATTGCTGGCATATAGCTAGGATATGCCAACAATGTCAGATAGGTGTGGGTCCCACGTCTGGGACCTGCACCTATCTCTAAACCGGGGCCTCCAAAGCGAAGGAGAGCATACCGGCATGCGTGACCTGCTCTCCCTTCACTTCTATGGGAGTTCCAAACAGAACTCCCATAGAAGTGAATGGACAGTGCACCGCCACCTCTCCATTCACCTTTATGGGCGTTCCGAAAAGAGCCAAGCCAGCGTTCTACTATTTTCGGCACTTCAATAGAAGAGAATGGAGGGTGGCCGCAGTTGTGCGGTGCGCCCTCATTCACTTTGGTGGTCCCATTCTAGAGATAGGTGCAGGTCCCAGAGGTGGGACCCGCACCTATCTGACTTTGGTGGCATAACCTAGCAAGATGCCACCAATGTGCGAGATGAGCCGACCACTTTAAAACAAGACGAAGAATGTGGCTCTAGTCCTGATCCCCCCTGAATTAGAGCAGGTTGACGTATGAGCATATTTGTTCTCTAACTATCACATATGGGGGGGAGTCTTTCCTTTTTCCAGAAATAAGAGTGAAACGATGAGTGCTTGCTCATCTAACAACTCCTCTATATCTAATTAACTATTTAAAGGGAACCTGTTACCGGGATTTTGGGTATAGAGCTGAGGACATGGGTTGCTAGATGGCCGCTAGCACATCCGCAATACCCAGTCCCCATAGCTCTGTGTGCTTTTATTATGTAAAAAAAAATGATTTGATACATATGCAAATTAACCTGAGATGAGTCCTGTCCCTGACTCATCTCATGTACAGGCCTCATCTCAGGTTAATTTGCATATGTATCAAATCGTTTTTTTTTTACATAATAAAAGCACACAGAGCTATGGGGACTGGATATTGCGGATGTGCTAGCGGCCATCTAGCAACCCATGTCCTCAGCTCTATACACAAAATCCTGGTGACAGGTTCCCTTTAACCCCTCAGATGATCCTGTGAATGTTAATCATGACACCTATGAAAAAAAAATTAAAAATAACTTTTCGACAGTATACAATGTTTTTGCCGACCTCAGTCATTTCAATGGAATTGATCTATATCAGCACATATCATGGACAGGTGAAGCTCTCATGGTTTTTCTAATCCTGTACAAGCCCCTGATTTAAACAATTTTTGATGCTACGTTCCCTTTAAATGATCAGGCCTTGATTATTCCACATCCCATTAATTAAACCTATACAGTATATTTAGGATTTGCGCAAATATTTCTAAAGGAAAGTTTTTATAGTAATGGTGTTCCTGTAAATTATAAGAAGCATATAAGCAGGAGAAAGTGGTGACATGAAGCAGCACAATACACGTAAGCAATCACTCACAGTGCCATGTCTGTTCACATTACCAGTCACGTCTTAATATTATTGAACACAAACGAGGCTTAACCAAGATTAATGCTGCTGAATAATTAGAATTGCGATGTGTGACTGATTTACCTCCTGATTGGCGGTCGCCAGCTTGTTCGTCAGCTCTTCCTTTAGGCTTTCAAGTTGTTGCCTCAGTTGACTTTTATCCTCTTCCAAACCCAGTCTCTCCTTTTCATATTGCTGCTGAAGTTCCTGATTAACAAAAAAATCACTAGTAAACACTCTTCTATTTTCCATTTTGGCGCATCAAGGCATCTTAAAGGGCTTCTGTTACCCCCCATTTAGCAATTTTCAGTATCGGATATTAGCTATTTGCTAATGTCAGTTGAGTCCATATATATCACTCTTACCTCTCTCTGTGCTGTCATTTCTTTAAAAATCTTACTTTTATAATATGCTAATTACTTCACTACCAGCAACTTGGGCGGTTACTTGGTGGTAGCAGCCGCATCCTCGGACTATAAACACGTACCCTCCTCCACTTGATAGACAGGGCCAGCGAGGGCTCTCCTCCTCCCGTTGGCCCTGTCTGCCCATGAAATCTGGCGCCTGCGCCATACCGGTCCTCATTCGGCGCAGGCACTCTGAGAGAAGGACGCTTTAGCGGGTGTAGGCTGACGTCATCGGCGCAGGCGCACTGAGGAAGGAGCGGGCAAGTGAGTGTCCTTCTCTCAGAGCGCCTGCGCCGAATGAGGACCGGTACGGCGCAGGCGCAGGATTTCATGGGCAGACAGGGCCAACGGGAGGAGGAGAGCGCTCGCTGGCCCTGTCTATCAAGTGGAGGAGGGTACGTGTTTATAGTCCGAGGATGCGGCGGCTACCAGCAAGTAACCGCCCAAGTTGCTGGTAGTGAAGTAATTAGCATATTATAAAAGTATGATTTTTTAAGAAATTACAGCACAGAGAGGTAAGAGTGATATATATGGACTCAACTGACATTAGCAAATAGCTAATGTCCGATACTGAAAATTGCTAAATGGGGGGTGACAGAAGCCCTTTAAAGAGAAAGCATCCCTCTTCTAAACTCCATTGTGTTAACCTATCACTTTCTCAATTTAACTCTCTCATTTTGTCGAAATCTCTAAAACGTGGTTCGACCACTCTGTAAAAATTATGATTTTACCCCAAATTATTATTTCTGTAACATCCTAGCTCAGTTTCCATCCTTATATTTAGAAATTGATAATGCCATATATTTGGCGAAACAAACTCCCGAGGTTGGCACTAATAAATAAAAGTGGTCTGGGCTGCCCACGCATCTTCTCATATTATACAGGTAAATGCACACAGTGATGATTTGTTTGTGGAAAATCCGCATGAAAGTCACATGAAAAATTAAATTAAAAAAAGGCACAAAAATCCACTGCTGAAATGCATCAAAATCCGCACCAAATTGTCAGTGGATTTTCTGCATATTTTAACAATCCCATTGAAGTCTATAGGGAAACCACAATACATCAGCCGTGAATCTGCACAAACAATTGACATACTGTGGATATTAAAAGCTGTGCTGCAGGTCAATTTCTGTGGTGTGTGCACATTAAATTTAAAAATCTCATTAAAGGGGTTGGCCAACAAAAAATATTCAACGTTTTGCAAACCAGCGCCTGGATCTGAATACTTTTGTAATTAGAAATGCAGTATAGCCACTGAGTTATTCACTGAAATCGATCTGTATATCGCCACCTGCTGTTTTCTAAATTCTCTGTCCAGCTCACTGAGGTGGACGCACATGCTCAGTTCCATCCTTCAACTGCCATAAATTGCAGCAGAAAAGACATACCCTCCCCCTGAGAAACTGCACACCCCCTGAGCTGTCGTTGGTGGCTCTCATTGCTGGCTCTATAATACAGACACTAATACAGTACTAACAAGAAATGGGTTTCTGTTAAATTTAAACACTGTAGGTCCTATAACCATCCCTTCCTTTCTTTGGTTTCCAGTTAATCCCTCTCCTTCAGGTAAACCAACCTCACTTACAATAGATAGATAGAAAGATAGATAGATAGAAATATAACTTTGTAACGGACCGTTCAGCACACAACTCCGTTCAGACGATATCCTCCTTTCAATACTTTATTTGCTATACAGAATAAAAAATAGGACATCAACTTCTCTTCTGAAGGGATAATTTTACTAATAAAACTAATTGTGAAAACTTCCTCCTCAAAAGAGACTTTTACAAATGCTTGAGACTCTACCACTTTCGATCATCAGCATTTCAGCCCACGGACTCACCCATGAACTTTTCCAATAACCCTTTAAAAAATAATAATGGTACAGTATGCCCCAGTGATCAAATGCTTTAAATAAGGAGACCCATCCCCCCATGATTATCCCTTTGTCAACAGAGGGGAAAAGATATTGCTCTGGGAGGTTTCCCAATACAGACAGTGAATACACTGTAAAAACAGGCATTGTCATCAATAAGATGTTTTCTATGGTATTTCATGTCACAGTGTTGGTGATGTGCCCAGTGACATGCTAGAATAGGGCAAGTGAGCACTGTAGCCAATCACTGTCCTCAGCGGTAGGGGCGAGTAAAACTTTTTTTAATTTTAAATAATTTCAAGGCTTGTCCTAGATTTTCATTTCTCTCAGACAAACCATTTAAATAGTCTCTGTACTTTCACACAATTTAATTTAACTTAATAAAAATATGCCTGCATCCGCCTGAAAAAAAGCTGTAAAGTCATGGCCACTAGGGGTCTCACTTCCACCTAATTTGCAGTCTACTGCCTGTTGTTAGGCTACATCCGTCTCTAGTAACAGTTCACAGAAAATGGGGGAGCGTGTGAGAGCTAGCTCATGAGCCTGATAGAAGTACTGCCTCTACCCAGATTTTGAAGAGCAGAGAAGCTCGTGTGTGCCTGTAAGGCTAGGTTCCATAACATTTTTGCCATCTGTTCAATGCATACAAAAAAAAGTATATATTAATGGTTGCCACAGACAGATGCCATACAGTGGCATCCATCACCATAGAGTTCCATTGTAAAAAAACATATAAGTTAACGTATATGTTTTTTACTGGACTCTGCAGGATCGAAAAGCGTGTTGTGCTACGCTTTTGTATTCCTTTTTCCCAATGTATACATTACTCGATTGGCAAAAACTTGTGGTGAATGCACCCTAAGTCTGATCACTCCCTCCTTATCAGCTTTCTAAGCTTCCTAAAAGAAAACAAATATAGTGGGAAGTAAGGGAAGTAATGTCACTGCATACAATACTGGCAGATTCCATAGAAAATAGATACCTGCTGCTTGTGAGAGAGATTCATCTAGCTGTGCAGCTGAAACAGGGAATAATGTGGCTGAGAAAGACATTAGGGAAGGTAAAAAAAAGACCTGTTCTTTCACAGTTATGATTCTACAATGAAGCAAAGACATTAAGCAAACTTTCTTTTTGAAAACTCAGGTATGCTTTAAGGACAATACCTAAAAGTTTGTCTGTGAATTTAATGACGGTTGGCAACAAAGAGAGATTTGAGCTCTGCAGAATTATGAATGCAGTTTTGGGCTAATACAAGTTGTAACTGATCACTACTGCATAACTAAATGAATGTATTTTTAATTTACTCAATTTATTGTATTTACCTATTTAATCTACTTGTTTATGTCATTTTCTGATTTATTTATTGAGTTAATTATTAATTATTTACTCAATATTTTATGTAGAATAACGCGTAAACTATAAATTATTGTCTAAAGATGAACATTTGCTTGAAAATCTGGCAAATAAACATTGCAGCTTTTAGAAATAGCAGCATTCAATTAAGTGTTGTGTCTGTGTTGACTGTGACTCACCATCTGTAGATTCTTCTTCTCCTTATTTGTAGAGGTTTGTGCTGCCTCGAGCGCTGCTTGATGTTTCCATGACATCTCCTCTAAAGTCTTTGCATGGGCCTCTTTTAGCTGTACAGTCTCCTCCTCAAATTTGATGCGCAGGTTAATCAGCTCTTTCTCATAAAATTCACGTTGGTTTTGCTTCGCTTCATTGATCTTCTGCAAAGAATTAGACAAGACAAACACATTATGCAATTGCTCGTCCATATATCAATCTTTAGACCTATCAATCAACTGCGGAAAACTAACACATTTTGCTTTTCATTGTTTGCCTGGCTAGGATTCACAAATGTATAATTTAATTTCCTTTCTATGACTTGCCATACATGATTTATTAGAGAACTGTTTGAAAATAGAAAAAATGACAGTCGAGATACATAAAATGTCAGGTGAAATTCTGATTTCTCCATTTCTCCTTCAGGCATTGTAAATGGAAACGTAGACATCAGCTGGAAAACTCATTAACTTATCTTGGCTGGCTCCAAACTCATTTAAAATTTCTGACTTTTAACCACCTTGGTATGAACTAATTGTAAACTCCAGTTCCATGAGAACTCTAAGAGTGTGTTCACACATGCAATATACCCATCAGATTTATGCCATTGAATTGGGAGCATTGTTTTGCAGTGTCTAGTGAGGAGCCGAAGCTGTCACAATCAATCATGGCGGCTGTCTTCAAAAAGCTGCTCCCTAGGGCCGTTCAGTGAAAGGAGGGGGTACTCTTTCTTCCCTCAGTGGACACCCTGATTCTAGGGCTCCTGTCTGATGGTAGCTCGGGTGTCTTTGATGTTAGGTATTTGGATGGCTGCAAGGCAGAGTATGTAGAGTAAAATGGCCAGCGTATGGCGGAGAAGTAAAAAAAAACAGGCCAGAAGTAAATGTCCCTCTTTTTACTGTAATGCAAAATAGGAGTTGTAGTACATCCAACTAAACACAAAACACAATTTCAAACGTACTCAGTGAAATTCTCTCCCAGATAGCAGTGTATGGATTTTGGCAAGGATGGGAGTTATGTCCCTCTTTTCTCTCTATCTTGCTAAAGTAATGTCCACATGGTCTTAATAGCACGTCTGACCAGGCCCTGTCCAAGTGTGAAGAGTGTCTTAACAGTATTCCTTCACTGCAGGAAGATCTGAATGGCTGTTGTGGCAGATTACCTTACTGACTCCTATGCTTGACCATGCATATTCCAAGTTCTCCTTTTCACTCCCTCTGTCAGTCTTTCTTCTGCTGTAGATCTTGCAGAGATCTGTTAGTCTCTGGAACTTAAGGCTTCCAAAAAGAAGGAACACATAAAATTTGCTTCCTTCCTCACTTAAAGGGATTCTGTCATGAGATTTGAGCCCTATAAGCTAAACATATGGCCAGGTCCGTACTAATAACATGAATCCTAAACTGCCCTTATTAAACCTGCTTGTGGCTCTATTAGCCCAAAAAACTGGTTTTTATAAGCTGTCACTCACCTACCTAAGGTGCCCAAGGGGTTTTACGTTAACCCAGGGTGCCCGCCCGTACCCCTCGCCGTCTGGTGCCCAGCGCCGCCTTCCTCACCTCAGCCTCGCCTCCGCAATCCTCCCGTCTCTCTGCTAGATCCGGCGCCTGCGCACTAGGCTCAGCCTGATGCGTCGCGGACTCCTTGCAGCGGCTTCGTTGAGCGAAGTGCGCATGCGCCGCCTGATGCGCATGCGCACTTCACTCAACGAAGCCGCTGCCAGGAGTCCGCGACGCATCAGGCTGAGCCTAGTGCGCAGGCGCCGGATCTAGCAGAGGGACGGGAGGATTGCGGAGGCGAGGCTGAGGTGAGGAAGGCGGCGCTGGGCACCAGATGGCGAGGGGTGTGGGCGGGCACCCTGGGTTAACGTAAAACCCCTTGGGCACCTTAGGTAGGTGAGTGACAGCTTATAAAAACCAGTTTTTTGGGCTAATAGAGCCACAAGCAGGTTTAATAAGGGCAGTTTAGGATTCATGTTATTAGTACGGACCTGGCCATATGTTTAGCTTATAGGGCTCAAATCTCATGACAGAATCCCTTTAAACTCCAGACTAGCTTTGTAAAGGTAAGGGGTGGGGCCAGCCAACATCTAAACTCCTATGAGGGCTGAGCCAGGTTGATTTGTGGTACAACCATGAATTACATATCATTAAAAAACAAAACTGTTTTGCAGATACCTGTCACGATCAGTGTGGGGGGGGGGAAACTCCACACTGACACAGGAGGGAAGAGGAACAGTAACTGGGCCTGGAAACTAGGGAAGAAACAGGTCGGGCCCTGACTACCTATCAATATGAATATACCTTGAAGGTAGGAATATTCATAAGCAGGATACCTAGGCACTGATTTCCCTATAAGGCCCTGGAATAAGTATTGGACCAGAGACAACCCATTCCTCCCCAGATGGACGAATGGAAATCTCTGTCTCAGGCCCAGATACAAAAACAGGGAATATAACAAATACAAACAAACGTGACACTTAACTTCTGTAGAGATGGAAGAACAGAAACACCAGAGAGGATCTCACACCAGCTCAGCCAAACCTAAATGAAGCTAGTTAGAAGGGTGGGGTGAGACTATAAAGGGTAGAAGTAATGACCACTGAGCAGCAGCTGAGAAAAAGGAAGTGGTCATTAACCCTATCCACACTGAATCAAAATAAATCAAGTAGGCTGTTAGATTCCACCACGCTCAGCCAATCTCCTTGATTTCCTGACATCAGTCACCTGAGGGAACGTGACAATACCCCCTGTTCTTGGGTAGAGGGCGAGTGTAGAGGCAAAACATGAATTGCTTACCTGTTGAACTGCCCACAGCTCCAGTACCGCCATTCTTGTCCTCCACACCAGGGCTTCATCACTGACGTCACGTCAACAACATGTGACTGTGGGAGCTAGTCAGCGGCCTCAGAGGTACACTGTTGAGGCTAAAGATTTGCTGTAGTGGTCATTAGCAGTCAAGCAGCATTCCTGTAAACACCGACCAGCAGGGAGGACCAGAATGGCAGTGCTGGAGCTGTGGGAAATTCAACAGATATGTAATGCTTATTTTCCTATTTTACACCATACACTGCCTGTTTCCTCTTTTTTAACTAATCTTAGAAACCCCTTTAAAATTAGAGGAGAGATTGAAAAAAATCGCAAAATTTATTAAAACCATAGATGAAACCCCTTTAAAATTAGAGGAGAGATTGAAAAAAATCGCAAAATTTATTAAAACCATAGATAAAATGCCACAGTTATATCAGCAGTATTACTGATATACCTAAACAGCCTATAATCATCTAAGGGTACTTTTTTACACTAGCGTTTTTCTTTTCCGGCATAGAGTTTTGTCCTAGGGGCTCTATACCGGAAAAGAACTGATCAGTTTTAGCCCCATGCATTCTGAATGGAGAGCAATCTGTTCAGGATGCATCAGGATGTCTTCAGTTCAGTCTTTTTGACTGTTCAGGACGGAGATAATACCGCACCATGCTGCGGTTTTATCTCCGGACAAAAATCCGGAACCTTTGCCGGAATGCCGGATCCGGCATTTTTTTCCATAGGAATGTATTAGTGCATTCAGCATCCGGCATTCGAAATAACGCAATGCCGACTCCGTACTTCCGGTCTGCGCATGCGCAGACCAAAATAAGTAAATGCTAGATCTGTTTTTCCGGATGACACTGGAAAGACAGATTCGGCATTTCAATGCATTTGTAAGACGGATCAGGATCCTGATCAGTCCTACAAATGCCATCAGTTGGCAAACGTTTTGACGGATCCGGAGGGCAGTTCTGGCGACGGAACTGCCTGCCAGACTTCTCTGCTGCAAGTGTGAAAGTATCCTAACACAAATACTTAAACTTAAAAGGGTTTTCCAAGATTTTATAACTGATGACCTGTCCTCTCGTTGGGGGTCCGACACCCAGAACCCCTGCCAATCAGCCGTTTGAGAAGGCAGCTGCGCTCCTGTGAGCACCGCTGCCTTTTCCGTGCTTACCAAAGACAGCGCTGTACATTGTATAGCGGCTATGCTTGGTATTGCAGCTCAGCCCCATTCTCTTCTATGGGGATGAGCTGCAGCTAGACCACGTGACCGATGAATGTGTTGTCGCTTGGGCTAGGAAAAGCTAGGAGAAGGCCGTGGCGCTACTGTGAGCACCAGTGCCTTCTCAAACAGCTGATCGGTGGGGATTCCGGGTGTCGGACTCCCACTTATCAGATACTGATGACCTATCCAGAAGTTGTATCTTTCTGTAATACTTTTATGATCCACTCCTGATTTTGGCTTCAAAAACTGCATTACACTGGATGTGTGGCAGCACCCTTAGGGTCCAGCTACAAGGGGCTACCATTGACTATCTAATCTATAAAGCTGAGTGTATGTATGTGTGTATGTATGTATGTATGTGTGGTGGTGTGTATGTATGTATGTCCGCTAAAGCAATCTGCACCGTCGCATTTACAATCATGAAATTTGGCACACAAGTACATCAGGTGTCCGGGAAGGTTTTAGACCAAGTTTTAGCTCTCTAGCACAAACCGTTCCTGAGATATTCCCAGAAAATGAAAATATGGCACATCACATGACCTACATTAGCCAATAGAAGCCTGCAGGTCTTTCTCTTCATATCCCAACTTCATATCCCAGCTGCCATACACACGGTCACATGTCCCTTATCAGCCAATAGAAGCTCACATGCCATTAGTCTCCACATACACACAGTTTTACACTAGGTTTCCATAACAACCCAGCCATTTTTCTTCACTGTTGCAGGTCAGCTTTAAAGGGGCAAGGTGCTGTGGAAGACTCTGTTAAGGGAGCGGATTGCTGTGGAGGTCACAGTTGAGGGGCAGGTAGGGTGGCCATTCAGGCCACCCTTAAAAGACGGACTTAAAAACCTCGCCCCCAGGTCCCGCTAAGCCACGCCCACTTCGCAGCCGACGGGGATTGAAGAAATGAAGGTAAAAATCAACTTCTGTCAGCTGCAGGGGTGGGAGGGAGGGTGACTTTCTCTCGGCAGCTCACGCTCAGACAGCACAGTGCTGTCACTGTTAAAGGGGCGGGCACTGTGGAGGTCTGTGTTAAGGGGAAAGGGAACTGTGGAGGTCACAGTTAAGTGGACGGTCCACTATGGTGGTCAGTGTTAAGGGGCAGATTGCTGTAGAGGCCACTGTTAAGGGGATGGCGTGTTGTGGAAATCACTGTTAAGGAGATGGGGCACTATAGAGGTCACTAAAGGGGCGGCCGCTGTGGAGGTCACTGTTAAAGGGGCGGGATGCTGTGGAGGTCACTGTTAAAGGGGCGGGCTGCTGTGGAGGTCTCTGTTAAGGGGGCGGGTGTTGTGGAGGTCACATTTTAAGGGAACAGACCTCTGTAGAGGTCACTGTTAAGGGAGCGGGTTATTGTGAAAATCACTTAACGAGACGGGGTACTGTGGAGGTCACTAATAAAGGGAAGACCGCTGTGGAGGTCACTGTTAAAGGGGAGGGCGCTGTGGATGTTACTCTTAAGGGGGCAGGCCGCTGTGGAGGTCACTGTTAAGGGGGCGGGGTGTTGTAGATGTCACTGTTATAGTGGATACTGTCGATATTTTTTAACGACACACACAAACATCAAATGAAATAGATGAAATATACCCGTGCGAAGCCGGGTCCTTCTGCTAGTCATTATATAAAGTCGTGCGACTTTTCTGCGACAAGAAGTCGACGGACCCTAAAGGTGCTTCTACACATAGCTGCTGTGCTGCATTTTTGGTGCGGCAAAAAAGGGATAAAAAAATGCAAATCACACACAGTAAAACAAATCTCCATTAGAGGGGTTGTCTCACTTAAGCAAATGGCATTTATTATGTAGACAAAGTTAATACAAGGCACTTACTAATGTGTTGTTATTATCCATATTGCTTCCTATATTTTCCATCACATTATGCACTGCTCATTTCCATGGTTAGGACCATCCTTTAATCCATCAGTGGTGGTCGTGCTTGCACTCTATAGGAAAAAGTGCCAGAATCTCTGGTGTCCAGGACCGTCGGAGCTCATATAGGCTGGTGCTTTTTTCTACAGTGTGCAAGGTCGACCATCGCTGATGGATTACAGGGAGGTTGTAACCACGGATACAAGCAGTGTATAATGTGATGGAAAAATGAATCAAGCCAGCAAAGGAGACAATATGGATAATCACAATACATTAGTAAGTGCCCTGTATTACCTTTCTCTACATGATAAATGTTATTTACTGAAGTGACACAACCCCTTTAAGTTTTGACACTGGTGCTTGTCAAGGGGTGGAATATTAGGCAGCAAGTGAACAATCAGTTTTAAATGTTGATACATCATGTTGGAAGAAGGAATAATGGACTGGTTGACTCGACAAGGGCCAAATTGTGATTAGATGACTGGGTTAAAGCATCTCCAGAGTGCCAGGTCTTGTCAGTGGTTAATGCCTACAAGTGGTTCTAGTAAGGACAATCAATGAACCCGAGTGATGGGCACCTACAGCTCATTGGTGCACATGGGGAGTGAAGGTTAGCCCATCTGGTCTAATCCCACAGAAGAATCTAAAGCTGGTGTTGGTTATGACAGAAATGTGTCCGAGCACACAATGAATTGAAGCATAGGGGACTGTGTAGCTGCCGACCTCTCAGAAAGTGGCCTTATCTGATAAACTGGGGCAAGTGCAAATCATTTTAATGTCATGGCCAATCAAGGTTTTGACGTAATGAAAAGAGGCCTATGGTACAGGCACACAGTAAGGTTTCCTGATGCAGTTTTGGAAGCAGTATCAGTAGTGGAAAATATAAACGACAGATATATCTTCTCAGATTTTTTAAATTTACTCCTGGTTTTGGCTTCCGAAACTGCATGCAGAAACCTGACCGTGTACTTTCACACTTGCGGCAGAAGATTCCGTCAGGCAGTTCCGTCGCCGAAACTGCCCGCCAGATCTGTCAAAACGCATGCAAACTGATGTCATTTGTCAGACGGATCAGGATCCGTATGACAAATGCTTTGAAGTGCCGGATCAGTCTCTCCGGTGTCATCCAGAAAAACGGATCCGGCATTTATTTTTTACATTTTTTGCAGTCTGAGCATGTGCAGACCGCAATGCCGGATCCGTTTTGTCGGAACATTCAGGGCCAGATCCGGCATTAATGCATTTTAATGGGGAAAAATGCCGGATCCGGTATTCCTGCAAGTGTTCCGGAATTTTGGACGGAGCTAAAACCGCAGCATGCTGCGGTATTATCTCCGTCCTGAAAAGGCAAAATGACTGAACTGAAGACATCCTGATGCATCCTGAACAGATTACTCTCCATTCAGGATGCATGGGGATAAAACTGATCAGTTATTTTCCGGTATAAAGCCTCTAGGACGGAACTCAATGCCGGAAAAGAATAACGCTAGTGTGAAAGTACCCTTAGGCCTCTTTCACATGGACGAGTTTTCCGTGCGGGTGCAATGCGTGAGGTGAACGCATTGCACCCGCACTGAATCCGGACCCACTCACTTCAATAGGGCTGTTCAGATGAGCGGTGATTTTCATGCATCACTTGTGCGTTGTGTGAAAATCGCAGCATGTTCTATATTCAGCGTTTTTTACGCAACGCAGGCCCCATAGAAACTAATGGGGATGTGTGAAAATTGCAAGCATCCACAAGCAAGTGCGGATGCGGTGCGATTTTCACACATGGTTGCTAGGAGATGATAGGGATGAAAGCAACCCCGGACCCCATTAAAGTGTATTCATTTTATTATTTTCCCTTATAACATGGTTATAAGGTAAAATAATAGCATTCTTAACCCAGTGAAGAAGTCCGGGTTCGTGTCTGGGTACCACATTCAGTTTTTTTTCATGTGCGTGCAAAACGCATTGCACTCGCGCGGAAAAAACTGAGTATCGGAACACAATCGCAGTCAAAACTGACTGCAATTGCATGCCTACTCACACGGTTTTCCCGCAATGCACACGTGACGCATCCGGAGCAATACCGGAACGCCTGTGTGAAAGAGGCCTTACCCTTAGGATGCTGCCCCACAGCGCAGTTGTGATGCAGTTGAAAACTGCGTGTAGTTGACTACATGCTGTTACTGCATCGACAAACATGCATTCATAATGCAGTCAGGGTGCTGGCAACGAAAACACACCAAAAACACATGCAGTTTTTGCAACAACATACCTGTGTTTATGATGCATTTTCTTCTAGCAAAGGAAAAACACAGAGCAGACTTAGATTACATTAATGTAACTCTATTTAGTAATTCATGTAATTTAGTTTCGCTATTTGGGATTTGCTTTTTTTTCCCTTTGCTGGAAGGAAAGGCAGCATAAATGCATGTTTTTTTAATGCATTTTTTTGCAGCACCCAAAATGCATGCAGCCAAACCACAAGCACCCACAACAGCCAACGGACGCATGACTTTGTGGCTGACATGAGTGGAGGCGGCTTGGACGTATGCAGCCTGCCGCTACATTTAGATGTACCCTAAAAATTAACTAAAACTGCTGAGAAAAGTCTAGGTGTAACAGGAGCATTACACATTTCCAAATTTTTGTGTCCTGCTATCATTATAGCACTCTTTCAGTTGGAGATATTTATATAAAAGGTTGAGAGCAGATGATTTATTAATTACTAATTCATTAATGAACAATTCTGTAGTGATTTCTGCGCCTGGCTGCACGTTAGGCGCTCATTATGCTTGAATGCTTTTAAATTTAACCCCTACGTTTTCATTGCAACAGCCCAGTCACATCATGTTGTATGCATCTGTAACATATGGGGTTGAGGTATCTGAGACTCCATATTAGGAGCTGCTATTGGGATTGTCTGGATTTCTAGAATAGTTATACTGTCATGTGTTTAAATGCAATTGCTACATATAATACATTTAAACATTTCCCATCAAATGCTTCACCATTTTAAACTTACCGGTATATGTATTCATTTTATGTATAAACTGTTAAATACTGTTGGTAGATGAACATGCGCTAGGGATTTATGTGCATGAGCCACTTTCTGTGATTTTGAAAACTTTCTTTTGGCTGAGACCTTTTAAAGAACATCTGTCACAATGGTCAACCCTATTAAAGCAGGCATACTGCCTAATAGGGTTGATCATGCTGAGCTAAATGAGCCCTCTATGGCTGCATTCGGATATACCATTGCAGCAAAATTCCTATTTTTATACTTATGCAAAGAACGTGCTCGAAGCACCAAAGGGTCGACCTAACCCCTAAGAGCACTGCTTCACTTCCTCTCACCCATCACCTCTCCCCCTAATGTCCTGATTGACAAGGCCAGGCATCCTCAGTATTCAGATGCCTGGCCCTGAAATCTCACACATGTGCAGGCAAGACTTCAATCAGCGCATGTGCAGTGCAGAGCTCAGAGCAAGGAGAGCCTCATGAGCTGCACTGCACATGCGCTGATTGAAATCTTGCTGGCACATGGTTGAGATTTCAAGGCCAAGCATCCTAATAGTGACGATGCCTGGCCGTGTCAATCAAGGCATGAAGTAGAGTGGCGATGGGGGAGAGGAGGAGATGAATCGGTGCTTTGAGTAGTTAGGCCTTCCCCTCAGGGCTCTGAGCACCTGATTTGCATACAAATAAAAGTAGGAATTTCTCTGCAACAGCATATCCAATTGCAGACATAACAGGCTCATTTAATTCACCACGATCAACCCTACCAGGTAGTATGCCTGGCTTAATAGGGTTGATCATGATGACTCATGCTCTTTAAATTATGCCAACACTAAGACATATTTTACAAAAATTTAGCGTTTTTCTTTTATTCCAAAAATCAGTTCAAACGAAAGCAACAAAATCCACATTAAAGACATCTCCTATACAATGAGGAACATAAGTATTTGAACACCCTGTGATTTTGCAAGTTCTCCCACTTAGAAATCATGGAGGGGTCTGAAATTCACGTTGTAGGTGCATTCCCACTCTGAGAGACAGAATTATTTTTTTTAAATTCAGGAAATCACATTGTATGATTTTTAAAGAATTTATTTGTCTTGCACTGCTGAACATAAGTATTTGAACACCTGAGAAAATCAGTGTTAATATTTGGTACAGAAGCCTTTGTTTGCAATTACAGAGGTGAAACGTTTCCTGTAGCTCTTGACCAGGTTTGCACACACTGCAACAGGGATTTTGGCCCACTCCTCCACACAGATCTCCTCTAGATCTGTCAGGTTTCGGGGCTGCCGCTGAGCAACACGGAGTTTCAGCTCCCTCCAAAGATGTTCTATTGGATTTAGGTCTGGAGACTGGCTAGGCCTTGATATGCTTCTTACTGAGCCACTCCTTGGTTATCCTGACTGTGTGCTTCGGGTCATGTTGCCTGTGCATCCCACAGGCAACATGCAAGACACGACTAAGGCCGTGACCAAGGTCCCATATTAGGACCGAAACGTTGGCCAGTTTGTGCATATTTCATTCCTGGATGCTGACAAAAATGAAATGATAAATGATGAAATGAATAATGAAATGAAATGAAAATATAAATTTTCAAAACTACCTAAACGAGTGCCGTGGTTTCCTTTCACTGCTTCGGGTCATTGTCATGTTGGAAGACTCAGCCACGACCTATCTTCAATGCTCTGACTGAGGGAAGGAGGTTGTTGCTCAAAATCTCACAATAAATGGCCCCATTCTTGTCCCCTTCGCAGAAAAGCACCCCCCAAAGCATGATGTTACCACCCCCATGCTTCACAGTAGGGATGGTGTTCTTGGGATGCAACTCATCCTTTTTTTTCCTCCAAACACGACGAGTGAAGTTCTACTTTGGTCTCATCTGACCACATGACTTTCTCCCATGCCTCCTCTGGATCATCCAGATGATCATTGGCAAACTTCAGACGGGCCTGGACATGTGATGACTTGAGCAGGGGAACCTTCCGTGCAATGCATAATTTGAAACCATGACGGCGTAGTGCTCTACCGACAGTGACCTTTGAAACTGTGGTCCCAGCTCTCTTCATGTCATTGACCAGCTCCTCCCTTGTAGTTCTGGGCTGATTCCTCACCTTTCTTATCATCAGTGATCCCCCTCGAGGTGAGATCTTGCATGGAGCCCCAGTCCGAGGGAGACTGACAGTCGTCTTTAGCCTCTTCCATTTTCTAACAATTGCTCCAACAGTTGATCTATTTTCACCAAGCTGCTTGGGAATTGCATTGTAGCCATTTCCAGCCTTGTGGAGGTCCACAATTTTGTCTCTGGTGTCTTTTGACAGCTCTTTGGTCTTGCCCATGGTAGTAGTTGGCGTCTGACTGACTGTGGGGTAGACAGGGGTCTTAAAAGAGCTCAGACCGGTGCTACTAAGTTAGATTAATGAGTGGAGTAGAGGTGGACTTTTTAACCCCTATTTCACCTTAAGGACCAGGCCATTTTTTGCAAATCTGACCAGTGTCACTTTAAGTGCTGATAACTTTAAAACGCTTTTACTTACCCAGGCCGTTCTGAGATTGTTTTTTCGTCACATATTGTACTTCATGACACTGCTAAAATTGGGTCAAAAAAGTAAATTTTTTTGCATAAAAAAATACCAAATTTAGCAATTTTTAAAAAAAATTTGCAAATTTCAAAGTTTCAGTTTCTCTACTTCTGTAATACATAGTAATACCCCCAAAAATTGTGATGACTTTACATTCCCCATATGTCTACTTCATGTTTGTATAATTTTGGGAATTATATTTTTTTTTTTGGGGATGTTACATAGCTTAGAAGTTTAGAAGCAAATTTTGAAATTCTTCAGAAATTTTCTAAATCCCACTTTTTATGGACAAGTTCAGGTCTGAAGTCACTTTGTGAGGCTTACGTAATAAAAACCATCCAAAAATGACCCCATTTTAGAAACTACACCCCTCAAGGTATTCAAAACAGATTTTACTAACTTTGTTAACCCTTTAGGTCTTCCACAAGACTTCATGGCAAATGGACATAAAATTTAAGAATTTTGATTTTTTTTGAAAATTTTCCAATAAAATCAATTTTTTACAGGAACAAAGCAAGGGTTAACTGCCAAACAAAACTCAATATGGGTTGCCCTGATTCTGTAGTTTGCAGAAACACCCCATATGTGGTCGTAAACTACTGTTTGGCCAAACGGGAGGACATAGAAGGAGGGGAACGCCATATGGGTTTTGCAAGGCAGATTTTGCAGGACTGGTTTTGTTTATACCATGTCCCATTTCAAGCACCCTGTTGCACCCCTAGAATAGAAATTTCAAAAAAGTGACTCCATCTAAGAAAGTACACCCCTCAAGGTATTCAAAACTGGGTTTACAAACTTTGTTAACCCTTTAGGTGTTCCACAAGAGTTAATGGCAGATGGAGAAACAATTTAGGAATTTCAATTTTTTGGAACATTTTCAATTTTAACCCATTTTTTCCAGTAATAAAGTAAGGGTTAACTGCCAAACAAAACTCAATATGGGTTGCCCCGATTCTGTAGTTTGCAAAAACACCCCATATGTGGTCCTAAACTACTGTTTGGCCAAACGGGAGGACATAGAAGGAGGGGAACGCCATATGGGTTTTGGAAGGCAGATTTTGCTAGACTGTTTTCTTTTTACACCATGTCCCATTTGAAGCCCCCCTGATGCACCCCTAGAGTAGAAACTCCAAAAAAGTGACCCCATCTAAGAAACTACACCCCTCAAGGTATTCAAAACTGATTTTACAAACGTCGTTAACCCTTTAGGTGTTCCGCAAGAATTAATGGAAAATAGAGATACAATTAAAAAATTTCATTTTTTTGGCAGATTTTCCATTTTAATATATTTTTTCCAGTTACAAAGCAAGGGTTAACAGCCAAACAAAACTCATTATTTATGGCCCTGATTCTGTAGTTTACATATGTGGTCGTAAACTGCTGTACGGGCACACGGCAGGGCGCAGAAGGAAAGGAATGCCATACGGTTTTTGGAAGGCAGATTTTGCTAGACCATGTCCCATTTGAAGCCCCCCTGATGCACCCCTAGAGTAGAAACTCCAAAAAAGTGACCCCATTTTAGAAACTACGGGATAGGGTGGAAGTTTTGTTGGTACTAGTTTAGGGTACATATGATTTTTGGTTGCTCTATATTACACTTTTTGTAAGGCAAGGTAACAAGAAATAGCTTTTTTGGCACCGTTTTCTTTTTTTTGTTATTTACAACATTCATCTGACAGGTTAGATCATGTGGTATTTTTATAGACCAGGTTGTCACGGACGCGGAGATACCTAATATGTATACAATTTTTTTATTTATGTAAGTTTTACACAATGATTTCATTTTTGAAACAAAAAAAATCATGTTTTAGTGTCTCCATAGTCTGAGAGCCATAGTTTTTTCAGTTTTTGGGCGATTATCTTAGGCCTCTTTCACACTTGCGTTGTTGGGATCCGGCATGCACTTCCGTTGCCGGAGGTGCCCGCCGGATCCGGAAAAACGCAAGTGTACTGAAAGCATTTGAAGACGGAACCGTCTTCCAAATGCTTTCAGTGTTACTATGGCACCCAGGACGCTATTAAAGTCCTGGTTGCCATAGTAGGAGCGGGGAGCAGGGGAGCGGTATACTTACAGTCCGTGCGGCTCCCGGGGCGCTCCAGAATGACGTCAGAGCGCCCCATGCGCATGGATGACGTGATCCATGCGATCACGTGATCCATGCGCTTGGGGCGCCCTGACGTCACTCTGGAGCGCCTGGGGAGCCGCACGGACGGTAAGTATACTGCTCCCCCGCTCCCCACTACACTTTACCATGGCTGCCAGGACTTTAGCGTCCCGGCAGCCATGGTAACCACTCTGAAAAAGCTAAATGTCGGCTCCGGCAATGCGCCGAAACGACGTTTAGCTTAAGGCCGGATCCGGATCCCTTCCAATGGGCATTAATTCCGGATCCGGCCTTGCGGCAATGTTCCGGATTTTTGGCCGGAGCAAAAAGCGCAGCATGCTGCGGTATTTTCTCCGGCCAACAAACGTTCCGTTCCGGAACTGAAGACATCCTGATGCATCCTGAACGGATTTCTCTCCATTCAGAATGCATTAGGATAAAACTGATCAGGATTCTTCCGGCATAGAGCCCCGACGACGGAACTCTATGCCGGAAGACAATAACGCAAGTGTGAAAGAGCCCTTAGGTAGGGTCTCATTTTTTGTGGGATGAGATGACTGTTTGATTAGCACTATTTTGGGGTGCATATGACTTTTTGATCGCTTGCTATTACACTTTTTGTGACGTAAGATGACAAAAAATTGCTTTTTTTACATCGTTTTTATTTTTATTTTTTTACGGTGTTCACCTGAGGGGTTAGGTCATGTGATATTTTCATAGAGCCGGTCGATACGGATACGGCGATACCTAATATGTATACTTTTGTTTTATTTATGTAAGTTTTACACAATGATTTCATTTTTGAAACAAAAAAAATCATGTTTTAGTGTTTCCATAGTCTAAGAGGCCTAGTCTAAGAAGTCTTTTTTCACTTTTTAATTTTTTTTTTGACCAAGACCCACTTGGTTCTTGAAGATCCAGTGGGTCTGATGTCTGTATAATACAGTACAGTACACTATATAGTGTATTGTACTGTATTTTACTTACACTTTGTCTGAACAGATCTATGCCTTTAGCACAGATCTGCTCAGCACCATGGACAGCAGGATGCCTGAGAAGGCGTCCTGTTGCCATGGGAACCTTCCCCGTCTGAAAAATCTTTATTTTGGGCATTTTAAAGTTTCAGACCTGCGGTTTGCAGCGCTTTCTGCAGTTTCTGATCCCCGCGGTCCCTGACCGCGGGGATCAGAAACTGCAGAAAGCGCTGCAAACCGCAGGTCTGAACTGACCTGCGGTTTGCTGCAATCGCCGATACAGGGGGGTCACATGACCCCCCCAGTGTTGTGACAGGATGCCCGCTGAATGATTTCAGCGGGCATCCTGTTCCGTTTAACCCCCGCCGTACTGTACCGGTACGTCATGTGTCCTTAAGGACTCGGGAAACATGCCGTACCGGTATGTCATGTGTCCTTAAGGGGTTAAAGGCACAGTAACAGGTCTTTGAGAGCCAGAATTCTTGCTGTTTCTCAGGTGTTCAAATACTTATGTTCAGCAGTGCAAGACAAATACATTCTTTACAAATCATACAATGTGATTTCCTGTTTTTTTTTTTTATTCTGTCTCTGAGTGGGAATACACCTACAATATGAATTTCAGACCCCTCCATGATTTCTAAGTGGTAGAACTTCAAACTTCACAGGGTGTTCAAATACTTCTGTTCCTTATTGTACAGTACATACACTTCCATATTTCAGTATTTTGGATTAGTTTTTGTATGCCAAAACCAGGAATAGGTTCCTTATCTTTCCATACTGGAAAGCAACATGGCTAGGCAGCACGGAAAACCTTCAGTGCACTGGTTTATTTTGGAAAGGGCGACTTGATTGTACTGAATTCCATTAAGACTACACATAGATTAGTGTCTCTACATCTGTAAATTGAACAATATTAATAATTCAGAGGCAAATGTAAGAAGCGCCGTAATAGGCAATGTCGGTGCATTAACATAGACTGAAACATTTTACAACACATTAACGGACAAGTAGAGACAAGTGATATGATTACTGCTGCTTCACAATATATCAGTGCACAGTCACTAGCAAACAATAAAGACTGCAGTGATTATATGAGTTTTACAGGTTTAAAAAAAAAACTGTATATTGTACATAATTTCTCAGGTAGTAAATGAAATGTAAAGACCCCTCTATTAGAGTGTGAAGATGTAGTTTGGTGATCTCTTTCAGTGAAACATTAAGCTAAACATTCGTACAAATGCCTTCAGGAGCTTAAAACGATTATTCCCTGCAATGACTGGTTATCAGCTCTGCAGGGGCGTAACAAGTAATGATGGGGCCCAGTAGCAAAACTTTTCACCATGACCACTTTCAGCAACATGTTCAGAAACACTTATGATTAGCCTCCCAAATGCACAGGGCTAAGGCACACAGTTATATCAAAGTGCAGGGATACTGCACATAGTGATGTCACAGTACAGGGATAATGTATACTGTGAAGTCACAGTATAGGAATAGTACACACACTGATGTCACAACTTTGGCGTAATGCATTGCACAGGGATAATCTATTCAGTGATGTTGCAATACCGGAATTATGCAAACAGTGGTTACAAATGCACAGAAGAGACTAAAGTGGAGACATTTGGCTATAATGCATGGTGCCTTGTTGGGAAAACCCATAAACAGCATATCAGCACAAACACCTCATACCAACTGTCAAGCATGGAGATGGAGGGGTGATGAATTGGGCTTGTGATATCAAACATACATCCTAAAAAATGATACTATAATTACCCACTATTAACAAGTTTGTCCAGTAGTTCATATAATACAGGAACATATCATATTCTTAAATGAATAAACTGGACAAGCGTCAATGACCCTTTCCAAGCACAGTTATGTCTGAACAAAGATGTACTCTGTTAAGTCATTATATGTTAGACAGCTGTAACTAACTAAGCCCATAGTTTATTAACATGTAATACATGCAGATCTAACCTTTTCCAGTGCAAGGATCTGCTGCCTTTGGCGTTCATCCAGGTTTTGATTTTTACTTTGCAGCATAGCCCGTTCTTCTTCTAGTCTAACTATTTTTTCCTTTATCCTAGCTTTTTCAGATTCCAGGTCTTGTATGGTGGCTTCTTGTGTCATCTGTGTAGCTTGCAACATTCCAATGTGACCTGTAAAAAAAAAAAAAAAGCCAATTTTATTAGTAAAAGTTTTCTACCAGTCCATATGTGCCTAAAGGGGTTTTCTTAATAGAAAAGAAAATAATTAAAATACACGTCCAGGTTTTTGAAGTCAAGAGTGGATCATAAATGTAGGAAACATACAAAGGAGAGCTATCTTATCCTCTTTTTGAATCCACTCATGGCTTTGGCTTCAAAGCTGCTTAAAGAAAACCCTGAATGTTAAAACCCAGCCCGAGCTGGTAATTTTTTGGGTCAAGTCAGTATATCAGCTAAAGAGTGGGTTCAATCTGCTAGGGTCATCTTTTCCTAGAATTATTACTCATTGTGAGATCTAGTTACCAAACCATAAGAAGACCTAGGTAAAAGTGGTGCTTCTCATCTTCACTAGTCAACACTTGTGTGCATATGGAAACATTTGCAAAGCTAGGTCCACAGCAGCATCAACAATTTCCATTGTTCTGCTCTGTTAAAGGAGCAGATTAACAAAAATAATGGAAGTACCGGTTCTCCGCATAAGTGAACCAAATGGAACTAAACAGACCCCATTGACAATGATGGGGTCCATTTGGTTTTTGTTCGGGGCAGCAGTTTTTTTACTGGTCTAGAAAAGTCCTTGACACGGGACTTTTTTGTCCAATATTTTTGAAGGAAATGTGGCCTCTGACTCTGATGTGAACAAGCCCTAGTGGTCTTATTTCATGTATAATATAATAACAAGATAAAATCATCAAACATTTATGTGAGCCTATGGATTTTACGTGGTTCCAGTATATAAAAAGAAAGTAATTCATAAAAAATAAAAAACAAACACCCACTGGCTTTTAACACAAGTTCTGTAGCCTGCTGCTGTAGTCGCTCCCGAGCAGCTGCTATTTCACTTTCCATGTCCTTCTGTTTGCTAAGTAAAGACATCTCCTCCTGCTTCACATTTTCCAGCTGTTTTTGAAGGACCTAAGGGGACATATAAAATTTATGAAATATATAACAGAATGCAGTCGTGACAGAGAGTCTGTTCAATCTTACAGCAATAAATGGCAAACTCCATCATAAGGTGGCAGTGACTTAATCTATCACCCTAGAAACAAACATGTGCTAGCTGCAAGCATTTATCAAGCTTGTCAATGAATGTACTTCCATAGGCTCTGCAATATCATCTTGATTCTCTACATTTTCACAAAATTTAAGCAAACATAAAAAATAAATATGCCTGGAGAAACACAATATTTCCTTACAGTAGTTGCATCTATTAAACTATCGTAGCACAGCATGGTGGCTTGGTGGTTATCCTTGCAGAGCTGGGTCAAATCTAGCCAAGGGCAACATCTACCGGTACATAGTTTCTATGTTGTTGACATGTTTGGGTTTCCTCCAGGTACTCTGCCCACACACACACTAAAAACATTCTGATAGGTTAATTTGGAATTTAGATTGTGAACCCTAATTACAGCTACTAATGTGTTGACAATTTCTGAACAGCGTTGCAGAATATGTTGGAGCCATATAAATAAGTAAACTAATAATACCATTGGGACACACAATATTATACTAAAAGTTTCTAGCACATGCCTATGCACACAGGCGCCGTGTTCAGTGGTGATCTGCTGCCAGTGTTTCCTTTCAGCCCTGGCCACAGCATGCTTGCTGCTTGTTTCCTGCATTTCCTTAAAGGGTTTCTGTCACCTGAAAAATGGGTATTAAGCTGGCTGACATTAGCGATGTGCTAATCTAGGCTGAACATAACTATATTAGTGCCATCTCACTGCCTAAAGCCTTTATTGAGAAAAATGAACTTTTATAATATGCTAATTAGCCTCTAGGAGCAGGGGGGGGGGGGGGGGGCATTGCACCTGCTCCTAGAGGCTCTGTTTGCCCACCTTTTTTCACGCCCTTCTTCTCTTGATTGACAGGGCTAGGGCAGCGCTGCTCTCCTCCCAACGGCCGTGTCTTCAGTGTAAATCTCACGCTGTTCAGTATTCGGCGCAGGCGCAGTGAGGGAAGGACGCTCGGCGGCAGCTGACTTCCTCACTGTGCCTGCGCCGAATTCTGAACGGAGCGAGATTTATACTGTAGACATGGCCGGAGGTAGGAGACCAACGATGCCTGCCCCTGTCAATCTAGTGTAGCAGGGCATGGCCAGAGGTGGGAGAACGGAGCCTCTAGGAGCAGGGGCAACGCCCCCCCTGCTCCTAAAGGCTAATTAGCATATTATAAAAGTTTTTTTTCTCAATAACGGCGGCAAGTAGTGAGATGGCACAAATATAGTTATGTTCAGCTTAATACCTATTTTTCAGGTGACAGAAACTCTTTAAGTGCTGATGCGCATCACTTCCTGTGTTTTATGGGTTAGATCATGTGACCTCGCCAACCAATCCTAGCCCTCCTTCACATATATAAGTGGCTCAGCCCCCTTCCCAGATGCCTTAGTGTCAAGGTCCTTGTGTCCTGCTAAGGTTCCTGATATCCGCTTGTGTTCCTGACTCGTACTTGTATTCCTGGACTCTGCTACCTGTTTGATCCCTGCCTGCTTGCCTTGACTCTTCTGTTGCTGATCCAGATTGCCTGACCTGTACCCTGACCTATTGCCTGTCTGAGTTTGCCTTTGCCTCATTCTTCAGTCCTGCACTGTTGCTCCTGGTTACGACTCAGCCTGCTAACAATGCCCAGCTTCCTCGTGTGCCTATCCTCCTCAAGAGGTGTTCCCCTTGGGAAAGTCTATCCCCACCATCAGGGGTACTGTGAAGATCAAGGGGTTCACTTAGACAATGCCCTTAGAGGAGGTAGGACACGTGACACAGTGGGTTCACACCCGCTGGTTCTTGAGAGGAGGCAAGTACATTTTCCCACAATTTTTTGATGGACCTTCTTTGGTCTTCATTTGCAAAGGAAAAGATCCAGACAGTAGAAGCTATTCCCCAATGCTAGTAAGAAACCTTCAAGACATGGCAGCATGAACAGCTATTCAATAAACCAATAGTAGGGAAGTAATTAATTTTAAGAATTATCCTTTAATACTGAGGTATTCATTTAGTGATTACTTTTGCTGTAGTATTTATGCAATGTAGACCACTATATACTATGCCAAAAGTAGTTTTATCTAAAAAGTCTAGAATCTAAGAAAGTAGCACTAGCAGTGTATTTACCTGAACATTGTTCTCTGCTGTAGCCAGAGAAGCTTGTAGTTTTTGGCACTTTTCTCTAAGACTCCCTGCTTCTTCCTGTACAACTTGGAATTCAGTTTTAAGGATCCCAAGGTTCTTCTGTAAGACAGCTTCTTGAGTTTGAAATTCTCGCTTCAGTTCTGCTTCTTTCTGCTTACAGGCATGCAAACTCTCAGCAGTGAAGTGCTGAGACCTTTTCAAAGCTTCCAATTCATGTTCGTAGAAAGCCTGAGCTTTACTCAACTTCCCTTCATAATCTTCTACTAACTTTTTCCTCTCAAGACGTAGGTCTTCCAACTTTTTATTCAATTCTTCCACTTGTAATCGATGCATTTCCTCAAGTGTTTCCTGGCCCTTATTTAAAGTAGCATTTTGACTGTGTTGAACTTTCAGGAGCTCCTGAATTTCTAATCTATGAGTTGCTCTCAATTCTTCAAGGGCAGTGCGTTTGTCTTTTTCAAACTGGACCTGAAGCTGCATAAAACTCCGTATCCTCTCCTCAAACCTCTTCCTTATCTCCTCCACCTCTCGGGACATGGTAACAACTCTCTGCACATGTTGGGCTTCTGCACAAAGTTGCATATCTTCTACTCGATGTTTGTAAACTTCAAATTCAGTAAGTGCTTGGTGTTTCATCTTTTTATGTTCCTCTAAGGATTCTTCCAGTGCTTGTATTTTTCTTTTTAGCTCTGTTTCCTCTGACACTTTATTTCTATATTGTAATATTTTTTCCCTGGTTTCAGCAAGAATTTGCTGAATTTCTTCTTCATGGGCTTCTTTAATGGCTTGTACTCCTGATTCATGCTCATCATTCCTAGTATTTAAGGCATATATGACCTGACAATAAAAATATACAGAATTATGAACATGAAATACAATAACATATGAAAGAAGGCGTGAGCTGTATTTTTCTTTTTCAGTAAGTACCACATAATAGTCAAAATAATCATTACTAGACTTACTAACATTCATAGAGATTGCAGGATAGCACAGTACACATTAGTACCAATGCATCTCAATATGTATCAATTTTTTTACGACACACAATAATAAAGGAAAGGTGAAATGGTAGTGAGTATAGAAGTATAGGGGTCAACAGATCACTGCATGTCTAATAAGCTACTCAGTAGCCAGGCAATATAGCATGATATTTGTCACACTACATGGAAAGTGACAAAGTTTTTTTTTCTCTGCCACCATTATGTTGTCTCATAAAAGTATTAGACTATAGGATTATGGGGAATATTTTTGTGTATTTATGTAATACATTTGACATTTTTTAGGTCTGTAAAAAAAAATCCTGATATCCGTTCACATCTTACATTTCATAAACAAAGATTTTGAAGAAATAAAACAATTGTTTTATGGGGAGGTTTTTATGCTCATTTGGCTATGGTTCTTATCTATCATATCAACATATATAACATAATATAAGGGGGGAAACTGTCCCTATACAAGATAACAGAGCATTATTCATGTTACTCTCCGCTCATGACCTACTTTTTTGTGAAACACTCCACTCTTGATCTGCTACAACACTGCACAACAGGAAGAATGCTCTTTTCTGGTCCAAGACCTTTTCATGGATAGAAAAGAAAGTACTGGCTTACTAGGCAGCACATAAACAAAAAGCACCGAACGGGCTTTAGGGAAAACTAAGGTATAATCACCAAAAGTAATGGAGGAGTTTATGAATATGTGCCAAAATATACAAGTTTACTTGCCCAAGATGACAGAAGAATGGTCTAGGTAATATTAAATTTCCCACTACAATATTGGGACCACCCAACCTTCCCTCTTTTCCATTGGATGATTGAAACTTCCCAGCCCCTACTGGTATCCCTCAGGGCTGTATAGCTGCACAGCCTCAAACTATTATACATCTCCAAACAATCTCCTGGTGAACCTTAGGCACACAAAAACATACATATCAGTGTATTACAAAATACATTAAACTAAAAAAGCCAGTGGCAAAAAGAATCAGAGTTCAGGGGCTGAAAAGATGAGTGTCAGCACTTGCAACTTGGGAAGTGACTGAGTTTTGTACTTAACCTTTCTCCCTGAAAAAGGTGAGACAAGCACTAAAATATAAGAAAGCCACAAAGCAATAAGAAGACATGTCTGCTAGCAGCATCAACTGGTTGAACCCCCTTAAACTTTAACATTAGACTCCACCATGGTATACACCAGGACAACGACAAGGTCACCAACTACACAAAAAGTTCTCCTGTTCTTCTTTACTTATTCTTTGGTTTCATTTCCTAATCTAATGATAATGCAAATGCTCTTAGTGGTTACATTTCAAAATGTATTTAGGTAACTTGAAAGTGATAAACATCCATCTTCCTCTGGGGCCTAGCACCCAGTATCTAGAAATTCAAAAACCAAAGGACATTGTTGACATCTATTTTACTACATTTGACCAGAGCTAGTTGAATAAGGTAGTCTTCCTGTGGTCTGGCTGTTTCAGCATTTTTGAAATTAAGACTTTACCATCACTACTGTGACTCATTCAGGCTCTTCCTTTTCCCATTCCACCTCATCTTTCTTTTTATAGAGGACACATCTTCTGTGAGCTGTCACTCCGGATTAGCTTGTTAGAGTCTATTTCAGACCTACATTTACATAAGCCTACAGTACAGACCAAAAGTTTGGACACACCTTCTCATTCAAAGAGTTTTCTTTATTTTCATGACTATGAAAATTGTAGATTCACACTGAAGGCATCAAAACTATGAATTAACACATGTGGAATTATATACATAACAAACAAGTGTGAAACAACTGAAAATATGTCATATTCTAGGTTCTTCAAAGTAGCCACCTTTTGCTTTCATTACTGCTTTGCACACTCTTGGCATTCTCTTGATGAGCTTCAAGAGGTAGTCCCCTGAAATGGTTTTTACTTCACAGGTGTGCCCTGTCAGGTTTAATAAGTGGGATTTCTTGCCTTATAAATGGGGTTGGGACCATCAGTTGCGTTGAGGAGAAGTCAGGTGGATACACAGCTGATAGTCCTACTGAATAGACTGTTAGAATTTGTATTATGGCAAGAAAAAAGCAGCTAAGTAACGAAAAACGAGTGGCCATCATTACTTTAAGAAATGAAAGTCAGTCAGTCAGTCAGCCGAAAAATTGGGAAAACTTTGAAAGTAAGGGCTATTTGACCATAAAGGAGAGTGATGGGGTGCTGCGCCAGATGACCTGGCCTCCACAGTCACCGGACCTGAACCCAATTGAGATGGTTTGGGGTGAGCTGGACTGCAGAGTGAAGGCAAAAGGGCCAACAAGTGCTAAGCATCTCTGGGAACTCCTTCAAGACTGTTGGAAGACCATTTCAGGTGACTACCTCTTGAAGCTCATCAAGAGAATGCCAAGAGCAAATGCCAATGTCAAAGCAAAAGGTGGCTACTTTGAAGAACCTAGAATATGACATATTTTCAGTTGTTTCACACTTGTTTGTTATGTATATAATTCCACATGTGTTAATTCATAGTTTTGATGCCTTCATAGTCATGAAAATAAAGAAAACTCTTTGAATGAGAAGGTGTGTCCAAACTTTTGGTCTGTACTGTATATCTACAAGAAACCCCTATTTCGTGAGTGCATTTGACACTTGCATTACTGCAATTTGGAAGAATCCTGATCCTCCATCATAGCGTATTGTAGAATTAAAGACATATGTATGTCTTTATACTAACATTTTATTGGATTGAATATACAATGTCAACTTCTACAAAGACACTTTAACGGGTCATGGAAACTTTTAGATGTGGGTGTCAACTCTTTTTCATTTGAACTATTGCTGTCATCCCCATTTTAATACTTTTCACTTTTCTCCTACTCTTCTCCCTTTACTAACATAACCTGTTTTCCTACTGTACATCACCATTTCCTGGCCACTGACAAAACACTATCTCTGGTGTAAATTTTTTATACATACTTTTAAAAGGGAATCTGTAACCACTATTATGCTACCTTAACTAAGGGCAGCATAAACTGGTGACATATCCCCTTAGCAAAATGCTGGGTCGCTTTTTTCAACTGACCCAGTAAAAATCTGTACTAAACAGCTCTAGCATTGGAACTGTTCAATACACAGTGTAAGCCAATGAGTCCTGATATTCATGAAAACCTGGCTCTCCCCACTGACTGCACTGAGTGCTATAGGAGAAAATATATAAATCAGTGGCGGGGGAAAGGGCTGGGCGACCCGGGTCCACCTGAACTTAAGGACTAATCAATGCGCATTGTGTACTAAACAGCTTGCGACTTGGGGAGTGACTGAGCTTTGTACCTAATCTAAGCACTAAAACAGAAGAAAGACCCTAACCAACAGCCCTCAGCACCAAAGCCCCTTCAACTTTACTTTAATATTAAAATCTCTTGGATATGTCTTTAGACTCCACCATGGCATACAAGATCCACCAGGATAACTACAAGGTCACCAACTACGTTGATAGTTTTTGTTACGGTAAATTGGTACTGAACAGCATCAGCACTGGAGCTGTTCAATACACAAGAGCTAATTAAGTCTCCCCACCTGCTGATTATAATAGGAAAAAAGCTGCAGTGGGGCAAGGAAGAGAGCTGGGAGGACATGAATACGAGGACTTTTTGTCACGTGCTGTGTATTGAACAGCTCCAGAGTGAAGCATAGTCCATCTGGTCCAAACCTTTAGAAAAGCTATAGTACAAACTGTAAATTGCCGTCTATGATAGACAGAAGACACTGTTCACAGTTTGAAGATTACAGGACTGCATAGCTAGAGACCAATCAGAACATCCATGGTGATCCCTGTCCACTGCCCAAATCCAGCTACAATGGGCACGTAGGTAAGTATCTCAACTGAACCATGGAGCCATAGAAGGTGGTTTGGTGCCTTTAATCTTGTTTTCTCTTACATCTTGTAGGTGTGTGTGCATTACTTATGTCTTGAAGCCAGATACCATCAAAGTTCTTGTGAAGTTATTACCATGACTTGGAGCTGTTTTGGTGGAATGAAGGAAGCCTACCTAATATTAAACCAGTATTTGTTATTTGTATTAAACAGTATATGTTATGACTAGTCAATGTATATTGACTTAAAGGGAATGTGTCATCTACATATAATGTGTAGCAACACATTCTTTTTTCAATACACAAAATACAATTAGAAATTAGTATACATTTTTCAACCCCTTTTTCCCTCCTTAACCCCCTTATCTCCCGCTCCAATATGCCCCGAGTTCTGGGCATACCCAGATCATATGTATGTAATCCGCCCCAGCAGTATCACATCGAGGGCAGTTAGAGGAATCTCTTATTCCACACTTGTTTAACCAAGTAGGGGTAACATATAATCTATGATAAATGTTAAACTGTATTAGGACGTGATTGAAGTTATGGGAAAGTACATCTGGATTAGTAAAAATACTCCCCCACCCTACACTTTGTATATTTGGGCAGTCCCTCTCCCAGGCCTTTTGCCCTGGTGATTGTGTCTCAAAAAACCGTGACTTAATTAACAATTTATATATATGTGAAATCTTCATTTTTACTGGTGTCTTCCCAAACCTCTCATTTAACGGGGAGGAATGATCTATTTCTAACAGTGATTTGTTATCCAAACTAAAAAGTGCCGAACGGAGCTGAAAATACCTAAACCATGACAGATTCTCTACACTATGTGCTTTTAATTTTCCGATTGCACATTTTTTAAATTCTATTTTCTAAGCAGTATCATGGGGGCTGCCATTTTGCCTGAGCTGTTCTTAACAGCATTTTGAGATATGCTTTACAGCAGCCACATCAACCACTAATGGTTTGATGACACAATAGTCTGGATAGGACCTCAATGACATCTATGAAAGAGTTTTCTAGGCATGCTGTGTGACCTGTGCAGGGGTCTGGAGGGAGTAGATAAACTGCCACCATTATATACCTTGAATAGATTCTGTGTTATCTATATATAGGTGTTATCTTTCATTGTAATCCTGTCTGTTATAATAATCTCATGACTGCTAAATCTGTCAACACATTATAAGGCCTAGTGGGCACTGTAAAAACTACAGGATTTTAGAATTTTTTGGCAAATAAAGTTCAATTTTAAAAACCAAAAATTATTTAAAGAATGTTTAACACAAAATCTTGATTTAGACAATAGGTCATTTTCCGATGAAACCTTCCCTTTAAATTGAGCCTCTGTTTTGGATCATTTACTAAGAACTGTATTATTCAATGTCGCTTAATTCCAGTAGAACTGTCAAACCCCCGGCACCTTCCCTGCAGCCAGTTCACTGTCTGCTCTTGCTAAATGTTCTGCATCCTACAGCACTTTAGGTAAATACAATGGAAATGAAATGTCCCTGTATCTGCCATTTGATGAGAAAATGAGCATTTGTTTCTTTCAGCCCAAAGAAACAAATGGGATCCATAAATAAACCTGTTCCTTGACACACAAAAATGTAAGAAAATGAATAATTTGAAACTTGGAAAGCTGATGCTTTTAAAATTCATAATATCAGAAATATTGTCACGGGGAGCCGGCAGTGCATTCTCCCTTCGCAGCGCCGGCAGCATTCCGCGCGCATAGCAGAGCGAGGACGCAGCAGGAGAGCTGAGCGCCGATAATGATGATCAGCGATCGGCTATGTTGGGCTGTGTTATGCGACTCACGTGACGCTTGCCACGTCATGTGACTCACCAGTCTGAGCTATTTAAACAGGCAGCCTGCTGGCCACAGGTTGCCTGTGATTGGTCTTTATACTTATACCAGTGTTCCTATTTACCTTGCTATTGTATTTGGACCTCGGCTTTGATTCTGACCTAGACCTTGTTACCTCCTTGGAATCAACGTGACCTCTCGGCTTCTGACTTCAGTTTGTTTTGACCTTGCTATTGTGTTTTTTCCCTTGTGTACCTGCGTGGCCTCCTGGCTTTGACCTTTGCTTCCCTGACTCTGTTACGTATTACTTTAGCACCCTTTAGGCCCCTGCACGTATCTAAGCTAGGGACCGCCACCAAGTTGTACGCAGTCAGTTAGGATGGGCCGTGCAAGTAGGTAGGGACAGAAGTGCGGGTGGAGATCAGGGCTGCACTCTTCCCTCCCTAGGTGACAGAATCACAGGCCTTACCTAAAACCATGGACCCTATGCGAGTCCTTACGGATAAGGTACATAGTCTCGCTCAAATGGTGCAGGATTTGGCAGAGAGGCTACAGGAGCAAGAATTGCATCCTACCCCACCTGTAGCGGCTTCTTCTGCTTAAAATCTTGAACCTCATGTAAAACTGCCTGACTGTTTTTTAGGGGATAAGAACAATTTCCTGACATTTAAAGAAAGCTGCAAGCTTTATTTTGGTTTACGTCCACATTCTTCGGGCTCTGAACAACAAAGGGTAGGCATTGTTATCTCTTTGTTGCAGGGAGACCCACAAGAATGGGCTTACTCTCTCCCCACGGATTCCCCTTGTCTAGCTAATATTGAATAGTTTTTTCAGGCCTTAAGTGTATTGTACTATGAACCTGATAAATCGGCAGTAGCTGAGAGTCAATTAAAGGGTTTCTATCACTTCATATCACATATTTAGGTGTCAGACACTAGCGATCCGCTAGTGTCTGCTCTAACAAACCATCCTAATATGATAGGTTTTGGGGCAGCCGTTTTGCTAAAATAACAACTTATATCTATATGCTAATGAGCCTCTAGGTGCTATGGGGGCGTCATTAGCACCTAGAGGCTCCGTCTACCTTCCTAAACTGCCGCCGCCCAGCGCGTCCCTCCAGCCCGCCCATCTCCTGCTGAATGCGATCCTCTCCGTGCGCGTCTCTGTTCTGCGCATGCGCAGTGAATGTCTGACCGCTTCCCTGCTCAGACATCTCCGCTGCGCCTGTTCCTCGGAGCACTATGATGTCATCGGCGCAGGCGCAGTGGAGATGTCTGAGCAGGGAAGCGGTCAGACATTCACTGCGCATGCGCAGAACAGAGACGCGCACGGAGAGGATCGCATTCAGCAGGAGATGGGCGGGCTGGAGGGACGCGCTGGGCGGCGGCAGTTTAGGAAGGTAGACGGAGCCTCTAGGTGCTAATGACGCCCCCATAGCACCTAGAGGCTCATTAGCATATAGATATAAGTTGTTATTTTAGCAAAACGGCTGCCCCAAAACCTATCATATTAGGATGGTTTGTTAGAGCAGACACTAGCGGATCGCTAGTGTCTCACACCTAAATATGTGATATGAAGTGATAGAAACCCTTTAAGGTCTCTTAGTCAGGGAAACAGACCCTTGGAGGAATATTGCACCAAATTCCGGAAATGGTGCGTTTCCTCTGGTTGGAATGATCCAGCGCTTAGATGTCATTTCGGTTGGGGCTCTCAGAAGACTTGAAAAATATGTTGGTCAGTTACCCCCTCCCTGACACTTTAGAACAGACTATGACTCTAGCTGTTAGACTGGACCGACGAATTAGGGAAAGACAGAGAGAAAAACGGACGTCTCCACTGCTGGTGCTTACATCCGATCCCTCACCCTCAAGAGTCCAATTGGAGAATCCTGCAGAGGAGCCCATGCAGCTCGGAATGACCAGGAGGGATCTGAAACATCAAAAGGCTTTCTGCTTCTACTTCGGAGAATCCTATCACTGTATACGGCAATGCCCTAAGGTTCCTCCTTCAGGGAGATCTCCACATCCTGACGCCCAGAAGGATAAGGTACTTCCCAAGGTGGTTAAAGAGAAAGTGTTGTTGCTGGTGGTTGTTTCTTTTGGCTCCAGTAAAGGCTCTGGGAGGGCATTTGTTGATTCTGGGTCTGCCGCTAATTTTATTAACCATAACTTTGCTATTTACCTTGGGGTGCCCATGTTGTCCCTTGCTAACCCTATTCATATCATTGCTATTGATTCCACACCGTTGGGTGGGACAGTAGAATATTATACTCTGGAAGTAACCTTGACTGTGGGGGGCTGTCATATGGAGTGTAATTATTTTTTGATTCTAAAAATTTACCCGTGGAGGTAGTTATGGGTATACCTTGGCTCCAGGATCATAATCCAGTCATCAACTGGTCCACAGGTGAATTCGAGAAAAGGGGGGTGAAATGTGATGCATGTTGTCTACCTGTTATTCAGGCTGGAGTCTCTGCGGAGTCAAACTCTCTTCCCACATACATTAGTGACTTTGCTGTTTTTTCTATGTCCGAGGCTGATTTCCTTCCCCCTCATAGACCTTATGGCTGTGGCATAGACCTTGTTCCGGGATCTAAGTACCCTAGGAGTCGTATTTATAATTTGTCAGGTCCGGAACGGAAGCCTATGAGGGATCACTTGAAGGAGAGTCTACAAAAAGGACATATTAGACCCTTAGTGTCTCCTATGGAGATGGGGTTTTTCTTTGTTGCTAAGAAGGACGGTGGATTGAGACCATGTATTGATTATAGAGAGTTGAATAAGATTACTGTTAAGAATCAGTACCCGTTGCCGTTGATTCCAGACCTGTTTAATAAAATTCTCGGAGTTCACTGATTCACTAAACTTGATCTCAAGGGGGCCTATAATCTTATCCGAATTAAGGAGGGGGATGAATGGAAGACAACCTTTAATACCCCAGAGGGTCATTATGAATACTTAGTGATGCCGTTTGGGTTAAGTAATGCTCCGGCGGTTTTCCAAAATTTTGTCAATGACATCTTTAGACAATTTATTGGAAAATTCGGAATTGTTTATTTAGATGACATCCTGATTTATTCGCCTGACTGGGATTCTCACATTATTCACACTAGACAGGTACTGGAGGTCCTTCGGGAGAACCGACTGTTCGTGAAGGTTGAGAAGTGTATTTTTGGAGTACAGGAAACTTCGTTTTTAGGATATATTCTCACACCCCAATCCTTCAAGATGGCTCCAGGGAAGGTACAGGCCATTTTGGAGTGGGCGAGACCTTCCTCTCTTAAAGCACTACAACGCTTCTTAGGTTTCGCAAATTATTATCGAAATTTATTAAGAACTTTTCTATTACTGCCAAGCCTCTCACAGATCTAACTAAGAAGGGAGCTGATCTAGTGAATTGGTTACCAGAGGCCATAAAGGCTTTTGAAACACTCAAGAGGTGTTTCGTTAACGCCCCAGTATTAGTTCAACCTGACCAAGAGCGGCCTTTTGTGGTGGAGGTTGATGCTTCCGAGGATGGAGTTGGAGCAGTACTCTCCCAGGGGTCATCAGCTCTCACTAACCTGAGACCTTTTGCTTTCTTTTCTTGTAAATTCTCTTCTACCGAGAGAAATTATGACATTGGTAATCGAGAGTTATTTGCTATTAAATGGGCTTTTGAGGAATGTCGCCATTTTCTGGAGGGGGCTAAACATCAGGTTACAGTAATTACGGATCATAAGAATTTAATGTTTTTGGAATCTGCTAAACATTTGAATCCCAGACAGGCTAGGTGGGCGTTGTTTTTTACACGTTTTAATTTTTGTATTACTTTCAGGCCAGGAAGTAAAAATATTAAAGCAGACGCCTTATCCTGCAGTTTTTGTGCTTTTCAATCTCTGATACTCCACTAGAACCAATATTACCGGCAGGTGTCATTGTGGCTTCAATCTCCTCCGATCTGACGACTGAAATAACTGCGGGGCAACACTTGGCTCCGGTACAATCTCCTACTGATAAATTATTTGTCCCTGGTCATTTACGTCTCCGACTGTTGGGTGCCATAATTCCGTGTTTAGTGGACATCCGGGTATTAATGCCACCAAGGAACTCGTCTCCAGGTTTTATTAGAGGCATACCCTGTGTAGGGATGTCCACTCATATGTGTCTTCATGTGAGGTTTGTGCCAGGTCCAAGACTCCTAGGTCTCGTCCAGTGGGGGAGTTACGACCACTGCCCATGCCTAGTAGACCTTGGTCCCATATCTCCATGGACTTTATCACTAACTTGCCGATGTCTGAGGGTAAGTCAGTGATATGGGTAGTTGTGGACAGATTTAGTAAAATAAGTAACGCCAAGACTTTAGCTTCTCTGTTTGTTGATCATGTTATTCGGTTACATGGAATTCCAGAAAATGTGGTTTCGGATAGAGGTGTTCAATTTGTTTCTAGGTTTTGTAGGGCTTTTTGTCGCAAATGTAACATCTCTTTGTCTTTTTCTTTGGCCTTTCATCCGGAAACCAACGGTCAAACTGAACGTTTGAACCATTCTCTGGAGCAGTACTTGAGGTGTTATGTCTCCGACAACCAACAGCTGTGGGTGAAGCATCTGCCCCTGGCTGAATTCACCATTAGCAGGTGAACTCATCTATTGGTATGTCTCCTTTTCTTGTAATCTTGGTTTCCATCAGCGTTTTAGTTAATTTTCACCATCTTCCTCAAAAATTCCGGAAGCTGATCTGGTAGCTAAAGTCGAACCTGAAAAACGCCCAAGAGGTTCATAAAACCAATGCGGATAAAAAGTGCTCCCAAGCAGTAGACTTTGGGTTGATAAAGTATGGTTAACCACCAAGAATTTGTCCTTAAAAGGTACCTTCCAATAAGTTTGCACCACGGTTTATTGGGCTTTATGAGATTGGTGACATTATTATTTCCTGTGTCTTAAGTTACGTTTGCCTGACTCTTTTCATATCACAATGTTTTTCACAAGTCTTTACTCAAGAAGTATGTGTCCCCTGTATCCCCTACACAGGAATCTCCGCCCCCCAGTGGAGGTTGCCGGGCAACCTGAATTTGAGATCTCTAGGATTATTGATGTGAGAAGGGTCTGGAATTCTTTTCAGTATTTGGTCCATTGGAGAGGTTTTGGTCCTAAGGAGAGGTCTTGTATGCCGGCTAAGAATATGCATGCTGAGAGGTTGGTGAGAAAATTCCATCTGGCTCACCAGGAGAAACCCACTCCAGAGATCATGGGTCCAGTGGCTCCTCGTGGAAGGGGGGTACTGTCACGGGGAGCCGGCGGCGCACTCTCCTTTCGCAGCGCCGCCAGCATTCCGCGCGCATAGTGAAGCGAGGACGCAGACGGCGTCCTCGTCTTCATGGGACCAGGGAGCGGCGAGGATCCAGCCGTGCATGCCTCCTAGGCATGGCCGGCGTCCTCCGTTCCTTAGACAACAAGCAGCAGGAGAGCTGCGCGCCGATAATGATGATTGGTCTTTCTACCTTCACCAGCGTTCCTATTTACCTTGCTATTGTGTTTGGACCTCAGCTTTGATTCTGACCTAGACCTTGTTACCTCCTTGGAATTGACGTGACCTCTCGGCTTCTGACTTCGGTTTGTTTTGACCTTGCTATTGTGTTTTTCCCTTGTGTACCTGCGTGACCTCCTAGCTTTGACCTTTGATTCCCTGACTCTGTTACGTATTACTTTAGCACCCTTTAGGCCCCTGCACGTATCTAAGCCCGCCGCCAAGTTGTACGCTGTCAGTTAGGACGGGCCGTGCAAGTAGGTAGGGACAGAGGTGCGTGTGGAGATCAGAGCTGCACTCTTCTCTCCCTACGTGACAGATACATAACAATTCAAAATGATATTTCAAACAAAACTATCGCTTTGTATGTTTGATTACTGTCCGCCCTAACAGGCAAGTGTTACCTGTATCCTAGATGAAATAAAGGATCGTTGGATTTACTGCTGGGTGAGTGCCGCCTCATTATCTTCTTCTATCCTGTGGAAATTTTGGGCTATCAGCTTTTGTTAGGCGTTGCACCACCTGATTGCAGCTTCACTCAATTGCGCTTGTGTCTCCGCATCTGTGTTACCTGTGCTACAGGGAATGACCAGGGGATTTAGGCTGTGCCGCCAAGCTTCTTTGCTATTTATACATGAAAATTCCAACAGACTGTGAAAGGTTACTGAATATCTTCTACTTTGCACTGCATTACACTGAATATGTAAATGGTTGTAGCTTGTTTTCTTTAATTCCTTTCTCTTCAAAGCTTCTCACTAGTATACAAGGGTCTTCCATCTTGAAGAATCAGCAGAGCAAAAGAAATGAATGATAAGTGCTGGCAGGGAGTAACATTTCATGTGTCACAATGCTGAGTAGAAAATGAAAAACTCGCTGCTAATAGAGCACCAGAATAATTTATCAACAGCTACAGAAGTGCCTACTGGTATATGCATGCATGATTATTTACATGATGGCATCTGCACAGGACTCTCAAGATCTTCAATGCAGAGTGTTACTAATTGACTTTAAAGCCTAAGATCAGAAAATTAGAAATACAGTTATACAGGTTATCACTCTATATACACTATATGGCCAAAAGTATGTGGACACCAGGTGTTAAAATCTGAGGTGAGGTTGTCCTACATCGCATTACAAAACCATGTGTGTTAATATAGAGTTGGGTCCACTTTTGAAGCTATAACAGCCTCAACTCTTCTGGGAAGGCTTTTCCACAAGTTTTTAGAGAGTGAGAATTAGTGGCAATTCAGCCAAATGGTGAGAGGAAAGGGTCAAGCACTGATGTTGGATGAAAAGTTCTAGCTCATAACCAATTTATCTCAAAGTTTTTTGATGTGCTAAGTTCAGTTTCTATGTAGTCTACTCAAGTTTCTCTATACCAACCTTGTTAAACCAACTATCAAGCAATTATATGGTTTCAACAAAGTTGGAAACATATAATTGTCATAAACTGTTTAGAATGTATTGGTCTGCTATAACAGTCAGGGCCGGCGTCAGCACCTGGCAAACCCAGGCAAGTGCCGGGGCCCACTCGTTTCCGCGGTCCCAAACATTTTGACATACTTTACTGCTGCTGCCATCTCACAGGATCTCCAGGCCTGCGAGACAGATCGGAGGAGGACTGGAGTACTGTGGTCACGGATCACAGCAGGGGCGGAGCGGAGGAGGAGCTGATCAGCAGTGCATCTGCAGAAGACAACACAGCATAGCAGCCGAGCCCAAGAAGAAACCAGGAGATTAGACAGGTGCCAGTAATATGAGGGGGCGGACGCGGGGCTACTGACTAATGCAAGGTGTGGTGTTTTTGGGGAGGGATCCCCCCAGCCTCCACTCCACTAATAGGAGAATAATGAGCAACAAAATACAAACCTCTTTGTGGGGCAATTCAGACCCCTCCCCAGTATACCTCAGGCTACCACATACTATGTACATACATGTGGATGAGGAAAAGAAATGCACAGCAAGCAGTTAAGCAAATATTCCTAAAGGTTCAGTCAGCATGTCCACTTGTCCAGCCTCAGTCAGCAGATAAGTTATCAGTAATGACAGACTCACTGCTGACTGAGGCTGGACATGCTGACTGAGCCTTTAGGAATATTTGCTTTACTGCTTGCTGTGCATTTCTTTTCCTCATCCATATACATGTATCATATGTACATAGTATGTGGTAGCCTAAGCTATACCTGGGGGAGTGGTTCTAAGGAATTCCCCCACAAAGAAGTTTGTTGCTCATTATTCTCCTATTAGTGGAGGCTGGGGGGGGGGGGGTCCCTCCCCAAAAACACCATGTAGCATTAGTACGTGGTATTTGGTAGCACACACACACACACACACACACACACACACACACCATGCAAACTCCTGTGTGAGTCTGGTCTGGGGTCCTAATAATTTATATTTATCTGGTCTGGGGTCTGAATAATTTATCTATACATGGTATGGGGGTCTGAATTTAGAAGACTGGGGTAAGTGTTAATTTAGGGGTTCTGGTCTAAGTTTCAAATTTAGGAGTCTAGTCTGGGGCTTTGATTTTATTTAGGATCTAGTGTGGGGTGTAAACTAATTTAAGGGTCTAATCTGGGGTGTAAATATAAGGTTGTGAATTTAGGGGTCTAATTTGGTGTTTCAATTTATTAAGGTAATCTGCAGGCAGAATTTATTTTCTGTGTTGTGTGTTGTGCAAAATGCCACAAGGGGGCCCACTGAGGCTTTATCGCCCAAGGGCCTACATGAACCTGGAGCCGGCCCTGATAACAGTAATATTACCCATTACTAGGGATAAGAGGTCTGAACAAAACACTGAGAAACAGCTTCATACCAATATGTTTCCTCTGCCAAATTTCACAATAGGCACTATACATTCTGGTGGTTAGCATTCTCCAGGCATATGGCAAGCCCAGATTCTTCCATCATACTGCTCCAGTGGTGGAATTGCTCATGACAATTGAGCTGGCACTTGATTTTTCCGTATGGTGATCTTAAACAGGTTTTTTAACAAGTTCCTGGAGCACGGCCCTGAAACAAAAGATTCATACTTCTTTGCCCCACACCACTCCTATCCATACTGACTCAGTTATCTCCATCTTTCAGTCATGGCACTGTTTACATCCAGCTAATAACTGGCTTCAGCAGTGACATGCTGTTTGTGGCCACATCATCGCTGAAGCCAGTCACTGGTTGGAGCAGTGCATGCCCATAGCCAGCCAAATGTAAACAGTGCCGGGACCGGAAGATTGAGAGGGCGGAGCAGCACGGACCACTGGAGCAGTGTGGAGCAGGTCATTATGAATCTTTTGTTTCAGGGGCCATACTGCAGGAACTTGTTAAAATATATTTACCAGAAAACCCTGAAGCAAGGTACACAATAATCAGCTTCATCTGCGCAGTGTGCTTGTGGCGGATACCACTGAAGAAGGGTCGTGGACTCTTATCCTAGTAAGTTTGAATTGTGTATTCTTCAACCTTAACTCCCAGCAAGGAGGTATAGACTTTCTCGTGGGAAATCCCCACATCACTACCCCTGATGTAGTTACCATTAGCAATGTCTGACAAACAAAGTGGAGTTTCCAAACTGTGGTGCATTAGACAGGAATCATGGTCAGACGGAGTTGAGGCAGGTGGAGTTCAAGAGTAAGTGTAAGCAGGAAAAGATCTAGGTAGGCAGCAGAGATGACAGCAAGGTCAGCAAAAAATATTGAGTTGTCACTGTGAGGGGTAGGAACAAGCAGGCTGAAAATTAAATGGACCTCATAGCCTGGGACAAACAGGCATGGGCTGGTGTCAGGGGCTCTTGGCACATACTGGTTCTTTAAGAGGTTGGCAGCAGGTGCATGAACATGACCCAGTTACAGAGCAGCGCAGTGCAGGAAGAAAGTGCCAGCTACTTATTGCAATCTTTATTATTCCTATGTGTTGGCTAATATATTATGTTCTATACAAGCTGCATATGAAGGGATTCCTGTTGTGATGGGCAGAGTAGATGAAAAAGGTATAATTTATGTTATCACTTTCTACCTTTGTATCCACCAGGGCTTTCAGGAAATAGTTTAGTCAGTAATTGAAATAATAGCATTTTACTCAGTGTTTCTTCAGCATATATTAGTGGTTTTGAGTGTCAACATTTCAATGAAAAAATTAATGGTTGCGCTTTGAAAAATGTTCTATATAATGTACTTAACCCAGCAGCAATAACATCTGTTGAGAGGACTCCATGTACATGGTCATTATACAAATGCTTTCTGTACTTACCGCTCTGCATTGCTAAATCAGATTTGTTCTTTTGTGATCTTACACCTAAAGGGCTATTCCAATGAAAGATATGCATAGTTTATCTGTAGGATATACTATAAATGTCTGATTAGCAGGGCCCAGTGGTTGTTTCCCTATGTCCCACAAACTATAATGGAGAGTGGAGACAAACTCTCCTAACTTCTTCTCCCCTCTGCTGCCATGCTCTATTGAGTAACTGAAAAAAACACAGGTATATGGATATATCATAAATGTATTTAATTACAAAATAACCCTTTAAGTCAGACTTTTGTGTAGTGGATATATGTGATTCATTCTATTCAGAGCTAGCTGATTTTAATAAGGTTGTCTCAATAGAGACATACTCTTCCCAAATGTAACCGATGCTCCAGGCACCCCAGACAAACAGTGGCAAGCCAGGCATTTCCTTTGTAGCGATCGATAGTAGTACATATAGACGTCTCGGATGAATGGCTGTCCATGTACTACAAAAGGTTGTCTGGGTCCCAAATACCTCTCTATGATGTCCATATGCTCTAATAGGTCATATGGACAAAGGTTGTCTTCATGGACAACCAATTTAACAACTGATTTAAAGGGGTATTCAAATCTAGGACATGGCATATCAATAGGGCATCCACCTCTGGGACCCACTTCTATCTCAAAAACTGTGCCCCAAATTGAACAGAGAGCAAGCCACGCATGTGTGGCCTCCCCTTCATCCACCGCTATGGGACTTTAGAAAATAGCCTAGTGCTGGCTCAGCTATCTTAGGAAGTCCCATGGCAGTGAATGAAGGGGATGCCATGCAGGGGCATAGCTATAGGGGATACAGAGGTAGCAGTTCAATGTACAAGTTAGTCCTCTGGCTAGAGGGAAGGGGTTAGGTCAAGAATTTGGCATTGGGGGAGTTGCCGTTTCAGGCAGCATGATGGCTATGTGCTTCCCTGCCCCTTGCCACAAAGCACTGAGGAAAGGGGGCCCAAGCTGAACTCTTGCACCAGGGCCCATGGGCTTTTAGCTTCGCCCCTGATGCCGTGCATGTGCGGTGTGCTCTATGTTTACATCAAGGCCCAGTTCTTGAGACAGGAGTGGATCCCAGAGGTGGGACCTGCACCTACTGGACATTTATGGCATATCCTATCGATATATCATAATTCTTTCAGATGGGACAACCCTTTTAATGGAGTATGGCAATATACTGAAATATGTTTTTTTTTTTTTTAGCTTTCAGCAATAGAGGTTAGTGATGACAACACAGTTGTTATTTAGGCTCTGATAAATAAAACATTAAGTGGGTGCGCTTTCTTTTTCATTGGCAGCAAAGATACTGCAACTTATTAGAAAATGCCACACAAGCAAAACGTTTCTATGATTGAATTTCGATGCTTCTGACGGCAAATCTGGTCACATTTACCCATGATTCATTCTTACCACTCTCTACTTTATCACTTCAGTATTTAGCTTTCTTTCTTTTCTGTATTTGACAGTTTTTTCTGCTGCTGAGCAGGTGAAGCATTTGTGATTCAGTGTGATGTTCAATGGATGCTTAGTTTACACTGTTTTAACTTTGTATAGAACTTTTCAGAAAGCCATGCAGAAGCACATGAACCTACTACAGTATTTTATTCTGGATAAGGACAGTGTATAGTAGGTGCCAAAGGATATCTGCTTCAAGTAGTCACAGTTTAGGGACGCAGCCCTTTGACAAGGGATATGGTAAGAGCCAATTGTCAATGCTTATGGTGTTGATTGCAGACAAAGCTTGGCAGGGGGGTGGTGGGAAAGGGTAGCATCTACTTAAGCCACTAGATTTATTTAAAAAAAAACATCAACGAAAGGTCATGTGGCAGGCCTACAAAGTTTTCCTGTGCAATCCACGGCAGACACATGGGTGTTCTAATTGCCCAGGCTGTTGTGGGCAGCACATAAAGGCAACATGGGCAACATGTGACACCTCCCAAGCCCTGGTTTGTTTTGTAAACCATACAGAACCTCAGAAGTCATGAAGTAGTTAAGGAAAAAAACTAAGTCAGGGCTAACCATTAGACTGCATAAATAAACCATGGACATAACAGAAAGCGTTTTACACTGTATTAAAGTACATTTATAAGACAAGACATTAATAGCAGTGGCGAGTCCTGCCTCAAGCAAGAGCTTGGGATGCAGTCTAGAAGATTTATCCACATTACAGCAAATATCTGCTTCTGTTTTTTTTCTTTCCTTTAAGTCCTTTCAGAACTGATAGGTCTCCTAAGCTTAATTTCAACATGTTTTTTCCAGGAACCTTCCCACAATCTATAAATTATGTGTTTTTATCCCAATTAGACAATTGAAAGCAATTTGCTTAATATACACTGACGAGCAAAAGGGTAACAATGTTTTCAACTTTTGACTTTCAGGCTCAATATCTCACCATCCACTACAGCTTCGAACGTGAGACTACCATAATTTTATAGACAATCATCTTGGCTATCTCATACATGAATTGGACTTGTAACTATTTAGCATATGATTAGTTCTGCAGATTCTTGTCAGTAACTGCATTGTTACTGTTCTGCTCCGTCTGTTAAGACATTTTTCTTCTTGTATACTACAAATTACAACCTGTTCTCACCTTCCCTAATAGCTCAGCGTGTTATTAGGTTAATTCCCAAGCAAAAGGTCACAAAAAGAGAAACTGCATCATCCAGCTCATCTATAGAGGTATCTCGGCCAAGAAAATTACCAAACTGCATCATGTGTGTGCCATGAGAGCTGGAAAGAATACGAAATGAAGTTCTCCATCCATTCCAAAGCCAAGCGGTGGACGTCCAGGCAAAATATCGGCGTCAACAAGTTCTATCATTTCTGGCGCGACAAAACGGCAGTGGAGGTGGTTCGTATGCTTCATATTAGCGAGATCACAGACGTCCATGCAAGCGAAGTGCATTAGACTACTTTCACACTAGCGTTTTTGCCGGAACTGGCAGGGCTCAGCAAAAACACTTCCGTTTCTGATAATACAACCAACTGCATCCGTTATGAATCCGTTTGTATTATCTTTAACATAGGAATGACGGATCCGTCAAGAACACCATTGAAAGTCAATGGGAGACGGATCCGTTTTCTATTGTGTCAGAGTTAAATGGATTCGTCCCCATTGACTTGCATTGTGAGTCATGACGGATCTGTCTTGCTCCACATCCCACGACGGAAAGAAAACCGCAGCTTGCTGCGGTTTGCTCTCTGGTATGGGAACGCAACCAAGTGGAATGGAATACATTTTGGAGCATTTCGTTCTGTTCAGTTACGTTTTGTCCCCATTCATTGTCAATGGGGAAGTGTTTTTTCTGGTATTGAGATCCTATGATGAAAGACTATATGAGTCTGAGGAAAGACTATATGAGTCAGCTATATGAGTCTGGATGTTCGAGAGCTAGAAGTCTGGGCGTATTGTATGATATGCCACCAATGTCAGAAAGGTGCTCTCATTTCTATGGGAGTTGTGAAAACAGTTGAGCGCTGGCTTGGCTATTTTCGGTAATCTTATAGAGGTGAATGGAGAGGCGGCCGTGCATGCGCAGTGTGCTCTCAATTACTTTCTATGGGACTTCCGAAAATAGCTGAGAGCATTCACTCGGCTATCTTCATAACTCCCATAGAAATGGACGGAGATCACATGTTCTCCTTTACTTTGGGCCTCCCCATTTTGGAGATAGGAGTGGGTCCTAGAGGTCCTAGCAATATGCCACCAATGTATAAGACGACATAACCCCTTTAAATGACAAAAATAAAATAATTATTTCTAGACAGAAATATCTTATGATAAAGCATAAACACGTAATTGCCAAAAATCATTACACTTGAAGGTCATAATTCTGTTACAGGAGGCACTTGATTTTTGGTGTTTTCTCAATAAGCAATAATGCTTGGCAGTTACTGAAAATGGCATCTTTCAGCAGATTTGTACCTATGAAACTGACTGACTTGTTGAATGAGTGTTTGGCAGCTGAAGGCATCTGTGTTGGTCCCATGTTCATATGTGCCCACATTGCTGAGAAAAATGATCTTTTGATATAGGCAAATAAGAGTCTAGGAGCAAGGGGGGGGTTTGGCATTACTCATAGAGACTCAGCTCTCTCTGCAACTGCTGTTCCTTCTGCACTTTGATTCACAGTCAGGCAAAGTGTAGAGAAGGGTGAGAGTTGCAGAGAGAGCTGAGCCTCTAGGTGTAACAACAACGCCCGTTACTTCTAAAGGCTCATTTACATATATTTATATGCCCTTTCATATAGGCACAGTTCTCAGTTCCATAAGATACAGTTTAACGATATACCACTGAACAGTTGGTCCTGCTGATGGCAGCTGCTTTAGAGGGGTTGTCTGGCCTAGTTGCTGAGAAACCCAATGGTCCTAACCTATGGCCAATTAAAAAATAAATAAAAAAAACACAGACCTGTTTGCAGCCCTGTCATTTGTGAGATGTTGCCCCATTCTCAGCCAGTTTCAGTGCCCAGCCAGAAATGAGACAGCGGTGCAGGAACGGCGGGACCATAGACAGGTAGTTTTTTTTTTTCAATTGCCCACCTAGGCTTCCAGGCCAGACAACCCCTTTAAGTCTTCAGGGTTACATTATTTCTAAGACATATGCACTTTGGTTCTGACAACATATCACCACTGTGTCACAATGTGCTGGAGGCTCGTTCCTCAACCTGATTAAGTCTCTCAGGCCTTTTGCTCATCTCTTCATGCTCTCCACAACTATGTAAAAGCTTTGGTCTATCACAACCTTTGGCCTCCCCCTTGGTCTCTCTGGGCACAACATTGTGGCACTCTGTTTCTGGCTCTATAGCGATATTCTGGAACCCTTTAATGACTTTCCTCTACAACGTCTCTCTTCATGCCACTAGACCTGCTGTGTCTCTCTTTGGGCTCTACAGTTATGCATTTAAATCACAGACTTGTGCAGCTACTACAGAAAAAAACACAACACACACTGGTGGACATAATCAGAGTATATTGGGCCAGTAGTGCTACCTCTGTGCTCACAGGTCTTGCTGTACTAGGCAATCTGTTCACATGGCCTTCAGCAACATGAGCAAACAATGTCAGTAACACACTGAACCCACTTCCAGTCTAGCAGCCTCCTGAATCATCTCCTGGCTGCAAAAGGGGGAATCTAGTGGCCAAGGTGAAACACTGCAATGCATTTACAACATTTACATACAGTCAGGTCCATAAATATTGGGACATCGACACAATTCTAACATTTTTGTCTCTAAACACCACCACAATGGATTTGAAATGAAACGAACAAGATGTGCTTTAACTGCAGACTGTCAGCTATAATTTGAGGGTATTTACATCCAAATCAGGTGAACGGTGTAGGAATTACAACAGTTTGCATATGTGCCTCCCACTTGTTAGGGAACCAAAAGTAATGGGACAATTGGCTTCTCAGCTGTTCCATGGCCAGGTGTGTGTTATTCCCTCATTATCCCAATTACAATGAGCAGATAAAAGGTCCAGAGTTCATTTCAAGTGTGCTATTTGCATTTAGAATCTGTTGCTGTCAACTCTCAAGATGAGATCCAAAGAGCTGTCACTATCAGTGAAGCAAGCCATTATTAGGCTGAAAAAACTAAACAAACCCATCATAGATAGCAAAAACATTAGGTGTGGCCAAAACAACTGTTTGGAACATTCTTAAAAAGAAGGAACACACCGGTGAGCTGAGTAACACCAAAAGACCCTGAAGACCACGGAAAACAACTGTGGTTGATGACCGAAGAATTTTTTCCCTGGTGAAGAAAACACCCTTCACAACAGTTGGCCAGATCAAGAACAATCTCCAGGAGGTATGTGTGTCAAAGTCAACAATCAAGAGAAGACTTCCCCAGAGTGAATACAGAGGGTTCACCACAAGATGTAAACCATTGGTGAGCCTCAAAAACAGGAAGGCCAGATTAGAGTTTGCCAAACGACAACTTAAAAAGCCTTCACAGTTCTATGGACAGATAAGACCAAGATCAACTTGTACCAGAGTGATGGGAAGAGAAGAGTATGGAGAAGGAAAGGAACTGCTCATGATCCTAAGCATACCACCTCATCAGTGAAGCATGGAGGTGGTAGTGTCATGGCGTTGGCATGTATGGCTGCCAATGGAACTGGTTCTCTTGTATTTATTGATGATGTGACTGCTGACAAAAGCAGCAGGATGAATTCTGAAGTGTTTCGGTCAATATTATCTGCTCATATTCAGCCAAATGCTTCAGAACTCATTGGACGGCGTTTCACACTGCAGATAGACAATGACCCAAAACATACTGCAAAAGCAACCAAAGAGTTTTTTAAGGGAAAGAAGTGGAATGTTATGCAATGGCCAAGTCAATCACCTGACCTGAATCCGATTGAGCATGCATTTCACTTGCTGAAGACAAAACTGAAGGGAAAAATGCCCCAAGAACAAGCAGGAACTGAAGACAGTTGCAGTAGAGGCCTGGCAGAGCATCACCAGGGATAAAACCCAGCGTCTGGTGACGTCAATGCTTTCCAGACTTCAGGCTGTAATTGACTGCAAAAGATTTGCAACCAAGTATTAAAAATTGAAAGTTTGATTTAGGATTATTATTCTGTCCCATTACTTTTGGTTCCTTAACAAGTGGGAGGCACATATGCAAACTGTTGTAATTCCTGCACCGTTCACCTGATTTGGATGTAAATACCCTCAAATTAAAGCTGACAGTCTGCAGTTAAAGCACATCTTGTTTGTTTCATTTCAAATCCATTGTGGTGGTGTATAAAGCCAGAAATGTTAGAATTGTGTCGATGTCCCAATATTTATGGACCTGACTGTATATACAGTATACAAGGCTGAAAGGGAAAAAACATTCACATTTCTACATTGCTGCACCAAATGAACAGACACAGTGGCTAGAAGTTTGGGTACAGGCCCATTGGGCACAGCACACCACTGACAGTGCGCACCAGAGGTCATCTATAAATTTTACCATAAAAGGGGGGCACATAACTCTGCCACATGACCTGAAATAAATATTTTATTACCACTTGCCAAGTCATATAAGAGCAAGTCCAATATTTTTTCATTGGTAGGCCCTGGGCAAACCTTACATGTGCAATCTGTATTAGTAAAGTGGATACTAATGATCATACGAATGTGTCTTATTTGGTGCATCAATGTATTTTTCTTTTGGGAATTTGGGTAGGGCCACACGTTTAGGTTTCTGGATGCAGTTTTGGAAGCCAAAACCAGAAGAGAATTAAAATAAGAGGACAAGTCATATTTGTCCTTCATGCTTTCTCTTCTTCTATGATCCACTCCTGATTTTGGCTTCCAAAATTGCATCAGGAAAACTAACAGTACAGAAGTAAATGCAGCAGTGCAAAGTAAGCGTGATAACTAGCAGTGCATGAAATGTTCATAATTTAATCCCATGTACAACGTGCACAAACCTGTGAGCAAATACTTATAGCAGCCTATATTTTCTGTAGCTGTGTCCCTTGCCATTTTGCTAACTGCTACGTAAGCAGCATGCCTCATTTCACAAACTAATTTGTAACTGTTTCTTGCAGATTTTAATAGACATTATTAGCTGTACCAACAAGGTTACGTGTTCACTGGCGGCAGAGCTACCTGGGTAAGTGCTCTCAATCTGCTTCTGAATAATAACAATGCTGAAGTGACATCAGTATTCTTCTGGGGATCAGGTGCAATGTGAATGCAGTCTTTTGTAAACCAGAAAAGGTTTAGAAAAATGCCATGTGGTGGCCATTTTCAGATGCTCACAGGTGTGATTAGCTTTTCTGCTTTGCGACTTTCCAACTTGTAAAGAATACCTTTCTCAATTAACTACACTGTGAATAAAACACTAAAGAGACTTTCCTATATGTTTATTGCTAGTGCTTGGTTTAGGTCTCAACTTTCTGCTTTTAAGTTGTCCAGGGACAAAATTTGATATATTATAGGGAAAAGGGTATATTACCTGGTGCCCTCCTTTTGAAAACCCTCTGCTGTGGATCGAAGTTTTAGAGTCCTCTGTGTTGTCACAAAATGTTCTTTCAGCTTCCTAGAAAACCCTTTGATAGTCTGAGACATACCCCATTCCGAACCTGGATAGATGAGTGTTGATGAAGTCAGCGTTGTACTCACTCTTTGTGTCCCCTGAAGCATCCAACCAGTTACAAATGGTTCCAGGGGTCTGTGAGAAGCTAATGTTCTACTGCCTCTACTTTGGCTACAGCTTCTGATGGAGCACAGGTAATATTAAACCCTATTCCCCATCACATATCAAATTGTGTCCCTTGAATGGAGGGTTGCTTTAAATCTACAGTACCTTGAAAAAGTATTCCTACCCCTTGATTTTTTTTCACATTTTTTCATTTTACACCCACCCACAAACAAATATATTTTTTGGGGATTTGATGTGATAGACCAACACAAAGTAGTAAGTATGTGTGAAGTGAAAAGAAAATGATACATGGTTTTCAAAATAAAAAAAATCTGGAAAGTGTGGAGTGTATTTGTATTCAGCCCCCCTGAGTCAATACTTTGTAGGACCACCTTTCGCTGCAATTAAAGCTGCAACTCTTTTGGGGTATGTTTCTTCCAGATTTTCACATCTAGAGGCTGAAATATTTGCCCATTCTTCTTTACAAAATAGCTCAAGCTCAGTCAGATTGGATGGAGAGCGTCTGTGAACAGCAATTTTCAAATCTTGCCACAGTTTCTGAATGGGATTTAGAGCTGGACTTTGACTGTGCCATTCTAACACGTGAATATGCTTTGATCTAAACCATTCCATTGTAGCTCTGGCTGTATGTTTACAGTTTTTGTCCTGCAGGAAGGCGTATCTCCTCCCCAATCTCAAGTCTTTTGCAGCCTCTACCCCTTTCCTCCAGGTTTGGCCTGTATTTAGCTCCATCCATCTTTCCATCAACTCTGACCAGCTTCCCTGTCCTTGCTGAAGAAAAGCATCCCCACAGTGTGATGCTGCCACCACCATGTTTCACAGTGGGGATGCTATGTACAGGGTGATGTGCAGTGTTAGTTCAACTTTGGTCTCATTTGGCCAGAGCACTTTCTTTCACATACCGTATTTGCTGTGTCCCCTACATGGCTTGTAGCAAAATGCAAACGGGACTTCTTATTCCTTGCCACTCTTCCATCAAGGTCAGATTCGCTAATTACATGACTAATAGTTGTCCTGTGGACAGATTCTCCCACCTGAACTATGGATCTCAGCAGCTGCTCCAGAGTGACCATGGGCCTCTTTGCTGCTTTTCTAATTAGTGCTCTCCTTGCCTGGGCTGTCAGTTTAGGCGGACTGCCATGTCTTGGTAGGTTTGCAGTTGTGCCATACTCCATTTTCAGATGATGGATTGAACAGTGCCCTGTGAGATGTTCAGAGCTTGGGATATTTTGTTTTATAACCTAACCCTGCTTTACACTTTTTCTATCCCTGACCTGTGTTGTGTGTTCCTTGGTTTTCATGATGCTGTTTGATCACTAACGTTCACTACCAAACCTCTGAGGCCTTCACAGAACAGCTGTAGTTATACTGAGAATAAATTACACACAGGTGAACTCTATTTACTAATTAGGTGACTTCTGAAGGGAGTTGTTCACATTTGATTTTTAGGGGTATCAGAATACAGGGGGCTGTATATAAATGAACACCACACTTTTCAGATTTGTATTTATAAAAAATTTTGAAAACCATGTATCATTTTCTTTTCACTTCAAACATACTTGCTATTTTGTGTTGGTCTATCACATAAAAGCCCAATAAAATACATTAAGGGGAAAAATGTGGAAACGTTCAAGGGTTATGAATGCTTTTTCAAGGCACTGTATATAAAATCTAAAATTACCTGTGCAATGACTTTCCTTCCTCCATTTACAGAACAGCTTAATTTAACATTGCCCTCGTTGCAGCTGAAAATAGTCTGCTGTCAGACATCTGACATCTCAACTGTAAGGGTACAACCACACGGTCAGGTTTCTGCATACAGTTTTGGAAGCTAAAACCTGGAGTGAATAAAAAAAAAAAAAAGAGAAGTTGTCTTTGTCCTTTATACTTTCTCTCCCTTTATGATCCACTCCTGATATTGGCCTCAAAAACGGCATGCAGAAACCTGACCGTGTGGTCGTACCCTAAGGATAGCGCTGCTCATACCAGATGGCAAAATCTTCAGAGGAATACAATTAAGATAAGATAAGATTTTAACAAGTGCTATCCCGGAAATTGACCTGTAATGTGGATTCAGCAAATAGCATTTATCATGTAGAGAAAGTTAATACAAGGCACTTACTAATGTATTGCGATAGTCCATATTGCTTTCTTCTGCAGTATCACATCACAGTATATACTTCTCATTTTCATGGTTACGACCACCCTGCAATCCAGCATCGGTGGCCGTGCTTCCACACTATAGAAAAAAGCACTGGCCTCTCTGGAGGCCAGGAACATAGGAGTGCATAGGATGCCACTTTTTCCGTACAGAATGCAAGTACGACCACCTTTGCTGGATTTCAGGGTGGTTTGAACATGGAAGTGAGAAGTATATAATGTGATGGAAAAATGAATCCAGCCAGCAAAGGAAGCAATATTGACAGTCACAATACATCAGTAAGTGGCTTGTATTAACTTTCTCTACATAATAAATGGCATTTGCTGAATGTCAATTTTTGCTGTAGATCTGTTGCAGATTTGGTCACATAGGGGGTTTGCGGCCGAATATGCGACTTTTCCCCGTTTACGTCAGGTCTAAAAAAAGGGGGCATGTAAAATGCCGGTTTTAATAAATGACCCCATATATCTTTAACAGAATACAGGGATATACAGAGGAGTGTGAGGAGGGGAGAGGCCTGAGAGCTACCATGAGGGATTTGATTGCACTCAGACTTGAGATCACATGATCAGGTTCCCAAAATGTGAAAAGGTTCAAGAAGTATGGATGCAATTTTGTTAGGGTGTAACAAATGACACTACTAGAATACAAAACCCGGAGTGCTTCTTTAAGATAAAATAAAAAATAAAATATGCTCAATCACGAATCACCTGGCATTACTGTCCTGAAGTCTCCATGTTCCCCTATTGGTTATTGTCTCCCAGCCTTCAAGGATGAGGATGAGTGATGTGTCAACGCTATAAATTTTATTTGTTATTGTTGATGAATGGTGCTAATTTTCAAAAATAAAATTTTGTATTTACCAATTTTTCTTTGTCTACTTCTCTTTACCTACAAACTGAATATTTTTCATTTGTGGCCTTAATTTCTATTTATTTTTTTGGTGTGTGTATTTTCCATCCAGGCTGTCCTAAGGATGCTCTAATTTGTTTTCTCTCCTTGTGGAAGAGAATTAATAGCTCATTGAAATAAATTAATGTGGCCTTTTCTCTGTTGGAAGGCTGGGGGATGAAGCTGCCATCTGGCTCAGTCTGCGTAACTGGTACATGGTCGTCCAGGTTTCAGAATTAGCTTAGAAGTATTAAAAATTGAATTTGATTTCTACATTTAGATTTTTTTTTTTTATTGAGGACAGCTTTAATCATTTCTCTATGTAATCTCTTGCCCCAATTTGAAATAAACTGGATAAGGAATCCATTATATAAGAGCAACTTCAAACGTTTGGGCTTTGCTGCTTCTAAACTCAATTGAAAGCTTGGCATTCGCAGAACTGCTATTTCAGTTGCCAGATGGCAATCCTACCTGTACCACATTGAACTGCATTCATTGAAAGCCCCTGTGAGTTATCTGACATTGGGCTGAGACTGTGTAGCTGTACTGGTAGGAACATCATTTTATCTTGAATGCTACAAACCAAGATGAAATAAAAAACTGCTGTAAACATAGGTTAAAAGTGCTGAATAGACATGTGTTGCCTCCAGCTTTATGCTGCCATAGGGCTTAACCTGGTGACAGATCCCCTTAGCTAGAACTGTTCAATCCACAGCATGCACTTAAGAGTCCTCATATTGTTGAGCTCCTGACTCCCCCTCTGACCCCCTGCTGCTGTTTGACATATTTTCCCTATTGCATTCCATAGGAAAGGACAGAAAGAACTAAGACCTCATTAATACGAAGACTCCCAAGCTTGTACACTGCATGGTGTAGACTCCAGAATTCAGCTTGCGCTGGAGATGTTTAATACAGATTTTAGTAAAATGACTGGGTAATTCAAGAAGCAACCCCGTGTTTTGCTGAGGGTATCTGTCACAGTTTATGTAGCGGCACTCAGATAGGGAACCACATCCATTTAATTAGTTAAAAGGGTTATTCCACAAATGTAATACTCTTTTTTTATCTCTTATGTGCTTATCTTGAGGACTTTCTTCCCTTTCTGTGGGTGGGCAGCAGCTCACATGAGACAATCTTCCAGGAAGCATTGCCATTAGCTCTTGTGCCTGCACGTTCGTGTGCATGAGGCCTCAGAGTGTTAGCTCCAGCACCAGGAAACAGCTGATCGGTGGAGGTGCAAGGTGTCAGACATTTACCGATCAGATATAAATGCAGAGGAAAGGTCATCGATATCTGGAGCCTGGAAAACCCCTTTAATTGCCTAAAAGGGGCTCCAACTGTCTTGCTGAAACCTCATATATACATTGTGGTGTATCAAATCTTTGTGTTCCATATTTCCACATTACATTCATAACCTCCGAAATATTTTCATCATAAACAGTGATCTGTGTGCGATTATTGAGCACGCGGAGTGAAACAGCTGCGAGCCATAGATTACATTTCTGTGTTGTGTGTGTGAAAGATTAACAAGGCTGTGCTATCAACAGGAATTCATTCGCATCCATTCAGCCTCGTAGCAATGCTAAATGGAACGATTTCTCCATGTTCATTTCTCTTTATTATGTCCATTTCCAAATCTTCCTTTTGCTGGGAGTTTTCTTTTGTTAACTACAATATAATAATGCTTGACCACATGAAAAAAAAATCTCGTTATTGTGCCAAAAATGTGGGAATTGCTAGGAAATCCGTTATTTTTTTTGTAAATTCTTTATGTAGATTTTCAATATTTTAGAAAACAACCATATATATCTAGTGTGGGACGAAGCCCAACAAAAGTGTCAGATTAATTATACAAGAGGACTACTGTCTTTAAAAGTTTTCTGTAATAACAGTAAAAGACAATAAATGTTTATTGCTAAGGTTAGTGTGCATAGGTTAAGTGAGCACTAAGTATAGTTGTACGGATGGGACAGGAGAAAAGTGGAAGGGGGGGAGAAGAAAAAAACAAACAAAAAAAACCTCGTTTGCTGCATATAAATAATAATGTGTCTCTCTCTATGTCGCTAGCAATATTTTGAATTCCTGAGAATTTTGGAATGTAATCCAGCATTGCCATGTCTTATGGAATTTGTTGTCGGTACCTCTCAATGAAGCTGTCAAATCCTCCATCCTCATGGTCTCCTGTATTTTATTAATCCACATTGATATTGTGGGAGCAGAAGTTTGCCTCCACATACAAGGGATACATGGTCTCGCGGCATTGACCAAATGTATCACCGACCTCTTTCATGTTGCCACGGGGATCTCGCGGAATACACTGTTTTAAATAGCAGTAAAGAACCCACTCTCAAAGCTCATATAACATGCGTGGAAAATGAGCATTATATAGCAAAATGGGAAAAACACATATGGTGTAGACAAAATCCACGAAACAATTTTTAGGGCATATTCAAACGGTGCAGTTATCAGTTTTTTTGTGGCATTATGGAAGAGATTTATGAAACTGTCAAAAGAAAAATGGTCTTTGTTGCCCATAGCAACCAATCACAGTACTGCTTTCTTTTCATATTTTGCTCTTGAAAAATCAGAGCTCTGCTGTGATTGGTTGCTATGGGCAACAAAGACAGTTTTCTTTTAGACCGTTTTCATAAATCGGTCTATTTGTGCAAAAACAGCGACTTGACTGCATCATATGAATATAGCCTTAGGGCTCACACACACGAACGGATGTATTTTGCAGTCACTTAAATTACGGATGACGTCCGTGTGCTTTCCGTGTTTTGCGGAACGGAACAGCAGGCCCCTAATAGAACAGTACTATCCTTGTCTGTAATGCGGACAATAATAGGACACAAGGATGCACAAGGAGTACCTTCCGTTTTTTTGGTGGACCCATTAAAATGAATGGTTCCGCATACGGTCCACAAAGAAAACGGAACGGACACGCAAAGAAAATACGTTCGTGTGCATGAGCTCTTAATCAGTTTCATCCATAGGAAATGGAAGAGGAACAAGCTACAAAACCACAAAGAAAGACATACTGTAGGTTAAAAAAAATCAACTGAATTGACTTGGGTATATAAATATCAAGACGGTATCCAGAAGTATGCTATAATGCACTATTTTTTTTTATGGGTCACACATATGCCTAAAGAACTCTTAGGACTCGGGACATAATTAGCCGCGTACGTGTAAATACATTTTATTCCTTTTTCAGTGGTTTCTTATTATTTGAAATTGAAGTTGTTATTTTTATTTGTGAGCTATATTAACACCTTAAGGACCCTGCCATTTTTAGCAAATCTGACATGTGTCATTTTATGTGGTGATATCTTTAAAAAGCTTTTAATTATCCAGGCCATTCTGAGACTGTTTTCTCGTCACATATTGTACTTCATGACAGTTGTAAAATTGAGTCAAAAAATTTCACTATTTATAAAAAAATACCAAATTTACCCAAAATTTTGAAACATTTGCAAATTTCAATTTCTCTACTTTTATAATAGATAGTAATAACTCCAAAAATAGTTATGACTTTACATTCCCCATATGTCTACTTCATGTTTGGATCATTTTGTGAATGCCATTTTATTTTTTGGGGACGTTAGAAGGCTTAGAAGTTTAGAAGCAAACCCACTTTTTAAGGACCAGTTCAGGTCTGAAGTCACTTTGTGAGGCTTATATAATAGAAACCACCCAAAAATGACCCTGTTTTAGAAACTACACCCCTCAAGGTATTTAAAACTGATTTCAATAAATTTTTTCCACTAACAAAGAAAGGGTGAACAGCCAAACAAAACTCAATATTTATTGCCCTGATTCTGTAGTTTACAGAAACACCCCATATGTGGTCATAAACTAATGTATGGGCACACGACAGGGCACAGAAGGAAAGGAACGCCATATGGTTTCTGGAAGACAGATTTCACTGGGATAATTTTAAGCTTATTTTCATTGCATTTATACAGAGTATTATCACCTAGTGAGCATTTATGCTTTGTTGACATATAAGATCCTGTGAGATTAGTATATCAGCAATAAGATATAAAGGAACATGACATAAAGCAATATTACCTTCTATAAAGGAACTTCAAAGAAAAGAAAAGGTAGATAATTACCATAGCTTACAAGTTTAAGCAATGACCGTTCCTGATTCCTGAACCCTCCCACCATTTGGTCGTGGTGTGTGGGGTGCAATTGGATACAGACAGGCCCAAGACACCCAATCCTCTTCATATTTTTTAAGTGTGAAGTTCTTGTGAGCGATCATTCTTTCATATGATCTCGTTATTTCCACAGCTCTCACTACCTCCTGATAGGTAGGAATAATAGTGCTTTTCCAATTTCTTGTAATTGCGATATTGGTGGCCAAGAACAAATGCATCGCAATTGTCCTATAACCATACAAAATCTGTGTGATATCTATCAGTAACAGGGCTAGGGCTGGGTCTGGGGCCATCCTACATCCAACCGCACCTGAAATAGCTTAGAAGACCAGGGACCACAAGTCTCATTGGGGTAAAGTACCACCTAAGTACTGTCTTCATGTAAGATTCAAAATGTGATGTACATTTTAGACGTGATACTGCAAAACTGATGGCTGTGGACCATTGAGCTAGGGAAAAGGTCTTCCTCAACTCGGCCCCCATGACAGGAAGGGAGCCGATTTGGTGAAGGAATCCTTACCTCCTAAATACGAGTATATAGGTTTTATCCCTGTAGGTATAGCTTTGGTAAAGGACCATTGTCCGAGAAGCAACAAATTCACTTTACCTATGAATGTAGGGTTCTCTTTCAGAAAATGCCTAATTCTCAGGTATTTATAGAATTCCTGATGTGGGATATTGTATGACTGCTGCAGTTCTGTGTATGACTTTAAGGAAGACTGGGTCAATAGATCATCTACTTTTCGGATACCTCTCTCCTTCCAGGACTTTAACGACAAGTCTGGAATGAGGCACTGCAAAGAATCAATCAAATCAGGGTTAGCTGGGCCAAAGGGGTTGGTGTTCCATTTCCCTTTACGTGGTAGGACTTCCAAAGGACTATAGAAGTGGAAATAAAGTAAGGGGCTATAGAGATAGAAAAGCCTTTGTGCAAAGAGGCCAAGAGTAGTGCTTTTAAATTCTGCGATGGGGCTTGTGTTTGTTCAATATGTACCCAGTGCTTGGAGGTGTCTGATACCCACCATTCCCTCAACTGGTTAATTCTCAAGGCTAGGTAGAAATCGAAGATGTTGGGTAAGCTCAAGCCCCCATATCTTCTATATCTACTCATGACACTTTACTATACAAGGTCTTCCTTTATACCAGATAAATTGATTTATCATTCTGTTCATAGTGGTAAAAAAGGAAGCAGGAATCGGTATAGGGATGGTCCTAAACAGATACAACAGCTTAGGGAGTGCATGTTGTTGAAATGCTGCAATGCGGCCAAGCCATGATAGTTCAGTTTTAGCCATGTTATCCAAATCTGTCTGCAGAACCGAAAGGAGAGGGGGGAAATTCACCTCTGGGGAGTAGATGTAACCTGGAACCCTAAATATTGCACTTCAGATTCTTGCCAGTCTAGTGGGAATTGAGCTTTTAGATACTCCAGTGTCTTATGTGGAATCGGAAAGGGAAGGGCTTGGGATTTACTCTCGTTAATTTTATAATAGGAGAGGGCTCCAAATGAACAGATGATTCTCGTGACTGCTTTTAGCGATATTGTAGGATTTGCTAAAGTGAGAATTATATTGTCTGCATAGAGTGAAAAACGGTGTTGCCTGTCTCCAATCTGTACTCCTTCAATGTCATTGACCTGGCAGATTGCTTGAGCTAGGGGTTCTAATGATAAAATAAATATGAGGAGCGACAGGGGGCATTCCTGTCTAGTGCCGTTTGATAGAGTAAATGGATCTGACAAAACTCCGTTAGTCAATACACGGGCCCACAGCACAGTATATAGAGCCTTAATTGCTGTTACCATTTTTTTTCCGGGAAGCCCATAGTGTGGCGCACCGAGAAGACAAATGATCAATTCACCCGGTCAAATGCCTTCTCAGCGTCCAAAGTGACAAACACTGCAGGCACCGATGATCTGTTGGTATAATCTAGTCGATTTAGTACTCATCTAGAATTATCAGTAATCTGTCTGCCTTGTACAAATCCAACCTGGTCAGGGGCCACCAAAGATGGTATGATCTTTGCTAGTCTATTAGCCAGCAGCTTTGCGTAGATTTTAAGGTCACTATTTAATGGTTGGAAGTTCTGAGGGACCGATGGTTCTTTCCCTGGTTTTGGCAAAGTTACTATGATCGCCTCTAACATTTCTTTGGGCATATTACCCTCCAGCACGGCACGAGACAAGGATGCATGAAGGTGAGGGGTCAAAATCTCAGAGTACAGTTTATAGTAGGAGTTTGAGAGGCCATCCGGGCTTTTTGATGAGATACTTGGCTAATTATACGGGAGATTTCTTCAGAGGTTATAGGGTTGCATAGGGATTCACGTTGTTGTTCATTCAGAGAGGGCAGAGATAGGGATATACTCCTGGAGTCCCGCTGGTGATATGTTCTCTGGCACCGCCCGCCGTTTCAAGTTGTTCCGGCGGGACCGTTCCTCCAGATCCACCACTTTTGCTCTGAGTTGAGCTACTTCCTCAGACAGGAGGTCATGAGAGTCAATAAGATTGTTGTGGGAAGTCGCAAACTCACCCATCCTAAATTCTACATGGTGAACTCTGTTCCTGAGGACTGGATTGGTGCAATTAGTTGAGTTAAATGAGTCGCAACCCGGTGTTAATCTCCGCTTCTGGCCAAAGAAGAAGTCCAACTTCCCCTGGGGACTTCAACTTCTTTTCCCTCTGGCCATCATGGGGGGGGGGGGGAGTTAGAAGCACGATGTGGGCCCTCTGGGCTTGGAAATGCTGAATTAGAAGGGGTCTTGCAGGACTGGAACGCTCTACATAAGCAGGAGCTCTGAATCAGGCTGCCATCTCTCTCGGCTGCTCAGCTATGCCCCCCTGCCATGTCACTTTTGAAGACCCCCTGATGCACCCCTAAAGTAGAAACGCCAAAATAGTGACCCCACTTTAGAAACTACACCCCTCAAGGTATTCAAAACTGAATTTACAAACTTTGCTAACCCTTTAGGTGTTCCACAATAATTAATGGAAAATGTCAGAATTTCACTTTTTTGGCAGATTTTCAATTTTAATCCACTTTTTCCTATAACAAAGCAAGAGTTAACAGCCAAACAAAACTTAATATTTATTGCCCTGATTCTGTAGTTTACAGAAACACCCCATATGTGGTTGTAAACTGCTGAATGGGCACACGGCAGGGTGCAGAAAGAAAGTAATGCTATAGCATATGGTTTTTGTAAGGCAGATTTCACTGGGATAATTTTAAGCTGCCATGTCATATTTGAAGACCCCCTGATGCACCCCTAGAGAAGAACCTCCAAAAACAATGACCCCATTATGGAAACTACGGGATAAGGTGGGAGTTTTGTTGGTACTATTTTAGAGTACATATGATTTTTGGTTGCTCTATATTACACTTTTTGTGAGGCAAGGTAAGGCCCCTTTCACATGGGTGAGTTTTCCACGCGGGTGCAATTCGTGAGTTGAACGCATTGCACCCGCACTGAATCCGGACCCATTCATTTCTATGGGGCTGTGCACATTAGCGGTGATTTTCACGCATCACTTGTGCTTTGCGTGAAAATCGCAGCAATCTCTATTTTGTGCGTTTTCCACGCAACGCTGGCCCCATAGAAGTGAATGGGTGTCACGGCGGACGGGATCTCAGATACACAGAAAAAAACAACAAACAAGTTTCTAGGCGAGAAGCTGGGGAAAGGTCACCTCCTAGCGAATCCCTGACTTCTCTCCCTACACTGCTAAGCCCACATTCAGACCTTGAAGGTAGCAATAATGTGTCCTCGTGCCTGGGCTGGAAATACCCTAGAATCCCTGAGATGGTGAAAGGGGAATAGGGGAAGCCTGCTCCCTCAGAACCTGGAGGGGACAGACGACATACAAACAGCCTAGACAGCAAACAACAAAACAGAAACCAAACTTATCTTATCTGAGCTGGAACAGACAATCCTTCCTTCCTTGCTTCCAAGGCCAGACTGATTTCTATAACCAGCACAGAACACTGGGAATGAGTGAAATTTAAACCAATGACCCCACCCAGTGCACCTGAAGGGAGGCGGATCTAGCACGACTCCAAAACAAAACAAAAAACTAAATACGTGCTGCTATTCTGGCCAACCTCCGCACATAGTCAGAGCAGGGCATGACAATGGGGTTGCGTGAAAATCGCAAGCATCCGCAAGCAAGTGCGGATGCGGTGCGATTTTCACGCACGGTTGCTAGGAGACGATTGGGATGGGGACCCAATCTTTATTATTTTCCCTTGCAACATGGTTATAAGGGAAAATAATAGCATTCTGAATACAGAATGCATAGTACAATAGGGCTTGAGGGGTTAAAATAATAATAATAATAATTTAACTCACCTTAATCCACTTGTTCGCGCAGCCGGCATCTCTTCTGTCTTGTTCTGTGAGGAATAGGACCTTTGATGACGTCCCTACGTTCATCACATGGTCCGTCACATGATCCATCATGTAAAAGATCATGTGATGAGTGTAGTGACGTCATCAAAGGTCCTATTCCTCACAGAACAAGACAGAAGAGATGCCGGCTGCGCGAACAAGTGGATTAGGGTGAGTTAAATTATTTATATATTTTTTTTAACCCCTCCAGCCCTATTGTACTATGCATTCTGTATTCAGAATGCTATTATTTTCCCTTATAACCATGTTATAAGGGAAAATGATACAATCTACACAACCTTGAACCCAAACCTGAACTTCTGTGAAGTTCGGGTCTGGGTACCACATTCAGTTTTTTATCACGCGCGTGCAAAATGCATTGCACCCGCGCGATAAAAACTGAACAACGGAACGCAATCGCAGGTAAAACTGTACTATTTTAGGGTGCATATGACTTTTGATTGCTTGTTATTACACTTTTTGTGATGTAAGGTGACCAAAAAATTGCTTTTTTTACACTTTTTTTTTTTTTCGGTGTTCACCTGAGGGGTTAGGTCATGTGATAATTTTATACAGCAGGTTCTTACGGACACGGCGATACCTAATATGTATACTTTTTTTATTTATTGAATTTTTACACAATAACAGCATTTTTAAAACAAAAAATATGTTTTAGTGTCTCCGTAGTCTGAGAGCCATATTTTTATTTATTTTTTTGGGCGATTGTCTTAGTTAGGATCTTATTTTTTGCGAGATAAGATGACAGTTTGATTGGTACAATTTTGGGGTGCTTATGACTTTTTGATCCCTTGCTATTACACTTTTTGTGATTTAAGGTGACAAAAAATGGCTTTTTGACATCGGTTTTATTTTTTACGGTGTTCACCTGAGGGGTTAGGTCATGTGATATTTTTATAGAGCAGGTCATTACGGACGTGGAAATACTTAATGTATATACTTTTTTTATTTATTTAAGTTTTGCACAATAATATCATTTTTGAAACAAAAAAAAAATCATGTTTTAGTGTCTACATAGTCTGAGATCCATAATTATTTTTAAATTTTTTGGGCGATTGTCTTAGGTAGGGTATCATTTTTGCGAGATGAGATGACGGTTTGATTGGCACTATTTTGGGGTGCGTATGACTTTTTGATCGCTTGCTATTACACTTTTTGTGATGTAAGGTGACAAAAAATGGCTTTTTTGACACAGTTTTTTTTTTTTTTTTTTACTGTGTTCACCTGAGGGGTTAGGTCATGTGATATTTGTATAGAGCCGGTCGTTACGGACGTGGCAATACCTAATATGTATACTTTTTTTTATTTATTTAAGTTTTACACAATGATATCATTTTTGAAACAAAAAAAAAAATCATGTTTTAGTGTCTACATAGTCTGAGAGCCATAGTTTTTTGTTTTTTTTTGGGCGGTTGTCTTAGGTAAGGGCTCATTTTTTGCAGGATGCGGTGACGGTTAAATTGGTACTATATTAGGGGGCATACGCCTTTTTGATCGGTGTTGCACTTTTAGTGATGTAAGCTTTTATTTTATTTTTTGGACGGTGTTCATCTGAGAGGTTAGGTCATGTGATATTTTTATAGAGCTTTTACTTGATATTTTTGCTTGAAACTTTGATTCTTAATTTTTTTTTACTTTATTTTTTGTCCCACTATGGGACTTCAACATTTCAGGGTCTGATCCCTGTTTCAATACAGCACAATATATTTGCATTGTGCTGTATTGAACTGTCAGTGTCTTACGCCTCCTGCACACGACCGTTTTATTTTCCATTTACGGACTGTTTTTTGTGTTCCGTATACGGTCCGTATACGGAACCATTCATTTCAATGGTTCCGCAAAAAAAACGGAATGTACTCCGTATGCATTCAGTTTCCGTATTTCCGTTTTTCCGTTCAAAGATAGAACATGTCCTATTATTGCCCGCAAATCACGTTCCGTGGCTCCATTCAAGTCAATGGGTCCGCAAAAAAAGCGGAACACATACGGATATGCATCCGTATGTCTTCCGTATCCGTTCCGTTTTTTGCGGAACCATCTATTGAAAATGTTATGCCCAGCTAAATTTTTTCTATGTAATTACTGTATACTGTATATGCCATACGGAAAAACGGAACAGAAACGGAAACACAGAGGAAACAAAAAACGGAACAACGGATCCGTGAAAAACGGACCGCAAAACATTGAAAAGGCCATACGGTCGTGTGCAGGAGGCCTTACACTGTAAAATGCTAACAGTTGCCTAGGAGAACCAGCCCTGGGGCTGGATATCCTGGGCTTCCGTAGCTGGCAGTCCTGATGCCTGTTTAAGGCATCAGGGCTACCATAGCAACTATCAGGTCCCCGTCACCGCAGCATGGGGACCCGATGGGGATATACAAGCTGCCGCAAACCCCCCTGTATGCCGCGGTCAGATGAATGGGAGCTGAGTTGCAGTACCCCGACACGGCAACTACACAGTGGACTGAATCTTGTGCTTCAAGTTATAACCACTGTATAGTTTCTGGCACCAGAGGCTGCATGAAACAGCTACTTTCACATTAGTGTTTTTTGCGGATCCGTCATGGATCTGCAAAAACGCTTCAGTTACAATAATACAACTGCATGCATCCGCCATGAACGGATCTGGTTGTATTATCTCTTCTATAGCCATGACGGATCCGTCTTGAACACCATTGAAAGTGAATGAGGGACGGATCCGTTTTCTATTGTGCCAGATCGTGTCAGAGAAAACTGATCCATCTCCATTGACTTACATTGTGTGCCAGGACAGATCCGTTTGGCTCCGCTTCGTCAGGCGGACAGCAAAACTCTGCAGGCAGCATTTTGGTGTCCGCCTCCAGAGCGGAATTGTGATTGAACGGAGGCAAACTGATGCATTCTGAGCGGATCCTTTTCCATTCAGAATGCATTAGGGCAAAACTGATCCGTTTTGGGCCGCTTGTGAGAGCCCTGAACAGATCTCACAAACGGAAAGCCAAAACGCCAGTGTGAAAGTAACTTAATCCTGTAATTTTCCCATGCATAGAGATGCACACATTATCTGACGTCGATAGACCCATAGAACAGACACCCAATTTTAGTTTTGCATTCATTTCTCATCCATTAACCATAGACACATCATGTGCACCTGAATAACAACCATCCAAGGGCAGAAACCTTTTTTTAAAATTAAGACAAACGGTACAACAGCAACAAAAAAAGTTGCCTGGAGTAATTATTCTATAGTTGGAGTCAGGGCTTTTTTTTCTGGCGGAACGCACCGGAACGGCGTTCCGCCACCTTTTGACATCGTAGCCTGCGATGTATCAGCGGGGAGGGACTGGGAGGAGGAGCTGGGGGCCGGTGCGTTCACTGTGCTCCGGCCCCACAGCTCCAGTAGAGACTTATAAAATGTGTAATTAAATGAATAATGATTCATGCTGCCCCCTCAGTAGTATAACTTTCAATATATTGTACTCACAGCCGGCTACTGTTATCGTAATGCAGGCCGGCCGGGCAGACGAGCGGCAGCGTCACTGACTGACGTCACGTGCCTGCGCCGCCTACTTCATTCATAAAGTAGGCGGCGCAGGCACGTGACGTCAGTCAGTGACGCTGCCGCTCGTCTGCCCGGCCGGCCTGCATTACGATAACAGTAGCCCTGTGAGTACAATATATTGAAAGTTATACTACTGAGGGAGCAGCATGAATCATTATTCATTTAATTACACATTTTATAACTGTACTGGAGCGGAAATGGGGGGTCTGTGGATGACACTGTTATGGGGTGGGGGGGGTCTGTGGATGGCACTGTTATGGGGTGGGGGGGTCTGTGGACGGCACTGTTATGGGGTGGGGGGGGTCTGTGGATGGCACTGTTATGGGGTGGGGGGGGTCTGGATGGCACTGTTATGGGGTGGGGGGTCTGTGGATGGCACTGTTATGGGGTGGGGGGGTCTGTGGATGGCACTGTTATGGGGTGGGGGGGTCTGTGGATGGCACTGTTATGGGGTGGGGGGGTATGTGGATGACACTGTTATGGGGTGGGGGTCTGTGGATGGCACTGTTATGGGGTGGGGGGGTCTGTGGATGGCACTGTTATGGGGTGGGGGGTCTGTGGATGGCACTGTTATGGGGTGGGGGGGTCTGTGGATGGCACTGTTATGGGGTGGGGGGGGGGTTCTGTGGATGGCACTGTTATGGGGTGGGGGGGTCTGTGGATGGCACTGTTATGGGGTGGGGGGGTCTGTGGATGGCACTGTTATAGGATGGGGGGTCTGTGGATGGCACTGTTATGGGGTGGAGGGGGGTCTGTGGATGGCACTGTTATGGGGTGGGGGGGGGGGGTTTGTGGATGGCACTGTTATGGGGTGGGGGGGTCTGTGGATTGCACTGTTGTGGGGGGGGGTCTGTGGATGGCACTGTTATGGGGTGCTGGGGTCTGTGGATGGCACTGTTATGGGGTGCTGGGGTCTGTGGATGGCACTGTTATGGGGTGGGGGGTCTGTGGATGGCACTGTTATGGGGTGGGGGGGTCTGTGGATGGCACTGTTATAGGATGGGGGATCTGTGGATGCCATCCCCAGATCCTCCACCCCATAACAGTGCCATTCCCAGATCCCCCATTAACAGTGCCATCCCCAGATCCCCCATTAACAGTGCCATCCCCATCTGGGGGGTTTCTTTGCTGGGCTGGACTTTTATAGCCCCCCCCCCCACCAAATTTTAATTGCATCCCTGTTCTCTAAAGGGGCGGTTTTAAGGGGCGGTCCTAGGGTTGGGTAGGGGCGTGGCCAGGGGAGGGGGGGTGAGTTCCACCACCTTTTCTCTGAGAAAAAAAGCCCTGGTTGGAGTACAATTATATGTATATGTATATGCTGAACATAGGGCCCTATAGCAAAACTTATTATGGGATCCTGGCCACCCAGTTTCCTGGTACACATGCATCAATCACTTCTAGGTAATGCAGAATGAAATGCGTAAGATCCCAGATTTCTGATGAATTTACATGTTGTTTTTTTTTATTAAGCTGATGAAATTTTTATAAAAAAAATTGTAAAAAGACACCCTTGGTCTTACTCACTTTATCTGACTTCTATGCTAGTAAAGTGAAACAGGTGCTTTATAAATATAGCACTCATTGTGATCACCATATTTCTTAATGTACTCACGCCTGGCATAAATACATTGATACATTTCCTGCTTTCATCTATTACAAAGCTTGCTGACTGCAGCCACCACTAGGGGGAGCTCAGTACACAGGAATTTATGCAGTTACAGTTGACTGACATAAAAGCTGTTTGCATTGGGCTCCCTCTAGTGGTGGCTGAATGAAAATTGTTCGCCATTAGTAGAGAAGTAGTTTGGCGCTGGGCCCTCCCTACCCCCGGGCCCCATAGCAGTCACATGGTCAGCCTCCATTGAAGGCACTCCATCACAACTGCGGTAGCTGGGAATCAGTTAGGTGACTGTAAGTTCTTATATATATTTTTTTATTTTATTTTATTTACAGCATGTGGAGCCCCTGGGACAATTTTCTTGCGCTTCAATATCCATTTAAATATTAGCAGATACAGGTAAATTATTGGATTATAGATATTTTAAGGTCCAAATTGCACCAAATAATGGAGTTATGATCTAATATACAGGTAAAAACCATGCAGATAGTTTAGTAAGGAACAATTTAGTAAATTTTTTTATGAACATTTATGCATTAATTCCCCAGGTCAAAAAGAGGGACATTTAAGGATCAAAGAGGGATAAAAAATAGGGACTGCATAATAAGAATTCCCCTACTTGCAGCTTCTTGGAAAACAACTTGCAAGTTTGCTTTACATTTTCTTCCTTAACCACCTCAGGACCGCCGTACGCAGGATTGCGTCTTTGCGGCGGTCCTGTTGTTCTGGGTGGACGCGCCGGTGCGTCCTCTCGCGAGACGCGAGATTTCCTGTGAACGCGCGCACACAGGCGCGCGCGTTCACAGGATCGGAAGGTAAGCGAGTGGATCTCCAGCCTGCCAGCGGCGATCGTTCGCTGGCAGGCTGGAGATGTGATTTTTTTAACCCCTAACAGGTATATTAGACGCTGTTTTGATAACAGCGTCTAATATACCTGCTACCTGGTCCTCTGGTGGTCCCCTTTGTTTGGATCGACCACCAGAGGACACAGGCAGCTCAGTAATATGTTGCACCAAGCACCACTACACTACACCCCCCCCCCCGTCACTTATTAACCCCTTATTAGCCCTTGATCACCCCTGATCACCCCATATAGACTCCCTGATCACCCCCCTGTCATTGATTACCCCCCTGTCATTGATCACCCCCCTGTAAAGCTCCATTCAGATGTCCGCATGATTTTTACGGATCCACTGATAGACTGATCGGATCCGTAAAAATCATACGGACGTCTGAATGCAGCCTTACAGGGGAGTGATCAATGACTGTGGTTATCACCCCATATAGACTCCCTGATCACCCCCCTGTCATTGATTACCCCTCTGTCATTGATCACCCCCCTGTAAAGCTCCATTCAGATGTCCGCATGATTTTTACGGATCCACTGATAGACTGATCGGATCCGTAAAAATCATACGGACGTCTGAATGGAGCCTTACAGGGGAGTGATCAATGACTGTGGTGATCACCCCATATAGACTCCCTGATCACCCCCCTGTCATTGATTACCCCCCTGTCATTGATCACCCCCCTGTAAAGCTCCATTCAGATGTCCGCATGATTTTTACGGATCCACTGATAGACTGATCGGATCCGTAAAAATCATACGGACGTCTGAATGCAGCCTTACAGGGGAGTGATCAATGACTGTGGTGATCACCCCATATAGACTCCCTGATCACCCCCCTGTCATTGATTACCCCTCTGTCATTGATCACCCCCCTGTAAAGCTCCATTCAGATGTCCGCATGATTTTTACGGATCCACTGATAGACTGATCGGATCCGTAAAAATCATACGGACGTCTGAATGCAGCCTTACAGGGGAGTGATCAATGACTGTGGTGATCACCCCATATAGACTCCCTGATCACCCCCCTGTCATTGATTACCCCTCTGTCATTGATCACCCCCCTGTAAAGCTCCATTCAGATGTCCGCATGATTTTTACGGATCCACTGATAGACTGATCGGATCCGTAAAAATCATACGGACGTCTGAATGCAGCCTTACAGGGGAGTGATCAATGACTGTGGTGATCACCCCATATAGACTCCCTGATCACCCCCCTGTCATTGATTACCCCTCTGTCATTGATCACCCCCCTGTAAAGCTCCATTCAGATGTCCGCATGATTTTTACGGATCCACTGATAGACTGATCGGATCCGTAAAAATCATACGGACGTCTGAATGCAGCCTTACAGGGGGGTGATCAATGACAGTTGGGTGATCACCCCATATAGACTCCCTGATCACCCCCCTGTCATTGATCACCCCCCCTGTCATTGATCCCCCCCCTGTCATTGATCCCCCCCCCCCCCTCTGTAAGGCTGCATTCAGTCTTTTTTTTGGCCCAAGTTAGCGGAATTTTTTTTTTTTTCTTACAAAGTCACATATTCCACTAACTTGTGACAAAAAATAAAATCTCACATGAACTCACCATACCCCTCACGGAATCCAAATGCGTAAAATTTTTTAGACATTTATATTCCAGACTTCTTCTCACGCTTTAGGACCCCTAGAATGCCAGGGCAGTATAAATACCCCACATGTGACCCCATTTCGGAAAGAAGACACCCCCAGGTATTCCGTGAGGGGCATATTGAGTCCATGAAAGATTGAAATTTTTGTCCCAAGTTAGCGGAACGGGAGACTTTGTGAGAAAAAAATAAAAAATATCAATTTCCGCTAACTTGTGCCAAAAAAAAAAAATTTCTATGAACTCGCCATGCCCCTCATTGAATACCTTGGGGTGTCTTCTTTCCAAAATGGGGTCACATGTGGGGTATTTATACTGCCCTGGCATTCTAGGGGCCCCAAAGCGTGAGAAGAAGTCTGGTATCCAAATGTCTAAAAATGCCCTCCTAAAAGGAATTTGGGCACCTTTGCGCATCTAGGCTGCAAAAAAGTGTCACACATCTGGTATCGCCGTACTCAGGAGAAGTTGGGGAATGTGTTTTGGGGTGTCATTTTACATATACCCATGCTGGGTGAGATAAATATCTTGGTCAAATGCCAACTTTGTATAAAAAAATGGAAAAAGTTGTCTTTTGCCAAGATATTTCTCTCACCCAGCATGGGTATATGTAAAAAGACACCCCAAAACACATTCCCCAACGTCTCCTGAATACGGAGATACCAGATGTGTGACACTTTTTTTGCAGCCTAGGTGGGCAAAGGGGCCCACATTCCAAAGAGCACCTTTCGGATTTCACTGGTCATTTACCTACTTACCACACATTAGGGCCCCTGGAAAATGCCAGGGCAGTATAACTACCCCACAAGTGACCCCATTTTGGAAAGAAGACACCCCAAGGTATTCCGTGAGGGGCATGGCGAGTTCCTAGAATTTTTTTTTTTTTGTCACAAGTTAGTGGAAAATGATGATTTTTTTTTTTTTTTTTTTTTTTCATACAAAGTCTCATATTCCACTAACTTGTGACAAAAAATAAAAACTTCCATGAACTCACTATGCCCATCAGCGAATACCCTGGGGTCTCTTCTTTCCAAAATGGGGTCACTTGTGGGGTAGTTATACTGCCCTGGCATTCTAGGGGCCCAAATGTGTGGTAAGGAGTTTGAAATCAAATTCTGTAAAAAATGACGAGTGAAATCCGAAAGGTGCTCTTTGGAATATGGGCCCCTTTGCCCACCTAGGCTGCAAAAAAGTGTCACACATCTGGTATCTCCGTACTCAGGAGAAGGTGGAGAATGTGTTTTGGGGTGTCATTTTACATATACCCATGCTGGGTGAGAGAAATATCTTGGCAAAAGACAACTTTTCCCATTTTTTTATACAAAGTTGGCATTTGACCAAGATATTTATCTCACCCAGCATGGGTATATGTAAAAAGACACCCCAAAACACATTCCCCAACGTCTCCTGAATACGGCGATACCAGATGTGTGACACTTTTTTGCAGCCTAGGTGGGCAAAGGGGCCCACATTCCAAAGAGCACCTTTCGGATTTCACTGGTCATTTACCTACTTACCACACATTAGGGCCCCTGGAAAATGCCAGGGCAGTATAACTACCCCACAAGTGACCCCATTTTGGAAAGAAGACACCCCAAGGTATTCCGTGAGGGGCATGGCGAGTTCCTAGAATTTTTTATTTTTTGTCACAAGTTAGTGGAAAATGATGATTTTTTTTTTATTTTTTTCTTTTTCATACAAAGTCTCATATTCCACTAACTTGTGACAAAAAATAAAAACTTCCATGAACTCACTATGCCCATCAGCGAATACCCTGGGGTCTCTTCTTTCCAAAATGGGGTCACTTGTGGGGTAGTTATACTGCCCTGGCATTCTAGGGGCCCAAATGTGTGGTAAGGAGTTTGAAATCAAATTCTGTAAAAAATGACGAGTGAAATTCGAAAGGTGCTCTTTGGAATGTGGGCCCCTTTGCCCATCTAGGCTGCAAAAAAGTGTCACACATCTGGTATCTCCGTACTCAGGAGAAGGTGGGGAATGTGTTTTGGGGTGTCTTTTTACATATACCCATGCTGGGTGAGAGAAATATCTTGGCAAAAGACAACTTTTCCCATTTTTTTATACAAAGTTGGCATTTGACCAAGATATTTATCTCACCCAGCATGGGTATATGTAAAAAGACACCCCAAAACACATTCCCCAACTTCTACTGAATACGGAGATACCAGATGTGTGACACTTTTTTGCAGCCTAGGTGGGCAAAGGGGCCCACATTCCAAAGAGCACCTTTCGGATTTCACTCGTCATTTTTTACAGAATTTGATTTCAAACTCCTTACCACACATTTGGGCCCCTAGAATGCCAGGGCAGTATAACTACCCCACAAGTGACCCCATTTTGGAAAGAAGAGACCCCAAGGTATTTCGTGATGGGCATAGTGAGTTCATAGAAGTTTTTATTTTTTGTCACAAGTTAGTGGAATATGAGACTTTGTAAGAAAAAAAAAAAAAAAGAAAAAAATCATCATTTTCCGCTAACTTGTGACAAAAAATAAAAAGTTCTATGAACTCACTATGCCCATCAGCGAATACCTTAGGGTGTGTATTTTCCGAAATGGGGTCATTTGTGGGGTGTTTGTACTGTCTGGCCATTGTAGAACCTCAGGAAACATGACAGGTGCTCAGAAAGTCAGAGCTGCTTCAAAAAGCGGAAATTCACATTTTTGTACCATAGTTTGTAAACGCTATAACTTTTACCCAAACCATTTTTTTTTTACCCAAACATTTTTTTTTAATCAAAGACATGTAGAACAATAAATTTAGAGCAAAATTTATATATGGATGTCGTTTTTTTTGCAAAATTTTACAACTGAAAGTGAAAAATGTCATTTTTTTGCAAAAAAAATCGTTAAATTTCGATTAATAACAAAAAAAGTAAAAATGTCAGCAGCAATGAAATACCACCAAATGAAAGCTCTATTAGTGAGAAGAAAAGGAGGTAAAATTCATTTGGGTGGTAAGTTGCATGACCGAGCAATAAACGGTGAAAGTAGTGTAGGTCAGAAGTGTAAAAAGTGGCCTGGTCTTTCAGGGTGTTTAAGCACTGGGGGCTGAGGTGGTTAATGAACTGTGATGAGACAGTCATTGCATCTGACAAACTTGTAAGTTTCTTTTGGCTATTATAATATGTGATGATTGCGCAAGTAATTTTAATAACAAGTCTTTCTGATAACTAAGTCATTCCAATCAGGACTATTCTGCTTAAATACATTTCTCCTCTGGGAGAATAGTGAATACTGAGAATTCAGCTTCATTTAAGTGAAAGGGGCTGTGCAGTAGTTCTCGGCACTACTGGTGGCCAGGTGCACTGGGTAAAACTTTGAAGGGTGTGTAACAGGATACCATCACTGTGAGCCTTACATCCTAAGAGTTGTGGAGGTCCCAGCAGTCAGCCAGCCTCTGATGATCAGAAAGTGATGGCACATCCTAGTGCTACGACGGACCCATTGCGTATACAGTGTAGGTGGTGGCAATGCTGCACGTCCATTGGTCAGGTCAAGTAAGAAGGCTGCGTGCTCATGGTAGACATTAGTATCAGCACTCAACATGCACAAGAAAAGTACACAAGAAGACATCTAGGAAAAAAAATCAACATACGTGCCTCCAGCTTTCCATTCTGGTGCTAGAGAACAAGATGGCTGATCCCGCTCCCCAGCAGTAGAGGGAAGTTATCTGGAAAAGTATTAGCTAGCTTTTGTTCCAGGTTATGAATGCTAATGAATTGCACATACTGTGACAAGAAATTTCTTAAGAGAGTCCTGATGAAATCACCGTAAAAGTGCAATTCTCTGCAGTCTTTGGTGTGGGAATGAGGCAGCTCCTGCATAGCATGGCCTCTGGTTTATTACTTCTCTATATATACAATGGGACAGCTCCTTCCTATTCACCTGAAGAGAATGGGGCAGCGTCATTTGAGAACAGTGGTCTCTTTAACCACCTCAGCCCCCAGTGCTTAAACACCCTGAAAGACCAGGCCACTTTTTACACTTCTGACCTACACTACTTTCACCGTTTATTGCTCGGTCATGCAACTTACCACCCAAATGAATTTTACCTCCTTTTCTTCTCACTAATAGAGCTTTCATTTGGTGGTATTTCATTGCTGCTGACATTTTTACTTTTTTTGTTATTAATCGAAATTTAACGATTTTTTTGCAAAAAAATGACATTTTTCACTTTCAGTTGTAAAATTTTGCAAAAAAAACGACATCCATATAGAAATTTTGCTCTAAATTTATAGTTCTACATGTCTTTGATAAAAAAAAAATGTTTGGGTAGAAAAAAAATGGTTTGGGTAAAAGTTATAGCGTTTACAAACTATGGTACAAAAATGTGAATTTCCGCTTTTTGAAGCAGCTCTGACTTTCTGAGCACCTGTCATGTTTCCTGAGGTTCTACAATGCCCAGACAGTACAAACACCCCACAAATGACCCCATTTCTGAAAGTACACACCCTAAGGTATTCGCTGATGGGCATAGTGAGTTCATAGAACTTTTTATTTTTTGTCACAAGTTAGCGGAAAATGATGATTTTTTTTTTTTTTATTTTTTTTTCTTACAAAGTCTCCTATTCCACTAACTTGTGACAAAAAATAAAAAGTTCTATGAACTCACTATGCCCATCAGCGAATACCTTGGGGTCTCTTCTTTCCAAAATGGGGTCACTTGTGGGGTAGTTATACTGCCCTGGCATTCTAGGGGCCCAAATGTGTGGTAAGGAGTTTGAAATCAAATTCAGTAAAAAATGACCTGTGAAATCCGAAAGGTGCTCTTTGGAATATGGGCCCCTTTGCCCACCTAGGCTGCAAAAAAGTGTCACACATCTGGTATCCCCGTACTCAGGAGAAGTTGAGGAATGTGTTTTGGGGTGTCTTTTTACATATACCCATGCTGGGTGAGATAAATATCTTGGTCAAATGACAACTTTGTATAAAAAAATGGGAAAAGTTGTCTTTTGCCAAGATATTTCTCTCACCCAGCATGGGTATATATAAAATGACACCCCAAAACACATTCCCCACCTTCTCCTGAGTACGGAGATACCAGATGTGTGACACTTTTTTGCAGCCTAGGTGGGCAAAGGGGCCCATATTCCAAAGAGCACCTTTCGGATTTCACTCGTCATTTTTTACTGAATTTGATTTCAAACTCCTTACCACACATTCGGGCCCCTAGAATGCCAGGGCAGTATAACTACCCCACAAGTGACCCCATTTTGGAAAGAAGAGACCCCAAGGTATTCCGTGAGGGGCATGGCGAGTTCCTAGAATTTTTTATTTTTTGTCACAAGTTAGTGGAAAATGATGATTTTTTTTTTTTTTTTTTTTTTCATACAAAGTCTCATATTCCACTAACTTGTGACAAAAAATAAAAACTTCCATGAACTCACTATGCCCATCAGCGAATACCTTGGGGTCTCTTCTTTCCAAAATGGGGTCACTTGTGGGGTAGTTATACTGCCCTGGCATTCTAGGGGCCCAAATGTGTGGTAAGGAGTTTGAAATCAAATTCAGTAAAAATTGACCTGTGAAATCCGAAAGGTGCTCTTTGGAATATGGGCCCCTTTGCCCACCTAGGCTGCAAAAAAGTGTCACACATCTGGTATCCCCGTACTCAGGAGAAGTTGAGGAATGTGTTTTGGGGTGTCTTTTTACATATACCCATGCTGGGTGAGATAAATATCTTGGTCAAATGACAACTTTGTATAAAAAAATGGGAAAAGTTGTCTTTTGCCAAGATATTTCTCTCACCCAGCATGGGTATATATAAAATGACACCCCAAAACACATTCCCCACCTTCTCCTGAGTACGGAGATACCAGATGTGTGACACTTTTTTGCAGCCTAGGTGGGCAAAGGGGCCCATATTCCAAAGAGCACCTTTCGGATTTCACTCGTCATTTTTTACTGAATTTGATTTCAAACTCCTTACCACACATTTGGGCCCCTAGAATGCCAGGGCAGTATAACTACCCCACAAGTGACCCCATTTTGGAAAGAAGAGACCCCAAGGTATTCGCTGATGGGCATAGTGAGTTCATGGAAGTTTTTATTTTTTGTCACAAGTTAGTGGAATATGAGACTTTGTATGAAAAAAAAAAAAAATCATCATTTTCCACTAACTTGTGACAAAAAATAAAAAATTCTAGGAACTCGCCATGCCCCTCACGGAATACCTTGGAGTGTCTTCTTTCCAAAATGGGGTCACTTGTGGGGTAGTTATACTGCCCTGGCATTTTAGGGGCCCAAATGTGTGGTAAGGAGTTTGAAATCAAATTCAGTAAAAAATGACGAGTGAAATCCGAAAGGTGCTCTTTGGAATATGGGCCCCTTTGCCCACCTAGGCTGCAAAAAAGTGTCACACATCTGGTATCTCCGTACTCAGGAGAAGGTGGGGAATGTGTTTTGGGGTGTCATTTTATATATACCCATGCTGGGTGAGAGAAATATCTTGGCAAAAGACAACTTTTCCCATTTTTTTATACAAAGTTGTCATTTGACCAAGATATTTATCTCACCCAGCATGGGTATATGTAAAAAGACACCCCAAAACACATTCCTCAACTTCTCCTGAGTACGGGGATACCAGATGTGTGACACTTTTTTGCAGCCTAGGTGGGCAAAGGGGCCCATATTCCAAAGAGCACCTTTCGGATTTCACAGGTCAATTTTTACTGAATTTGATTTCAAACTCCTTACCACACATTTGGGCCCCTAGAATGCCAGGGCAGTATAACTACCCCACAAGTGACCCCATTTTGGAAAGAAGAGACCCCAAGGTATTCGCTGATGGGCATAGTGAGTTCATGGAAGTTTTTATTTTTTGTCACAAGTTAGTGGAATATGAGACTTTGTAAGAAAAAAAAAAAAAAAAAAAAAATCATCATTTTCCACTAACTTGTGACAAAAAATAAAAAATTCTAGGAACTTGCCATGCCCCTCACGGAATACCTTGGGGTGTCTTCTTTCCAAAATGGGGTCACTTGTGGGGTAGTTATACTGCCCTGGCATTTTCCAGGGGCCCTAATGTCTGGTAAGTAGGTAAATGACCTGTGAAATCTGAAAGGTGCTCTTTGGAATGTGGGCCCCTTTGCCCACCTAGGCTGCAAAAAAGTGTCACACATCTGGTATCTCCGTACTCAGGAGAAGGTGGGGAATGTGTTTTGGGGTGTCATTTTACATATACCCATGCTGGGTGAGATAAATATCTTGGCAAAAGACAACTTTTCCCATTTTTTTTATACAAAGTTGGCATTTGACCAAGATATTTATCTCACCCAGCATGGGTATATGTAAAATGACACCCCAAAACATATTCCCCAACTTCTGCTGAATACGGAGATACCACATGTGTGACACTTTTTTGCAGCCTAGGTGGGCAAAGGGGCCCAAATTCCTTTTAGGAGGGCATTTTTAGACATTTGGATACCAGACTTCTTCTCACGCTTTGGGGCCCCTAAAATGCCAGGGCAGTATAAATACCCCACATGTGACCCCATTTTGGAAAGAAGACACCCCAAGGTATTCAATGAGGGGCATGGCGAGTTCATAAAAAAAAAATAATTTTGGCACAAGTTAGCGGAAATTGATTTTTTTGATTTTGTTCTCACAAAGTCTCCCTTTCCGCTAACTTGGGACAAAAATTTCAATCTTTCATGGACTCAATATGCCCCTCAGCGAATACCTTGGGGTGTCTTCTTTCCAAAATGGTGTTATTTGTGGGGTGTTTGTACTGCCCTGGCATTTGAGGGTCTCCACAATCATTACATGTATGCCCAGCATTAGGAGTTTCTGCTATTCTCCTTATATTGAGCATACGGGTAATGAGATTTTTTTTTTCCGTTCAGCCTCTGGGCTGAAAGAAAAAAATGAACGGCACAGATTTCTTCATTCGCATCGATCAATGTGGATGAAAAAATCTCTGCCAAAAAAAAAAAAAGGAGGGGAAAGGCGTCTGCCAGGACATAGGAGCTCCGCCCAACATCCATACCCACTTCAGCTCGTATGCCCTGGCAAACCAGATTTCTCCATTCACATCAATCGATGTGGATGAATAAATCATTGCCGGGATTTTTTTTTTTATATATACAAAGTGTTTGCCAAAGTATATGAACACCGCCACCTCCTCAGCTCATATGCCTCGGCAAACATATCTTTTACTGCAGAGGAGAAATCTCGTCTTGCAGCGCCGCATACACCGACTTGCGTGTAATCTGACAGCAGCGCAATGCTTCTGTCAGAATGCACATCAGTGCTGCAGCTAGTCGATCGGTTGGTCCACCTGAAAGGTAAAAAAAACAAAACAAAAAAGAAAAAACCAGGCCGCAACGCAATAAATTTATTAACTGTTGAACAGAACATAGAAACTTTTTTTTAACTTTTTTAACTGAACGTTTAACTTTTTTACTTACCGGTAATTTTTTTTTTGTTTAGTTTTTTTTACCTTTATAGAACAAACCTCTCCTTCCCCATGGGACAATGTGCAAAGCGCAAATTGCCCAAAGATGTGGCGAAGTACATTATGCACTTTATCCCAGGTGAAAGGAGAGGTTTGCAGCAGCTGTGAGTAAAAGGGCCCTAATAGCCCTGTGTGCCTGTCCTGTGAGATGCAATCCCTATGCTAGGTGTACCTGTGTGTGGTACTTCCGGAAACACTCACCAAAGCATAGGGCAGGGTGGTCAGGACAGTCAGGACAGAAATAGCGGGTGTCACGCCTTATTCCACTCCTGCTACAGACACGACATTTTTTTCGGGGTGGCGGTTGGGTTGAGGTACCAGCAACGACACTGGGGAAATGTCGCTCGTGTAGACGGCTAACTACACTGGTGGATGGGGCCACGGAACCTCCTGGGTAAAGGAGGTTCTCGATGATCTCTTCCTGGAATTTGAGGAAAGATCGTGTTCTCCCAGCCTTACTGTAGAGAACAAAACTATTGTACAGCGCCAATTGAATTAAATATACAGACACCTTCTTATACCAGCGTCTGGTTCTGCGGGAAACTAAATAGGGAGCCAACATCTGGTCATTGAAGTCCACCCCTCCCATGAGCGCATTATAGTCGTGGACTGAGAGGGGCTTTTCAATGACACGGGTTGCCCTTTCAATTTGGATTGTCGTGTCTGCGTGAATGGAGGAGAGCATGTAAACGTCACGCTTGTCTCTCCATTTCACCGCGAGCAGTTCTTCGTTACACAAGGCAGCCCTCTCCCCCCTTGCAAGACGGGTGGTTACAAGCCGTTGGGGGAAGCCCACGCGACTAGTTCGCGCGGTGCCACAGGCGCAAATCCGTTCTAGAAACAAATGCCTAAAGAGGGCCACACTTGTGTAGAAATTGTCCACATAAAGATGGTACCCCTTGCCGAATAAGGGTGACACCAAGTCCCAGACTGTCTTCCCACTGCTCCCCAGGTAGTCAGGGCAACCGACCGGCTCCAGGGTCTGATCTTTTCCCTCATAGATCCGAAATTTGTGGGTATAGCCTGTGGCCCTTTCACAGAGCTTATACAATTTGACCCCATACCGGGCACGCTTGCTTGGGATGTATTGTTTGAAGCCAAGGCGCCCGGTAAAATGTATTAGGGACTCGTCTACGCAGATGTTTTGCTCAGGGGTATACAAATCTGCAAATTTCTGGTTGAAATGGTCTATGAGGGGCCGAATTTTGTGGAGCCGGTCAAAAGCTGGGTGGCCTCTGGGACGGGAGGTGGTGTTGTCGCTAAAATGCAGAAAACGTAGGATGGTCTCAAATCGTGTCCTGGACATAGCAGCAGAGAACATGGGCATGTGATGAATTGGGTTCGTGGACCAATACGACCGCAATTCATGCTTTTTAGTTAGACCCATGTTGAGGAGAAGGCCCAAAAAAAATTTAATTTCGGAAACTTGGACTGGTTTCCACCGGAAAGACTGGGCATAAGAGCTTCCCGGGTTGGCGGATATAAATTGTGTGGCATACCGATTTGTTTCTGCCACGACTAAGTCCAAGAGCTCCGCAGTCAAGAACAGCTCAAAAAATCCCAGGGCCGAACCGATTTGAGCCGTCTCAACCCGAACTCCAGACTGGGCGGTGAAAGGGGGAACTACAGGTGCGGCTGAAGTTGGTGACTGCCAATCAGGGTTTGCCAGCACCTCAGGGATTCTAGGGGCTCTACGGGCCTGTCTGCGCGGTGGCTGCGACGGGGTAACTAGTGCACGTGCCACCGTACCAGCTTCAACTGCCCTTCTGGTGCTCGCCACGTCACCATGTTGTACGGCAGTGCTGGTACTAGGTCCAGGAAGGGCTGCGCTGCTGGTGTATGCCTCACCACGTGATCCGGCAGCGACAGCCCCACTCTGCTGCTCTTGAAACGGATCCTGCGTAACCTGTGGTCTAGCGACACGGGGCCGGGTACGCCTGGTGCTGCCAGGGACCTCCACCTCCTCGTCCGAACTTTGGGTCAGAGAGCCACTGCTTTCCACAGGTTCATATTCTGACCCGCTAGATTCATCAGATGAGGGTTCCCACTCCTCATCCGACTGGGTCAGAATCCTGTAGGCCTCTTCAGAAGAATACCCCCTGTTTGACATTTGGACTACTAAATTTAGGGGTATTCCCTGAGACTACCCAAGAAAAAAAGCAAACCTGTCTTACAAAGGGGAGGCTAGCGAAGTACCGGAGGCTGCTGCGGTTGATAAAAAATATCAAAACTGATTTTTTTATCGCCGCAGTGCTTGTAAAGTGAATGTGCAGTGATCAAAAAACAAAATTTTTTTTGTCACTGCGGTGGGGCGGGCGTGGGTGAACGCACGTGTGGGCGACCGATCAGGCCTGATCGGGCAAACACTGCGTTTTGGGTGGAGGGCGAACTAAAGTGACACTAATACTATTATAGATCTGACCGTGATCAGTTTTGATCACTTACAGATACTATAAAAGTACAAATGCTGATTAGCGATACGCTATTCAGCGAATAAAAGTGACTGCGGTGCGGTGGGCTGGGCGCTAACTGACGCTAACTACCTAACCAAGGGGCCTAAACTATCCCTAAAACCTAACAGCCAATACTAGTGAAAAAAAAAAAGTGACAGTTTACACTGATCACTTTTTTTCCTTTCAATAGTGATTGACAGGGGCGATCAAAGGGGTGATCAAAGGGTTAATTGGGGTGCAGGGGGGTGATCTGGGGCTAAAGTGTGGTGTTGGTGCTACTCACTGTGATCTCTGCTCCTGTGCTGGATCCAACCGACGAAAAGGACCAGCACAGGAGCAGACAAGCCATATAACAGATCATATTTACTAATATGATCTGTTATCTGGCTTCTGATTCGATTTTTTGAAAATCGCCAGCCTGCCAGCCAATGATCGTTGCTGGCAGGCTGGTGACGAAATACTTCTTTAACTTTTGCCGGCCCGCGATGCGCATGCGCGGGCCGGCAATGCACGAAATCTCGCGTCTCGCGAGAGGACGCACCGGCGCGTCCACCCAGAACAACAGGACCGCCGCAAAGACGCAATCCTGCGTACGGCGGTCCTGAGGTGGTTAAATAAACAGTTGATCGGCAGGGGTGCCGGGAGTCATCCCCCCTGCCAATCTAATATTGATGACATATCCTAATATTGATGACCTAACCATAGAAAAAAAAATGAAAAAAAAAAACGCACACCCCTTTAAATGCAACAAACTCTCTTGTTTCGGGAAGAAGCACTACTTACTGAGCTAGCTGAGATGTACAACATGTTTCGGGAAGAAGCACTACTTACTGAGCTAGCTGAGATGTACAACATGTTTCGGGAAGAAGCACTACTTACTGAGCTAGCTGAGATGTACAACATGTTTCGGGAAGAAGCACTACTTACTGAGCTAGCTGAGATGTACAACAATTCCCTTTCCACTTTTATTCAGATCTGATCCTAGAGACTCCCCGGTCTCAGGCAGCATCACTACATAGGCTAGTTCCACATCCGCGGCACGTAGATCCGGCAGACAATGCCGGGAATCGGCCAGACACAAACCGCAGCGGTTTGTGTCTGGCCGAATCTCTGCATTTTTGCCAAAATGCGGCAGGATCTTTACCAGACCCCATTATACAGGGTGGCCCATAAAAAAGTAGTCCGCCTCCAGCGATAGTATGACAAGATGAATGAACAAGTGGATGGTTTAATTTTTAATCACCCAGAAGTCACAGAAGATGTTGAAAGTGTTCGCCGTTCACATCTCTGCATCTTTGGGGACATCGGATTATGTTGGCTGATACGGCTTGTGATGCTGCGGATAGTGGTTTGTGATGTTTTCCTTGCGTTCATCCAGGAGGTGTGGATTGTTAGCGGACACTTTCTGTTTTACATTCCCCCACAGATAAAAATCACATAAGGACAAGTCTGGGGAACGTGGTGGCCATAACCCCTTGCTCACAGTTCTATTCTCCGTAAACAGTTCATGAACCCGTCCAGTGAGTTCCGTGAGGTGCGGCATGTTGTCCCATCTTGTTGGAAAAAGCACATTTTTTCTTCTGCAGAATCGCTGTTGAAGAGCTGCCAACATAATCCGATGTGCCCAAATATGCATAGACGTGAACAGGGACCACTTTCAGCATCTTTTGTGACTTGTGGGTAATAAAAAAAAAAAACTGTCCCCTAGCTCATTCATCTTGTCATTCTATCGCTGGAGGCAGGCTACTTTTTCATGGGCCACCCTGTACTTAATGGGGCCGGCGAGCATTCTGTTTGAATCCAGCAGTGCCGGATCCAGAGAATTCTGGCAGGCGTTTCTCTGCCGGAATATATGACATATGTGAAACTAGCCTTATTGAGCTCGCTGATATGAGGAACAGTTCCCTTTCCAGTGTTACTTAGGACTGACCCCAGAAACTCTCCTGTTCCAGGTAGTAGTACTACTTACTGAAACAGTGTCCAGTTTAGGTCTGATACTGTAGTTAACAAGCTTTGTTTCCCCAGGTCGCTGACTTCCTACATGCCACTCTTAAAGGGAATCTGTCACCCTGATTTTGGATCATTACCTGCACTAATACATGAGAAGTACTGCAGATATGGAGTCCAGATCACTATATTTTTATTTTCCTACTGACTGCTGACAGCGTCAGAGCTGCACTGAAATGCATTGTCAGGACTGCTGCACACATGAGTCCTCTCCATTATGTTAGAACAGCACTGCCATCTGGACTGTGTATTTCAGTGCAGCTTTGATTGTTCACATAGAGGGAAAGGGGAATGGTAGGGAAAAAAAAATAAAAACTTTGATGTGGACTTCTTATCTGCCGTACTACTCATGTATTACTGTAGATAATAGTCAGGGGAGCACCACCAATGAGGCCAGGTGAATGGATCGCCTGAGTCAGCACCAGGTAGGGGCGAGAGGGACAGCAGAAGGGCCATGGGCGCTTTCATTGTGGAAACGCTCATCTCTACATATTCAACTGCATTGCTGTACTCAGCACAGCAATACAGATAAATGCTGCGACGGCAGTGATGTCTCCCTGGCAGTAGCCTATCAGAGGCCGGTGTCATCCTTATCACGCTTCCTGAGCCGGGCGTTTCAGTTTTCGCCTCAGGCAGCAGAAAGGATAGGTGCACCCCTGATAGTAGTCCAAAATCCGGGTGACAGATTCCTTTTAATTGACATTGTACAGTGCTTTGCCTCTACCCTAGCTGTGTGTTGCCAAAGGGTTGGAGGACTATTTTGTCCAGTAAAATGATGGACTCCCTAATGGGTACATGCTGGATTCCATTATAGTCAATGGGTTCTGTCTGGTATCATTTGGTTTAATTATGTTCCAGATGCAGCACTTTTAGTTCTACTCCTATAATGGAGAAGAATGACGGAAATCATTAGCGGTGATGTGACTGCTGCCTTACTCTACAAAAGTGTTGCTGCTTAATTGTGTACAAAACCGGAATTGCATATGACCCGCAAACAACGTAATGAAAGTAACCTACATAGAAAATGCCAGACCGCTGGTACTAAATTAATCTTTATTACAAAATTACATTAGACAACATACATGATTAAAAGAATCAGTGCAGGAGATAACAAGCAACATCACTGGAGGAGACATACAATGAACGGAGTCCCTATCCTTAAACATGATATTCAGAAGAGATGGTTATGCAAACATGAAAACATACATAGTGGGGAAAAGGGACATTTACCCATACAAAGTCTCCTCCAGGATGGCGCCAACCCCAACGCGCGTTTCGGCGTACCCAGACGAAGGTACGCCGAAACGCGCGTTGGGGTTGGCGCCATCCTGGAGGAGACTTTGTATGGGTAAATGTCCCTTTTCCCCACTATGTATGTTTTCATGTTTGCATAACCATCTCTTCTGAATATCATGTTTAAGGATAGGGACTCCGTTCATTGTATGTCTCCTCCAGTGATGTTGCTTGTTATCTCCTGCACTGATTCTTTTAATCATGTATGTTGTCTAATGTCATTTTGTAATAAAGATTAATTTAGTACCAGCGGTCTGGCATTTTCTATGTAGGTTATTTATATATATTTATTGCCATAGGCTTGGGCATTACTTGAATGTTGATTCAACTAACGGTCGAGGTATTTATTTCGGTTAACGTAATGAAAGTGAATGTGGTCATGTCACGACCCACAAATTTCCATGACCACCACCCACAAGTCACCAGAGATTCAAACCTGCTGAATTTCTGGTGACTTACGTGTCATATCAACTTCTGGGTCACAGTGTGACCATGTTTACCTTCACTATGTGGCATGATGTGTCACCGTGTAGCCCTATCTTTATCTTCCACTGATCTGGTCTAACAAATACAGACAAACTTCCCACAAACTGGTGGTCTAACATTGCCTTACATTAAAGGATATATCTGGCAACCAATATCCTTTAAAGGGGTATTCCCATCTGAGACAATGGGTGCCTATCGCTAGGATAGGCCCCCATTGTCTGATAGGTGCGGGTCCTACCTCTGGTACCAGCACCTACAATAAGAACGGAGCGGGGAATGTGTTGGCCGGAGGACCCCTGTTTTCCCCGGGTCCGGCCATCAAGCATTCTCCCCGTAGTAGTGAATGGGAGCGCACCACGCTTGCGCGGCCACCGCTCTCTATTCATTTCTACGGGGCCGACAGTGCTCAGCTATTTTCAGCGGCCCCACAGAAGTGGATGGAGGGCAGCTGCACATGCGCAGTGTGCTCTCCACCACTACAGGGCAGACAAGCACCTATCAGACAATGGTGGCATACCCTAGCGAAATGCCCCCATTGTATGAGTTGGGAAAACCCCTTTAACCCAAATCCTGTTAATGCTGGATGGACGCACAGCAAATTCTACACCATATGATCCATCCTATTTAATAAGATATATGATTAGACTGGAAGCTGTACATGGTGGGGCAGGGTACTCTCTTAATGACTTTCGTTGTTTGTAAAGGTTAGTTCTAGATGCAAAGTTAGACCATAAGCCAATGATTGTATTTTACATTCATGTGCCATTTCTTATTAGATAGCACACGGATCCATACAAGCCAATGGGGCTACTCACACATCTGGCTGTTTTTCATGGATCCATGTGTCTTATCCAAGGATCTCACCACACATCCTATTCTTGTCTGTTTTTTATTAATTTCCATTGGTAGGAGTGAGGAGAAAATGTAATGCAAATGGAAGCTATTGGTTTTTTAACAATCCATTTTTTTGCAGACTGAAAATCTGATATGGCCAATTCATGATGCCTTAGGCTACAAGAACACATATGGCTATGTTCACATCAGATTTATTGTTTAATGCAGGGATGCTCAACCTGTGGCCCTCCAGCTGTTGTAAAACTACAACTTATAGCTGTAGACTGTCTAGGAATGCTGGGAGTTGTAGTTTTTCAACAGCTGGAGGGCCGCAGGTTGAGCCTGCCTGGTTTAATGCATGTTCTATGGCGCTTGTGTCAAAAGGATGCCTCTGATGGGTGCCATACAGCAGCTGTGACCTGCGACACCCATAGGGGTTTCACTGTAAAGAAAAAAAAAAAAAAAAAAAGTATGGAATTAACAAGTCTACTGCGCTTTTCCATAAAATGGCATCCAGTAAAAATAATCACGTGTTAAACACATACTTTTTTAGGAGCTAGGCTGTATCTGACAGCTGGAGTTCTGCTACAATGGCTGGGAGATATCGCTGATCTAGGATGTTTAACCTCTTATATGCCACAGTCAGTAACTGCAGCATCCAAGGGTTTGTCAGTGACTGCCACCCATTACCCCAGGGTCTACGGGAGATAAATGGATCACAAGTTCAAGTTCCCCAGTGAGACTACAAAAAAAGAAAGGAAAAAAAACATTCACTCATTTAAGGGCGTCTGTTGGCAGATTTACACCTATTAAAATGGGTGATCTGCTGGATGTGCAGTTGGCAGCTGAAGTCATCTGTGTTGGTCCCATGTTCATATGCGTTCGCATTGCTGAGAAAAATTACATTTTAATATATGTAAATGGTTCTCTAGGAGCAATGGGGGCGTTGCTGTTACACCTAGAGACTCTGCTTTCTCTACAACTGCCGCACCCTCTCCACATTGATTGACAGGGCCGGACATGATGTCCTGTCTATGAAAGTGGGAAGGGCGCAGCATTTGCAGAGAGAGCATCTATTCTTATAGCTCTATGTTGTACTGTTCCTTTACTATTCCTAATAGAAGTTTATTAATGAGTTGTTAGCAATGTACAGTCGTGGCCAAAAGTTTTGAGAATGACACAAATATTAGTTTTCACAAAGTTTGCTGCTAAACTGCTTTTAGATCTTTGTTTCAGTTGTTTCTGTGATGTAGTGAAATATAATTACACGCACTTCATACGTTTCAAAGGCTTTTATCTATAATTACATGACATTTATGCAAAGAGTCAGTATTTGCAGTGTTGGCCCTTCTTTTTCAGGACCTCTGCAATTCGACTGGGCATGCTCTCAATCAACTTCTGGGCCAATTCCTGACTGATAGCAACCCATTCTTTCATAATCACTTCTTGGAGTTTGTCAGAATTAGTGGGTTTTTGTTTGTCCACCCGCCTCTTGAGGATTGACCACAAGTTCTCAATGGGATTTAGATCTGGGGAGTTTCCAGGCCATGGACCCAAAATGTCAACGTTTTGGTCCCCGAGCCACTTAGTTATCACTTATGGCACGGTGCTCCATCGTGCTGGAAAATGCATTGTTCTTCACCAAACTGTTGTTGGATTGTTGGAAGAAGTTGCTGTTGGAGGGTGTTTTGGTACCATTCTTTATTCATGGCTGTGTTTTTGGGCAAAATTGTGAGTGAGCCCACTACCTTGGATGAGAAGCAACCCCACACATGAATGGTCTCAGGATGCTTTACTGTTGGCATGACACAGGACTGATGGTAGCGCTCCCCTTTTCTTCTCCGGACAAGCCTTTTTCCAGATGCCCCAAACAATCGGAAAGAGGCTTCATCGGAGAATATGACTTTGCCCCAGTCCTCAGCAGTCCATTCACCATACTTTCTGCAGAAGATCAATCTGTCCCTGATTTTTTTTTGGAGAGAAGTGGCTTCTTTGCTGCCCTTCTTGACACTAGGCCATCTTCCAAAAGTCTTCGCGTCACTGTGCGTGCAGATGCGCTCACACCTGCCTGCTGCCATTCCTGAGCAAGCTCTGCACTGGTGGCACTCCGATCCCACAGCTGAATCCTCTTTAGGAGACGATCCTGGCACTTGCTGGACTTTCTTGGACGCCCTGAAGCCTTCTTAACAAGAATTGAACCTCTTTCCTTGAAGTTCTTGATGATCCTATAAATTGTTGATTGAGGTGCAATCTTAGTAGCCACAATATCCTTGCCAACGCAATGATGGCTGCACGCGTTTCTTTGCAGGTCACCATGGTTAACAATGGAAGAACAATGATTTCAAGCATCACCCTCCTTTTAACATGTCAAGTCTGCCATTTTAACCCAATCAGCCTGACATAATGATCTCCAGCCTTGTGCTCGTCAACATTCTCACCTGAGTTAACAAGACGATTACTGAAATGATCTCAGCCGGTCCTTTAATGACAGCAATGAAATGCAGTGGAAAGGTTTTTTTGGGATTAAGTTAATTTTCATGGCAAAGAAGGACTATGCAATTCATCTGATCACTCTTCATAACATTCTGAAGTATATGCAAATTGCTATTATAAAAATTTAAGCAGCAACTTTTCCAATTTCCAATATTTATGTAATTCTCAAAACTTTTGGCCACGACTGTAGATCCAGCTGGGTACTAACAGTCGGGGGCCTGACCCTACACAGTCTGACATTATCTAATCAGTGCAGCCAGTGTCAGACTGTGCAGGGACACCCCCCCAACTGGAAACACTGGCAATTAAAGGGGCTGAACCCGGACAAACCTCTATTTTCACCCAGGCAGCGCCCCTGACTTGAGCATTGGAGCAGTTCATGCGCCGATGGTCTCCTTTGCGCTGCTCTAAATCGCGCAGGGCAAAGGCTCTTTTGTTTACAATAACACACTGACGGGCGGAGGCTTCCGCCCGGCAGTGTGTCTGGTGACGGCTCTGATGGGCGGGCTTTACCGCTGCCCTAGCCGTTTTACTAGCTAGAGCAGCGCTAAAGCCCGCCCTTCAGTGCTGGTGACATCACGGGGCTCCCTGAGCACCCGGAAGAAGAGGCTTCAGCGCTCCTGCAAGGGACCAGGTACGTCACCGAGTCTAAGAAAACTTCACTTCTGGTAAAGAATTTCCTATAAGAAAACGGCGCATCAGAAACATGTGGAAAAGGTAGGACATGGATGTATGTTATATGTATGTCTGTCTTGTACTCATGGAACAAAGTCCTCAATCCCGGACAACCCCTTTAATAATTTATAGAAGAAATAACAGAGGAATGGCACAACCCAGAGCTATAAGAATAGATGCTCTAGAATAGTATATACATAAGGGAATGCATGGAGCTGCTGAAACAGAGATGTCAGGAGCGGTGACAGGTCCAGGAGTTCAATTAATCAAGTTCCTGAGGTTCGCCCTTGTAATGTAATGCTACTGAAATGCAGGGTTATGTGCGGATAACATCTGTTTTTACAAGAATATTTGTGTAATTCATTTCCAGTGGTTTTGCATCAACCTGATAAAAGATATGAAAGACAGTGACTCATGGCTGCTGAGGAGAAGCATGGCTGCTCTTATATAACAGCTCTGAACATATGACCTTCCTCCATGAGGAGAAGTGGCATTCGTGCCGTTCTGCATATGAATGGAATCTGTAACAATACCGTATCATACACACCTGATCATCTCCAATACTAGTGCCTAGTAAAGTAGGATTAAAGATCAGCACTAAACAGAAAAGAGCACTTCTTTACGAAAAACGATTGCAGATGCGGCACATTAGTGGCATAGCCTTCATGCCAAATGCCAGGGCAACTGTGAGCAGCCGATAAAGGGACAGTCAGCGCCTAGCCCTGCGAGGGGACTTTTTAGTAATGGCTACATATCCGCCTACTCTCTAATTAACCATTCCTAGTCCAAACAGATAAATCATTATTTTATTTAAAATAGCTTTTTATTGATTTTTATGCATTTAGATCAGGGATGCATGACCTTTCTTTGGTCTGAGGACCATGCTGTCAGGCTGAATCAATCCCAAGGGCTGCAATAAAAGTTAAATGGCATTTTCATCTCAAACCTTTATGACATATCAAAAGTATATGCCATACATGTCTAATACCTGGCAGTTCCAGCTCCAGGACACCTACCTATGAGGAGAGTGGGCATCAGGTGAGTTGCCGAATCAGATGAGTCATCACTCCCAAAAACTACAATGAATGGCCGCCTCTCCACTTCATTTACTCCTTATACTCAGATGACCTCCGTTCTGCCAGTATATGGGGGTCTCAGAGATGGCCACAGAGTGCAGTGTCCTTGGACAACTCCTCTCCGACACGGACAAGCAGATGCGTGGCCAGATGGTCAGGGGTCTGCATGGAATGGCATTGTGGGCCACACGTGGCAACAGGGGATGGATCCCTGATTTAGACAGTATTTACAGTTTTTTACAGTTTAATATGTAAAGAGGGGTTTGTGAAAAGTGCAGGAGAAACAGAAGCACTCCTGTCATATCTGCACTGCCCTCTACTTACTAATTAGGGGGATCTGCTATTTGCCAGACATTTATAGCTGACCTGTCATTGATTGGTGTACTGTAATTACATTTTTTTTTTTTATATATTTCATGAAATATGCTAGTACATTATGTCTGTGCATAGGCAAGCACAGGTATTCCCTACTAGGTACTCAACTGTAATTTCAGCTCAAGCTGCCCGCTCTTGATCCAATTATATGGGTGGAAAAGTGCACTTTGAAATAATCATTGCAAAAAGTGCACTTTGAAATAATCATTGCCTCGTGTAAATATGGTCGACAGCTTGAAGTGTTGTTGGTCGGATCTTTTTTGCAGGCATAAAAATCATCAGTGGTCGGCAGCTCATCGTCTCATGTAAAAGGGCTACGATAGTGTATGTGCCCAGATGATCTGAAAACTGCAGATAAATGAGCCTAGTTCAACTCTCTCAGTGTAAATGGACACACCGTGCAACAGTCCTCAGATCATTAGTGAATAATCACCATCATGATAAACATGCAGCAGCAGAGTGGAAAGGGTTAATCTATATTGGGGAGCAGCTACAACTTGGTACAGCAAGTTTATGTGAAATTGTCTATATACCAATCCTTGGACACCAATTTCAAAGTTCCGCTTTTCCCAGTTTGTTACCTGTATCTTACAGTAGATGCTGGACATAAGTTAATGCTCGGGGTTTTGGTTAAAAGGGGTTTCCCATGACTACATGACAGCCTCTTTCCACAACCAGCCCTGCGCCCCCACTCATTACTCCAATTATTTTTTTTTGATAGACTTATTTCAAGCTGTCTGCTCAGTGGGCATATCCTGTCTCATGAGGAGTGTCCTTTCTGCTGCAGTCGGTGGCAGTTGAAGGATGAAACTGAGCATGTGCGTCCGTCTCAGTGAGCAGGACAGAGACATTAGAAAAAGAGCAAACAGCAGGTGGCGCATAAATAACTCAGCAGCTATAATACATTTTTATGTGCAATTATAAAAGTATTCAGATCCAGGTGCTGGTTTGAAAACGGTAGAATATTTTTGGTGGGACAACCCCTTTAATATTCAAATCTACAAATAAAGGACAGCGCGGTTTCAACAAAACTTCATACATATGCATAGGAGAAAATCTGCAACATGGCCTATCAGTCCAGGATGTTTCTGGATGTCCATGGATTTCACTCATTGCTTTGCAATATCTGAATCTACAATTGAAATCTGCAGTTTAGGTCACGGATTTCAGGTCACCAAAACTGTGGCATAATAATCTGTCTCAGGCCGTATGATCTATACAAGTGTATTACTGTAGTGCAGCGGCGGCATGAAGCGCACGGCGTCATAGCAACCAATGACGCCGTGCGCTCCTGCTCTGAACAGGAATCCAGCCCGGCATACCACGGACCGCTCTCGGCCGCGGAACTAAGGCCTTATGCACACGCCCCTATGTATTTTGCAGTCCGCAAAATACAGATACCAGCCATGTGCATGGTGCATTTTTCTAATCAAACTGTCTATTCTAGTTCACAAAATGTTCCAAAATTAGCGGAACAGCCGTACAGATGTGGACAGCACATGGATGACATCTATGCCCAGTCCACATTTTTTGTGGCCCCATAGAGATGAATAAGTCCTTGTGCAATCCACAATCAATGCAGATTGGATGCGTAACCAAAATATGGTTGTGTGCAGTGATGGTCAGTTCCCAGTGTTCGCCAGCGAACACATGCGGGCTGCCATCTTTAGTATGGTAGACTCACCCGTCCGGCGATGCACAGGTAAGCCCTTAGCTGTGCCTGTGACGGGAGCCGGTCTGAAATCAAATGCAGTCACCGGGAGCAGGCAGTTCCGAGAACAGCCGCCGGGGGCCTTCATCGGGCTGTTCTCGGAACTGCCTGCTCCCGGTGACTGCATTTGATTTCAGACCGGCTCCCGGCACAGGTAAGGACTTACCTGTGCATCGCCGGACGGGTGAGTCTACCTTACTACAGATGGCAGCCCGCATGTGTTCGCTGGCGAGCACTGTGAACTGACCATCACTGGTTGTGTGCATGAGGCCTAAGTCAACCAATAATTAGTATAGAGTAAGGCTAGTTGCATACTTGTGTTTACTGGGAACAGCCTGCCTGATCCAGCATTGCCGGACACTGCCAGAATGCCGTCCTGCCCCATTAACTATAATGGGGTCCGACGGTGCTCTGGCCAAAATCTGGCAAATATGCAGAGAAATGATATGCAGCAGTCTTTGTCCAACCAATTTCTGGCATTCTATGCCGAAACAGCATGCCGGAAGGTGTGTGACGATGAGAAACAGGCCTTAGACAAAAGTGTCCATCCCTGCATCACATTTACCATCCAGCCTGAGTCCCTGTGATAACTCTGGTGCAGGTGTAGCCAACCTAAGTTTATGCCATCATAGTAAATCTGCCCCATAGTCTAAAAAGCTTCCCTATTTCTTCACGTAAAATCATCTGTGTCAGTTGTGTCCGTCTATAAATGAGGAATGGTGGCGGAGTAGAGTAGAAGCAATTTCCCATACATCATTGTAACTGTACAGCGCGGAGGTAAACTGCAAAGCCCTTTATTAAGCTTTGTATGTAACACGTGTTAGGATACGATATTTGTTGACTGAGTTGAAAAAAAAATTGCATACTTAAAATATATATCTCTTCAAAGACTACCAAAAAATGATTTTATGCTAATGCTATAACGCTGTTGTAAACTGCTGACTTTTCACAAACAAGAAAGTGCATAAGTATCGGACTGAGCAGCAAATGTGGAGAAGCAGACTGAGATAATAGGGCAGAAAAGTAGGTTATTTGTCATATTAAAGGGACAAGAGTAAAAAAATTAAATGAAGGTAAACATGAAATTCAATCTTGCAGATGAACATCTAGATCAGCAGAGGGAGAAGCTTGTTCAGAAGATTAATATGAGCTGAAACACATTGTCCCTTGAGGTCAAGCTTCCTGTCATTCATGGCACTTTCATAGTTTCAGCACTAATAGATTGTATTTCAGGTTTATAACTTTCTATTTATTTGCTGCCGACAGATGCTATATAAAATCTAACCTGCTCAATAGTCAAGAATGGAGAGAAGTGGATATTCATACAAATACACATCATTTTGTTCCTTATGTGTAGAGAAAACCATGATTTCTGGAAAAAAGGTAACATGAAATATATATCTCCAGAAGAAGTGTATACCCTCTTTTAAGGTTGCCTTTAAGGAGCTTAATCGTTTGTACAAAGAACATCTATCAAGTTGGTGGGAGGTACAGAGCCTTGATAACTATATCAAACACGGTATTGTGCCGCGGGGACTTCGTATATCAGTCACTCCTGTTTACAGGCAAAGAAGCCCCGGGTTCAATACACGTTGGGAGCAACTTGCTACAAAAGGCTCACTCCAATTAATGACATTGCTATTGGAAGAAGAGCGAATAAACCTCACCACCCTTACTGAAAAACTAAAAAGTCAGGTTGAAATTACCAAGACTTTTTCAGGTGATCCGGAATTTCTCAACAAAGAAAAATTACTTCAAACTACTGTTGAGAAATTCCAGTATTACTTGCGCGAACGCAAGCATAGGCAATTTAATAAAGATCTAGCTGAATTCAAAGAAAACAAAGCCTACTTGGTTCTGAGAGAGGTGCCACCTACCAAAGAGGTCATTTCCGAAATCTCCACTACGGAAACAGATCTATCCGATAGTGATAGGGAAATAAGTGGCAACCCAAACAGAAGCAAGCAGAAGTCTAACAAGAAGGGGAAAGGCAGGGGCAGGGGAACCGGTGGTGTTAACCGCGGCGGTTTTTTAGATCAGGGGGTCAATTATCACCTGAGAAACCGTCCAAACAACCGGGATCAGTCGGCCCAGAGATAATCAATTTATCAAGTCGCACCCTCTCGAAAATTGAAATGGCTGTATTATCAAAAGGACTTTCATTTGTTCCAACTCGCCAACATGATACATTCACATGGGTAAAAGATCTACACTTATTTATACGAAAGCTTTGCTGGCATAAGCAATTCAAAGTAATTGATAGGAGGAGGAGTCAATATTTGGGAATACCTACAGACTTACTCCATGATGTGGAACTACTGCAGAGTCTGTCTTCTGATGTACATACTTTTAAAGGACAGGGCCCATTCACACCCTTACGTAATAAGAGCAACAAAATGCCACCGATAGGAGATGTATCATGCTTAGATGTTTTCTTACAATTAGCTACCGCAGATCTTATGGAACTTCAGAAAAACCGTAGATATAATAACTGCTCTGTAGAGGAACTCGATGCTATTAAATCCTTGAGAGAAGATACCACCATAGTTATAAAACCGTCTGACAAAGGTGGTAATACTGTTATCATGAATAGACAGAGCTATAAATCTATGTGTGAACAGATTCTGAAGGATAAGACCAGCTATCAGATACTTACTCTTAATCCTACTGCTCCGTATTTGGTGGAATTGAGGGATATCTTGTCTATGGGAAAAAGTAACAATCTTATATCCCAGGAGGAATTTGATTTCATGTACCCTCGACATCCAGTAGCGGCCACGTTCTACAGTCTCCCTAAGGTCCACAAAGGGCTAAAACCACTCAAGGGGAGACCGATCGTGGCCGGTATTGGTAGTATAGGACAAAATATAGGGGTATATATTGATAAAATTCTAATGCCCTTCGTCACGGCCCTCCCGTCCTTTACCCGCGACACTATGGATCTATTGAAGCGGGTAGATGGAGTATGCATCGACGACCACTCATACCTGGCCAGTGTCGATGTTGAGGCCCTCTATTCCTCGATACCCCACGAAGCGGGCTTGAGAGCAGTTGAATATTATTTGAGCATGCGAGGCCAACAGTTTGCGGCTCATAACGAGCTTGTTCTACAACTGCTTAAATTTTTACTTACACACAACTTCTTCATGTTTGACGGTCGTCTCTACCACCAGCTCAGGGGCACGGCGATGGGTTGTTCCTGTGCGCCGTCCTACGCAAATCTGCTCCTGGGCTGGTGGGAGGCCGTAACCGTCTTTGGAGAAGGGGAGTCGATGACCGGGCCCGTTTCCCTATGGGCCCGGTACATCGACGATATCCTGATCATTTGGAATTCCAGCCATGCAGCCTTTAAATTATTCGTGGACTCGCTTAACATAAACTCTATCGGTCTCCGTTTCACGTTTGAGATTAACATAGAAAAACTTCCGTTTCTGGATGTCTGTATATTCAAAAACCCTGGGGGGGAACTCTCTACTAGCATATATCGAAAGACCACGGCAACCAACTCAGTCCTCCATTGGCAGAGTAGCCATCCGTTACCCCTGAAGCGAGGTATCCCCTATGGGCAGTATCTGCGCCTACGGAGGAACTGCTCAGGGGAGCATGAATTCAAAGTCCAGGCGGCAGACCTCCGACTAAGGTTTTTGGCCAGAGGCTATCCCGACTGCATTTTGAAAAAAGCATTTCAGAGAGCTGCCCACATCCATAGAGACACACTTCTAGTCCCTAAGCAAAAACAAGAGACAGAGAAAAAGGTACGGTTTATAACCACCTTCGATGGCTTAGCCAACAAATCAAGGGAGATACTTAATCGTCACTGGTCCATTCTTATGATGGACCCTGACATCAGTGATGTTTTACATGACTACCCACAAGTGACCTACAGACGAGGTAAGAGCCTCAAGGACTTGTTTGTGCATAGCCATCTCTCGCCACCCGCTGCCCCTGAGACCTGGCTGAGCCGGCGGCCGGTTGGCAGTTTCAGGTGCAGCGGCTGTATAGCCTGTGACAGGATTGCCACAGGCAAGACTTTCTTTAGTAACAATCTCAAACGGACTTTTGATATCAGAGATTTTATCTCTTGCAGAACCGCAGGCGTGATATATAAGATCACGTGTATTTGTAACAAAGAATACATTGGCAAGACCAAGCGTGAGCTGCGAAGGCGAATCGGAGAACATCTCCTTGATATAGAAAAAGGACGGGACACGGCTGTGGCCCGTCATGTGTGTGATTTCCACCAAGGCGACCCGCGGGTTATCAAAGTTTGTGGTATTGAGGCAGTCTCCCCCCCAAAACGTGGAGGAGACTGGGATAAAATCATATTACAGCGAGAAGCCCGCTGGATTTTCCTCTTGCGCACAGTTGTACCGATGGGCCTGAATGAACAGTTGAATTTCAGCTGCTTCCTGTGAAGGGACTAGCTGGGTCTAGCTCTTTACAGACGGTTTCGGCGTTCATTCAGGCCCACTTAGCCAATTTATGTTTATATACTGATTTGGCATGGAGGTTACATGTGTGTATATACTACGTCTTAGGTGTCCCTAACACATTTTATTATTCCTCCTATGTATTGAATACAATGCTTTATAATTTGTCCGATTTTCTGGCCACCACATCGATATGTCGGTGCATGTCATTGTCCAGATGTCTTATTCTGGTTCATATGACCGGTTGCCCAAATACTGTGTATTTTCTGATGGTCCGATTGGGGACCATTGCACTTTGGGAGCGGGGTGAGTTCCGATCGCCCTGTTACCCAATAGTGATTACAGGTAGGACCATTATTCTTACCTATCTGTATTGCTGCGGCTAACTCAGCTGGCAGCCGCGGCATCGCGATATTTGGCGATGCCGCGCATGCGCAGGAAGTAGCTGGTATCCATAGCACTTCCGTGCGCCTCAAGCCTCGCTTCCGTCTCCGCGATGGGCGCATGCGCGGCGATGACGTGCAACCGCACGAATGCGCCCATTTGCCTGACCATAGTGTGGGCGGCGAAGGCGGCAAGTAGGTAAACTATTTAAAAGTGTCTGGCACGCCAGTATAGTTGGCGTCCCAGTTGTAGCTTACTACATATTATTTAGCTGCATATTCACAGTCTCTCCATCTATAGAGACCGCCCCAGGATTTGTCCACCATCTGGGCAAATCTCCATCACTGGCTGACGAATTTGTTCAGGCTGGTCTCTAGGGATTTAGTGTTTACCTTATACTTATCCCTGGTGTTCTTTTCTCTATCTCCCCTGATGAACTACCTGCGTTATATACACATCTGTTTGCAGGCGGTGAAACATGCGTGTAGGGAGCTTTTTTTCTAGATCCTTTTAGGGACTTCTAGTCTCATCTTCAGGGACAGGTTCCGGACGGGGTCGTCCTTGTAAGGACGAGTGCCCTGTGGTGAGGCTGCTACTCAATCTTAGAATTAGGGTCATGTTCGCTAGTCAGCTATAGGGTGTATACAGGGACCCTACACTCCTGTGTATCACTGCCTGACATCGTCTTTTTCATTTTTTTCATCTTCTATGGAGAAGCTGCTAATGAGCATTGTCAAGGGTGAACGTCCCGTTTCCTGTCTCACGGTACCGGTAGGACAACTGGTTTCTGGTGCCGCCGTGCACTATTTTTAGTGTTTACATGTATTTTTCAATTGGGATGGACACTTAGGCTCTCCGCCAGTGTATTTTCATCTGTTCTATCCCAAGGTCTGTTATTGCACTCTTTATTTTGGAATTATCTTATCTGCATTATCAATAAATGTTAAATTTTAGATTACCCACCTCCTGAATCATGCCTTACCTCTGGTAATCTGGAGCGCAGACCTTTCACCACGGTTTGACCTCCCTAATCAGTGTTTGTAGTTCTATGAAATATATACATACATAATTAAATACATCTAAACATATGAATTATATTTGCAACTAGCTGAAGGACCCGGCTTCGCTCGGGTATATTTAATCTATTTAATTTAATGTTTGTGTGTGTCGTTAAAAGATATCAACACTATCCACTATAACAGTGACATCTACTGCACCCCGCCCCCAAAACAGTGACCTCCACAGCCCCCCACCCCTTAACACTGACCCCCCCACAGTGCCCCGTCCCTTAAAATTGGACCTCCACAGCAGCCCACCCCCTTAACTTTGACCTTTACAGCAGCCTTCCCCTTTAACAATGACTTTCACAGCATACCACCCCCTTGACAGTGACCTCCACAGGGGCCCGCCCCCTTAACAGTGGCCTTTACTCGATCGGGGGCGTGTCCTTTTGAACAGCTCACTCTAAGACAGCAGCACTGTACTGTCTGAGTGTGAGCTGCAGGGAGAAAGTCACCGTCCCTCCCACCCCTGTAGCTGACAGAAGTTGATTTTTATCTTCATTTCTTCAATCCCTGTCGGCTGAGGAGTGTAGGGGGCTTGGCCTAACCAGATCGGTGCGTGGCTTAGCGGGACCTAGAAGTTGATTTTTAACTTCATTTTTTCAATCTCAGTCGGCTGAGGAGTGGGAGGGGACGTGGCCTAACCAGATCAGGGGCGTGTACTTTGGAACCACTCAATCTAAGACAGCAGCACTGTGCTGTCTGAGTCTAAGCTGCAGGGAGAAAGTCACCCTCCCTCCCACCCCTGCAGCTGACAGAAGTTGATTTTTACCTTCATTTTTTTAATCCCCGTCGGCTCAGGAGTGGGAGGGGTGTGGCATAACCATATCAGGGGCGTGGCTAAGTGGGGCCTGGGGGCGGGTGTTTAAGCCTTTTGAGGGTGGACACACTGTGGCAGGGGGCGTTTCAGGGCTTCTTCCTGCAAGAGTGACGCCCCTCTGGGCAATTTACTGGCTCATTTGCATACCAAATAAACTGGATTTTCAGAGGATAAAAACATCTATTGCTGGAACAAAGGCACATCTTAAAATAAGGTACTAAGTGCTATTAGGCCATGGCTTTACTTCAATAGCAATTATCCTTGTGACAGATTTCCTTTAACCACCTCAGCCCCCAGTGCTTAAACACCCTGAAAGACCAGGCCACTTTTTACACTTCTGACCTACACTACTTTCACCGTTTATTGCTCGGTCATGCAACTTACCACCCAAATGAATTTTACCTCCTTTTCTTCTCACTAATAGAGCTTTCATTTGGTGGTATTTCATTGCTGCTGACATTTTTACTTTTTTTGTTATTAATCGAAATTTAACGATTTTTTTGCAAAAAAATGACATTTTTCACTTTCAGTTGTAAAATTTTGCAAAAAAACCGAGATCCATATATAAATTTTGCTCTAAATTTATTGTTCTACATGTCTTTGATAAAAAAAAAATGTTTGGGTAAAAAAAAAATGCTTTGGGTAAAAGTTATAGCGTTTACAAACTATGGTACAAAAATGTGAATTTCCGCTTTTTGAAGCAGCTCTGACTTTCTGAGCACCTGTCATGTTTCCTGAGGTTCTACAATGGCCAGACAGTACAAACACCCCACAAATGACCCCATTTCGGAAAGTACACACCCTAAGGTATTCGCTGATGGGCATAGTGAGTTCATAGAACTTTTTATTTTTTGTCACAAGTTAGCGGAAAATGATGATTTTTTTTTTTTTTTCTTACTAAGTCTCATATTCCACTAACTTGTGACAAAAAATAAAAACTTCTATGAACTCACTATGCCCATCACGAAATACCTTGGGGTCTCTTCTTTCCAAAATGGGGTCACTTGTGGGGTAGTTATACTGCCCTGGCATTCTAGGGGCCCAAATGTGTGGTAAGGAGTTTGAAATCAAATTCTGTAAAAAATGACCTGTGAAATTCGAAAGGTGCTCTTTGGAATATGGGCCCCTTTGCCCACCTAGGCTGCAAAAAAGTGTCACACATCTGGTATCTCTGTATTCTTGAGAAGTTGAGGAATGTGTTTTGGGGTGTCTTTTTACATATACCCATGCTGGGTGAGATAAATATCTTGGTCAAATGCCAACTTTGTATAAAAAAATGGGAAAAGTTGTCTTTTGCCAAGATATTTCTCTCACCCAGCATGGGTATATGTAAAATGACACCCCAAAACACATTCCTCAACTTCTCCTGAGTACGGAGATACCAGATGTGTGACACTTTTTTTCAGCCTAGGTGGGCAAAGGGGCCCACATTCCAAAGAGCACCTTTCGGATTTCACAGGTCATTTTTTACAGAATTTGATTTCAAACTCCTTACCACACATTTGGGCCCCTAGAATGCCAGGGCAGTATAACTACCCCACAAGTGACCCCATTTTGGAAAGAAGACACCCCAAGGTATTCCGTGAGGGGCATGGCAAGTTCCTAGAATGTTTTATTTTTTGTCACAAGTTAGTGGAAAATGATGATTTTATTTTTTTTTTCATACAAAGTCTCATATTCCACTAACTTGTGACAAAAAATAAAAACTTCCATGAACTCACTATGCCCATCAGCGAATACCTTGGGGTCTCTTCTTTCCAAAATGGGGTCACTTGTGGGGTAGTTATACTGCCCTGGCATTCTAGGGGCCCAAATGTGTGGTAAGGAGTTTGAAATCAAATTCTGTAAAAAATGACCTGTGAAATCCGAAAGGTGCTCTTTGGAATATGGGCCCCTTTGCCCACCTAGGCTGCAAAAAAGTGTCACACATCTGGTATCTCTGTATTCAGGAGAAGTTGAGGAATGTGTTTTGGGGTGTCTTTTTACATATACCCATGCTGGGTGAGATAAATATCTTGGTCAAATGCCAACTTTGTATAAAAAAATGGGAAAAGTTGTCTTTTGCCAAGATATTTCTCTCACCCAGCATGGGTATATGTAAAATGACACCCCAAAACACATTCCCCAACTTCTCCTGAGTACGGAGATACCAGATGTGTGACACTTTTTTGCAGCCTAGGTGGGCAAAGGGGCCCATATTCCAAAGAGCACCTTTCGGATTTCACTGGTCATTTTTTACAGAATTTGATTTCAAACTCCTTACCACACATTTGGGCCCCTAGAATGCCAGGGCAGTATAACTACCCCACAAGTGACCCCATTTTGGAAAGAAGAGACCCCAAGGTATTCGCTGATGGGCATAGTGAGTTCATGGAAGTTTTTATTTTTTGTCACAAGTTAGTGGAATATGAGACTTTGTATGAAAAAAAAAAAAAAAATCTGCATTTTCCACTAACTTGTGACAAAAAATAAAAAATTCTAGGAACTCGCCATGCCCCTCACGGAATACCTTGGGGTGTCTTCTTTCCAAAATGGGGTCACTTGTGGGGTAGTTATACTGCCCTGGCATTTTCCAGGGGCCCTAATGTGTGGTAAGTAGGTAAATGACCTGTGAAATCCTAAAGGTGCTCTTTGGAATATGGGCCCCTTTGCCCACCTAGGCTGCAAAAAAGTGTCACACATCTGGTATCTCCGTACTCAGGAGAAGGTGGGGAATGTGTTTTGGGGTGTCATTTTACATATACCCTTGCTGGGTGAGAGAAATATCTTGGCAAAAGACAACTTTTCCCATTTTTTTATACAAAGTTGGCATTTGACCAAGATATTTCTCTCACCCAGCATGGGTATATGTAAAATGACACCCCAAAACACATTCCCCAACTTCTCCTGAGTACGGCGATACCAGATGTGTGACACTTTTTTGCAGCCTAGATGCGCAAAGGTGCCCAAATTCATTTTAGGAGGGCATTTTTAGACATTTGGATACCAGACTTCTTCTCACGCTTTGGGGCCCCTAGAATGCCAGGGCAGTATAAATACCCCACATGTGACCCCATTTTGGAAAGAAGACACCCCAAGGTATTCAATGAGGGGCATGGCGAGTTCATAGAAATTTTTTTTTTTTGGCACAAGTTAGCGGAAATTGATATTTTAAATTTTTTTCTCACAAAGTCTCCAGTTCCGCTAACTTGGGACAAAAATTTCAATCTTTCATGGACTCAATATGCCCCTCACGGAATACCTGGGGGTGTCTTCTTTCCGAAATGGGGTCACATGTGGGGTATTTATACTGCCCTGGCATTCTAGGGGCCCTAAAGCGTGAGAAGAAGTCTGGAATATAAATGTCTAAAAAATTTTACGCATTTGGATTCCGTGAGGGGTATGGTGAGTTCATGTGAGATTTTATTTTTTGACACAAGTTAGTGGAATATGAGACTTTGTAAGAAAAAAAAAAAATAATTCCGCTAACTTGGGCCAAAAAAATGTCTGAATGGAGCCTTACAGAGGGTGATCAATGACAGGGGGGTGATCAATGACAGGGGGAGTGATCAATGACAGGGGGAGTGATCAATGACAGGGGGGTGATCAGGGAGTCTATATGGGGTGATCACCCCCCCTGGAAGGCTCCAGGGAGACGCCTGTATGTGTTTTGCGGATCCGATCCATCTATCAGTGGATCCGTAAAAATCATGCGGACATCTGAATGGAGCTTTACAGGGGGTTGATCAATGACAGGGGTGTAATCAATGACAGGGGGGTGATCAGGGAGTCTATATGGGGTGATAACTACAGTCATTGATCACGCCCCTGTAAGGCTTCATTCAGACGTCCGTATGCGTTTTGCGGATCCGATCCATCTATCAGTGGATCCGTAAAAATCATGCAAACATCTGAATGGAGCTTTACAGGGGGTTGATCAATGACAGGGGGGTGATCAGGGAGTCTATATGGGGTGATAACCACAGTCATTGATCACGCCCCTGTAAGGCTTCATTCAGACGTCCGTATGCGTTTTGCGGATCCGATCCATCTATAAGTGGATCCGTAAAAATCATGCAAACATCTGAATGGAGCTTTACAGGGGGTTGATCAATGACAGGGGTGTAATCAATGACAGGGGGGTGATCAGGGAGTCTATATGGGGTGATAACCACAGTCATTGATCACGCCCCTGTAAGGCTTCATTCAGACGTCCGTATGCGTTTTGCGGATCCGATCCATCTATCAGTGGATCCGTAAAAATCATGCAAACATCTGAATGGAGCTTTACAGGGGGTTGATCAATGACAGGGGTGTAATCAATGACAGGGGGGTGATCAGGGAGTCTATATGGGGTGATCACCACAGTCATTGATCACGCCCCTGTAAGGCTTCATTCAGACGTCCGGATGCGTTTTGCGGATCCGATCCATCTATCAGTGGATCCGTAAAAATCATGCGGATATCTGAATAGAGCTTTACAGGGGGTTGATCAATGACAGGGGTGTAATCAATGACAGGGGGGTGATCAGGGAGTCTATATGGGGTGATAACCACAGTCATTGATCACGCCCCTGTAAGGCTTCATTCAGACGTCCGTATGCGTTTTGCGGATCCGATCCATCTATCAGTGGATCCGTAAAAATCATGCAAACATCTGAATGGAGCTTTACAGGGGGTTGATCAATGACAGGGGTGTAATCAATGACAGGGGGGTGATCAGGGAGTCTATATGGGGTGATCACCACAGTCATTGATCACGCCCCTGTAAGGCTTCATTCAGACGTCCGGATGCGTTTTGCGGATCCGATCCATCTATCAGTGGATCTGTAAAAATCATGCGGACATCTGAATAGAGCTTTACAGGGGGTTGATCAATGACAGGGGTGTAATCAATGACAGGGGGGTGATCAGGGAGTCTATATGGGGTGATAACCACAGTCATTGATCATGCCCCTGTAAGGCTTCATTCAGACGTCCGTATGCGTTTTGCGGATCCGATCCATCTATCAGTGGATCCGTAAAAATCATGCGGACATCTGAATAGAGCTTTACAGGGGGTTGATCAATGACAGGGGTGTAATCAATGACAGGGGGGTGATCAGGGAGTCTATATGGGGTGATAACCACAGTCATTGATCACGCCCCTGTAAGGCTTCATTCAGACGTCCGGATGCGTTTTGCGGATCCGATCCATCTATCAGTGCATCCGTAAAAATCATGCGGACATCTGAATGGAGCTTTACAGGGGGGTAATCAATGACAGGGGGGTGATCAGGGAGTCTATATGGGGTGATAACCACAGTCATTGATCATGCCCCTGTAAGGCTTCATTCAGACATCCGTATGCGTTTTGCGGATCCGATCCATCTATCAGTGCATCCGTAAAAATCATGCGGACATCTGAATGGAGCTTTACAGGGGGGTAATCAATGACAGGGGGGTGATCAGGGAGTCTATATGGGGTGATAACCACAGTCATTGATCATGCCCTTGTAAGGCTTCATTCAGACGTCCGGATGCGTTTTGCGGATCCGATCCATCTATCAGTGGATCCGTAAAAATCATGCGGATGTCTGAATGGAGCTTTGCAGGGGGGTAATCAATGACAGGGGGGTAATCAATGACAGGGGGGTGATCAGGGAGTCTATATGGGGTGATCACCACAGTCATTGATCACGCCCCTGTAAGGCTTCATTCAGACGTCCGGATGCGTTTTGCGGATCCGATCCATCTATCAGTGGATCCGTAAAAATCATGCGGACGTCTGAATGGAGCTTTACAGGGGGTTGATCAATGACAGGGGGGTAATCAATGACAGGGGGGTGATCAGGGAGTCTATATGGGGTGATCAGGAGTGATCAGGGGCTAATAAGGGGTTAATAAGTGACGGGGGGGGGGGGGGGTGTAGTGTAGTGTAGTGGTGCTTGGTGCTACTTTACTGAGCTACCTGTGTCCTCTGGTGGTCGATCCAAACAAAGGGGACCACCAGAGGACCAGGTAGCAGGTATATTAGACGCTGTTATCAAAACAGCGTCTAATATACCTGTTAGGGGTTAAAAAAAACACATCTCCAGCCTGCCAGCGAACGATCGCCGCTGGCAGGCTGGAGATCAACTCTCTTACCTTCCGTTCCTGTGAGCGCGCGCGCCTGTGTGCGCGCGTTCACAGGAAGTCTCGCGTCTCGCGAGATGACGCATATATGCGTGACTGTGCGCAGCGCTGCCACCTCCGGAACGCGATCCTGCGTTAGGCGGTCCGGAGGTGGTTAAAGCTCTCCTACAGCAGTTAAGATAAATGGCTGGGTTGTTATGGAAATATAGTAACATAGTACATGAGGCCGAAAAAAGACATTTGTCCATCCAGTTCGGCCTGTCATCCTGCAAGTTGATCCAGAGGAAGGCAAAAAAAAAACCTGTGAGGTAGAAACCAATTTTCCCCACTTTAGGGGAATAAAAAATTCCTTCCCGACTCCAATCAGACAATCAGAATAACTCCCTGGATCAACGACCCCTCTCTAGTAGATATAGCCTGTAATATTGGAGTAAAACTGTGTATGTGTAGACTGGAGGACCTGCGAGCTTCTATTGGCTGATAAGGGTCATGTGACCAAGCTTCTATTGGCTAATGCATTTTTTGGGAATGTCTCTGGAACGGTACGTCCTAGAGAGCTGAGACCTGGTCTAAAACCTTCCCGGACACCTGATGTACCTGTGTGCCAAATTTCGTGATTGTAAATGCGACGGTGCGGATTCCTTTAGCGGATATACATACATACATACACTCATCTTTATATATTAGATTGTTACATGGCACTATTGTGCATATGCCACCAATTTCATACTGCATGAATACAGAGGTGAGAAAACAATATGGGGTCTCCGTACGGGACCATCACCAGTAAATTCTAAATCTGCTATTTATTTTACTTCACCACTCCAGTTAGCAGATCGTAGGTTACCCCAAGGTGTTTACCAGAGCCTTCTGGGACCCAGGCTACGGCTATGGAGTATGGTGGCAGAATACAGGTGCAAGCTCACAGGCAACAGACCTACCAGATGTCAGGGAGTAGCAGGAGGACAGAATAGAAGAATCAGTCGAAGCCTAATCAGTAAACAAGGAGGAGTTAATTCAGAAACAAGCCAAGGAGTCAAAACCAGGAGAATCTGAAGAAGCCTAATCTGTAGACAGTAAATCCTGAAACAAACCGAGGTCAATACACAGAAAGGTCTCCAGAAATGTAGCACTGCTCTGAGCACAAAGAACAAACTGGAGCCAGGAATCAAAGAATCACAGGCACTGATATGAAATAAGTGCCTATTTAACTCCCCCACCTAGTCAGAGACCTGATTGGTCTGGCTTCTTGGCTGGTCAGCGTGGCAGCCCTCCTGGAACTACTGTACACTAGAACATGGCTGGGTATGTTCCTGACATGAGTATTTTTCTTGGATTCTTTTCTTGTAAAACTCCAATTACTTTTCCTTGCCATCTGCATTATTACCAACCAGATAAAGTTCTGAATCAGAATAGTGGTGCTGCCAAAACAAGTAAATTATATGATCATAATATGAGGTGCTTGATATGAAGACCTTTCTTTAAATGTTTGTAATGGCCAGAGGAAATATATGGAAATTAAAATAAAAGAAAAATGTCAGCTATCTATTCAGGACCAACAATTCTATCCATCTTTACCACAAATGTAAAACAATAGTTAGAAAATTGGAGGTAGTTGGTTAGATCACAAAAGTGAATGTCACTGCAGTGAGTGTGAAACCACCGCGTCAACCAACAGATTTGACTGTGGGCTAAACCTGAGGCCATATCCTGGCAGTCCCCTGGTATTCACCCTTTAGCCCTATACGGGGATCTGGACTTTGCTGCAAGGGAACCATCAGGCTCTACTACCTCTTGGAGTAGTCTTTATGTGATTGACAGAGTTGCAGGACACCGTTGCAAGGGGTCAGGCAAAATTGTAGTCATGGACAAGCTGAGGTCAGGACTGACGGAGTACATGCAATACGGTAACCTATCGGAGGTCAGGGCAGGCAGTGTAGGAACAATACGGAGGTCAGGCAGTGGAGGATCAGAATACACTAAAGGGACAGAAAGTCAGTACAAGCAGACCTTAACAGGACATCAGCAATCTAGGAATCCTATTGCTCAGGCACCCTCCCACAGGAAAAGGTGGCTTAAGTACCCCAATTTGAAGTTTAGGGCGTGGCTCTTGAATTCTTTTAATTACATTTTCTCAGAAAAGTCTGCCGTCATATTTTATGAAGCATCTGTGTTTGAATACACTTCAAATTCTGTTATAAATATTTCCTATTTAACTGCAAAAGAAGACATAAGGCTTTGCTGGCAAGCATGCGACAGCCTGCGTTAAGGGACAGAGCAGACCCAGCAGCCAGACCAGAGTCGGGACCGCCAGACAGAGTATACACAGCAGCAGCAGAGCCGATGCTGTAATAGTGAGCCTGTTCAAGCGCTAGACACCTCTACGTTAAAGGTATAGTGGTCTGCAGAGACTGTTGCCAGCAAGAGTAGACATTATCTGATTATACTGGGAGGTAGAGGTTAAAGGGGTATTCCAGTTATATAAAGTGGTCCTGACCTACTGCTGTACTCTATCTTCGGAACTCCCATAGAAATTAATGGAGCTGCTGCTTACATGCAACTCCATTAATTTCAGGGGGCTCCACAGGGTATGGGTAACCCCCGTTCTCATGATTGGTGGGGTCCCAGTGGTAGGGCTTTAACAATCTAATAGATATCCCCTTATTTCTGGATAGGGGATAACTTTAAATAACTGTAATATCCCTTTAAGCTGTTCATATACATTAGATGTATGTGGGCTGAATGCGCTGAATTTGGCAGTTCCAGCCGACTATCTAATGTGTTTGGGGGTCTCCCAACTCGCTCCTGGCAACAGATGTAAGGTAAGAGAAGGGTCAGGCAAGTTGGATTTCATCATTCAAAATCTTTTTGTTCTCAGTCAGATAAGCCGAGGCGCATTACAGCAGCCTTCTGCGCTTTTCCTATTGAGAACACATGCACTTTACAGGAGTTGTACTCACAGTAATTGCCCCTCGCCTTTTTCATAACTGTTTACCCAGTTTTACTCAATTTATTCATATGGGCGGTTGTAGGATGCAAGTAAATAGGCTTTTGGCAAAAAAAAAGTATGCAGGACGGTGGCAAGGAGCTATGCTACGTGATTACATCTTATGTATGTTTCAGACTTTGAGGTAAATGTCTAGACGTGTCACTGATGACATGTATGTTCAACTGCAGGGACTGAGACATTCCAATCCCTTTCAGAATATAAAAGGTTCTTTGAGAACACAGTATCTGATCACTGTCAAAGCAAAAGAAATAGTATCATAACTCAGAAATGAAGCCTCGGATCAACAAAAGAAAAACAGCGTTTTAATCAGAGGAACCACAGCTATGTGGCTATGCAAACTAGGGCTGCAACGAGTACTCGATTAAATTGAGTAATTCGACACAAAAAAAATCCTTTCGTTTGTGTCACGTGCCCACGGAGCGGGAGTGAAGCGCTTGCTATTACTCCCGCTCCATGGTCTCCCGCTGGCCCGCAATACTCACCTTTCCAGCAGGGGGCCTCCGGACACTCCACGGCACGTCCATGGTCCTGCACTGCATTGACCTCCTGACGTCAGGCCCAGAGCAGCGCGGAACGATGGAGTGTCGGCGGCTCCCAGCTGGAAAGGTAAGTTGGTGACAGCGAGGGGGTGGGGGCGCGACTAAGGCTGAGCGCCCGGAGTGCACAGTGTCATAGCAAACAATGACGCTGTGCACTCCGGGTGTCAGGAGGAGGGCAGATTGCATGGACAGGCACAGCTCTGGGTGCTGGGACAGAAGCTCTGTGTGGTGGCTGCAGCTCCAGCTTGCAGGGGACGTGTCCTCGAGATCCCAGGATAATACAAGAAAGGAAGTAAAGGTGCCCATAAATAGTGCCAGCCAGGGTGCCCACAATAAAAAAAAATAAAAAAGGGTGTCAGAGTGCCAGTTTGTGTCACCATATATCAGGGGAGCACAACGTTTTCTGGATGGGGGCCACATTGTCAGACTGAAGGAATCCCAAGGGCCGAAAATAAAAAAGTTAAAGGGGTATTAAAAAGTGGAATACTGTATTTATGGCGTATTGTACACACAGTATATGTCATAAATGTCTAGTTATACCTCCAGGACTCTCATCTAATGGAAGAATACATGAAAAATGCATGTGAGCAGTCACAAGACATAGACATACATGTCTGTTACCAGATGGTTGGGGGCCGCAGAGAATGGTATCAAGGGCCGCAGGTTGTGCACCCCTGCCATATATGATGGCAGTTAGAGCACCATTCTGTATACTGCCAACCAGTGTGCTCCCATGAATGGCTCCAACCAGAGAATCACCATGAATAGTTCCAGTCAAAAGGCCACCAGGAACAGTGCCCCCCTCATCAATAGTGCCAGCCACAGTGCCCCCATCAATAGTGCCAACCACAGTGCCCTCATCAATAGTGCCAGCCACAGAGCCCTCATCAATAGTTCCAACCACAGTGCCCTCATCAATAGTGCCAGCCACAGTGCCCTCATCAATAGCGCCAGCCACAGTGCCCTCATCAATTGCACCATACACAGTGCCCTAACCAATAGCGCCAGACACAGTGCCCTCATCAATAGTGTAAGACAGTGCCCTTATCAATAGTGCCAGTGGCAGAGACTATGACACAAGGGGGAGAGACGATGGCACAAGGGGGGAGAGACGATGGCACAAGGGGGGAGAGAGACGATGGCACAAGGGGGGAGAGAGACGATGGCACAAGGGGGGAGAGAGACGATGGCACAAGGGGGGAGAGAGACGATGGCACAAGGGGGGAGAGAGACGATGGCACTGGGTAGGGAGAGCTGAAGACACCGGGATGGGGAGAGCTGATGGCACAAGGGGGAGTGGAGCTGAAGGCACTGAGTGGGGAGAGCTGAAGACACTGGCAGAGTGGAGCTGATGGCACTGGGGTGGGGGAATGGAGCTGATGGCACTGGGGTGGGGGAATGGAGCTGATGGCACTGAGTGAGGAGAGCTGAAGGCACTGGGAAAGTGGAGCTGAAGGCACTGGGGGAACGGAACTGATGGCACAGGGGGGGAACTGATGGCACTGGGGGGAACTGATGGCACTGGGGGGAACTGATGGCACTGGGGGGAACTGATGGCACTGGGGGATAATGGAGCTGATGGCACTGGGGGGAACTGATGGCACTGGGGGGAACTGATGGCACTGGGGGATAATGGAGCTGATGGCACTGGGGGGAACTGATGCACTTGGGCTGATCGCACAGGGGGGAACGAAGGGTGTTGGGGACTGATGGCAGGGGGTCTTCTGAGTTTTTATAAAGGAAAACAGTCTATTAATTCATTTTTTCTTATTAGAGTACTCGATTAATCGCAAAAAATAAATCGATAGAATACTCGATTTCTAAAATAATCGTTTACTGCAGCCCTAATGCAAACAGTCGAGCAGGGAGGTTGCTGCTGACATATTCCCTTTAAAGGGGTTTTTCCTACTGATGACCTATGCTCAGGGTAGGTCATCAATATCAGGTCGGTGGGGGTCTGACTCCTGGTACCTCCGCCGACCATGCAATTGCTGCATCCTCTGCTCTGTTCTCGCCGTCGACATGCAGCAGTGAGGAGTGGAATTACATGTATGGAGTCTTCATTTACTTCTATGAGACGGCTCTTTCTGTTCTAGTAAATACTACAGAGCCATCCCATAAAAGTGAAAGGAGACGCCATACTTGTAATTATACCTGCTCATCACTGCAATTGCTGAGGTCGAGCAGGTAAACAGAGCAGAGAAAGCAGTGATCACATGAGCGCTGCCTTCTTTTCATATAGCTGATCGGCGAGGGGTGGTGGGAATTGGACCCCCGCAGATCTGAGATGGCTGATCTATCCTGAAGTTAGCTCATCAACAGTAAAAAGCAGACAATCCCTTTAAGTGGCCAATGTATAGCAGTTTTATTTGGGCACTGTATGGTGATTTCATTTGGGTAAATGCATGGAAGTGTTCATGACAGTATGGTAGAACAAGTGGAGTATGGCGCTATTCCAGTATTTAAAAGATAGCGATGTAGACACTCAACCAAGTAGTTCTACAAATAGAGGAAACAGTTTGAATGTCAGTGCAGAAATAACAGAAGAATGGGTAGCTCAGTAGACAAGGAGTTAATTCAGAAACAAACCAAGGAGTCAAAGCCAGGAGACTGTGAAGAAGACTAGTCAGTAGACAAGAACACAAGTAGTTCTACAAATAGAGGAAACAGTTTGAATGTCAGCGCTGAAATAATATTCAGAACAACATGTAGAGGCCATAGTCACAATTCCTGGTCTGAAAGATGGATCCAAATGGCTCTGCAGGTCTCTGCATTCTGCATTTACTGTTTTGGTTAACCTTTTAAAGTTTTGAAACTGGGCTGATGTATTCAAGGGGCATGACTACAACAAACCAATATCTGCTAAATATGCATTGAGACATTTTGCTCAGCACAAAATCACTACTTTGCCATTTGGCTCTTCAATTTATTCATTCCTCAGGTAAAAATGAACTTCGGAAAAGTCTGCCACCATATTTTATGAAGCATCTGTGTTTAACTCCTCTTTCCTCTTCCAATTCAGTGAAAAATATTTCAGATTTAACTGCAAAAGAGTTAAATACTTAAAAAAAAAGCCAAGTTCTGTATGGGAAACGAAATCCTTTCGTACATGACATTGTAAATCCCACATGAAAATTCAGCATGTTATTGAAATTTCCAAGTAGCTTTGAATTAAGACTCTCCTGGCACACACAAGCATACAGTACTTATGCGAGCTCTTAGCCAAACGCTAAAATCAAGGGCACTTATATAACTACTACAGCGAAATTACATCGCACATTATCGAAGAGAGAAAGAGGAAAACTCGGTTATAGCATAGCAGTCAATGAGTGTTGAAATAATACACCACAATTTATAGGAACCTATCATCAAATAAGAAGCCCCTAAACCGCCACAATAGCGTTATATGGGATGAAAAAATAAAGTAGCAGGCGCTACCTATGAAGTCATGTGAGTGGTCATACAGCCCTGCCAAGCAAGCAACTACAGCGGTATCTGGCGCATGTGCAGTGAGATGAGGCCTTGGATCCATCTGTGCATTGAACATGAGCTGGATGCCGTTGGAGCTGGCATAAGCTAGCATTAACTGAATACTACATACTGGAGTTGCTTAGAGTTTATCACAATTTCTGTGTTTTTGTTTGTCCACCTGCTTTTTGAGGATTGACCACAGGTTCTCAATGGGATTGAGATCTTGTTAGTTTCCTGGCCATAGAGCCAAAATGTCAACGTCTTGTTTGCTTTGTGGTATGGTGTGTCATCATGTTGGAAAAAACATTGTTCATCACAAAATTGCTCCTGGATTTATCCTTCAAAAGCCTTTGCCTCAGTGTGCATGCAGATGAACTCACACCTGTCTGCTGGCATATCTGAGCAAGCTCTGCACTGGTGGTGACCCGACCCGGTGGTGCATTAATAATCTGCCAACACACCCCCTATCTGGAACGTTGTCAGTAATCCTTGGTAAATCCCTATAGGGATGGAGTATGGTTTAGTGTTCCAGCTTGGAAAGCATTGACATCTAGCCATAATACATCCCCCTACTTCTGAGTAACCAAGACGCTGATCCTGCGAGACCTTGGACTCGTCACTTCCGGCACGGAGATAGGAGCTGAAAGTATGCGTTCCGCTGGCTGGAAGTGACATATGTGGAAAGTGACTGCATTACTATTACCATTATTATCACCAGCATTCGCTACCGTATATACTTGTGTCAAGTGACTGCGCAAATTTTGTGCCCCACCCTGATCACTCAGTGAGTATATATATCAGCACTTTCTGATGCTTAAATTATTATCAGGATGCCCTCATCATTACTTTATCCACCTTCTTACTTTGGTCCCCTGAAGAACCAATGATAACAAATATTGAACCAATGATAACAAATATTGGGGAAATGCGTTGGGATAGGTTTTTTTTATTTATTTTTTTACAAAGTTTATGAAGTGCTCATCCAGGGCCTTACAGGTGACATCAGAGGGTTTAGCCACGAAGAAGTGGGGTCACCCATTTCGGGTCAGGTGCTCTGCTTGCAGGTAGGGGTAGCCGCAGGGGAAATCTAGGGACAGTTTTATCTCCCGACCTCGTCTTCAAGGTGACCATTCTTCAGTTGATACCCGGTAAAACTGAACCATGAGTAATAAAAGTTAACCGACTTGCCTGGTTGAGGCTGCACGTCAACTTATGTGCTAAGATGCACCAGAACTGATATTGCTACTGGATATGCTTTTAGTTTATCTTTTGGTTCCCACATATGCCCGTGGGCATGATTTATTTTTGCTTAGCCAATACTTAATCTGCGGGTTGTTTTTAAATTTTTTATATTTTATCTGTATGATCATTAAAAGTTACATTTTAGAGGGTTTTTTGATACACTGAAATTTAATGATATCCCTCTCTATGGTACCTGCTGTCTGTGATGACCCGACCCTCTAACTGAATCTTCTTGAGGAGATGGTTGTGGCAGTTGCTGGACTCTCTTGTGCACCCTAAAGAGTTCTTCAAAGTAAATGAACTTCTCTCCTTGGAGTTCTTAATAATCCAATAAATAGTTTACTTAGGTGCAGTCTTCCAAACAGCAATGTCCTTGCCTGTGAAGCACTTTTGATGGAAAGCAATAATGACTGCAAGTGTTTCCTTGAATGTAACCATGGTTAACAGAAGAAAACAATGATTTCAAGCAGGACTTTTAAAGCAACCAGTCTGCTCTTCTAATTCAGTGATATCAGCTGCCTTGTCAATACTTTCTCCTATGCTAACTGAAATAATGTTAGCAGGTCATTTTGTGGCGGGGCTGAAATGCAGTGGAAATGAAATAGGGTTTGTGATTAAAGAGGACCTTTCACTAGTTTAAAAACTAAAAACTAACTATATCAGTGGGCAAAGCGGCGCCCAGGGGTCCCCCTGCACTTACTAGTATGTCTGGGCACCGCTCCGTTCGCCCGGTATAGGCTCCGGTGTCTGCAGCTCGGAGGCGGAGTTTTTGTATTAGGGTTGTCCCTTGCTGCATCGCTGGCCAATCGTAGCGCACAGCTCATAGCCTGGGACTCACAGGCTATGAGCTGTGCGCTACGATTGGCCAGCGTTTTTAAACTAGTGAAAGGTCCTCTTTAAGCTAATTTTCATGACAAGGAATGACTGCAATTAATTGCAATTTATTTGATCACTCTTCATAACAATCTAGAATTAATGCAAATTGCCACCATAAAAACTGAAGTAAAAAACTTTTTGGCCGCAACTGCCATATTTATAGTCTGCTTAGGATCTTTTAGGTTTAGTGAACATGTTCTAACATGTACAACTTGCATTAAATTCTCTAACGGCTGTGTGTTGATCTTGAAACATTTTTCATGATAGAAATCCATTGGCAAAATGGAACTTTTTATAAAAAAACTTGCCTCTAAAACGAAGCAACATACTAAACAGTACGTTTGACTAGGTTTATTCACTTATATTTCTTGTCTCAGAAAGTTTCCATTGACAACAGAATGAAGAATATAATTCAGAGAAGCATGTCCCAGGAATAATTCTCACTTCTCATTCAGCAGAAAGCTAAGAACAAGGGCCTGCATTTATTTACAGTTTTAACTAGTTTTTGGTAAAATCTGCGCCCTAAAATTTATTCAACTACACTCCTCCTAGTAAATCATGGCCACTAGATTGACTTGATTCACCTTTTGATGAGTGGGGTCCAGAAAATTTGCTTTTAACAGTACTGGACCTGAAAAATGCGGCTCAGGTAGGGCAGAAGCTGCAGGCACCCCACATGGGGGTAAGGGGGTTACACTGGGGCTCTCCTCCTCCCACACCCCCAGCTCACTTACCCCCAGATCTTCAGAATTTTGCACTATGCTAAACATCCCATCCCCTTCAGTTCCTCACCACATGGAGAGCAGTGATACCAGAAGAAGTATATTACAGTGTACTACAGGGAGTCACCCCATATCATCTACATTTTGGACCTCAATATCTTATATATCATGTGAAGGGAGACCGCTGGGAATAAATGGAGGTCAAAGTTACGGTAAGCGGTGCAGTGCAGAAGGCACCAGCTGCGGGCACACAGGGGGCATGGCCCGCCCCTAGTGCTTGTCCTGTAAGCTCTGATGCCAGCGGGATGTTCTTATCAGCAGCTCAGCGGTCTGACATGAGGGTAGAAGCAGGTCCTGGTTTCTTCCCTCCTCAGGGTTGTCAATGAGAACTCCTCCCAGCGCTCTCTCTCCACCCCACAGCCTTCTACTGCAAAATGTCAAAGTCAGTATTGAACCGAAATGGGTATCAAAGTATCGAAAAATGTATAGAGACTTCTATACTTGGTGCAATCCTAATTCAATACACGTTTCAATAATCCTGTCAGAAACCTGTACTGCCCTAAGCATTGCTGGAAACCAGATGGGGAGTAAGGCCAGGTCTAAACAAGTGTATTATTGACATATGATGTGTATTTCACACGAGTAACCCTGTCCAACCGCGAGTTTACAGACCCCCAACTTACAGCTTTATAGGGATCTATGAGGCGGTGAGTTTAGGTCAGACCCATAATCAGGATGGGTGACACATGCAAAATGTGGACGTGTCTGTAAAACATTTGAGTGGACCTTGTCTTACAATAGGAGAAAACTCACACTGATTGACAGGGACATGGGAGGGAGGAAAAATAAGGAACATGTTTAGTTTATATGACCATGCAGGCTTGTAGATAATAAAGGGTTTTCCCAGTCCCACAAATTTTTATACGAAAAGCCTATAATGCAATAAATTAATAAAATTTGAAATACTCAATCTCCTGCCACTCCTGTGCTGATATATCGTCCCCACTGAGGTCAGTAATTGGCTGCAGCGGTCACATGTCATGTTGATTGGTCCCAGCTGGAGAAGGGTGAAAAACCACTGTGGGGAACCCAGAAATCCCAAATAGATTGCATTTTTAATACATATCAAATTGATATTGACACATCTAAAGAGGTAGACTAGAGCCAAATTGTGAATCAGCGGCCAGGCTGCCAGCTCTTGAAACCTCCCCTGGCATAATGTCCAATACTATTCAAAAATATAATTTGAAACTGAAAAATAAAATACATGATAAACATTTCAAATTGCACACATTTGTCTTCCCGGCAATATCTATTATTAATTAAATACATGTTCTCTGCAACCAAAATAAGGATAATGACATGAATCAAGAGGCAAACAGAAAAATGTGACAGCAACGGATAACAAAAAGGAAAAAACTATTTATTTGCTCACTATATTTTATACATTTGTCTCATCATGAAGACAAATTATCCTTTAAAGGAAAGTCTAGGCAAATATAGATCCCTGAACATGCTATGCCGTTACTAGCTGAAGCTGCCCAACACTGACCTACTCCTCTGGGCACTCTGCTCTACATACTGTTAATAGGTCCATTTTAGATACTTCCTCTGCTATTTGAACACAGGGAACATTACCTGTAAGGCTGGGTTCACATCTGCGCTTTTAAACTCAGGCAGTCTGTTCTGGCGGTGGAACGGACTGCCGGAGTTTACAGTATCTGGCAAAGCCGGATGACACCGTGGACTGCCAGTTCTCCATTCACTGTAATGGCATCTGGCAGGGATTTGGCAGCTTTCAGCCATATATGCCAGTTTTCGGGCGGACAAAGAATGTTGCGCGTAGCATTTTGTTGTCCGGCAGAAAGCCGACATATACGCTGGATACAGTGAATTCTGGCAGTCTGTTCTTCCATCTGAACATGCTAACGGAATTATGTGAAGCCAGCCTAAGGGAGCAGAGAGCTTTCAGAATTAAAGGGATTATCTAATCCCTATAATGACTTCCAGGACGCGCCGTCCCCTCCTCTAGAGCATACTTATCTTCTCCCCAGCACCCGCGTCCCTCCGGATCCCTGCACGGCCGCCGCTGCATCTCATGTCACCTGCAATGCTAAGGAGGCTGGTCACCGTCGCGGCCTGCTATTGGCTGCTCCCCCAATCACCAGAATGTTTTGATCCGCGCAACGGGGAGATGCAGCAGTGCAGGGATCCGGAGGGACAAGGGTGCTGGGGAGCAGGTAAGTATGCACTAGAGGAGGGGCCCGGGCATTCTGGGGGTCATTATAGGGATTGGATAACCCCTTCAAAGGGGTTATCTAACTGTAACATTTTTATCAGACCCCTTCAGAGTGGCCGGGCCAGCGGTGGGGTTCACTGAGTCCCAACTCCATAAACTACTACGTCTCTTGGAATCAACGTCTTGTTGACAGGGTCACACCTGACCACTGCAGCCAATCATTGGCCGCAGCGGTGACATTTTAGAGAGTGACATATTAACAGCCTATAGAATCGGTCCAGGTCATTTATATCTGGGGACGGATCCCCTTTAATATTTTGTCGTTTACCTGTTCAATTACCCTTCTTTTCATTCTTGAAATCAGTGCCTCATTTCTGCGTATCCCTGGTGTGTCCATGAGCAGCAAGCTGCAGTGCAATGACTCATTAGAGAAGCAATCATCATGCTTTGCTGTGCACTTACTGGGTGCTGTATATCATGGGAACCCACAGACAGAATTACCAAATCATTATCTTCTAACCTGCTACACGCTGAACTGAATAAGTCATTTAATTGAAATATTGGCCAATCCGACGCTTATCAACAGCAAGGAAACAATATCCTTGTAATTATAGAAGAGCAAACAGTGTCAAACTCAATCTCATCATCTGCTCCCAGATCTGCCTCAGTGCTCACTGCAACGGTCTACATCCAATTAACCATACGAGTGCTGGCCTTTATCGCTAACACAAATCCACACAAAAATGATTGCACGATGGTTTGGTTTTTAGCCTTCATTCATAGTTGAACCAGTGCTTATATGCCCCCATTGTCTGAGATGGGAAAACCCCTTTAAATGTTTCAAATTATGAAACAAATTTGAATATCAGACAAAGATAACCTGAGTAAATACAAAAATACAGTTTTTAAATTATGATTTTATTTATAAAGGGAAAAAAAGCTACCCCCATTGGCAGCAACAAATGCAATCAAGTGTTTGGGTTAACTGGCTATGAGTCTTTCACATCTCTGTGGAGAAAGTTTGACTCTTTCTTCTTTGCAGAATTGTTTTAATTCAGTCACATTGGAGAATTTTTGAGCATGAACGGCCTGTTTAAGGTCATGCCACAACATCTCAATCGGACTTTGACTAGCCCACTCCAAAACCTTCATTTAGTTTTTTTTCAGATGTGGACTTGCTGGTGTGCTTCGGATCATTGTCCTGCTTCAGAACCCAAGTATGTTTGAGCTTAAGTTCACAAATTGGTGGCCGGACATTCTCCTTCAGAACTTTCTGGTAGAGAGCAGAATTCATGGTTCCATCAATTACAGCAAGTCATCCAGGTCCTGAAGCAGCAAAGCATCCCAGACCATCACACTACTCCCACCATGTTTGACTTTCGGTATGATGTGGTTCTTTTTTCTGAAATGCTGTGTTCGTTTTACGCTAGATGTGGTGGGATGCACACCTTCTAAAAACTTTTGTCTTGTCAGTCCACAGAATATTTTCCCAAAAGGCTTAGGGATTATCAAGATGTTTTTGGCAAATAGGAGACGGGCCTTTGTGTTCTTTTTGGTCAGCAGTGATTTTCGGCTTGGAACTCTCCCATGGATACCATTTTTGCCCAGTCTCTTTCTTATTGTTGAATCATGAACACTGACCTTAACTGAGGCAAGTGAGGCCTGCAGTGCTTTAGATGTTGTTCTGGGTTCTTTTGTGACCTCCTGGATGAGTTGTCACTCTGCTCTTGGAGTAATTTTGGTAGGCCGGCCACTCCTGGGAAGGTTCACCGCTGTTCCACGTTTTCTCCATTTGTGGATAATAGCTCTCAATGGGGTTTGCTGGAGTCTATTCCTTCACCAGATTTATCACCCAGCCAGAGCCCCTGTGAGTAATCTGATGCAGGTCTAGACTGCCTGTCTAAGTTTACACCATCTACAGGATCAGGAAATCTGGGCCAACGTGTTTCAATATTGTACCGATCTTCAACATGACAACAGTATTTAAAAAGACTTTGATGGTATTAACAGCATTAATGCTACATTACAAAAATGCGTACGTCAATACAAAATTGCATATTAAAATAAATGTATAAGCTATCAAAGTGTATGTTTGTAAAAGCCAACTACAATAATATAGCATGTGTAAATATGTCAATCAACACGGTTATGACTTCTGAACGGGAGTAGCTGTGCGGGACTAAAGTCGTCCTTTTTTCTTCATTTGTGCATTTTATAGAGGTTCTTTATTACATGGTTGAGTGGTATTCTAAATAGGCTCCTGCTTATGAAGTGCTCCCCTGCTTGTACATGGCATGGAGGTTGTACTCATGTCCATGCCATGGCGGCACATGGAGTGATGTACAACTATTACTATGGAGCCCTGCTTTACAATGCTTATCAGGGGCCATTCTGCTAGACCAGATGTCTACTTTCCATAACCTACCTATTATACAATATCAGCATGTCAAAATCAGGGCTGTGGAGATGGGAAGCCCTGCTAGTTATCACTGTTTTCAGATAAATATAGGCCTTTTAGAACATAGCATATGATACATATGTGGATAGATAGATAGATCAATGTGACTCAGCAGCCATGAATACAGCAAATATATACTCAGCCCTTTCAGCCAATGTATGATTAAATAATTTCTGTTCATTAAAACAAAAAATTCATCTACCCATAGTCCAGTAACTTGAATTTATGAATACATTATACTCCTTAAACTGCTGTGCTCTTGAGTTACAGCATGTGTTATAGCAAAGAACTACATTTACAAATATGGAGGCTCCAGAGCTAAAATCTCCCAGCGTTCTGAATGCACTAAACACGTTCTGATGATTTGCATTTTAGAAAGCACATTCTTCATACCAAGCAATGGTAGTTTTTTTTTTTATTATGATACTCTCTTTGTACATTCTCTCCACATATTAAAGAAGGCTGAACAATTACAATCTTTTAAAAAATCTCCAAATGGTGTAAGATAATTGTAAGGGATCGTTTACTTTTAGGGGGTCGCCATCACAGATTACCTTACCAGACAAGGGTAGAATGTCCAAACTCGTGTTTTATTCCGGACGTTTCAGCAAAACAGGTTATGAAGTCGCAGCTTCAACTCATCGCGTGTGACAGCCACACAAAATAATAAACACTTGCCCGTCTAGGCTCTAACTAAACATATGACGTGTCTCTCTGACTCACCTATACATCACAGTTAAAACACTGTCTCAGGTGCGGCTTTCTCAGCCCAATAGTCCAGCAGCCTCCAGGCTGTAGCAAATACAAATCCCTTTGGGGGATTGTAGTCCAGCAGTCCTCCCGACTCTGGCCTTGTGACCCTTGTGCCGCAGGCTGTCACTTAGCCTCGTGGTCCCTCAGCCTAGCCCGGCTGAGACCACACACGCAGAGACTTAACAGGCCTCTGTTTCCGGATAACACACTCCCCAGAGTGAGACACACCCAAGATCCAGTAGCAGGAGTAAATAGGATCCCTGGACATGAACATGCTCAAGTCCCGGACTGGAACCTGGGGAACAGGCACCCACCCAACACATTGCCTGTTCCTAGTAAAAGCCTGCGCTGAACTAGCTGAACCAGCTACACTATCTACATGGTGTCCCCCAACTATTTTAGTGGACACCTCAACTGGGGCTTTTACTCCACCAAGGCCGGGCCCCTTGGTGACACGCTCCTGGTGCACACAAAAACCCTTTTATCCTGCTTCCCCGTGACTTTACTGCACACCTCAATGTTCACATTGCCACATAATCTAAACATACTTATCCACTAATCCCCCACTGCTCCCACTCTGATGCTTCCTGGTTTCCCACTGGTCTCTGCTTGCTGGTTCCTCTCGACAATGTGGTCAATCACCCTGGCTGAGGCAGGACAGCTCTGAGGCCAGTGATTGGCTGAGCGGTCATTTCCTGTGTTTGGAGAGGGACAAGAAACCGGCAGGGGAACCAGAAGTCATTAGAACAGGCGAAGCAGAAGATCGGTAAAGTGAGTATGGCTTCTTTCAGGCTCAGACTGGCCCACAGGGGAACAGGTGAATCCCGGGTCGGTGGGGGGGCGGATTGGAAACCTAAAGTGTCCCTGGAAAAAAAATACTTAAAAGTGGCCCATGTTGTACGAGGGTCTAAATTGACAGGAACAGCGGCAACAAAGGTAGGGGGGTCAGCAATATCATAGCGCAGAATACCACATACCACAGTGCCGCACAATATATTGCCCCAAAAGCTGTCCCTCTGAGCTGACCATCAATAGCGGCCATTCTTCTTCTCTTCCAGTTGTCTCTGATTAAGATATTGAGCAGGGGGCTTAGGAGGTGAGATGCGGGACATAGTTGAATTCAGGAGGGCATGTCACTGGCTGGGTACATAAGTACCTGATTCACACAGGGTTATTTACCACTGAGAGTTTATTATGTAACCAGCCAGCGGCAGAGATGGGGGCTTGGGTGGTCCCCTGGGAAATTTCCCTGTAAAAACTATGGCCTATCCGCCCCTGCCGGTGGGCACCTGAGCAAGATGGGCGCTTAGTCCCCCTATCCCCTACATAAGAGGCACATGGCACAGTAGACTGACTGCACTACTTACAGATACCAGCCTACGTTTGTATAAAACTGGGTATATTATTTAATAAACCGCACAGTTTATTATTACACATATATTGGGTGGTGGAGGAGACCTCTAGGTACAGAGAGGCCAGCCAGTATCCTCTTTCCCCAGGGAAGTCACTGCAGCAACCCCCATAATCCAGCATCTTGTAGTGTCCTGCTACTGCTGTGTAAGCAGGTAATATCTGCATGTAGCTTTACAATGGGCCCACAAAATTAATTTTACTGGTGGGCCTTAGGCACCCCAGTCCGACACTGGCTTTTTTTTTTATTATTTCACACCATGCTGAGCCTTTTTTTAAATGTTGGGGGAGATTTATCAAACTGGTGTAACGTAGAAAAGGATTAGTTGTCCATAGCAACCAATCAGATTCCACCTTTCATTTTTCACACTTCCTTTGGATAAAAGGTGGAATCTGGTTGGTTGCTATGGGCAACTAAGCCAGTTCTACTTTACACCAGTTTGATAAATCTCCCCCGTTAACTTATTTAATGGTCAACCAATAGTTAATCGCTCTCCTCTAAATATATACAATTTATAGCACAATCATGTAACAAATCTAACATTTAGTATAAGTATTTATATACTATCTATCATCTATCTAATATCTTCTGTATCTATCTTATATCTATCTAATATCTTCTACAGTGTATATATCTCCTATCATCTATCTATCTATCTAATATCTCCTATCTATCAATCAATCAATCAATCTCATATCTATCTATCTAATATCTCCTATCTAATATCTTCTATCTAGCTCATATCTATCTATCTATCTAATATCTCCTATATATCTTCTAATATCATCTATCTAATATCTTCTGTATCTATCTATCTATCTATCTATCTATCTATCCATCTATCTATTATCTCTCTATCTAACTCATATTTATCTATCTAATATCTTCTATCTATCTATCTCATATCTATCTATCTAATATCTCCTATGTATCATCTATCTCCTATCTCATATCTATCTATCTAATATCTATCTAATATCTATCTAATATCTTCTATCTATCTATCTAATATCTATCTAATATCTTCTATCTATCTCATATTATCTATCTATCTAATATCTCCTATCTATTATCTCCTATCCATCATCTATCTAATATCTCCTATCTCATATCTATATATCTAACTCATATCTATCTATCTAATATCTTCTATCTATCTATCTATCTAATATCTATCTATCTAATATCTCCTATGTATCATCTATCTCCCATCTCATATCTATCTATCTATCCATCTATCTATCTCATATTATCTATCTAATATCTCCTATCTATCATCTATCTATCTAATATCTTCTATCAAATCAAATCAAATAAGCTTTATTGGCAGGACTAAATACATTTTAGCATTGCCAAAGGAAGTGGGAAATAATTGGGTAGGGTGGGGATAAAGGAGTCCATGGTATATCAAGCTTCTCTCAGTCTATGGCAGGCAATAATATATTGTGCTGCTATGGCTGCTATGCTCTCCACTTCTATCATCTATCTATTTTTCTATCTAATATCTTCTATCTATCTATTATATATAACATCTAATTCTCCATATTCTCAGAACTGATGCCATCAGTAGGTGACGCTATAATAAGTAACATGTAAACTTTGGGGTACATTTATCAAACTGGTGTAAAGTAGAATTGGCTTAGTTGTCCATATCAACCAATCAGTTTCCATCTTTGATTTTGGACAGCTCCTTTGGAAAATGAAAGGTGGAATCGGATTTGTTGCTATGGGCACCTACGCGAGTTCTACTTTACACCAGTTTGATAAATCTTTCTTTGCCTCTGAAGGCCTATGTATGCATTTTCATATTGTTTAGTAACAGACACTACGGGGTTAATGAATGACACCACTTGGTCTGCATACTGTCATCCAGATTCATGGCATTACCTGCTATACTACAAAAGTCCAGTGGAATGAAAAGCCGCAGAGGTGGTGGATACCAGAGGAGGACTCTTTAAAGGGTTTCTGTCTTAACCCTATTAAGCTAGCTGACATTAGCGATGTGCTAATGTCAGCTAAACCTAACTATCCTATTCCTGCTTTTATCTATGCCCCCGTTACTCCAGAAATATAACTTTTATAATATGCTCCGGTCTCCCACCTCTGGTGACGCCCTGCTACACTGTGCACTGTGGAAATCTCGCGCCGCTCAGTATTCGGCGCAAGCGCAGTGAGGAAGCCGGCGGGCGCCCTTCACTCACTGTGCCTGCGCCGAATACTGAACGGGACGGCGCAGGCGCGAGATTTACACGGCAGACAGGGCTGGCAGTAGGAGACCAACGCTGCCTGGCCCTGTCAATCTAGTGTAGCAGGGCGTGGCCAGAGAATGGGGCCTCTAGGAGCAGGAACAACGCCCCTCTGCTCCTAGAGGCTAATTAGCATATTACTAAAAGTTATATTTCTGGAGTAATGGGGGCATAGATAAAAGTAGGAATAGGCTAGTCAGGTTCAGCTGACATTAGCACATCACTAATGTCAGCTAGTTTAATAGGGTTAATTCTGGTGACAGAAACCCTTTAAGAGACGGTCTGCCATTGCTCCTGCGCGGAGTTAATAAGAGCTAATGCTTAGTACCCTTGATATATCTAGGTCATAGTGTCTGACAGGATGATGTCAGAATGTGAAGGGCGCTCGTCCAATCTAATACGGGTCTATATTTAACCACATACAGTAATATTAATGAAGTGGTGGACCGGTATATGGATAAATCAGCCGCTTCGGCTTTACATATATTAACATTTCTCGATTAATCTGGGTTTCCTTCCACTGCCAGCATAATTTGTGCATTTGAGTAAGAGCCCCCCGAGCTGAGCCTGGATGGGAAGACGGCGAAGATTTCCCTTCTGGCTAATGTGCATTCATACAAATCAGCGCCCGTCTCCCCAAGATTCCTATAAATGTGTTGGGATATACGGCGTATAATCCAACGCTGTGTGCACGCTGCATGACCATGTTTATCAGCACACAATAGGGCCGTCTACAAGTCTCCATCTTCCCTGATAAAGGACAGGCAGGAACTGGTCTCCTGTGACTTCAGCATTCCAGCGGGGAAGCCAGGTGTATCACACAAAGCTCTCCCCTGTCCTGAAGAGATAGGAGGCTCTGCACCTACATGACATCAAGTCAATTCACCCAGGAGACAGATCAATGGTCTCAAAAGGCAGCCCTTGGGGTAACGCCCCCGATCCCGCTCAAGGCCAGGAGACGCTGCAGGAAGTCAGGCTTTTCCCCTGCAGGTGAAATGTAGTATTACATGGTGACTATTTAGATCAGGGATGCCCAACCTGCGGCCCTCCAGATGTTGCAAAACTAAAACTCCCAGCATGCCCGGACAGCCTACAGCTATCAGTCTACAGGAGGACATTGTGGGAGTTGTAGTTTTACAACAGCTGGAGGGCCGCAGGTTGACCATCCTTGATTTAGATGAATGGTCGTGTAATACAATGACTCATAAAAGGGCTCCTAGCAGAGGACCTCCCCCCACCATGATGTCCATATGCCGTATTAGAGAATATAGACAGGGCATCCTGGTACAGGTAGCTCCGTGGTCAAGGACAACATCTGCATGGAGTTTGTGGGTTACCTCCCACCCTCCGAAGACATATCATTTAGATTGTGAGCTCTACTGGGGGCAGCAAGAAATAGTAATGGCTGTAAAGGGCAGCAGAATATATGAGCGCTATATAGGTGATAAAATAAAAATCTTCATGAGACAATCCCAAATGGGCCAGGCTTATTCACGGTATGTAAAATAATACCAGGAAATGTCCTCTTTTCATTAGGGTCTCCTCACGTGGTGAGATTTGGAAATGGTATAATAAAAAATAAGATCTCAAATTTAAAGGGGGAAGCTACATTAAATGTCATAAAATAACACAACGTCATACCCCTACTCTCCAGCGCTGACATCATCTTCTTGGCTGGATGTTCCATACACACCTTGTCACCGTGCAGCCAATCACCAACCTCAACAGTATATGGGATGTGACTGCCGAAGCCGGTGATTGGCTGCAGTGGTGACCTGGTGTGTACAGAATGTCACTGCTGCAGCCAGGACTGGATTCTGCGATCTGATATCATAAAACACCTAAGATACAGTGAGTTGATCGGGGAAGCCGCGGCCGGCCCAGGAGATCTGGCAGACACATGGACCGTGTTTCCTGAGACGATCACAGTCGTGTGCATGAACTCATAACAATATTTCTGGATTTGCTCCACAGCAATAAAATGAAGCAAAGCATTTTGCAGATTTCAAACATCCCAGCGGTTGCTCTACTAATCTGTCATTAAGTAGGGAGATCTATAGTCTGTGAATGGTGTGCTGTGGAAGCCTGTAATCTGCAGTGTATTCCACAGAGAGCCTTCAATTCTCCCTAATACTCTGCTCCATTAGCACAATTCACACCAGGTCTCGGGGGCGCTATCTGCTTATACGTCTGAAGAATCTCCTAGCATTTACACCACTACGTGCATAGACTTAACCCCTCAATGACCGGGATATGTTGGCCTCCACCTGTATTCCAAAGCGTAGCCGACTATGAAAACAAGTAAATAGAGTAAAAACAATACCGCCTAGTATACATTTCTATAAAGGGCTTATAATAGGTGATAGCCCACCAGTTATGAGAATGGGAGTCCCTGTTTGAATGGACATTTGTTGCGCGTGCGGGACCACCAATCCGTTAATTTCTAGAGAACTGAGAGACGACCAAGTACAGCGATCAGCCATTCACACACGAGACTCAGGGACTCCCGTTCTCATGATTGCTGGGGGTCCCAGGGGTCAGACCCCTAGAGATTATTTATCATATGTCCTGTGGATAGGAGACGTATATAGTTAAAGGGGTTGTCCAAGTGTTTTATACTGAGGTCCGACTCCCAACACCCCCGCCAATCAGCTGTTTAAGGAGGACGCGGCACTGCTGTGAGCGCTGTGCCTATTATTAAGCCACTGGCGTCACGTTCATCGGTCACATGACCTAGGCGCAGCTCAGTCCCATTCAAGTAAATAGAGCTGTGTTGTAATACTAAAAAGAGCCACTATACCATGTAGAGCGCTGTGCTTGGAGAGCTGTGAGAAAGGAGCAGCGCTTCCCTAGTACTGCGACCTCCTCAAACTGCTGATCGTCAGGGGTGCACCACCAATGAGGCCAGGTGAGGCGATCGCCTAAGGCAGCGGAAGCACCATGGGCAATGAGCGCTTTCATTGTGGCAAAGGGATTAGGTTAAGAAACTGGCATGGGGGGGGGGGGGGGCATTTCAGTTTTCACCTCAGGCAGCAGAAAGGCTCGGTGCACCCCGGAGGTGGTGCTGGGTGTCGGACCCCTGCTGATCTGATACTGATGATATAAAACCCCTCGGAAAACCCCTTTAGGTTCCATTCACAAGTCCGCAGAATGGGTCCGCATCCGTTCTGCACTAAGTTGGCATCACTCAATGCCATTACTGACGCAAGACTTCCAGTGACAAATATCACCCTAGATGGAAGTTATTTCCAGAGAGGGGACAGTCAAAAAAAGCACAAACAATTACTGTAAACTCCAAGCGATATGGCGCGGCGCTGGTAGAGACAGCTCATATAATAGATGATTGGTACAAGTTCCCACTTACTATGATGAACTCCTGTCCACAGATTCTCACTGACACTGCACAAGGAAACACGGCAATCATTCATCAGCAAGCTCAGGATGATATCAGCTCACCATTCATGAATGGCATTAGGAGGCAGCGCCGTAGAGGCCGACGCTACTATGCATTCCAGCGGCATTAACCCCTTCTGCTTACCTTAGTCAGCTGCGCGATCTTCTTGCTCATCTTAAGGTGCAGTTCTGCAGTGTACTCCATACTCAGTCCAGCTTGATGTGCCATCATCCCCGGAGAGGAGGGCACGAACTTGGCAGTACTGGTAGAAGCCCCTCCGCCGTAGTAATGCTGTTGCTGATGCCAGCTCATCCCTGTCGCCATCTTCACGTCTTCCAATCCTTTTTTACCTCCCCCCTAGGAAACAGTCAGGGAGGGTGAGACGGTGATGACACTCCAGAGGCAAGACAGCCACAATGGTATATGAATTAGGACAGAGCAATGTGCTGATGGGCAGCCTGAGGATGTGCCTGTGCACAGTGACTGAGGCAAGCACTGCTTCCACTCCCCCTCCCAGCACACAGGCACAGTCAGCATGAACATCCAATCAATGAGCAGAGAAATAAGGGGGGCGCCAGGGCAGACATGGAGGGATGTGTGCTCTGTCACATACTATTTAGCAGATTCATGTATATGTGTATGTTCATGGATGGTGGACTATGTGCAAAGGGGTATTTAAAGGGGTAGTCCAGAAACTCCCAGCTACCACCGTACCTTATTGTGCCTTTTGTCCCCTGCTCTGGCGTCTGTCTCCTGCCTGTCCTCCTAGTGTGGCCCAGTGGTGGCCGATGTCCTGGGCAGCTGAGCAGGGCACTTGACCGGGTGCGCGGGGAGCAGCGAGCTCCCGGCTGTAGAGAGCGTCTGCGCTACCATGGCAACGGCGCGCCATAGCAGCGAAGCTCCACCCCGAGGGGTAGAGGGAGGTCTCCTCTGACGTCTGGGCGGGGACAAACACACGGAGAGGCGCTTGACAGCGTGAGGGGCGGGGTTAGCGGTGAGCCGGGGGTTGTGAGGCGGCCATAGTGGGCATTGACAGCGCGCGTTATGCTACTGACTGGCTCTATTACCGACATGTTACCTCAGGCAGTAGCGTTTCCGCATTCCGAAAGTTGTGCCTTTTTTCGTTTTTTTTCTTTCTTAGGTAGCTATTTGAGTGCTTGTTTTTTGCGGGATGGGTTGTCATTTCCAGTGCCAGTATTCTGGGGCAATTTACTATGTAATTTAACTTGTGGTATAAATGGCATGTTAACTTTATGTTGGGGGTTGGTACAAATGCAGCCATACCAAACCTATATAGTTTTTTATGTGTTAGGCCTCTTTCACACTATTTCAGTGTTTTGCGGTCCGTTTTTCACAGAGCCGTTGTTCCGTTTTTTGTTTCCGTTGTGGTTCCGTTTTTTCGTATGGCATATACAGTAATTACATAGAACAAATTGGGCTGGGCATAACATTTTCAATAGACGGTTCCTCAAAAAACGGAACGGATACGGAAGACATACGGATGCATTTCCGTATGCATTCCGTTTTTTTGACGGACCCATTGACTTTAATAGAGCCACGGAACGTGATTTGCGTCCAAATATAGGACATGTTCTATCTTTGCATGGAACGGAGATACGTAAATGGAATGCATACAGAGTACATTCTGTTTTTTTGCGGACCCATTGAAATGAATGGTTCTGTATACGGAACGCAAAAAACGGCCTGCAAAACGAAAAAAAAATAAACGTTCGTGTGAAAGAGGCCTTACTGCTGTAGCACAAACCCTTCCTGACATCTCATATGTTAGATGTAGGGTCAGCCTCTTACATGTACAGCTCTATGCACCTACAATTGTATGGAGCTGGCTGCTGCGGTAAGCCCTCCATCCACAGTGGGTGCAGGGGGCAATGAACAGTAAAATATAAAAAAAAAGGGATTGGACATTTTTTTGTGGACAAGAATAGGCATTTATATTGCCAGCGCCCGTTCCGTTCCGCAAATTGCGGAAGGCAACACGGACGGCTTCCGTTTTTTGTGGACCGCAAAAAAAAACGGCACGGTCGTGTGCATAAGGCCTAATTCTGACATTGTTTTCTCATCACATATTGTCCTTTACTTAGGTGGTAACATTTTACCGATAAAATATGCGTATCTTTATTTAAAAAAAAATAAAAATCTATGAAAATTTGTGAATATTGGCATATTTTCCTATTTTCAACTGCAATATTTCACATACATTCGTAAATTCTAAATATTTTTATCAGAAATATATTTCCACATCTTTACTTTATTTTGGCTGCACTTACAAAAAACTTTTACCTTTTTATTTTATTTAGGAGACTTAGGGTACTTTCACACTAGCATTAGAGGATTCCTGCAGGCAGTTCCGTTGGCGGAACTGCCTACCGGATCCGGAAATCCATGTGCAAACGGATAGCATTTGTTTTCGGATCCGGATGCGGATCCGTCTGACAAATGCATTGAAATGCCGGATCCATCTCTCCGGTGTCATCTGGAAGAACGGATCCGGTATTTTTATTTTTTTTGCATTTTTAAAGGTCTGCGCATGCGCAGACCGGGAAACCGGATCTGTTTTTCCGGAACACTTGGTACCGGATCCGGCATTAATACATTTCAATGGAAATTAATGCCAGATCCGGCATACCTCCAAACATATCTATATACAGTGGATATAAAAGTCTACACACCCCTGTTAAAATGTCAGGTTTCTGTGATGTAAAAAATGAGACAAAGATAAATAATTTTTTGGGTATGAGTCTATCAGCATGGCACATTTTGACTTGCAAAGATTTGCCCACTCTTCTTTGCAAAAACACTCCAAATCTGTCAGATTGCGAGGGCATCTCCTGTGCACAGCCCTCTTCAGATCACCCCACAGATTTTCAATGGGATTCAGGTCTAAGCTCTGGCTGGGACATTCCAAAACTTTAATCTTCTTCTGGTGAAGCCATTCCTTTGTTGATTTGGATGTACAGTCGTGGCCAAAAGTTTTGAGAATTAAATAAATATTGGAAAAGTTGCTGCTTAAGCTTTTATAATAGCAATTTGCATATACTCCAGAATGTTATGAAGAGTGATCAGATGAATTGCATAGTCCTTCTTTGCTATGAAAATTAACTTAATCCCAAAAAAACCTTTCCACTGCATTTCATTGCTGTCATTAAAGGACCTGCTGAGATAATTTCAGTAATCGTCTTGTTAATTCAGGTGAGAATGTTGACGAGCACAAGGCTGGAGATCATTATGTCAGGCTGATTGGGTTAAAATGGCAGACTTGGCATGTTAAAAGGAGGGTGATGCTTGAAATCATTATTCTTCCATTGGTGACCTGCAAAGAAACGCGTGCAGCCATCATTGCGTTGCATAAAAATGGCTTCACAGGCAAGGATATTGTGGCTACTAAGATTGCACCTCAATCAACAATTTATAGGATCATCAAGAACTTCAAGGAAAGAGGTTCAATTCTTGTTAAGAAGGCTTCAGGGCGTCCAAGAAAGTCCAGCAAGCACCAGGATCGTCTCCTAAAGAGGATTCAGCTGCGGGATCGGAGTGCCACCAGTGCAGAGCTTGCTCAGGAATCGCAGCAGGCAGGTGTGAGCGCATCTGCACGCACAGTGAGGCGAAGACTTTTGGAAGATGGCTTGGTGTCAAGAAGGGCAGCAAAGAAGCCACTTCTCTCCAAAAAAAACATCAAGGACAGATTGATCTTCTCAGAAAGTTTGGTGAATGGACTGCTGAGGACTGGGGCAAAGTCATATTCTCCGATGAAGCTTTTTTCCGATTGTTTGGGGCATCTGGAAAAAGGCTTGTCCGGAGCAGAAAAGGTGAGTGCTACCATCAGTCCTGTGTCATGCCAACAGTAAAGCATCCTGAGACCATTCATGTGTGGGGTTGCTTCTCATCCAAGGGAGTGGGCTCACTCACAATTTTGCCCAAAAACACAGCCATGAATAAAGAATGGTACCAAAACACCCTCCAACAGCAACTTCTTCCAACAATCCAACAACAGTTTGGTGAAGAACAATGCATTTTCCAGCACGATGGAGCACCGTGCCATAAGGCAAAAGTGATAACTAAGTGGCTTGGGGACCAAAACGTTGACATTTTGGGTCCATGGCCTGGAAACTCCCCAGATCTTAATCCCATTGAGAACTTGTGGTCAATCCTCAAGAGGCGGATGGACAAACAAAAACCCACTAATTCTGACAAACTCCAAGAAGTGATTATGAAAGAATGGGTTGCTATCAGTCAGGAATTGGCCCAGAAGTTGATTGAGAGCATGCCCAGTCGAATTGCAGAGGTCCTGAAAAAGAAGGGCCAACACTGCAAATACTGACTCTTTGCAAAAATGTCATGTAATTGTCGATAAAAGCCTTTGAAATGTATGAAGTGCGTGTAATTATATTTCACTACATCACAGAAAAAACTGAAACAAAGATCTAAAAGCAGTTTAGTAGCAAACTTTGTGAAAACTAATATTTGTGTCATTCTCAAAACTTTTGGCCACGACTGTATACTGGGTCATTGTCATGCTGAAAGATGAAGTTCCTCTTCATGTTCAGCTTTCTAGTAGAAGCCTGAAGGTTTTGTGCCAATATTGACTGGTATTTGGAACTGTTCATAATTCCCTCTAGCCCAACTAAGGCCCCAGTTCCAGCTGAAGAAAAACAGCCCCTTGGCATGATGCTGCCACCACCATGCTTCACTGTGGGTATGGTGTTCTTTTGGTGATGTGCAGTGTTGTTTTTGGGCCAAACATATCTTTTGGAGTTATGGCCAAAAAGTTCAACCTTGGTTTCATCAGACCATAACACCTTTTCCCACATGCTTTTGGGAGACTTCAGATGTGTTTTTGCAAAATGTAGCCTGGCTTGGATGTTTTTCTATATAAGAAAAGGCTTTCGTCTTGCCACTGTACCCCATAGCCCAGACATATGAAGAATACGGGGGATTGTTGTCACATGTACCACACAGCCAGTACTTGCCAGATATTCCTGCAGCTCCTTCAATGTTGCTGTAGGCCTCTTGGTAGCCTCCCAGACCAGTTTTCTTCTCGTCTTTTCATCATCTTTGGAGGGACGTCCAGTTCTTGGTAATGTCACTGTTGTGCCATATTTTCTCTACTTGATGATGACTGTCTTCACTGTGTTCCATGGTATATCTAATGCCTTGGAAATTATTTTGTACCCTTCTGCTGACTGATACCTTTTAACAATGAGATCCCTCTGATGCTTTGGAAGCTCTCTGTGGACCATGGCTTTTGCTGTGGGATGCGACTAAGAAAATTTTAGGAAAGACCAACTAGAGCAGCTGAACTTTATTTGGGGTTAATCAGAGGCACTTTAAATGATGGCAGGTGTATGCTGACTCCTATTTAACATGATTTGGAATGTGATTGCTTAATTCTGAACACAGCTACATCCCCAGTTATAAGAGGGTGTGCACACTTATGCAACTATATTATTTTAGTTTAGTTTTTTTTCTTCCCTCCACCTAAAATATTTCAGTTTGTTTTTCAAATGAGTGGTACAGTTTATAGGTCACATTAAAGGTGGAAAAAGTTCTGAAATTATTTTTCCTTGTCTAATTTTTTTACATCACAGAAACCTGACATTTTAACAGGGGTGTGTAGACTTTATATCCACTGTACAAACAATAAATGCACAACTGCATATGGGGTTGAGTACTTCCTGCCTTTTGACACCACGCCATATTTTGTAGTTTGTATATAGATATGTTTGGACTCCATATTTAAATGTGCCTGATTTTCATCCACAGCTAACATTTAGGTGCACCTGTGAGGCCTGGCCTTATCAGTCAGTCTTGGGTGGGACTCACAGCCTCCTCCCATTGCAAGCATGGTTACATGCTGGAGGTAACTGGGAGTTTGCCGTGAGTCGGACCTTACGCTCCTGTAATTCTCCCACTGGCTCCTGGTATTGCCCATATGGCACAGGTAGGTTAGCGTTAGGTCCCGAGCTACTTGAGATACCTTGGCGCGGTGCTCGGGCTCAGATATTTTCTTCATATAAGGATATATTGGCTAAATTCTCAATTTTAACACCAGTTTGAGGGTTTAGTCAGACTTTTTTGTTTGCATCCACAGTAGTGCACCTTCCTTATTAATGTTTGTAACCCTGTTACTGTCTTAACAATCCGCCACATTCTTATCTTTGTGGAGCATACAGATGAGAAGTGAAGCTGTGCACTTATAAGGGAGGCAGATTTCTAAAAAGGCATTTGCCTGTACATATGACTATGTCTCGCCAAACTGAAAAAAAAGGGAGAAAAAACTGAACTGTAGTGAAAGCCAACAAGTCAAAAAAAAGGGAGCAAAATGTCTCTAACTATGTTACAAATTCCAGTTTGTTTACAAGATACAGGAACACCGATAGGGCTATAATGACAAGCTGGCACTCAAGGACAGTGACTGGTCGTACAACGTCTCCTTAGCCCCATCAATCCCTATATGAGAGACGAACGTGCTAAGTGACACGGTGCAACATAACAGGCCCCTGCCCAGCAAGGTAGAAACCGCTATGCACACAATCAATCAGTCACCTACAGAATATATAAAAGGACAGTGTCCAGAACCGTCTGTAGGAACAGTAATGGATCACTAATTCCCAAAATGATGTCAGGATTTCTAGACATCCCTTAGTGTACAAGCCCTTAGTGTACTGGTGAGGAACAACTCAATCATTAGAGATCCTACAAAAAATAAAAATCATGATACAGTAATGTGAATGGAATTAACAGCTTTGTGTGGCAGGACATAGTCATAAAAAATTTTATTAGGAAAATTTGTTCCAATGTCTGGAAAAAAAAATTTGCTCCACAACCCATCCCATGATTGCGTCTCAAAACAGGGGTAATTGCAGAGGCCTGGTTGTGATGGGCAATTGGGGCAGTAAATTCGGGTTTTCCTCCTCCTTCCGTGTTTGCTACACACCCGGCATCGTTTCTGAGGATATGTCTTGCTGGTAGTGGCAGGGACGGGGTGAGGGAAGTGACGTTCTGAAAGCCTTCGAACATCCTCAGATTCAAAGGCTTGCCCTGGTGCGGGGGACTCTCAACCACCTTCTCCTGGAACTCGAGTTGAGGGTTCCTTGGGCCTTTTTAAATAACACAAAACTTTTATAGGTAGCAATTTGAATGAGGTAGATTGCTACCTTATTATACCAGGCCCTGTTTTTTCAGGTAGGGTTGAAGCGCCTGGTCCGAGAGGTCTACACCTCCCATAAATTTATTATAATCTGTCACACAGACCGGTTTGTATTTGTCAGCAGTAGCCCCCCTCTCCCTAACTGCCACTGTGGTGTCTGCATGCACGGTGGTCAGCATTTAGACATCCTTCCTGTCCTTCCACTTCACTGCAAGCAGATGGTCACTTGCAAGGGTGAAGGATGCTCCTTTCTCCAAACGCTTGGACACCAGCGGTTGTGGGTATCCCACTCTATTGTTATGAACTGTCTCACAAGCCCCTGTGTTTGCAGCATGGAGGGATTTATAAAGTGGTGAACTAGTGTAAAAATTATCGGTGTACACGTGGTACCCTTTGTGTAGGAATGGCGCCAATAGATCCCACACAATTTTTCCCGATGTCCCAATATTTTCGGGGCAGCCTTTGGGGTTAAGTTGGGAGTCTCTGCCCTCATACAGACTGACCGCAAGTGTAGCCGGTTGTGCTAATAGACGTGGGTTGTTGTACAGCAAACTGTGTGGCGTGCAGGTTTGTTTGCTGCACAATTAATTCCAGGACTTTATCGTCCACAAATAAATGAAAAAAACTTAAGGGGTAAAATTGGTGACATCCACATTAATTTGGGGAGTAAATAAAAATTTGGGTACTTGGGGAGAAAATGAAGTAACAGGAACCCACATAGTAGAAGGGACCATAGGGCTATGGGGTCTGGGGATGGAAGCGGAACTAGAGTCCCCGCTATCGGAAAATATTTCCAACTCTGAAGCAGTGTCAGACTCAGAGTTGTCAGAGCATAGAAATTATTATGCCTGCTCTGCACTGAATAATCTTTGAGCCATTTTTTTAAAATAAAAAGCTCAGAAAGAAAAAAATATATATATCCCACCCTAAAAATTATACATTTTAAATTAATGAAAATAACTGACCGTCCCTAATAGACACCTAATGACGGACACCCACTGACCGCCAGTAACAGACGGACACAGGGTCCCTAATGAAAATAACTGACCTTCCTAATGACAGATGCCTAATGACGTACTCCCACTAACCGCCAGTTACGGACGGACAGTTTATAATTTTTTTTCATTCCATAGTATCGCACAGCCAGGACAGAAGTCTGATCTCTCTCTCTCTCCTCACAGAACAACCGCACTGAGGGGAGAGAGAAACACAGCCCATGTCCCGGATGTGTTAATAAATATAATGGATGTGATCTCCATGATAGTTTTATCATGGAGACCACATGATCAGGATCCATTACTATTGGTCCCTGATGGTTACAATAATCAGTGGGCATGTCTGCACCATTTTTATTTTTTTTTATTATATGGGGGTTGGCGGGTCCTGAAACTTTATTAAATTGTTTAGGGGCCATATTGCCCCGATCTGGGTGCTGGGGACCCGATCGGGGCATAACTGAAACCTCTCTCTCCTCTCCAGAGAGAGAAACTTTGCAGGGGCAGCAGCGGATGGCTTATAGTGTGCTCATGTGCCGGGCCGCCATCTTCATTGAGGGCAGGAGGGGGATGTGAGGATCGGGACCCAGCTTTCCCTTATGGGGAAGCTCGGAGACCCGATCCTAGCATCGGAGACTTTCTCCCTCCTCTCTTACATGAGAGGAGGGAGAAAGTTGCCGGTATTTTCGGTGATCACCATGATACAGTGTATCACGTGATCAGAGACCGCTTGTCATGGTCTCTGATCACTGCCCCGAGCCCTCAGCTACCTCCGGTAACTGCGGGCACGGAGCTCCAGCGCTTGATTTAAGTGCTAACTTGGGCTGAAGTGCCGCCGTAAAAAGGCGGCGCTCCAAACCAATGCCCCTTAGTGACCGCAGTAAAAACACGTATGGGTTGTCACTAAGGGGTTAAGATAGTGCCCGCTTATTTGCTGAGCGGGTGCCTTCTGTTTTACAGAGCAGATATTCGACGCCAGTATCTGTGATCAGTGACAACACCAATCACTGACTTTTAACACCTCAGATGCTGTGGTCAGTTGTGGTCACAGCATGTGAGCAGCATATTACTGAGAGCACTGTGCCCCCGGTGACAAAACTGCACCCCAAGATGAGATTGTGGGAGCTGTTTAGTTGCTATGGCAGCCTGGGGCTTTTTGAAGGCTCTGAGGCCTGCCATTGTGAAGTTCCTTAAGAGCCCTGTCTGTGGAAGAGCTTGATGAGGGCATAGTTAATCTCCCATAGACTGCAGTGGTATATCATTCTAGTCTGTGAGGTAGATTTATCAAAACTGGTGCAAAGGAAAACTGGCTCAGTTGCCCATAGCAACCAATTTGATTCTACTTTCAGAGCACCTTTGAAAAATGAAAGGATCAATCTGATTGGTTACTATGGGCAACTAAGCCAGTTGTCCTTTGCGCCAGTTTTGATAAATCTCCCCAATAGGTTAGGCAATCAGATGATCGATCGTATGTTAAAGTCCCCCTCTTTCACACGAGCGAATGCCGTGCTGGTAATCTGCTGCGTGAAAGACAGACTGTTCCGGACAGCAGAGACACAGAGCATTAACATGATTGATAATGCTCTGTGCCTCTCTGCGATCTTTTTGCTACAAAATTACAGTGAGATAAAGTTGTCACTGTGATTTTGTAGCAAAAAGGTCACAGAGAGGCACGGAACATTAATCATGTTACTGCTCCGTGTCTCTGCTGTCCGGAATGGGGCTTGGCTGTCTTTCATGCAGCGGATTACCCGCACGGCATCAGCTCGTGTGAAAGAGCCCTTAGGGGGTGTAAAAATAAAAGAATATATAAAACTCTAAAAGATATGAATATTCAAATGACCCCTTTTCCCCATTCTACAAATAAAAATAATAAAAAATTAAAGATGATAAAAGATAAAAATATTTATCCTGTTTGGTGAACAGTGTAATGAAAAAAAAAAAAAAAAATGGCCAGTTTGCCGTTTATTTGGTTGCTTCACCTTCCAAAAAAAAAAAATTGGAATAAAAAGTGATCAAAAAGTCATACACACTTCACTATGGTATCAACGAAAAAAATACAGATTGCGTCTCAAAAAAATGAGCCTTCACACAGGTCCATAGATAGTGTCAGAATATAGTGATGCAAAGAAATCAAAAAAGATTTCTTTTTTTAATGTTTTATTTTTTGTATTAAAACACTATACAAGAAACTATACAAATGTGGTATCTCTGTAATCAGCAGAATGAAGTTAACATGTCATATTTACCACATAGGGAATTTTTCCAATTCCACCACATTTAGAATGTTGATAGCTTCTTATTCTATATTAAATGGTGCAATTAGAAAGTACAACTTGTCCCACAAAAAAAGCCGTCATACAGCTATATGAATGTAAAAATTTGAAAAGTTATGGCTCCTGGAAAAAAAATCACTGCATCAGGAAGGGTTTAATGTGTGAGGTCTTGTTTTTAATGGGAAGAACTGTAGTTTTCATTGGTACCATTTTGGGGTAGATGCAAAATTTTTATCAAATTTTTTATTCCATTTTTAATAATATTTTTTGACATTTTATTGACCTTTTTTTTACATTTTCTTTAGTTCCACCAGGGGAGTTGACCATGTGATCCAATATTATCCACAACAATACTACAGTATTGCAGTTTCTTAAATGACAAAATTGACAAGTGTTCTGTTTGGCCCTGCTTCTTGCTGCCATGGAATCCCCTTAGTACGAGATCACGTGGGGGGGGGGGGGGGGGGGGGGGCGACTGAGTGAGGGCTCAAATTGTTGGCGGGCTGATCTGTAGTTTATATTTATACCATTTTGGAATGTATGTGACTTTTTGATCACTTTTTATTCATATTCTTCTTATTATACTTTTTGGGTAGGTGAAGTGATGAAAAAGCAGCCATTCAGATATTTTTTTCCATTACGGCATTCACCATACGGAATAAATACATAAATATTTTAATAGTATTGGCGTTTTGATCGTCAGTGCAACTTATCTTTATTTTTTATTGTTTATTTTTATTATTGGGAAAGAGGGATTATTAGAATTTTTATATTTACACTTTTTTTATATTTTTAAAAACATTTTACCAGTTATATTAAGTCTTCTTTGGGGACTTGAACAATCAATTGAATTACCATTGTGGCCTGTGGGAGTTGGCCTTTGTTCCTATGGCCACAGGTGTATAAACTCCAGCACCTAACCATGCAGTCTGCCTTTACAAATATTTGTGAAAGAATGTCTCGTTCTATAGAGCTCACTGAATTCCAGCGCGATACTCTAATAGAATGCTACTATTGTAAGAAGTCAGTTTGTGAAATTTCTTCCCTCCTAGGAATTTCACCATCAGCTGTAAGTGGTATTATCATTAAGTAGAAGCATTCAGGAGCCACAGCAACTCAGCCATGAAATGGCAGACCATGTAAAGTTACACAACGGGGTCAGTGAGTGCCGAGGCACATGGGGATCATTTATCAACCAATATAATTAGCGTATATTAGGCACAGATTCTGTCGCAGAGGTGTTTTGCTGCGGCAAAATCTATGACTTTCCCCACTTCCGTGCCGCTCACGCCAGTGCCGAGAGGGTGTGGCGTGGATGGGTTGGTAGGCCCGGCTCATAATTTTTTATGTCGGTTTTGGCGTAGAAAATGGCTTAAATCTACCCCAGCAAGGGATGTGGCATAGGTTTAAGCTTGTATGCCGCCGGAACATGTGCCTAAGTTATGTATAGGCTTGTGTGCAGGGGTATTAAGACCTGCGTATAAATCGCTGTCCTTAATAAATGACCCCAATAATGTATAAATGTAGCCAACACTGCTGATTCAATAACTGCAGAGTTTCCAACTTCCTCTGATATCAACATCAGCAAAAAACCTGTGTGTCAGGAGCTCCATGGCATGGGTTCCTCATGCAAGTCTTACATCAGAACACTGCCAAGTGTTGGATGGATTGGTGCAAATCACACTACCACTGGACTCTGGAGCAGTGGAAACCTGCTGAGTGGAGTGAAGAGTCATGCTTCTCTATCTGGTAGTCTGATGGATGAGTCTGGGTTTGGTGAATGCCAGGAGAAAGTTACCTGCATGGCTGGTGTAGGTTGGTGGAAGAGGGATAATGCTATGGGGTTGTTTTTCAGGGTCTAGACCTCTTAGTTTCAGTGAAGGGATATCCTAATGCTTCAGCATATCAAGATATTTCCGCAATTTTATGCTTCCAACTTTGCGGGAAGAATTTGGGGAAGGCTCTTTTCTGTTCCAGCATACTGTGTCCCAGTGCACAAAGTAAAATCCATAAAGGCATGGTTGGGTGAGTTTGGTGTGGAAGAACTTGACTGACCTACAAAGAGCCTTGACCTCAACCCCTTTGAACACCTTTGGGATGAACTAGGATGGAGCTAGTGAGCCAAGCCCTCTCATCCAACATCTGTGTCTGACCTCACAAATGTTCTTCTGGATGAACTGGCCAAAATTCACACTCCAAAATCTGAAAGCCTTCTCAGAAGAGTAGAAGTTGTTTTAGCTGCAAAGGAGCGACTAACTCCATATTAGTGCCTATGGACTAAGAATGAGATGCCATAAAATCTCTTGTGGGTGTAATGTGTAGGCGTCTCAGTACTTTTGTCTGTATAGTGCAGTGGTGGCGAACCTATGGCACGGGTGCCAGAGGCGGCACTCAGAGCCCTCTTTGTGGGCACCCGCAGCCTGGAAAAAGTGTATGGTGTGCCAGTATGCCTTAGACTTATCCTGCCATTTATCAGCGCAGGGTGCACTATGAACAGCCCAGGCATTGCACTGAATGTAGGCAGGCTATTATACTACAGGGAAGATATACTGGACTGTAGTATTCAGGTTATTATACTACATGGAGGATATACTATACTCGACTGTAGTATTCAGGTTAAATTGCCATGTTGGCACTTTGCAATCAATAGGTGTGTTTTGGGTTGCAGTTTTGGCACTCGGTCTATAAAAGGTTCGCCATCACTGGTATAGTGTATATTGTAATATACAGCTTCTCGGTTGATGTTCTAAAATTGCTTAGATAAACCAAAATTGTAATCCCACTAAACGCAATACCCAATATAAGTGCCTGTTTTTCTGGTCATTCAATGTTTTGGAGATTAACCTTTTTTACTTTTGTCAGTAGTTTGAACCTTCTAGGTATTCATTTACCAGTGATCAGGATGGGCATGATTTATCCTGGGCTCTGTATACTGTAGTGCTTGATTGCATTGTGGCTATATGCCCTTGATGTGTATATATTTTTGATGTGTCTCTCTTCTGTTCAGCTGCTGTCATGTGAGAGACCACCTTTTTAAATTTTGCTGTATGTATTTACTATTTTTAATCTGTATAATAAAGATGTATGGATTTAAAAATCTGACCGAATCTGTTACAAAGCATAGGTGAACAGAGCAAGACTGATCACAAATCCCATTGCAAAACAGATCCATCATGGAATCCATGATGTTAGTGTTAAAATAATGCCAATTTTGTGCCTTGCAATAAGCAGCATCTTGGCGCCATCTGCTGGTAACAGTGTGAAAAAGCACTTGCCATTAGTTGTGTTGTAAGTACAAGCCACATTGGAAACTTTGAGGTTCTACGTCTACCCCTCTGCTGCTTTAGGACTTTTGGATTGGGCACTGTGGGCTTGATATGGCCTATAGTATGGTTATCAAGCAGTCACACTGCAGTAGTGAAGCCCTTCTGTAGAGAATATATATTGAAAGTTCTAAATGGTTTTATATTACTTGAATCTACCCTGTACTTAAAAATAGACAACAATTCCTTTAACGTCATTACCCTAAGCCACTAGACTCACTCCTAACATTCACAGTTTGCAATACAAGTTTTGGCAGCGACTACTGTCTGTGTCCCCAACCTAGTGACAGACATCTCTCCACTCTGCTTTGTTCAACGTTCTACCCTTGGCTGGTGACTGGTTTATGCAGCTTGTATATTCCTTCTATAATAGATGGGTCTGGTCCCATAGTCAAATTAATATAATTTTTCCTACAATTTATGGGGCACATTTATTAAGGATCTGCACTGGCTGTGGATCGCCAAAGTTACAGTATCTCACAAAAGTGAGTATACCTATAAGTGAAAATGGCCAAATTGTGCCCAAAGTGTCAATATTTTGGCCACTATTATTTTCCAGCACTGCATAACTAGAGTTTCACAGGTTGCCACTGGAATCCATTTCCACTCCTCCATGATGACATCACAGAGCTGGTGGATGTTAGAGACCTTGCGCTCCTCCACCTTCTGTTTGAGGATGCCCCACAGATGAATGTACAGTTTCTTTAGCAAGGCAGTGGTCGTCTTGGAAGTATGTATGAGGTCCTTATCATGTTGGTATACTGCCTTGCGGCCTAGTTTCCGAAGGGAGGGGCTCATGCTCTTCAGTATTTTACAGTACATTTTAGCATTCATGTTTCCCTCAATGAACTGTAGCTCCCCACAGTGAGCAGCACTAAGAGCCCCAAAACATGACACTCCCAACACCATGCTTGACTGTAGGCAAAACACCCTTACCTTTGTACTCCTCACCTGATTGCCGCCACACATGCTTGACACTTTCTGAACCAAATAAGTTTATTTTGGTCTTACCGACCACAGAACATGGTTCCAGTAATCCATGTCCTTAGTCTGTTTGTCTTTAGCAAACTTTTTGCTGGCTTTCTTGCTCATCATCTTTAGAAGAGGCTTCCTTCTGGGATGACAGCTATGCACACCAATTTAATACAACGTGCGGTGCGGTGTATGGTCTTAGCACTGACAGGCTGCCCCACCCCCACCCCTTTAACCTCTGCAGCAATTCTGACAGCATTCATACGTCTATTTTGAAGAGACAACCCCTGGATATGACTCTGAGCATGTGCACTCAACTTTTTTGGTTGACCATGGCGAGGCCTGTTCTGAGTGGAACCTGTCTTGTTAAGCCGCTGTATGGTCTTGGTCAACATGCTGCAGATCAGTTTCAGGATTTTTGCATTCTTCTTATAGCCTAGGCCATCTTTATGTAGAGCAACAATTCTTTTTTTCAGATCCTCAGAGAGTTCTTTGCCGTGAGATACCATGAGAACTTCCAGTGACCAGTATGAGAGAGTGTAAGAGCGATAACACTAAATTTAACACACCTGCTCCCATTCACACCGGAGATCTTGTACCTAACTAACACTAACGAGTCACATGACACCGGGGAGGGAAAATGGCTAATTGGGCACAATTTGTCAATTTTCACTTAGGAATGTACTCACTTTTGTTGCCAAAGGTTTAAACATTAATGGCTGTGTGTTGAGTTATTTTGAGGGCACACCACTGTTATACAAGCTGTACACCGACTACTTTACATTGTATCAAAGTGTCATATCTTCAGTGTTGTCCTATGAAAAGATATAATAAAATATTTACAAAAAAGTGAGGGGTGTACTCACTTTTATGAGATACTGTATTTATAGGTGCCGGCCTCTACATAACTTCAGCAGATCCACAGACGCTTCTAAATGCAAAGCAGCTTTCTATCTGTCTTACATTTAGACAATTTTCTATGACTAAACCTGGCGTAGAAAATGGTAAATGAGACAGGCCTGCATGTCCGTTACCTTCCCTACCCTCAGCACGCCCACTTTTTTAGACCTGGTGTGAGCACGGAATAAGTTGTATATTCTGCCACACCATGGAGTGCAAAAGTGGCATATATCTGGTCATACATGACCCACCCACCATGTTTCTATTATATTAGATGCTGCACATCAAACCAAGATTTCAAGGTGAAACTTTATTCACAGTATGACACCCCATAAAGAGTTCTGCAGTCTATAGAATGCTGCGTCACACCCATTTTAGTGGCTGAAACGTGTACGGTCATGTGCATATGACTTGTTATCAGTCATAACTCATCAGACTGTCAAATACACATAATAGTTTCACAATTATATTTGACAGTCATCAGTTTGTCATGTTCAATTGTTTTATACTTTTATGTAGCAATTATTATTCTGTTTTTTTTTATCACTGTGGAGGTTTTATATTTTATTCAGTTACTCATGAAATTTACTGTCTAAGGCTACTTTCACACTAGCGTTCGGGTGTCCGCTCGTGCGCACCGTTTGAAGGGGCTCACGAGCGGCCCCGAACGCATCCGTCTGGCCCCAATGCATTCTCAGTGGAGGCGGATCCACTGAGAATGCATCCGCCTGCCAGCGTTCAGCCTCCGCTCCGCTCAGTGAGCGGACACCTGAACGCTGCTTGCAGCGTTCGGGTGTCCGCCTGGCCGTGCGGAGGCGAGCGGATCCGTCCAGACTTACAATGTAAGTCAATGGGGACGGATCCGCTTGAAGATGACACTATATGGCTCAATCTTCAAGCGGATCCGTTCCCCATTGACTTTCAATGTAAAGTCTGAACGGATCCGCTCAGGCTACTTTCACACTTAGAAAATTTTCTACGTTTTAATGCAGACGCATCCGTTCTGAACGGATGCGAACGTCTGCATTATCGGAGCGGATCCGTCTGATGAAACATCAGACGGATCCGCTCCGAACGCAAGTGTGAAAGTAGCCTTAGATGTAATTATATGGTTTCCTACACAGTCTTTTCATGATTAAAATGTCAGAAAATGACCCCCGATATATAGAAATATACTTTCATTTAAGGGGGTTGTCCCACAAATTGAAAACTTTTTTTTCACTTGCATTCATGCATTAACATTCACATGTTAAAAATGTTCTATGATACCCTACCAAAGAATCGACTACATATTCTTACCCACCAATCAAATTCAAAATTGACAATCTTCGTCCATACTGTCTCAAGTTCAGGTTATTCTCCGATAGAATTGGTATATACAATACCTTCTTCTCCCCCAAGCTCCCGTTGCTGGCGATTAAATGATTTATTACTAAAACCCCGTCAAAATGTTAAAAATATTAAGAGATAGAAGAGTTCTTGTCACCAACTTGCCTGTCCGAGCTCCAGCGCTGCAGTCTGGGGCTCGGACACTGCAGCACGGTGCCAGACGCGCTGTCAGGCCATGCCCCTTGGTGACGCAGGCTTAGGCCATGCCCCCTCTCAACGCTGTGCAGGCCACGTCCCCTCTTGATGGCACGCTTTGATCACGCCGAACAAGTGTGGTAGACTACTACTGCCAGTGAGTTTATCCTTACAGGGAAGGATTGTTACTGGTCATGCGTTTGTTGATTCAGGGTCCGCTGCCAACTTTGTTAATTATGATTTTATTTCTGCTCTGGGTCCCATAGTACGTAAATTACCTAAACCCTTTCCTTTTTTTTTTTTTTTTTTATTATAATATATTTTATTTTACAAATGGTAAATCTACAGTATTCCATTTTGGTATCACAAAACAATAATACAGTAGTACATAGTATCATCATATACTAAGTTTCCCTCTTATTTTTAACCCCCCCCTTCCCTCCCTCCAACCCCCTTTTTTCCGCGGAGCTACTGTCTTTACGCCTAGTATTATCATTTCAAGTTACCCCATATCCGCATCCAAGTTGCCTTTTTTCCTGCTGTTTGGGCGAGGATGCATTCATATTGCTTAACCCTGTTCATCCGTTCCATCCACTCCTGAAAATTAGGGTATTCCGAAGTGCCCCAATATTTAACAATTAATATTTTGGCCAGTGCAATACCCCGAAGCCAGAGTATCTGCTCAGTTTTATTTTTGTCTATCTCTGGGAATGCACCCAGGATAACATAATTAATGCAAGCCTCGTATTTCATGGGGGAATTATCCCGCAATTTCCAAAATATTTTAGTCTAATACTCTTTTATCCCTGGGCATTCCCAAAGTAGATGTATATAGTCTCCTCTATCTTGGTCACGCCGAACAAGTGTGGTAGACTACTACTGCCAGTGAGTTTATCCTTACAGGGAAGGATTGTTACTGGTCATGCGTTTGTTGATTCAGGGTCCGCTGCCAACTTTTTTAATTATGATTTTATTTCTGCTCTGGGTCCCATAGTACGTAAATTACCTAAACCCTTTCCGGTATCTGGAATTGACTCACCATTGGCCGGAGGATACATTGATTTACAGACTATTAAGTTAGTGATAAGGGGATTCTATTCATTCTGTAAAAAGTTAATTTTTTGTTTTGCATAATTTATCTGCTGATGTTGTTTTGGGGTTACCCTGGTTGAAGAACCATTCCCCAAATTTTGATTGGAGTACTGCAGAATTGATTAAATGGGGCTCCCAGTGCTCTAATCACTGTCTGTCTATTCAGCTTGATGGCCTAGGTATGGAGGAGGGTTCCATTCCGGGGTTTATTAAAGACTATCAGGATGTTTTCTCTAAGGAGGCTTCTGAGGCCTTGCCCTCACATAGATTATACGACTGTGCCATCAATTTACTCCCTGGAGCTAAACTTCCTAAGGGTAGGATGTTCAATCTCTCTGGGCCTGAGAGATTGGCTATGAGAGAGTACATTCAATATAGCCTTAGGAAGGGGCATATTCGTCCATCTGTTTCTTCCCTAGGGGCTGGATTTGTTTTTGTTGGGAAAAAGGACGGTAGTCTTCGCCCTTGTATTGACTAATCAGTATCCTCTTCCTCTGATTCCAGATCTGTTTAATCAGATTGTGGGAGCTCAATGGTTCTCCAAAATTGACCTTAGGGGGGCCTACAATCTGATTAGAATCAGGAAAGGTGATGAATGGAAGACAGCTTTTAACACTCCGGAGGGGCATTTTGAGTACCTAGTAATGTCTTTTGGACTGTGTAATGCCCCAGCCGTTTTCCAAAATCTTGTCACCAACATTTTTCGGGAGTTTCTTGGTCAGTTTGTTGTGGTGTATTTAGACGACATACTGGTGTTCTCCCCTGATTGGTCGTCTCATGTACTTCATGTGAGGAAGGTTCTTCAGCAGCTGAGGGACTATAATTTGTTCGCTAAGTTAAGTAAATGTGAGTTTGGAGTTAGAGAAATCTCTTTCCTAAGCTACATTATTTCCCCACAAAAATTCTGCATGGATCTGACTAAGGTGTGTGCCATTATGGAGTGGGCCAGGCCGACTTCGCTTTAAGCCCTTCAACGGTTCATGGGCTTTGCTAATAATTATCAGAAATGTATTAAGAATTTCTCGGTCATTGCCGAACCATTGACGGATTTGACCAGGAAGGGGGCTGATGTTCTCCACTGGGGTCCTGAGGCTGTGTCTGCCTTTGAAACTCTTAAGACAAGTTTTACTCAGGCACTTGTGCTGGTGCAGCCTGATGTTACACAGCCTTTTGTGATTGAGGTGGATGCCTCTGAGATAGGTGTTGGGGCTGTTCTATCTCAGGGGCCAACCTCCCTGACTAACCTTAAACCATGTGCTTTCTTTTCCCGGCAATTCTCTTCCACTGAGAGAAACTATGATATCGGTAACCGTGAGTTGTTGCCTATCAAATGGGCTTTTGAGGAGTGGCAGCATTTCCTAGAAAGAGCTCAGCACAAGATTGTCGTGCTGACTGATCAGAAAAACCTTACCTATCTGGATACTGCCAAGCGCTTGAATCCTCGGCAGGCAAGGTGGGCTCTATTCTTTACACGTTTTAACTTTGTTGTGACCTATCGTCCTGGGGCTGCTAATGTAAAGGCAGATGCCTTATCACAGAGTTTTGATGAGCAGTGTTACGGAGTTACGGAGCCTGGAAATATTCTGCCTCCTGGGGTTCTGCTTGCCGCTATTAATTCTGATTTGGCCACTAAGATAGGTGGCTGTCCGGATTCAGCTCCCAATGGTCTTCCTGATGGCAAACTGTTTGTACCTCCAAATTTACGCCTTAAAGTACTGGAGGAATTTCATTGTTCTGTGTTGGCAGGTCATCCAGGTATTGCGGAGACTAAGCATCTGATATCTCGGGTATACTGGTGGCCTACCTGGTCACGTGATGTGGTTGCCTTCGTCTCTGCCTGTGACTTATGTGCTAGGACCAAGGTACCCAGGAGACGTCCTGCGGGTTTGCTTTGCCCCTTGCCCATTCCTCCGAGACCCTGGACCCACATCTCTATGGACTTTATCACTGACCTCCCACCCTCTTAGGGTAGGTCGGTCATTTGGGTTGTAATAGACAGGTTTTCGAAGATGTGTCATCTTATCCCATTAAAAAAACTCCCCAATGCTAAAGTGTTGTCTACCTTGTTTATTGATAACATCCTTAGGTTGCATGGCATTCCGGACTCCATCGTCTCGGATAGGGGTGTCCAATTTGTCTCAAATTTCTGGAGAGGTTTCAGCACGAAACTGGGAATTAAGCTTTCCTTCTCATCCGCCTTCCACCCTGAGACTAATGGGCAAACTGAGAGGGTCAACCAGGTACTGGAGCAATTCTTGAGATGCTTCGTGTCAGATCACCAAAATGATTGGAGAAAGTTCTTATCTTGTGTAGAGTTCTCTATTAACAATCATGTAAGTTCCTCTAGTGGCATGTCTCTGTTCTATTGTAACTATAGTTTTAATCCCCGGTTTTCGTCAGTGTGTGGTTCTAGTTCTGTAACTCTTGCTGTGGATGCTATCATAGAAGATCTGTGCACAGTTTGGGCCAAGGCTCGCAAGAGAAAAAGCCCAAAGCATCCAATCTAGACAGGCCAATAAAAGACAGTCCAAGGGGTCAAATTTAGTGTTGGGTGAACAAGTATGGTTGTCTACCAAAAATCTACGTCTCAAGGTAAACTGGCGCCTAAATTTATTGGACCTTACCAGATCATTTCTGTCATCAATCCAGTGTTATTTCGTCTGCAGTTACCTGACTCTTTCAGAATTCATGATGTCTTTCACATTTCTTTGCTTCATTTATTTTTTCCACAGGCAATTCCTCCTCCTAAGCCTCCTGACCCTATTATTATTCTTGATGAACTTGAGTATGAGGTGGAGAGAATCCTTGATTCCCGGATGGTTCAAGGTTCTCTTCAATATTTGGTACATTGGAAAGGGTATGGTCCTGAGGAGAGGACATGGGTATCTGCTAGGGAACGGACATACTGATGCGGACCACCCGGAACAAGCTGCCTGCTCAAATCATTAAGCAGGCACCCGGGGACAATGCGCAGGGGGGTCAATTTAGACCTGCGGTTTGCGACTTTTATGGGAGTTGCGGCGGGCGGTCAGAGGTGCCATCGGGTCCCCATGCAGCTGTAGGGGGGACCCGATGGCATGGAAGGCAGCGCGATGCCTTCCTTAGGCATCGGCGCTGCTGTAATGACCTACGTCACGCACAGGGAGGAAAAAAGGGAAAGCCCTGCCCAAGGGAGAGGGAAAGGTGGTGACCCCTAACTCCCCTTGCGGCTGGCACCTGACTGCCCTGACGTCCCTAGACGGGTTCCTCACCCGTGCGGCGATCACGTGCCTAAACCCTGGCTTTCCCTAAAATGAGCCCTAGATAGTGAACGGGCCGGTGGGATCGCTAGTCCGCACCACTATCACTAAGAGGGAAACACCAGGGAGAGGACAGACAAAACAGACAAACACATACACCCAGGTGGGCGATCACAATAGACCACAAAGGTCCAACAGGGATCCGGAGGGTAGCGTTCTGGACCAACTACCAGAGAACGCAGCAACACAGCTCCAGAAGGTCAGAATAGATGTCCAGGCAGGAAGTTCTATCTCTGGCAACCAGAGAAGTGTGAGAGAGGAATATAAGGAGGATTGGGAGTGCTGGACAAGGAACAGCTGAGGAGAAAGAGCTACGGATCCCTGAGTGAGCCAAAAGGGTTTGCAAAGCAAACCCAGAAAGCTACCATAAGGAAAACAGCCCTATCTTAAATAGAGCGTGCAGCCAACCGCTGCAACTTCCTGACCCCGGGTATAACGGAGTAAGGCGTGGTTCTCGATACCCTCGTGACAGCTGCCTTCCTGTGATGAACCTGTGAGATCCAGCCCCCTGGATCTCACAGGCCAGAAGCTGTATGAGTAATACACACTGCATTACTCATACAGCCAATGCATTCCAATACAGAAGTATTGGAATGCATTGTAAAGGGGATTAGACCCCCAAAAGTTGTAGTCCCAAAGTGGTACAAAAAATAAAGTGAAAAAAAGTTTAAAAAATAAAGTTTTCCCCCCAAAAAATTAAAAGTTTCAAGTAAAAATAAACAAAAACGTCATTTTCCCCAAATAAAGTAAAAAAAAAATGGGAAAAATTAGGGGAAAAAAAAGTAGACATATTAGGTATCGCCATGTTCATATCGACCGGCTCTATAAACATATCACATGACCTAACCCCTCAGATGAATACCGTAAAAAATAAAAACTGTGCTAAATAAACCATTTTTTTGTCACCTTACATCACAAAAAGTACAACAGCAAGCGATCAAAAAGGCATATGCCCACCAAAATAGCACCAATCTAACCGTCACCTCATCCCGCAAAAAATGAGCCCCTACCTAAGACAATCGGCCAAAAAAAGAAAAAAAACCTATGGCTTAGAATATGAAGACACTAAAACATATTTTTTTTGTTAAAAAAAGAGCTGTTATTGTGTAAAACTTAAGTAAATAAAAAAAAGTATACATATTAGGTATCGCCGCATCCGCAAATAACCTGCTCTATAAAAATATCACATGACCTAACCGCTCAGGTGAATACCGTAAAAAATAAAAACTGTGTAAAAAAATCATTTTTTGTCACCTTACATCACAAAAAGTGTAATAACAAGCGATCAAAAAGTCATACGCACCCCGAAATAGTGCCAATCAAACCATCATCTCATCCCGCAAAAGATGAGACCCTACCTAAGATAATCGCCCAAAAATTGAAAAAACTATGGCTCTCAGAATATGAAGACACTAAAACATGATTATTTTTTTTTGTTTCAAAAATGAAATAATTGTTTAAAACGTACATAAAAAAAAGTATACATATTAGGTATCGCCGCATCCGTAATAACCTGCTCTATAAAAATTTCACATGACCTAACCCCTCAGGTGAATACTGTAAAAAAATAAAAAATAAAAACTGTGTGAAAAAATATATTTTTTGTCACCTTACATCACTAAAAGTGATCAAAAAGTCATACGCACCCCAAAATAGTGCCAATCAAACCATCATCTCAAAAATCACCCAAAAACGGAAAAAACTATGGCTCTCAGACTATACAGGGAGTGCAGAATTATTAGGCAAGTTGTATTTTTGAGGATTAATTTTATTATTGAACAACAACCATGTTCTCAATAAACTCAAAAAACTCATTAATATCAAAGCTGAATATTTTTGGAAGTAGTTTTTAGTTTGTTTTTAGTTTTAGCTATTTTAGGGGGATATCTGTGTGTGCAGGTGACTATTACTGTGCATAATTATTAGGCAACTTAACAAAAAACAAATATATACCCATTTCAATTATTTATTTTTACCAGTGAAACCAATATAACATCTCAACATTCACAAATATACATTTCTGACATTCAAAAACAAAACAAAAACAAATCAGTGACCAATATAGCCACCTTTCTTTGCAAGGACACTCAAAAGACTGCCATCCATGGATTCTGTCAGTGTTTTGATCTGTTCACCATCAACATTGCGTGCAGCAGCAACCACAGCCTCCCAGACACTGTTCAGAGAGGTGTACTGTTTTCCCTCCTTGTAAATCTCACATTTGATGATGGACCACAGGTTCTCAATGGGGTTCAGATCAGGTGAACAAGGAGGCCATGTCATTAGATTTTCTTCTTTTATACCCTTTCTTGCCAGCCACGCTGTGGAGTACTTGGACGCGTGTGATGGAGCATTGTCCTGCATGAAAATCATGTTTTTCTTGAAGGATGCAGACTTCTTCCTGTACCACTGCTTGAAGAAGGTGTCTTCCAGAAACTGGCAGTAGGACTGGGAGTTGAGCTTGACTCCATCCTCAACCCGAAAAGGCCCCACAAGCTCATCTTTGATGATACCAGCCCAAACCAGTACTCCACCTCCACCTTGCTGGCGTCTGAGTCGGACTGGAGCTCTCAGCCCTTTACCAATCCAGCCACGGGCCCATCCATCTGGCCCATCAAGACTCACTCTCATTTCATCAGTCCATAAAACCTTAGAAAAATCAGTCTTGAGATATTTCTTGGCCCAGTCTTAACGTTTCAGCTTGTGTGTCTTGTTCAGTGGTGGTCGTCTTTCAGCCTTTCTTACCTTGGCCATGTCTCTGAGTATTGCACACCTTGTGCTTTTGGGCACTCCAGTGATGTTGCAGCTCTGAAATATGGCCAAACTGGTGGCAAGTGGCATCTTGGCAGCTGCACGCTTGACTTTTCTCAGTTCATGGGCAGTTATTTTGCGCCTTGGTTTTTCCACACGCTTCTTGCGACCCTGTTGACTATTTTGAATGAAACGCTTGATTGTTCGATGATCACGCTTCAGAAGCTTTGCAATTTTAAGAGTGCTGCATCCCTCTGCAAGATATCTCACTATTTTTGACTTTTCTGAGCCTGTCAAGTCCTTCTTTTGACCCATTTTGCCAAAGGAAAGGAAGTTGCCTAATAATTATGCACACCTGATATAGGGTGTTGATGTCATTAGACCACACCCCTTCTCATTACAGAGATGCACATCACCTAATATGCTTAATTGGTAGTAGGCTTTCGAGCCTATACAGCTTGGAGTAAGACAACATGCATAAAGAGGATGATGTGGTCAAAATACTCCTTTGCCTAATAATTCTGCACTCCCTGTAGAAACACTAAAACATGATTTTTTTGTTTCAAAAATGAAATCATTGTGTAAAACTTACATAAATAAAAAAATAGTATACATATTAGGTATCGTCGCGTCCGTGACAACCTGGTCTATAAAAATACCACATGATCTATGTGAACATGAACTGCCACCCTATCTCGTAGTTTCTAAAATGGGGTCACTTTTTTGGAGTTTCTACTCTAGGGGTGCATCAGGGGGGCTTCAATGACATGGTGTCAAAAAACCAGTCCAGCAAAATCTGCCTTCCAAAAACCGTATGGCATTCCTTTCCTTCTGTGCCCTGCCGTGTGACCGTACAGCAGTTTACGACCACATATGGGGTGTTTCTGTAAACTACACAATCAGAGCCATAAATATTAAGTTTTGTTTGGCTGTTAACCCTTGCTTTGTAACTGGAAAAAATTATTAAAATGGGAAATCTGCCAAAAAAGTGAAATTTTGAAATTGTATCTCTATTTTCCATTTATTCTTGTGGAACACCTAAAGGGTTAACAAAGTTTGTAAAATCAGTTTTGAATACCTTGAGGGGTGTAGTTTCTAGAATAAGGTCATTTTTGGGTGGTTTCTATTATGTAAGCCTCACAAAGTGACTTCAGACCTGAACTGGTCCTTAAAAAGTTGGTTTTTGAAAATTTCTGAGAAATTTTAAGATTTGCTTCTAAACGTCTAAGCCTTTTTAACGTCCCCCAAAAATAAAATGTCATTCCCAAAACGATTCTAAAGGGTTAACGACGTTTGTAAAATCAGTTTTGAATACCTTGAGGGGTGTCGTTTCTAAAATGGGGTCACTTTTTTGGAGTTTCTACTCTAGGGGTGCATCAGGGGGGATTCAAATGGGACATGGTGTTAAAAAACCAGTCCAGCAAAATCTGCCTTCCAAAAACCATGTGGCATTCCTTTCCTTCTGCGCCCTGCCGTGTCCCCCTACAGCGGTTTACGACCACGTATGGGGTGTTTCTGTAAACTACAGAATCAGAGCCATAAATATTAAGTTTTGTTTGGCTGTTAACCCTTGCTTTGTAACTGGAAAAAAATAATAACCGCCTCCGGACCGCCTAACGCAGGATCGCGTTCCGGAGGCGGCAGCTCTGCGCAGAGTCACGCATATATGCATCATCTCGCGAGACGCGAGATTTCCTGTGAACGCGTGCACAGATTGGAAGGTAAGCGAGTGGATCTCCAGCCTGCCAGCGGCGATCGTTCGCTGGCAGGCTGGAGATGCGATTTTTTTAACCCCTAACAGGTATATTAGACGCTGTTTTGATAACAGCGTCTAATATACCTGCTACCTGGTCCTCTGGTGGTCCCTTTTGTTTGGCTCGACCACCAGAGGACACAGGCAGCTCAGTAATATGTAGCACCAAACACCACTACACTACACCCCCCCCGTCACTTATTAACCCCTGATCACCCCATATAGACTCCCTGATCACCCCCCTGTCATTGATCACCCCTCTGTCATTGATCACCCCCTTGTAAGGCTCCATTCAGACGTCCGTATGATTTTTACGGATCCACGGATACATGGATCGGATCCGCAAAACACATACGGACGTCTGAATGGAGCCTTACAGGGGGGTGATCAATGACAGGGGGTGATCACCCCAATATAGACTCCCTGATCACCCCCCTGTCATTGATCACCCTCCTGTCATTGATCACCCCCCTGTAAGGCTCCATTCAGATGTCCGTATGTTTTTTACGGGTCCACGGATACATGGATCGGATCCGCAAAACACATACGGACATCTGAATGGAGCCTTACAGGGGGGTGATCAATGACAGGGGGGTGATCACCCCATATAGACTCCCTGATCACCCCCCTGTCATTGATCACCCCCCTGTCATTGATCACCCCCCTGTAAGGCTCCATTCAGATGTCCGTATGTTTTTTACGGATACATGGATCGGATCCGCAAAACACATACGGACATCTGAATGGAGCCTTATAGGGGGGTGATCAATGACAGGGGGGTGATCACCCCATATAGACTCCCTGATCACCCCCCTGTCATTGATCACCCCATTAGCGTAATCTATTTTTTTTTTTCTTACAAAGTCTCATATTCCACTAACTTGTGTCAAAAAATAAAATCTCACATGAACTCACCATACCCCTCACGGAATCCAAATGCGTAAAATTTTTTAGACATATATATTCCAGACTTCTTCTCACGCTTTAGGGCCCCTAGAATGCCAGGGCAGTATAAATACCCCACATGTGACCCCATTTCGGAAAGAAGACACCCCAAGGTATTCCGTGAGGGGCATATTGAGTCCATGAAAGATTGAAATTTTTGTCCCAAGTTAGCGGAAAGGGAGACTTTGTGAGGAAAAAAAATAAATAAAAAATTTCCGCTAACTTGTGCCAAAAAAATAAAATTTCTATGAACTCGCCATGCCCCTCATTGAATACCTTGGGGTGTCTTCTTTCCAAAATGGGTTCACATGTGGCGTATTTATACTGCCCTGGCTTTTTAGGGGCCCTAAAGCGTGAGAAGTCTGGGATCCAAATGTCTAAAAATGCCATCCTAAAAGGAATTTGGGCACCTTTGCGCATCTAGGCTGCAAAAAAGTTGGGCAATGTGTTTTGGGGTGTCATTTTACATATACCCATGCTGGGTGAGAGAAATATCTTGGTCAAATGCCAACTTTGTATAAAAAAATGGGAAAAGTTGTCTTTTGCCAAGATATTTCTCTCACCCAGCATGGGTATATGTAAAATGACACCCCAAAACACATTGCCCAACTTCTCCTGAGTACGGCAATACCACATGTGTGACACTTTTTTGCAGCCTAGGTGGGAAAAGGGGCCCACATTCCAAAGAGCACCTTTAGGATTTCACCGGCCATTTTTTACAGATTTTGATTTCAAACTACTTACCACACATTAGGGCCCCTAGAATGCCAGGGCAGTATAACTACCCCACAAGTGACCCCATTTTGGAAAGAAGACACCCCAAGGTATTCCGTGAGGGGCATGGCGAGTTCCTAGAATTTTTTATTTTTTGTCACAAGTTAGCGGAAAATGATGATTTTATTTTTTTTTCTTACAAAGTCTCATATTCCACTAACTTGTGACAAAAAATAAAAACTTCCATGAACTCACTATGCCCATCACGAAATACCTTGGGATGTCTTCTTTCCAAAATGGGGTACTAGTTTAGGGTACATATGATTTTTGGTTGCTCTATATTACACTTTTTGTGAGGCAAGGTAACAAGAAATAGTTTTTTTGGCACCGTTTTTTTTTGTTATTTACAACATTCATCTGACAGGTTAGATCATGTGGTATTTTTATAGAGCAGGTTGTCACGGACGCGGCGATACCTAATATGTATACAAATTTTTTATTTATGTAGGTTTTACACAATAATTTCATTTTTTAAACAAAAAAAATCATGTTTTAGTGTCTCCATAGTCTGAGAGCCATAGTTTTTTTCAGTTTTTGGGCGATTATCTCATGTAGGGTCTCATTGTTTGTTGGATGAGATGAAGGTTTGAATGGCACTATTTTGGGGTGCATATGACTTTTTGATCGCTTGCTATTACACTTTTTGTGACGTAAGATGACAAAAAATGGCTTTTTTTACACCGTTTTTATTTTTATTTTTTTACGGTGTTCACCTGAGGGGTTAGGTCATGTGATATTTTTATAGAGCCGGTGAAGGGCTCCCTTCCTCTGTCACCCCATCCTGTCGGGGTGCTGCAAAGGCACAGCAGCCCCCCGATGGGAGAGGGAGGGAGCCCCCTCTTACTGTTAACCTTTTCCATACAGCGGTCCATACCGACCGCGGTATGGAAAGGGTTAAACGGCTGACATCACAGCACAGATGTCAGCCGTTTATACCAGAGTGTCAGCAATGTGCTGACACTCTGGTATACCACTGGACACCAATGAATATTCCCGCACCGCCTGCAACAACCCCCTGCACCACCCGCCGCCATAAAATCATTCAGGGGTGAAAAAAACTTAATTTGGGGCATCTTAAAGTTCGATCCCCGCGGTCAGGGTCCGCGGGGATCAGAATTGGCAGAAAGCGCAGCAAACCGCAGGTCTGAATTGACCTGCTGATTTCAGCAGGCATCCTGTTCCGATTAACCCCCGCAGCTCCGCAATTTTGATTTAAACTTATGACGTACCTAAGGGGTTAAGATGCCGCTGTACTTCTTCCTGGGTCAGACAGGGCACTTTTAATGGGGAATTAACTTTTAACTTTTAACTTTTACATTCTGCATTTCATCTGACAGTTTATTTTCTTCAGTGAATACATTGGAGAAAAAAATATTTAATAGCTTTGCTTTCTCCTCATCGCTCTCTGTAACTCCCCCCTCATTACTCTGTAGAGGGCTTTTTATTTTATAACAAGGATACTATTCCTCTGTTTCATCTTTCACCTGATTTTGTCTAACAGAAATGTATTTTCCCCATTATTGGGCATGGAAAGGCTCTTTTTCTAAGAGAGAATGTTCAGATCACCATTTCTCACGGCAAGCAACTTTTTTCTCCTAGAAAGATGGCCTTTGCCATTACCATGGAATAGGTTACTCAAAGTTTCTACATCGGATATCTTTTAAGTTTGAGATCTAGTTGAAACTGCAGAAACCAGATTGTGTCTTTTACGCATACTACTGAAAACAGGTATATCATGCCTAGAACCACAATATATTTCAGATTAGACATTGTTCCCACTTCTAATTACTTTTTTGTGTCAGCTACTCGCATAGGTATTACAGTTTTAGGTCACTTAAAGAGGACCTTTAATGGGTCCAGACATTATGTAATAAGTAGAGGGTTGTGTAGGGCATAGTGCAGGCATCTTAGATCACTTACTAGCTTATCTGTCCGGTGCTCCGTTCCCCTGCTGTGCACCCCCTTTTTTTTCCTGCCTGGTATGAAAATGAATATCATCGATACAGGGAGGAGGAGACTGCCCTGTTTCTTAGTGGGTATCTCCTTCTTCCTGGCTGTAGCGTGGTCCAATCACAGCGGAGAGCGTCAAAGCCAGGGAGATAAAAAAGCTCACCTTCTCCCTGGATGTGACGCTCTCTGCTGTGATTGGACAGCTCTACAGCCAGGGAGAAGGAGGCACCCATTGAGAAACAGGGCAGTCTCGTCCTCCCTGTACTGATGCTATTCATTAGCATATCAGTCGGGCAAAGTGAACTGGGGCCACAGCAGGGGAACAGAGCGCCAGACAGACACACTAGTAAGCGATATTGCATCCATGAATTATGCCCTACACGCCCCCCTACTTATTTCATAATGTCTGGACCGATGAAAAGTCCTCTTTATTTCTTGGCAGTGAACCTACTATACAAGGAGTTCCACCATACTTTTTGGAGTAGTTAAACTTACAGGTGGAGCAGTCCCATTCCCAACACTCTCCTCAGGAATCATAGGTACCTTCCATCTCAGATACAGGAGTAGCTTGAGCGGCTGAGAGAGGTCTGCCCTTCCTGAACGTTTAGTCTGCTTGGTATGCTGAGATCGTCTAGGAGAATGAATGCTTATAAATCTTCTGGAACGTCCTCTTACTGCCATATACTGACTATACAATTGCACTTAGTCCAGTACAGACGGCAATCCCACTGCTACCACCGTAGCCCATTAGTGTGAATAATGCCCTAGTCTGTCTGTAGAAGTACCAGTAATAGGAGAGAGAAAAATAGGTTTGCGGGCCAGCAAGAGAAGGAAAGCATACTGAAAGACATACAAATACAGAGACAAACTAATGTCATATTTATCCCCCCCAGTACAATGTTTTTTTGGAGGAAAGTACTTATATATTTCAGCAAGACATTGCTAAACCACATACCGCATCCATCACTACACTATGGCTTCGTACGAGAATAGTCCGGGTACTGAACAGACCTGCTTGCAGTCCAGACTTTTCACCAATAGAAAACATCATGAAAAAAAAATCCCTCTCCCAAAACTCCAGCAATTGGTCTCCTGACTACTTGAAAATTGATAGAATGTTGATAAAAGAAGAGGTGATGCTACACAATGGTAGACATGGTCATGTCCCAACTTTTATAAAGCATTGCTGCCATAATGGTAAAAAGTCTCACTTTCAACATCTGATATGTGTTCTATGTTCTATTGTAAATAAAATATGGATCCGTGAGATTTAAAAAATCATTGCATTCTGTTTTTATTTACATTTGCTACTGCATCTAAATAAATAAAAAAATCATCAAAAGGTTCATTTATTTCTGTAATTCAATTAAAAAAGTGAACGCATACCGGTATATTATATAGATTCATTACACACAGTGATCTATTTCTTTTAATGTTGATGAAGATGGCTTACAACTAATGAAAACCCAAAAGGCAGTATTTCAGAGAATTAGAATATAGTGAAAAAATGCAATATTGTAGATTTATTATGTCACATTCATATACACATACAATAAGATAATCAACACAAAACACCTGCAAAGGATTCCTAAGCCTTTAAATGGTCTCTCAATGTGGTTCAGTGGGCTGCACAATCATGGGGAAGACTGCTGACTTGTCTAAACATGTTAATGAAAAGTTGAGTGGAAGGAAAAAGGGTGGTAGAAAAGGTTGCACAAGCAACAGGGATAACCGCAGCCTTAAAAGGATTGTCAAGAAAGGGCAATTCAAGAATTTGGAGGAGATTCACAAGGAGTGGACTGCGGCTGGAGTTACTTCTTCATGAGGCACCACACACAAATGTATACAGGACATGGGCTACAACTTGCGTCAAGCCACTCATGACCCAGAGACAATGTATAAAGCTAGGCTAATGAGAGAAAGGACTATATTGTTGCTTAGTGGTCCAAAGTCCTGGACTTTGTATTCTATTTTAAAATAAAGGTCCTAGAGTCTGGAGGAAGAGTGGAGAGGCACACAATCTAAGTTGCTTGAGGTTCAGTATGAAGCTTCCACAGTCAGTGATGGTTTGGCGAGCCATGTCATCTGCTGTTGTTAGGGCCCACCTGAGGAAGCAACGCGAAACACGTGTTGTGGCTGCTGTTTAACTGGGCCTGTATATCTGTATCCCTCCATTGTGGCCTTGTTACATATGCTACCTGCATTTTATCGTGTATCAGCATTGGTCCAACTGTGTTGTTTTTGGCCCTACTAGGTGTCTCGGCCTGTGGTGTTTTTTGTCTTTCCAAATATGTGTGATTTTTACTTATGATGAACAATGAAACTATGTAGAGTTCACAGAGTGTACTTTTCCTCACTCATGACAGTAGTAAGCATCGATGTATGAAAAATTCTGTTTCTTTACAATTTGGTGCATCTAATAGCCTTAAAGGTAACATGTCCTCATAAAATTTATTATATGAAGTTTTATGTTAAAGTGGTTGTCCGAGACCAGGAACATATGGTTAGTTGGCAGGCCACGGTGCCAAAGTAAAAAAATACGGGGGCTCATCTGTCAATAGCACAGATACCGCACTGAGCTCCCGTCTCTGCTGCTTTAGTGGTGACCTGTGCAGGAATGGCATGCGACTCCTGAGATGCACAAGTCACCACTGACGCAATTGATTGGCCGGCAGCAAAGATGTACATGTAGACAGTGTTAGGCAAGCAGGTGCGGACCCACTGCTCCACTGACCGGCTATACCCTGGAGGGGTGTGACTAAGTAACTACCTGGTCTTCACTACAGCCTCTTATGGTAAGGATAGGTTTGGGCCACTAGGGTAGTCACCAGGTACCACTCCAGAGCAGTCCAGTGGACCTGGGGATTAGAGATACTGGTGAAAACCAAGGGGAAAGGTGTGGTCAGGAAGTCCAGAGTCAGGGCAGGCAGCGATAAAGCAAAGTCCATAATCGAAGTCCAAGTTCAGGGGCAGGCAGCAATCAGGCAATCAAGTCCGTTTAATCGAGAAGCAGGGTCCGGTACACTGTAAGACAGAAACTTACCAAACACCTTCACACAAGGGACTAGACTAACTAGAAGATTGCTCAGGCTCCTTCTTGAGGCAGGAAGCGCATTTAAATACATCCTGCAACCGAGCCATGGGCTGGGGAGATAGAGGGCGTGCATGTGCTGCCGCACAAAAGGAGGTGAGACACGCCCGTTCACACCCTAACAAACAGTACAGGACTCTAAGCAGGAAGGAGGATGCCAGAGACACACAGCTGTACTCGGGCCAGCAAGGAAGGAAGCTCCGCCACGGGGTGCAGATACAACAGTTTAAGCTATCTGCTGCCCGTGCTTGTCAGCACGGCACATGGCAGCAGGAGGGAGTGAGGGAGCTTGGCGCCTGTGAAGGAGCAGCAGCAAAGGCACACAGTGCTGGGCTAACAGACAGCAATTCACATTTTTGGTTCAGCAGGTCCCAGATAGGTTGTGTAAAAATCTATGCAAATCACTATGAAATGATGAAGCAGCCAAAGAATTCAGGACAGCTGTATCTGACCATCTGTTCCATAACTGTGGAATATCTTATATGCTACACTACATTGTATTACGGTACTTTGGTCTTGAATAGTCTCTAATAAGTCACTGTGCTTCCAACTTGTGACCTCATGTCTCCTGCAAATGTTGTTCAGTGTCCTACTTCTGTGAACAGTGTAGTATTTCTTTGCGAGTAGCACTGTATGACAATCCTCTCTGTACTGAAGCTGCCTTACGCTTAGTTGCTCTTCCTCTACACTTCTAAATATAGACTTTTTTCCTGAATTCCCTGCGGTGTGAAGGAACACCATGTGAAGCTTATCGCAAACTGGGACTACATCAGTAGCATGCCAAAATGAGCATCAGACACAGCTTTTTTATTTATTAGGAAAGGCATGGGCACAGTGGCCCATGCTATTCTTTACTGCTGTAAACAGATCATTGTCATTGTTTAATATGCATTTTGGTGATCAGTATCAATATTTTCTGCAAGTTAGGCCATTTTCACTGGATGCTGCCGTTTACCGCTGGAGCCCATTGGTTATCATGGGATCTGGCAGGGATCTGTGCTGGTTTTTGGCTGGACAAATATAGATGCTTGCATTAGAGCAGGGTTTCTTAACTCCGGTCCTCGGGACCCACCTACCGGTCAGGATTTGAGAATATCCCACAGAATGAATACCTGTGGTAAGTCCTGAAACATGGACGCTAATTATATCACCTGCTCAATACTAAGGAAATCCTGAAAACATGACTGGTAGGTGGGTCTCAAGGACCGGAGTTGAGAAACCCTGAATTAGAGTGATGCATTACTGAAATTTTTTATTTAATTCTAAACATTGAACTTATGTTCATTTATTACAACTATATAGTCTATCTCGTAATTCAATGAGATTTATGTTTTATTAATATTGATTTTTTTTCACAGAGCTCAGTTAAACCTAGTTTGTTCATTTATGACTAGTGTTGAGCAAATCAAAGTCCACAAATTTCAGGGAAAATTTTATTCGCCATGAAGCTGAATTTCCTTGTGCTTCGTGGTAGCGAATCGATTTTCCCTGAAATAGTGTAGAAAAAATAATCGAATAATTGAATACTTTGCTCATCTTTAGTTATGACCAGTGGCGTACATAGAGAAGTAAGGGCCCCATAGCAAGAATCAAACCAGGCCCCCCACACAGGACACAAGGATCTCCGCCTAAACCCCTTTCAATGATCCTTGGGCCATTTTTCCACCGCTTAATTTGCTAAAAGTTGTTCCTTTTAGATGGTAGAGTCCTGAACCCTTTTTCACCTCCAGTAGAAGAGGGGATGATCCCAACTAAGACCAGGCCCCCTCTTGCCCTGGGCCCCATAGCAGTCGCTATGGTAGTTACGCCCATGGTTCTGACTATGCACAAAAGGAGCAGCCAATGACAAATTTCACAAAGCCGAACTTTGATTTGACTAGAAATCAGCTTAGCAAATTGTTCTCCAGACAGAGACTGGAGAACAAGCCTTCAGAATAAATATGACTGTAAACAGCATTCTGCAGCTTGCTATGTACTGTGACACATATAAATCTATTACAAAAATGTTTTCTTTTAGAGCATAATATACTGTATTTTTCGTCCTATAAGATGCACCAGCCCATAAGACGCACCTAGGTTTTAAAGGGAACCTGTCACCAGGATTTTGTGCATAGAGCTGGGGACATGGGCTGCTAGATGGCCGCTAGCACATCTGCAATACCCAGTCCCCATAGCTCTGTGTGCTTTTATTGTGTTAAAAAAACGTTTTGATCCATATGCAAATGAACCTGATATGTGTCCTGTGTCCGGAGATGAGTCCAGCGGAAAGGAGCCCAGCACCGCCCCGCGTCCTCCGAATCTCCTCCTTGCTGGCTGACGTCACAGAGCTGGAGCGCAGAAATCTCGCGATGCGCGAGCTAGCGCATGCGTAGTTTGTTCACTGTGCTGATGCCAGCACAGGGAATGAACATGATGCCGACACTGCGCATGCGCTAGCTCGCGCATCGCGAGATTTCTGCGCTCCAGCTCTGTGACGTCAGCCAGCAAGCAGGAGATTCGAAGGACGCGGGGCGGTGCTGGGCTCAGAAAATTGGACTCATCTCCGGACACAGGACTCATATCAGGTTCATTTGCATATGGATCAAAACTTTTTTTAACACAATAAAAGCACAGAGAGCTGTGGGGACTGGGTATTGCAGATGTGCTAGCGGCCATCTAGCAGCCCATGTCCCCAGCTCTATGCAAAAAATCCTGGTGACAGGTTCCCTTTAAAGGAGGACAAAAAGAAAACAATATCTCTCATTAGACCTCAGCTCACAGCCTTAGGCCTCTTTCACATTTCCGTATGTATTTTGCGGTCCGCAAAAAACGGATCTGCAAAAAATACGGATGACGTCTGTGTGCATTCCGTATTTTGCGGAATGGAACAGCTGGCCCTAATAGAACAGTACTATCCTTGTCCATTATGCGGACAATAATAGGACATGTTCTATTTTTTGGCCGAACGGAAACGGAATTCACACTTTTTTTGCGGACCCATTGAAATTAATGGTTCCGTATACGGTCCGCAAAAAAGCAGAATGGACACGGAATGAAAATACGTTTGTGTGCAAGAGGCCCTAATCAGACTCCCAGTGTTAGGGCTCATTCACAAGAACGTGTGCTGCCCGTTGCCGTATTGTGGCCTGCATTTGCGGATCCGCAATACACGGGCACCGTTCTGTGTGCATTTCGCATCACAGATGCGGACCCATTCACTACAATGGGTCCGCAAATCTAGAGATGCAGAACAGTGCGGAACGGAACACTACAGAAGCACTGCGGAGTGCTTCCTGGGGTTCTGTTTTGTGCCTCCGCACCACAAAAAGATAGAACATGCTCTATCTTTTTGCAGAATAGATGGATCGCGGACCTATTTAAGTGAATGGGTCCGCGATTCCCATGCGGCTGGGCCACGGTCGGTGCCTGTGCATTGCGGACCGCAATTTGCGGTCCACAGCACAGGCACGAGCTTCAAACAATCGTGTGAACAAGCCCTTAATCAAGCCTCAGCTCACAGCCCCAATCAGACCCCCAATGTTAATTTGACCCTCATTCAGACCTCAGATCAGACCGACAATGAGCCCCAATATAAATAGTACACCTGACCGCTTCCCTGTCCTCCGGTACTAATGAGTGCTCCCATAATTGAAACACACATTAGCATTCGCCCCATAAGATGCAGTGACATTTTTCCCCCACTTTGAGGGAAAAAATGCGTCTTATAGGGCGAATAATGCGGTGAGTTAATACAAAATTTCTCCAAATGTGACTTGCCTTCCATTACAGTTATGGTTAAGACCTGGGAACTCTGCTCTTGTCCCCATTGTCACTCTGTTGTGCTGCTATGGAATAACTCCAGATCACCTTTATTTAGAACGGTTGTTAGAGAAGGTTGGTTGGCATCTGACGGGGTGTTTAAGTTTTGCCATCCACTTATTCAAGTGATTAATGTGTACATTTGGTGTGATGTATTCCTTATGTGACCATTCGTCTACACAAGAGAGGTTCATTTTTCTATCGAAATGCTTTTGGTTTGATAGAGTGAACACTTGTTGTCCTATAGATTTATAAAGAAGCGACACCTCAAATTAAGGCCTAATGCACACAACCATATTTTGGGCCCGCATTTAATCTGTATTTATTGCAGATTGCAGGTGGACCTAATCATTTCTGTGGGTCAGCAAAAAAATGCGGACAGCACACAGATGTCATCCTTGTATTAAATGTGACCATCTGAAGGGTTAGACTACTTTCAAACCTGCGTTCGTTGCGGATCCGTCTTGTATCTGCACAGACAGATCCGCACCGATATTGCAAACGCTTGTATCTGTTCATAACGGATCCATTTGCATTATTCATTCAAAAAAAAGTCAATCCGTCTTGACTTACATTGAAAGTCAATGGGGGACGGATCCGTTTTTAATTGCACCATATTGTGTCAGTGAAAACTGATCCGTCCCCATTGACTTACATTGTAAGTCAGAACGGATCCGTTTGGCTCCTCATCGTCAGGTGGACATCAAAACGCTGCAAGCTGCGTTTTAGTGTCCGTCTCAATAGCGCAACTGAGACGAAACGCAGCCAAATTGATGCATTCTGAACGGATCCTTATCCATTCAGAATGCATTGGGGCTGAACTGATCCATTTTGGGCCGCTTATAATAGCCCTGAAACGGATCTCACAAGCGGACCCAGAAACGCCAGTGTAAAAGTAGCCTTATAACGCCGTTTGTAGACATTAGCCCTGGGTGTCTGCTATGTTAAACAGCAGTAAGGTAACGGCCAAAGGGTGAGAAAGGCGCTCATAGGGTAAGTAAATCGAGGTACAACAGCTTCCTTCAAAGAGCTGGTGGATGCGATAGACTCACCTGTTATGGTTGCACTGAAGTTAAGTGCAACCATATTGCAGGTGAGCTGTGAAGTATAAAAGGTGCAGGTTGGTGCTGCCAGATGCGTCAAGAAGCCCCTTGGGACGAAGGCCAAGTCGCCACTCGGGTATATATATATATACGTTTAAGAGTCGTATATGGAATTTAGCATATAGTTATATATTTGCATGGATGAATATATAGATATTGATAAAACATATACAGTACAGACCAAAAGTTTGGACACACCTCATTCAAAGAGTTTTCTTTATTTTCATGACTATGAAGGCATCAAAACTATGAATTAACACATGTGGAATTATATACATAACAAACAAGTGTGAAACAACTGAAAATATGTCATATTCTAGGTTCTTCAAAGTAGCCACCTTTTGCTTTGATTACTGCTTTGCACACTCTTGGCATTCTCTTGATGAGCTTCAAGAGGTAGTCCCCTGAAATGGTTTTCACTTCACAGGTGTGCCCTGTCAGGTTTAATAAGTGGGATTTCTTGCCTTATAAATGGGGTTGGGACCATCAGTTGCGTTGAGGAGAAGTCAGGTGGATACACAGCTGATAGTCCTACTGAATAGACTGTTAGAATTTGTATTATGGCAATAGAAAAGCAGCTAAGTAAAGAAAAACGAGTGGACATCATTACTTTAAGAAATGAAGGTCAGTCAGTCAGCCGAAAAATTGGGAAAACTTTGAAAGTAAGGGCTATTTGACCATGAAGGAGAGTGATGGGGTGCTGCGCCAGATGACCTGGCCTCCACAGTCACCAGACCTGAACCCAATCGAGATGGTTTGGGGTGAGCTGGACTGCAGAGTGAAGGCAAAAGGGCCAACAAGTGCTAAGCATCTCTGGGAACTCCTTCAAGACTGTTGGAAGACCATTTCAGGGGACTACCTCTTGAAGCTCATCAAGAGAATGCCAAGAGTGTGCAAAGCAGTAATCAAAGCAAAAGGTGGCTACTTTGAAGAACCTAGAATATGACATATTTTCAGTTGTTTCACACTTGTTTGTTATGTATATAATTCCACATGTGTTAATTCATAGTTTTGATGCCTTCATAGTCATGAAAATAAAGAAAACTCTTTGAATGAGAAGGTGTGTCCAAACTTTTGGTCTGTACTGTTTTTTAATACGCAAATATTTCCTGCCAAATATGTGCCAACATATGACAGTCTTACCAATAATATTCGTCAGCTAATTATATATATACAGTATTTTCACATGTACTAATGAATCAGTACCAATGAGATATCTACTCACCTAACCGATTATTTGAATATTTTATCATCTATGTTTTATATATTTTAATTATAATTAGCCTATTTATTTATGAATGTATACAGAGAGATATCTTACAGCCTTCTTTTTATATATTTTTATATATATTTATATATTCTTATAATTATTGATGCACCCGCCCACCCAATGGAGTGTGTTTTCCCCTGTTTTACCGATATCTATATGTTTTATCAATATCTATATATTCATCCATGCAAATATATAACTATATACTAAATTCCATATACGACTCTTAAACGTACATATACATGTACACATCTGTCTATACCAAATTCCATATACAACTTTGAAACGTACATATATGTTTTTATTTATTATTATTATTTTTTACGGTACTTTTCTATTATCTATGTTCCATGTAGACTTGATAAAGGGGCCGTCGAGACCCTGAAACGCGTTGTCTCAAAATAAACTTTATTGTATCCTGTACCGGGTCGTGGTAATGCGCCTTATGATCGTCTACCAGCTTGATCACTCCACAGTGACAAGCTAAGACACGTTTTCCAATGTTAAACAGCAAGCACCCAGTGACAATTGTGTCCACTCCACCTTTAAAGTCCCTACTGCTGACGTATACAGTTGTGCAATGGTAGGGAATCAGTTAAACTACAACTAACAGGGCTGCTTCCATGCATTTTTTCATCTTTCTGATGAGCGAATGAGAGAGAATGAGACCCTATTCTTCTTGTAGGTGGGAGTCCTCAAAATGGAATCGGATATTTAAGTAATATACTTTTGATATACCCCTTTAAGTTTTATTGCAGCCACATTTCTCTATTTCTCTTTTGTCTCTCTTCCTCTATCTAGCTCACTATTTAGCCATCTGGATTAAACACTTCCAGTGATGTTTGCATTTTCCTCCACTGACATGTCATAGATACAGTATGTTAGGACTTATATATTGTGAAGCATTGACAAATTATTGACAGACGTATTTCTATCACCTGTTTGTTGGCACTCCACTGAATGAGGCCTCTTGCACACGACTGTATGTATTTTGCGGTCTGCAAAAAATGGATCCGCAAAAAATACGGATGACATCCGTGTGCATTCTGTATTTTGCTGAACGGAACAGCTGGCCCCTAATAGAACAGTACTATCCTTGTCCGTATTACGGACAATAATAGGACATGTTCTATTTTTTTGCAAAGCCGAAATACGGAAACAGAATGCACACGGAGTACCTTCCGTTTTTTTTTTTGTGGACCCATTGAAATAAATGGTTCCGTATACGGTCCGCAAAAAAACTGAACGGAAATGTAATGAAAATACGTTTGTGTACAAGAGGCCTAAGTAATATTAACAATTACGTGATTCCACAGCTGCAAATTCAGTGTCCTTTGAAATTCGCCCTCTTGTTGTCTCCTTTACTGCATCTCTGGAATCTGCCCAAGGCCCCTGCTTTTTCCACGAGAGATGTCAAGTAGATTACCTTTATATCAAAGAGATTCCAGGATGATATGAACTATGTCGACAGATGCATTTAAGTGTCCCCACTGCTAGATACTAGGGGTATGTGACTTAAAGTTAAAGGATTCTTCCAAGCTGCTTCAATAGGACAGACAGACAGCATTTTCATGCTGCAGTACTAAGCAAGTTTACTGCAAAAATCATCTCTGTATATCAAACATTAAAATTACTTTACATTTCTCTGGCAAAAGACTGCTTACGGGGGTTTTCTGAAATATTTTTACTGATAACCTAGCCTCTGGATAGGTCATCAGTATCTGATCAGGGGCTTCTGACACCCGGGATCCCTGCCGATCAGCTGTTTGAGAAGGCATTGGCAATGTCCAAAGGATATCATTAAAAATATCTTAGAACACCCTATTAAACACTTGATTGAAGTAAGTCCGGCATCAGCACCCGGCATACCCGAGCAAGTGCTGGGGCCCACAGTTCCTGCGGGGGCCCACAGAAAAGTTGCTAGAAGCCAGAAGCAATGAGCGCTTCCATCAATACAGATGGAAGCGCTCATTGCTGGAGCACAAGAAGCTGGGTCCTGTCACTCACCGCTCAGCTCCCAGCGCTCCTCCCCTCCTTCAGGCTAGCGGCGCTCTGAATGGTGAAGCAGGAAGACTGCATGGTAGAGAGGTATTTGAGTTTCAGGAATGGGACTAAGAATACATCATCTATATACCTAGACCATAGGAGTGCAGCATCATACCCAGGAGTATTATGGACAATCTCTCTTTTCCACAGCCCCAGGAATGCTATGACATTGGATGTTTTTCCAGGTGGAATGTTGTGCTGTCAAGTTTAGACAGAGAGGTTTTGTAGGTTCACAAGTATTATATATATTTCTAGGTAATACCTCATATATGGATTTTAGATCACGTGACAAGGACTGGTTGTCACAACTGGGAACGGTTTTTGGAGAAAAAACGGCACAGGATACAGAGAAATGTGATAGTAAGGAGTTGAAGCATAAGATCAGAGAGTCACTTAGGAGACGCACAAAGTTGTGGTGGAATAAAGCTGCACTAGAAAATTATCTCAATAGGAGTATTGTGCCACGGGGGCTACGTGTTCAGATATTCCCTACTTTAGAAGGTGAAGACCCCACCTTTATGAGTAAGTGGGAAGAGACCCTGACGAAGTGCTCACAGACCCTGATTGAGTTGTTGATTGGAGCGGATCGCAGATCATTGGAGATTGTGGAGAAGGATATTGACAGCCATAAGGAGAGTATTCAGCAGCTCCTTACTAAAGAAGAATTGGAAGGGTTTGATAAAAGCCTGGAAGAAGACCTGGCTAAGTGGGAGAGAGAAATACAATCTATGAAAACAAAGAAATTTCAGAGGGATTTGAGCTATTACCAACAAAATAAAGTATTTAGGTGGCAGAGAAATAGTACAAGGCCAGAATCACGCTCACGCTCCCAATCAATAGCATCTTCTATATCAGAGGAGGAATGTGGAGCATCTTTTTTAGACGGGCGCTCGGCCACCAGACGAGGACCGGATTTGGAAAAAGCAGGCTACAACCTGCGTACCCCGGTACAAAAGAGGAAATACAGGAACGGGAATGGCAGAGGGAAGAGATCAAGGAATTAAAGGTAATTAATCTCTCTGATATCCAGCTAACTTCACCACAGCAGCAGGTGTTACAGAGAGGGCTATCCTTTTCCCCAGTAGGCAAATTTGACTACTTTGAAACCATCAAAGATTTGGAATTATTTGCCCGTAAACTCCTTTTTAAAAAACATTTTGGCCGTGGCCATGATACGGCTGCTCTAATGTCACCCCCTGAGAGGCAAGCATTGAGGGATTTGGAGTCCCTATTAAGATCAGTAGACTCCCCATACACCTGCACCGGCGCTCACGGACATACGGACATTTCCCCCCAAGTCCTTGTGCCCGGCAGTGGACGTCTTTGTGAAGTTGGTCAAACGGGATTTAAACGATGGTACCCCATATATTAGGGGAGATAATTTGACCAAAATACAGAGACAGGCACTACGTGAACTACAGGAGCTCAAGGAAGTTGTCATTAAACCAGCAGATAAAGGGGGAAATGTCGTGATATGGCCGGTGCAGATGTATGAGAAGGAGGCCTTTCGTCAGTTGAACAATAGACAGTGCTATAGGAGAATTGAAAAAGACCCTACTGCTCTCTATAAGAAAAAGTTAGATGAGATCTTGGTGGAGGCATGTGACTAAGGCATCATAAGCCCGAAAATGATGGAGGGGTTGATGGTGGAATTTCCCATCAAACCAACATTATATTTGCTCCCAAAGGTCCACAAAAACAAAAAAAATCTCCCAGGACGCCCCATTGTTTCAGGGATTGGGGATCTATGTGCCAATGTGGGTAGATTTATTGATTTCTTTCTTTAAAAAAGTGTAGAGATCCTTCCATCATTTGTGAAGGATACCACAGATATGCTGAGACAACTTAATGGTATTCATGTGGACAAGGACGCATTTATCGTCACTTGTGACGTAGAGTCACTATACACGTCTATATACCATGACCAAGGAGTGCGAGCATCCAGATCTTTTCTATCCATGACTGATTATGACAATAATACGGTAGAGCTGATTCTGGCCCTACTAGAATTTATGTTAACGCTTAATTATTTTCTTTTTAAGGACCGCCTCTTCCTACAGCTCCAGGGAACAGCAATGGGGGCGTCCTGTGTGCCCTCATATGGTAATTTGTTCCTGGGGCTATGGGAAAGAGAGATTGTCCATAATACTCCTGGGTATGATGCCGCACTCCTATGGTCTAGGTATATAGACAATGTATTCTTCCTGTGGCAGGACTCTCAACCTGCCCTGGAGGACTTCCTGGCCCACTTGAATATCAATGAATGTAATATCAAGCTGACCTGGAAGTATAGCCAGACCAAGGTTGAGTTCTTGGATATCATGATTATGAAGGGACCTGATGGATACTTATCCACTAATCTTTTTAGGAAAACCACGGCTGTCAATTCCCTTCTCCACGCTTCCTCCTTACACCACCCGAAAACCTTACAGGCAATACCAACGGGACAATTTTTAAGAACACGTAGGATCTGCTCCAATGACAAGCACTTTGAACAACAGGCGTCCCTCCTGACACAACGATTTCTGAAGAGGGGGTACCAACCAAACATGATTCGGCAGGATTATGAGAGAGCTAAAATTTTAATTGTAGGGTATAGTAATTTTAGATTGAGTACTCTTTATTTTTAATTATAATGTTGTTTCTTTTCTTCTTCTTCTTTTGAGATTACCATCCCATTTTCTTATGTGGGATGTAGTGGAAATGGATCCAATAAGTGGCCATGGGAAGAAGACCTTTGAACCAATTAGAGAAAATCTGAAACTGATAAGAACATACATATAGGGGATGCATCATATCGATGACTACCTAGATCGGTCGGGTCTCTTCCCTGGATTTGTCTCTGGGGAATTGCAGTTTATTTTTATTTTTTTGACACAGAGATCATCTGTATATACACTCACCTAAAGAATTATTAGGAACACCATACTAATACGGTGTTGGACCCCCTTTTGCCTTCAGAACTGCCTTAATTCTACGTGGCATTGATTCAACAAAGGTGCTGATAGCATTCTTTAGAAATGTTGGCCCATATTGATAAGATAGCATCTTGCAGTTGATGGAGATTTGAGGGATGCACATCCAGGGCACGAAGCTCCCATTCCAGCACATCCCAAAGATGCTCTATTGGGTTGAGATCTGGTGACTGTGGGGGCCATTTTAGTACAGTGAACTCATTGTCATGTTCAAGAAACCAATTTGAAATTATTTGAGCTTTGTGACATGGTGCATTATCCTGCTGGAAGTAGCCATCAGAGAATGGATACATGTTCTCATTCTGTTTACGGCAAATTCGGACTCTACCATTTGAATGTCTCAACAGAATTCGAGACTCATCAGACCAGGCAACATTTTTTCAGTCTTCAACAGTGCAATTTTGGTGAGCTCGTGCAAATTGTAGCCTCTTTTTCCTATTTGTAGTGGAGATGAGTGGTACCCGGTGGGGTCTTCTGCTGTTGTAGCCCATCCGCCTCAAGGTTGTGCGTGTTGTGGCTTCACAAATGCTTTGCTGCATACCTCGGTTGTAACGAGTGGTTATTTCAGTCAACGTTGCTCTTCTATCAGCTTGAATCAGTCGGCCCATTCTCCTCTGACCTCTAGCATCCACAAGGCATTTTTGCCCACAGGACTGCCGCATACTGGATGTTTTTCCCTTTTCACACCATTCTGTGTAAACCCTAGAAATGGTTGTGCGTGAAAATCCCAGTAACTGAGCAGATTGTGAAATACTCAGACCGGCCCGTCTGGCACCAACAACCATGCCACACTCAAAATTGCTTAAATCACCTTTCTTTCCCATTCTGACATTCAGTTTGGAGTTCAGAAGATTGTCTTGACCAGGACCACACCCCTAAATGCATTGAAGCAACTGCCATGTGATTGGTTGACTAGATAATTGCTTTAATGAGAAATACAACAGGTGTTCCTAATAATTCTTTAGGTGAGTGTATATTAGTACGTCATCATTCCATAGATGAAACTAAGAATAACCTGTTGGTCAACCTAGTTGTTATAGGTCATGGGTCGGGAGTGCCACAATAGATCCCAACTGTGGATATTTGCGTGTTTTTTTTTATCCCTAACTGGCTGTTACCCCGATCATTATTGCATACATCGCTAACTATGATATGTGTGGGATCGTTTCTGGCACTCTCGCCCCATTTCTGATATTATATGCACTTTATATTGTTAATAGTGGGTCCAGTAATTTTTGGCACTGATGTTTTATCATTGTAATGATATGCACGATACATTACTACGTGCTGAGTTTTAATCTCAGTACCAGTATCTTACTCACACTGTATGTACTTTTACAAGTTTACTTTGGATCAATGTGATCCAGCACATTGTGAATTACTATATATTATGAATTAGATATAGCTATATGGATTATGGTGTTAATTACTTATTTTTATGTGTTTTTTATCCATTATTGTAATAATTATTAAACTTTGATCATGTGATATATCATCTTTAGTAACTAATGGTATAATTTAATCATGTGGAATGGTGGTATAATTTATCTGGTGTATTAATTTATTGGATGTCTTGTTTGGTAATGTATAGTGTAAATGGAGGAATGTTGCTGTAATATCCAAACATCAAAATAACAGCACCTGTGACCACGTGGTTACTGTAGGCCTAATATGGATGATCGTTATATAGAGGGATTCTGAACTATTTCCAAACTGTACTAGCTACCCCCGAGATATAGTTTTAGCCGCTTTTTGTTAATGGGACCAAACTTATCAATGAGCTGGAGTTTGCGGGTCACCTGCGTTCCACTGGGTCGCGATTCCACGCATGCGCTGCACGGCGCCATCTTGACGTGCTCCAATACGTCATCGCGCGCTGCGCATGCGGAGTGCGCTGGCGTGGACGCGCTGGGAGATGGCTCCGTGTATCATGGTGCTTTCGCGCCCACGGGGTTGGATTACAGGTGTTCGCAACCTAGGTAATTCCTTCCACTTATGTCTCTAGTATATATACCCTGCTATCTTATATTCCGATACTTCCTGACGAAGCCGCTGAGGTGAAACGCGCGTCGAGGTCCTGCGCTTAGGGTCACTTATCCTTTTGGGTTATTGTCATGTCTTCAGGTACGTCCTGTGTTAGGTATAGCTAGACACCATTACACATCTTGCTATATATCAATCCATATTAGGCCTAGGTTACCTTTTAGGCTGTAAACATATGTGTTGTGTTATAGAATAGGCTGTGGATATACTTTATTAAGCCTGTTATATATATGCTGTCTATGACCACTTAGGACGCAGACTGTGGATCTCACGGACATCCGGGGAATTCCCAGATATTGTTGTATCACGCTGTACAGTCCGACATTGGGGTGTTTATTATTTACCATCAGTGATACATATATTGGGTGCCTGTGAGTCACAGTACCTGACCTTGTACCTATTAAGTGCTTATTAGCCTTGTGGGGATACATGACAGTCCAGCTGTATATTTTGTCCTTCGCTTCTCTGTAACTTTTTTCCATCTTGCCTTTTTCTACATATTTTAATATACAATAAAATTGACATTATTTTGGATATATTATCTCCACTGGCTTTTTTTGCTATGACATTGGATGTTTTTCCAGGTGGAATGTTGTGCTGTCAAGTTTATACAGAGAGGTTTTGTAGGTTCACATCTAGACCACTTGTGCCAGGTGGAAGTAGGAGACACTCAAGTGGAGGCGCTGCTGGACTCAGGGAGCTTGGTGACCCTGGTAAGGGCTACCCTGGTGTGGTCCGCTGAGTATACCGGGTGGAAAGTTGAGGTGATGTGCATTCATGGAGACTTGAAAGACTACCCCACTGCGCTGGTCTCTCTAACCACGGTGGCCGGCGGGTAGGTCCACGAAGTTGCAGTCGCCACAACTATCCACTATGAACTCATAATAGGGAGAGACTTTCCAGGTTTCCCTGCCCTATGGCCGGTTGTGAGAGTTTGGCCTTGTTCAGGGGGACGGCCAGAACCCTTGGAACATGAGGCTGAATGGCCAGCAGTAGTGGTGACTGCCACTTCAGTGGAAGACGGGAGACAACCCCGCATAGGGTAATGGTGCGAGATGTGGAGGAGTTGCCACCGGGTCCTGGGTTGGCAGATCTCAACGTCTCCGGGGAGAATTTCGGTACAGCCCAACGCCGAGACCCAACTTTATCCCGGGCCTGGGAGAATGTTTTAGTACTTGATGGTGTATCCCAACAACCTGGGGCCAAGTAGATGTTTCCCCATTTTGTGGTCCACCAGAATTTGCTATATCGGGTAAAGCCTGCAAGATCGGGTTTTGGTTCTGGTACCAACAGTGTACAGTAAGTTACTGGCTAGGTGGCAGGGACCCTACGAGGTACTCGAAAAGGTTGGAGAAGTAAACTACAAGGTACATCAGCCCGGGGTCGACGGAAGCTGGACCAGGTGTACCATGTGAATTTACTCAAACTGTGGAAGGATAGGGGGATCAGTACTGACGATAGCCCGTGGCCGAGTTTTCCAGGGGGAGAGGTTCCGCTCCCTAAGTCTGATGTAAGGGAAGCGATTGCCACAGTGAAGATTGCTGCAGCCTCTCCTCTAAACAGACTCAGGAGGCCAGGGAGTTTGTCAGCAGGAACACGAATGTGTTCTCAGACGTCCCTTGAGGCACTTCCATAATCCAGCATGACATTGTCACTGAGCCTCAGGCCAAAATCCAGTTGAAACCATACCAGGTACCCGAGGCTCGGCAACAGGCCATCTCTGAGGAAGTACAACTAATGCTGCAACTAGACGTCATCAAGGAGTCTAGAAGTGAGTGGGCCAGCCCTATAGTACTGATACCAAACCGGACGGGTCGTTGCGTTTTGGTAACGATTTTAGAAAATTAAACGAGATATCTAAGTTCGACGCGTATCCCATGCCCCGGGTAGACTAGCTGATTGAGAGGTTAGGACAAGCCCGGTATTTTTCTGTTTTGGACCTTACCAAAGGGTACCCTTAACGGAGGCTGCCAAAGAGAAAACAGCCTTCATCTCACTGGAGGGGCTGTACCAGTATAAGGTGTTACCCTTTGGTCTGCGTTGGCGCCCCTGCCACTTTCCAAAAGCTAATAGACATTGTGCTGCGACCACATCGTCAGTACGCTTTGGCTTACCTGGACGATATTGTCATCCACAGTACCGACTGGGAAAGTCACCTGCCCAAAGTGCAGGCTGTAGTAGACTCCCTTCGAAAAACTGGACTAACTGCTAACCCAAAAAAATGTGCGATAGGGTTAGAGGAGACAAAATACCTGGGGTATGTCATTGGGCGCGGAGTGATCAAACCCCAAGTAAACAAAATAGAGGTGATAAGAAATTGGCCCCGACCTGTCACCACTAAACAAGTAAAGTCATTACTAGGAATGATAGGCTATTAAATGAGATTTGTTCCCCACTTTGCCACTATAGCCGCGCCCCTTGACAGAGCTCTTGAAGGGACGAAAATCAATGATGGTTTGCTGAGATGAGCGGGCGGAAGAGGCTTTTTCCACTTTGAAGTCGGCCCTGTGCAGGTCACCGGTTTTTGTGTCGCCCGACTTCAATAGGGAGTTCGTGGTACACACAGATGCCTCCGAAGTAGGCCTCAATGCTGTACTCTCTCAGGAAGTCAAAGGGGAGGAGCATCCCGTTGTATTTTTAGGCCGCAAGCTCACCCCAGCCGAAACCAGGTATAGTATAGTGGAGAGAGAGTGCCTGGCTATCAAGTGGGTAACAGGACAGGCCGGTTGCAGGGAAACACGGATGCCCTGTCCCGGGTATACTGTATAGCAGGTGTTTACCCCCTCAGGATTGAACAAAGAGGGGGGTATGTAAGAAGGTACCTGGAATCATTGTGGATGGATGGTATGTGTCACCGAGGTTCCTGGCCTCGGGGAAGTAAGCCGGTATTTTATGTGTCATCTGGGCCATTTGCCCCCTTCCTGACCAGGCCAAATTTTGCAAAACTGACATATCTCACTTTATGTGGTAATAACTTTGGAACGCCTTTATTTATCCAAGTCATTCAGAGATTGTTTTCTCGTGACACATTGTACTTCATGATAGTCATAAATTTGAGTCAAAATATTTCACCTTTATTTATGAAAAAATCCCAAATTTACCCAAAAATTTTAAAAATTCGCAATTTTCTAAATTTCAATTTCTCTGCTTTTAAAACAGAAAGTGATACCTCATAAAATATTTATTATTTAACATTCCCCATATGTCTACTTTATGTTGGCATCATTTTGGAAATGTCATTTTATTTTTTTAGGACGTTAGAAGGCTTAGAAGTTTAGAAGCAATTCTTCAAATTTTTAAGAAAATTGCCAAAACCCACTTTTTAAGGACCAGTTCAGGTCTGAAGTCACTTTGTGGGGCCTACATAGTGGATACCCCCATAAATGACCCCATTGTAGAAACTACACCCCTCAAGGTATTCAAAACCGATTTTACAAACTTTGTTAACCCTTTAGGCGTTCCACGGGAATTAAAGGAAAATGGAGATCAAATTTTTAAATTTCACTTTTTTGGCGGATTTTCCATTTTAATCAATTTTTTTCTTTAACACATCGATGGTTAACAGCCAAACAAAACTCAATATTTATTACCCAGATTCTGCGGTTTACAGAAACACCCCACATGTGGTCATAAACTGCTGTATGGGCACACGGCAGGGCGCAGAAGAAAAGGAACTCCACATGGTTTTTAGATGCCATGTCCCATTTGAAGCCCCCTGATGCACCCTTACAGTAGAAACTCCCAAGAAGTGACCCCATTTTGGAAACTAGGGGATAAGGTGCCAGTTTTATTAGTACTATTTTTGGGTACATATGATTTTTTGATCATTCATTATAACACTTTATGGGGCAAGGTGACCAAAAAATTGGTCGTTTTAGCACAGTTTCTATTTATTTATTTTTACAGCGTTCACCTGAGGGGTTCAGTCAAGTGACATTTTTATAGAGCAGATTGTTACGGACGTGGCGATACATAATATGTATACTTTTTCTCATTTATTAAAGTTTTACACAATAATAGCATTTTTGAAACAAAAAATTATGTTTTAATGTGTCCATGTTCTGAGAGCTATAGTTTTTTTTATTTTTTGAGAGATTTTCTTATGTAGGTGCTCATTTTTTGCGGGATGAGGTGACGGTTTTATTGGTACTATTTTGTGGGACATACGCGTTTTTGATCACTTGGTGTTGCACCTTTTGTGATGCAAGGTGACAAAAATTGCTTGTTTTGACACCGTTTTTTTTTACGGTGTTCACCCGAGGGGTTAGGTCATGTGATATTTTTATAGAGCTGGTTTTTACGGACGCGGAAATACCTAATATGTATACTTTTTTTTATTTGTTTCACTTTAACACAATAATAGCATTTTTGAAACCAAAAAAATGATGTTTTAGTGTCTCCATGTTCTAAGAGCTATAGTTTATTTATTTTTTGAGAGATTTTCTTATGTAGGGGCTCATTTTTTGCGGGATGAGGTGACGGTTTTATTGGTACTATTTTGTGGGACATACGCATTTTTGATCACTTGGTGTTGCACCTTTTGTGATGCAAGGTGACAAAAATTGCTTGTTTTGACACAGTTTTTTTTTTTTTTTTTTACGGTGTTCACCCGAGGGGTTAGGTCATGTGATATTTTTATAGAGATGGTTTTTATGGACGCGGCAATACCTAATATGTATCCTTTTTTTTATTTTTTCTATTTTTAACTTTTTTTTTTCATTCCTTACTTGGGGACTTTTTTTTTTTACATGTGAAACTTTTTTAAATTTTTCCCCCTCTGGGGGACATTTACTTCACTTTTTTTTTTTTTTTCACTGTTGATTTCTCCTGTAACTGGGGCTGACATAGTAGCCCCAGTTACAGGACAAATACACCCCTAGAGAGGCTGTACAGCAGCAATCCAGCGCTGTACAGCCTCAGAGCAGGGCTGATCGAGGTCTCTGAGAGACCTCACACAGCTCCTGCACTCTCCGGTCACGGTGGTCACATGACCGCCGGGCCGGAACAGGAAGCACACAGCGCTTCCTTCTCTGCAGACACAGCGCTCGGTGAGCGCTGTGTCTGCAGCGATCCGGAAGGCAGGGACACCTGGGCACTGTCCCTGCCTTGTCTTAGGGCTGCCCTGCTGTCACTGACAGCGGGCAACCCGATCAGCAGCTGCACGATTAGCGTGCAGCTGCTATTTCTGAAAGGACGTTCTAAAACGTGCTTTCAGAAATAGACGTCCACCCATAGGACGTTTATATCCTATGGGCGGACGTAAAGCGGTTAATTGACACCTTGAGATTTAGCATGGCTGTCATAGCTGATCCGGATGTACTGTCACAAAAGGCACTGACAAAATGCATCAAATGCACATGTGTTTGTGACTCTTACTGTGTGTCCGCACAGCTTTACAGGTTGCAGGTCTCTGATGTTGCCATTCCTTATTAAACCTAATTTTGCCTTTTTCATTGAGACTGATGTGTCTGCATGCAACCACTCTGTACAAGGGGAAAGGTATGTACTTCTTCGTTTTTTTGGAGGAATAGCAAGTCCTCTCCAATTCTCTACAACCTTATCATCTTCTGGGTAAAGGGACTCCTTACTTTCTATACCGGTTTCAGCTATGACAGTATCATCACAGACTGTCTGTGGTAACACCAGGATATATTGTCTTTTGCAGCTGATATTCTCATACCTCCTTCTATGTATGATAAGTGATGGATGAGAAACTTGTCAACTCGCATTGGCAAGGTTTCATGTTTAAGAACAGAGTGCTTCAAGTTCTTAAACTCCACTTCAACACTAGCAGAACTTGCTGTGACATTAAAAGTTTTGAAGAATGGAACCAATATTCCAGTCCAGAGTGGCAGGTAACAACAAAGCCATGTGATATGAGGAACAATTTCAGGTAAAAAATGTCAGTTGCCTCTATCACCAGCGAGAGAGCTGTTACCAGAAGCTCTCTAGGCCATTACATAGCCTACTGTAAAAGGTCTGATTACGCATGGGAAAAATATAATGATTTGACAAATGGTATGGCAGTGGTAAATTTACATACCAAGATCTGCCCCCATGCTCTTCTGTACACAAGAGTAGTGGCGGTCACTATGTCGCCCAGAAGAATGGACCATGTGTGGCCCTGAAATGTTGGCTGTTTGACGCATGTGACGATTAAATAAAAAGTGCTTTACTTCTGGCACATATCATCCAGTGCTGGTGACTTCTATTGTGGACTGTATCTGACACGGCGCCGTCCATGTTGTCACTTCAAGCACCAACCTCTTACTCAAGATCTGTACGCTGTATGGAGTGCAGGTGATTTCGGATTATTAGCTGCTTGTAGTTCCCAATTACCATTTGTTAAGTGTAGGTAGCAAAGGTTTTAGCTTGAGATAATCTCCTTTTTTATGCACTTCCCATGGACACGTGCAGTTACCATTTAATAAAGACTGTGAAAAAGTCGTTGCTTTACTTGAAATAACTTGCATCCAAACAGTATACAGCTTTGGTCTCTTGGTTCCAGCAGGTTTCGGCAATGATTTGCATGAATGAACACTTCTGCTTTTAAATGTGGAGCTTGCAGAATAAACGTCTGCTTGGTAGCTCTGTAACTGTGGCAGCATTAGCTTCTGCACTTATCTGTAACTGCTGCTGTATGGGGACAGACTAGCTGAGGAGGATATCGCTTCTCCTAGGTCTCTGGACTTATCTCACAGATGGTTTCTCAGGGAATGTAGTCTGTAGTTTTCTGCTTCCTTTCATCCAGCAGAGCTGAAGGTGCTCTTGCTGGGAATATTACCAAGTCTCAGCCGAGACTAGGTCCTTGCTGTCTTCCCTATGCAGGGGATCTCCTGGACACTATAACACAGCCTTCCTCTAGCAGGGGGAGGCTACACTGACTCTAACTTCCTTCTCCACCCATGCTGCAGGAAGTGGGAACAGCCCACTCTCTCCACAGAGGGGGAGCTGAGCTGGAATAATCCATTCCAGCTCAGATACACTAAATTGTGACTTGCACTTGCCAATGTGTTGCTGCCACCTACTGGTAACCAGGAAAATTACATGAACAATTGCATTTGACATGGTTTTGTATGCACATTTGTGGAGGACATAAGCAAAATCACATCAGATGACAGTATAAAGGCTCATAGAAGATAGTAGCGGGGTAGAGCTGTGTAGTAACACAACTCTGGGGTGTTACACATCAGTTCCCCCAGTGCCATCAACAACCCCCCCACCCCAGTGCCATCAGCTCTGTTCCCCCATTGGCTTCAGCTCTCCCCCACCCCAGTGCCATCAGCTCCGTTCCCCGAGTGCCTTCATCTGTCCCCCACCCCAGTGCCTTCAGCTGCACTGCCCCAGTGCCATCAGCCCCTCCATGCCATTCATTGCCATTTTCCTCACTGCCCCAGTGTCATCAGATCAGCCCCTCCATGTCCCCTAGTGCCATGAGATCAGCCCCTCCATGTCCCCCAGTGCCAACAGATCAGCCCCTCCATGTCCCCCAGTGCCATCAGATCAGCCCCTCCATGTCCCCAGTGCCATCAGATCAGCCCCTCCATGTCCCCAGTGCCATCAGATCAGCCCCTCCATGTCCCCCAGTGCCATCAGATCACCCCCTCCATGTCCCCCAGGGCCATCATATCATCCCTTCCATGTCCCCCAGTGCCATCAGATCAGCCCCTCCATGTCCCCCAGGGCCATCAGATCAGCCCTTCCATGTCCCCCAGTGCCATCAAATCAGCCCCTCCATGTCCCCCACTGCCATCTGCCTCTTAATGCCATCCATTACCGGCTGTCCCCCTTCAGTGCCATGTCCCCAGTGCCAGTAAAATAAAATACTTAAATTTCCTGCAGGGGCGCCGCTCCACAGATCTTTCCTCTTCTTTTCCGCGCGCTGCACTGGAATCTGATGTCACACAGCGTCGGGTCATAGTGCGCGCTCACGTGCACTATGACCTGACGATGTGTCAGGATCCAGTGCAGCGCGGCACGGGCCGGCGGGTGACCATGGAGCAGTAAGTAATAGCAATCGCTTCACTCCCGCTCCGTGGTCACATGACACAAACGATTCCTTGATGCAAAAAATTTGCATCGATGATTTTTTTGTGTCAAATTACTCAATTCAATTGAGTAATCATTTCAGCCCTATTTACCACACATGGCCTTTTAAGGTCTGTCCACCAGTCTCCTCTCCTGTCCCCTTCCAAGTTTCTCCCAGCCTCCTCCAGATTTTCCTCCAGCTTCTCCCATATACCCCAAAGCATTGATCTTTTATTCCTTGAAAGCTCTCAACCCCCATTCTTGCCAACGCCCATATCAGTTATCTGAGAGTCTGTGGCCTGCCCAGAAACTGAATCTTAGTCAACCAGTTATTTTAGCAATTTATGACACTTCTCCACTATTCACACATTTTGTGTGCCTTTTGTTCTCTGCCAGTCAGCATATGTAAGAGATACAGGATCCTACAAGGCCTTTATCTGTGAGAATCAGAGTAAGACAAAAGGAGCTAGATACATACTAATGTACCTACTCGTCTCTGATTCACACAAACAAATCCCTCATAATTTATAAAATATAATGCAACATAATGCATATATTATTTCCAAAACCTGTATTTCTTAAATATTCCCACACTAGAGGGTGAAAAACTTGCATAGGAATGAGCCCTCTAGATACATAATATAAATAAATCCATAATGATAACTTGACATGAGCGTTTGTTGTAATGGGGTTGCACTGATATTTTGGGGGTTGTGCTGATACCTTTTTCTGTTGGAAGTGATAAGAATTACTGAGACAGACTTAACCTGACAACCATCAATATAATTTCATGTTTTGTGAAGTTAAATTTGTACCTTCTAATATTATTCACAGATACCTCAATGTATTATTTGCTCCATCAGCCACCTTATAAGACCTCGCACCACACAAACAAGTTTTATATTCAACACAACAAAGTCCACACTCTCTGCTCTTTAATACACCATTATGCAAGCTCACACTGTTCCTTTGAGGCTCCTTCCGTACGACTGCTAGGATCTCACTTGACTGTGCTTGTTTCTTTATTCGGTGCCACTCACACCATTATGTCCATTTCGCAGTTTTCAGTCCATCATAGCCGTCTTATCGGACAGATTTTTGCTCACTGATGCACTGGTGTTGGAGCAGTCACTATTCAGGTTGGAGCAGAAATGCAAACATATTCACATAATGACACATCACCTGTGGTACAAGATAATAGGACACTGGTGGCTTCAGGAATTATTACTAAACTAACCCAAATTAGAGTATTGTACTACCAGCCAATTGCTATGGTTGTCCATATCACCTTTGTCTTAGCACCTCTATATCAGTTCCAAGTTCTATCATAAATATACAAAAAGCTGTTTATTAAAGAAAGAGAGCTCACTTTGAGAAAATACCTTTTTGGAGAGACCTTGTGATATTTAGAAAACCCATAATGTAGTGTAAATGTACCATATAATATTGTGTATGACGTTTCATACACTTGATTAACAAACTACTGTGTAATTACCGTATTTTTCCCTTATAAGACGCACCGGTCTATATGACGCACCTAGGTTTTTGAGGAGGAAAGTAAGAAAAAATATATTTTTAAACCAAAAGGTGTGCTTTTGGTGGCTTGTGAACTAAAGGTGGTCTGTGCATGACACTATTATGGGGATTTGTGGATGGCACTGTCATGTGGGGGATCTGTGGATGGCACTGTTATGGGGGATCTGTGGATGGCACTGTTATGGGGGATCTGTGGATGGCACTGTTATAGGGGATCTGTGGATGGCACTATTATGGGGATCTGTGGATGGCACTGTCATGTGGAGGATCTGTGGATGGCACTGTTATGGGGGATCTGTGGATGGCACTGTTATGGGGGATCTGTGGATGGCCCTGTTATGGGGGATCTGTGGATGGCACTGTTATGGGGGATCTGTGGATGGCACTGTTATGGGGGATCTGTGGATGGCACTATTATGGGGGATCTGTGGATGGCACTATTATGGGGAGGGGCATATGTGGATGGCACTGTTATGGGGTGCTGGATCTGTGGGTGGCATCTGTGGATGGCATTGTTATGGGGGGGGGGATCTGTGGATGACATTGCTATATATGTGTCATCCACAGATCCCCCTCATAACAATGTCCCCCAATACACCGGCCCGCCGCAGTATTTATAAATATTAATCCTTAACCTGTTAATAAGTTTACCTAAAGCTGCGCTCTCCCCTGTATCATTACTGTGCTTACTAACAAGCTTTCATAGCATGCAGAGCGGACGGCAGCAAGTGGAAGGAGCAGCCGCGTGACTTCAGTGAGTGACGTTACTGCTGCCGCCTGCTCTGCCTGCTATGGAAGCTTGTTAGTAAGTACAGTACTGATACAGGGGAGATCGCAGCTTTAGTTACTGTGGTTACCGGCGGAGCCCGGTGTAAGAGTACAGTGACTGCACCGGGCCCTGCCCCTAGTTCCAGACTCCAGCCCCTCCTCTCTTCCCGCTCATACATCGCAGGCTGCGATGTAAAATGGGAGCATTCGCCCCATAAGATGCAGGGGCATTTCCCCCCCACTTTTGGGGGGAAAAAGGGCATCTTATGGGGCGAAAAATACGGTATAGCTCTTGTGTGAGCTACAGACAACAGACAATGTATTTATTGAGACAGACCTTTAAAAACACACATAGATGACCAAACAAGTTAAAATAAAAATCCCAGATGCCGACGGAGAATCGGTGTCAGGCTGTTTTATCAGCACCCCGATCCCCCCTTGGTGCAAGGCCAACTGTCCCCATACTTCTATCAATACTATTATTATCATTATTATTATACAGTACTCCAATACCCTACTAAGAAAGAAGAAGAGTAATGATACAAATCAAGAAATACTACATTCTTCAGATATACACTCCCCCTTTCTCGGGAGTATCTCTGATATCGATTATGTAGTTTTTTATGTTTTTTATTTTTATAAAGATGCCTTGGAACTAATGAATATGATGATCTGGTGTATTTTTCTTTATATGTTTTTCCATATATGTTTTTTATACATGCTTTTTATTATATTTTTATTGTATTTTTCATTTAGGGATATAGTATAAATCTAGGAATGGATTATCTTATCTTATTCTACTCTATTTTAGTGATAATCCTATTCTATTATAACTCTGTGACACATAAGAAGTGATATAGACTTATTTTGAATAGGGAGTACAGAAAAAGAAATTTTTTTTTTTTTTTTTTTTTACCGCACTAGGAACTCTAGCACAACATTCATCCTTTTGAATAAATATGGTATATTTTCACATATCTCCATGTTGCTGAGAAAAAAATGTATATGGGAATAGAACAACCCATCATATTTACATTTCCGTTAAGAAAAAAAATGTGAACAACTATAACGCAACGGTACCGCAAGAATAATTCTATGGTGTCACTGAATATCTGACTGTGGGATCCACTTCACCTTTTCTATTTAACCTGGTGAGGGTATGAAAGGACTGCAACAGGAGGTAACGGGTGACCACTGAGGAAGAAGTCGGGAATGGACTTCGAAATGCGTCTCGTGTAAAAGAGTGGATAGAACACCCATATACCCCGCTCTGAGAAGGAATATACCGGGCATTGAAAGTGGAAGTGCTTCCATTAGTATTATCAAATAACGATCTGTCCGCGCAAGCAAAATACACGGAGCCGACACACACACGTGGGACGCCGAACTGTAGGCAACACGTGGGACGCTAATTGCAGGCAAAGCATCCAGCCTTCACCAACATCGAGAGCTCCAGGCGGACGCCAGGACAGGTAAGCGGCCAGCACACCCGTGTACAGTGGTACGCCACTGTTGAACATCGGTGAGCACAGGCCTGCTATTATTCTATCTGCCAAATGGACTTAACAGTGGAAGTACTGAAAAATACATGCTGAGATAATTTTTGACCGTCCCTGCTGGTCCTTGGTGAATTGCATCGGCAGAAGTGGTGATATCTGATTAGTGCATAGATCAGAGCAGCGGTATTTTGCTATTGACCGGGATTAAGCATGTTGAGCACACAGAAATAACTGATGGAACTTACTGTTACAAACTTGTGGCCATATGTGTACACCTTTTGAACATATTTTGAGCGAGCTGAGATACAGTACTTACTTCTTGCTGAGTTCTGGTCTTTGCTGCCACCCTGTGGTAATATTATATCTTCTCCACAAACAACATTAAGAAGCCATCCTGCAGCATTATATATTGAACAGATGGCAATATTATAAATACCACATGGTGGTTATACAGGACAGAACCCATTAGAGACAGATTTGATGTGGACTAATAGTGCATCTATATTGGCAGCTAAATAGCACAAGATTGTGCTCCTTTTCTATACTATCCATATTGTTTTAAACAGTTTACATTCTTCTCTCCCTATCAGGTGATTACAGTGTGAATTGTCACAGAACTAATACCTACATATTACAGGGGGGTTATCCTTTTCAATTTTATCCTATTTTATCTTATTTCATTGGAATGTATCTGATTCATGGGTGTGTTTCTGTACTTTTATTATTGATATTAAATTAGTTATATATTTAACCCTCTGCGTGACCTCAGATTTAAAGTGCCAGTCTCTATATCAATACTATCTCTTACATATGCTGATTGGCAGAGAACAAAAGGCACCCAAAGTGTGTGAATAGTGGAGAAGTGTCATAAATTGCTAAAATAACTGGTTGACCAAGATTCATTTTCTAGGCAGGCCACAGACACTCAGATAACTGATATGGGCGTTGACAAGAATGGGGGTTCAGAGCTTTCAAGGAATAAAAGATCGATGCTTTGCGGTATATGGGGAGAAGCTGGAGGAGAAGCTGGAGGAGGCTGGGAGAAACTTGGAAGGGGACAGGAGAGGAGACTGGTGGACAGACCTAAAAAGGCCATGTGTGGTAAATGTGTACTGTAAGGTTTAAAGAGTTGTCTGTTGTATAAGCTTTGTCATCTTGGATTGGTGAAGTAATTGTAATTATTGTCATGTGTGTATAAGTCTCCCTCTAGGTAATATCAATTTCTTTTTTGCTCCACTGTAACTCCATGCTCATCAATAATAATACTGTAATATCAATTTTCCACACTATACAATATATCTTTTTTTATACGTTCACTCTTGTGTCTCATTTATTGCATCCAACCTTGAATCAGACCCAGTAAAAGGGTGTATTGTGTATAGTATATATTTAATATATATTTATACACTCACCTAAAGAATTATTAGGAACACCATACTAATACGGTGTTGGACCCCCTTTTGCCTTCAGAACTGCCTTAATTCTACATGGCATTGATTCCACAAGGTGCTGATAGCATTCTTTAGAAATGTTGGCCCATATTGATAGGATAGCATCTTGCAGTTGATGGAGATTTGAGGGATGCACATCCAGGGCACGAAGCTCCCGTTCCACCACATCCAGATGCTCTATTGGGTTGAGATCTGGTGACTGTGGGGGCCATTTTAGTACAGTGAACTCATTGTCATGTTCAAGAAACCAATTTGAAATGATTCGAGCTTTGTGACATGGTGCATTATCCTGCTGGAAGTAGCCATCAGAGGATGGATACATGTTCTCATTCTGTTTACGCCAAATTCGGACTCTACCATTTGAATGTCGCAACAGAAATCGAGACTCATCAGACCAGGCAACATTTTTCCAGTCTTCAACAGTCGAATTTTGGTGAGCTCGTGCAAATTGTAGCCTCTTTTTCCTATTTATAGTGGAGATGAGTGGTACCCGGTGGGGTCTTCTGCTGTTGTAGCCCATCCGCCTCAAGGTTGTGCGTGTTGTGGCTTCACAAATGCTTTGCTGCATATCTCGGTTGTAACGAGTGGTTATTTCAGTCAACATTGCTCTTCTATCAGCTTGAATCAGTCGGCCCATTCTCCTCTGACCTCTAGCATCCACAAGGCATTTTTGCCCACAGGACTGCCGCATACTGGATGTTTTTCCCTTTTCACACCATTCTTTGTAAACCCTAGAAATGGTTGTGCGTGAAAATCCCTGTAACTGAGCAGATTGTGAAATATTCAGACCGGCCCGTCTGGCACCAACAACCATGCCACGTTCAAAATTGCTTAAATCACCTTTCTTTCCCATTCTGACATTCAGTTTGGAGTTCAGGAGATTGTCTTGACCAGGACCACACCCCTAAATGCATTGAAGCAACTGCCATGTGATTGGTTGACTAGATAATTGCATTAATGAGAAATAGAACAGGTGTTCCTAATAATTCTTTAGGTGAAACAACCGGTCAAAGGCAATATTTTGGTTTCAGCAGTTTTCCATTTATTCGTAAGGCAACGCGTTTCGAAACGCGTTGCCTTATGAATAAATGGAAAACTGCTGAAACCCAAATATTGCCTTTGACCGGTTGTTTTGTGCGCCCTCTGTGGTCCACACGCTCTACCTAAGGTCCAGCGTACTTTTCTTCTAATCACACAGCAGGACAAATTACTTCAGATGTCATAATTAGAGATGAGCGAATTTCATGTTATGAAATTCGTTCACGCTTCGTTTGGTAGTAAAAGCAGAATTGCGTTATGGATTCCTTTACCACGGACCATAAAGCAATTCTATGACGGAATGCCTTTAGAGGCATTCCGGTATTCATTCCGTCATAATAGTCTATGGCCTGCATAATGGATCCGTCCCGTTTCCGTTATGCAGGAGAGGACTCCCCTGCATAACGGAAACGGGACGGATCCGTTTTGCAGCCCATAGACTTCTATTATGATGGAATGAATACCGGAATGCCTCTAAAGGCATTTCGTCATAGAATTGCTTTATGGTCAATGGTAACGGAATCCATAACGCAATTCTGCTTTTACCACCAAACAAAGCATGAACGAATTTCAAAATAAGAAATTCGCTCATCTCTAGTCATAATCGCTGACAAGTAGAGCAGTGAGGAGAATGAGGCAGCTCTATACCTCAGTGTTGTGAAGTATCTTGTCCTGCTTTGTGATTAGGACAGGTTTTATGTGTAGACTGGTGACCATTTTATTTCTCCTGATGATTGCTCCCCAGACATAATAAGCCATTCTAACTAATGAAAGGTAATTGGGAATATATTTCTAATAAAATAATATTTAAGTATTTTCATTTTATTAATTCCTGGAGAACCCCTTTAACCCCTTAGTGACCACTCATATGTGTTTTTATGGCGGTCACTAAGGGGACAGGCTGGGCCTAAGGAGTGCCGATCCGGGCTGTTTAAATAGTGATGAGCAGCAGGGGCTATATTCGAATTCGTGATATTTCACGAATATTTGGGCGAATATTTGTCATATATTCGCAAATTTGAGATTATTTTCTTGATTGCGAAAAATCGGCAATGTAATATTCGCGTAATGCGCACGAAATACAGACGTGGGTCACTTTTGCTACATTTTTAAAGCTGCTAGAAGTTTCCTGAGACTGGAGAAAATGGTTGGCATGGCAGAACATTAAACATGGCTTTATATGGAGTTAGAGTGCTCCAATATATTCGCGATTGCGCTAATCGGCACAAATGATGTGAATATTTTCACGCAATACGTGAAACTTCACATTCTAGCAGGTATGCATGTATGTATGGAGAGCAGAACCTATCACACTACCTAACACACTGCACTGCAACAGCTACACTATATCAGGATATAACCTACACTGACTATCTCCCACTAACTATCTGTATTATATATACAGTCAGGTCCATAAATATTGGGACATTGACACAATTCTAACATTTTTGGCTCTATACACAGCCACAAAGGATTTGAAATGAAACGAACAAGATGTGCTTTAACTGCAGACTGTCAGCTTTAATTTGAGGGTATTTACATCCAAATCAGATGAACGGTGTAGGAATTACAACAGTTTGCATATGTGCCTTCCACTTGTTAACGGACCAAAAGTAATGGGACAGAATAATAATCATAAATCAAACTTTCTTTTTTTAATACTTGGTTGCAAATCCTTTGCAGTCAATTACAGCCTGAAGTCTGGAATGCATAGACATCACCAGACGCTGGATTTCATCCTTGGTGATGCTCTGCCAGGCCTCTACTGCAACTGCCTTCAGTTCCTGCTTGTTCTTGAGGCATTTTCCCTTCAGTTTTGTCTTCAGCAAGTGAAATGCATGCTCAATTGGATTCAGGTCCGGTGATTGACTTGGCCATTGCATAACATTCCACTTCTTTCCCTTAAAAAACTCTTTGGTTGCTTCTGCAGTATGCTTTGGGTCATTGTCCATCTGCACTGTGAAGCGCCGTCCAATGAGTTCTGAAGCATTTGGCTGAATATGAGCAGATAATATTACCCGAAACACTTCAGAATTCATCCTGCTGCTTTTGTCAGCAGTCACATTATCAATAAATACAGGAGAACCAGTTCCATTGGCAACCATACATGCCCACGCCATGACACTACCACCACCATGCTTCACTGATGAGGTGGTATGCTTAGGATCATGAGCAGTTCCTTTCCTTCTCCATACTTTTCTCTTCCCATCACTCTGGTACAAGTTGATCTTGGTCTCATCTGTCCATAGGATGTTGTTCCAGAACTGTGAAGGCTTTTTTAGATGTCGTTTGGCAAACTCTAATCTGACCTTCCTGTTTTTGAGGCTCACCAATGGTTTACATTTTGTAGTGAACCCTCTGTATTCACTCTGGTGATATCTTCTCTTGATTGTTGACTTTGACACACATACACCTACCTCCTGGAGAGTGTTCTTGATCTTGCCAACTGTTGTGAAGGGTGTTTTCTTCAACAGGGAAAGAATTCTTTGGTCATCCACCACAGTTGTTTTCCGTGGTCTTCCGGGTATTTTGGTGTTGCTGAGCTCACCGGTGCGTTCCTTCTTTTTAAGAATGTTCCAAACAGTTGTTTTGGCCACGCCTAATGTTTTTGCTATCTATCTGATGGGTTTGTTTTGTTTTTTCAGCCTAATGATGGCTTGCTTCACTGAAAGTGACAGCTCTTTGTATCTCATCTTGAGAGTTGACAGCAACAGATTCCAAATGCAAATGGCACACTTGAAATGAACTCTGGATCTTTTATCTGCTCATCGCAATTGGGATAATAAGGGAATAACACACACCTGGCCATGGAACAGATGAGAAGCCAATTGTCCCATTACTTTTGGTCCCTTAACAAGAACTGGCGGTGACACTATCTATCTAATGTAGTGTGGAAAGAACAGAGCACAGCAATGACACTGCTATCTCTCTCAGAACTTTAAAAAAAACTGTAGAAAATGGCTGCTGGGGAGGTTCTTATATAGTAAGGGGTAGGCAACTTTCCTATTGGTTGCTAGGGATGTTGCTAAGCTCAGACAAAGACACTGCAGCCTTCTCATTGGCCCACAAGCAAGAAGGGAGGTCACTGAAGAAAAAAAATCCAATAAAAAAAATTACGTATTATTTCCATGAAAAATTTGCATGTCAATGAAAAAAATTACAAAAAAAAATCCTACCCATATGTTTGATATTGCCGTGCCCGTAATAACCCGCACTACATAAATATCATGTAACTTATCCCCTACAGTGAGTGCTGTAAAAAATAAATAAAATAAAAAACACAGAATTGCTCAATTATTCTTAGTTGCCTCAGAAAAAACGTAATAACAATCGATCAAAAAGCGCCATTTACTCCAAAATGATACCAATACAAAATACAAGTCGTCCTGCAAAAATAAAGCCCTCACACAACTCTATAGAAATAAAAAATAAAGTTATGGGTCTTGGGAAGCGGCAATTGCAAAAAAGTAGTAAAATGCAAAAAAAAACTATATGTATTTGGTATCACTGTAATCATACTGACCCAGAAAATAAAGATATTATGTTATTTATACCGAAAAATGAACGTCATAAAATTTATAACAAAAAAACGCAGTGACAGTATTGCTGTTTTTCCCATCTCCCTCCCAGAAAGAGTTAATAAAAGTTAATCAGAAAGTTATGTTGTGAGGAATATGGATTAATATTTACTGTCAGCCATGTCCTCACACCCCCATTTGCTGACAGATAGCAGAGGTAGTGAACTCCACAGGAGGGCCCTGCTTCAAAGCCCCAGCCCTGATTGTAATTTGATTCACCTTTTGGCATGTTCATCAGTGTACATGCAAAATAAGTTCCCAGCCCCCAGCCATCTGATTGTTAGGCTGGGTTCACACGAGCGGATGCCGTGCGTGGCATCCGCTCCGTGAAAGAGTGCCAAGACCCGATGCAGACTGCAGAGGCACAGAGCATTATCAGTCATGTTAATGCTCCGTGCCTCTGCAGTCTGCATCGGGTCTTGGCACTCTTTCATGGAGCGGATGCCACGCACGACATCCGCTCGTGTGAACCCAGCCTTAGCTGGCACGGACGAAAGCCCCAGGGGTCCAGGCTTCAAGGAGGCCCCAGGTGGAGAAGGTCACACCTCAATCAACCAGGTTAGAGGCAAGCTAAATCCTGCAGGAAAACCCCCCAGCAGGAGGTATCAGCCCTTGCCAGGATCAAGGATACCTTCCAGACATGTTGGCACCTACATTTCAAAAAGAATTATGAATCGCCCGGCCATCGCAGGCGCAAACCGCATCCATATTTGTGTCCTGGTGGCCACGATGTACGGGGGCATGCCAGGAAAAGGAGATATCAATATTTCCCCACAGAAACCAAATACCAGTACCATGTTTAGACTTTAGTTGTAGCCGGAACCCAGGCGGATCAATTGGGCCCTGAACCATCTTCCTGCGACATTCTGGTCTGGGGCTATGAGCTGACCTCACTGCCTCCATGTGACTGCAGCCAAGGGCTATTCCACCCTTATGACCAAAAGGAACTTCCATTTACCCGGTAACTGACTTTTACTCTGCTTAACGCTGCTGTACCCATATAACCCATATCTGTAACCTCAGACCACTGTATATATTCTCTGTGTATATTGTGCTAAATCTAGTGTGCCCTTACGTCGATTAAATATATAATTTAATCTTGTGCTGTCTGGTATCTCGATCACGAATCCCCACGTCCGTAGTTATAAGCTACCGTGGGTTGGTTTCTCACCCTATATAATCCCTTTAGTGGACCGGGCTTATATCAAACGAGAAGCTGGTGGCAGTTTTCCCAGGCTGAGACAGCGCTGTTTTCACTGCGGCAGTGAAAAGGCTCTCTCAGCTTGTTGCCTCTCTGTGCCCGCGTGGACAGGAGGTGTGTGTGTAAACTGTACTAACCTGACCTTACCTGCTCCTCTGGAGGGCGTAATGTCACGTTTTTGGTAACCCGGGACTATACCGCATCTCGTGAGCTCAACGTAGGCGACGTCACGCAGGCACGAGGTGTTGTATTCGTCACATATGTGTACTCCAAAATGGCACCATTAAAAACTACAACTTGTCCCGCAAAAAACAAGCCCTCATAAAGCTATATAGACGGAAAAATAAAAAAGTTATAGCTCTTGGAACGCGACGATGAAAAAAGAAAAAACGCTTGGTCAGTAAGGTCCAAAACGGGCTGGTCACTAAGGGGTTAAGGGCTTTTCAGTCCTCTCTGAAGAGGTGGGGGTAATGTTAGAAGCAACAGGAATTTCCCTGTTGCTCCATGTTCACCTAGTTACTAACTGTGCTTGGGCAGTTGCTATGCAACTTGCATTTCAATCTGGGTTTAGTTATCGCCTAGCTTGGCCTGATTAATTACAGTACAGTTAAGGCCTCATGCACACGACCGTATTTTGTTTCCTTGTCCGTTAAGTTTTTTTGCTGATAGGATGCGGACCCATTCATTTCAATGGGTTCATGTGCTGTCCGCATCAGTATGTCCGTTCCATAGCCCCGCAAAAAAATTTGTACATGTCCTATTTTTTTCAAGTTTGCGGACAAGGATAGGCATTATTACAATGGATCTGCAAAAAAAAAAAAAAAACGGATGCCATACGGACGTCAGTTTTTTTTTTTGCGGACTGCAAAACACATACGGTCGTGTGCATGTAGCCTAAGCCTCATTCACACGTCAGTGTTTTGGTCAGTGATTTCCATCAGTGATTGTGAGTGAGTCAAAACCAGGTGCAGCTCTAAACATAGAACAGGAGCAGATCTTTCCCTTATACCTTATGTCTGTGGAGGCTCCAATCCTGGTTTTGGTTCACAATCACTGATGGAAATCACTGACCAAACACTGACATATGAATGAGGCTTTACTGATTGCTGAGCCTATATATATCCAGGAGTTAAGAGAGATCCCTTTACAGTGCCTGATGTTACGTGCAATTATCAACCATATGCTACACGGATCACTCATCCCCACAAAGCATCACTGTTTCTGGGCAGCAGATCCCTGTTTACACAAGATCTGCTGCACAGAAACAATGATTTTTGTGCTGGCTAAAAGTACACAATCCTCACCTGATGAATTTGCTCATTCATTGGGTGATTGTGTAGTACCCCAGAGCGGGCACTACAATTCCTACAACCTGCTACTTTCTGTAATGCCTAATCAATGTGTGACACCACTATGCAGTTTTTTCCAGGTTTGTTCGGAAAGTGCTATCTAACTGTTATTTAGTGTATTTTATGCACTGTGCCTGGTTTACCAGCAGGTGATAGTGTGTCTAGCAGTGAGATATAGGTAGAATGGAATTAACCATTACATTCTCTCCTTGTTGTTGGTCCTAGCCAGAGGCTAGAGAAGTAGTGCGGTGCAGCCCTGGCCTAGATCCCGACAGGGAGCACAGCAGGAAATCTACAGCCAGAGTCAGCCCTAACCCAGGGGTTGTAAGAGTTGTAACTGAGACCCAAAAGTCTATCAAAGTGTGGTCAGAATCCCACCGGGCACTGAGCCTGCTATCAATGACACGTAGCCTAGATGAAAAAGCCCCCTGCAAGATACCAGACAAGAGGGAGAGTTCAGCACAGTGGTAATAGAGGAAATAACCTAGTTCACCTGCCAGTGCACCCTAAAACCTGCTGGAGCCAAGAGCTACTGTGATTTTGTATGAGCTGCTATCTGTTTATGCCAGTATCTCGTAAATCAACTCAATTACTCCATTCAGTTCCTACCAATTACGAACTTTCTGTGCAGGACTGTGACACCCCTCATAGTCACTCTACTGCTCGGCATTCTAACTCTGGAACTAGTAGAGTCTCTGGGGACGGGCTTGCTTGCGCACCACAATTGCTAATACCTTTACATGGGCCTTTCTTTCCAGATACTTTTGCATCTTTTTTTGTATTCTAGAATTTTTAGCTCCAGGGTCTTACTTGTGTAAGCAATTGCTCTCTCAAGCAGGGCGGTGGTGACAGATTCCTTTGCAGACAACAGGAATAAAGTCCAAATTGATGCAGGCAAACCCAGTTATAAGTCACTAGGTACGGTGACGTTCCAGCACCACAAAACATAAAGCTAAATAAACTCCTTCACGTCTGGGCTCTAACTAAGGCCTCATGCACACAACCGTATTTTTTTGCGGTCCGCAAAAACGGGTTCCGTTTTTCCGTGATCCGTGACCGTTTTTTCGTCCGTGGGTCTTCCTTGATTTTTGGAGGATCCACGGACATGAAAAAAAAGTCGTTTTCGTGTCCGCCTGGCCGTGCGGAGCCAAACGGATCCGTCCTGAATTACAATGCAAGTCAATGGGGACGGATCCGTTTGACGTTGACACAATATGGTGCAATTTCAAACGGATCCGTCCCCCATTGACTTTCAATGTAAAGTCAGGAGTTAATATACCATCGGATCGGAGTTTTCTCCAATCCAATGATATATTTTAACTTGAAGCGTCCCCATCACCATGGGAACGCCTCTACGTTAGAATATACTGTCGGATATGAGTTAGATCTGAAACTCAAATCCGACAGTATATTCTAACACAGAGGCGTTCCCATGGTGATGGGGACGCTTCAGGTTAGAATACACTAAAAGAACTGTGTACATGACTGCCCCCTGCTGCCTAGTAGGTGCTGCCAGGCAGCAGGGGGCAGCCCCCCCCCTGTAGTTAACACATTGGTGGCCAGTGCGGTCGGCCCCCCCCCCTCCCCTGTAGTTAACTCATTGGTGGCCAGTGGGCCCCCCCTCCCCTGTAGTTAACTCATTGGTGGCCAGTGGGCCCCCCTCCCTCCCCTGTAGTTAACTTGTTGGTGGCCAGTGGGTCCCCCCTCCCTCCCCTGTAGTTAACTCGTTGGTGGCCAGTGGGCCCCCCCTCCCTCCCCTGTAGTTAACTCGTTGGTGGCCAGTGGCCCCGCCCCTCTCTCCAGTTAACTCGTTGGTGGCCAGTGGGCCCTCTCCCCTCCCCCTCCTAATTAAAATCTCCCCCCCTATCATTAGTGGCAGCGGAGAGTACCAATCGGAGTCCCAGTTTAATCACTGGGGCTCCGATCGGTAACCATGGCAACCAGGACGCTACTGCAGTCCCGGTTGCCATGGTTACTTAGCAATTTGTAGAAGCATTATACTTTCCTGCGAGCTCCGATGTCTGCGTCCGGCCGGGAGCAACTCATACTGGTAAGTGACAGGTCTGTGCGGCGCATTGTTTAATGACCTGTCACTTACCAGTAGGAGGAGCTCCCGGCCGGACGCAGACATCGGAGCTCGCAGGTAAGTATAATGCTTCTACAAATTGCTAAGTAACCATGGCAACCGGGACTGCAGTAGCGTCCTGGTTGCCATGGTTACCGATCGGAGCCCCAGCGATTAAACTGGGACTCCGATCGGTACTCTCCGCTGCCACCAATGATAGGGGGGGGGAGATTTTAATTAGGAGGGGGAGGGAGGGGGGAGGGCCCACTGGTCACCAACGAGTTAACTACAGGGGAGGGAGGGGGGGCCCACTGGCCACCAACGAGTTAACTACAGGGGAGGGAGGAAGGCCGGCCGCACTGGCCACCAACGAGTTAACTACAGGGGAGGGAGGGGGGGGGCCCACTGGCCACCAACGAGTTAACTACAGGGGAGGGAGGGGGGGGCCCACTGGCCACCAACGAGTTAACTACAGGGGAGGGAGGGGGGCCGGCCGCACTGGTCACCAACGAGTTAACTACAGGGGAGGGAGGGGGGGGCCCACTGGCCACCAACGAGTTAACTACAGGGGAGGGAGGAAGGCCGGCCGCACTGGCCACCAACGAGTTAACTACAGGGGATAGGGGGGAGATTTTAATTAGGAGGGGGAGGGAGGGGGGAGGGCCCACTGGCCACCAACGAGTTAACTACAGGGGAGGGAGGGGGGCCGGCCGCACTGGTCACCAACGAGTTAACTACAGGGGAGGGAGGGGGGGCCCACTGGCCACCAACGAGTTAACTACAGGGGAGGGAGGGGGGCCGGCCACACTGGCCACCAACGAGTTAACTACAGGGGAGGGAGGGGGGCCGGCCACACTGGCCACCAATGTGTTAACTACAGGCAGGCAGCAGGGGGCAGTCATGTACACAGTTCTTTTAGTATATTCTAACCTGAAGCGTCCCCATCACCATGGGAACGCCTCTGTGTTAGAATATACTGTCGGTTCTGAGTTTTCACGAAGTGAAAACTCAGCTCTGAAAAAGCTTTTATGCAGACGGATCTTCGGATCCGTCTGTATAAAAGTAACCTACGGCCACGGATCACGGACACGGATGCCAATCTTGTGTGCATCCGTGTTCTTCCACGGACCCATTGACTTGAATGGGTCCGTGAACCGTTGTCCGTCCAAAAAATAGGACAGGTCAAATTTTTTTGACGGACAGGATACACGGATCACGGTCTCGGCTGCAAAACGGTGCATTTTCCGATTTTTCCACGGACCCATTGAAAGTCAATGGGTCCGCGAAAAAAAACTGAAAACGGCACAACGGCCACGGATGCACACAACGGTCGTGTGCATGAGGCCTAATACAAATTCGTTTCTAGCTCACCTATTGAGCGCAGGTCACACACGGAGAATCTGGTGTCTCTAGCCAGGGATGTGCTTTTATTTCACCCTAACGATCCCAGCTGGCTACACCTGGGGATCCCTCAGGCTAGGGGAAAACCTGCCCTTGAATAGGGGTGGACTGGGGAGGTCCCACTACCAAACCTACCTTCCCAGTCCAAATAAAATCCAGCCCTTGAACTTTTAACAAAACTGTCTCAGCAACCTACACCTTGCTCAAACCACTTTAGCTTTTCTGGATTTTACTTACCTCACCCAGTTGAGGAACCTGGGTGAGATATACAGGACTTTCCCATAGACCTTACTACATTTGCTAACTCTTGGGATTTGTTTGCAGCTTTATTTTTTTAGGTGTGGCTATCTCATAGTGTGAAGCCTGTATTATCATAGTAGCATTTGTTAGCGATGATCTGGCAGTGTAATACTGTCGCGGATTACCAGATGAACGAACAAATGCTCATTCATCAGGCAATCCCAATCTTTCAACAGGTTTAAAAATCATTGTTTGCTAAAGGCAGATTGTGTTGTCTAACAGTGATGGCCAGTTCGCAGTGTTCGCCGACGAACACATGCAATCTGCCATCTTCACTCCCAAGTCCGGCGATGCAGAGGTAAGTCCTTACCTGTGCCTACGCCGCGAGCCACTCTGAAACACATGTTGTCACCGGGAGCAGGCAGTTCCGAGAACAGCCTTCAACAGCCTTCTCGGAACTGCCTGCTCCCGGTGACCGTATGTGTTTCAGAGCAGCTTGCGGCACAGGCACAGGAAAGGACTTACCTCTGCATCGCCGGACTTGTGAAGATGGCAGATCGCATGTGTTCGTCGGCGAACACTGCGAACTGGCCATCACTGTTGTCGAATCATGATCTGCTGCCGGCAAGTAACGATTCAATATGGGGACAAAAGATCGCTGTTTCCCATACTCTGGAAAAGATCACTGCATGTAAAAGCAGCGGTCTCCTCAAGCTAACGAGCAGGCAATTGCCAGGAAGGAACGCTTTCTTCCTGACAATGACCTGCATAATCTACTTGTCTTATACAGCCTTTAGAATTTAAACCCAGTATCTCTTCTTACTGAACTACTGGCAATTCTGGATAGCGGCTTTCCTGAATCTGATGGACAGTTTCTTGCACCTTGATTCCCTAATTAGCTCCACTCTTAGGCCCCTTGCAGACAAGTGTGTGTCATGCTGCGAGTATGCAGCGCAGCTCCCGGCCTGAACTTCCAGCACTGCCGGGGTCACGTAGCATTATATTGATTTATGATGCTATGTAACCCTTACAGTTCTGGAATATATTAGATGACACTGACATAATGCTGTCAGTGTTATCCAATACATTCCAGAACTGTAAGGGTTACATAGTATTATCACTCAATATAATGCTGAAGTAGATACAATACTTCTATTTATTGCCACATAGAGAACAGATAAGTATTATCTGTCCTCTATGTGGCAATAAATAGAAGTATTGTATCTACTTCAGCGAGTGCCGGTCCTCTTCTCTGTATAGCTGCGGGACGCTGACCCTGGACACGTGCACCGCGCATGAATATTGGAGTGCCGGCTGTCTTACTCTCTGGTCAATATAATGCTATGTGACCCCAGCAGTGCTGGGAGTTCAGGCCGCGTGCCTCTCTGCGAGTCCACGGCGAGACACTCGCTCATCTGAAAAGGACCTTAGACTTCCTATTTAAGCCAGGCCTTGCCGCCACTTTCTCCTTGTCAGATTATTATATGTCTGATCTCTAGTCCAGTTACTGCTCCTAAGCTTCCTACAAACGCTTGTGCTTATCTGTTACCGAACTTTGACTACACCTCTGCCTCACACTACAACTATTACCATTCATCAGTGTACTGAAATTGGATGGTTATTTGATAATGTTTTGCTTTAGTAAACTCGTCATCCAGATTGTCACAGCCACTGGTCTCCTACCTTGTTTTCCAGACCTTGACGATTCCACAATCAGGTAAGCTATCGTGTTAATAGTATTACACATGAATTCAGAATAGGGTCAGTTCAGTATTGCTCCATTTTCTGTTCCTTGCCATTCATCCACTATCTACTTGTATGCCACCCATCTTCCATCTACTCAGTTGCTGGTTGATCCCCTCCATCCATGACACTCATGACTTGGTTCCTGTCGTCTGTCAGTGATTTTATTTTAGTACTTTTTTTGCATGGAAATCTATACAAGCCAATGAGAGGACTCATTGTGGTTAGCTGACCTCCAATAATTTTTTATGAACTATATAAGTAGTGAAGTGTATTGTGTCTGCCTGTCAGTATTCTTCTACAAAAAGCACTCAAGGCAATCCAGAAAATCAAAGTAAGAAAAAAATGCTGTTTATTTTAATCCAGCAGAAGAACAAAGTAAATATTCCAAAAAGTATATATGGCCAATGTTTCAGTCCTTTCTGGACCTTGTTCAAGGCCAACAGTGAATATCTATACAGTTTGTGTATATATACAAAACTGTAGCCTGCTCTCCCTGAAACCTTTTGGCATCCGGAGAGGTATAGGGTGGACTCTCACTGTTATTGGAAGCTGTTTGACACCAGGTAAGGTGCAGAGTGAGCTCAGCATGCATGTTGGTACCTGCGTTTCCTGTAGCAGATTGTATCCAGCATGCAGGTGGAACCGACACTCCATGAATTTTATAGTGGCCGTGAGGGCTCATTACAGGTAGCGTTTAGTGTTAGGTTCCCGTCTTACAGAGATCGCCAATGACGTTTGGCAGAAGGGCAGACGGGTCAAATAATTTGTATAAAATATATTTGCTAAGAATCTAAAATTTACTAAATGAGCAGAGGATTAGTGATGGCCTTGCGGTTTACCCAGCGGGCGGTTCGCGGTGAACTTTGCGCATTCGCGATCCGCCAAACATGCGAACATATGGCGATGTCTGCGCGCGCAATATTCTCTTACATTGCGCCGAGCTTTGACCCATGACACATCCATCAGGTGGGACAGGACAGCCAATTGAGACGTTTCAGCCCATGGACACACCCCCAACCCTATAACAGAACCCGATCTAGCAGCCATTTTACATTATGTGTTTTGCCAGTGTAGGGAGAAGTTGCATTTTGGATCAGGGACAGGCTGTTAGGAACTTGGGGATACCAAACTCTAGCTTATAGGAACACACTAGTAACGTAGTGCTATCGATAGGTGTGATACACAGAGGCGTGCAATATACTTATAATATACTTTCTAACATAGAAAGTATATTATAGTGCATTTGTATGCTTCCAGAAAATACTGATTAAGGGGTTGAGATCTATCAGCTTCCACAAAATAGTGATTGAGGTTTTCCATATACCTGCGTCCACAAGATTACTGCTTGAGGGTGATATACCAGCTTCAACTAACAACTGATTGAGGCCTGCCATATATCAGCTTCCAAAAAATAGTGATGGAGGTTTTCCATATACCTGCGTCTACAAAATTACTGATTGAGGGTGATATACCAGCTTCAGCTAACAACTGATTGATGCCTTCCATATATCAGCTTCCACAAAATAGTGATAGAGGTTTTCCATATACCTGCGTCCACAAAATTACTGCTTGAGGGTGATATACCAGCTTCAACTAACAACTAATTGAGGCCTGCCATATATCAGCTTCCACAAAATAGTGAGGTGGTGCATTAGGCGGTCACAGGATAAATATGTAACTGTCGGCCAGTATAGGCCTTCATCTGACATAAATGGCCTTTTATGCCACTGTATATACAGTCAGGTCCACAAATATTGGGACATCGACACAATTCTAACATTTTTGGCTCTATACACCACCACAATGGATTTGAAATGAAACAAACAAGATGTGCTTTAATTTGAGGGTATTTATACCCACATCAGGTGAACAGTGTAGGAATTACAACAGTTTGCATATGTGCCTCCCACTTGTTAAGGGACCAAAAGTAATGGGACAACTGTCTTCTCAGCTGTTCCATGGCCAGGTGTGTGTTATCCCCTCATTATCCCAATTACAATGAGCAGATAAAAGGTCCAGAGTTCATTTCAAGTGTGCTATTTGCATTTGGAATCTGTTGCTGTCAACTCTCAAGATGAGATCCAAAGAGCTGTCACTATCAGTGAAGCAAACCATCATTAGGCTGAAAAAACACAACAAACCCATCAGAGAGATAGCAAAAACATTAGGCGTGGCCAAAACAACTGTTTGGAACATTCTTAAAAAGAAGGAACACACCGGTGAGCTCAGCAACACCAAAAGACCTGGAAGACCACGGAAAACAACTGTGGTGGATGACAGAAGTTGGCCAGATCAAGAACACTCTTCAGGAGGTAGGCGTATGTGTGTCAAAGTCAACAATCAAGAGAAGACTTCACCAGAGTGAATACAGAGGGTTCACCACAAGATGTATACCATTGGTGAGCCTCAAAAAGAGGAAGGCCAGATTAGAGTTTACCAAACGACATCTAAAAAACCCTTCACAGTTCTGGAACAACATCCTATGGACAAATGAGACCAAGATCAACTTGTACCAGAGTGATGGGAAGAGAAGAGTATGGAGAAGGAAAGGAACTGCTCATGATCCTAAGCATACCACCTCATCAGTGAAGCATGGTGGTGGTAGTGTCATGGTCTGGGCATGTATGGCTGCCAATGGAACTGGTTCTCTTGTATTTATTGATGATGTGACTGCTGACAAAAGCAGCAGGATGAATTCTGAAGTGTTTCGGGCAATATTATATGCTCATATTCAGCCAAATGCTTCAGAACTTATTGGACGGCGCTTCACAGTGCAGATGGACAATGACCCAAAGTATACTGCAAAAGCAACCAAAGAGTTTTTTAAGGGAAAGAAGTAGAATGTTATGCAATGGCCAAGTCAATCACCTGACCTGAATCCGATTGAGCATGCATTTCACTTGCTGAAGACAAAACTGAAGGGAAAATGCCCCAAGAACAAGCAGGAACTGAAGACAGCTGCAGTAGAGGCCTGGCAGAGCACCACCATTTACATATGATTATTATTCTGTCCCATTACTTTTGGTTCCTTAACAAGTGACAGGCACATATGCAAACTGTTTTAATTCCTACACCGTTCACCTGATTTGGATGTAAATACCCTCAAATTAAAGCTGACAGTCTGCAGTTAAAGCACATCTTGTTCGTTTCATTTCAAATCCATTGTGGTGGTGTATAGAGCCAAAAATGTTAGAATTGTGTTGATGTCCCAATATTTGTGGACCTGACTGTATATACAGCAGCATAAAAGGCCATTTATGTCAGGTGAAGGCCTATACTGGCCGACAGTTACATATTTATCCTGTGACCGCCTAATGCACCTCCAGCCACAGAATCCAAAGTTCTTTGCTGTCAGGTGAATGCCTATTGGCTAATTTTTGGGGCCTGTACTGGCCGACAGTTACATTTTTATCCTGTGACCACCTAATGTACCTCCAGCCACAGAATCCAAAGTTCTTTGCTGTCAGGTGAATGCCTATTGCCTAATTTTTGGGGCCTGTACTGGCCGACAGTTACATATTTGTCCTGTGACCACCTAATGTACCTCCAGCCACAGAATCCAAAGTTCTTTGCTGTCAGGTGAATGTCTATTGGCAAATTTTTGGGGCCTGTACTGGCTGACAGTTACATTTCTATCATGTGACAGCCTAATGTACCTCCAGCCACAGAATACAAAGTTCTTTGCTGTCAGGTGAATGCCTATTGCCTAATTTTTGGGGCCTGTACTGGCCGACAGTTACATATTTATCCTGTGACCGTCTAATGTATAGTGATGAGCGGCAGGGGCTATATTCGAATAAGCAATATTTCATGAATATTTTGTAGAATATTCGGCATATATTCGTGAATTCAAGAATTCGAGATTATTTTATTAAATGCGAAAAATCGGCAATGTAAAAATTGCGTAATGCGAATTCGTAATGCGAAATACAGGCGTGGGTCACTTTGGCTACATTTTTCAAGCTGCTAAAAGTTTCATGAGTTTCTCCTGAGACTGGAGAAAATCGTTAGCACGGCAGAACATTACAATAGCTTTATATGCAGATAGAGTCAAATGCTCCAATATATTCGCGATTGCGCTAATCGGCAGTGATTAAAATATTTTTTCGTACTACGTGCAACTTCACATTTTAGCAGGTCTGACTACAGATTACTGATTGGTGCACTAAGTATTGGCTACTTATTGGGGCCTGTACTGGCTGACAGTTACATATTTATCCTGTGACCTCCTAGTGTACTTCCAGCCACAGAATCCAAAGTTCTTTGCTGTCAGGTGAATTCCTATTGCCTAATTTTTGGGGCCTGTACTGGCCGACAGTTAAATTTTTTATCTCTAGCCACATAATGACACCCCTGTCTCACTCTTCTGCCTCTCGTTATGGTGGCGTATGAACCGCATTCACCATATTGACCTAATGTCACTGGGTCATGTGAATGTGCCCCCCACCCCATACTGTGTCCCTCACCCCATACTGTGCTCCCTTATACCCTGCATTGTGCCCTCTTACCACACCCTGTGCAGTGCCCCTAGTCATTCCCTGTACTGTGCCCTCTTATACTCTTTTATCCAGTCACGGTATGGGGGTGTTATCCGGTCACTGTACAGAGGTGTTATCCGATCAATGTATGGCGGTGGTATCCAATAACTGAGCGCCATAACTGTATCCCTTTCGATGCCCACGCCATCCTTTTTTAGACCTGGCATGAGCGGGAAAAATATGCAGATTGCGGTGCTAAGGACCTTTGCGCCACAATCTGTGTCAGAAATAAGCCTAACATAGACGTATTTCTATATAATAAATGACCACCTAATTGTATTATTATTCGGGGGTAGGGCTAATATCTTTATATTATATAGATTCTAGTGTATTATACTGTGTCCTGTATTTCCCAGTGGAAAATGATCCTTGGGAAACACAGTCCTCATACCTGACCACCAGGACCAGGTAGCGCTCTGTCAGTACATGGCGGCCTCCCCTCTCCGCCACACTGCTCCGCTATGTCAGTGGCGGATCCAGAGCCTGGTTTCGGGAGGGGCACTTCCAGATTATTTTCTGTCCGCTGCCACAAAACAATGGGGGTTATAGAACAGACTACACAGTGTAGAGGTATACTGTATATTGTGTGGCACAGTGTATGCTACAGTTGTGTTCAAAATTATTCAACCCCCACTGAAATTGAGTGTTTTGGCCAGTTTGACATTGATTTTAATCATTTCAGTCATCTTGTTTACAATTAAATCAAAGAGGCACTTGCAAGTCAGACAAATATAACATAACATTTATAATGAAATAACCACAAATGTCTTTTCTGTGCTCACATCATTATCAGTTTTATTCAACCCCCAAGTGACATTCAATCTTAGTACTTAGTACAACATCCTTTTCCAGTTATAACAGCTTTTAAACGTGAAGCATAGCTTGACACAAGTGTCTTGCAGCGATCTACGAGTATCTTCGCCCATTCTTCATGGGCAAAAGCCTCCAGTTCAGTCACATTCTTAGGCTTGCGCGGTGCAACTGCTTTCTTTAAGTCCCACCAGAGGTTCTCAATCGGATTTAAGTCTGGTGACTGCGATGGCCACTTCAAAATGTTCCAGCCTTTAATCTGCAACCATGCTCTAGTGGACTTGGAGGTATGCTTGGGATCATTGTCCTGTTGAAAGGTCCAACGTCTCCCAAGCCTCAGGTTTGTGACGGACTGCATCACATTTTCATCCAATATCTCCTGGTACTGAAGAGAATTCATGGTACCTTGCACACGCTGAAGCTTCCCTGTACCTGTAGAAGCAAAACAGCCCCAAAGCATGATTGACCCCCCACCATGCTTCACAGTAGGCAAGGTGTTCTTTTCTTCATAGGCCTTGTTCTTCCTCCTCCAAACATAGCGTTGATCCGTGGGCCCAAACAGTTCTAATTTTGTTTCATCAGTCCACAGAACACTATCCCAAAACTTTTGTGGTTTGTCCACATGACTTTTGGCATACTGCAGTTGACTCTTCTTATTCTTTGGAGACAGCAAGGGGGTGCGCCTGGGAGTTCTGGCATGGAGGCCTTCATTACGCAGTGTGCGCCTTATTGTCTGAGCTGAAACTTCAGTACCCACATCTGACAAATCTTTTTTCAGTTCCTCAGCAGTCACACGGGGACTTTTCTCCAGTTTGCGCTTCAGGTAGCGCACAGCAGTCGAAGTCAGCATCTTCTTTCTGCCACGACCAGGTAGCGTTTCAACAGTGCCCTTTGCCTTGAATTTGCGAATGATGCTTCCTATGGTGTCTCTTGGTATGTTTAACATCTTTGCAATCTTCTTATAGCCATTGCCCTTCCTGTGAAAAGAAATCACCTCTTCTCTTGTCTTCCTGGACCATTCTCTTGACTTCACCATGTTTGTAAACACACCAGTAAATGTCTAGAAGGATCTGAGTATCACAGTCCTTTTAAATCTGCCTAATTGGTGCTTATTATGCTTGATTGCTGCTCCTTGACATCCACAGGTGTTTTCAATACCTGATCGAAAACACTTGAATGAACCTCTGTTCTTAAGAGTGGTAGTCTTTAAGAGGTTAAATAATTGTGTCAATGAAGAAATCCCCAAAAAAACATTTAATACTGTATTACAAAAACAATTGATGTCATTTTAGTTGCATTTGGTTCTTTAAAAAGTCCTTGTAAGATTTCATTCTGAACACAATTACAAATGTACACTAAATTCCCTAAAACCCTTTACAGCATTGGGGGTTGAATAATTTTGAACACAACTGTATATGTGTATAACAAACATATTTCACATGAAAACTTACAATTACTTGGCTTGGCCCTTGGGGATCTCGGACACCACTTCAATACTTTGGCCGGGGGCTCGGCGGAGCTGATGTGTTTTATCCTAATGAGAGAGATTTCATAATAAGGATTTGGAGAAGGGGCAGAGGGATAGCAGAGCAGGGAGAGGCTGATGCTGCTACTAGGGGGTCATACCATGGGGGAATAATAAAGCCCACTATAATGCCCCCCCAGTAGTAATAATTCTCCTTATAATGTGACAGTGCAAAAAATACCCCCTTGTAATGCCCCCTGGTGAGCTAATGTCCCCATAGTGCCCCATAATATGCCAGTATAAAATACCCCTATATAGTGCCCCCATTAAATGCCCCCATAGTGCTCCACACCCTCCTTCCTCCTAGTGCCCCCCATAATGTACCAGTATAAAATGCTCGAGTAGATGCCCTCAGTGTCCCCCATAATTTGCAAGTATAAAAAACCCCTTCTTAGTGCCCCCGTAGATGACCCCATAGTACTCCTCTCCCCCCTTCCCCATAGTACCCACCATAATGTGTCCCAGTATAAAATTGTACTGTACAGAGCGCCTCATATAAAATACCCCTTCTTTGTGGCCTCAGTAGATGCCCCTATAGTGCCCCCAATAATGTGCCAGTAACAAGAGCAAACCCCCCAATCATGTGCCAGAAATAACAGCCCCCCTGTGCTAGTAATAACAGCCCCACCATGTGCCAGTAATAACAGCCCCACTATGTGCCAGTAATAACAGCCCCCCACATGTGCCAGTAATAACAGCCCGCCCATGTGCCAGTAATAACAGCCCGCCCATGTGCCAGTAATAACAGCCCGCCCATGTGCCAGTAATAACAGCCCCCCCATGTGCCAATATTAATAACAGCCCCCCACGTGCCAGCAATAACAGCCCCCCCATGTGCCAGTAATAACAGCTCCCCCATGTGCCAGCAATAACAGCCCCCCATGTGCCAGCAATAACAGCTCCTCCATGTGCCAGCAATAATAGCCCCCCCGTGCCAGTAATAACAGCCCCCAATGTGCCAGCAATAACAGCACCCCCCATGTGCCAGTAAAAGTATTGTATATATATGTTGATCTGCAAAAAAAGAGGGTTAGTCAGCACCTCCCAGTGCGCAGGTGCACGCCGCCATGGCAAAGACCTAGAGGAAAAAAAGGAGACAATGCGGCAGCACTCTGCAAATCAGACAAAGTACAACAATGCTTACAAAAATTATGGTGCTAATACTACGCTTAAAAAGCGAGATGCTTGGTCAATGCATTTTGTACAAAACCATCTAAGCCCGTATGCCAAACGTCAAGGCGATCTCTGTTACACGGGTCCTAACACTAAATACTACCTGTTATGCGCCATAATGACCGCCATAAAATTCAGGGAGTGTTGGACCCACATGCATGTTGGATCCACTCTGCCTTTTTCCATTTTTTGTGCCAAAATGGCCTCCATTACAAGGGATGCAGGTACCAACATGCATGCTGAGCCCACTCTATACCCTTCCTGGTGCTAAACAGCTTCCAATGAATGTAGTGAGAGCAGGCCACAGCTTTATACTAAAAATAATTAAAATCAGCCTATGGGGCAGACAGGCTAATCAGGAGTGCACGACTCGCTGGAGTGCCACATCTCCAGCATTGTAAATCTGCAAAAAAAGAGGGTTAGTCAGCACCTCCCAGTGCGCAGGTGCACGCCGCCATGGCAAAGACCTAGAGGAAAAAAGGAGACAATGCGGCAGCACTCTGCAAATCAGACAAAGTACAACAATGCTTACAAAAATTATGGTGCTAATACTACGCTTAAAAAGCGAGATGCTTGGTCAATGCATTTTGTACAAAACCATCTAAGCCCGTATGCCAAACGTCAAGGCGATCTCTGTTACACGGGTCCTAACACTAAATACTACCTGTTATGCGCCATAATGACCGCCATAAAATTCAGGGAGTGTTGGACCCACATGCATGTTGGATCCACTCTGCCTTTTTCCGTTTTTTGTGCCAAAATGGCCTCCATTACAAGGGATGCAGGTACCAACATGCATGCTGAGCCCACTCTATACCCTTCCTGGTGCTAAACAGCTTCCAATGAATGTAGTGAGAGCAGGCCACAGCTTTATACTAAAAATAATTAAAATCAGCCTATGGGGCAGACAGGCTAATCAGGAGTGCACGACTCGCTGGAGTGCCACATCTCCAGCATTGTAAATCTGCAAAAAAAGAGGGTTAGTCAGCACCTCCCAGTGCGCAGGTGCACGCCGCCATGGCAAAGACCTAGAGGAAAAAAAGGAGACAATGCGGCAGCACTCTGCAAATCAGACAAAGTACAACAATGCTTACAAAAATTATGGTGCTAATACTACGCTTAAAAAGCGAGATGCTTGGTCAATGAAGGGTATAGAGTGGGCTCAGCATGCATGTTGGTACCTGCATCCCTTGTAATGGAGGCCATTTTGGCACAAAAAACGGAAAAAGGCAGAGTGGATCCAACATGCATGTGGGTCCAACACTCCCTGAATTTTATGGCGGTCATTATGGCGCATAACAGGTAGTATTTAGTGTTAGGACCCGTGTAACAGAGATCGCCTTGACGTTTGGCATACGGGCTTAGATGGTTTTGTACAAAATGCATTGACCAAGCATCTCGCTTTTTAAGCGTAGTATTAGCACCATAATTTTTGTAAGCATTGTTGTACTTTGTCTGATTTGCAGAGTGCTGCCGCATTGTCTCCTTTTTTTCCTCTAGGTCTTTGCCATGGCGGCGTGCACCTGCGCACTGGGAGGTGCTGACTAACCCTCTTTTTTTGCAGATTTACAATGCTGGAGATGTGGCACTCCAGCGAGTCGTGCACTCCTGATTAGCCTGTCTGCCCCATAGGCTGATTTTAATTATTTTTAGTATAAAGCTGTGGCCTGCTCTCACTACATTCATTGGAAGCTGTTTAGCACCAGGAAGGGTATAGAGTGGGCTCAGCATGCATGTTGGTACCTGCATCCCTTGTAATGGAGGCCATTTTGGCACAAAAAACGGAAAAAGGCAGAGTGGATCCAACATGCATGTGGGTCCAACACTCCCTGAATTTTATGGCGGTCATTATGGCGCATAACAGGTAGTATTTAGTGTTAGGACATGTGTAACAGAGATCGCCTTGACGTTTGGCATACGGGCTTAGATGGTTTTGTACAAAATGCATTGACCAAGCATCTCGCTTTTTAAGCGTAGTATTAGCACCATAATTTTTGTAAGCATTGTTGTACTTTGTCTGATTTGCAGAGTGCTGCCGCATTGTCTCCTTTTTTTCCTGTATATATATGTTGAGGAAGGGTTGAGACGTATGCATATACAGTCGTGGCCAAAAGTTTTGAGAATTACATAAATATTGGAAATTGGAAAAGTTGCTGCTTAAGTTTTTATAATAGCAATTTGCATATACTCCAGAATGTTATGAAGAGTGATCAGATGAATTGCATAGTCCTTCTTTGCCATGAAAATTAACTTAATCCCCAAAAAAACTTTCCACTGCATTTCATTGCTGTCATTAAAGGACCTGCTGAGATCATTTCAATAATCGTCTTGTTAACTCAGGTGAGAATGTTGACGAGTACAAGGCTGGAGATCATTATGTCAGGCTGATTGGGTTAAAATGTCAGACTTGACATGTTAAAAGGAGGGTGATGCTTGAAATCATTGTTCTTCCATTGTTAACCATGGTGACCTGCAAAGAAACGCGTGCAGCCATCATTGCGTTGCATAAAAATGGCTTCACAGGCAAGGATATTGTGGCTACCAAGATTGCACCTCAATCAATAATTTATAGGATCATCAAGAACTTCAAGGAAAGAGGTTCAATTCTTGTTAGGAAGGCTTCAGGGCGTCCAAGAAAGTCCAGCAAGCGCCATGATCGTCTCCTAAAGAGGATTCAGCTGCGGGATCGGAGTGCCACCAGTGCAGAGCTTGCTCAGGAATGGCAGCAGGCAGGTGTGCGCGCATCTGCACGCACAGTGAGGCGAAGACTTTTGGAAGATGGCCTGGTGTCAAGAAGGCCAGCAAAGAAGCCACTTCTCTCCAAAAAAACATCAGGGACAGATTGATCTTCTGCAGAAAGTATGGTGAATGGACTGCTGAGGACTGGGGCAAAGTCATATTCTCCAATGAAGCCTCTTTCCGATTGTTTGGGGCATCTGGAAAAAGGCTTGTCCGGAGAAGAAAAGATGAGCGCTACCATCAGTCCTTTGTCATGCCAACAGTAAAGCATCCTGAGACCATTCATGTGTGGGGTTGCTTCTCATCCAAGGGAGTGGGCTCACTCACAATTTTGCCCAAAAACACAGCCATGAATAAAGAATGGTACCAAAACACCCTCCAACAGCAACTTCTTCCAACAATCCAACAACCGTTTGGTGAAGAACAATGCATTTTCCAGCACGATGGAGCACCGTGTCATAAGGCAAAAGTGATAACTAAGTGGCTCGGGGACCAAAACGTTGACATTTTGGGTCCATGGCCTGGAAACTCCCCAGATCTTAATCCCATTAAGAACTTGTGGTCAATCCTCAAGAGGCGGGTGGACAAACAAAAACCCACTAATTCTGATAAACTCCAAGAAGTAATTATGAAAGAATGGGTTGCTATCAGACAGGAATTGGCCCAGAAGTTGATTGAGAGCATGCCCAGTCGAATTGCAGAGGTCCTAAAAAAGAAGGGCCAACACTGCAAATACTGACTCTTTGCATAAATGTCATGTAATTGTCGATAAAAGCCTTTGAAACGTATGAAGTGCGTGTAATTATATTTTACTACATCACAGAAACAACTGAAACAAAGATCTAAAAGCAGTTTAGCAGCAAACTTTGTGAAAACTAATATTTTTGTCATTCTCAAAACTTTTGACCACGACTGTATATACATATATGCATGCAAACACGTGCATGCATGTATGATATATATGCATGCATTGACTGCCACATCATAGGCTCATTGTGGCCCCTGTGGGAAATATGTGGTCCCTGGTTTTTATATATGGGATGTGCCCCCTTATATAGATATGTGCCCCTCATATGTCCCATATGTGTATATATACATATCCCCTTCTTATTTCTATATCCCCCATATCCATAGGCCCCAATACCTGAAACCAGGTGCATCGGTGTGAATGTGCCCCAAAGGTCCGGTCATCCTGATGACTACAAAGAACTCAGATTCAACAGAATCTGAGTCCTTTGTTTTAATTATCTCCAGCGCTGCTGGAGATAATTATGCATGATAGAAGGAAGGGAGAAACCTCCCCTCCTTCTATTATGCGCATTCCGGCAGCGCGATTACCATTGCTTGTTAGCAAGTGGCGCATCGGGGCCGCGCTCGTCCGGGGGGCGCGCGGGCTGGCGCAGTGACGTCATCTCACTGTGCCGGCCCACGTGTCCCTGATGGTGGCGTGCTCCCGGCGCCACTGTGTGGGGGCGGTGCGGCAGTGCGGGCCGCCGGATATAAATATCCGGCGGCCCCTGCACTGGGGTGTGAGAGCCGAGCCGCCCCACCTCTACAGAAGACCCCTGGAAACGAGCAAGCGGGAATCAACCCCTGGACGACGAGCCATTGATCCCCTGGAGGGCTAAGTACCTGCTCTATCCCACCAACGAACCCCTATATTACCCCTACTTGCCCATATCCCCTATCCCACCAACGATTCCCTATAACCCCTATATTACCCCCATATCCCCTATCCCACCAACGATCCCCTATTACCCCTATATTATTCCCATATCCCCTACACAACCCCTATCCCATTGTCCCTATACCATCATCCCTATTAACCCTTGCAGTGCTGTACCCCACCCTTCAGTTACCCTAACCCTATAGGAGCATCCCTGCTCCCTATTCTGCACCCCTCACTGTATTTCTGTGTCTGTGGCCTGAATTCACCCCTGCAGTGGCACCTTTAACCCTTCGTTGTCTCTTAGGGATAGAATTAGTACCAGGTGGGGTGGGCTGTTAATATATGTGTGTGTGTACTGTATTAGATAGCTTTGTGGGTGGAATTTGGGAACCGTGTAGTGTAGTTTGGTGCTGTATTTATAATACTGTATTGTTAGTTGCATAGTGTACTGTTGGTATTAATAAATACTGTGTTTTATTTATAACTATCTGTAACGTGTGGTTATTAGCGATAGTTAGTTTAGTAAGGCGCATGCAGCTAGTTTAGTGATTAGTGTAAGGCAAAGTATAGTGAAAGTATTGTATTATTATTATAAAGGTATAAATAGGCGGAGTCTTCAATAGATGGCTCCTCCTATTTATGAATATTAATTATCAATATTTGCATAAATATTGGTAATTAATATTCCCCCTTTACATTGGCGAGCCAGGCCCACTGCTTAGATTTTGAAATCTGAGTTTGGTCTTGAGGCTAGAGGTCGCTTATACTGTGGATTGTCAGGCAAGAGAGACGCGGTCAGCGGTCTGAGCGTCTAGGACCTGATAATTCGGACAGGTAATGCGACTCTTCCTTATAGTACCAAACGCAGATCAAAATCTCTAGCAGAGAATCTATAATCTATCTGTGTACTAATATTTTGCTGTTTGCTTTACACGGTCACTGCATCGCTCGAGTGTTACAAGGGAGAAGAGAACACGTCACTGGAAGAGATCTATCTTCGTTGGAGCTGCGTACAAGTGCGGCTGGTCTGGAAGAGGCGATCCGGGAGAAAAAGGACTTCTTCCAAGCAGCTGCGTAGGACGAAGAGGTACGGCACCAATGAGAAGATGGACGCTCAGCAAAAAGTGAGTATGGACTTCTCCACACTGCAACACTTGAGCAGACACAGCACTTTTAATCCCATCCTCCCCACCACATACAAGTCAGCAGAAATGCTGTGGTCCGATTTGTTAGCACAGGCTTGTAGCTATGACAAGCTATGTGTTAACAAATGGACGGTGTTGAACAAGGCCACCAAACGGCTTTGGATGCTAGCCAAACTTGTGTATACATTTGAGGTTAGCATCTGCAAGCCAAAGGAAGTTGCGCTAGTGTCTCATTCAACGGAGGCAATTCCTCCGACCATTCACTGCCAGTGCTGTGCCAGTAATTCGGACCAGGTTTCGGCATTGCGGGCACAGCTGGCAGAGAAAGTACAGTCTACCGTGGACCGAGATGCGCAGGTGGCTAGGTTAGAGTCACAGTTAGTAGAGCTGCAGAGGCAGAAGGAGGAAATTAAAGCTAAGTTGACTCAGTATTCCCATATCCCCTACACAACCCCTATCCCATTGTCCCTATACCATCATCCCTATTAACCCTTGCAGTGCTGTACCACCACCCTTCAGTTACCCTAACCCTATAGGAGCATCCCTGCTCCCTATTCTGCACCCCTGACTGTATTTCTGTGTCTGTGGCCTGCATTCACCCCTGCAGTGCCACCGTTAACCCTTCGTTGTCTCTTAGGGATAGAATTAGTACCAGGTGGGGTGGGCTGCTAATATATGTGTGTGTGTGGGTGGAATTTGGGAACCGTGTAGTGTAGTCTGGTGCTGTATTTATAATACTGTATTGTTAGTTGCGTAGTGTACTGTTGGTATTAATAAATACTGTGTTTTATTTATAACTATCTGTAACGTGTGGTTATTAGCGATAGTTTAGTGATTAGTGTAAGGCAAAGTATAGTGAAAGTATTGTATTATTATTATAAAGGTATAAATAGGTGGAGTCTTCAATAGACGGCTCCTCCTATTTATGAATATTAATTATCGATATTTGCATAATTATTGGTAATTAATATTCCCCCTTTACAATATTTAAAAAAAACAACACTTATACTTACCTCCATGTCAGCGATGCGATGCAGGCCTCTTCCGGCCTGTGTCCTGAGGACGGTGATACAGATGACTATGGAGATGAGCGCTTCGGGGGTGGGGGGCAATTGCCCCATTGCCCCCCCCCTGGATCCGCCAATGCGCTGTGTACTGGTGCTTATTCTAACAATAGGGCTGGGTTCACATCCTATTTTTGCCATCCATTTAATGCATACCAAAAATGTATGCGTTAACAGATGCCTCAGACTGATGCCGTACAGTGGCGTCCGTTCACTAAACCGTTCCATGGTAGAAATTATTTTTTCGTTAACGTATGCATATTTTTTAATAGACTCTGCAGGATACAAAAACGTGGAGTGCTGCACGTTTGTATACATCAAACCGATAGGAAATAAAATTCTCCTAGGCTCTGGCAGGGTACATTTTTGAGAGTTTCCCTTTAAGACGCATAAAAATGATTAAAATACATAGTTTGTATTTGGTGGCTGCAAATATGACCTGAAGGTTTTTCAGGTTCGCCTGCTATTAAAGTCAATGGGCGCGATGCCCATTTTTTTAAATAGTAGGTATAGTAATGTGTTTAATAAGTAAATAAGAAGCATATACACAAGACATAGCTGTGTAGTCTTGGTGCCTAGTTCCGACACTGGGGCTACTGCAGAATAGCTGATCAGCGTGGGGTCCTTTGTAGTTGCTGAGCAAAGCAGTTAGGTACAGTCACGCAACATTTTTTCTAATGATAGTCAATGGTATTGAAAAAATCCATCCAAGTTGTATATTTGCACGACTGCGACACCATTGACTATCATTGCAAAAAATGTTGCGCGACACATGGCGCAATGACGTTGTACTCTTTTTGTCGCGTGACACATGTCTCCGTGTAGCCCTAGCCCTACCTGCAGTCTTATGTAACACCACAGATAACACAAGGATAGCTCTGAGAACAGATAATGAAGTAGATCGCAATATCTCCCAACTTTTAAAAAGTCCAAGGAGGCACATTATCAGTGGCGTGACAAATTTAACGCTAAGCCACGACTCTAACGCCACTTAATATCTATCTATACACTCACTAATTCTGTCCAATCCCCTTTGTGCCAACAGCAGTTATGCCCCATTAATGCCTCTTCAGAGTAGAATATCCCCTTTAGGGGCCCCTTACAGTAGTGCTGGCCCCTGAATTGTTAATAAAATTAAAAAAAATAACTCGCCTCAATCCGTTCCCTTGGAGACTAGAGTACACATGCTCTCCTCAGCAGCAGGTATGATGAAGTGATGTCATCGTGCCTGTGTCACAAACACTCCCGTGACAGGTGACAGGAGATTAGAGAGACTGGCAACACGTGGGTTAATCTGACTGGTTCCTTGTGAATCATTTGTGTCTGTGTTGTTTTGGTAATGACCACACCCCTTGCCTCAGGTGTTGTTGGTTTGGTCATTTAACAGCCCCTATTTATTACTGTTTACCCCTTCTGGGGGTGTGGTTTATAGCTTCAGTTTCTGGACTCTGGGATAGCTGGTTGTTGGATGTCGGTGGAGCTCCTGGCGCTGCCTTTGCCCCACGTGAAGTTAAGTGTTGTTTTCCCATATTTATATTTTGTTTGTTGTATTTCCCTGTCTCTTGTATCTAGGCCTGAGGGAGACTCCTGGTTATCCTTCTGGTGGAGGAATAGATTGTCTCATGTCCTGTCACTATACCAGGGCACTACAAGGTCTGTTAGGGCTCTAGGTTCCCGTGTATGAACTTTCCTACCATTGAGGTCAGTTCATACTGATAGGTAGTCAGGGCTTGGATTAGGGTTGTTCTAGAAGGTGACCTTCTCCTTTACCCTAGTTTCCAGGCCTAGTTCCTGTCCTCTTTCCACACCGCATCCGTGACAGCCTGCTGACCTGAGCACAAAAATCGTGAAATCCTCATAATTTCCCAGTACCTGCAGGCATGATGAGAGTGATGGCAGTTGACTCCCTGCTTCACCATTGCAATCAACTGTTTCTGCATCCTAAGGATGCAGAGACAGTTGAGAGCGGGACAGCAACCGAACTCAGATGGTTGGGAGGTATGGATGGTACCTGCAGTTTTATGTAACACCACAGATAATACAGTGATAACTTTCTGAGTACAAATAAGGTAGTAGAAATACCTGTAGTACTATGTGGCACCGCCTCCTCTATCCTGTCACGCTGCAGCGGTCACCTCCTCCTCTTCCAGTAGCAGTAGCATGGCAAAAGGAGGAGGCAGCGCCAGTTTCGAGCCCTACAGAGAACATCCAGAAACTACACTGACCAAAAATATAAACGCAACACTTTCGGTTTTGCTCCCATTTTGCATGAGCTGAACTCAAAGATCTGAAACATTTTCTACATACACAAAAGACCCATTACTCTCAAATATTGTTCACAAATCTGTCTAAATCTGTGTTAGTGAGCACTTCTCCTTTGCCGAGATAATCCATCCCACCTCACAGGTGTGGCATATCAAGGTGCTGATTAGACAACATGAATATTGCACAGGTGTGCCTTAGACTGCCCACAATAAAAGGACACTCTGAAATGTGCAGTGTGATCACACAGCACAATGCCACAGGTGTCGCAACATTTGAGGGAGTGTGCAATTGGCATGCTGACTGCAGGAATGTCTACCAGAGCTGTTGCCCGTGCAATGAATGTTCATTTCTCTACCATAAGCCGTCTCCAAAGGCGTTTCGGAGAATTTGGCAGTACATCCAACCAGCCTCACAACTGCAGACCACGTGTAACCACACCAGCCCCGGACCTCCACATCCAGCATGTTCACCTCCATTATCATCTGAGACCAGCCACCGTGACAGCTGCAGCAACAATCGGTTTGCATAACAAAAGAATTTCTGCACAAACTGTCAGAAACCGTCTCAGGGAAGCTCATCTGCATGCTCGTCGTCCTCATCGGGGTCTGGACCTGACTGCAGTTCGTCGTTATAACCGACTTGAGTGGGCAAATGCTCACATTTGATGATGTCTGGCACGTTGGAGAGGTGTTCTGTTCACAGATGAGTCACGGTTTTTAACTGTTAGGGGCAGAGGGCAGACAGCGTGTGTGGCGTCGTGTGGGTGAGCGGTTTGCTGACGTCAACGTTGTGGATCGAGTGGCCCATGGTGGCGGTTGGGTTATGGTATGGGCAGGCATATGTTATGGACAATGAACACAGGTGCATTTTATTAATGGCATTTTAAATGCAGAGAGATACCGTGACAAGATCCTGAGGCCCATTGTTGTGCCATTCAACCACGACCATCACCTCGTGTTGCAGCATGATAATGCACGGCCCCATATTGCAAGGTTCTGTACACAATTACTGGAAGCTGAATACATCCCAGTTCTTGCATGGCCAGCATACTCACCGGACATGTCACCCATTGAGCATGTTTGGGATGCTCTGGATCGGCATATACGACAGCGTGTTCCAGTTCCTGCCAATATTCTGCAACTTTGCACAGCTATTGAAGAGGAGTGGACCAACATTCCGCAGGCCACAATCAACAACCTGTTCAACTCTATGCAACGGAGATTGACTGGTTTTCTGACTCCCTCTTCCCCTCCCAGTAAGGCAAAACTGTGCACATTTTTTAGAGTGGCCTTATATTGTGGGCAGTCTAAGGCACACCTGTGCAATATTCATGCTGTCTAATTAGCACCTTCATATGCCACACCTGTGAGGTGGGATGGATTATCTCGGCAAAGGAGAAGTGCTCACTAACACAGATTTAGACAGATTTGTGAACAATATTTGAGAGTAATGGGTCTTTTGTGTATGTAGAAAATGTTACAGATCTTTGAGTTCAGCTCATGCAAAATGGGAGCAAAACCGAAAGTGTTGCGTTTATATTTTTGGTCAGTGTAGTATCAGGATGTTATGAGCATTAGAGGCAGGACCTGCGGCATTGAGCGGACCTGCGGGGGCACTGTAGAAGCTTAGAGGGAACACTGGCAGGGGTTCCGTCATTTGGACCACTGCAAATCTGCATCTTTTGCTTCTTTTCTGTGGCCTTGATACCTTGAGAAAAGTTACACCTTTTGAAATACTGCATTCTAAGGTGATTTTTTTTATTTATTTCTACACAAACATTTTTTTAGTTTTTTTTTAACGGCCCCAAAAAATTGCAGACCCTACAAGGCTCAGGGCATCATTAGTTGCCTGAAAAATCCCAAATTGCATGATATCCTTCTGGCAAAAGCTTTGAAATTGCCTTCTCTGCAGTTTAATAGAACACCAGTTTCTTTCCACCCCAATCTGCCTATACAGACCCTTCTACTGAGTTCATCTTTCGAAGCCTTACTCTAGCACTTACATTTAAAAGGGCTCCAGTACAGATTGGACACCTGTTACATTTGTTTCGCATGGTGACCAAGAATTGACTTTCCATACAGCTTCCGAGTTTTCCCACTTCTGTAAGCTTCTATTTCCCACATTATAAATAAAGAATGCTCTCTTTCTAACTTTAATACTGACAATCTTTTTACGCACCAAGGGCATTGTTAAAGGGGTTGTCCCAAGATAAGCTTATAATAAGGGGATAAGCTTCTGATCTGAGGGAGCCCATCTGCTAAGAACTCTACCAAGCACAAGAATGGGTGTTCCTTGTCCCTGTATGAATGCTGCTGTTACATTCCCTATGGGACTGCTGGTGTTGGCCATGTACAACACTTGGCTGTCTCCAGCAGTCCCGTAGAGATTCAGTGGAGCAGCAGGTGCATGCTCAACTAGCTGCCCCTATCTATAACAAGTAAACAGGACCCTTGATTTTTTTTATTTTTTATATTGCATTAAATTTATCTTTTTATACATCAAATCCCAAACACTTGTAATAGTAAATATCCTGCCTTAACCAATCCAGTCTATTTTCCCTACAGTCTAATAAACATCTCCATCACTGCTGTTGCCAGTCATTGGCTGCAGCAGTCACTTGACCAGTGTAAAACTAGATGTTGACAAGGGTAGACCTGGGACATGTAGATCCAATGGGGCAGCGTTGGAGTCGGAACCCAGTGGTGGGGATCAGGTAAGACAGATCCTGTCTTTCCTACTTTGATATCCCCTACATTAGGGTCCCCCATATTTATGAAACTGAGTTTCTACAATGATTCCATCAACATTTCCCTGTTAGGTGGTCAGGCATGGATCTACAGTTCAGGATACACCTTTTGGCTGCCAGTAATATTATGTGTACTATATTCTTATGCAGAACCACTGCTGAACCTGTGAAGAGACTTGTATCAGGTACATAAATATGTAGAAGGAGCTTGTTCAATTTTGGTACCCACTATCTGATAAAGAACCAAAGCAATCTATTTCCAAAAGCACATTATCTGCAGGCACTCACAAAATGTATGGTATAACATGGCCCACAGAAAGCTATACTTGGGACATGTTCTGGAATATATTTTTCAAGGGGCAGATTAAAAACATATGTCCTATGAATAAAATGAAATGGCACTTCTTTCCAGTTTTTAATAACTATATTTTTTAACTGTATTTTTTTCTTGTTCTTGTGAATGCTGGCAATTCCATTGGTTAGACCACCGCCAATCAGATACATATCCCTATTCTGTGGATAGAGGATAAGTTTGTACCTACCGATTATGGGACTATGTGCCCTCATATGTCTGTAACATGCTACTAGTCAGTGGCTTACTTACAGTGGAAAAAGACTGAACACTAGAGTGGACACCTGACCCCGAACCCCATTGAAGTCAAAGGGGACCCGAACTTAACTTTGAAGCACTAAAATGGCTCTAGAAAAGTTATGGAAAGGGCTAGAGGGCTGCGAATGGCAGAAAAATGTGGTTATGAGCATGGCAAGTGCTCTGCAAACAAATGTGGATAGGGAAATTACTTAAAATAACATAAAATACGTTAAAAAAAATAAATAATAATCTTGATCTAGGAGGAGGAGGTCCATATGGAGTAGGAGGTTGAGGAGGCAGTGGATGTGTAGGTGGAAGCGGCGGTGGAGAAGGAGGAGGTAGCCAACACTGTTTTTTTATTTTGTTTTTTATTTTATTTTATATTAAGTCCTGTGGGATCCCTGCCTGGTTCATTTTAATGAACGTAAGCTTGTCCACATTGGCTGTGGACAGGCGGCTGCTCTTCTTTGATAACCCCCTCCTGCCGTGCTAAACAAACGTTCAGACAATACACTGGCTGCAGGGCAGGCCAGCATCTCCAAGGCATAAAAGGGCAAGCTAAGGCGATGTGCCCAATTTGGAGACCCAGAGGTTGAAGGGTGCAGACCCATCAGTCAGTACGTGTAGGCGTGTGCACACATACTGCTCCACCATGTCGCACGTCCCCGTGATGTCCACGATCCAATTGGATTTATTTTATGCTCCTACCATGGTGATCACGGGTAACGGGGAATCAGGGTTCCATGCCGGAGAGGGAGCGTGAGAAAGAGATACCACATCCAAGGGAGGTCAATGGCTGAAATGTGATCGAGCGGAAATGTGGGACAAGGTATTGAGGCAGAAGCATCCAAGTAAAGGAGGCGGCGCACGGCAATTACCCACTCCCGACTCGGAGAGGTAGTGACGATAAATAACAATACAGGACTCTTAAGATGCCCTGTTATTGTAATGATTAATAAAATTACAGGGAATGTCACTGGGGTATTTTGGATTTGGAAATGCTAGACAGGAGAGGCCCTGCTGCCGCTTTGTTGACTCTAGATAACTTTTGCCTGATCGCACGTCCCCGTGACGTCCACGATCCAATTGGATATCTTCTCTATCAACTTTCGATGTTCTTTTATGCGCCTACCATGGTGATCACGGATAACGGGGAATCAGGGTTCCATGCCGGAGAGGGAGGGTGAGAAAGGGATACCACATGCAAGGGAGGTCAATGGCTGAAATGTGATTGAGTGGAAATGTGGAACAAGTTGTTAAAGCGGATGGATCGACTGAAAGGAGGGGGCGCGTGTCAATTAAAGACGAATTTTAAAAATTTAAGTCCCTGTCACCTATACAGAGCAGGGGTTTTTCATCGGCAAAAATGGGTTAATGTCACCCACCAAGGAAATAGACTATTTTAAAAAAATTCGGTCCCTGTCAACTATGCAGAGCAGGGGTTTATTCACGGCAAAACTGGGTTCATGTCACCCACCAATTGAACAGACGATTTTACAAAAATTAGTTCCCTGTCACCTATGCACAGCAGGAGTTTGTATACGGCAAAAATGGTAAAATGTCACCTGAGAATGTAACAGACAATTTTTTGAAATTTAGGTCCCTGTCACCTATGCAGAGCAGGGGTTCATTCACGGTAAAAATGGTAAAATGTCACCCAAGAATGTAACAGACGCTTTTGCCCCCTGCTCCCTCTTTTTTTATTTTTATCAAAAATAATTTTTCTTGATTTTTAAATAAACTATCAATAAAATACACATTTGTACATAATGATTAAAATCCTGTCAGCCATTTACATGGACAGAAATCTGATGTGTTGACATTACAGAGTAATAAAGAGTTTGTTAAATAACAAATTTAACTTTCACCCAACTCCTCCCCCCCCTCCCTAGAGTTTGACTTGTAGAGAGATGATTACACCACCTTATCCCTACTGTATTTTATTAAACATTTCACAAATGATGTCATATCCACCTAAGATAACAATAAGTTGAACACTAGATCTTCATTAAAATGTGCTTAAATTAAGATAGGTGTCCCATTAAGGACAATTGTCCTCTCAAACAATCCCTAGTCAGTGCCAATGAAGCTAGGCTTCCAAATTCAATCCAGCCCTGCTATATTGACCAAAATTTGTTTGGGCATTTTTTTTTTTACATATATCCCTCTTTCAAGATGTAGAACCGTATATATCCTATTTATGTATTCCTGTTTGCTAGGAGGCCTATTTCTTATCCAATGCTTAGTAATTAAGACACTTGCCCGGAACAACATTCTGTGAATACATAAGGATAGTTTATCATTTAATCCTATGGAGTCAAGTATACCCAGCACACAGATTCTGGGATCATTGGGCAAACATATCTGAGTTGTTACGGCTATGATTTCTCGTATCTCTTCCCAGTATTTTCCCAACTCTCTGCAGTTCCATACCATATGAAGCAGAGTCGCTTCCGTTGCACCATATCTAGGGCATGTGGAGTCCGTTCGCACACCTATTTTGAATAGAAGTTTAGGGGTTTTATACACTCTGTGTAGCAGGTACAGCTGGGATAGTCTCTGAGATTCATTCAATGTAAGACTAGGAGTTAAAGCCAGAATGTCATTCCATTGGTCTGGAGATATTGTTCCAACATCCTCCTCCCATTTCCCTTTTACAATCAGGGAGGTTGAGGGGGTACTAGCGTCAAGAATATATTTCTAAAGTTGGAATATCAGGCCTTTGGTAACCCTAGCTTCCAGTAATTGTTTCACCACAGAAGGAGAGGCTGCAATTACTATGTTTCGTGGAAATTGGGTTTGGTATGCATGTCCTAATTGAAGAAATTGGAAGAATGCCGTTTTGGGTAGGCCAAACTCTTCCTGGAGTTGAGTAAAAGATTTAAATGCACCCTGCTCCCTCTTTTGCTGTGCTGGTGCCTCTGTACGACCACCGCCTCTTCCTCCAAACTGCTGCACACGTCACTCGCATGACCTTGATTCCCTGTGGGGTCTAGTACCTCATCATCCTCCACATCATCTTCCACCCACTCTTTACCCCTGCCCTCCTTGTCAGTCTGCAGACTGCAGAAAGCCTCAGCAGTTGGCACCTGTGTTTCGTCATCATCAGAGACGTGCTGCGGTGGTCTTTCCATGTCCTCATCCTGAAACATAAGTGGTTGGGCATCAGTGCACTCAATCTCTTCGACTTCTGGTGCAGGGCTATGTGGATGGCCCATGGAAACCCTGCCAGCAGAGTCATCAAAAAGCATAAGAGACTGCTGCATGACTTGGGGCTCAGACTGCTTGCCTGATTTGAAAGGGGGTGAGTTGAAAGACAGATGGCCATGGGCTGTAGGTGCCAACTCTGATCTTTCATCAGGGGACTGGGTGGGAGACAATATGAAGGAATTGGAGGCACTGTCAGTCACCCAATCTACTATCGTCCGTACTTGTTCTGGCATCACCATTCGTACTGTCCTAAATGCAGTGTAGGCCACAAATGTACTTTCTAGCACAAAAGATGAGCATTTGTCACCCAATAATGTAACAGACAAATTAGTGAAATGTATTTCCTTGTCCACTAGGTAGAGCAGGGGTATATCACAGCCAAAAATTGGTGAATTTCATCTGACAATGTAACAGACGAATTAGTAAAATGTATTTTCCTGTCCACAATGTAGAGCAGGGGTATATCACAGCCAGAAATTAGTGAATTTCATCTGACAATGTAACAGACGAATTACTGAAATGTATTTCCCTGTCCACAATGTAGAGCAGGGGTATATCACAGCCAAAAATTGGTGAGTGTCACACAACAATGTAACAGACGAATTAGTGAAATGTATTTCTTTGTCCACAATGTAGAGCAGGGGTATATCACAGCCAAAAATTGGTGAATGTCACACAACAATGTAACAGACGAATTAGTGAAATGTATTTTCCTTTCCAAAATCAGAGATGGGGTATATCGTAGCCAAAAATTGGTGAATTTCACCCGACAATGTAACAGATGAATTAGTGAAATGTGTTTTCCTGTCCACAATGTAGAGCAGGGGTAATTCACAGCCAAAAAATGGTGAATGTCACACAACAATGTAACTGTCACGACCGCTACCCCAGCAGCAGTCGTGTCGCACCAGACGGAGGGGAAGGGGGACCCTTATCTACGGATGGGAATAGTATGGCCACCCCTGACTAACCCTAAGCTGGCACCTGTCTGCCCTGATACCCTAGACAGGGTGTGAACCCGTGCGGCGAGCAGGATGCCTAAACCCTCAGTCACCCTAAAAATCCTAAAGTGGGGAAAGGCCGATGGGAGCACTAGTCACCATCACTCATGTCTAGGAGAACAGCAGGGGAAGACAGCAACAAACAAACTATATCAGAGATAGACTTATCCAGTCACGAGCAAAGAAGGCGATCCCAATCACGACAGTCCACGCCGGTTAAGAGCTCCACAGCAACACCATCAAACGATCTCCTTCAAAGGTCAGAATAGAACTGGAAGTAAGGACTATATCTGGCAATGACTGCAAGTGAAAGTGAAACTAATATAGTAGCTGGGAGTGGCAGACAGGACTCACCTGAGAAGGATGCCTACAAACTCCCAGTCAGGACAAAAAGGTTCACAAGGCAAAACCCAGATGACATACCCTGAACCACGGAGCAAACTCGCAAGCTATCGCGAGTAGCAAGTCGCTGCGACCTTCTCCTCCCAGACCTGTCTGGATCAGTCACAGTCGTGACAGTACCCCCCTTTCTACGAGGGGCCCCTGGACCCTCAAGACCAGGCCTCTCCGGATGGGAGCTATGAAAAGCCCGAATGAGTCTGTCCGCTTTTATCTCTGATGCTGGAACCCACATTCTCTCTTCGGAACCATAACCTTTCCAGTGCACCAGGTACTGAAGAGAGCGGCGAACATATCGTGAATCAACAATCTTTTCTACCTGAAACTCAAGACTGCCATCAACAACCACCGGTGGAGGCGGTAGTGGCAATGGTTCAGGAGGTTCTACATATCTCTTAAGCAGAGATCTGTGGAAGACATTATGGATCCTTAGAGTCTGAGGTAGCTCCAGACAAAAAGCCACCGGGTTAATGATCTTAATTACCCTATAAGGACCAATAAATCTCGGACCTAATTTCCACGAGGGAACCTTCAACTTGATATTTCTGGTAGACAACCACACCAAGTCATTCACCCCAAGGTCCGGACCTTCAGAGCGCTTCCTATCAGCCGCACGTTTGTATCTACCACCAATTCTCTTCAAACTTTCTTGCACACTCTGCCACACTGAAGAAAGTGAAGACGCAAATCGTTCCTCCTCGGGAATCCCAGACGGCCCCCCCTCACTAAACGTACAAAACTGAGGATGGAAACCATACGCACCAAAAAATGGTGACTTATCGGTGGATTCTTGACGACGATTATTAATGGCAAACTCGGCTAACGGTAAATAAGATGACCATTCCTCCTGATTTTCGGAAACAAAGCATCTCAAATATGTCTCTAGGTTTTGATTGGTACGTTCAGTCTGACCGTTGGACTGTGGATGGAAAGATGAAGAAAACGACAGATGAACCCCTAAACGAGAACAAAAAGCTTTCCAAAATTTAGAAACGAATTGGGTACCACAATCCGAAACAATATCGGAAGGGACCCCGTGAAGCTTCACGATGTGGTCAATAAAAACCTGAGCCAGTGTGTTAGCATTAGGCAATGCGGCAAGAGCAATAAAGTGCACCATTTTACTGAATCTGTCAACAACTACAAGAATAACAGTCTTCCCCGCTGATACTTGTAGATCCGTAATGAAATCCATTGACAGGTGCGTCCAAGGCCTGTTGGGGATGGCCAGAGGTAAAAGACGCCCTGCCGGACGAGTATGATCTACCTTAGAAAGAGCACAGGTAGCACATGCAGACACAAAATTCAACACCTCCTGGCGCCATTTAGGCCACCAGAACCGACGAGACACTAACTCAGAGGTTGCCCCACTACCTGGGTGTCCTGCCAGTGTGGAGTTATGGTGTTCTTTTAGTATCTCCAGTCGTAAATTTTCTGGCACAAACAGTTTACCCGAGGGGCAGGAGGCCGGGACGTCCCCCTGAGCTTTCAACACCCTCCCCTCTAAACCTGAGTGTAATGCAGAGACCACCACCCCCTTTTGCAAAATGGGCTCTGATACCTCAACATCACCCCCTCCAGGAAAACTTCGAGACAATGCATCCGCCTTAGTATTTTTTGCCCCCGGGCGATAAGTTATTACAAAATTAAACCTAGTAAAAAATAACGACCACCGAGCCTGTCTAGGGGTGAGACGTTTAGCAGACTCCAGATATAATACGTTTTTGTGATCAGTAATCACCGTGACGGGATGAACCGCCCCCTCCAAAAAATGATGCCACTCCTCAAAAGCCAACTTAATAGCCAAAAGTTCCCTGTTGCCAATATCATAGTTCCTTTCTGCAGTAGACAATTTCTTCGAAAAGAAAGCACACGGACGCCATTCACCAGGGGACGGGCCCTGAGATAGTACCGCTCCCACCCCCACCTCTGATGCGTCAACCTCTACAATAAAAGGAAGCGAGACATCTGGCTGTACGAGAATAGGGGCCGAGGTGAATCTCTCCTTCAGAGATGCAAAGGCAGTTTTGGCTGCATGTGACCATTTGGAAAATGCGGATCCCTTTAGGGTCATGTCCGTCAGTGGTTTGACCACCAAGGAATAGTTTTTTATAAACTTTCTATAAAAATTGGCAAACCCCAGGAAGCGTTGCAATGCCTTCAGGTTCTCAGGCAGATCCCAGTCTATAATCGCCCGGACTTTCTCTGGATCCATGCGGAAACCTGAATCTGACAACACATACCCCAGAAATGGCAGTTCTTTTACAGTGAACACACATTTTTCTAACTTAGCAAACAATTTGTTGGCCCTTAATATCTGCAGCACTTGTCTCACATGGATCTTATGTGTATCCAGATCCGGGGAATAGACCAGGATGTCATCAAGATATATCACAACAAATCTCCCGATAAGGTGACTAAAAATATCGTTGACAAAATGTTGGAATACCGCAGGCGCATTAGTAAGACCAAATGGCATGACCAGATTTTCATAATGCCCTTCCGGAGTATTAAAAGCCGTCTTCCACTCATCCCCCTCTTTGATGCGAACCAGGTTATAGGCTCCTCTGAGATCCATTTTGGAGAACCATTTAGCACCAGCAACCTGATTAAAGAGGTCGGGAATGAGAGGAAGAGGATAGGGATCTCGGATAGTTATCCGGTTTAATTCCCGGAAATCCAGGCAAGGACGTAGGCCCCCATCTTTATTTTTAACGAAAAAGAACCCTGCAGCCACAGGTGAAGAAGAGGGTCTGATGTGTCCCTTAGCCAAACTCTCCGAAATATAATCTTTCATAGCCTTCCTCTCCGGGCCGGAAAGATTGTATAACCGGGTTTTAGGTAGTTTGGCCCCAGGTAGTAGATTAATCGGGCAATCATATGGACGATGAGGTGGTAACCCCTTCTCAGAGAACACATCCATAAAATCTGACAGAAAGGCAGGTAAAGATGTTACAGAGAGTGTAGAGCACCTACTACTCAAGCAGTTGTCCTTACAATGTTCACTCCACTCCACAATCTCCCCGGCCTGCCAATCCACCACTGGATTGTGAGTCACCAGCCAGGGAAGCCCCAATACCATAGGAGCCGGAAGACCGTCCAGGACATAACACGAGATATGCTCTTTATGGAGGTCCCCTACCTGCAGATGGATATTATGAATGATCTGAGTTAACTCTTTCTGAGTAAGAGGGGAGGAGTCGATGGCAAAAACAGGAATAGTTCTGCGTATCGGTTCTGGAGTAAAACCCAGAGCCTGAGCAAACCGTGAATCCACCAAGTTGACCCCCGCCCCACTGTCCAAAAAGACGGAACAGATCTCAGTCTTATTGCCCGCCTCAACGGTAGCGGACAACAAAAACTGAGACATGCGTATGGAGGAAACGAATACGCCCAGACTGTTATCCTCCGCACAATCTGGGGACTCTAGTTTTCCGGCGGCTCCTTTGTTTGTGGTCTCTTGGGTTCTGAGGGACAAACCTCCCCCCACAACGAAAACAAACCTCTGACCTACAGCGGAACTTAGGAGGATTCACCCGTCTAGTGGCGCCCCCTATTTGCATTGGATCGACTAGATCATAACAAACCGATCCCTGCCCTATAGAGGCCTCCGTAAAATTTAATAGTCTCTCCCTGAGTCGTCTGTCGATTCTTATGGACAGAGACATAGCAGCCTCCAGAGACCCAGGGACCTCGTATACCGCCAGCGCGTCTTTTAATTTTTCAGACAACCCCTGGCAGAACTGACTCCTAAGGGCCGAGTCATTCCATAACGTATCAGTAGCCCACCTACGGAATTCGGAACAATATAATTCAGCAGACCGGTTCTCTTGCCGAAGTCTACGTAGCTTAGACTCAGCCAGTGAGACCCTGTCCGGGTCATCATATACGAGACCCAGGGCTTCAAAAAACTCCTCCACTGATCGTAAGGCCAGAGAGTCTGATGGTAGGGAGAAAGCCCAAGCCTGCGGATCTCCTTGCAGGAGAGAAATTACAATACCCACCCGTTGTTCCTCACTGCCGGAGGATCTAGGGCGTAACCTGAAGAACAATTTGCAAGCTTCTCTGAAGGTTACAAATTGGTCTCTCCCTCCTGAGAACCTATCAGGTAAAGCCACTTTTGGCTCAGGAGTACCTTGGTTTCCCGTAGCAACGGTGGAACCCAAGGATGGCTGCTGCTGCTGCAGCACTGTTGCTTTTAATCCTGCTACTTCAAGGGATAATCCCTGTAATTGTTTCGCCAAAACCGCAATCGGATCCATAGTGGAACAGAAAAATACAAAGCAAAACAGCAAGCAAAGAAAAAAAAAAGAAATGTCACTTTTTTTTTTTTTCTTTTTTTTTTAAAGGCCAGATATACTGTCACGACCGCTACCCCAGCAGCAGTCGTGTCGCACCAGACGGAGGGGAAGGGGGACCCTTATCTACGGATGGGAATACACTGCGTGCAGAATTATTAGGCAAATGAGTATTTTGACCACATCATCCTCTTTATGCATGTTGTCTTACTCCAAGCTGTATAGGCTCGAAAGCCTACTACCAATTAAGCATATTAGGTGATGTGCATCTCTGTAATGAGAAGGGGTGTGGTCTAATGACATCAACACCCTATATTAGGTGTGCATAATTATTAGGCAACTAAATGGGTCAAAAGAAGGACTTGACAGGCTCAGAAAAATCTAAAATAGTGAGATATCTTGCAGAGGGATGCAGCACTCTTAAAATTGCAAAGCTTCTGAAGCGTGATCATCGAACAATCAAGCGTTTCATTCAAAATAGTCAACAGGGTCGCAAGAAGCGTGTGGAAAAACCAAGGCGCAAAATAACTGCCCATGAACTGAGAAAAGTCAAGCGGGCAGCTGCCAAGATGCCACTTGCCACCAGTTTGGCCATATTTCAGAGCTGCAACATCACTGGAGTGCCCAAAAGCACAAGGTGTGCAATACTCAGAGACATGGCCAAGGTAAGAAAGGCTGAAAGACGACCACCACTGAACAAGACACACAAGCTGAAACGTCAAGACTGGGCCAAGAAATATCTCAAGACTGATTTTTCTAAGGTTTTATGGACTGATGAAATGAGAGTGAGTCTTGATGGGCCAGATGGATGGGCCCGTGGCTGGATTGGTAAAGGGCAGAGAGCTCCAGTCCGACTCAGACGCCAGCAAGGTGGAGGTGGAGTACTGGTTTGGGCTGGTATTATCAAAGATGAGCTTGTGGGGCCTTTTCGGGTTGAGGATGGAGTCAAGCTCAACTCCCAGTCCTACTGCCAGTTTCTGGAAGACACCTTCTTCAAGCAGTGGTACAGGAAGAAGTCTGCATCCTTCAAGAAAAACATGATTTTCATGCAGGACAATGCTCCATCACACGCGTCCAAGTACTCCACAGCGTGGCTGGCAAGAAAGGGTATAAAAGAAGAAAATCTAATGACATGGCCTCCTTGTTCACCTGATCTGAACCCCATTGAGAACCTGTGGTCCATCATCAAATGTGAGATTTACAAGGAGGGAAAACAGTACACCTCTCTGAACAGTGTCTGGGAGGCTGTGGTTGCTGCTGCACGCAATGTTGATGGTGAACAGATCAAAACACTGACAGAATCCATGGATGGCAGGCTTTTGAGTGTCCTTGCAAAGAAAGGTGGCTATATTGGTCACTGATTTGTTTTTGTTTTGTTTTTGAATGTCAGAAATGTATATTTGTGAATGTTGAGATAGTCACCTGCACACACAGATATCCCCCTAAAATAGCTAAAACTAAAAACAAACTAAAAACTACTTCCAAAAATATTCAGCTTTGATATTAATGAGTTTTTTTGGGTTCATTGAGAACATGGTTGTTGTTCAATAATAAAATTAATCCTCAAAAATACAACTTGCCTAATAATTCTGCACTCCCTGTAGTATGGCCACCCCTGACTAACCCTAAGCTGGCACCTGTCTGCCCTGATACCCTAGACGGGGTGTGAACCCGTGCGGCGAGCAGGATGCCTAAACCCTCAGTCACCCTAAAAATCCTAGAGTGGGGAAAGGCCGATGGGAGCACTAGTCACCATCACTCATGTCTAGGAGAACAGCAGGGGAAGACAGCAACAAACAAACTATATCAGAGATAGACTTATCCAGTCACGAGCAGAGAAGGCGATCCCAATCACGACAGTCCACGCCGGACAAGAGCTCCACAGCAACACCATCAAACGATCTCCTTCAAAGGTCAGAATAGAACTGGAAGTAAGGACTATATCTGGCAATGACTGCAAGTGAAAGTGAAACTAATATAGTAGCTGGGAGTGGCAGACAGGACTCACCTGAGAAGGATGCCTACAAACTCCCAGTCAGGACAAAAAGGTTCACAAGGCAAAACCCAGATGACAAACCCTGAACCACGGAGCAAACTCACAAGCTATCGCGAGTAGCAAGTCGCTGCGACCTTCTCCTCCCAGACCTGTCTGGATCAGTCACAGTCGTGACAGTAACAGACGAATTACTGAAATGTATTTTCCTGTCCACAATGTAGAGTAAGGGTATATCACTGCCAAAAATTGGTGAATTTCACCCGACAATGTAACAGATGAATTAGTGAAATGTATTTCCCTGTCCACAATGTGAAGTAGGGGTATATCACAGCCAAAAATTGGTGAATGTCACACAACAATGTAACAGATGAATTAGTGAAATGTATTTCCCTGTCCACAATGTAGAGCAGGGGTATATCACAGCCAAAAATTGGTGAATGTCACATAACAATGTAACAGATGAATTACTAAAATTGTATTTTCCTGTCCAAAATTAGAGCAGGGGTATATCGCAGCCAAAAATTGGTGAATTTCACCCGAAAATGTAACAGACGAATTAGTGAAATGTGTTTTCCTGTCCATAATGTAGAGCAGGGGTAATTCACAGCCAAACAATGGTGAATGCCACACAACAATGTAACAGACGAATTACTGAAATGTATTTTCCTGTCCACAATGTAGAGCAGGGGTATATCACAGCCAAAAATTGGTGAATGTCACACAACAATGTAACAGATAAATTAGTGAAATGTATTTCCCTATCAACAATGTAGAGCAGGGGTATATCACAGCCAGAAATTTGTGAGTGTCACACAACAATGTAACAGACGAATTAGTGAAATGTATTTCCCTGTCCACAATGTAGAGCAGGGGGTATATCACAGCCAAAAAATGGTGAATGTCACACAACAATATAACAGACGAATTAATGAAATGTATTTTCCTGTCCACAATGTAGAGCAGGGGTGTAACAGATCTTCTGGCACACCGACCGGGTACCTCCGTCGATAGATGCTCCTATTGCTTCCCGAGGACTCCAAGCACTTCACTTGACACCGTAAGCACTGCAGACCCCACAAACCAACAAAGCTTGGTTGAGGTCTCGCCGTCTCCTACCCATCCTGGACCTACGACAAGGCTCCAGGCTCCAGTGGGTGAACCTCTCCTAAATCCAGAGAGCAGGAACAGCTCTTACAAGAGCTAGTAGTTATAGCCAGGGGAGTATAGAAAATCTTCAGCGTAGAGCACGGGTGTCAAACACAAGGCCTCGTCATGTGGCCCGCACAGCGATCGAGCTGGCGGCGGCGGCTGGGCACAGGGAGATGAGCGCTTCCATTGTGGAAGCGCTCATCTCCAGTCATCTGTATCGCCGTCCTCAGGACAGCGATACAGATGCCTGCCTGTGCTGCGGTAGGGGAGGGAGAGGCGTGTCCCTTTCCCTTCCTCTGATAGGCTGCCGGCCTAGTGCCTGCAGCCTATTAGAGGCCGGCACAGGCGGCGCGATGACGTCATCGCGCTGCCTGAGCCATACAGCGTGGGACACTGGCCAGAAGAGGCCTGCATCGCATCACTGACATGGAGGTAAGTATGTGTTTTTTTTATTATTTTTTATTATGTACAATACTTTTACTGGCGGGGGCTGTTATTACTGGCAAAGGGGGGGCTGTTTGTTATTACTGGCAAAGGGGGGGGCTGTTATTACTGGCGGGGGCTGTTATTACTGGCAAAGGGGGGGCTGTTATTACTGGGAAAGGGGGGGCTGTTATTACTGGCGGGGGCTGTTATTACTGGCACAGAGGAGCTGTTATTACTGACACAGAGGGGCTGTTATTACTGGCGGGGCTGTTATTACTGGCACAGAGGGGCTCTTATTACTGGGGGCTGTTATTACTGGCACAGAGGGGCTGTTATTACTGGGGGCTGTTATTACTGACACAGAGGGGCTCTTATTACTGGGGGCTGTTATTACTGGCACAGAGGGGCTCTTATTACTGGGGGCTGTTATTACTGGCACAGAGGGGCTGTTATTACTGGGGGCTGTTATTACTGGCACAGAGGGGCTGTTATTACTGACACAGAGGGGCTCTTATTACTGGGGGCTATTACTGGCACAGAGGGGCTCTTATTACTGGGGGCTGTTATTACTGGCACAGAGGGGCTCTTATTACTGGGGGCTGTTATTACTGGCACAGAGGGGCTGTTATTACTGACGGCTGTTATTACTGACACAGAGGGGCTCTTATTACTGGGGGCTGTTATTACTAGCACAGAGGGGCTCTTATTACTGGGGGCTGTTATTACTGGCACAGAGGGGCTGTTATTACTGGGGGCTGTTATTACTGGGGGCTGTTATTACTGGCACAGGGGGGCTGCTATTACTGGCATAGGGGGCTATTATTACTGGCACAGGGGGGGGCTGTTAATACTGGCACATGATTGGGGGCACTATAGGGGCATCTACTGAGGCCACAAAGAAGGGGTATTTTATATGGGCTCTCTGTACAGTACAATTTTATACTGGGACACATGGTGGGTACTATGGGGAAGGGGGGAGAGGAGTACTATGGGGTCATCTACGGGGGACACTAAGAAGGGGTATTTTATACTTGCAAATTATGGGGGACACTGAGGGCATCTACTGGAGCATTTTATACTGGTACATTATGGGGGGCACTAGGAGGAAGGAGGGTGTGGAGCACTATGGGGTCATTTACTAGGGGCACTATATAGGGGTATTTTATACTGGCACATTATGGGGGCACTATGAGGACATTAGCTCAAATGGGGGCATTACAAGGGGGTATTTTTTGCACTGTCACATTATAAGGAGAATTATTACTACTGGGGGGGGCATTATGGTGGGCTTTATTACTCCCCCATGGTATGACCCCCTAGTAGCAGCACCAGCCTCTCCCTGCTCTGCTATCCCTCTGCACCTTCTCCAAATACTTATTATGAAATCTTTCTCATTAGGATAAAACACCTCATCAGCTCCACCGAGCCCCCGGCCAAAGTGTGGAAGTGGCGTCCGAGATCCCCAAGGGCCAAGCCAAGTAACTAAGTTTTCCGGCCCTTTGAGGGTGACCAAACTGCTGATGCGGCCCCCGATGAATTTGAGTTTGACACCCCTGGCGTAGAGCAATCCCCAGTGTCGATCAGTTACCCAAACACCAGCCTCAACATGATGAAGGGTAAAACAGGAACTCTTTATTGAACACACATTATACACATTTTCCAACAAAGTTACCACCCACAGGGTTTTGTAAAAACAACCAATAAACACGTACAATACAGTAAAACACTCCCACACAAAATCCTCCCCTCTGCCTTTGATACAATTACCTTACACGGGTTAATGTAATCATAACAGGCAGCAGAATACACAATGTCTTCTGTCCTGGAGACAACCGAGGAGCAATTCAATTATCTCTCAGGACAAAGGGAAATCCCCAATACACACGTGGAGACAATAGGACAGACATCACTACTCAAATATACAATGTCCCACCCTTTACAGTACACATAGACATTTAACATATCCCAAAATGGCACGAATTAGACCAGGGGTTCAAAAGTTTAGCATGGGCTGATGAGAGGGCCCATAATCGTGGGGCAAGAGGCTGGCAAACAGGCCCCTCCAAAACCCTGTGGCGAGGTTGGTTTCGCCACAAGGGGTATATATCACAGCCAAAAATTGGTGAATTTCACCCGACAACGTAACAGATGAATTAATTAAATGTATTTCCCTGTCCACAATGTAAAGCAGGGGTATATGACAGCTAAAAATTGGTGAATGTCACCCAACAATGTAACAGACGAATTAGTAAAATGTAATTCCCTGTCCACAATGTAAAGCAGGGGTATATCACAGCCAAAAATTGGTGAATGTCACACAACAATGTAACAGACGCATTAGTGAAATGTATTTCCCTGTCCACTAGATAGAGCAGGGGTATATCACAGCCAAAAATTTGGGAATGTCACCCAACAATGTAACAGACCAATTAGTGAAATGTATTTCCCTGTCCACTATGTAGAGCAGGGGTATATCACAGGCAAAAATTTGGAATATGTCACCCAACACTGTATTAGACAAATTAGTGAAATTACTTCAAATAACATAAAATAAGTAAAAATAAAAAATTATAATCTTGATCTAGGAGGTGGAGGTCCATATGGAGAAGGAGGTTGAGGAGGCGGTGGACATAGCAGTGTAGGTGGAAGCGGTGGTGGAGGAGTAGGTAGCCAACACTGGTTTTTGGTTTTAATTAATTAATTTTTTTGTTTAAATTAGGGTACACCCCAAAACATTGGGAAATATATAAAATAAAACAATGAGAAAGTGCACTGGAGTATAACAACGGCTGGGTAAGGCCGGTATACATGTCTATTCTGCACAAGGTACAGACAAGTCCTGTGGGATCTATGCCTGGTTCATTTTAATGAAGGTGAGCTTGTCCACATTGGCTGTGGATAGGCGGCTGCGCTTGTCTGTGATAACGCCCCCTGCCGTGCTAAACACACATTCAGACAATACACTGGCTGCAGGGCGGGATAGCACCTTCAAGGCATAAACGGCAAGCTCAGGCCATGTGCCCAATTTGGAGACCCAGAAGTTGAAGGGGGCAGACCCATCAGTCAATACGTGTAGGTGTGTGCACACATACTGCTCCACCATGTTGCTGAAATGCTGCCTCCTGCTAAGATGTTCCATATCAGCTGGTGGTGCTGGTTGTTGTGGCATGCTGACAAGGCTTTTCCACATTTCGGCCATGCTAACCCTGCCTTCTGAGGTGCTGGCAGTGCCCCGGCTGTGTTGGCGACCTCTTCCTCCTCCTCTGCTTTCGCCTTGTGCTTCCACTGTGTCCCCTCTGTCAGGTGGGAATGCCATCAGCAGCGCGTCTACCAGCGTGCGCTTATACTCGCGCATCTTACTATCACGCTCCAGTGACGGAATTAAGGATGGTACGTTGTCCTTGTAATGGGGATCCAGCAGGTTGGCCACCCAGTAATCAGCACAATTAAGAATGTGGCCAACTCAGTGGTCGTTGCAGAGACACTGGAGCATGTAATCGCTCATGTGTGCCAGGCTGCCCAGAGGCAACGACAAGCTGTCCTCTGTGGGAGGTGTATCGTCTGTGTCCTTTGTATCCCCCCCAGCCATGCACCAGTGATGGCCATGAGCTGGTTTGGGTGCCACCCTGCTGTTCCTTCTCCACCTCCTCCTCCACATCCTCCACCTCGTCATCCTTCAGAACTGTGCCCTGGCTGGACAATTGAGTACCTGGCGTTTGTGGGTGCAGGAACCCACCCTCTGAGCCACTTGTGACTGACTGGCTTGAAACCCTTGTAAATGATACCTCTTCCTCCTCCTCCTGTGCAACATCCTCTTCCATCATTGCCCGAAGCGTTTTTTCAAGGAGGCATAGAAGAGGGATAGTAACGCTGAGAACGGCATCATCGGCACTGGCCATGTTGGTGGAGTACTCGAAACAGCGCAACAAGGCACACAGGTCTCGCATGGAGTCCCACCCATTGAAGTGGTGCTGTTCCTCAGAGCGTCTCACCTGTGCTGCAACTGAAACTCCACTATCGTCTGCTGGGTACCTTGTGGGTGAGCGGGAAGACCGAAGTTACGCTGCAGCGCTGACAGGCGAGCAGCAGCAGAGTGAGAATGCCGAAAGCGCGTACAGACGGCCTGCACTTTCTGCCGCAGCTCTGACATATTGGGGTATTTTTTCAGGAACCTCTGCACCACCAAATTCAGCACATGCGGCAGGCATAGGATGTGTATCGAACCGGCTAGGCCTAGAGCTGCTACGAGATTTCACCCATTATCGCACACCACCAGGCCGGGCTTGAGGCTCACTGGCACCAACCAGTCATCGGTCTATTGTTCCATGCCCGTCCACAGCTCCCCCAAATAGATACGTTTTAAAACGGCCTGCTGTCGTTTACCCCTGTCTGTGCTGAAGTAGGTGGTGAAGGTGTTACGCTGACCGGTGGAGGAGGCAGTAGAGGATGAGGAAGCGGAGTAGGAGGAGGAAACAACAGGAGGCAAAGAGAAACGCCCTGCAATCCTCGGTGGTAGAGGGACGTTCACCAAACTGCTATCTGCCTCAGGCCGAGCCGCCATTGCATTTACCCAGTGTGCTGTTAGGGAGATATAACGTCCCTGACCGTGCTTACTGTTCCACGTATCCGTAGTTAGGTGGACCTTGCCACAGATGGCGTTGCGCAGTGAACACCTGATTTTGTCCCCCACTTGGTTGTGCAGGGAAGGGATGGCTCGCCTGGAAAATTAGTGGCGGCTGGGAACGACGTACTGTGGGACAGCCACCGCCATAAGGCTTTTTAAAACTCTCCGTCTCCACCAGATGGAATGACAGCATTTCAAAGGCCAGGATTTTTGAAATTCTGGAATTCAGGGCCAGGGATCGCGGGTGGGTAGGGGATACTTCCTCTTTCGCTCCAGTGTTTGGGAGATAAACAGCTGAACGCTTCCATGGGATATTGTGGAGATGCTTGGTGACCCAGGTGGTGGCGTTGCTGGCACATCCTCTGTTTGTGGGATGGCAGGTGCCACTGTCACTCCAGAGGTGGATGAAGAGGCCGAGACTGCAGCAGAAGAGGAAGCAGAAGGAGCCAGAGACCTTTCCTGGTTTTTGAGGTGTCTACTCCACTGCCTGGTCATGCAGATTGTGCTCAGGTTTAGAACGTTTATGCCTCGTTTCAGGCTCTGATTGCACAGCGTGCAAACCACTCGTGTCTTGTCGTCAGCACATTGTCTGAAGACTGCCACCCCAGGGAACTCCTTGAAGCTGGCTTTGGAGTGCTCAGTCCCTTGGTGCGGTGGGCAGTAGCAGGCGTACTGTCTAGGGGATGGCCGCTCCGCTTTGCACCCTGCTCCCTCTTTTGCTGTGCTGGTGGCTCTGTGCGACCACCACCTCTTCCTCTGAACTAGACGGGTCACTCGCATGACCTTGATTCCATGTGTGGTCGAGGACCTCATCGTCATCCACATCATCTTTCACCCAGTCTTCACCCCTGGCCTCCTTGTCGGTCTCCACAGGACCACACTGCAGAAAGCCACAGCAGTTGGCACCTGTGTTTCGTCATCATCCGAGACGTGCTGCATCCTGAAACATAAGTGGTTGGGCATCGGTGCACTCAATCTCTTCCACTTCTGGGGCAGGGCTATGTGGATGGCCCTGGGAAACCCTGCTAGCAGAGTCATCAAAAAGCAGAAGAGACTGCTGCATGACTTGGGACTCAGACTGCTTGGCTGATTTGCAAGGGGGTAAGGTGAAAGACTGATGGCCATGGGCTGCAGGTGCCAACTCTGATCTTTCAGCAAGGGACTGGGTGGGAGACAATGTGAAGGAACTGTCAGCCACCCAATCTACTATCGCCTGTACTTGTTCTGGCCTCACCATTCGTAGAGCCACATTCGGCCCTACCAAATAACGCTGAAGGTTCTGTTGCCTACTCGCACCTAAGGAAGGTGTTTCACTTGTGCGTGTAGCTGGCACAGATCAACTACGTCCTCTCCCTGCAACAGGAGCTCCACCAACAGCAGCAGTACGACGACCAGGGCCACGTCCCTTATTTGACGCTCTCCTCATTCTTTGCGTTCACCCACCAAACTAACAGATGGTTTATGTCAGGCGACAATGTAACTGCCAATAGTCAACCTTGGAGTTGGGCAGTGCCGGTGTCATAAAGAAGAAACATTTATTGAGGTCACACAACAGTGTGACAGGCGAATGTTATACAATTACTTCACGGTCACAAAAAAAGTGAATTTGTCAACCAACAATGTAACAGCAGTATTGACTGGTTGTATTGGACTGTCAAAAATGCAGCAAAGGCCGCAAATGTAGTATCTTGCACAAAATGGGTGTTTTTTTAAAACCAGAATATAACAGCAGTATCTAACGCTTCTATTGGACTCTCAGAAATGCAGCAAAGGCCGTAAATGTAGTATCTTGCACAAAATGGGTGTTTTTTTAAAACCAGAATATAACAGAAGTATTTAACGCTTGTATTGGACTCTCAGAAATGCAGCAAAGGCCGCAAATGTAGTATCTTGCACAAAATGGGTGTTTTTTTAAAACCAGAATATAACAGCAGTATTTAACGCTTGTATTGGACTGTTACAAATGCAGCAAAGGCCGCAAATGTAGTGTCTTGCACATGGTGTCATATTCCACCACTAACCAAAATTGAAACACATAAAGAGACTTAGACATTGTCCAATTAAATAATAAGATATTTTATTTATAACATATAATAATTGTATTGGTATATAAAGGCCACAGTGTTTTTACTTTTCATATTCTTAGACAATCCAAATGATTTAAATCATAAGAACTAATTAAATCCAAGACCTTGTCTAAGACCCAAACTAGTCCACTCAAGGAGCGACTATTACCCTATCACCATCAGCAATAGCTAGATGGCTAAACCCCCGTAGCCAAATCTATTAAATTTTGTAAACCGACATTAAGAATGTCAAAACCTATTTCCGACAAAGAACTCTTATCAGAATTATATATCCCGGGAAGAAAGCCCTCCAATTCAGAGTGCCTACAAGTAAAACCATTAAAACAAATCATTACTTTTTCGAGGTGTTTGTTGATTCTCTTTTTTATTTTTTCTAGGAAACGCATATGAGTAGATTGCCATTCCCATTTTAAAATTATGTCCGAAAATGCCAACATAGTAGACGGCAGAATCATTTGAAGAGCTCTCATCTTACAAGTATAATCTTCCATTAAAATAGGAGTCTTAATAATGCCCAAATCACTACCGTCTAAATATAAAATTAATAAATTTGGAGCAGGCCATATTTTCTTAATTTGATAACAAGTATTAACCACATCTCGCAGTCTAATGTTAGGAATACCTTTCCAGAATATGTTTATGTTCTTACCAAAACCGAGGTTATCTGATTTAAACCTCAACCTTGAACGGTTACAGGCTTCGGAAACCAAATCAGACCCCACAATACAAATGTTCTTGGTATCTGAAACAAAGAATTAGTTTTTTAAAAGTAATTCTGGCCTTATATAAAGTTTGAATCTGTCAGAATTCCATCTGCCCAATTTCTTTATTATGTTAGTTTGAAGACCCATATTGTTCGCATAGGTCGCCGCACCTATGCGGAAAGAATGAGATGATAACTTTACATCACTTAATTTGAAATGAGACTTACATTTTTTCAACATGTAATTAAATTGATATCTAGTTAAAGGGGAGTGGTCAACATGCATGAATAATGGCCCAAACGAATTAGAACGAAAAGTTAACCACTTTTTTAAGTCCAAAACTGGGCAAATATCCATATTTTGAATTTTATTTAGTGACACCCAATTACCTAGACCTTTTTGGTCAGTTTTGGATTTCTTTATAAAAATACAGACCTTACTGTCGAAAATTTTTACATCAGATAAGTACAAAGGTGGTTCTGCATTTCTTTTTTCAGCTGCAAATTCAGAAATTCGAAGTGCACCGAAAAAGGCCACTATAAATGCTGTGCTAAAAAGTGAAGACTCATAAGAAGATGAACACAAATCCGGTAAATAGTTTACAAATTTAGTAAGATAAACAGTACATAAAGGTATAGTTCTTTCTTTAACTGGTGCCAACTTGTCAACTCCCTTAATAAATTGTTTTACACAAAAATTATTAGATATAGGAGTTACATTAAAACATTTTTGAAAGTAAGACACTCCTGTCAAGATTTTTTGAACATATCTTCCTGTCTTACCTGATTTAATGAGGTCTAACACAAAATGGATACAAGAGGCGGTAGTAGAATCCTAAGTATCGTAATTATTAACTTTGCAAAAAGTGGCCCAAAATTTCCAGGCTGACAAATACGCTGCCCAAGTGTTACTTGCAAGCGCATTTTTTAATAAGTCAAAAATTAAGATAGAATTATCTCCCACAACTGCGGTGGACATTTGATCCCTTCCGAATCTGCATCCGGTACTAGCTTCTTGAATATCTGGAATTCCTGCAGAGACAAAGAGTCGGCAATTACATTTTGTTTACCTTCGACGTATTTAGCCTTGAGCCAAATATTGTTTTCCAAACATAATAAGACTATAAATCTTAACGTAGTGGTTACTTCAACAGATTTTGCAGACAGATAATTTATAGAAAAAACGACACCTTTATTATCAGACAATAAGAGTATACGTTTATTTCTAAAGAAATATTTCCAGATATTCAAAGAAACTAAGACCGGGAACAATTCCAAAAAATTTATGTTTTTCATAAAAGGCTTAACCTTCCATGACCTAGGCCAAGATTCTGCAGACCATTGTTTATTAAAAAATGCACCGTATCCGACTGAAGCAGCAGCATCAGTTAATAACCTCAATGAATCTGAATCGACAAAATCTTCTTGCCAAACTGAACATCCATTAAAATTTTCAAAAAAATGAATCCAGATACGAATATCTTTTTTTTAAAGCTGCAGTAATCCTGATATGATCATGCGCTTTTTTTCTTTCCTGCAATGGATGCATAAAGACGCTTAGAGAACACCCTACCTAAAGGAATGACTCTAGAGATGAAATTCAGAGATCCCAAAACTGACTGTAATATCTTCACAGTGGTCTTTTTACATTGTAACAAAAATTTTAATTTTTTTAATGAAGAGTTAATTTTTTCTTCAGGAATCTTAAACAACATATTAACCGAATCAATTTCAATGCCCAGGAATTTTATACAGGTAGTTGGATAAATCGTTTTTTCCTCTGCCAAAGGAACATTGAAATATGAAGATATAAATCTAAATGTCTTTAATAAATTGGCACAATCATCAGACTGGGCATTGCCAATGAATAAAAAATCGTCCAAATAATGTATGGTGTAACCCCCTTTATAATGAGTCTCAAGCATCCATTGCAGGAAAGTAGAAAAAGCCTTGAAATATTGGCAAGATAATGAAAAACCCATAAGTAATGCCATGTCATAAAAATATTGACCATCAAAATAAAAGCCTAATGAATTATAACCAGACGGATTAATTGGGAGTAACCTAAATGCAGATTTGATGTCCACTTTGGCTAATAACGCTTTTGGTCCTGCTTTCCTTAAAAAATGCAAAGCCTGATCAAAAGATGCATAATGCACTGAAGCAGAGTCCTTATCAATGGAATCATTTAGGGAAGAATTAAATGGATAAGATAAATTATGAATTAAGCGGAAGCTACCTGGCTCCTTTTTGGGAACAAAACCGAGAGGGGAAATCCTAAAATTTTTGAAAGGGGGGGGAAGAGAAAGGGCCTGCAATTCTATGTTCCGCAATTTCATTGTAGATTTTTTCTAAAACCTTATTTTTATTAATAATAACAGAAAACGCATTTTTAACTAAAACACAACCATGACCTTTAAATTCCGGCACATAGAAGCCAGAAGAAAAACCTTCAATTAGTAGAAGGGCCTTCTCCCTGTCTGGAAAGAATTTTATACATTGAATTAATCTTTCCAGATTCAGAGGAGTCATTGGTTTTATTTCCTTCTTTATTATTAGCATTCTTTTTGAAGCATTTGAATGAGGGGTGAGCGCCTGCACAGAATGAGCATTCATGCCTATATTTGCAGTTACTATGCCATTTACAGGAGGCTTCATTATAGGCAAAACAAAATCCTTTCCTTGGAGATTAAATACAAAAATTATGAGAGCGTTGGGGCAGCATTAAATTAAGCCATAATCCAACGTCTTTGAATCCCCAACGAAGGTCAGGGTAAACCGGTAGTTTTTGTCATAGTTAAACCAAGCGGATCCTCCAAAACTTCTATAAGCCTCCAAAACTGATTCTAAATGATGGAACAGACCGCTACAAAGAGACGAGTGTTTTTCTCCTAAAATTGCAGCGAATATACAAAAAGCCTGAATCCAGGCAAAAATGCTCTTCTGTGTGCTCACTTTCTTTTTATCATCTTCTTCTTTTTTATCTTTAACAGATGGTAAAAGAGTTATTCACGGTTCCATATTTTTTCCTTTGTACTTGCGGATAAATGGAAACCTAGTGGAGTACAAGGGAAAAAACATTTGTCATTCTTTTCAGCCATCCTATGTTGATCCGAAATAAACTGACCCTCAGGAGCAATATGTTCAACAGGGGGAGACCAAGGTATATCTAGCCCTTGTACATTATCTCTCTGCTCTAGAAAGGATAAAAATTCCTTGAATAACTGAATATTATTAGTAGAAGACAGTATAGACTGATCCCCAGAATTATATACAGGGATAGCTGTAGATAAATTGTTACCTTGTGAGGATTTGCTTGTTGAAGGAGTTGAATCCTCTAATTGTAAATCGTGCTGTAAAATAATCGCACAGGGGGCACGAGCAGATGCAGTTAAACTGACAGATGATGAATGAGGCTGTTGCTTGCGATTGCCATACCCTCTGCTCGCGCCAGGTAGCGCAGCATTTTTCTTCTGCCTGGATCCTTTTGAATGCCGGACTGGAGAAAATTGATGTTTCTCCTTGCGAATCCTCTTCCTCCGTGGAGATGAATGTGGCTGCGATAATGCAGGAGAATCGACATCGATGACCTCTGCATTCCTCACTGGCTCTGCGCTCTCAATGTGAAAAGCAGCGCAGCCAGAATTATCAGAATGCAGAGCAGGATTCCCGGTGCTTGTCTCCATCAAAATACAGGATCGTAGCTATTCTTCACCACCTTGGGACGCGGCTCTCTCCACAAGCTGATTCTTCACTGGCAACTGCTGAATGCGCTGTAAGTAACTGAAATCTTCTTTTCTTACAGGTGTCTCGTGCTGACCATTAGTGTTGAGCGCGAATATTCGAATATCGAATTTTTTTTTCGCGAATATCGGCACTTCGCTAATTCGCGAATATTTTGAATATAGTGGTATAAATTCGATATTTCGAATATTCTTTTTATTTTTTTTATTGTTAGATTTTTTTCTTTCCCACTTCCCAAAAGTAGTTCTCACCTGTCCTTAGGATTCCTGGCTGCTCCAGTCAGTGACCGTTGCCGCTACTGCCGACTTCCGTGCTCATGGAGCGTCCCCATCACCATGGGAACGTTTCCATACTAGAATGTACTGTCGGATTTGAGAATTACGTTGAAATCGCAATTCGATTAATTCAAGTTATAATAATTGAATTGCGATTACAACTCAGCACTGCTATATTCCATATTCGTTAATTCTAGCCTAATATTGAATATAGCAGTGCTAAGTTGTAATCGTAATGCGATTAGTACAACTTGAATTAATCGCATTGCGATTTCAACTTGAACCTGGTTTACTATGGTTGGCTTGGTAGAATTAGCGAATATGACGAATGTATTCGTCATATTCTTCAAAACGAAGATAACGAAGTATTCTCCATCTTCGTTTTAGCTCCATATTTGTCAACTTCGTTAATTCTAGCAATCAAATAGGAAAGTTGACTCTAGAGACAGCTGTGTTTAATTCGCTATGCGATTATATTACTTTGCTTTTTTAAAAATTAAATAGAATAATTATAATACTTGATAATTATTAAAATTATTCTATTTATTAAAAAAAAAAGAAAAGTAATAAAATCGCATAGCGAATTAAACACAGCTGTCTCTAGAGTCAACTTTCCTATTTGATTGCTAGAATTAACGAAGTTGACGAATATGGAGCTAAAACGAAGATGGAGAATAATTCGTTATCTTCGTTTTGAGGAATATGACGAATACATTCGTCATATTCGCTAATTCTACCAAGCCAACCATAGTAAACCAGGTCAAAGTTGAAATAGACATTCGATTAATTCAAGTTATAATAATCGAATTTCGATTTCAACTTAGTGCTACTATATTCCATATTAGGCTAGAATTAACGAATATGGAATATAGCAGTGCTAAGTTGAAATCGAAATTCGATAATTATAACTTGAATTAATCGCATTGCTATTTCAACTTGGACCTGGTTTACTATGGTTGGCTTGGTAGAATTAGCGAATATGACGAATGTATTCGTCATATTCCTCAAAACGAAGATAACAAATTATTCTCCATCTTCGTTTAAGCTCCATATTCGTCAACTTCGTTAATTCTAGCAATCAAATAGGAAAGTTGACTCTAGAGACAGCTGTGTTTAATTCGCTATGCGATTATATTACTTTGCTTTTTTTTTAAATAAATAGAATAATTTTAATAATTATCAAGTATTATAATTATTCTATTTAATTTAAAAAAAAGCAAAGTAATATAATCGCATAGCGAATTAAACACAGCTGTCTCTAGAGTCAACTTTCCTATTTGATTGCTAGAATCAGCGAAGTTGACAAATATGGAGCTAAAACGAAGATGGAGAATACTTCGTTATCTTCGTTTTGAGGAATATGACGAATACATTCGTCATATTCGTCATCTTCGCTAATTCTAGATATCAAACCATTAGTAAAGTAACCTTAAGTTAAAATCGCAATAAGCGATTATTTAAATCGCATATTAATCGCGATAACTAGAATAATGACGAATATTCGATTTCGACGAATATGAAACGAATATTCTATTGAATATTCGCGAATTTCGTCGAAATCGAATATGGCACCTGCTGCTCATCACTACTGACCGTTACTATCCGACCAATCACGATCATCCAATACCCTCGAGGTCAAGTTCAGCCCAGCACTCATTACAGGTAAGTAATTAAACTTAACCCTTTCACTTCCACATACCTTTGCACATACCAAAAGGGGGTGAGTGTTCCATGACACCATGTCCCCCCTTTTGTATTCGCAAAAGATTATCTCAAAATGGGTGTTTTTTTTAAACCAGAATAAAGCAGCAGTATCTAATGCTTCTATTGGACTGTCACAAATGCAGCAAAGGCCGCAAATGTAGTATTTTGCACAAAATGTTTTTTTTTTTTTTTAAACTGAATATAACAGCAGTATTTAATGCTTGTTTTGGACTGTCACAAATGCAGCAAAGGCCCCAAATGTAGTATCTAGGACAAAATTGGTGTTTTTTTAAAACCAGAATATAACAGCAGTATTTAACGCTTAATGCAAATGTGATCGCACACTACATCCAGCACTCTGCCCTCCATGCTGGATGAGACATTGGTTTATATTTTGGCCAAAGCATAGTAAGCCACTCACCGCGTCAAGGCTGTCTCATGAGTGGCTTACTATGCTTTGGCCAAAATATAAACCAATGTCTCATCCAGCATGGAGGGCAGAGTGCTGGATGTAGTGTGCGATCACATTTGCATTTTCCGTTTGTATATGTATTTCGCCATAGCGATCTGCACCTACAGGCAGGTTGTGCTGACCCAACCCCTTATTTTTTTCTTTGTAGTATTTAACGCTTGTTTTGGACTGTCACAAATGCAGCAAAGGCCCCAAATGTAGTATCTAGGACAAAATGGGTGTTTTTTTAAAACCAGAATATAACAGCAGTATTTAACGCTTGTATTGGACTGTCACAAATGCAGCAAAAGCCGCAAAGGTACTATATGGAAAAAAAAAAAAGGATTTTTTCACCCACAGTTAAACAGATGGATTTATTGATTTTATTTCACTATCAGAATTGCAGTGCAGGCCGCAAAGGTACTTTCTGGCAAAAAAAAATATTATTCTTTCACCTACAGTGAAAGAGATGGATTTACTGATTCTATTTCACTATCAGATTTGCAGTGTCGGCCGCAAAGGTACTTTATGGAAAAAAATATATTTTTTCACCCACAATTAAACAGATGAATTTAACTGATTTTCTTTCACTATCACAAATGCAGTGCAGGGTGCAAATGTACTTTTTATGTCACCCCCTTGGTCCCTGAACTCACAGACGGATTCCCTATATTATTTTCCCGTCCCCTGGCACATATGCAGTGCAGGTGCACTTAAAAAATTGATATATGTTGCCCACTGAGCTAAAAGAACAGGATTAAATTATTGTCCCTGACACATATGCAGTGCTGGTGCTCTGAACTTGCACAAAATGGCCGCCGACGCCCACCTAACTAACAGACGGATAAAACTTATTTTTCTGTGTCACTGGGCTCAGGGCAGGGTACAAAAATGTTGCATTGCACCCACAAAAATAAATAAATCGCTGTATATTGCAGCGTTAACAACAAGTTCTGATAACAGATTCTTTCCTATTCTCTCCCTCACAGCAGCAGCATCCTATCCCTACACTAGTAAGAGCAGAGTGACGTGCGGCGCTACGTAACTCCAGCTTATATAGAGGCTGGGTCACATACTGCACTGGCCAATCACAGCCATAAGTGCTTCAAGACATATGGCATCAGTCACCGTGTGGTGAGAGGTCTCATCCACACCGGCGGCAGAGATCCATAAAATGGTAAAAAGTGCTAAGCGCCACTCCCTAAAACCATAGGTAAATACGGTACGAGACAATAAGTGGTAGAGATGAATAAAAGTAGATATAAAATGGGTGGATCAGAGGGGCGGGCACATGTGAGGATATCACAAACCCCCAGTGCAATATATGATCTTAGTGCCAAGGAAATAGCATAAGATTAAAATGCATAAAAGAGGTATTAAAAACATGCAGATAATTAACATAAAAATTGTGAGCACTCACTTCGCTGGGGGGTAGTCACCAGGAAAAACTCATGACACCTGTGACTTTAAACCCCCCCTGGCCAGGATCGCATGTAGAGTAGACAGAGATTGATGGCAGCATATACAGGCATGCTTCTGATCAATCGCTTGAAGCACTTTTGTCTTAGGTGTTTGATTACATCAAACACCCTTCTATAGCTGCCTACCTTAACCTGTTCTTATTTTTCCATTTCATACCGTCCCTCATCTGTCGCCGCCTTATTCCTTCTCTTCCTTTGGGATTTTGTGTGATCCCCCTGGATTGGAGTAACATCCCTTTTTTCTATTTTCATTTGTCAATCACAGCCATGCCATTAGTAGGCATGGCTGTGATGGCTTCTAAGGGCACATGAGTTAAACGCTTGTTGATTGGCTGCTCTGCAGCCTTTTAAAAAGCGCCATTAAATCGCTTTTACTGAAAAGTTCGGGTTCTGGTCCGGGCTCCAAAAATACTAAAGTTGGGGTTCGCTCAACCCTACTGAACACTTATTTAACGACATAAAACAGCATTTTCCTGCTGTCACCACTAGGGAGAGCTCAGTGCATAGAGAATTTACCAGCTTTCATAGACGTCACTGGTAGCTGTATAAATTCCTATTCACTGAGTTCCTCTTAGTGGTGGCTGCAGCAGTGGCATATTGGGAGTGGGACAGGACCAGGCTTAATAATGGAGGATTATTATTGTGGGTGGCATTGGTGGGGTATGCACAGAGAGAGTAATACTAGTAAAATTCCCATAGGCTTGCTGTGTAGCAGACTCCACTTAGGCCCCCACAGTAATAATCCTCCATATTAATTAATTGTCAACCCTTATTTAGGCCCCATGCTCCGGCAAACCCCACTGACAGTCTTACTGGGAATTTTAATTATACTACTCTCAGTAAGGCTGGTCAAGCCTGTGCATGTAGCCTAAATGGGGATTGGCAATAGATTATTTAACTTTGTCGTAACACCTGACATCATAGTGAAACACAGGCAGCACCTGGCCACAATGACTGGGATCAGAGATGATACTGATCCTGGTAATTTAACCCATCAGATCCCGTGGTCAATAGTGACTGTGGCATCTGAGTGGTTAGGTGTTATCCAAATATCCAAACGATTTACATGTTTCAATGTCCAAACAATTAAAATATAAAAATGTTTTCCCTACGTGCTTAATGCCATAACTGAAGAATGTGTGATTCGCCATTTTTTGGTTACATTGGCCCTCCCAAAAAAATAGCAAAAAGTGATCAAAAAATTATATGTCCCCCAAAATAAAAAATAGAGCTCATCCTACGAAAAACAAGCCTTCGCACGGCTCTGCAGACAAAACATAAAAAAATTATCGGTATCAGAATATGGTGATGTTAAGAAAATTTGAAAGAGTTAATAAAGAGGAAGAATTGGCTACAGCTACATGACCACAAGGATCGCAGTGTATCAGTTCTACCATAGAATTGGGTCGCTGTGCGACATACATGTACATTGTATTGATTCTGTATGCACTTGTGTCGGACTGGTATCTACCACCATATGGTCACTGTATGGTGGTAATATCGATCTTATATTGTATTATATGCAGTGTCAGCATGGTGGAATATGAAGTCACTAAGAGGTGATAATACATGTTCATGGTATTTGTCACTTATATAGTCTTGTTATTGGTAATATTGGCGTGTGTGGTTCTATGAAAAGGCATGCACCCACTGGTCACGGGGCGCAATTCTAGGTTTGGCCTGGGTGCCGGCAACACATGCTATGCCACTGGGCTGCAGGCAACTAGTTTTAGGATATAATGGATACAGTGATTTATAGGCATTTGGGGAACATTTATCAATGTATTTATGGCAGATGTCTGGTATAAAGACATTGATAAATATGAGGACAGATTTATCATGAGGTGAATTTTTCTAAAGTACAGTAATTTGGGGACTTTTTAAAAGGTTGCAGTTATATTTTCCCCCCAGTTTTAGTGTGGTGTAAAAATGCAAAATGTTAAAATAATATTTGCACAAAGAAGCCCAAAATCTATTTTGTGGCTTTTTGAAGCGAGAATTCTGGAGTTAAATGCTTGATAAATTTCCCTCATGACATTCAGAAAGATAAAGCCAAGTAAAGTGTGGGAAAGTGAGACCTTTTTTTTTTTTATAAAAGTGTCCTTCATGAATAATAAAATATTAATTGTAATAAAATAATAAAAAATAGTATATTTTTTTTTTTAATCTTACAGGAGGGCCCTTACTAAGTTTTACTATGGGCCTATAATATATGTGCACACTCCCACTACTAATGCCTTTTTCTTGTCAGATGTGGCCTTTTAAATTCAAGAAAACAAAAAAAAATCTGCTTCCCATTTTAGACAAAGTAATATAGTAAGTTAATGGGAAATGCATTGCTGTAAAACTGGGATGTGTGAACAAAGAAACTGGAAATGTTTTTACTAGTTCCTTCTAATATGATTTGACCCCGTTATCGCAAAATACATCAGTCTTACAGCCATGTGAACAAATGGCCTACAAGTAATCCTACTGATATCCCTTAACTATGCACATTATGATGGATCTCTAAGAACGCATCCCCAGTGATAGAGTCAGCTTTGCAATTACTGAATAGTTCTTTATCTTTATTTTTGTCACTTTCATTTAGAAATCAATTTTCTCCATTTACAGGAGTAAAGCAGCATAATCCAATGTAAGCACTTGATGGCAGCAGAGAACTTTGGAATAAATGTGGATTGCTGTATAGTATTTCCGGCAGTAGTTCAAATACAGATTTGATAACAGTAACAGGCACGATGTGCGATAACAGTAACAAAGAAGACTACACACTTGATTCAGTAAAGGTATTCAATTATACGTGACTTACTAAATAGCCGGCTAATTTTATCTTTATTCACTTCTAGGCTTGTAAAGCTATCTATATAGTATAAGTAGTATTTTAGCATTTTATAGAATTTTGTTCATGCTGAATTTGCCCAGGTGGCATAAGAAAAAAAATGTAATTTCTTGGCTAAAATTTTGACACAGTGAACCCAACATAGCTAAAGGGGAGTGACCAGTCAGTGATGTCTCTTTGGGTACTTTCACACTATCCGGAAAACCATATGCAAACAGAAATCATTTTTTTCCAGATCCGTCTCATGCAGTATTATCCGGAATAATGGATCCGGTATTTAATTTTTTCCAAAGATCAAAAGGGAAAATAGCTCCTCCTATGTCCCGGCGCATGCGCAGACCGGAAAACCGGATCCGGCAATGCGGCAATTTCATGAACACTTGGTCGGATCCGGCATTAATACATCTCTATGGAAATGAATGCCGGATCTGGCAAGTGCGGTGGTGTTTCGGGATTTTGGCCGGAAGAAATACAGCAGCATGCTGCAGTATGTTTTCCGGTCAAATACCGTACAAGGGACGGAATGGAAAACATCCTGATGCATACTGAACGGATTGCTTTCAATACAGAATGCATTAGAATAAAACAGATGCGTTTTTTTTTCCGGTATTGAGACCCTTTACCAGATTTCAATACTGGAAAAGAATAATGCTAGTGTGAAAGTACCCTTAGAGGCATGAAACTGTATCTGCAGGTAACACTCATGTCGCTCTGAACAAGGCAGAATACGTATCTAATTAAGTAACTAGGACAGGCACTCTACACTTGAAACCACCCAGAAAAATGTATCCTTAGATGAGTAGTCAATATTTCACAACTACATTCACGACAAATAAAACCTGTTCAAGAACATAATAACAACAGATGTCTTGAGTAAATATAAATGGTTTGGATAAATATAACAATGGCTCACCCTCTTGTCACTTTGAAAATGGTGCTCTATCAAATTTACTCACCCAGTCTAGTGTAACAATTGATCATATGTAGCTAAATCAGGCACTCAGCATCTAAAACCATCCTAGGACGGTATATATTTCATATAGTAATTTATTATAACACAATTATGTTAACATTTTACATAAAATCTGTTCAAAAACATAATAAAAAACTATAAAAGTAGATCAGATGAAAAATTTAATGAAATTACAAGGTATAAAACCAAAATAAATGAGTATAAAAGCAAAATCACCCTATAGGTTGTGTGGGTAATAGGAACACTGGATGCTAGTAGAACAGCAAGGATGGTGTAGTAGCCGTCCAATACGTAACAGTGATCAATGTTGAGTACTCACTGTTAGTAGTAGGTATTTGCCGGCCGTGGCATCCCACGTGGTGGTTTGCAGACTCACCTCTACCTCTGTGTCTCTTTATTTGGTGCGGGTAATATTACCTTTCTCTCGGTAGAGTTCTTACGGGCTCTGTAGCTTATGCGATGATTGGCGTCTCATGTGTCAACACGCCAACCTCGAGCTGCCCGGTTCTTTTCAAAGATGGAAAGTTGCAAGAAGAAAGTTGTGATATCTGTGGAGAGCTCCACGCAGCTTTTAATAGAAGAGTATTATCTTCATATTTCCATGGTATATTAAGTAAGTGGGTCCCGGATCCTATATGTATGTCTGTTCACGCTAGACGCGTTTCGGAGTTTAAACTAACTCCTTCTTCAGTGGCGCATACATTTGGACATCCTACCCACTTATATATCCATCTTCTCAATCATCATAAAGACCCAAACTGCACTCTTTCAGTCATCAGAGACCCAAAACTGGGTTCTTTGTTTTACCTCACTTTTTGCCAACATTATTTCTCCAAGTGTTCAAAGTGGATCTTATATGTATTTGCTTCTACTCAGATATTTCAGTTTTCTTCTTATTAAGATGTTATCGTATCATAATAAAAAAAACGCATTGCGATTGCTATGCGTTTTCAATGCCTTTTTTTTTGCATACTCATGTGTTTTTTAATATTCAGTTGCCTTTTGTCTTCCATTATAGCAATTTATAGTTATTTTTTTTATAAGTTTGCAAAGTCATAAAAACAGAAAATGTAAAGATGAATTGAATAAAATAAAATAAGGAAACATAATATAAAAATAATATAATAAAACAAAAATAAAAAATATAATATCCAAAAAATATAAACACTCAATTGCGCCAACAAACTGGAGTTGGTGTCCAGTTTTGTATGCATATAGAGGACCGTTGTATCATTTTGTCATCCAAAATTGCCTGTTCTCTTTTTATAATTAATACCACATATATTTGTGGGATATAATCACTAATATGTAGTTGTTTATATTTTTTATTTTTTTTATTCTTTTTCTTTCTAGTAGATTTCTTGTTAAAAAAAAATTTTTTCTAGGTTTCTCTTCCTACTGGGCTTTGAGGAATGCGAGGGATGGACGTACAGGATGGGGGCCTTCTGCCAAGGGGAGATCGGAGTGTTGGTAACAAAGCTTGACTCCGATTTCCCATCAGCGAAAGGCACCCACCCTTATTTCTACACAAAGCCGGACAATTCCAATTCAGCGTTGAGGCCCCCAGGTAAGAGTGTATTAAAGTCAGAAATTCTCCTAGACTCTAGGAGTGACATCCTAGTTATGTGGTTTCCCCCTCGCAAATGTCTCTCCACCTTTTCAAGGGCTGCAAAAGTCAAACCTGTTGGATCTTTATTGTGAAACTGTTTGAAATGTTTTGATAAGGAGTGTTTTTCATAACCATTCTTTATATTTGTTATATGTTCCGATATTCTTTTTTTGAGTGTTCTTTTTGTCCTCCCTATGTGTTGTTTTTGGCAAGGGCATTGAATGATGTAAATGACATTAGTGGAGCTACATGTCAAAAAATCCCTTATTTCGTAAAGGAATTTTGTGTAGAGCTGACTTTCAGTGTTTTTTTTTTAATATAACTTTTTAGCAATTATTACATTTTTCACATCTATGAAAACTTTTGATGTTGAGCCATTTGTGTATAGAGTGTTCTCCCCTTTTATTTGGTTTGATAGATGGTGCTACTTTCAGTCCCAAATTTAGGGCTTTCGTATAAATTATCAGGGGGATGGTAGTAGTTAAAGGGCCTATGAGTTTGTCCTTTAAAATATGATTGATGCCAATGTCGTTTTGTGATTTGTTCTATTTTCTTATATTGTGCATTGTAAGATAAAATAATACGTATGATATCCTCTTCTTGTCTTTTATCTAGATTATTAGTCTCTATTGAGAAAAAGGACTGCCTATCCATATCTCTTACTTTGGATAAAGATGTCTCGATAATATCTAGTGGATACTCTTTTGTTTTATAAATTGTTCTTTCATTTCTTTCTCTTACTCCTCAAATCTATTTTTAGTACAGTTTCGTTTTATACAACGGAACTGTCCCATCAGTATGCTGAAGAGCCATCTTGGTAAATGGCAGCTAGAATACAAAATATAGCTATTTTTTTTTACTGGTTTGTGATAAGTGCTGCAAATCAGTCTATCTTTATCTACCGTAATTTGCAAATCCAGAAATTCAAGTTGGGATTTATTAATATTTGCGGAAATTTTTTAATTGTTTGGATTTATATTTATTCCTCCCAAGAACAGCTGAAGTTCTGTTTCACTTTTTTGCCAGATGAAAATAATGTCGTCGATGTATCTATGCCATAGCACCAGGTCTGTCTCCAGTCTGGGAGTGATGTGTTGGTGTTCCCATTGCACCATAAATAAATTGGCGCAACTGGGGCCCAACCTCATGCCCATGGCAGTTCCTCTTATTTGCAGAAAATAATCTGACTCAAAGTAAAAATAATTATGGGTTAATATATACTGTACTTCCTCTGCTAAATATTCTATTTGTTCCACACAAAATTAGCCGCTCATCTCCAGTTGTGTTTTTATAGCTGCAATTCCTTGATCATGGTCTATCATAGTGTAAAGTGAGTTAACGTCTAATGTGCCTATAATCCAATGGGGTTCGTACTTTAGATTTTCAATAATCTGTATAATCTGTGTAGTATCTTTTATATATGCCCTTGTGTTTTTTACTACTAGTTGTAAAATCCGATCTATGTACTGGGACAAATTCGATGTCAAGGATCCTATACAAGAGATGATTGGTTGTCCTGATGGATCTTCCTGGTTTTTATGTATTTTAGGTATGCAATAGAATACAGGTAGCCTTTGTTGTGTACTTAATATGAACTGATATTCCTGCTCTAAGAGTATTTTTTTTCTCCAATCCTTTTTTACAATATTATACACGTGTTTGATTAAACTCTTTAATAGGGTCCCCCTTCAATTTTTTTGGTTTCTGTGGTTTCTGTGGTTTATGTGGTTTCGTCTGGTAGCTGTCTTCTAAATTCCTGATTATATCGTTCTGCCTCCAAAATTACGATGGCCCCCCTTTGTCTGCTGGCTGAATTATTATATTTTCCTGTGTTTGTAATTGTTTTATGGCTCGAATTTCATATGTCGTAAGGGTATTTCTTTTTATTGTTGTATTTTTCATTCTTCTTATGTTAGTTTCTACACACTTGTGGAAAGTGGCAATTTCTTGGCCTATTTCTTGTCTTGAGTACATTTTGGACTTTTGTTTCAAATCTGTGTGTTTATATTTATAATTTACATTTATCTCCGGTGTCGTGTTTTTTTTTAGGAAATATTTCTTTAGACATAACTTCCTAAAAATTATTTTAGTCTAGCTGTGGGTGCAAATTTTAGTCCCTTATTAAGTAACTTCACTTGTGCTTCCGTTAATGTAACTGAACTTAAATTCGCTATAGCAGTATGTTCAGTTGTTATATCTACTATTTTTTGTGATTTGTTCTTTTTTCTTTGTCCCCTCCGTACTGTCTTTTTCCTGTTTCCTGTTTCCTGAGGGTATTCTTTGTGATATTGTCTCTGTGTGTTTTCCTTTATGTGATTTGGTGTTGAATATTGGTGTTAATTCCGTGAATATGGTGTCCTGTGTTGGTATTGTGCTCTGGAATCTCGTTCTTGATTGGTATATCTGTGTCTCAGATTGTATTGGTGCCTCGTGGGTGATAATAGATGGTGAGATTGTTCTGGTGACTGTTGGGATGTCTGTCGAACATGTGATTTGTGATGTGGGGGAGTTCTGTCTAATAAATGGTGGTTTGATAATGTTTCAAATCTATTGGTGACAGGGACAGCGAATCTTGTTTGTGTATTATAATTTTCTATTTCTCGTGTTTGTCTATAATCTTCCCATTTGTGACGCTGTTTTTTATGTTCCTCTCCCTTTTGTTCAGTTCTTGAGTTGTTTCTATATTTTTTTATTTTCTTGATGATGATCTCCTGTTCTGTATTGTCTAAACCTTTGCATAATCTTTCCTGCCATATGTTGAATTCCTAATTTTCTTGGAAGTTTATCTATTATATCCTTCATTTGATTTATTTTAGCTGTTATTTGTTCTAGAATTTGAGTCCTTCTTTTGATAATCATCCGTATTAAAGCCGTTGATTGTGTCATAAAGAAGGAATCCTATTCTTTATTAAATTCTGTACGAAAGTCTTGGGCTGAGTTTTGGATGATAGTAGACCTTTTGGGATTTAGCCATGTTCTACATATTGATTCAATGTCCTTATTTCCCATCTTTGTTTTAATTGTTTCTGTAGAAGGGTTTCTAGTTCCCTGAATATCTCAGATATTGTTCTATCATTTAATTTGTTGTTTCCCATTAATACTGATTCTTCAAATACAAAAGTCTCTACTTTTATTCTCAGTGAACCTATTGCCCACACAACCTATAGGGTGATTTTGCTTTTATACTCATTTATTTTGGTTTTATACCTTGTCATTTCATTACATTTTTCATCTGATCTACTTTTATATTATGTTAATAAAAAAATTTATTATGTTTTTTGAACAGATTTTATGTAAAATGTTAACATAATTGTGTTATAATAAATAACTATATGACATATATACCCTCCTAGGATGGTTTTAGATGCTGGGTGCCTGATTTAGCTACATATTATCAATTGTTACAATAGATTGGGTGAGTCAATTTGATAGAGCACCATTTTTAAAGTGACAACAGGGTGAGCCATTGTTATATTTATCCAAGCCATTTATTTTTACTCAAGACATCTGGTTTTATTTGTTGTGAATGTAGTTGTGAAATATTGACTACTCATCTAAGGATACATTTTTCTGGGTGGTTTGTGAGTGCCTGTCCTAGTTACTTAATTAGACACGTATTCTGCCTTGTTCATAGCAACAATAGTGTTACCTGCAGATACAGTTTCGTGCCTCTAAGGGTACTTTCACACTAGCATTATTCTTTTCCGGTATTAAAATCCGGTCAAGCGTCTCAATACCGGGAAAAAAACGCATCAGTTTTCATCTAATGCATTCTGAATGGAAAGCAATCAAGTTTCAAGTATAGAGTGTCTGTCCTAGGCAATAATTGTTTTGACGGGGTGAGTCAAAGTGTCAAGAGCACCACATCCAGAGCGACAAGAAGGTGAGCCGCTATACGAGTACGTATCTGATGATCATATTTGCCTGAATCATATTTACCTGCACCTATTTCCGGCAACCTCACAGCGGCATGATATTATCTAGTATTAAATTCTGCTACCTTGAAGTTAAAGGCATTGTCTCACTTCAGCAAATGACATTTATCATGTAGACATCTGTAGAAGTGATGGCAGACCTGAAGCTTTGTAGGTTGCAGAAATCACTCCATTCCATCTAGCAGGTGACGCTAGTGAGGCTCATCCCCGTCACCGCCTGCCATTAGCTGCTCCCCTTCCGACACTAGATGTTTTCATCTGAGCATGGGGAGAAGCAGCTGCGGTGGTGCGGGGACCAGGAGCAACGCAGGGAATGAGGAGCCAGTTAAGTAGAATCAGTGTGAAGGGCCCGGCATATGGGGGAGCATTTGTTAGTCTCAGATAACCCCTTTAAAAGGCTATGTACACTTTTGGGGACAATTTTTTTATGGTTGTATTTTACCAATGTTGGGCTAAAAAAAACATTTTTTCAGTTGGTCTTTATTAAAAGTATTGAGCCGTTCTGTCACAAAAGGTTACTTGTTTTTCTAGCTGTGAGCATCCTACTTTCACTTTGTGCCAGTGATCTAATAACCCTTATCTGTAAATTACTAAGAGGTCATAAACACTTATTTAAGCCACATTCTTATCAGTAAGATAAGCAGAAAGAAAAAAATGTAGGCGTGCTCAAACCCCGCCACACCGAACACGGACCAAGCCAGGAACCATGGCGTTAGCAAAGCAAAAAAGGAAGAGGGGGTCCAGCTCGATTAAAATGTTATACATGGAAGGATCGCTATTGTTCCTGATCCGAAACATGTAACTGGAGTGTAACTGGCTTTTACCTGCACTGAAAAATAAAGGTAACATTTTAATCGAGCTGGACCCCTTCTTCCTTTTTTGCTATCAGTAAGATAAGGTTTGAGCTTCAATGAGTGTTTATAAGGTCAGAGAGCAGAGATAAGTAGCCCCGTCAGCAAACCAACTGATGGAAAAAAGAGAAAATCCACAGGCTGCTACTAGAGCATCTTAGGTCTATACAGAAGCATTAATTTTAATGTAAATTTGTTTTCCCTTAGTCCTAACAGCAGCGCAAGTGGGAGTTCTCCCCTGTGAAACCAGCAGAATAGGTGGAATTTTTATTGATAAAATTACTACCAAAGATCAATTAAACAATTAACCCACCCCCATAAAGGGACGCCCGTCCCTAAGACAGTGCTTTATCATCAAGTATACAAAACCAAAAAAGGTCGGGTGGGAAATTTGTGTGCTGCTGTTAGGACTAAGGGAAAACAAATTTACGTTAAAATTAGCGCTTCCCTTTCGTCCTAACCAGCAGCACAAGTGGGGACCTAGCAAGGAGCAAAAACAGACAAATTGGGAGGGTCCCGTTCACTTTTTTTTAGGAGAGGGCGGTATTCAGAATGGTACGTCCAAACGCCACCCCTTCCAAACGCCTGGAATCTAGGCGATAATGTTTAACGAAGGTGCTCTGAGAGCCCCAGGACTCTGCAGCACAGATTTGTTCTAGGGGAACCAATCTTTTCTCTGCATAAGAGGTGGACACTGCCCTTGTAGAGTGGGCAGTGACAAAGGATGGAGGAGCCAAATCCTGAGCTAAAAAAGCTTAGCGGATTGCCTCTTTTACCCACCTACTCAAAGAGGGTTTCGAGGCCTTAAGTCCTTTGTTTTTCCCTGAAAAGGACACAAGGAGGTTTTTGGATCTTTTGAAGTCCATAGTTCTGTTCAGGTAAATTTTGAGATTTCTTGATATGTCCAAGGAATGGAGGGCTTCTTCCTCAGGAGATGCGGGAGAGGGAAACAAAATCGGTAAGGTAATCATCTGATTAGTGTTCCTGAATGATGGAACTTTGGGAACAAAGGTCGGTAGAAACCTCAACAGGACCCTGTCCTAGAGGAAGAGGGTATAAGGCTCAGTGGCCGCCAAGACCTGAAGTTCTCCAATCCTTTTCGCCAAAGTTATGGCCAACAGAAAAGTGACCTTTAAAGATAAAAATCTACTGTTTCCAACGGTTCAAAGGGGGGAGAGGACAACCCCTTTAGAATGACAGATAAATCCCATTCAGGGAAAGGTCTCAGGATGCTAGGTTTTAGTCTTTTGGCTCCTTTGAGGAACCTCCTGAGTAGGGGGTCTTTAGCTAAAGATCTGCCTAAAAAGGCAGAAAGAGCACTAGTCTGAACTCTGAGTGTTGACGGGTTTAGACCCTTGTCCAGGCTATCCTGAAGAAATTGTAGAATAGCTGAAAGAGGAGGATCTGAGGGTACAACCTCTTTAACAGCACACCACTGAAGGAAGATCTTGTATATCCTTGAGTAAGCTTTGTTTGTGGACGCCGCCCTGGAGTGTGAAATGTTTCTCAAAACCTCTGCAGAAAGCCCTCTAGCTTCTAGTAGGGACCTGTCAATCTCCAGGCTGTCAGACTGAGTCTCCTCAGATCTAGGCAGGGACCTGTATCCTGATACACTAGGTCCTGCATTAGGGGAAGTCTCCAATATGTGCCCTGACTCATCTTCATAAGCTGGGTGAACCACAACCTCTTCGGGCAGAATGGTATTATCGCAATGACCGTGGTCTGGTCTTGCTTGATTTTCGTCAATACCCTTGGTATCATGGAAATTGGAGGGAATATATATGCCAGCCTGAACCTCCATGTTATGGACAGAGCATCTATCACCATAGGATTGTCCTCCTTGTAGAGGGAACAGAATCTGTTCACCTTGGCGGTCAACCGGGTCGCCATCAAGCCGATCTCTGGAGTACCCCACCAGAGAGTGATTTGGGTGAAGACGTCTCTGTTCAGCGACCATTTGCCTGGGACTGGTAGACCGCGACTCAGACGATCTGCAACGATGTTGAGATCCCCTCTGATGTGAACAGCCGAAAGGTGGGATAGACTGATTTATGCCAGAGAAAGAATTAGACCAACTTCCTGGAGGAGAGGTTGAGATCTTGTGCCTCCCTGTCTGTTGATTTAAGTGACTACCGTCATATTGTCCAAGCGGACTCTTACCGCCTTCCCGCGGATAAGAGGAGCAAAATGGCAGAGAGCGAGACGAACTGCTCTCAATTCTCTCAGATTGGATGAGAGAAGCCTCTCCTGCGGACTCCAAGTACCTTGTACTGGATTCTCCTCCAGATGGGCTCCCCAACCTAGAAGGGAGGCATCTGTAGTCAACGTGATCCAACAAGGTTGAATCAAGGACCTCCCATCTGATAAGTACCTCCACCACCTGAGGGAGGAACGGACTTCGGCAGACTGGGAGTGTGTCTTGTCCAACCCCCTGGGTTTGTGATTCCACACTGCTAACACTTCCTCCTGAAGTGGACATAGATGCCATAGGGCCCAGGGAACTGCTTCCGCAGACGCTGACATGTGGCCTAACATCTTCATGAGAGTTCTGATGGACACTCGCCGAGGGACCACGAGGAACTGCACGGCTCTTATTACCTGACCCTTCCTCTCTGAAGAGAGAGAGAGAGAGAGTCATCTTTTCGGAGTCTGCAAGGAAGCCCAGAAACATCCTGGAGGTAGACGGAAGGATTTCAGATTTTTTGCAGTTTATAAGCCAGCCCAGACGCTGGAGAGACTGAAGAGCCAGCTGAAGATGAGATAAAAGCTCGTCTAGAGTAGCGGCTTTTGGAAGCCAGTCGTCTAGGTATGGGACTATCTCTAGTCCTTGAAGCCTGAGTTGGGCGACAACCGGAGCCACAACCTTGGTGAAGGTGTGGGGAGCGGAAGAAATGCCAAAGGGCAGCACAGCAAACTGGAAATGCTTTACCACGCCCTTTATGGAGACCGCAACTGTTAGGAACTTCCTGTGAGCTGGGTGAACTGGAATGTGAAGGTTGGCGTCCTTCAGATCTATAGTGACCATGAGATCCCCTGGATTTAGAATACAGATTAGCGAACAAATAGTCTCCATCCTGAAGCGCTTTGGCTTTATGAACCAATTTAGGTAGCGAAGATCTATGATCATACGCCAATCGCCCGAAGGCTTCGGGACTAGGAATATGGGGGAGTAGACTCCCAACCCTCTTTCGGGAGGAAGGACCTCCTCTAAAGCCTTCTTTTGCACATAAAGGAGGACGGGGTGAGTCAGAGGCTTGGTAAGGACAAACTTGTCTTGGGGAAGGGACGGGAAATCTATCCTGTAACCGACAGTGATTATATCCAGGACCCACTGGTCCTGGATGTTTTGCAGCCAGGCCTGCTGAAATAAAATTAGGCGACCTCCAACCGGAGGAGAACTGAAACTTTGTGCACTGCACAGAAGGTTTGGAGGGGATTGGGGAGAGTCATAGATCTGCCTTACGGTCTTTCCCACTACCGCGTCAGCGTCTGGACTAATCCTAATGCCTCTGGGATCTGGAGGAACCTTGAGTCCTTCTTCCTCTGGCCCTACCACGAAAGGTTTGCTGGGGGAGGGATATCCCCTTCTTATCGGCAAGGCTCTCCATTAATTTGTCCAATTCAGAGCCAAAGAGCCTCCCTGGTTCGTATAGGAGGCCACAGAGATTAAACTTGGAAGTATTATAGGCAACCTAGGGGCGCAGCCATAGAGGACGATGGCTAGCCGAGGAGAGGGCCATGCTCTTCGCGGCCAGCCTGAGGTGCTTAGTAGCAACATCGCACAAAAAATCCGCGCTGAGAAGCAAAGTTCTGAACTGATCCAATACATCAGTTCTGAAAACACCAGATTCCAGATCCGACTGAATTCTAAAGAAGCGGGACTAAATGAAATCTGCCACCTCTGAACAAGCAACTGCAACAGAAGCAGAAGCTGCTGCCGCAGAATAACTTTGTCTCAGAGTGCACTCAGCCCTGCGATCTAAAGGTCATCATCGGAAGGCACTAAAGTCCTTTTAGATAACTTCGATATTGCCATATCGACCTTCGGAGGCAGTATCCAAAGCTCTGATTCCGACTCTTGGAGAGGGAACATCAGTTTAAACCTCTTGGTGAGGACCAGACCTTTTTCAAGATGCCTCAATTCGGTCAGCATCAGTTTCCTTAAATTTTCGTCCACTTTAAAGGCCCTTGGCCCCCTAGAGGTGGACGGTGGAGCTTCCCCTTGCTCAACATCCTGATCCCTTGATCGGGATGGAGCGTAAAAGTCTCTGTGTCTTCTCGGCAGGAAAACGGTAGATGGTATCTTCTTCACCCGAAGAGGAGGAGTGGTCTTCCACAGATATGACGTCCTCAGCCATAGGTACAGGGCCTGGAGAAGATATTCTGGCCCTTTTAGAAGAAAGGGCATTTTTAATTTCCATAACAGAATTACCCATGAATTCTTTCATCCACCCAAACATGTCATTCATAGTGGGTTGTGTTTGGGGAGGACGGCATCCAGGACACCTATTATACTCCTAGGAATCCGGTAGGGGGCACCACAATCGGCACAGGTTAAGTGTCTCTGTTTATGGGAAGATTTCCCATGTCTATCCGGGTTGGGAGATGACATAGGTACAACTTGTACGTCGTAGCAAGCACAGAAGAATCTGGCTGGCAACTCAATGCAGGGCAAAGAGGGAGAGCCTGGGAACTGTCTGCATTTAAATAGCCAACAGTTCCCGCCAAAGAAGTGAGGTCTGCGCTCACAAACAAAATTATTTTAAAACAGTAAGAAATATTCTATACCTATATACATACAGGGTAGGGAAGCGCCCCTGGAGCTTCCACCACCTTGAAATTAATTATAGCCTGCAGTAGCAGTTCGGCCGGCTCGCGACCCGGAAGTCGTCCTCTGACGTACTTCCGGGTCACTCTGCGCGAAGCGTCGCTGTCAAATGCCCCCACCGCATGGCGGGAAGAGGCAAGACCCGACAAGATGAGAAAGCGAGCAGCCGAACGCTGCAGATAAGAGATGCACCGCACCGAGCGCAAGCTCAGGCGCAGGAAAAATCTGGCAGTAATTACTACAAAAAATCTGTAACCAGGCAGACTGCCTGAACCTGTCCTCTGTTCACAGGACAGAAAAAAAGCACTGTCTTAGGGGCGGGCGTCCCTTTATGGGGTGGGTTAATTGTTTAATTGATCTTTGGTAGTAATTTTATCAAAAAAAATTCCACCTGTCCTGCCGGTTTCACAGGGGAGAACTCCCCACTTGTGCTGCTGATTAGGACGAAAGGGAAAAAAGGATTCCATATTTTTAATAAAGACATAATGAAAAAATGATTTGTAGCTCATAATGAGTACAATACAATAATAATAATAATAAAAATGCCCCCAAAGGTGTACATAGCCTTTAAGTCCTTTATCAAATCCTTCTTGCAGGAATTAAAGTACAGTATATCAGATAATTGACGAGATAATACTGACCTCTCATTGCATCAGGCAGAAACATTTTTCCACTCTCTGCTACATGATTTTATGGTAGGTAGTCTTTTTGCTGATGATAATGTGTTAACTACCTTAGGGGGTAGTCTTTGTAGATTTTCTAGAGCATTTTTTTTAATCAATCTCCATGCCGGAGGTTGTAAACTCTGAGGACATGGATGAAGAGGGGTCCCCTGACACAGGAGATCTTGTGAAGTTGGTAGCTTCCAGAATTCTCTTTTGCCTAGATTCAAAAAGGTAATATAAGGATCGCATCGGGATGCTCCACTTTCAATTTGTATAGAATTCTCTGGATCAGAGGAAATGGAGGGAAGATGTAGATGCATAGGTTGCTCCATTGATGTGATAGTCCATCCACTGCATAAGGGTGATCTGTCCTGTAAAGAGAGCAGAACATTGGCAATTTTCACTTTTGTATGGTTGCCATCGCCTATCTGAGGCACTGCAAACCAACTGGTTAAATGCCGAAAAATCTGGGGGTTAAGAGCCCATTCTCCTGGTTTGAGGAGATTGTGACTCAGATGATGCACTTTGACGTTCTGATCTCCCCTTATATGGACAGCCTGGAGATCCAGGATATTCTTCTCTGCTAAGGAAATGATCCTATGACATTTGTTTGTTAAGGGTAGAGATCTGGTACCCCTTGTTTATAGAATACACGCTGACCAAATTGTCTGGCTGTATCATGACACGGTTTCCCTGTAATTGTGGAAGAAAAAACTAAAGGGCTATATAGATGGGTCTCATTTCCCTTAGATTGGAGGAGAGGGTCATTGGGGATTTGTTCCAATGAAACAGAATTTGCCTTTTCCTTATCGGAACATATATAGGCACCTGAAAGGTCTATCCTTGCAAAAACTCACTTTTCTTTAATAATGGCTGTGGCAGACTTTGAGTCCATTTTTAACTTGCTTTTTCTTATAAACCTGTTTATATAACGAAGATCTATTAACAGATGCAACCTTCCGTCTGGTTTTGGAACTGCAAACACTGGTGAATAGTTTTTTTGGATGACACAGCAGCAAACTTGTCTGGTGGTTGGTGAACAAATTCTACAGAATAACCTTTTATTGTTGAGTGAACCCAGGTGTCAGAGGTAACGCTGAGCCAAAGAAGATGAAATCCTGCCAACCTAGTGCCTAATGTGGATGGGATCAGACCAGCATTAGAATTATTTTTTTCTAATTTTTCTTAAAAGAGAAAGAGTTAAAGTATTCTCTTTCTAATCTGGAATGCCTGCTTTCTCTGTTGGAACAAAAAAAAATCTCCTTTCTCTATATCTGATTCCAGAAATTTTGAGTTTTCTGTTTACTAGGAGGTTGTGGAAAAGAAATCCCTTCTTTTTTAGAACTTCTTTTATTTTTTCCAAAAAACCTTGATGGATGAAAAGGTAAAGAACATAAGTGATGTTTAGAGGCCACATTACCTTCCCAAGATTTCATCCACAGGGCACTGCAGAGTTGGAAAGCATCATATTTTTCACTGATAATCTTAGCATGTCCAAGGGGTAGTCACAGAAGAATTCACTAACTAGTTTAAGGGATGAAAGGTCATCAAAAATGTTTTCCCTAGAGGTGCCACCCAAAAGGTCACATCCTATGTGACATAAAGGGGTTCTCATCTCGCCGTTACTAAGACGAGATGAGACACAGTCCCAACCACCAGCCAGCCAGGAAACAGCAGAGCCCTGCGGTGCATGAGAGCTATGAAAGCAGCGTAGCACAGCAAGATATGCCTTTTCCCTAACTTGAGATGATAGCAAGATGAGACAACCCCTTTAACCAACGTCTAAGGGCTCTTGTGACAGGAACTGTGATGCCTTACAAAGTGAAGCAGAGAATGCTGATAATTTCTGCGTAAAAGAGAATCTGCTTTTCTGTCAAGAAAAGCTGATTTCTGTTTAGCTAGTTTAGCTACAGGAATGTCTACTTTAGGTAGAAATTCCAATCTTCAGATTCTTCAGGATCCAATTTTATACATAGCGTGAAACATTGATCCAAAGTTATCGTGGAACAGGAAGAACTCTTCTGATATATCATGGTCAGAGTCACTAGAAAATATCTCCCCTTTCTGAAAGTACTTGAACACTAGAAGGAAGCGGGAGACGGCTTTTTATGTTATTTTTTGTTTATTTTTTACAGATTTTCTTCAAGTTTTATTTAGTTTTTGTTGAAACCAGTGCAAGAACCCAGAGGTACCAGAGAGATCTTCACTGGCTGAAACATGCTCAGCACATTGGCTGCAGATATCATTCATTGCATCTTTACATACATGCTGTGGACACTCGGTACACAGCCTGTGTCTGGATTTTCTTTTTTTCTTTTTTCCTGAGAAACACTGGCCATCTGAAACAGAAATAAATATTACTGGCAAGTGCAAGCGTGTGAATGCAGTAGGCCAGTTTAAATAGCCAGAAGGGCGCGGACTACACTGTGCCTGCATAGAGGACATTATCAGATGCCAGCCCTCCCTCTAGAAAGCTGAGGTAAGTGGCACTTAGTCTCTTGATAGCTCCTCCCACATCTTGCAAGAGAGGAGAGACATACTCAGGTGCGGCCTGCAATACTGAGGCATAACAATGCAGGCACACTCCTCCTGGAGCCATCGGCGTGTACAGGGTTCTGGTCAGAAACCTAGCCACAACCAGGTGGAGCCAACCAAACAGACAACAGTGCTGCTTAAAACTTCCTAGGGTAGCAGCACCTCTCCCCAGATTGGAGGGAACAACAGGAGCCATTAGCTAGTAGCTAGCAGAAGGAAGCCTATTTTGAATAGAAGAAATAAAAACACTCCTCTTTCCTGTATCGGGGGGGGGGGGGGGGGGGGATTGGTTATGTTGGGACAGCTGGACCAGAATTGACTATTTTTAATTGATTTCTTCTATCCTTATTAGAAGAAGAACTGCAATACCCATTCAGTACTGCCTGAAGGATAAGAGGAACAAGGATTAACATACCCAATAACAATCTGTTGCAGAGTTTGGAATTTTTAACTCTTTCAATTGCAGAGGAGAAAGCTGATTAAATACTTATATGGAATGTCTGCAAGTGACATGTAGACAGCTGTTGCTCCATATGTCAGAAGTCTTTATGCCATTGTGCACATTTTAAGGCTACAGAATTGAATAATATTTACTAGGAATCCCCTTTAATTTCTTAAAATTATACATTTAACATTTCAACTTAAAGAGGTTGTGTCACGGAGCATATTCTACATTTTTGAAACCAGCACCTAGATCTGAATCCTTTTGTAATTGCATGTAATTAAAAATGTTGTATAGCCAGTGAGCTATTCAATATGTAGCACCCAGGGGCGTAGCTAGAACTGACAGGGCCCCACAGCAAATTTTTGCACGGGGCCCCCTCTTCATGACCATCCTGGCATTGCATATGTGCATATGTAAGAGTGGGTTCACATCACCTTTTTACCATCTGTTTGACTTATACGTTGGAAAAAAGGGATACAAAAACGCAGCACACCACACTTTTGTATCCTGCAGAGTCCGGCAAAAAAAGTGTACTTTCTTTTACAATGGAATCCTATATATGCCACTGTATGACATCAATCTGAGTCATCTGCTAAGGTATACATTTTTGTATATGTTAAACGCATGGCAAAAAGGTGATGTGAACCCATCTTAAGTGTGCCAAAATAGGCATTAGTACACAGCGGAGCAACATGGCAGAAAAGGGAGGCTGCCATGTACTGTAGGCTATATTACAAAAGGCTGGTCCTGGTGGTCAGTGGTATGGACTGTGTTCTACAAGGCTCATTTACTCTACTGGGAAATGCATAATATACTGGAATCTACAGTATACACTGTAAATATATTACCCTCCAACCAAATAATAACACCGCCATACAATTTCCTGATAACGCCTACATACAGGGACTGTATAACACCTACATACAGTGACTGGATGATGCCGCCATACAGTGACTGGATGATGCCGTCATACAATGACTGGATAACGCCTAAATACAGTGACTGGATAACACCACCATATTGGATAACAACATCATATAGTGACCGAATGACAACACCATACAGTGACTAGATAACACCGCCTTACAATGACTGGATAACGCCGCCATACAGTGACCAGATAACACCTCCCATACAGTGACTGGATAACTCGCTATACAGTGACTGGACAATGCCGCCATACAGTGACCGGATAACGCCTCCATACAGTGACTGGATAACACCTCCATACAGTGACTGGATAACACCTCCATACAGTGACTGGATAACACCGCCATACAGTGACTGGATAACACCTCCATACAGTGACTGGATAACACCTCCATACAGTGACTGGATAACACCTCCATACAGTGACTGGATAACACCTCCATACAGTGACTGGATGACGACTCCATACAGTGACTGGATGACGACTCCATACAGTGATTGTATATAGGGTATAAGGGGGCACAGTATAGAGTATTAGAGGGCACAGTACAGGGTATAGTAAGGGGGCACAATGTAGGATATAAGAGAGCATAGTACAGGGTAATAGGCACATTATAGGGTATAAGGGGGCATAGTAGAGGTTATGAGGCACAGTACAGGTGTATCCCCTTATACCCTTGTACTGTGCCACCAACAGTGTATGTTTAGGAGGCACAGTCCAGGGTAGGGGGCACAGTCCAGGGTATCAGACTCACCAAAGCTAGCAGGGAGTCTGAAGCAGGAGGGTCCTGACTCCTGGCTCTGGCTTGCAGGCAACAGCGGTTCTCAGAGGTGGGTGGTGAGCGGCAATTCAAAGCTGCAGCTTGGCGGGCATACAAACGTGCGGCTGGCCGGGCGGCCATACAATATGCCAATAAAAATTACCAGACTGCATGAAATATAAATACAGTTTATTGATACAATTTATAAAAAGTGGATTGTGTTATGCATGGTATTGATATGTATGGATAGTTGTTTCATCCATTCTTTTTTTTGATAATTTATGGCTTACAGTATTTTGGCCATACAATATGACTGGGTGGAGCCGTTTAACCGTGCAGGGTGGCTGAGCAAGAAGGCAGGCAGCCATACAAACGTGCCTCAGCAGTAGGAACTCCACCACCACCGTGTGGGAAAGAGTGGAATAGCACCAGAGCCGTCTTTAATATTGCTTGGATTCGGACCCTGGGCTACCCCACAGGTCATCCCCCACTCCCCTTGTACTTGTTCCGCTGATCTGCTCTGTACTTGCGAGCTGCGCAGGCACTTCGGTGCTCAATCCCCTCCTGCTGCGCGTGATTCTGCGAGACCCGAGATTGCGCACCGAAGTGACTGAACTCATGCCGTGCAGCCCTCAAGTATGGAGCAGATCAGCAGAACAAGTACAAGGGGGGTGGGGGGATGATCTGTGGGGTTGCCCAGGGTCCAATCATTATTAAAGACGGCCCTGGAATAGCCAAATAAAAAAGATTAACTAAAGAATTTATTAGGGCCCTGATGCCCTCCCCCCTGCTGCTGCTCATGGGCCCCTCCTCAGTTCGGGCCCCAAAGCAGCCGCTTCTCTTGCTTCCCCGATAGCTACGCTATAAGATATGAAATCATAAAAATGATGATTTAATATTTTTATGGAATATGAAAAATTTAATTGGCGCACATATATAAACGCCAGTTCTTTTATTGATGAGATCTAAAGTTAATTCGTGCAGCTAATGAAACATGGTGAAATTAATTATATAAAATATAATTTATTACCAATACATACAATAAAAATGGCATACAAATTAATACAAGAACAATATCAAAATTGACCATAAGATGGTGCTCCACCGTTTACGCTAGGCTTATTTAATTTAGGGTACTTTCACACTAGCGTTTTTCTTTTCCGGCGCTGAGTTCCGTCCTAGGGGCTCAAATCCGGAAAAAAACTGATCAGTTTTATCCTAATGCATTCTGAATGGAGAGTAATCCGTTCAGGATGCATCAGGATGTCTTCAGTTCAGTCTTTTTGACTGATTAGGCTTTTCAGAAAAACGTAGCATGTTGTATTTTTACCTCCGGCCAAAAATCCTGAACACTTTGACTGAACGCCGGATCCGGTCTTTTTCCCATTGACTTGCATTAACGCCGGATCCGGCACTGTTCAGTCAAACCGGATCCGGCTTTTGCATGTTAAACCCGAAAAATGTGAAAAAAAAGTTAAAGTCCATAAATGGCTGATCCGTTTTTGCCAATGCATTTTTTCATTGTGATCAAAATCCTAATCAGGATTCAAATGTAATCCGTTTTCACACGTTTTTACGGGTCCGGTGGACAGTTCCGGTGTCGGAATTGAACGCCGGATTAAAACAACGCTAGTGTGAAAGTAGCCTTACTACACCAAGTATAATACAATGCTACTCTGCTGGTTATCAAAACATTATAATGCAAAAAAAAAACAATAATAATAATAGAAATGAATCTGTGGAAAGTCCCTTATGCTCAATCAAAGACTATGGCAGTAAGAGACATCTTATAAATACGCCCGTTGGCCTAACTACGGATAATAAAATCCGATCAGAGATCCCAATCTGTTAGAAATATTACAGGAATTCTAATGATGTGCACGTTCATTAAAATTTCCCATAAAATTATTGTTTTAACACTATTGACCCACTAATAATGGGGTCTCAACTATATGCCAATTGGAGCGATTTACAATTACTGCAAATGAAATAAATTATACATTACCCCTGACTTTGGGATAAAGAGCTTTTAGAAGGGACCCAGCTTTCCAAGATTTAGATCTGTCAATTTCTTTTGCGAGTCTCGGGTGTGTCCCTGGAAGAATTCCTTAGGGTGTAGGGAGCTTTTTCTTAGGACTGGAAATGGTGAAGATGTTCTGTGATCTGTGACGTCCTGTGGTACATTCCTGACGTGTGAAGTGATGCTGATGAATGAATATTGTGAAGTTCCCCCTGATCTCCAAATCTCGATCAGATTTTCTAATCCTTATCTATGCCCATCCCCTCTTGGATTAGGGATTTCCAATTAGATAAGGTGGGTGTGACGTATGTTAATCATGGGGATGATGTCACTTAATTGGCATTCCTTAGAAACTTCTGCCCATCTACCACTTGATGGCACTGTTGTTTCAAATATGAAATTTAAATGTTCAGGAATGCCAAATGTATATAATTCTAACCTGTTCTCATGACTTCCTTAACTTTTTAAACTTAAATCAACCAAGGAGGTACTCTTTCCGACACTTTGCTCAGACCGACTGGCGGTATTAGAAGTTTCCCTAATCCTTGAATTTATGGGGTAGATAAGAATACAATAGTCCTTAGAAAGTTCTACCCAGTTTGTGTATCTTAGCCATCCAAATGACAAATAAATTGCCGTCTAAGATAACTGAGCTCTTCTCTAAAAGAAGATCTTCTTAGTAGAAAACCAGCTTATATGCTTCTACAGAATATACTCTTATTGATACATTATCAATAACTGGATATGAATATACAAACATTATATATATCATTGGTTAAAATATATTAAATTATATGCAATCACACGTGAATATATACTTTATACTGGTGATTATATGGAATAACGATGCATACCAGTGTCTTAAGCAATAACCTCTCTTGACCCCGGTAGTTAAGACCGTTTATGTGAGACCCATTATATTTTTTTAAGATACCACATCTGTTGGCAATAACTTTTAGAACAATATACATTGCATGCCAGTGACTTTCCTGACCTTTTCTGGCTTATTCCAACAGAGAGTTTGGCCTCTCAAAGGTAATGTGAATCTCCATTTGGTTCTAATATTGTCAGACCTTAATATGCAGATATAAATATGCACGACAAATCCCCCTTCATTCCAAAATATTCCAAAAAGTGTGAATATATTTGGAATGTTCAAAAGGGCTTCTCATATGTCTTCATATGTCTTCTTCGTGATTCATGGAGCGTAGGCTTTGTTTGTGATGCTTTAACCATAGCTTGGCCACAGTCTTTTTAATAAATCTTATCCAACGTATCATTTGGATAGTCAATATACTGAACCATCCCAGGATGATAATAAACAATACACCCCATACATAACTTCCCCCCCATGCCCAGATGGAGGGATACAATATCTCATTGTCCATTGACGAATACTGAAACGTGTCCATGGTGACGTTATCCTTCCGGATTACCATACGAACGGTATGACTAGGTTTATTATCTAGCAAAAATTTAAAATCTGGATTTATGGCGATCTCCTGATTTTGGAAGGCATCAATACTTTCCACTTCTCCTTCAACATCCTCTATGTCCACAGGATATTCCCAATCATAATCCTAGAATTACGGGGTACTTTTATAATGGAGACATGAGAAGGTAGGGCGATGACTTTCACCATTACGTGGTCATTTGAAAAGACAGTCATATCTGGCAAGCGTGTGCTAACAAGCCATTTATCTTTTATCAAAATTGCATTCACCTGTCCCTCCTCAATCTTTGACAGGGTCACCTGGCACTTCTCTGATCCATGTTTCTCATATTCGAGACCGCATAACGCATTGGTTGTGTCATAATTAAAAGGATCACCTTTGCATTGAAAATTGTTGTCCTGGAATGTTACACAATTGTCCAGAATAGGGACAGACAACCATTCCGGCTTCCATGACTGGTATGCCACAATGTCAGGAGTTTGAATCCTAACATGAATATTGTCTTTCCATGTGCCTACATTATGAATTTTTTTCATCTGAAATATATTGTCCCTAGTGACAAAGGGAATTGATAATAGAAAACAGATCTCCATTTTTATGGGATCAACATATAACGGTATTGCAATCCCCATGTTGAATGCTAAATTCAGCTGGATATCTTCTATTTTATTTCCGCTGACATTTTGCAGCATTCTACGGATAATATCGTATGATACGAAATAAAGGGGAATATGTCCTTCCCTCAGGTCTTGCATCCCACTTTTACGGCATACATATTAGGACATCGTTAGACATCATCCACAACTCCATCCTCCGTCAGGCAAAACTCCCTCCTACCTCAGACTTTAGACAAAACTCCGTCCTCCCTCATGCAAAACTCCGTCCTCCCTCATCCAAAACTCCGTCCTCCCTCAGACATCAGCCAAAACTCCATCAGACCTCAGACATCAGCCAAAACTCTGTCGTCCCTCATCCAAAACTCCGTCGTCCCTCATCCAAAACTCCGTCGTCCCTCAGCCAAAACTCCGTCGTCCCTCAGCCAAAACTCCGTCGTCCCTCAGCCAAAACTCTGTCGTCCCTCAGCCAAAACTCTGTCGTCCCTCAGCCAAAACTCCGTCGTCCCTCAGCCAAAACTCCGTCGTCCCTCAGCCAAAACTCCGTCGTCCCTCAGCCAAAACTCCGTCGTCCCTCAGCCAAAACTCCGTCGTCCCTCAGCCAAAACTCCGTCGTCCCTCAGCCAAAACTCCGTCGTCCCTCAGCCAAAACTCCGTCAGACATCAGCCAAACCTCCGTCAGACATCAGCCAAAACTCCGTCAGACATCAGCCAAAACTCTGTCAGACATCAGCCAAAACTCCGTCAGACATCAGCCAAAACTCCGTCAGACATCAACCAAAACTCCGTCAGACATCAGCCAAAACTCCGTCCTCCCTAACTCAAAATATGCCCTACTACACCTGACAGAGCTGCTAGCTGCTGGAGAGGCAAAGGACCTGTGATGATGTCATGACCATGTGATGAGTCACGTGTGTGGGAGGGGTCAGATGTGCACAGCAGCTGGTAGAGTGTACAGAACTGTATCCATCAAATAGAGCTCTGTACTAGAGATGTGTGTGTAACCTGCATGTAGCAGTGTTGTGTACTGTGTAGCAGAGCTGTATGTGTAACCTGCATGTAGCAGAGCTGTGCACTGTGTATCAGAGCTGTATGTGTAACCTGCATGTAGCAGAGCTGTATGTGTACCCTGCATGTAGCAGAGCTGTATGTGTAACCTGCATGTAGCAGAGCTGTGTACTGTGTAGCAGAGCTGTATGTGTAACCTGCATGAAGCAGTGCTGTGTACTGTGTAGCAGAGCTGTATGTGTAACCTGCATGTAGCAGAGCTGTGTTCTGTGTATCAGAGCTGTATGTGTAACCTGCATGTAGCAGAGCTGTATGTGTAACCTGCATGTAGCAGAGCTGTGTACTGTGTAGCAGAGCTGTATGTGTAACCTGCATGAAGCAGTGCTGTGTACTGTGTAGCAGAGCTGTATGTGTAACCTGCATGTAGCAGAGCTGTGTTCTGTGTATCAGAGCTGTATGTGTAACCTGCATGTAGCAGAGCTGTATGTGTAACCTGCATGTAGCAGAGCTGTATGTGTAACCTGCATGTAGCAGAGCTATGTACTGTGTAGCAGATCTGTATGTGTAACCTGCATGTAGCAGTGCTGTGTACTGTGTAGCAGAGCTGTATGTGTAACCTGCATGTAGCAGAGTTGTGTACTGTGTAGCATAGCTGTATGTGTAACCTGCATGTAGCAGTGCTGTGTACTGTGTAGCAGAGCTGTATGTGTAACCTGCATGTAGCAGAGCTGTGTACTGTGTAGCAGAGCTGTATGTGTAACCTGCATATATCAGAGCTGTATGTGTACCCTGCATGTAGCAGTGCTGTGTACTGTGTAGCAGAGCTGTATGTGTAACCTGCATGTAGCAGAGCTGTATGTGTAACCTGCTTGTAGCAGAGCTGCATGTGTACCCTGCATGTAGCAGAGCTGTGTACTGTGTATTAGAGCTGTATGTGTAACCTGCATGTAGCAGAGCTGTGTACTGTGTAGCAGAGCTGTATGTGTAACCTGCATGTAGCAGAGCTGTGTACTGTGTAGCAGAGCTGTATGTGTAACCTGCATGTAGCAGAGCTGTATGTGTACCCTGCATGTAGCAGAGCTGTGTACTGTGTAGCAGAGCTGTATGTGTAACCTGCATGTAGGAAAGCTGTATGTGTAACCTGCATGTAGCAGTGCTGTGTAAGGTGTAGCAGAGCTGTATGTGTAACCTGCATGTAGCAGTGCTGTGTAAGGTGTAGCAGAGCTGTATGTGTAACCTGCATGTAGCAGAGCTGTGTACTGTGTAGCAGAGCTGTATGTGTAACCTGCATGTAGCAGAGCTGTATGTGTAACCTGCATGTAACAGAGCTGTGTACTGTGTAGCAGAGCTGTATGTGTAACCTGCATATAGCAGAGCTGTATGTGTAACCTGCATGTAGCAGTGCTGTGTACTGTGTAGAAGAGCTGTATGTGTAACCTGCATGTAGCAGTGCTGTGTACTGTGTAGCAGAGCTGTATGTGTACCCTGCATGTAGCAGAGCTGTGTACTGTGTAGCAGAGCTGTATGTGTAACCTGCATGTAGCAGAGCTGTGTACTGTGTAGCAGGGCTGTATGTGTAACCTGCATGTAGCATGTAGCAGAGCTGTATGTGTTACCTGCATGTAGCAGAGCTGTGTACTGTGTAGCAGAGCTGTATGTGTAACCTGCATGTAGGAAAGCTGTATGTGTAACCTGCATGTAGCAGTGCTGTGTAAGGTGTAGCAGAGCTGTATGTGTAACCTGCATGTAGCAGAGCTGTGTACTGTGTAGCAGAGCTGTATGTGTAACCTGCATGTAGCAGAGCTGTATGTGTAACCTGCATGTAACAGAGCTGTGTACTGTGTAGCAGAGCTGTATGTGTAACCTGCATATAGCAGAGCTGTATGTGTAACCTGCATGTAGCAGTGCTGTGTACTGTGTAGCAGAGCTGTATGTGTAACCTGCATGTAGCAGTGCTGTGTACTGTGTAGCAGAGCTGTATGTGTACCCTGCATGTAGCAGAGCTGTGTACTGTGTAGCAGAGCTGTGTACTGTGTAGCAGAGCTGTATGTGTAACCTGCATGTAGCAGAGCTGTGTACTGTGTAGCAGGGCTGTATGTGTAACCTGCATGTAGCATGTAGCAGAGCTGTATGTGTGACCTGCATGTAGCAGAGCTGTGTACTGTGTAGCAGAGCTGTATGTGTAACCTGCATGTAGCATAGCTGTATGTGTAACCTGCATGTAGCAGTGCTGTGTACTGTGTAGCAGATCTGTATGTGTACCCTGCATGTAGCAGAGCTGTGTACTGTGTAGCAGAGCTGTATGTGTAACCTGCATGTAACAGAGCTGTGTACTGTGTAGCAGAGCTGTCTGTGTAACCTGCATGTAGCAGTGCTGTGTACTGTGTAGCAGAGCTGTATGTGTATAACCTGCATGTAGCAGAGCTATGTACTGTGTATATAGAGCAGTGTGTCTAACCGCATGTAGCAGGGCTGTGTACTGTGTTACAGAGATGTGTGTGTAACCTGGGAACTATAAAAAAAATTAAAAAATAAAAACCATAAAAATTCAGATTACCCCCCTTTTCTCAAAATGAAAATAAAAGAACAAAAAAAAATACACATCATGGGTTTCGCAATGTGTAAAAACACCCATTGTATAAAAATATATTCCCCAAAAGGCAAACAGCAAAACAGAAAAAAAAAAAGAGTCCAAATGTCCGATTCGCCGTTTTTGGTCGCTTCATTTGCTACAAAAATTTTAATAAAAAGTGATCAAAAAGTCTTAAACACCCCAGAATGGTATCAGTGAAAAGTTCAGATTGCCCTGCAAAAAATGAGCCCCCACCCAGCTCCGTACACATAATTACAAAAAAGTTATAGGGCTCAAAATATGGCGACAAAAAAATAAATCAGATTTTTATTTTATTTTTTATCACTATTAAAACGCAAGAAAAACTATACATATAAGGTATCGCCGGATTCGATCTGACCTGTAGAATAAAAGTAACCAGTCAGTTTTATCGCACATCGAATGTCGTAAATAAAAATCCTGTAAAACTGTGGTGGAATTGCTTTTTTTTTTTCAACATGAAGAATGGGCAGTTTTACCATCTGAGAAAATAAAGAGCCTCATCCACAACTACCACAAAAGACTTCAAGCTGTCATTGATGTTAAAGGGGGCAATACATGGTATTAAGAACTGGGGTGTGTAAACTTCTGATCAGGGTCATTTGGGGAGTGGTGTTGTGATTATGATTTATAAAGAGTAAACACAGTTGTTTGACATAAATGGCTTCAATGGTTAAAGGGGTATTCTCATCTTAATGATCACTGTTAAATCTGTTAATGATTTGACAGTGATAATTTTTCTAAATACATTTTATTAACCAATTCCCACCCTTTTTTAGAAAATAAGTCACCTCTTACCTGATGTTGTCTTTGGTCTCCCCTGGTTACGGCCACCTCTCCTGTCGAATCCCGCCGGGCCGCGCTTGCGCAGAAGACTGAAGATTCTCTCCCAGCCGGGCCGCGCAATGTCCTGAATGCGCATGCCACCGCGTATGCGCCATGATGACTTCTTCCTGGCCAGTATAGTACAGAGCTGCGAACGCGCACGCCGACTCTGTACTATACAGGCCAGGAATAAGTCACCATGGCACATGCGCGGCGGCGTGCGCTTTCAGGACATTGAGCGGCCCGGCCGGGAGAAAATCTTCAGTATTCTGCGCAAGCTCGGCCCGGCCGGGAGAAGAATCCAGGAAGTAAACGTCGCGCTCAAGGAAGGTAAGTATGAAAAGGGAAGATGAGAATACCACTTTAAGAAATCATAAATTCTGCAAGGGTATGTAAACTTATCAGCACAACTGTAAGTAGCTGTGTGATATAAATCTGTGGAATAGGGGAAGCATAAGAGGATGTGCACCATAAATCCCATCTTTGTAAGGCCTCTTGCACATGGCCGCTGTGTGCCTGTGGTTGTATTGTGGACCACATACGGCAGTTCCGCAATACACAGGGCACCAGCCGTGTGCATCCCGCATCCGTGATGTGGACCCATTCACTTGAACGGAACGGAAACACGGATTGGATCCCCATAGAAGCACTACAGAGTGCTTCCGTGGTGTTTCTGGCCGTGCCTCCGCACAGCAAAAAAGTAGAACATGCTCAAGGACCCATTGAAGTTGAATGGGTCTGGATCTGTCCCGGCCACTGCACGCACGTTGCCCGTGCATTGGGGACTGCAAATTGCTGTCCCCAATGCACGGAATGGACCAAAAACGTTTATGTGCAAGAGGCCTAACACTTGTGATCTAGTTTTGTGTGAAGCGGCATATATGCATTCTTGTTGCATGTATTTATTAATTAGGGATACCAATTCTGAGTAACTCGGAGTGACAGGAGATTTCCAGAATCTGATTAATTTTTTTTGTCGCCATATTTTAACCCCTATAACTTTTTTGTAATTATGTGTATGGAGCTGGGTGGGGCTCATTTTTTGCAGGGCAATCTGAACTTTTCACTGATATATAAAAAAAATTGTAGCAAATGAAGTGACCAAAAACGGCGAATCAGACATTTGGACTGTTTTGCTGTTTGCCGTATGGGGAATATATTTTTATACAATGGGTGTTTTTACACATTGCGACACGATGTGTATTTTTTCAGTTCTTTTATTTTCATTTTGGGAAAAGGGGGGTGATCTTCTTTTTTTTTTTTACACTTTTTTATAGTTCCCAGGTTACACACACATCTCTGTAACACAGTACACAGCTCTGAAACATGCAGGTTACACACACATCTCTGTAACACAGCACACATCTCTGCTACACAGTACACAGCACTGCTACCTGCAGGTTACACATACAGCTCTGCTACACAGTACACAGCTCTGCTACATGCAGGTTACATATACAGCTCTGCTACACAGTACACAGCACTGCTACATGCAGGTTACACATACAGCTCTGCTACATGCAGGTTTCACATACACCTCTTCTTCACAGTTCACAGCTCTTCTACATGCAGGTTACACATACATCTCTGCTACACAGTACACAGCACTGCTACATGCAGGTTACACATACAGCTCTGCTACATAGTACACAGCACTGCTACATGCAGGTTACACATACAGCTCTGCTACATGCAGGGTACACATACAGCTCTGCTACATGCAGGTTACACATACAGCTCTGCTACACAGTACACAGCTCTGCTACATGCAGGTTACACATACAGCTCTGCTACGCAGTACACAGCTCTGCTACATGCAGGTTATACATACAGCTCTGCTACACAGTACACAGCACTGCTACATGCAGGTTACACATACAGCTCTGCTGCACAGTACACAGCTCTGCTACATGCAGGGTACACATACAGCTCTGCTACATGCAGGTTACACATACAGCTCTGTTACACAGTACACAGCTCTGTTACATGCAGGTTACACATACAGCTCTGCTACATGCAGGTTACACATACAGCTCCTCTACACAGTACACAGCTCTACTACATGCAGGTTACACATACAGCTCTGCTACATAGTACACAGCTCTGCTACATGCAGGTTACATATACAGCTCTGCTACATGCAGGTTACACATACAGCTCTGCTACACAGTACAAAGCTCTGCTACATACAGGGTACACATACAGCTCTGCTACATGCAGGTTACACATACAGCTTTGCTACACAGTACACAGCTCTGCTACATGCAGGTTACATATACAGCTCCGCTACACCGTACACAGCTCTGCTACATGCAGATTACACATACAGCTCTGCTACACAGTACACAGCTCTGCTACATGCAGGTTACACATACAGCTCTGCTACATGCAAGTTACACATACAGCTCTGCTACACAGTACACAGCTCTGCTACATGCAGGATACACATACAGCTCTGCTACACAGTACACAGCTTTGCTACATGCAGGGTACACATGCAGCTCTGCTACATGCAGGTTACACATACAGCTCTGCTACATGCAGGTTACACATACAGCTCTGCTACACAGTACACAGCACTGCTACATGCAGAGTACACATACAGCTCTGATATATGCAGGTTACACATACAGCTCTGCTACACAGTACACAGCTCTGCTTCATGCAGGTTACACATACAGCTCTGCTACACAGTACACAACTCTGCTACATGCAGGTTACACATACAGCTCTGCTACACAGTACACAGCACTGCTACATGCAGGTTACACATACAGATCTGCTACACAGTACATAGCTCTGCTACATGCAGGTTACACATACAGCTCTGCTACATGCAGGTTACACATACAGCTCTGCTACACAGTACACAGCACTGCTACATACAGGTTACACATACAGCTCTGCTACACAGTACACAGCTCTGCTACATGCAGGTTACACATACAGCTCTGCTACATGCAGGTTACACATACAGCTCTGCTACACAGTACACAGCTCTGCTACATGCAGGGTACACATACAGCTCTGCTACATGCAGGTTACACATACAGCTCTGCTACACAGTACATAGCACTGCTACATGCAGGTTACACATACAGCTTTGCTACACAGTACACAGCTCTGCTACATGCAGGTTACACATACAGCTATGCTACATAGTACACAGCTCTGCTACATGCAGGTTACACATACAGCTCTGCTACACAGTACACAGCTCTGCTACATGCAGGTTACACATACAGCTCTGCTACACAGTACACAGCTCTGCTACATGCAGGGTACACATACAGCTCTGCTACATGCAGGTTACACATACAGCTCTGATACACAGTACACAGCACTGCTACATGCAGGTTACACATACAGCTCTGCTGCACAGTACACCGCTCTGCTACATGCAGGGTACACATACAGCTCTGCTACATGCAGGTTACACATACAGCTCTGCTACACAGTACACAGCTCTGTTACATGCAGGTTACACATACAGCTCTGCTACATGCAGGTTACACATACAGCTCCTCTACACAGTACACAGCTCTGCTACATGCAGGTTACACATACAGCTCTGCTACATAGTATACAGCTCTGCTACATGCAGGTTACATATACAGCTCTGCTACATGCAGGTTACACATACAGCTCTGCTACACAGTACAAAGTTCTGCTACATACAGGGTACACATACAGCTCTGCTACATGCAGGTTATACATACAGCTCTGCTACACAGTACACAGCTCTGCTACATGCAGGTTACATATACAGCTCTGCTACACAGTACACAGCTCTGCTACATGCAGATTACACATACAGCTCTGCTGCACAGTACACAGCTCTGCTACATGCAGGTTACACATACAGCTCTGCTACACAGTACACAGCACTGCTACATGCAGGTTACACATACAGCTCTGCTACACAGTACACAGCCCTGCTACATGCAGGTTACACATACAGCTCTGCTACATGCAGGTTACACATACAGCTCTGCTACATGCAGGTTACACATACAGCTCTGCTACACAGTACACAGCTCTGCTACATGCAGGGTACACATACAGCTCTGCTACATGCAGGTTACACATACAGCTATGCTACATAGTACACAGCTCTGCTACATGCAGGTTACACATACAGCTCTGCTACACAGTACACAGCTCTGCTACATGCAGGTTACACATACAGCTCTGCTACACAGTACACAGCTCTGCTACATGCAGGGTACACATACAGCTCTGCTACATGCAGGTTACACATACAGCTCTGATACACAGTACACAGCACTGCTACATGCAGGTTACACATACAGCTCTGCTGCACAGTACACAGCTCTGCTACATGCAGGGTACACATACAGCTCTGCTACATGCAGGTTACACATACAGCTCTGCTACACAGTACACAGCTCTGTTACATGCAGGTTACACATACAGCTCTGCTACATGCAGGTTACACATACAGCTCCTCTACACAGTACACAGCTCTGCTACATGCAGGTTACACATACAGCTCTGCTACATAGTATACAGCTCTGCTACATGCAGGTTACATATACAGCTCTGCTACATGCAGGTTACACATACAGCTCTGCTACACAATACAAAGCTCTGCTACATACAGGGTACACATACAGCTCTGCTACATGCAGGTTATACATACAGCTCTGCTACACAGTACACAGCTCTGCTACATGCAGGTTGCATATACAGCTCTGCTACACAGTACACAGCTCTGCTACATGCAGATTACACATACAGCTCTGCTGCACAGTACACAGCTCTGCTACATGCAGGTTACACATACAGCTCTGCTACACAGTACACAGCACTGCTACATGCAGGTTACACATACAGCTCTGCTACACAGTACACAGCCCTGCTACATGCAGGTTACACATACAGCTCTGCTACATGCAGGTTACACATACAGCTCTGCTACATGCAGGTTACACATACAGCTCTGCTACACAGTACACAGCTCTGCTACATGCAGGGTACACATACAGCTCTGCTACATGCAGGTTACACATACAGCTCTGCTACACAGTACATAGCACTGCTACATGCAGGTTACACATACAGCTCTGCTACACAGTACACAGCTCTGCTACATGCAGGTTACACATACAGCTCTGCTACACAGTACACAGCACTGCTACATGCAGGTTACACATACAGCTCTGCTACACAGTACACAGCTCTGCTACATGCAGGTTACACATACAGCTCTGCTACACAGTACACAGATCTGCTACATGCAGGGTACACATACAGCTCTGCTACATGCAGGTTACACATACAGCTCTGATACACAGTACATAGCACTGCTACATGCAGGTTACACATACAGCTCTGCTATATGCAGGTTACACATACAGCTCTGCTACACAGTACACAGCTCTGCTACATGCAGGTTGCACATACAGCTCTGCTACATGCAGGTTACACATACAGCTCTGCTACACAGTTCACAGCTCTGCTACATGCAGGGTACACATACAGCTCTGCTACATGCAGGTTACACATACAGCTCTGCTACATGCAGGTTACACATACAGCTCTGCTACATGCAGGTTACACATACAGCTCTGCTACATGCAGGTTACACATACAGCTCTGCTACACAGTACACAGCCTGCTACATACAGGTTACACATACAGCTCTGCTACATGCAGGTTACACATACAGCCCTGCTACATGCAGGTTACACATACAGCTCTGCTACATGCAGGTTACACATACAGCTCTGCTACACAGTTCACAGCTCTGCTACATGCAGGGTACACATACAGCTCTGCTACATGCAGGTTACACATACAGCTCTGCTACAAGCAGGTTACACATACAGCTCTGCTACATGCAGGTTACACATACAGCTCTGCTACACAGTACACAGCCTGCTACATACAGTTTACACATACAGCTCTGCTACATGCAGGTTACACATACAGCCCTGCTACATGCAGGTTACACATACAGCTCTGCTACATGCAGGTTACACATACAGCTCTGCTAGATGCAGGGTACACATACAGCTCTACTACACAGTACACAACACTGCTACATGTAGGTTACACACACATCTCTAGTACAGAGCTCTATTTGATGGCTACAGTTCTGTACACTCTACCAGCTGCTGTGCACATCTGACCCCTCCCACACACGTGACTCATCACATAGTCATGACATCATCACAGGTACTTTGCCTCTCTAGCAGCTAGCAGCTCTGTCAAGTGTAGTAGGGCATATTTTGAGTTAGGGAGGACAGAGTTTTGGCTGATGTCTGACGGAGTTTTGGCTGATGTCTGACGGAGTTTTGGCTGATGTCTGACGGAGTTTTGGCTGATGTCTGACGGAGTTTTGGCTGATGTCTGACGGAGTTTTGGCTGATGTCTGACGGAGTTTTGGCTGATGTCTGACGGAGTTTTGGCTGATGTCTGACGGAGGTTTGGCTGATGTCTGACAGAGTTTTGGCTGAGGGACGACTGAGTTTTGGATGAGGGACGACGGAGTTTTGCATGAGGGACGACGGAGTTTTGGCTGCTGTCTGACGTCTGATGGAGTTTTGGCTGATGTCTGAGGGAGGACGGAGTTTTGTCTGAGGTCTGATGGAGTTTTGGATGAGGGAGGACGGAGTTTTGTCTAAAGTCTGAGGTAGGAGGGAGTTTTGCCTGACGGAGGATGGAGTTGTGGATGATGTCTGACGATGTCCTAATATGTATGCCGTAGGTAAACCTGAGTTTGGAAATCAATACGTTCTTTTAATAATATAAGTTCTTGTTTAAACTGTTCGTTACTCTGATGAAGGTTTATTGAATGGTCCAATAGTTTTGAATGTAAGTTCGTTGTAACAACAGTATCTTGTACCACGGTATACAAATCCGATAAATGTTGCTTCTGCTTTTCCATCTCCGCATGAATGCTCATTAAGTTACTTTTTAGTGAACTGATCTCGAGGTCTAATGTCTTGATGGAGATGGAGTTGGCGACTGTTACACTTGTGGCAATAACAGCACCCACTACGCTAAAGATTATGGCGGCTACGATCGCAGAAATAAATCGCTTTGGTCTTTGGTCTGTAGAGAATTGCTCTCTGGTCAAGGTCTTCCTTGTTTGCTCCAGGATCTGGGTAATCCGCTCTTGGGAATATCCGATGTGCATCTGGTACCAGGCTTGGATTTCCAGTGACTGGATTTCGGACATGTTGAATTGCCTTTTCGACGAAAACGCGTGGATCCAGGCTGATGTAGACCTTCTGGGATAATATCCTCTTGTTCGTCAAGATGAACCCCACTGTATCCTGTAGCATGATTCCGGATGAAGGACCTGGCACAACAATCGGCTCAGCATGGAACTCCTTCCCCAAGATCAGGATGACGTAGATAATGGCAATCATCTTTGATGACATCTTACACCCCTAAAATATTGTTTGACACATATAAGTACATACATTTTTCAACTTTATCCTGCAAGAAAAGAGTTACTAATACCATATACTTCTGATTGGCATAAGTTCTTTTCTTGGACAGTGTAAGTTCTGGTTTCAGAGGTGAGTTAGGAGACATTTTGTTACAGAGGAAACGTATATCAGGATGGGTTAGTATGAGTTAAAGATGTATAATAACAGATAACACTTTTCCGTTCATACGATACCAATCCTTATTTCCGTCTTTAGCTGGAACCATAAAGTCTCTACACCTCTTTTCATCCAGCTTCTTCAATCTCTCGAAGTTGTGCACTAGGATGACAAACATGTAGCTGATTAATGTGCACCCATTTTTCAATAAACTCATCCCCCTTAGGGATTTTGATCTTGTAGACCACTGGAGATAATTTGTCAGTGATGACATAGGGACCTTTCCAGGAAGGTAGGAATTTTCTCTCCTTCACTTGATCCCGAGCGAAGTTATAGAGATATACCCGATCGGAAATTTGATACTCCTTCTGTGTAGTCTTCAGATCGTAGTATGTCTTAGCACTCATTGCGGCTTTCTCTATATTCTTCTGGGCGAACGCAAAAGCATACTGAAGGTGTTTGCGTAAATTTTCCACATACTGATGCGATGTTTTAGCATTGTTCAAGTTATGATCTGTTGTCCTGTAAAGTAAATGCTGGGTTAACACCATCTTCCTTCCCGTGATCATCTCGAAGGGAGAAAGCTTAGTTGCTGTGCTTGGGGTGGCTCTGATGGCCATAAGCACCAAAGGCAACTTGGCATCCCAGTCCTTACCAGATTCATTGACAAACTTTTTCAGGATGTTCACAATGGACTGGTTGTAACGTTCTACTCCACCACTAGAGGCTGGTCGATAAGCTATATGTAGCTTCCTCTTTACCCCCAGAATTTCCCACATCTTTGTCATCACCTCACTGGTGAAGTGACTTCCACGATCGGATTCGATGCGCTGGGGAAGACCAAATCTAGAAAATATGTGGTTAATGAGCAGAGATGCTCATACGCTTGAACTGCATGTTTTGCACGGCAAACATTCCACCCATTTGGTGAACAGACAAGTTACGGTTAACATATACTTGTTGCCTCTTGATGAGGTTGTTTCTGGTCCAATGAAGTCAATTTGGATGTCTGACCATGGCATGGACATCCCCCTTTTCATCAGCGGTGCCCGATAAGTGGGTCCTTGTGGCTGGAATTGAGGGCAGATTAGACATCCCTGACAATATGTTCGCACATCTTGTAACATATGTGGCCAGTAAGCGCAGTCCCGTAGTAACTCGTACGTTATTTTCTCACCTCGATGACCAGCTGTTGGGGCATCATGTGCATGTTGCAACATCAGACCTCGGTATGCTGCAGGTACTACCCATTGCGTGATACCGTTCTTAGAGGTTCTTATCAGCAGTCCATCCTGTAATGAGAATTGGGACTTACCTTTCATCAAAATTCGTAACTCCTCCTTACCCACACAGTCTTCCGTGGTTATGCGACAGTTGTGTGGATCCTCAATGTGCTTATAAAAAAAAAAAAACAATTGGATCCCCCTTTTGGCTCGCAAGGAGATCCTCACTAGGGGAATCTTGGCTCCACTGCGCCACATTGGCTTCAGCTCCCTTTTGGGCCTGACTCCTTGTCATAGCATCCACTTGGATAGTTCCCATGAGATCATCAATGTCAAAGACTTCTCTGTCAATGGCTGCTTGCTTGGCAAGGGAATCCACTAGGTCATTCCCCTCTTTATCCATGCCTGGATATTTTGAATGACCTCTTACCTTCTTCCAATAAATGGTAAGACTGTGGGCGGTAACCATCTCATCAATTTTACAAAACATCTTACCATGCTTTACTGGCTTGTTATTACTTCTCACCATGTCGGATCTTTTCCATCCGGGAAAGTACTCCACAAAGCTGTTACGAATATAGTCAGAATCTGTGATGATTACAAACTCCTTAACATCATATTCGATAGCCATTTGTTCGGCTTTGTACACAGCAGTAAGTTCTGCAACCTGGCTGCTTTTGGAACCAATTTTGTATCCATCGGATACATCTAGGAATGTATTATTCCACACGACTCCAATACCTGCAACCAATGTACGTTCAGATCCTTCATCGGCATGGAAGGAACAGCCATCTACGTACACACATGGTAACGATTTGCAGTACTCCTCTTCATAAGATTTATATGGGGATGATGATTGTTCCTCCAGGAAATCATTTTCCGTTGACTCACTTTTACATTCCGTATTGGTACAGTCATGGAGTTCTGCTAATCCTTGAGCAACTGGGCTTTTATTATTTTGTTTGTACCTGATTTCCAATGGCCATCCCATTAAGGACATTGTCCAGGCGGTTATCCTGCTGTTTGACAAGTTTCCATCTCTTATACGATCACTCTGCAAGTATTGCAGTGGCTGGTGTGCGGTCTCCACAATGATCCTTTCGCCTTGGATAAAACTCCTAAAATATTGCAAAGCCCACACAGTTGACAATAATGCTTTCTCACAATCATTGAATTCTACCTCAACTGGTGACAAGGACTTGCTGGCAAAGGCGATGATCTTGTTTCGGTTTTCCTGTTTTTGGAAAAGAACTGCACTTATGCTTTTATCAGTGAAACCTGTTTCCACGAAGAAAGGCTTTCCCCCTTCTGGATAAGCAAGGCATGGAGCCTGGATAAGTTTGGCCTTGAGCTCGGTTATAGCTTGCTCATGAAGCTCACTCCATTCCCATTTTACTCCTTTCTTTAGCAACTGCAAAAGAGGTTTTGTAATTTCAGCATAATTATCTATGAACTTACTTGAGTAGTTCATCATGATCCGGACATATAAACACGTTTGTTCAACTGTCTTAGGTCCGAGTAGAGACAAAATTGACCATAAGGTTTGAGGACTCCAAGTATCGGATGATTGAATGAACTGTGTACTGGACAGATGATACCCCTCTTCTCCAAGTTCTTGCCGATTTCCGATAGTGACTCGTAAGCCGCCAGCGGAAGTCGGTATTGTTTGACAAAAACAGGGGGTGCATCGGGATCTGTCTGGATTCTTGTAACGTGTAGGTCTGTTTCCCCACAGTCATAAGAATCCTTGGCGAACATCTCCTGGAAGTCTGTGAAGAGCTCCTTTAGCCGTTGACTCTTTGACTCGTCTGAGCTTGCGTCAGCCATGGAGATTTGTTCTTCCACCCACTCCTAAAATTCTGGGAAAATCTCAGGCTGACTTAACTCGTAAGCTTCTTCAAGCTCACTAGTTAAATCGTTCTGGGTGTAGCGTACCTTATCCTTTCCTTGCTGGTATGATTCATACTCTTTTTCATCGATCTCATGGTTGAAAACCAATGATGACTCTTCGATGTGGCATGTACCTTCTTCAGAGCTGAAAGGATAAACAGAGTGGATGTTAAATAACCCCTCAGGGGTTGAGGAAAAATGTTGTTCCACTGTTTGTTCCTCTGTCAGGTATTCATCAGGAATTATTCCAATAACATCATTTTGGAATCCAAATGTGTAGTATTCCGAATCCATAGCTAAACCAATTACGGTGTCCTTTTGTAGGGATATGCTATGGGGAACCATGTTATGAATTACCATATGTAACGGATCCTGATGGATATTTATCAGGGGAGTAGGCTTTACCTTTAGACCGAGTTGCTGTATTCTGTTGGATAAACAGATCAACACGTCTGCGTTCTTCAGCTTCTGTCCCTTCTTTACTTTAATGGGAAGAAGAAATGGTTTGCATCCTTCAGGAATTTCAACTTTCTTAGCAACCATGATACCTACGGCATAGGGCATCTGTTGTCCCCATCGTGAGGCTTGTTCTACATCCTGGGATCCCTCTGGGTTTCCCGGCAATCTGGACCATAAGGTGTTATTCACCAGGTCAATCTGTACGGCAAATTGGTGCAGAAGGTCATTACCTATATACATTTGATACCGTTGTTCATTTATCACAATGAAAACGTGCTCCGTAGTTTTACTTCCTATGGAGATAGACAAAACGCATCTTGCAACCACATTATGACTTTGGGAATCTCCATCCAGATCATGAACCCAATGATCCTGTGGAGAGAAACTTTTAATCATTTTAGGATTGGTGACCTGTTTTAATAGTCCTAGGCTTATGTAACTTGCTTCGGATTTCAAATCCAACTTGGCAAATTTCATCCGGGCTATATTGTTTACCTGTACGGGAATCAATAAATTGTCATTGACCTTTTCAATCCGTACCATTGATTGAACATGCCTGGTCAGGTCCACGACTTCGTGATTCCCCCTTTCAAGAGAAATGGTTAATATATCATCATCCAGAGTTACCTTTTTGATTTTGTCCCTCTGGATGGTAATGATGTGAGCGGCACCATTGACATCTTCCTCGGGCTTACCATTCTTCAGGATTGTGACCTCCGGTATTTGACTGTTCCTGAAATGCACTTCAATAGAGCTAGGTTTCTCTTCAATCACATGACAACTGCGTTGTGCTTGTGTGTTGCAAGAGTATTCATAGGCAATGGGTGCCTTCACCTGAGTCTATACTGCTTCATTAATTAAATCAACTATGGGACTCAATCTTTTTAATAAATCGATTCCTATGATCATCCGATCATATGGAAGACCCACAATCAATGTGGGATGTCTAATTGTCTTCTTGCCAATCTTAAATGTCTTATGGGATGGTGATGACCAAAAAGTGTTATAACCAGAAGAAAGGATGTACAAATGGGAAATTTACACTGGGTAGAACTACCGTACTTCCATTGCTATTTTATTCTGGGTTTTATAACTGATGATGATGCATAGCAGTAGAAGAATTGGGTATGTCTCCTGTGTTCTGTAAACAGCTTCTTCAAGTCCTGGACATAATGTATAGATCTCTAATTAACCATGGTATCATTTATAGGCCAGTGATGGCCGCATGCTTTGTATAGTGTAGACTAAAGCTTACTGTACTGCATGGCTGATAGGAAGTCTCATTACACAACATCAGAGAATGTATCATGGATAGTCAGCTTTCACTCTGCTAAGAGCACTAGAGGTTTCTTTCAATGTCAGAATAACAATGGTGAATGACTACAGCATACGCTTGTTGAGATAATGCTTTTTGGAACATCAAGCAGCAATTTATCCTGGATCCCTGAAAGACCATCAATAGGGAGTAGTAAAAAAAACATTGAAGTCGTAAGAGAATTATTTAGCTGTGAGTCTTTGAGTACTGAGCAGGCGATATAAAGAGGGAGGTAATTCCCGCTGGTAAATTTAGTATAAAAATACTGAGAAAAGAAGGCTGTTTCTAGTGAGTTATGTGAAATCTCAAGTTATGTCAAACTTTAAAAAGTTAGCATTATATTACATTTGATCCATTCATCATATAGTGGTGCTAACGTCTTTCACATGCTCTGCCCAAAATAAAAAGGAAACAGAAATAAAATACGGTACAGCATAAAATGATTATCCTTGATCCATCGTCTTATGCCAAAGCTTTTCAAGAAAAGCAGCAGCATAAAAATTATGCCCTGAGGGGCTAAATTCATTAGAATATGATCTATTTAAAAAGGAGTTTAGTGTACAACATCCTGAAATAAATTTGTGCGATTATCAGGGCTCATGCACATGACAAAGCCATAGGCACAAGATAATCTGCCATATGGTGCACTCCAGAGAAGAACACTTCCAATGTGGCAGTATGACTCAAGTTCCAACCTGATAGTAATTTTAGATCTACAGCCTCCCAATGACTGGTATTTTAAAGATACTTAGCTTTTCTTATTATTTTGGACATTCATATAATGTTTATAATACCTCTATGTCTTATAATACCTCTATAATTATGTTGGCAGTTCAGTTGCCATGTGGGTTGTGGAGGTGTTTTATCTTCAAATGCCTTAGGCTTCCTGATCAAATACGGTACAGCATAATGTGACATATGTTTTTCATGTACAGTTTATTTTTAGTTTTTCCTGCTTATCCTATCTGCAGAGTTTGTAAAAAAAATGATATTCCATTTAAGAATTCCTGCATCATTCCTCCTGATATTACCCACTCTTTAAACTGAATCACACCCAATTTAACACTGGTATCTATTGAGGATTATCTTTCGGACGATCCTTTACTGTCCTACAAAAGGAGCTGCAATAAGGGACGACTTGATCCACTTGGACAAAATCACACTATCCTAGCCAATACAACACACTATTAGGGGTTCACAGAACCTGCTTCCCTAGTCTTGACAGTGCACAATGTTACAATCTTCAAAATGATTTTTGTATGCCCTTGAACAGCTAAAACCTTCAAGATTACGAACCACTGTTTAATGGGATACTAAACAAACCATCTGCCTCATCAAAGTCCCCTGTGGTAACTGCTACATAGGCGAGACCATGCAGAAGATAGAATGTCCCAACATTCATCAAATGGATACTGGGAACTTCCAATCCTTCTATACACTTCGACACCCACAAATGCACAATTCGGCATCTTTGTTTCTATGTTGTAAATTGGGTTACATTTACATACGTGCAGTGTTTCAATGGTATATTGTTGGAGGTTAGGACCTGAGGGCTAGTCACTTGTTTGTCTCTGTATCTAGATTGACACGATAAATGGAATACCAGTTTAGGGTTGATTAGAGATTTTGTTTGGTTAAAAAAAAGGTGATGTTGTAGTCCTTACTGGGTTTGCTTGTTTTTATCTGCAGGGCTATGGTCCCATTGGCTTGGTGTATTCACATTGGTGGATGCTTGCAAACTAAAGGGCAAAACTCTCTTCTAACAGGATTACTTAGGGGGGATTTATCATCCCCCTATACCACTTCTGGCATAAAAATCAGTCACAAACCCCAGGTTTGCAACTTTTTAAATGCTATTGTGCCTAAATCTAGTTGTACATCAATGGTGGCCACAGCACTCAATTATATAAGGTTTTTGACAGGTGCACATCCCTTTTAGATCCTTCTCTACCCCAGGACCGATATTTTTGTAGATACACAACTTCAGACGACACTCCAAAATATACAGTATTCACATGAAAATCTTCATTTATTCAGCTGGCAATGTTAGTGCACAGTAATACAGCAACATTTCAGGCTTAGGAAGTATGTGGCCCTTTGTCAAGCATGTTAGTGCACTTCAATAGCAGCGGTTTGCTATTGAAGTGCACCACATGCTTGACAAAGGGCCACATACTAGGCCTGAAATGTTGTAGTATTACTGTGTATTAACTTTTACGGGTAAATAAATAAAGATTTTCATGTCAATATTGCATATTTTGGAGTGCTGTCTGAAGTTGTGTGCCTAAATCTAGGTTTCTACTCTGTCCTTGCCACAACTGAAATGCTGGGATTGCTGGGTATCGGCATGGACATCATTATTCATGCCACTTTTCTGGCATAAATTACTGAAATCTTCACCAGCTATGAGATGGCACAGATCTTAGTCTAGGCGTAGGAACTGCATGTGCCTCATAAATTAAATGCATTCTCTGGTGGCACAGGAGGACTGGTGTACAAATGCTGGTCTTAATAAATGACCTCTATGTCCCTCTGATGTGATCTCATAGTCTGAAGGTAGAATAGTTACACTTGTCACCAGTCTTATGTGATCAACAATATCAAGTTGCTCTTATACATGGACTTGTTGCGTTCTCTGGTTTTCACTACCATATGTGGCAGTAAGTGGTGCATAGAGCATTGGCAACCTTTTTGAGGGATTTAGGAATTTTTGTAAAAATAGCATACCTTGATTTTTTCCCTATAGTGCTTTCAGTGGATGCTTTGGAGACACCTCTTAATGACAACCAAGTATGTTTTTGGATTCTAGTTATCCTAGTTTTGCATGTTGGGAGAAAATATCCTTGCTTCCCTAGAATTAAGTTGGATACAGAACGCCTATTTGTTTTTTTTTCTAGAAGTGGTTGTGAGGTAGTTTTATATTTAAGTCATTTTCAGAGGTGGCAATGCAAATGATCTTTATTTTTTTATTTGTAAAATGGGGAAAGGGGGATAATTCAACTTTTAATTTTTTTAAGACTTTTTAAAAAGTTTTTTTTATTTTTGGTTCCTTTAACATGCGATTATTAAATCACATATTTCCTCTTTGAGCTGTCATCACAGGGATGCCCCTCTGCAATTTTTAAGGTTTCATTGGTCAAGTTTGGTTGGCCTAAAAAGCTGCACAGTATTGCAGTTTATTCAATGCAGATACAAGGACATATGGAATACTTGATGGACCAAGTACCGCAGGTGTTATGCATATGTAGGTGACATAATCACATAATCATATACAACTAACAGAGTGCAGAATATTATATGGTACACATAGTCATGGTCCAAATGCCTGGGAGTAAACAACTTATTGGTAACACAGTGCGAGGCAACTTATCCAGACAGGGCCATTTATCCCCTTGCTAACCAGGCGCATATTCTGTTTCTTTTAGTACATGTGTCTTTTAAAAGTCATAACTTTTTTTTATGGTTGGTTATTTAAATAATTTTTGCACCCTTTTTGGGTGATACATGGGGCTTTTTGTCATTTTTATTTTAGCATTTTTATAAAAAGGAAAAATATGTTTTTTTCACTTTTAAAATTATTTTGTTAATAGCACAACGTGCAACTAACTTGTTTTTATGTCCCCTTTTATAAAGGTAATTTTGATATATGGGATGTGTGTGTTATGGTTGCTGTGGGCAGGGCTATAAGCTACATTGCAGACTCTAATGGTGTTTTAATTTTGTCTTTATTTTTTTTACACTTTGTGCTTCCCATGAGGTTATACAAGACCTGTTGGGGACATTTAACATTACATTTTTTATTTTTTTTATTTTATTGCTGATTTCTCCTCCAACTGGGGCTGGCATATTAGCTAGAGATGAACGGCTGCTTGCCGAATTTCACAAAGAAATTCGATTCATGACAAATTACTTCATCACTAAGCACATAAGCACATTTTTTGTATGTAGTGGGCGCAATGACTGGGAACAACAATTGCCCCGTACATATCTGATAAGACCCAGCATTTTGCACAGACTCCCACCGATCTCTATATACAATGCTTGTTCAGCATTGTGTATAGAGCAACAGAGAAGGCAGGGATAGGAAAAACTGCAAAGATATGTGCCAACCGCGATCAGCAAAAGGTTAAAGCAACATTGTCCTCTAAGCTTGACAGCTGTTAACAACAGATAGAAGAAGCATCCATGGATTTTTCCAGTGATTATGCTGATGTCTGACATGAGGTGGAGGGGCAGGACTTCATTACAGATTATTTAACTGGCACTTCTGGTGCTGTTTCAGTGCTGCTGATCATGGGCCATGTTGCTACCCATCACCTGTGAAGCACTTAGCTAGTTAACCAGTACTTATTAATGTGTTCAGAGACCCCTTTTTTATATCCCCTAATTATTTTTCAGTCGCTAGAGAATGAAACATGTTGGTAAGAAATAAAGGTAATTGTAGGGCAACAGGCAGGGACAGCAGCTATTATTGATGCACTAGGGTGAGTTCTAGTTGTGTGACACTAGAATGTTACAGGGGCAGCAAAGGTGTCCTTTAGCAAAAAGACGGATCTTAAAAAAATTGCTCTCACCATGTATGTGTATGGGGAGTTGGCAGGGAGAGATAGCTATTGATCAAAAGATCGTTGACAGCTATTGAATATCTATGACCAAAGTTAAGGATTGTAAGGCAATATATTAAAAGTTGTCCTACACTTTGTAACCAGTTACTGTTTTATCGCAGAGTTATGGGCCCAAGAAACAATGTAGATCATGTACTAAACAGAAATATGCCTAAATTAGGCATATTACTGGCGCAGATTGTAATATAGGGGTGTGCTCAGAAGTAAAAAAAACATTTGAAAGAGTACTTTGAAATAAATGCAGGGAAGGGAGTGGACGCTCCTATGGTATGGGAAGCACATAAATCTTTCATCAGGGGAATCTTCATTGCCCTGGGCTCAAAACAAAGGAAGGCTAAACAGAAAGAAGTAGATAGCATATTACAACAGATTGCGGCGGTAGAGAGAATTCAAAGGAGAACCAAATCCATCCCACTTCAGGATGAACTAGTGGCCCTAAGAACCAAACTTAAATTATTCCTGAATATGCAATCGGCAAAAAAATTCCTCTACTTCAAACATCTAATAAATGCACATGGGGATAAAGGGGGACGACTAATGTCTGCGCTTCTAAAAAAAGCTAGAGCCAAATCCTTTATTCATAAAATTAAAACAGAAACAGGCAAAATGGTCTCATCCACAGAGGAGATAGCTAAGGCCTTCCACCTCTTCTATTCGAAACTGTACGACCTTAAAGGCCCAAACGACAGAGATAATGAACAGAGGGCTGATAAGGAAATGCGTAATTTCTTGTCCTCATTAAATCTCCCCAACGTTAAGGCCTCTGTGGCGGCTGATTTAATCGCTCCAGTTTCGGAAGAAGAGGTCAGAGACATCGTGTATAGCTTCTCCCCAAAAAAAAGTCCAGGCCCTGATGGCTTTCCCCTACAATACTTTAAATTGTTTCAAGCAATTATCATACCACGCTTGACCGAGGTATGCAACTCCCTGCTTTCGGGGGGTTTTCTGCCCAGGCAAACTCAGGAAGCATTTATTACCTTAATCCATAAAGATGGAAAAGACCCCCCGGAGTGCGGAAGTTACAGGCCAATCTCCTTGTTGAACCAAGATTTGAAGATATGGGCCAAGCTGATAGCTAATAGGCTTAGAGCTGTTATCCCCACCATAGTGGGGCCTGAACAGGCGGGATTTGTACAGGGTAGGGAAGGGAAGAGTAATACAACCCGTTTATTCCATGCCATCCATGTGGCCCGCAAATCTAAATGGGCATTTATGGAAGCAACACTTCAAAAGTTTGCATTTCCATGCCCACTAATTCATGCGTTTTTCACGCTATATAACTCGCCTCATGCACGGCTTAATATCAATGGCACACTATCCCAGCCCTTTGAAATATCCAATGGAACGAGGCAGGGTTGCCAACTTTCGCCAACCCTGTTCGTTCTAGTTATGGAGACATTGCTACAGGCAGTTAGAGAAAACAAGCTTATTCAGGGTTTCACTGTAAGGGATAGACAGCTAAAATTCCTAGCCTTCGCGGATGACCTACTCTTTCTAATCTGGAAAACCTGCTTCTAGCCTCCCCGATATTGAGAAACTGTTGCAGGAGTTTAGTTTTATCTCCAATTACAAGGTAAATGTGTCCGAGATCCTCAACATATCAATACCCCAGCGTTTAATTTCGGATTTAAAAATGCGTTCACAGTTTGTGTGGGGGCGACCTCTACAATCAAATATCTAGGGATCCGCCTCTCAAGAGATATGACCGAACTTTATAGCTTGAACTATACTCCACTTGTATCAGAGGTCAATAAGCTCCTCAAATCCTATGACCCACTGTGGATTTCCTGGTTAGGGAGGAGAAACTTAGTGAAGACATACATCATGCCTAAGATCCTTTATAGCCTACAAATGGTATCGATTCGGCTGCCTTCTTTGCTTCGGTGCATAGTCTCCTCGTGAGGCTTTATGGAAGGGCAGGAAATCTCGGATGTCTTTCTTGATCAGAAAGAAGGAGTCTGGAGGTTTGGGTTTTCCTGACGTTCTGTCCTATTACAGAGAGGTGCAACTAAATAGATGGCTGCAATTGTTGTTTCCAGTGGGAGAGTTTGACCCCTTTGCCTTACCTAACATGGAAGAGGGTGGTGATGTCTCAGGGCTCATGTGGATTCCGAATTCAAATTCTAGGTCGTATGGAGATTTGAGCCCAATGTTTCAAGGCCCAGTTGAAGTGTGGAGACAAATAGGCAACCCCTTAGCTCCAAAACCTTCCCAGCTAATGCCAATGTCCTTGCTACCAAGGTGGACGGTGCAAGAAGCTTTCTCAGAGGGGTAGATTCCTTCTATGGAAACGTTTAAGACCTTCCTCCCTGCAAATATACCTGCAATGACAATGTCCTTTTAGTACACTAATTTCAGACATATTTGCTCCAAATTTTTGGCTTTAAACACAGCAGTTAGGAATCTTACAGATTTTGAGAGGGTGATGGTGTCGGATCTCCCCAGAATGAGGAAAATCTCTTTCATGTACCAAAAGTTTGCGATAAATTCGCATCAGTTCAAGCCGATCTACCTGGGCTCCTGGGAAAGAGAGCTTGGCCTTACCCTAACAGATTCAGAGTCACGCTTTATCTTGTCACACGCCCAAGGCTTCTCTCGCTGTGTCAGACTGCAAGAAAGCCATTTTAAGCTATTGAGTCGCTGGCACAAAACCCCCGAATCCCTTTTTCTGCATAGGGGTATTGAATCGGACAGGTGTTGGAGGTGTCAGAAGCACAGAGGTTCTTTCCTGCACATCTGGTGGACGTGTGACGCTATTACTCCTTTCTGGAAACAAATTGAGGTAGCCATTCAAGGTATCCTTAAGTCTCCATTCGTTATCACCCCTGCAATGGTGTTCCTAGCCAAACCAGAGGACTCATATCGTCCTTTTAGATCAAATCTTATTACGCATTTACTGGCTGTGGCGAAGTCACTGATTCCGATGCATTGGTTACAACCTGTGCCCCCTACATTGGAAAGTTGGTGTTTGAAGGTCGATCAGGTGTGCAATTTTGAAGAGCTTATCAGCTGGACTGAAAGGAATCATGAGTCCTTCCTTAAAACTTGGAATAAGTGGAGGATCTGGAGAGGTTTAGCCTGAAAGAAACGTCCCCCCCTCTTTTCCCATCTTCCCCTTGGTCCTTTGTCTTGTTTGTCTTGTCTATTGTGTCTGTGGGTTGTGTGTTATGAGTAGTCTGTTTGAGTACCAGAGGCAAAAGTGGTTTTCTCGAATCCGCTAGAGGCCTAATAGAGGCATGTCCCACTGCTAGTTAGGGCAACTTCGCACCAGTTAGCTGGAGAATTTGAAATGGTGTATTGTGGTAGTAACTGCCTCTTGAACAACTTGTATACCTTGTGTACTCTCTATGTAGCACCCTGTTGTTTACTTTGTGAACACTGTTATCCTTAAATCTAGTACGTAAATATGTTCTTTGTACGTACGCTATCATCTGAGCTTTTATACCAATTGTGTTAAAAAACTCAATAAAAGTGAATTTAAACAAAATAATTTTTTTTCACAAAGTCATAAAGCCTTTGAATGAAATGATATCCTCCAAGTACAATTTTTAGGCTTCAGATTACAGGTATCAGTGATTTACCTACATTGACCTTCTTGTCTCTACAGCCTGTGGTGTCTTGAATGAAATGGCAGGTGTGAATTCTTATTTTCCTTTTTAACTCTTGCAAAACACTTCACATTCAGAAACTGAATTTTGCCCAAGCATTGATATTACACTACAAGTGAGATTCTTACTAGGAATTTTGAAATTGTTGAAGGAGACAGAAAAGTCAAAAGCTGATGAGGGAAGGAAGATGATGAGCTATGAGCTACCTCAGCACTTCTTTGAATTGTTCTTGTAAAAAAAAAAAAAGGAGCTTAAATGATGTATTACTTGTGTGCATCACTTTCCAGATTTTTGTAGTTGATTTTTTTTTCTTTGTACGTTCAATTGCTATCCATGAAGAGTCACTGACCTTGTCTGGCTGGCTTTTGTATTTTATACAAAAAAGTAAGATTCTTGGAGATTTAATGAAAAACGTGAAGTTGATTTAAGTCAGAGCAAGATAATGTTCTTCTGAGTCCTTAAAGGAAGAACCTAGCAAGTAATGTTATATTAGGATAACATCTTTCAGAAAGATGTTGAGGGAAAATAACCTATTCTTTCAACAGAAGCCCCTGTCTAGGATATTGTACAGAGTAAGTATAATTAACATTAACTACTTAGCCAAATATCAGGCTCATCCTTCAGGTTCTACTGTCTCTTTTGAGATGAAAAACCGTAGCAAATTAGAGTATATTGCAAATAATGGAAACAATTTTACCCATATATTCTCAATCCTGACACAAAATGGCCTGAGCAGCTGAGCTCTATGCCAGGAAAAGCTCCTGGAAAATATATCAGATGCATCCGTAGGGCACCATTCACCCGATGGAGGCCACAAGAGTGTCTTTTTGACCTCTATCGCACTGGTACACAGTTATACCTTTTTTAAGCCATATAGGAAGGCGAAACAGACTGTATGTATAAAATGGCATATGTCAGAGCCATCTGTTGGAGGTATAGATTGTGAAATCTTCCTGATATATGCCTCTGACAAGTGGCTTGAATGCAGTCCATACAGAGCCTTGGTGCCATCTTATTATGCAGGTTGGTAAATGTACAGGTTGTTGGAATCATGTACAGACATTTTTATTGTAAGAGCAAATAGAGCTGGAGCAAGTAAACAGAAATCAGGGAAGATCTTGCCTATAGGCACCCAGCATGTTATTTTTTTTATTTTTTATTATATATCTCCATGTAGGTGATTTGGAGCATTGCCACCATTTATTTATCGGTAGGAACTAATTAAAATTTTAAATTTTCACCGCTCATCACAGCACATCAAGAGGTGTACTGTACCAAATTAACAATATTTAGGGAGGGATGGTGGCCTATAGGACTTTATCCAAATGCTAACTTCTAGCTGGATAAGAGAACTGGCCTATAATCTTTAGAAAAGGTGTGCAAGCTAGCCAATGAATCTGGCCTACAAAGCGTCTTTCCACCTCACAGACAAAATAATAATTCAATGGGCTTTGAGTTTTTCAGGAACATCTTTATTCAGGGATTTGTAGCATAAGGTAATAGTCCTTCTTATCCAGTAGGCTATAGTGCTTTGGTGCTGTTTTAGATAATTTTGCCTCTGGAATGGAACAAAAGGTTTTTGTTCCATTTTGGCTATGTCCAAACATTGAAGATCCTCTCTCCTAACATCAGAGTGGAAAACTCTTGTTCCTTGCCATTTCTCAGATTTTGGAAGTAGGATACCAAAAGAAGCAAAATCTCCTTGGATCCATGAAAATCTGCATCTTGGGTGTAAATGATGGGATCTAATTGTTTTAAATTACCGGTACATGGACAACAGTGACTTAAGGTTCAAGAATAGAAAGATTGTACAGGGTGACCCAGGAAAAAGTAGCCCGCCAATATATCCAAATCCAACTGCCTAATAGTAAATCTGTCTTGGTTGTCCATAGCAACCAATCATAACTTTCAGTTCCTACAGGGCTCTGAAAAAATGAAAGCTGAGCTCTGGCTGCTATGGATAACTGTAACACCCCAGAGTTGTGTTACACTCCTCTAGGAGTTAGCTACAGTTTAGTATTTCTAAGCTGGAATGGTTCATTCCAGCTTAGCTCCCCATCTGTGGAGGTGTGGACTGTTCCCACATCCTGCAGCTTGGGAGTGAAGGGAAGTTAGATGTAGTGTAGCCCACCCCCTGCTAGGGGTAGGGTGTGTGTGTTAGAAGCTCCCCGATATAAGGAAGAAAGCCAGGATCTTGTCTCGGCTGAAACATTGATCAAATCTCCAGCCTGAGCCCTGCAGCCTCAGCTGGATGACAAGACAGCAGGCGACCTCCAGAGTTCCAGGACGAAAGCAGTCCCTGAGAATATATCTGTGAGTAAAGTCCAGAAACCTAGGAGAAGCCATATTCCTCCTCAGCTAGTCAGTCCCCACAAAGCAGAAGGTAAAGAGAAGCGCAGAAGCCAAATTCCTGCCACAGTTTTAGAGCTACTGTACTAAGCAGACGGTCTTTCCTGCAAGCTCCAGATTGTTAGAGCAGAAGATTCATTTCTGCCAACCATTGCCAAAACCTGCTGGGACCCAAAGACAAAAGCTGTACATTGCTTTGATGAAAGTTATCTTCAGTAAAGACAAGTTTGAACTTCACCAAAGGTCTGGACCTCAATTTCTGCTGCAAAATCCCTATATTACTCCTACTATCACTACACTTAATTTATTGCAAGTGAGCCAGGAGTCCAGCCGTACCCAGGTAGGAGACACCGTTGACACCATTATCATCACCATACAGAGACATTGTAGGCAATCACACCATTCTGGCATTCCTAACCTGGGACGTGAGTTATGACACCTTGGAAGGGCCCTGTGATAGTACCCTGCACACGCTGCAATTGGCGTCACGAACAACTACAAACTATAGACTATTAACCACCCTTATCCTGACCCAATCCATAATTTGGCGTCAGTGCGTATACACCGTATCCTGCTCATTGCATTTTTGGCGTCACTAGAACAGGATCAAAGTGTGTGCCAACAGGATCGAACTGTGTGCCAACAGGGTCGGATTGTGTGCCTATCCCTGCCATAACAGGATCCAACTGTGTGCCAACAGGATCAAATGGCATGTTTAACAGTACTGCAAGATCTGAGAATTGTGCTAAAACCCTAAAAATTTACTTTATTGCTTTATTGTGGTGCCATAAAACGCTACACGGTGCGCACCAGCACTTCAGGGGTTAATCCGTCATATTCCTGTAATGGCGCCGCGTCTTCATTCTCTTCAGAAGCAAGAAAACTCAAGAACGCCCTTTCAGGAGCGAGAAAATGCTGAATACGTGTCATGGTCTTACCTTCTTGCTGTTCTCCTTCGTTTGACATGTGCTGGCGGCCATCTTGGTTTCTGGGTTTCTTGTAGCCTTCCACCCTGCGGCTCCTCCTTCCCACTGGGAGGAGCTGGATGCCTAGCTCATATATATAGGAGGTCTGTGGCTTCAGTTCCTTGCTTGGTCCTCCTGTGTTCACATGCTTCTAAGACTGCTGCTGCTTCTGGTTCCTGATCCTGGTTTCGTCTGACTACCCTGCTGGTTCCTGATCCTGGCTTCGTCTGACTACCCTGCTGGTTCCTGATCCTGGCTTCGTCTGACTACCCTGCTGGTTCCTGATCCTGGCTTCGTCTGACTACCCTTCTGGTTCCTGATCTCTGGCCTCTCAAAGACTCTGCTTCGGTTTCACCATTCGTTTGGACTTTTGCTTTACAGCTTTATTTTCAATAAAGCCTTCTTATTTTCACTTATCTCTTGTTGTACGTCTGGTTCATGGTTCCGGGACATTAGGACCAAGCCATGAGTTCTGACGGTACAGGGCCATCCTCGCTACCCATGCTGGTTGCCAGACTTGATCAGCAGGATCACCTGTTGGGTCGGTTCGCTGTGGCGTTGCAAACCCTGCTTGAACGCACGGCTCATTTCGCTCCCGTTGCCGATGGGTCGGTTGTCGCTCCTACTGCCGCTCCGGTTGTTGCGCCAGAGTCTACCCCGACACCTGTTGTTGCGCCTGCGGTGTTTCGGGGTATGATCGGTTCTGCCCCTCTTCCACAGCGCTTTGGGGGAGAGCCAACTCAGTGCCGAGGTTTCCTTAACCAGGTGGGCATTTATTTCGAGTTGCTGCCACATGCCTTTCCTACTGAGAGATCAAAGGTGGGCTTCTTGATCTCGCTGCTCTCGGACAAGGCCTTGGCCTGGGCCAGCCCTTTATGGGAGAACAACAATCCGGTGGTTGCCGAGTTTTCCGGTTTTGTTGCTTCTCTTCGGAAGGTATTCGATGTGCCGGCTCGTGCTGCCTCTGCTGCGAAGCTCCTTATGTCCATCAGACAGGGTTCACGATCCGTAGCTGAATACGCCATTGAGTTTCGTACCCTGGCAGCAGAGGTGGGCTGGAATAATGAGGCTCTGGTCGCTGCTTTCTCTCATGGTCTCTCGGATGCCTTGAAGGATGAGGTTGCAGCTAAGGACCTACCAGTGGAGCTCGAGTCTCTTATTTCTTTCCTGATTTTGATTGACACCAGACTCAGGGAGAGACCTTCCTTTAAGGAGAGCCTGCGGAGGTCTTCTAACAGATTGGCGCCTACGTTTGCTGTCCCACCCGTGCCTCCCTCTCCTCCCACGCCTCCTGGGGATGACTTGTCTGGGGGTGAACCCATGCAGCTGGGGTTTGCTCGCCTGTCCGAGGGGGAGAGGGTACTCCGGAGACGCGAGGGTCGATGCATGTACTGCGGTCCGAGTGGGCAATCATGAGGAGTATGAGGTGAGCAATATCCTGGACTCACGCCTGGTCCGCGGTCGGGTGCAGTTTTTGGTCCATTGGCGTGGTTATGGTCCAGAGGAGCGTTCCTGGGTTCCCTCCGCAGATGTCCATGCTCCTGCCTTTCTCCGAGCCTTCCACGCACGCTTCCCTCAGAAACCGTTTTTTGCTCCGCGGAGGAGGGGCCCTTGAGGGGGAGGTACTGTCATGGTCTTACCTTCTTGCTGTTCTCCTTCGTTTGACATGTGCTGGCGGCCATCTTGGTTTCTGGGTTTCTTGTAGCCTTCCACCCTGCGGCTCCTCCTTCCCCTGGGAGGAGCTGGATGCCTAGCTCATATATATAGGAGGTCTGTGGCTTCAGTTCCTTGCTTGGTCCTCCTGTGTTCACATGCTTCTAAGACTGCTGCTGCTTCTGGTTCCTGATCCTGGTTTCGTCTGACTACCCTGCTGGTTCCTGATCCTGGCTTCGTCTGACTACCCTGCTGGTTCCTGATCCTGGCTTCGTCTGACTATCCTGCTGGTTCCTGATCCTGGCTTCGTCTGACTACCCTTCTGGTTCCTGATCTCTGGCCTCTCAAAGACTCTGCTTCGGTTTCACCATTCGTTTGGACTTTTGCTTTACAGCTTTATTTTCAATAAAGCCTTCTTATTTTCACTTATCTCTTGTTGTACGTCTGGTTCATGGTTCCGTGACAATACGCCCCTCTTGAAGCAGGAAAACTTAAGCCTTCCCACCAAGAACTCTGTAATGTAAGTCAAGGGAGTTAAGACTCCTCCTTCTGGGCTCCACCCCCACTTCCTGCATTGATCCAGACCAAGCAGCAGAGGAAGATGGCGCTCCCACAACCCAAGTGGGACCAAATGTTGATAAAGGGAGAACCAGTTTATGTGACTCACCCACCGGAGATCCGGGTCTCCCAGCTTGTGAGGAGAGCTAGCAACAAGCACTTTTGGAGTGTCCCCGTTGGCTGTGGATTCCTCAACTGTTCAAGTAAAGATGGCCACTGTTCCTGAACCCGCTCCCGCGGAAGATGACGTAGCGTCTACAGTCCGGACCCCGGAAGCTGTGGATCCCTCCGCGCCAGCTGCACGTACAGACCAGACGTCCCCCAAAATAGCCCCCGACGACAAGCCTGCACCTGCGGAAGCCACCGCCAACCAAACTGTCCAGGCCCCGGAGATCTCTGCATCACCGACTGCACCTACGCCTCCAGCGACTGACGTCCCAGCTCCAGAGACGGCTGTGACCACCGCCAAGCGCCAGCAGGAGGCACCGGAACCGGCCACAACTACAGGTAGAAGCAGTCCCGCCCGCTGAGGCCCCAGTCCAGCCCGTAACTGCCCCTGCACCGCGCCCGGTAGGTCCCGGCACTTCTAGTAGGCCCGAACAGGCCCCGCTCCGCATGCTTGCTGGTGCGGCGGAGGCGGACGGAGTTTCCACTCCGCCGCCCAGAGGAGACACCCCCAGGTCAGGACGGCTTAACCCTGAGGTCCCGCTGGAGATAACCGCCCAGACCTCATGGGAATATAAAACTACGATAGAGGAGTGGGTCAAGCAGGTCCTAGACGACCCTCGACCCGGTGACCCTAAACTCATCAGACGCACAGGGACAGTCTTATGGTTTGCTGTGGAGCGAGGAGTGGGCTTCCTGGAAGACAATCATTCTGGAGCCGTAATATTTGTGGGCCGCCACTATATTAAGTGCCACTACTTGCCACAGGCCCGTCACAACCTGTATGTGGGTGACCAAGTCGAGTACACCCCAATGTGCTCTATTCAAGGCCATTTCGCCGCATCAGTGACCCTTTTGGCCAAACCATTATCCCCTGCACTTACCCCAGAGACCTGGCAGGAAGACCCAGGCTCTGCAGGGAGAGTCCGCTGCCTTCAGGAGACCCCAGACGGCAGGATGAGGTTCAGGGAACAACCCCAGCCAGAACCAGAGCCCTCATCCCTGACCTGGCCGCACCACCAACCCTACGGGTGGGTCAAATTAACAATTCAGTTCTGACCTTTAATCCCAGGGTGCAGCCATACATCTTACCCTGGAAGCTGCCACAGGCACCCTCAGTTTGCCTACCAGAGCTCCTTCAGCCGGAGGTTTTGCCCACCTCTGCACCGGCTAGGGATCCCTTCTTACAGCATGTTACAGCTGCATTCACCAGGCTGACTACTTAGCCATTACCAAAATACACCACCAGAGGGCAGTGGGGCACCACAACTGCTGCAAGCTTCAACTACCACAAGCGCCCCCTAATGAGCTTCAGTAGCTCCAGCAGCGAGGAGGACTTGGAAGTCCTTCTCTAAATGCCCTACTCACTTTAAAAATATAAATAACTTATGGGAGCCACAACATGGACTACATTTGAAGGGTGGAGAGCTGTTGGGCATTTTTTCTGTGTGTGTTGCCCTTGTTTCTTCTTCACCAGGATGGACATGGTTTGTGAGGACTCCCCCAAACTACTTTAACCCTTTGCAACCAAGTTTTACATTGTTTTATCCCCTTTCTCAGGCTACTTGAGAGCCTCATGGAACTATGGTTCTCCTTATGCTGCTGTTTTATGTGATTTTATACAAACCGGATTCCAAAAAAGTTGGGACACTATACAAATTGTGAATAAAAACTGAATGCAATGATGTGGAGGTGCCAACTTCTAATATTTTATTCAGAATAGAACATAAATCACGGAACAAACGTTTAAACTGAGAAAATGTACCATTTTAAGGGAAAAATATGTTGAATCAGAATTTCATGGTGTCAACAAATCCCCAAAAAGTTGGGACAAGGCCATTTTCACTACTGTGTGGCATCTCCCCTTCTTCTTACAACACTCAACAGACGTCTGGGGACAGAGGAGACCAGTTTCTCAAGTTTAGAAATAGGAATGCTCTCCCATTCTTGTCTAATACAGGCCTCTAACTGTTCAATCGTCTTGGGCCTTCTTTGTTGCACCTTCCTCTTTATGATGCGCCAAATGTTCTCTATAGGTAAAAGATCTGGACTGCAGACTGACCATTTCAGTACCCGGATCCTTCTCCTACGCAGCCATGATGTTGTGATTGATGCAGAATGTGGTCTGGCATTATCTTGTTGAAAAATGCAGGGTCTTCCCTGAAAGAGATGACGTCTGGATGGGAGCATATGTTGTTCTAGAACCTGAATATATTTTTCTGCATTGATGGTGCCTTTCCAGACATGCAAGGTGCCCATGCCACACACACTCCTGCAACCCCATACCATCAGAGATGCAGGCTTCTGAACTGAGCGTTGATAACAACTTGGGTTGTCCTTGTCCTCTTTGGTCCGGATGACATGGCGTCCCAGATTTCCAAAAAGAACTTCGAATCGTGACTCGTCTGACCACAGAACAGTCTTCCATTTTGCCACACTCCATTTTAAATGATCCCTGGCCCAGTGAAAACGCCTGAGCTTGTGGATCTTGCTTAGAAATGGCTTCTTCTTTGCACTGTAGAGTTTCAGCTGGCAACGGCGGATGGCACGGTGGATTGTGTTCACTGACAATGGTTTCTGGAAGTATTCCTGAGCCCATTCTGTGATTTCCTTTACAGTAGCATTCCTGTTTGTGGTGCAGTGTCGTTTAAGGGCCCGGAGATCACGGGCATCCAGTATGGTTTTACGGCCTTGACCCTTACGCACAGAGATTGTTCCAGATTCTCTGAATCTTCGGATGATGTTATGCACAGTTGATGATGATAGATGCAAAGTCTTTGCAATTTTTCGCTGGGTAACACCTTTCTGATATTGCTCCACTATCTTTCTGCGCAACATTGTGGGAATTGGTGATCCTCTACCCATCTTGGCTTCTGAGAGACACTGCCACTCTGAGAAGCTCTTTTTATACCCAATCATGTTGCCAATTGACCTAATTAGTGTTAATTGGTCTTCCAGCTCTTCGTTATGCTCAAATTTACTTTTTCCAGCCTATTATTGCTACTTGTCCCAACTTTTTTGGGATTTGTTGATACCGTGAAAATTGGAATCAACGTATTTTTCCTTTAAAATGATACATTTACTCGGATTAAATGTTTGATCTGTCATCTACGTTCTATTACAAATAAAATATTGACATTTGCCATCTCCACATCATTGCATTCAGTTTTTATTCACAATTTGTTTAGTGTCCCAACTTTTTTGGAATCCGGTTTGTATAACATTTGTATACCTTCCATTGGATTACAATTAACTTTATTGTTCCTGTGGATTACAAGTGACTTTTACCTGTTTCCAGAGGATTCTACATGAAGCACTTCAAGAAAAAAAGGACTCGAGTCATATTTGAGCGTATTATTGCACTTATTTCATTACAAGTTTACAAGTTAAGCAACGTTCAAGTATCATATGCCCATTGTGTGTATTCTTTTCTAGGTGCCGCAATGTGACCTTTGTGCACTTATTGTGATATTGCACTAAACTTTGCACTTAGACAGATATGCAGCACCTTACTTCTGTGTGCCTTGCTTTACAGCTCTTGTTCTCTCCCCATTTTAAACGGACTGCCTATCTGGACGGTTAATACTAATGGCCTGCACCCGGTGTTATATACCCATAGGTATCCAGGGTAGGACCAAGTGGCAAGTCCTGGTAGGTCAAGTAACTACACGGGTAACCCCGCTGCTTCGGGAATGGTTTGAGGAGTTTTTGACCCCTCCTTCCAGTTATTTGTTCAGGATTGCTCCCATCATGAGGTGTCTTCCAGGAGTTTCATGGGATCATCATACCCTCCTCCTGTGACTGCCAGAAGTGCATGGAGAAGCTGATACCTCCCCTTCTGTGCCTTTGCCTAAGGTATGGCGCCTCAAACCTTAGAGCCAGTTTAGCTACCCATAGTCACCATAGTGATCGTGCTATAAGCCTTATATTTTGACTTTGGTGCAGGGAAGGGAATACAGGATAAAGCCACTCTTACATTTGCGGGCATTTCACTACATAATGGTGGGATTACAGAGTAAAGACATGCTTTCTTTGGTATTGGTGGACAATACTCCAAAAGCCAGTCAGTAGTGAGTGCTTTGTGCAGACCTTTGGTTCACTGGTTATACAGAGAGGAAAACTGTTACTTAGGACTCCCTACTCATGCAGGCAGGAACCTCAGGGTAGCCGTTATATGTTTGTCTTTGTATGTCTTATACAGTCAGGTCCATAAATATTGGGACATCAACACAATTCTAACATTTTTGGCTCTATACACCACCACAATGGATTTGAAATGAAACAAACAAGATGTACTTTAACTACAGACTGTCAGCTTTAATTTGAGGGTATCCATATCAGGTGAACGGTGTAGGAATTACAACAGTTTGCATACGCGCCTCCCACTTGTTAAGGGGCCAAAAGTAATGGGACAATTGGCTTTTCAGCTGTTCCATGGCCAGGTGTGTGTTATTCCCTCATTATTCCAATTACAATGAGCAGATAAAAGGTCCAGAGTTCATTTCAAGTGTGCTATTTGCATTTGGAATCTGTTGCTGTCAACTCTCAAGATGAGATCCAAAGAGCTGTCACTATCAGTGAAGCAAGCCATCATTAGGCTGAAAAAATGAAACAAACCCATCAGAGAGATAGCAAAATCATTAAGCCGGGCCAAAACAACTGTTTAGAACATTCTTAAAAAGAAGGAACGCACCGGTGAGCTCAGCAACACCATAAGACCCAGAAGACCACGGAAAACAACTGTGGTGGATGACCGAAGAATTATTTCCCTGGTGAAGAAAACACCCTTCACAACAGTTGGCCAGATCAAGAACACTCTCCAAGAGGTAGGTGTATGTGTGTCAAAGTCATCAATCAAGAGAAGACTTCACCAGAGTGAATACAGAGGGTTCACCACAAGATGTAAACCATTGGTGAGCCTCAAAAACAGGAAGGCCAGATTAGAGTTTGCCAAACGACATCTAAAAAAGCCTTCACAGTTCTGGAACAACATCCTATGGACAGACGATCAACTTGTGCCAAAGTGATGGGAAGAGAAGAGTATGGAGAAGGAAAGGAACTGCTCATGATCCTAAGCATACCACCTCATCAGTGAAGCATTGTGGTGGTAGTTTCATGGCGTGGGCATGTATGGCTGCCAATGGAACTGGTTCTCTTGTATTTATTGATGATGTGACTGCTGACAAATGCAGCAGGATGAATTCTGAAGTGTTTCGGGCAATATTATCTGCTCATATTCAGCCAAATGCTTAAGAACTCATTAGACGGCGCTTCACAGTGCAGATGGACAATGACCCAAAGCATACTGCAAAAGCAACCAAAGAGTTTTTTAAGGGAAAGAATTGGAATGTTATGCAATGGCCAAGTCAATCACCTGACCTGAATCCGATTGAGCATGCATTTCATTTGCTGAAGACAAAACTGAGGGGAAAATGCCCCAAGAACAAGCAGGAACTGAAAACAGTTGCAGTAGAGGCCTGGCAGAGCATCACCAGGGATGAAAACCAGCGTCTGGTGATGTCTATGCATTCCAGACTTCAGGCTGTAATTGACTGCAAAGGATTTGCAACCAAGTATTAAAAAGTGAAAGTTTGATTTATGATAATTATTCTGTCCCATTACTTTTGGTCCCTTAACAAGTGGGAGGCACATATGCAAACTGTTGTAATTCCTACACCATTCACCTAATTTGGATGTTATTACCCTCAAATTAAAGCTGACAGTCTGCAGTTAAAGCACATCTTGTTCGTTTCATTTCAAATCCATTGTGTTGGTGTATAGAGCCAAAAAAATTTGAATTGTGTCAATGTCCCAATATTTATGGACCTGGCTGTATGTACTACATGCAGCACTTTGGATTTATTTGGGTACCCCAGAGCTGGTTCCTTCCCTCCTATACATTAGCCAAGGGTGGCTTAACTCAAAGTAAGGGGGAATGTAACACCCCAGAGTTGTGTTACTACACTCCTCTACCCCGCTCCTCTATCTCCTAAGAGCCTGAACCTTGTCATCTGATATGATTTTACATTATGTCATTCACAAATGTGCATAAACCATGTTAAATACAATTATTGTTATAATTTTCCATGTTCACCAGCACGTGGCAGCAATGAATTGGTAAGGAGTTAGCTACAGTTTAGTATTTCTAAGTTGATGGGAAGTTAGATGTAGTGTAGCCCACCCCCTGCTAGGGGTAGGGTGTGTGTGTTAGGAGCTCCCCAATATAGGGAAGAAAGACAGGATCTTGTTTTGGCTGAAACATTGATCAAATCCCCAGCCTGAGCACTGCAGCCTCAGCTGGATGACAAGACAGCAGACAACCTCCAGAGTTCCAGGACGAAAGCATTCCCTGAGAATATATCTGTGAGTAAAGTCCAGAAACCTATGAGAAGCCATATTCCTCCTCAGCTAGTCAGTCCCCACAAAGCAGAAGGTAAAGAGAAGCGCAGAAGCCAAATTCCTGCCACAGTTTTAGAGCTAATAAGCAGACGTTCTTTCCTGCAAGCTCCAGATTGATACAGCAGAAGATTCATTCCTGCCAACCATTGCCAAAACCTGCTGGGACCCAAAGACAAAAGCTGTATATTGCTTGGATGAAAGTTATCTTCAGTAAAGACAAGTTTGAACTTCACCAAAGGTCTGGACCTCAATTTCTGCTGCAAAATCCCTATATTACTCCTACTATCACTACACTCAATTTATTGCAAGTGAGCCAGGAGTCCAGCTGTACCCAGGTAGGAGACACAGTTGAAACCATTATCATCACCATACAGAGACATTTTAGGCAGTCACACCACTCTGGCATTCCTAACCTGGGGCGTGAGTTATAACACCTTGGAAGGGCTCTGTGATAGTACCCTGCGCACGCTGCAATTGGCGTCATGAACAACTACAAACTATACACTATTAACCACCCATATCCTGACCCACTGCATAATTTGGCGTCAGTGCGTATACCCCGTATCCTGCTCATTGCACAACTAAGACAGATTTACTATTTGGCAGTTTGATTTGGAGATATTGGAGGCGGGCTACTTTTTCATGGGCCACCCTGTATTTCTTCATAATGCCTAGCTAAAGTTATTTCCACAAAGTTATTTTTTTCCAGATTATACTGTATTTTTAATATTGGCTTCCTGTGCATATTCAAAAGGACTAGTATTTAGAGCAGATAAAACCCAATTAGTGTTCCACTGCCCAAGTGAAGATCTAAAGGAAGGTCTGAACCCTGAAACTGCTGTACAAAACCTTTTCTTCTACTTATGCTCTGCCAGACAATAGTTCAAAATGGAGCTAAGCACTGAAATTTCCATCTTCAGTGTGTTAGGTCTATGTCAGGGGTACTCAACTGGCGGACCACGGTCCAAATACGGACTGCGGCCGCCAGTTGTCCGGACCCCGGCCATCCTTCAGAGCGCTCCTCCTCCTGCACACTGTACCGTGCAGGAGGAGGAGCTTACCGGCGCACTTCCTCCTGTCCCAGTCCCAGAGCGCTGAGCACAGTGAGACATGTAGCGCTCCTCCTCCTGCACACTCTGGTACGTGCAGGAGGCGGAGCTTACCGGCGCACTTCCGCCTGTCCCAGGGGCGCAGTGAGAGACGGCTCCCTCCACATGCAGGCACCAGCGCTTTCCTCCGGCACCTGCACGTGGAGGGAGCTTTCTCCCTCAGTGCGCTCACAGGTCCCACCTCCCCTGCAGCAGCGGCAGCACGTAAGGGAGCTTCAAGCTCCAAAGGACACTTACGTGCTGCTTGAGAGGGAAGGGACATCACCACTGCCACCAATGAAATAAATGTCACATTTGGGGAGGAAGGGGGGCGTGGAGAGGGCTACAGAGAGGCGGGAACACGTCACTGACTGCAGGAAAGGACTCCAGTCAGTGTCGTGTTCCCATCTCTCCTGGGCCGTCTTCTTTAGGTAACCTGATTAAATAAAGCGATTAAGCCCCATCAAACCATGATAGTTTTGTTCCGCATCCAATTCCCATTATTGGGGCATTGGATGCGGACCCCTTAGTTTCAATGGAGCGGAAAAAGATGCAGACAGCACACAGTGTGCTGTCTGCATCTCTTGTGGCCCCATTGTAATTAAGGGGCCGCATCCAATCCCCCAAAAATGGGAATTGGATGCGGAACAAAACTATCATATGTCTGTTCTGTGGCTTGGGTTGCCACCCGGCCAGTAGTTCACCAGCAAGGCTGGTATTTTAGTTCCCTTGCTAGTGCCAGAATTTTCCTGTAAGGACTGTTACTTAATTTTCCTGTAAGGACTGGGTACTTTTACACTTGCGGCAGGACGGATCCGACAGGCTGTTCACCCTGTCAGATCCGTCCTGCCGCTATTTCGCCGCACTGCCACTCCCCAAAGACTATAGCGAGAGTGGAGCTACAGCGCAGCATGGCAGTGCACGGCGTGAGGCCGCCAGACGAAAAAGTCGGACATGTAGTACTTTTAGTCAGGCGGCCTCTCACCGTGCTGCGCCGTAGCTCTGCCCCCATTCCCATTATAGTCGATGGGCACAGAGCAGCGGCACGGCGAAGTAGTGGCAAGATGGATCTGACAGGGTGAGCAGCCTGTCGGATCCGTCCTGCTGCAAGTGTGTAAGTACCCTTACTAATGAGCGCTTCCATCATGGAACGCCCATTAGTACAGCCTTTACCTCCACCGCTACTTGTGCTAGTAAAAATTTTTATAAAATTACGGTACCTCCACCTCCATTTGCTGAAGCTGTGGAGAACACTCCCTGCTGACTAGAAGCTCAGGACAGGACCTACAAGACGTTATCACGTTGGAGCACCGGTCCTGAGCTTGCAGTCAGCAGCGAATGTTCACCGCAGCCAGGTGAATAGAGTTGAGCGAACACCTGGATGTTCGGGTTCGACGAGTTCGGCCGAACTTTCGAAAAATGTTCGGGTTCGGGATCCGAACTCGACCCGAACTTCATCCCGAACCCGAACCCCATAGAAGTCAATGGGGACCCGAACTTTTGGGCACTAAAAAGGCTGTAAAACACACCCGGAAAGGGCTAGAGGGCTGCAAAAGGCAGCAAAATGTAGTTAAATCCCCTGCAAACAAATGTAGATAGGGAAATGATGAGTTAACATAAAATAAATAAAAATTAAACAATATTAATTGGAGTGAGGTCCCATAGCACAGAATCAGGCTTCAAGTCACCCACCAATGGAGAAGGTCACTTACTATTATTTTGACCACAGCACCCAGACAAAGGAGAGAGGTCCCACAGCAGAGAACCAGGCATCATATCACCCACCACAGGAGTAGGCCACCATTTAGTTACTTTGACCCCTACACCCAGACGGAGGAGAGAGGTTACACAGCAGAGAATCAGGCATTTAGATCACCCACCACAGGAGTAGGCCACCATTGAATCAGACCCCGGCAACCATGTCAGATGGCACAAGCATAAGCTTTATATCAATCAGCACAGGAGAAGGCGACTTTGACAGACTTTGACCCCTACACCCGGACGGAGGAGAGAGGTTTCAAAGCAGAGAATCAGGCATTTAGATCACCCACCACAGGAGTAGGCCCCAATTTAATGGGACCCCGGCAACCATGTCAGATGGCACAACCATCAGCTTCATATCAATCAGCACAGGAGAAGGCGACTTTGAAAGACTTTGACCCCTACACCCAGACGGAGGAGAGAGGTTTCACAGCAGAGAATCAGGCATTTAGATCACCCACCACAGGAGTAGGCCCCCATTGAATCAGACCCTGGCAACCATGTCAGATGGCACAACCATCAGCTTTATATCAATCAGCACAGGAGAAGGCGACTTTGAAAGACTTTGACCCCTACACCCAGATGGAGGAGAGAGGTTTCACAGCAGAGAATCAGGCATCATATCAACCACCACAGGAGAAGCCACCATTTAGTTACTTTGACCCCTGCACCCAGGAAGAGGAGAGAGGCACCACAGCACATATTCTGGCATCATATCAGCCACCACAGGAGAAGCCACCATTGAGTTACTTTGACCCCCGCACCCAGGAAGAGGAGAGAGGCACCACAGCACATATTCTGGCATCATATCAGCCACCACAGGAGAAGCCACCATTGAGTTACTTTGACCCCTGCACCCAGGAAGAGGAGAGAGGCCCCACAGCACATATTCTGGCATCATACTAACCACCACAGGAGAAGCCACCATTGAGTTACTTTGACCCCTGCACCCAGGAAGAGGAGAGAGGCCCCACAGCACATATTCTGGCATCATATCAGCCACCACAGGAGAAGCCACCATTGAGTTACTTTGACCCCCGCACCCAGGAAGAGGAGAGAGGCACCACAGCACATATTCTGGCATCATATCAGCCACCACAGGAGAAGCCACCATTGAGTTACTTTGACCCTCGCACCCAGGAAGAGGAGAGAGGCACCACAGCACATATTCAGGCATCATATCACACACCACAGGAGAAGGCCTCTTTCAGTGATTTAGGCCTTTGGACCCAGACAGAGGAGAGAGGCACCACAGCACATATTCTGGCATCATATCAGCCACCACAGGAGAAGCCACCATTGAGTTACTTTGACCCCTGCACCCAGGAAGAGGAGAGAGGCCCCACAGCACATATTCTGGCATCATATCAGCCACCACAGGAGAAGCCACCATTTAGTTACTTTGACCCCTGCACCCAGGAAGAGGAGAGAGGCACCACAGCACATATTCTGGCATCATATCAGCCACCACAGGAGAAGCCACCATTTAGTTACTTTGACCCCTTCACCCAAACAGAGGAGAGAGGTTCCACATCAGAGAATCAGGCATCATATCAACCACCACAGGAGTAGGCCACAATTTAGTTTATTTGACCCCTGCACCCAGGAAGAGGAGAGAGGCCCCACAGCACATATTCTGGCATCATATCACACACCACAGGAGAAGGCCTCTTTCAGTGATTTAGGCCTTTGGACCCAGACAGAGGAGAGAGGTCAGAGATTAGCTTCATATCCCCCAGCACAGCAGAAGACCGCTTTATTTGACTTGGGCCTCAGCACCCAGACAGAAGACAGAGGTAGCATGGCAGAGGTTATGGCTTCATGTCACCCGTTAGTTTAACCGGCCACTTTCATCTGGTTAGGCCCCGGCGCCCAGACAGAGAAGAGTTTCATTCAACTGTGGGTTTCATAAAATTTGTATCAAATAAAGAAGTGGCCCGTAGCACAACAAGACATGTTTTAGGCAGTTAATAAGGACTACTCTGCACAAGGGAGGGACAGGTCCTGTGGGATCCATGCCTGGTTCATCTTTATGAAGGTCAGCTTGTCCACGTTGGCTGTGGACAGGCGGCTGCGCTTGTCAGTAATGACGCCCCCTGCCGTGCTGAATACGCGTTCAGATAAAACGCTGGCCGCCGAGCAGGAAAGCACCTCCAAGGCATAACATGCTAACTCTGGCCACGTGGACAATTTCGAAACCCAGTAGTTGAATGGGGCCGAACCATCCGTCAGGATGTGGAGGGGTGTGCAGACTGCTAACACGTTCCGTATCAGGTGTCGGTGCAGATAGCTGTGGCGTGGAGACAAAACTTTTCCACATTTCTGCCATGCTAACCCTGCCCTCAGATGAGCTGGCCGTGACACAGCTGCGTTGGCGACCTCTTGCCACTCCTCTGCCTTCACCTTCCACCTGTTCCCCTGTGACATGTGGGAATGCTCTCAAGAGCGCCTCTATCAGCGTGCGCTTGTACTCGCGCATCTTACGGTCGCGCTCCAGTTCAGGAATTAAAGTGGGCACATTGTCTTTATACCGGGGATCCAGCAGGGTGGCCACCCAGTAGTCTGCACACGTTAAAACGTGGGCAACTCTGCTGTCGTTGCGCAGGCATTGGACCATATATTCGCTCATGTGGGCCAGGCTACCCATGGGTAAGGACAAGCTGTCCTCTGTGGGAGGCGTATCGTCATCGTCCACCGTATCCCCCCAGCCACGCACCAGTGATGGGCCTGGGCTGCCACCCCGCTGTGAACTTGCGTCATCCTCGTCCCCCTCCACCTCCTCCTCCTCCTCGTCCTCCAGTACAGTGCCTTGGCTGGCGACTTGTGAACCTGTCCTCTGCTGCTTAAACAAACCTCCCTCTGAGCCACTTCGAACAGACTGGCCCGAAAGTGTTAGAAACGAGCCCTCATCCTCCTCCTCCTCCTCCACCTGGGCCACCTCCTCTAACATCATTGCCCTAAGTGTTTTCTCAAGGAGACATAGAAGTGGTATTGTAACGCTGATAACAGTGTCATCGCCACTGGCCATGTTGGTGGAGTACTCGAAACAGCGCAGCAGGGCACACAGGTCTCGCATGGAGGCCCAATCATTGGTGGTGAAGTGGTGCTGTTCGGCAGTACGACTGACGCGAGCGTGCTGCAGCTGAAACTCCACTATGGCCTGCTGCTGCTCGCACAGTCTCTCCAGCATGTGCAAGGTGGAGTTCCACCGGGTGGGCACGTCGCATATGAGGCGGTGAGCGGGAAGGCCGAAGTTCCGCTGTAGCGCAGACAGGCGAGCAGCGGCAGGATGTGAACGGCGGAAGCGCGCACAGACGGCCCGCACTTTATGCAGCAGCTCTGACATGTTGGGGTAGTGGTGAATGAACCTCTGCACCACCAAGTTCAGCACATGCGCCAGGCAAGGGATGTGCGTCAAACCGGCTAGTCCCAGAGCTGCCACGAGATTTCGCCCATTATCGCATACCACCAGGCCTGGCTTGAGGCCCACCGGCAGAAACCACTCGTCGGTCTGTTGTTCAATACCCCGCCACAACTCCTGTGCGGTGTGGGGCCTGTCCCCCAAACATATGAGTTTCAGAATGGCCTGCTGACGTTTACCCCGGGCTGTGCTGAAGTTGGTGGTGAAGGTGTGTGGCTGACCGGATGAGCTGGTGGAAGCAGTGGAGGAGGAAGCCGAGTAGGAGGAGGAGGCTACAGGAGGCAGAGAATGATGCCCTGCGATCCTAGGGGGCGGAAGGACGTGCGCCAAGGAACTGTCCGCCGGGGGCCCAGCCGCCACTACATTCATCCAGTGTGCAGTTAGTGAGATATAGCGTCCCTGGCCGTGCTTACTGGTCCACGTATCTGTGGTTAGGTGGACCTTGCCACAAATGGCGTTGCGCAGTGCACACTTGATTTTATCGGACACTTGCATGTGCAGGGAAGAGAAATGCTGGCGTTCAGGCCAAGGGCTCGAGGGTGACTCGGGGGGAATTTGCGCTTCCTCTCTAAGGTTTGAGATATTGAGAGCTGAACGCTGCTGTGTGATATAGTGGAGACGCTAGTTGACGGTGGCGGTGGTGGTGGTGTCGGTGGCACATCCTCTGTTTGCTGCTCGGCAGGTGGCAACATTCCTCTCGAGGCGGAAGCCGAGGCAGCAGCGGTAGAGGGAGCAGGGGGAGCCTCAGCGAGTGCCTGGTTTTTAAGGTGTGTACCCCACTGCAGTTCATGCTTTGCATGTAGATGCCTGGTCATGCAGGTTGTGCTGAGGTTCAGAACGTTAATGCCTCGCCTCAGGCTCTGATGGCAGAGCGTGCAAGTCACTCGGGTCTTGTCGGTAGGACATTGTTTAAAGAAGTGCCATGCCAGGGAACTCTTTGAAGCTGCCTTTGTGGGGCTGGGTCCCTGTTGGCGATGTCCAGTAGCAGGCGAACTCTGGGGGCGGCGGCTCGTCTGCTTTGGCCCCCTGCTCCCTCTTTGGCTTCGCTGTTGTCTCGGTCTCACCACTACCTCTTCCTCTGAACTGTGAAAGTCATCGCCACGACCTTCAGTCCATGTGGGGTCTAAGACCTCATCGTCCTCTGCATCGTCTTCCACCCAGTCTCCCTCCCTGACCTCCTCCTGTTCAGTCTGCACACTGCAAAAAGACGCGGCAGTGGGCACCTGTGTTTCGTCATCATCAGAGAGTCGGTGACTCTGCTGTGGTGGTATTCCCATGTCCTCTTCATCTGGAGACATAAGTGGTTGTGCGTCAGTGCATGGTATGTCTTCCTCCACTGGGGAAGGGCTAGGTGGACGCCCCTGGGAAACCCTGGAAGCAGAGTCTTCAAACAGAAGAAGAGACTGCTGCATAACTTGTGGCTCAGACCGTTTCCCTGATATGCTTGGGGGTGATGTGACAGACTGATGGGCTTGGTTTTCAGGTGCCACCTGTGCGCTTTCCGCAGAAGACTGGGTGGAAGACCATGTGGTGAACGTGCTGGAAGCACTGTCGGCCACCCAATCGATTAATGCCTGTACCTGCTCAGGCCTTACCATCCTAAGAGCGTCATTGGGCCCCACGAGATATTGCGGTACATTCTGCCGGCTAGTTGAGGGAGTTCGTTCCCTACTGTGTGCGCCTGGGGCCGAACGGCCACGTCCTCTACCAGCAACAGAGGCTCCACGGACACCACCACGACCGCGTCCTCGTCCCTTAATAGTATTTTTCTTCATTGTTACGATTCAACTCGCACCACAATGAAATATATTATTTTTTATAAGCAAAATCCCCTCACTGGAATACTTTCAGTCTTTTGACTGTATGGATTACAGATGGAATGACTGTTATATGTGAGTACCGCTTTCTTTGACAGATTCTAGTATGGGTACATATATGTTTTCCCAACCCCAGCACATTAGTTTGCTAATTCCAGATGTATGAAACGCAGGCCTAACTGTATCTAGTATATTGAACGCCAGATAAACTAACTTGGCCTTTTTTAAATAAAAAAAATTCCCTCACTGGAATACTTTCAGTCTTTTGACTGTATGGATTACAGATGGAATGACTGTTATATGTGAGTACCGCTTTCTTTGACAGATTCTAGTATGGGTACATATATGTTTTCCCAACCCCAGCACATTAGTTTGCTAATTCCAGATGTATGAAACGCAGGCCTAACTGTATCTAGTATATTGAACGCCAGATAAACTAACTTGGCCTTTTTTAAATAAAAAAAAAATTCCCTCACTGGAATACTTTCAGTCTTTTGACTGTATGGATTACAGATGGAATGACTGTTATATGTGAGTACCGCTTTCTTTGACAGATTCTAGTATGGGTACATATATGTTTTCCCAACCCCAGCACATTAGTTTGCTAATTCCAGATGTATGAAACGCAGGCCTAACTGTATCTAGTATATTGAACGCCAGATAAACTAACTTGGCCTTTTTTAAATAAAAAAAATTCCCTCACTGGAATACTTTCAGTCTTTTGACTGTATGGATTACAGATGGAATGACTGTTATATGTGAGTACCGCTTTCTTTGACAGATTCTAGTATGGGTACATATATGTTTTCCCAACCCCAGCACATTAGTTTGCTAATTCCAGATGTATGAAACGCAGGCCTAACTGTATCTAGTATATTGAACGCCAGATAAACTAACTTGGCCTTTTTTAAATAAAAAAAAAATTCCCTCACTGGAATACTTTCAGTCTTTTGACTGTATGGATTACAGATGGAATGACTGTTATATGTGAGTACCGCTTTCTTTGACAGATTCTAGTATGGGTACATATATGTTTTCCCAACCCCAGCACATTAGTTTGCTAATTCCAGATGTATGAAACGCAGGCCTAACTGTATCTAGTATATTGAACGCCAGATAAACTAACTTGGCCTTTTTGAAATAAAAAAAAAATTCCCTCACTGGAATACTTTCAGTCTTTTGACTGTATGGATTACAGATGGAATGACTGTTATATGTGAGTACCGCTTTCTTTGACAGATTCTAGTATGGGTACATATATGTTTTCCCAACCCCAGCACATTAGTTTGCTAATTCCAGATGTATGAAACGCAGGCCTAACTGTATCTAGTATATTGAACGCCAGATAAACTAACTTGGCCTTTTTTAAATAAAAAAAATTCCCTCACTGGAATACTTTCAGTCTTTTGACTGTATGGATTACAGATGGAATGACTGTTATATGTGAGTACCGCTTTCTTTGACAGATTCTAGTATGGGTACATATATGTTTTCCCAACCCCAGCACATTAGTTTGCTAATTCCAGATGTATGAAACGCAGGCCTAACTGTATCTAGTATATTGAACGCCAGATAAACTAACTTGGCCTTTTTTAAAAAAAAAAAAATTCCCTCACTGGAATACTTTCAGTCTTTTGACTGTATGGATTACAGATGGAATGACTGTTATATGTGAGTACCGCTTTCTTTGACAGATTCTAGTATGGGTACATATATGTTTTCCCAACCCCAGCACATTAGTTTGCTAATTCCAGATGTATGAAACGCAGGCCTAACTGTATCTAGTATATTGAACGCCAGATAAACTAACTTGGCCTTTTTTAAATAAAAAAAAAATTCCCTCACTGGAATACTTTCAGTCTTTTGACTGTATGGATTACAGATGGAATGACTGTTATATGTGAGCACCGCTTTCTTTGACAGATTCTAGTATGGGTACATATATGTTTTCCCAACCCCAGCACATTAGTTTGCTAATTCCAGATGTATGAAACGCAGGCCTAACTGTATCTAGTATATTGAACGCCAGATAAACTAACTTGGCCTTTTTTAAATAAAAAAAATTCCCTCACTGGAATACTTTCAGTCTTTTGACTGTATGGATTACAGATGGAATGACTGTTATATGTGAGTACCGCTTTCTTTGACAGATTCTAGTATGGGTACATATATGTTTTCCCAACCCCAGCACATTAGTTTGCTAATTCCAGATGTATGAAACGCAGGCCTAACTGTATCTAGTATATTGAACGCCAGATAAACTAACTTGGCCTTTTTTAAATAAATAAAAAATTCCCTCACTGGAATACTTTCAGTCTTTTGACTGTATGGATTACAGATGGAATGACTGTTATATGTGAGTACCGCTTTCTTTGACAGATTCTAGTATGGGTACATATATGTTTTCCCAACCCCAGCACATTAGTTTGCTAACTCCAGATGTATGAAACGCAGGCCTAACTGTATCTAGTATATTGAACGCCAGATAAACTAACTTGGCCTTTTTTAAATAAAAAAAATTCCCTCACTGGAATACTTTCAGTCTTTTGACTGTATGGATTACAGATGGAATGACTGTTATATGTGAGTACCGCTTTCTTTGACAGATTCTAGTATGGGTACATATATGTTTTCCCAACCCCAGCACATTAGTTTGCTAATTCCAGATGTATGAAACGCAGGCCTAACTGTATCTAGTATATTGAACGCCAGATAAACTAACTTGGCCTTTTTTAAATAAAAAAAATTCCCTCACTGGAATACTTTCAGTCTTTTGACTGTATGGATTACAGATGGAATGACTGTTATATGTGAGTACCGCTTTCTTTGACAGATTCTAGTATGGGTACATATATGTTTTCCCAACCCCAGCACATTAGTTTGCTAATTCCAGATGTATGAAACGCAGGCCTAACTGTATCTAGTATATTGAACGCAAGATAAACTAACTTGGCCTTTTTTAAATAAAAAAAAAATTCCCTCACTGGAATACTTTCAGTCTTTTGACTGTATGGATTACAGATGGAATGACTGTTATATGTGAGTACCGCTTTCTTTGACAGATTCTAGTATGGGTACATATATGTTTTCCCAACCCCAGCACATTAGTTTGCTAATTCCAGATGTATGAAACGCAGGCCTAACTGTATCTAGTATATTGAACGCCAGATAAACTAACTTGGCCTTTTTTAAATAAAAAAAAAATTCCCTCACTGGAATACTTTCAGTCTTTTGACTGTATGGATTACAGATGGAATGACTGTTATATGTGAGCACCGCTTTCTTTGACAGATTCTAGTATGGGTACATATATGTTTTCCCAACCCCAGCACATTAGTTTGCTAATTCCAGATGTATGAAACGCAGGCCTAACTGTATCTAGTATATTGAACGCCAGATAAACTAACTTGGCCTTTTTTAAATAAAAAAAATTCCCTCACTGGAATACTTTCAGTCTTTTGACTGTATGGATTACAGATGGAATGACTGTTATATGTGAGTACCGCTTTCTTTGACAGATTCTAGTATGGGTACATATATGTTTTCCCAACCCCAGCACATTAGTTTGCTAATTCCAGATGTATGAAACGCAGGCCTAACTGTATCTAGTATATTGAACGCCAGATAAACTAACTTGGCCTTTTTTAAATAAATAAAAAATTCCCTCACTGGAATACTTTCAGTCTTTTGACTGTATGGATTACAGATGGAATGACTGTTATATGTGAGTACCGCTTTCTTTGACAGATTCTAGTATGGGTACATATATGTTTTCCCAACCCCAGCACATTAGTTTGCTAATTCCAGATGTATGAAACGCAGGCCTAACTGTATCTAGTATATTGAACGCCAGATAAACTAACTTGGCCTTTTTTAAATAAAAAAAATTCCCTCACTGGAATACTTTCAGTCTTTTGACTGTATGGATTACAGATGGAATGACTGTTATATGTGAGTACCGCTTTCTTTGACAGATTCTAGTATGGGTACATATATGTTTTCCCAACCCCAGCACATTAGTTTGCTAATTCCAGATGTATGAAACGCAGGCCTAACTGTATCTAGTATATTGAACGCCAGATAAACTAACTTGGCCTTTTTTAAATAAAAAAAATCCCCTCACTGGAATACTTTCAGTCTTTTGACTGTATGGATTACAGATGGAATGACTGTTATATGTGAGTACCGCTTTCTTTGACAGATTCTAGTATGGGTACATATATGTTTTCCCAACCCCAGCACATTAGTTTGCTAATTCCAGATGTATGAAACGCAGGCCTAACTGTATCTAGTATATTGAACGCAAGATAAACTAACTTGGCCTTTTTTAAATAAAAAAAAAATTCCCTCACTGGAATACTTTCAGTCTTTTGACTGTATGGATTACAGATGGAATGACTGTTATATGTGAGTACCGCTTTCTTTGACAGATTCTAGTATGGGTACATATATGTTTTCCCAACCCCAGCACATTAGTTTGCTAATTCCAGATGTATGAAACGCAGGCCTAACTGTATCTAGTATATTGAACGCCAGATAAACTAACTTGGCCTTTTTTAAATAAAAAAAATTCCCTCACTGGAATACTTTCAGTCTTTTGACTGTATGGATTACAGATGGAATGACTGTTATATGTGAGTACCGCTTTCTTTGACAGATTCTAGTATGGGTACATATATGTTTTCCCAACCCCAGCACATTAGTTTGCTAATTCCAGATGTATGAAACGCAGGCCTAACTGTATCTAGTATATTGAACGCCAGATAAACTAACTTGGCCTTTTTTAAATAAAAAAAATTCCCTCACTGGAATACTTTCAGTCTTTTGACTGTATGGATTACAGATGGAATGACTGTTATATGTGAGTACCGCTTTCTTTGACAGATTCTAGTATGGGTACATATATGTTTTCCCAACCCCAGCACATTAGTTTGCTAATTCCAGATGTATGAAACGCAGGCCTAACTGTATCTAGTATATTGAACGCCAGATAAACTAACTTGGCCTTTTTTAAATAAAAAAAATTCCCTCACTGGAATACTTTCAGTCTTTTGACTGTATGGATTACAGATGGAATGACTGTTATATGTGAGTACCGCTTTCTTTGACAGATTCTAGTATGGGTACATATATGTTTTCCCAACCCCAGCACATTAGTTTGCTAATTCCAGATGTATGAAACGCAGGCCTAACTGTATCTAGTATATTGAACGCCAGATAAACTAACTTGGCCTTTTTTAAATAAAAAAAAAATTCCCTCACTGGAATACTTTCAGTCTTTTGACTGTATGGATTACAGGTGGACTGGTATTAGTAGGGGTGACACAAGCACACCCAAGTCCCTGATGTAGGATTTCTATGGCACAGACCACTATTACAAGTGATTAATGGACGTTGGGAGAGATTGTGCTGCAGCACTAGTCCCAAGATGGCCGCCGCCTATCAGCCCAGTAACATGTGCCACAAAATGGTCTGCACAACCTTTAAAAAAAATAGCCTTGGACTGTGCTGCTAAATCGCTATTGGTCTGAATCCCAGGTGTAGATGTCTGACTTGTTTGGAGCTTTGGAATGCACACTGTGGCAGCTTCTGCTGCAGCACTACAAGTCGCAAAATGGCGGCCGGCGGTCAGCCCAGGTACATGTGGATGGAAAAATCACTCTGGCCACTCTAAAAATAGCCAATCCCTATCAAAAAAGCAGCTCAGCTGCAGTTGTTCAGATGAATCACAGGTGGAGGAGAGAAATTTGCTTCCAGTTATTCAATTATCCCTGCCTATTCTCGCCCTAGCATCAGCTGCGTCTATCCCTGTTCTATTCACATCGGGAGTGAGCACGTCCCGACGTGCGCACAAGCTTATAAAGAGGCTGAGTCACATGCTGCACTTGGCCAATCACAGCCTTGCCAATAGTAGGCATGGCTGCGATGGCATCTTAGGGCAAGTAGTATGATGCATGTTGATTGGCTGCTTTGCAGCCTTTCAAAATGCGCCAAAATACATGCCGAACGACGAACCCGAACCCGAACTTTTACGAAAAAGTTCGGGTTCGGGTCCGTGTCACGAACACCCCAAAATTCGGTACGGACCCGAACTATGCTCGAACTGTTCGCTCAACACTACAGGTGAATGCTAATTTTTTTTTTTTTGCAAAAGCAGAGAAGGGGGGCACTAATGGGGGCATTACTCTTACTGGGGGCACTAATGGGGACATTATTCTTACTGGGGGCATTATTCTTACTGGGGCACTAACGCGGCCATTACTAATTCTGGGACTTACCCGGGGCGCTCCACTATAACATCAGAGCGCCCCACGCGCATGGATCACATGATCGCATGGCATCTTTACTGTTGGCGTTCAGCTCGGACCTTCACCTGACTGCAGACCCAGGTATGTGGACCTTTAATAAAACTAGTGGAGTACCCCTGGTCTATGTCATAGTTCTGGTTCATCGTATGCAAAGTCCAAAACCTAAGCAATGTATTGAAGGATCAGGAAGTATTTTATTTTTCCCAAATTCTATAGTAAATTGAAGTTGCTTTTTTTTTTTTTTTTTTTACCCTAATCAACGTGTTTGTTTTCTATGAGGAAGCCACAGTAATCATATGGCTGTATGCACATTAAATGGAATAAAACTGGGGACAACAGAACAAGAAAAGTAGGTTGCAATTAAGCTAAGCAGCAGTACCCAATGTCGGGCAGCAGCTGCAAATAAGAACTTAGGGTGTAAAAAGAGAGCTAATGATGCCAATGTAATATTACTCCTCTATAAAACCCTCGTAAGGCCACATCTTGAAAATTGGATTCAGTTTTGAGTTGCACACACTATATAGGAGAGCTAGGATGACCAGACAATTAAATTGGTTGAAAATACAATGAAAGACTTAAAAAATTGAGCTTGGGAAAAATCTATTTACATGTATAAAAACTGTATATACAGTGGGATGCGAAAGTTTGGGCAACCTTGTTAATCGTCATTATTTTCCTGTATAAATTGTTAGTTGTTACGATAAAAAATGTCAGTTAAATATATCATATAGGAGACACACACAGGGATATCTGAGAAGTGAAATAAAGTTTATTGGATTTACAGAAAGTGTGCTATAATTGTTTAAACAAAATTAGGCAGGTGCATAAATTTGGGCACTGTTGTCATTTTATTGATTCCAAAACATTTAGAACTAATTATTGGAACTCAAATTGGCTTGGTAAGCTCAGTGACTCCTGACCTACATACACAGGTGAATCCAATTATGAGAAAGAGTATTTAAGGGGGTCAATTGTAAGTTTCCCTCCTCTTTTAATTTTCTCTGAAGAGTAGCAACATGGGGGTCTCAAAACAACTCTCAAATGACCTGAAGACAAAGATTGTTCACCATCATGGTTTAGGGGAAGGATACAGAAAGCTGTCTCAGAGATTTCAGCTGTCTGTTTCCACAGTTAGGAACATATTGAGGAAATGGAAGACCACAGGCTAAGTTCAAGTTAAGGCTCGAAGTGGCAGACCAAGAAAAATCTCGGATAGACAGAAGCGACGAATGGTGAGAACAGTCAGAGTCAACCCACAGACCAGCACCAAAGACCTACAACATCATATTGCTGCAGATGGAGTCACTGTGCATCGTTCAACCATTGGGCGCACTTTACACAAGGAAATGCTGTATGCGAGAGTGATACAGAGGAAGCCTTTTCTCCGCCCACAGCACAAAAAGTGCCGCTTGAGGTGGGCAAAAGCACATTTGGACAAGCCAGCTTCATTTTGGAATAAGGTGCTGTGGACTGATGAAACTAAAATGGAGGTATTTGGCCATAACAAGGGGCGTTATGCATGGAGGAAAAAGAACACAGCATTCCAAGAAAAACACCTGCTACCTACAGTAAAATATGGTGGTGGTTCTATCATGCTGTGGGGCTGTGTGGCCAGTGCAGGGACTGGGAATCTTGTCAAAGTTGAGGGACGCATGGATTCCACTCAGTATCAGCAGATTCTGGAGACCAATGTCCAGGAATCAGTGACAAAGCTGAAGCTGCGCCGGGGCTGGATCTTTCAACAAGACAACGACCCTAAACACTGCTCAAAACCCACTAAGGCATTTATGCAGAGGAACAAGTACAACGTTCTGGAATGGCCATCTCAGTCACCAGACCTGAATATAATAGAAAATCTGTGGTGTGACTTAAAGAGAGCGGTCCATGCTCGGAAGCCATCAAACCTGAATGAACTAAAGATGTTTTGTAAAGAGGAAAGGTCCAAAATACCTTCAACCAGAATCCAGACTCTCATTGGAAACTACAGGAAGAGTTTAGAGGCTGAAATTTCTGCAAAAGGAGGATCTACTAAATATTGATTTCATTTCTTTTTTGTGGTGCCCAAATTTATGCACCTGCCTAATTTTGTTTAAACAATTATAGCACACTTTCTGTAAATCCAATAAACGTCATTTCAATTCTCAAATATCACTGTGTGTGTCTCCTATATGATATATTTAACTGACATTTTTTATCGTAACAACCAACGATTTATACAGGAAAATCATGACGATTAACAAGGTTGCCCAAACTTTCGCACCCCACTGTATGTGGTCAATACAAGATAACTGGAACAAATTAATCATATGAGAAGGACTTTAGAAAGGATCAGGGGACATTCTTTATGTGTGGAGGAAAGGTGACATTAATGGTGCATTCACACGACAATGCAGATCTGCAAAAGATACGTATGATGTCCGTGTTGCATCCATTTTTTGTTGATCCATTGTAAAAAAATAAATTAAAAAAAAGCCATTTCTTGCCCACAAAACGGACAAGAACAGGACATGTTCACTCTTTTTTGTGGGACTGTGGAATAGACATACAGATGCGGACAGCACGCAGTGTGCTGTCCAGATTTTTTACAGGCCCATTGAAATGGGTCTGCATGCAATCCGTAAAAAATGTGAATCGGATGTGGACCAAAAGTACGGTCGTGTGAATTGGTCTTTATACTGGGAATGATTCCTTACAGTTAGGGTCCATTCACATGTCCGTAAGTGTTCTGCGGATCCGCAAAACATGGACACTAGCAATGTGCATTCCGCAATTTGCGGACCTATAATAGAAAATGTCTAATCTTGTCCGCAATTGCGGACAAGAATAGGACATGTTCTATTTTTTTGCGGAAACGGAAGCACAGATGCTGAAGTGCGCATCCGCAAATGCGGATACGGACAGCACATTCCGGCCCCATTGAAAAGCATTAGGTCTGCACACGTTCCGCAAAATTGCGGAATGGATGCGGACCCATTTTGCGGACATGTGAATGGACCCTCAGAGTATTTAAACTTTGGAATGCCTGACCACAAGAGTAGTGATGAGCGGCATGGGCAATATATTCACAATAAATTCGCGAATTCTAGAATTCGCGATCTCCGGTAATTATTTTTGCGATTGCTAATAATGCGCATTTTTTTTGTGTAATATATGCAACTTCACATTCTATCAGGTCTGAGAAGATATTACTGATTGGTGCACTAAGTATTGTTGTGACCTCACAGTACTGTGTCTAACAGAGACACTAATCACAATCACAACACAGTAATTCCTATCACACTACCTAACACCCTGCACCGGAACCTATCAATTACACTATATCACTATCTAATCTACACTGACTATTTCCCACTAACTATCTGTATTATATATATGATCTAACTAACTATCTATCTATCGTAATTGAATAAGGAATAGGATCCAGATGAAAGCACAGGGCACAGGAATAACACTGCTGTCTCTCGCAGAACTGCAAAAAACAGCAGAAAATGCCTGCTGAGGAGGTTCTTATATAGTAAGGAGTAGGCAACTTTCCTATTGGTTGCTAGGGATGTTGCTAAGCTCAGACAAAGATATTGCAGCCTTCTCATTGGCCCACAAGCAAGAAGCAGTAGTACTGATGAAAAAAAAAAGTAGAATATTTGCGAATATATAGCACTATATTCTAGATTTTTCGCGAATTCTCGAAGTGCTGATATTCACGATAAAAATTAGCGATCAACACTACCCAAGAGGTAGTAATGGCAGCTACTACAAATAGGTCCGGAAATACTGTATTTGGACAATGAGACAAGTTTTGCCATTTTAGCTGTTTACAAGAAGCTGTTTACAGAAGATACAGTTATATAATCAATATGGATCTAAAGAGCATGCCATTTTTAAATTGTATTGCATATGAATCAGGTAGAAAAGGCTGTTATAGACTTCTATAGATATGTACCTGGAGCTTGTACAAAGCCATTTCATTTTCACCTAAAAAGGTTAGTCTAAACAGATAGGCATTTTCTGCAGTTAAAAATGTAAAGTTTGGTTTATAAATCTGTCCTGTTAGGCACAGTAATGGACATGGGTCTAGTAAAGGTGCCTTTAGATGTGGTAGACGACTGAAAATCAGTTCCATTCACCTAAATGTGGTTGTTTTGGTGGCAAGAACATGGACTGACATAGTGTTACCAGTACAATTCATTACAGCCCAGGTCAGGCAGAGACATCTAGCATTATAATGCCATGAGATCGTTTCAATGGAGCAGCATTCAGCCCAGGAAATGCCTGACACACAGAGCGTATTTCATAGGCTGAATACGCTCATGTTAAATTAACCTAATACTGTAGTCTAACTTTTAAGTCTCTGTTCCTTTGTTTTTTTTTGTTATGCTGTTTTAACACTGTCTAATCTGTCTGCCTAAAACTTTATTCACTTTCTATCTTTTTATATCCAGGTGACTTTTCTATTACTTTGCTCTTTTAGGTTATCGGAGTGTGTAAAACAAGGTTTTTAATAGGTTCTTCCCTTCAATTTCATGTAGTTGTTTAGTGATGACTATACCTGGCCGCATTTCTGTAGTTTGAGGTAACTGTACATGCATACTAACCTTTAGAAAAACACTTAGTGGGTAATTTATTAAGACTGATGTTTTAAACGCCAGTCTTAATATTCCCTATAGCTGTCGGTGGATCCATCGGAGTTATGAAGAGGTGCCGGCCTTTATATAGCTTCGGCAGATCCACTCCCAATGCTAAATGTAAGACCTCTTTTTAGCTGTTTTACTTTTAAACAATTTTTTACCCCTAAACCAGGCATAGAAAATGATAAATGAGATGGGCCTGCCAGCCCATCCCCTTCCACGCCCACACCCACTTTTTTAGACCTTGCGTGAGCGGGAAAATGTTTCAGTCCTTTGCTCTGCAATCTGTGCCAGAAATATGCCTAATATACAGTACAGACCAAAAGTTTGGACACACCTTCTCATTCAAAGAGTTTTCTTTATTTTCATGACTATGAAGGCATCAAAACTATGAATTAACACATGTGGAATTATATACATAACAAACAAGTGTGAAACAACTGAAAATATGTCATATTCTAGGTTCTTCAAAGTAGCCACCTTTTGCTTTGATTACTGCTTTGCACACTCTTGGCATTCTCTTGATGAGCTTCAAGAGGTAGTCCCGTGAAATGGTCTTCCAACAGTCTTGAAGGAGTTCCCAGAGATGCTTAGCACTTGTTGACCCTTTTGCCTTCACTCTGCGGTCCAGCTCACCCCAAACCATCTCGATTGGGTTCAGGTCCGGTGACTGTGGAGGCCAGGTCATCTGGCGCAGCACCCCATCACTCTCCTTCATGGTCAAATAGCCCTTACTTTCAAAGTTTTCCCAATTTTTCGGCTGACTGACTGACCTTCATTTCTTAAAGTAATGATGGCCACTCGTTTTTCTTTACTTAGCTGCTTTTTTCAGCTTTTTTCTTGCCATAATACAAATTCTAACAGTCTATTCAGTAGGACTATCAGCTGTGTATCCACCTGACTTCTCCTCAACACAACTGATGGTCCCAACCCCATTTATAAGGCAAGAAATCCCACTTATTAAACCTGACAGGGCACACCTGTGAAGTGAAAACCATTTCAGGGGACTACCTCTTGAAGCTCATCAAGAGAATGCCAAGAGTGTGCCAAGCAGTAATCAAAGCAAAAGGTGGCTACTTTGAAGAACCTAGAATATGACATATTTTCAGTTGTTTCACACTTGTTTGTTATGTATATAATTCCACATGTGTTAATTCATAGTTTTGATGCCTTCAGTGGTAATCTACAATTTTCATAGTCATGAAAATAAAGAAAACTCTATGAATGAGAAGGTGTGTCCAAACTTTTGGTCTGTACTGTGAGGATTCGCTCTGATAGGCAGGTTAGCGGACGCAGTATTGAGGCAACAACAAAGTCATTGAATTAAACAGTTCAGAGTTTATTCACACATTAAGTAAATGACAAAACAAAATGACTGTTTTCCTTGAAACAGACTCCTTGTGATTCTAGTGTTCGTTCACACCATGCAGCAAAGAAGAAGTCCTTGGACAAAGCAGAATCCACCTGCTTTCACACCAACAAGGTAGCAGGCCTTAATCCAGGCCCAAACTCCCAGGTCCCAACACAGAGACTGACTCCACTGTCATAGAGGAGTAATCCACACCACCTGACAGTGCTGCCTGTGTTTTATAGCCCAAAACCAAGACCCGGCCTGGAACGTGGGGAGTAGTCACCCACCCAGCACTTTGAGTACTCCCAGTAAGAGCTGTTCCGGATCAGCAATTACATCCATACTAAACAGCAACGGGTCAAACAGCAACTGCTGCTAACACATGAAACCGGCTCTTACTTCACCGAGGCCAGGAAGCTCGGTGACACATATCTATCATCCATATTCATCCCTTGAACCCTCCTACATACCTCCCCCGTTTGTTCAACCCTAAGGGGGTGAACACACGTCAAACAGTGTACCCGGACAGGGCATCCGCATTTCCTTGCAACCGGGATGCCCTGTATTCCACCGAAAATTTATAATTTTGTAAGGAGAGAAACCATCTGGTGACCCGGTGTCACGGAACCATGAACCAGACGTACAACAAGGGATAAGTGAAAATAAGAAGGCTTTATTGAAAATAAAGCTGTAAAGCAAAAGTCCAAACGGATGGCGAAACCGAAGCAGAGTCTTTGCGAAGCCAGAGGTCAGGAACCAGAAGGGTAGTCAGACGAAGCCAGGATCAGGAACCAGCAGGGTAGTCAGACGAAGCCAGGATCAGGAACCAGCAGGGTAGTCGGACGAAACCAGGATCAGGAACCAGCAGGGTAGTCGGACGAAACCAGGATCAGGAACCAGAAGCAGCAGTCAGAAGCATGTGAACACAGGAGGACCAAGCAAGGAACTGAAGCCACAGACCTCCTATATATATGAGCTAGGCATCCAGCTCCTCCCAGTGGGAAGGAGGAGCCGCAGGGTGGGAGGCTACAAGAAACCCAGAAACCAAGATGGCCGCCAGCACATGTCAAACGAAGGAGAACAGCAAGAAGGTAAGACCATGACAGTACCTCCCCCTCAAGGGCCCCTCCTCCGCGGAGTAAAGAACGGTTTCTGAGGGAAGCGTGCGTGGAAGTCTCGGAGCAAGGCAGGAGCATGGACATCTGCGGAGGGAACCCAGGAACGCTCCTCTGGACCATAACCACGCCAATGGACCAAAAACTGCACCCGACCGCGGACCAGGCGTGAGTCCAGGATATTGCTCACCTCATACTCCTCACGATTACCCACTTGGACCGGACGAGGCCGAGGAACCGAGGAAGTGAAACGATTACACACCAGTGGCTTCAACAGGGAGACATGAAACACGTTGGAGATCCGCATGCCAGGAGGAAGCGCAAGGGCATAGGCTACCGGGTTTACCCTGCGAAGCACTCGGAAGGGACCAACAAAGCGAGGCGCCAGCTTGGGAGTGGGCACTCGAAGGTTGAGGTTGCGGGTGGACAACCATACACGGTCTCCGACCTGGTAGGAAGGAGCAGGCGCTCGTCTGCGATCCGCCTGGAGTCTCTGGCGCTGCGCAGAGACCTCAAGGGACTTCTGGATCAGTACCCAAGAAGCACGTAGGACGGAAAGGTGATCCTCCACAGCCGGAATATCCTGGGGAGAGAATACCTCCGGTAACACGGCAGGTTGGAACCCATAATTGGCCATGAAGGGAGACGTCCCAGAGGAAGAGTTCACCGCCGTGTTCCTGGCAAACTCAGCCCAAGGCAGGAGGTCAACCCAATTGTCTTGGTGATCGGAGACATAGCAACGAAGGAATTGCTCCAAGGCCTGATTGGATCGTTCTGCGGCCCCATTGGACCGAGGGTGGTAGGCCGAGGAGAAGGAGAGATGAATCCCCAACTGGGAGCAAAAGGCGCGCCAGAACCTGGACACAAACTGACTCCCCCGATCCGACACAATCTCCTTAGGCAAACCGTGCAACCGGAAGACCTCCCTGGCAAAAATCGTGGCCAACTCTTGTGCAGAGGGTAACTTCTTGAGAGGAACACAGTGGCACATTTTGGAAAACCGATCCACAATCATGAGAATGACCGTATGGCCTCGGGATGCAGGGAGGTCCACAATGAAATCCATCCCCAGGTGTGACCATGGGCGCTCCCCGGTGGCTATGGGTTGCAGAAGGCCCAACGGAAGGTGCCGAGGGGACTTACTCTGGGCACAAACGGAGCATGCCGCTACATATGCGGCGATGTCGGAACGTAGGGAAGGCCACCAGAACAGACGTGAAACAGCCCAGGACAGCTGATTCTTTCCAGGATGCCCCGCGGTCTTGGAGTTATGGTAGGTTCGCAACAACCGAGTGCGCAACTCCTCAGGCACAAAACATCTGCCGTTGGGTCTCCCAGAGGGAGCACCAGATTGAGCCGCCAAAATCTGCTCACCCAGGGGAGAGGTCAGGCTGGTGCGAATGGCGGCCAAGATCTGATTCGGAGGTATGACTGAAGTCGGAATCGACTCCTCCCTGGACAGCTCGGAGTACTGCCGTGATAAGGCATCCGCCCTGATGTTCTTGGAACCGGGTAGGTAGGAGACCACGTAATTAAAACGTGACAAGAACAGAGCCCATCTGGCCTGACGTGGTGTCAATCTCTTGGCCTCAGAAAGGTAGGTCAGATTCTTGTGGTCCGTCAGGATGAGGACCGGAACCACCGAACCCTCGAGCAAGTGCCTCCATTCTTTAAGGGCCTGCACGATGGCCAATAACTCCCTGTCACCAATCTGATAGTTGCACTCCGCGGAAGACAGTTTCCGGGAGTAAAACCCACAAGGAAGCAGAGGACCCTCTGGTGTTCTACGCTGAGACAGAAGGGCGCCTACTCCCGTCTCAGACGCGTCCACCTCGAGGACAAAGGGCAACCCAGGGTTGGGATGCGACAGAATCGGAGCCGACACAAAGGCGGACTTTAGAGCCTCAAAAGCTTGGATGGCCTCGAGCGGCCAGACCTGGGAATTACTGCCCTTCCTGGTCAGATCCGTGAGAGGCTTGGCTAGCATGGAAAAGTCCCTGATGAACTTCCGATAATAATTGGCGAAGCCCAAAAAGCGCTGCAGGGAACGAAGACCACTGGGCTGGGGCCACTGTAAGACAGCCGAAACCTTCTCAGGATCCATGGAGAACCCCTCAGCGGAAATGATGTAACCTAAGAAGGTTACCTGGGATCGGTAAAATTCGCATTTCTCAAGCTTACCGAACAGCTTGTTCTCTCGTAACCGTTGCAACACTCGTCTGACATCCAGAATGTGGGCCTCCATGGATTCAGAATATACCAAGATGTCATCCAAATAGACCACCACACACTGCTGCAACAGGTCACGGAAAACATCGTTGATGAATTCCTGAAAGACTGCGGGCGCATTGCACAACCCAAAGGGCATAACCAAGGATTCATAATGACCGGTCCTGGTGTTAAACGCGGTCTTCCACTCATCGCCTGCCTTGATCCTTACCAGGTTATATGCCGCCCTCAGGTCGAGTTTGGTAAAGACCGTGGCCCCTTTAAGGCGATCGAACAGCTCGGAAATCAAGGGTATCGGGTAAGCGTTCTTGATCGTGATGCGATTGAGACCCCTGTAATCGATGCAAGGCCTCAACTCACCGCCCTTCTTTTTCACAAAGAAAAATCCTCCATGGCCTCATTCTCCGCTACCGACAGTGGATAGACTTTGCCACGAGGAGGAACGGCACCAGATTGTAACTCTATGGCACAATCGTATGGGCGGTGCGGAGGTAGGGCAACCGCGCGCACCTTATCGAATACATCCCGGTACTCCTCGTATTCAGGAGGCAACAGAGAGTCCGAGGAAGTACACAGCAACTTGACAGACCCATGGATGCAACTAGCTTCACACTGCGGTGACCACGAGAGGATCTCGGCCGATCTCCAATCGAAAGTCGGATTATGCTTCCGGAGCCAGGGGTACCCCAAGACCACCGAGTAGTGTGGAGACGAAATAACCTGGAGGCAGACCGACTCTCTGTGAACGGCACCAATGGCTATCCCCACTGGAAGGGTCTCATGAGTCACATGTGGCGGCAGAAGGGGTCTGCCGTCTATCGCCTCAAGAGCCAGTGGGGAACCTCGAGCCTGCAGAGGAATGGAATTGGCGGCAGCGAACACATTATCAATGAACAAACCACCAGCACCAGAGTCCACCAACGCCTGGGTCGTCACCGAGCCCCCGACCCAGGAGAGGACAACAGTGATCAGTGGTTTGTCAACACGGGAAACCGGGGACGAGGAGACTCCACCCAAGATCTGCCCCCGACAGGATCTCAGGTGCGAGCGTTTCCCGGACGGTTCGGACATGCCAACCGAAAATGCCCACCGAGACCACAGTACATGCATCGGCCCTCGCGTCTCCGGAGTACCCTCTCCCCCTCGGACAGGCGAGCAAACCCCAGCTGCATGGGTTCACCCCCAGACAAGTCATCCCCAGGAGGCGTGGGAGGAGAGGGAGGCACGGGTGGGACAGCAAACGTAGGCGCCAATCTGTTAGAAAACCTCCGCAGGCTCTCCTTAAAGGAAGGTCTCTCCCTGAGTCTGGTGTCAATCAAAATCAGGAAAGAAATAAGAGACTCGAGCTCCACTGGTAGGTCCTTAGCTGTAACCTCATCCTTCAAGGCATCCGAGAGACCATGAGAGAAAGCAGCGACCAGAGCCTCATTATTCCAGCCCACCTCTGCTGCCAGGGTACGAAACTCAATGGCGTATTCAGCTACGGATCGTGAACCCTGTCTGATGGACATAAGGAGCTTCGCAGCAGAGGCAGCACGAGCCGGCACATCGAATACCTTCCGAAGAGAAGCAACAAAACCGGAAAACTCGGCAACCACCGGATTGTTGTTCTCCCATAAAGGGCTGGCCCAGGCCAAGGCCTTGTCCGAGAGCAGCAAGATCAAGAAGCCCACCTTTGATCTCTCAGTAGGAAAGGCATGTGGCAGCAACTCGAAATAAATGCCCACCTGGTTAAGGAAACCTCGGCACTGAGTTGGCTCTCCCCCAAAGCGCTGTGGAAGAGGGGCAGAACCGGTCATACCCCGAAACACCGCAGGTGCAACAACAGGTGTCGGGGTAGACTCTGGCGCAACAACCGGAGCGGCAGTAGGAGCGGGCCCAGGAGCGACAACCGACCCATCGGCAACGGGAGCGAAATGAGCCGTGCGTTCAAGCAGGGTTTGCAACGCCACAGCGAACCGACCCAACAGGTGATCCTGCTGATCAAGTCTGGCAACCAGCGTGGGTAGCGAGGATGGCCCTGTACCGTCAGAATTCATGGCTTGGTCCTAATGTCACGGAACCATGAACCAGACGTACAACAAGGGATAAGTGAAAATAAGAAGGCTTTATTGAAAATAAAGCTGTAAAGCAAAAGTCCAAACGGATGGCGAAACCGAAGCAGAGTCTTTGCGAAGCCAGAGGTCAGGAACCAGAAGGGTAGTCAGACGAAGCCAGGATCAGGAACCAGCAGGGTAGTCAGACGAAGCCAGGATCAGGAACCAGCAGGGTAGTCGGACGAAACCAGGATCAGGAACCAGCAGGGTAGTCGGACGAAACCAGGATCAGGAACCAGAAGCAGCAGTCAGAAGCATGTGAACACAGGAGGACCAAGCAAGGAACTGAAGCCACAGACCTCCTATATATATGAGCTAGGCATCCAGCTCCTCCCAGTGGGAAGGAGGAGCCGCAGGGTGGGAGGCTACAAGAAACCCAGAAACCAAGATGGCCGCCAGCACATGTCAAACGAAGGAGAACAGCAAGAAGGTAAGACCATGACACCCGGGCATTTCTGTCCTTGGCCTGGCTCATGCATTTGAGAGGGGAGTGGTCAGTCACCAGGCGGAACTTTCTCCCCTACAAATAATAGCGGAGAGACTCTAGTGCCCACTTAATAGCCAGGCACTCTCTCTTCACTATACTGTACCTAGTCTCGGCTGGGGCGAGCTTACGGCTGAGAAAGACAATGGAATTCTCCTCCCCGTTGACTTCCTGAGACAGTACAGCACTGAGGTCTACTTCGGAGGCATCGGTCTGTACTATAAACTCCCTTTTGAAATCAGGCGTCACCAAAACCGGGGACCCACACAGGGCCAACTTTAAAGCGGAGAAAGCCTTTTCCGCCTTATTATTCCAGTGAACCATCACTGACTTGTGTCCCTTCAAGAGTCCTGTCAATGGTGCGGCCACCGTAGTAAAGTGGGGGACAAACCTCATATAATATCCCACCATTCCCAGGAACGACTTTACTTGCCTAGTAGTGACAGGTCGGGGCCAATTCCATATTGCCTCTATTTTGTTCACTTGGGGTTTGATGACTCCGCGCCCAATGACATACCCCAAGTATTTTGTCTCCGCTAACCCTATTGCACATTTTTTGGGGTTAGCTGTTAGTCCAGCCTTTCAAAGGGAGCCCACTACAGCCTGCACTTTGGTTAGGTGACTTTCCCAGTCGGTACTGTGAATGACAATATGATCCAGGTAAGCCGAAGCGTACCGACGATGTGGACGCAGCACAATGTCCATGAGCCGTTGAAAAGTGGCAGGGGTATATTGGTACAGCCCCTCTGGTGTGATGAAGGCGGTTTTCCCTCTGGCAGCCTCCATCAAGGGTACCTGCCAGTACCCTTTGGTGAGGTCCAAAACAGAAAAATACCGGGATTGGCCTAACCTCTCAATAAGCTCATCCAACTGAGGCATGAGATACGCATCAAATTTTGAAATCTCATTTAGTTCGCGGAAATCGTTACAGAACCGCAACATCCTGTCCGGCTTGGGTATTAAGACTATCGGACTGGCCCATTCACTTTTCGACTCCTCAATGATGTCTAGTTGTAGCATTAGCTGCACTTCTTCGAGATGGCTTGTCGTCAAGCCTAGGGTACCCGGTATGGTTTCAACCGGACTCTGACCTGAGGCTCAGTGACAATGTCATGTTGGATGGTAGAAGTGTGTCCAGGGAAGTCCAAGAACACATACGTGTTCCTGCTGACAAACTCCCTGGCCTCCTGAGTCTGTTTAGAGGAAAGGCTGTAAGCAATCTTCACTGTGGCAACTGCTTCCCTTGTAACAGACTGTGGGGCTGGAAACTATTCCCCTAGAAAACTCAGCCGCGGGCTGTCGTCCGTACTGGTCTCCCTATCTTTCCAAGGTTTAAGTAAATTCACATGGTACACCTGCTCTGGCTTTCGCCGCCCCGGCTGGTGTACCTTGTAGTTTACCTCACCAACTTTTTTGAGTACTTCGTAGGGTCCCTGCCACCTAGCCAGGAACTTACTGTCCACCGTCGCTACCAGAACCAAAACCTTATCTCCCGGGTTAAAGATCCAGACCCGAGCCTGCAGATTATAGACCCTACTCTGGGCTCGCTGGGCTGCCTCCATATAATCCCTAATAAGCGGCAACAATGTCTCCATCCGCTCTTGCAGTGAAATATTCAATTACACTTTTATACAGTGTGGGTTGTTCCCACGCCTCTTTGACACCGCCAGCAGACCATCGGAGCTGGGTCTGCAGGGGGTACATCCCGGGTGGGTTTTACTGGCACCAGCCGCCGGGTCTGGGGTGGAGATTTCCGGGGTTTGACTGCTCCTCTCCCAAAAAAACCCCCCTGTAGATTTCTGGTAGCCTCATTGTGCTCCATCAGGTCAACCATCTCAAGGGCATTACCAGGAGACACCTGGCCGATCAATTGCTGGAGAGGGTACGGCAAAGCCCTCCAGAATACATCAGCCAACAGACGGTCTAGCATAGTGGAATACTGAGGTCTTGCAGGTTCAGTCGGGTTAAACTCTCACTGATGCACCCGCTGGGCCTGGACCAACACATTCACCCCCAGTCTTGCCAGAATCCCACCCTTTACTGTCATGTAATCGGCCGCTTGATCATCTGGTTAGTCGAAAAACACCTGCTGGGGTCCGGTTGCCAGGAATGGAGTGACGACCTCAGCCCATTGATCTTGTGGTAGCTTCTCCCTCACGGCCACCTTTTTCAAACACCACCAGATAGGTCTCGACGTTGTCCGAGGGGGTCATCTTAGGGATCACCACACGGACCGCTTTCCAGGCATCGTGGACATTCTGGGATGCTCCTGCCGCTGGTAAAGCCATCACATGCTGCATTAGCAGCTGGTTGGTTTCCTGCTGCTGCTTATTAGCCTCCCGTTGTTGCAGGTTAGCCTCAACGAGGGCTTTCACGACAGCTTCCATTTTGTCAAGGGACACGGGTTGTAATCTCGCTGGTTTGATGTAAGACATACAACCGTGCCCGGAAAAACTAAATATTTTCGGCCTTCAGGCCAGCCTCACTGCGCTGCACGCATCCTCCACCAATTGTGGGGATTCGCACTGATAGGCAGGTTAGCGGACACAGTATAGAGGCAACAACAAAGTCTTTGAATTAACCAGTTTCCGACATATGATGTAATAGTATGTCATGGCGGCAGGTGCGTTCCCGTATTTTTACGTGCTATTACGTCATGGTAATCGAGCAGGCACCGGAGCAGTGCGCGCCCGATCACTGCATGGGCCCGGCAGTCCCTGATAGCCGGGCCCCTGCTGTATCCACCGGCATCGCTATACAAGCCAATGCCGGCATATTAACCCCTTCTATGCCGTGATCAGCGCTGAACACGGCATAGAAGCAATTGGCAGCGGGTGAGGGAGCCAATCGGGTCCCCACGCTGCTGTGATGGGGACCCGATGGGTGAGAAGTCAGCCCGATGCCGTGCAGAGGCTGCCCAATGCCTTGCACGGCATCGGGACCTGCCTTCTACGGGTGCCCAGGAGATTCAGCCTCAGGCTGGGTCTCCTAGGCAACCCGTTAGTGTATTACTCAGTGTAATACACTAACAGGCAATGCATTGCAATACAGATGTATTGTAATGCATTGCAGAGGGGATCAGACCCCCAAAAGTAAAGTCTCAGAGTGGGACAGAAATAAAGTTTAAAAAAAAAAGTCAAAAGAAGAGTTTTTAATAAAAAAAAATAACGTTTCAATAAAAAAAAATAACGTTTCAAGTAAAAAAAGAAAAAACGCCCCATTCCCCTGATTTTATATAAAAAAATAGAAGAAAAAAAAGAAAACACACACATATTAGGTATCACCATGTCCGTAACGACCGGCTCTATAAATATATTACATGATCCACCCCATCCGATAAACACCGTAAAAAAAATTAAAAATAAAAACTATAAAAAAAAAAGCCAGTCAGGTGAACACAGTAAAAAAACAAAATAAAAACAGTGCCAAAAAAAGCCATTTTTTGTCAACTTACATCACAAAAATTGCAACACCAAGCGATCAAAAAGGCGTATGCCCCCCAAAATATTACCAATCAAACCATCACCTTCCTTCAAAAATGCTATTATTGTGTTAAAGTGAAATAAAAAAATAAAGTAGATATGTTAGATATCGCTGTGTCCGTAACAACTCTTGACCTAACTCTTCAGGTGAACACCGTAAAAAAATAAAAAATAAAAACAGTGCCAAAAAAGCAATTTTTTGTCACCTAACATTATTTAAAGTGAAACACCAAGCGATCAAAAAGGCGCATGCCCCCAAAATAGAACCAATCAAATCTATCATCTCATCCCGAAAAAAATGAGCCCCTACCTCGGTCAAAAAATAAAATAAAAAATGTATTGTGTAAAACCTAAATAAATAAGAAAAAGTATACATATTAGGTATTGCCATGTCCGTAACGACCTGCTCTATAAAAATATCATGTGACCTAACCTCTCAGGTGAATGCTGTAAAAATAAATAAAAACTGTGCCAAAACAACAAATTTTTTTGGTCACCTTGCCTCATAAAGTGTAATAATGAATGATCAAAAAATCATATGTACCCAAAAATGGTACCAATAAAAACGTCAACTCTTCCTGCAAAAAATGATCCCCTGCACAAAACGATTGGCAGAAAAATAAATAAATGGGGCGTTCAGAAAATGGAGACACAAAAACATTTTTTTTTTAAATGCTTTATTATGTAAAACTGAAACAAACAAATGAAGAAAGTAGACATATTTGTTATCTTCGCATCCATAACAACCTGCTCTATAAAAATAGCACGTGATCTAACCTGTCAGATGAACTTTGTAAAAAATAAAAAATAAAAACAATTTTTTGGTTACCTTGCCTCACAAAAAACATAATATAGAGCAATTAAAAATCATATGTACCCCAAAATAGTACCAATAAAACTGTCACCTTATCCCCTAGTTTCCAAAATGGGGTCACTTTTGGGAGTTTCTACTGCAGGGGTGTATTAGGGGGGCTTCAAATGGGACATGGTGTCTAAAAACCAGTCCAGCAAAATCTGCCTTCCACAAACCATGCAGCAGTCATTTCCTTCTGCGCCCTGCCGTGTGCCCCTTACATCAGTTTACAACCACATGTGGGGTGCTTCTGTAAACCTCAGAATCAGAGTAATAAATATTGAGTTTTGTTTGGCTGTTAACCCTCGATGTGTTAAACAAAAAAATGGATTAAAAAGTGAAATTTCGAAATTTCATCTCCATTTTCCTTAATTCCATAATTCTTGTGGAACACCTAAAGGGTTAACAAAGTTTGTAAAATCTGTTTTGAGTAACTTGAGGGGTGTAGTTTCTACAATGGGGTCATTTATGGGGGGTTTCTATTATGTAAGCCCCAAAAAGTGACTTCAGACCTGAACTGGTCCTTAAAAAGTGTGTTTTGGAAATTTTCTAAAACATTTTAAGTATTGCTTCTAAAATTCTAAGCCTTCTAACATCCCCAAAAAATAAAATGACATTTACAAAATAATGCAAACATAAAGTAGACATATGGGGAATGTTGAGTAATAAATATTTTATGAGGTATCACTTTCTGTTTTAAAAGCAGATAAATTGAAATGTTGAAAATTGCTAATTTTTTTAAATTTTTAGTAAATTTTAGATTTTTTTTATACATAAAGGTGAAATATATTGACTCAAATGTATAACTGTCATGAAGTACAATGTGTCACGAGAAAACAATCTCACAATGGCTTGGATAAATAAAAGCGTTCCAAAGTTATTACCACATAAACTGACATATTTGCAAAAAATAGCCTGGGCAGGAAGGTGAAAACTGGCCCAGGGTAGAAGGGATTAAACAGTTCAGTGTTTATTCACACATTAAGGCCTCATGCACACGACCGTTGTGTGCATCCGTGGCCGTTGTGCCGTTTTCCGTTTTTTTTCACGGACCCATTGACTTTCAATGGGTCCGTGGAAAAATCGGAAAATGCACCGTTTGGCAGCCGCATCCGTGAGCCGTGTTTCCTGGCCGTGAAAAAAATAGGACCTGTCCTATTTTTTTCACGGCCGACGGTTCACGGACCCATTCAAGTCAATGGGTCCGTGAAAGAACACGGATGCACACAAGATTGGCATCCGTGTCCGTGATCCGTGGCCGTAGGTTAGTTTTTATACAGACGGATCCGAAGATCCATCTGCATAAAAGCTTTTTCAGAGATGAGTTTTCACTTCGTGAAAACTCAAATCCGACAGTATATTCTAACACAGAGGCGTTCCCATGGTGATGGGGACGCTTCAGGTTACAATATACTAACAGAACTGTGTACATGACTGCCCCCTGCTGCCTGGCAGGTGCTGCCAGGCAGCAGGGGGCAGCCCTCCCCCCTGTAGTTAACACATTGGTGGCCAGTGCGGCCGGCCCCCCCCTCCCCTGTAGTTAACTCATTGGTGGCCAGTGCGGCCCCTCCCCTGTAGTTAACTCATTGGTGGCTAGTGGGCCCCCCCCTGTAGTTAACTCATTGGTGGCCAGTGCGCCCGGCCCCCCTCCCTCCCCTGTAGTTAACTCGTTGGTGGGCAGTGGGCCCCCCCCTCCCTTCCCATGTAGTTAACTCGTTGGTGGCCAGTGGGCCTTCTCCCCTCCCTCCTAATTAAAATCTCCCCCCTATCATTGGTGACAGCGGAGTGTACCGATCGGAGTCCCAGTTTAATCGCTGGGTCTCCGATCGGTAACCATGGCAACCAGGACGCTACTGCAGTCCCGGTTGCCATGGTTACTTAGCAATTTGTAGAACCATGATACTTACCTGCGAGCTGCGATCTCTGCGTCCGGCCGGGAGCTCCTCCTACTGGTAAGTGACAGGTCTGTGCGGGAGCTCCTCCTACTGGTAAGTGACAGGTCATGTCACTTACCAGTAGGAGGAGCTCCCGGCCGGACCTGTCACTTACCAGTAGGAGGAGCTCGCGGCCGGACGCAGAGATCGCAGCTCGCAGGTAAGTATCATGGTTCTACAAATTGCTAAGTAACCATGGCAACCGGGACTGCAGTAGCGTCCTGGTTGCCATGGTTACCGATCGGAGACCCAGCGATTAAACTGGGACTCCGATCGGTACACTCAGCTGCCACCAATGATAGGGGGGAGATTTTAATTAGGAGGGGGAGGGAGGGGAGAAGGCCCACTGGCCACCAACGAGTTAACTACATGGGAAGGGAGGGGGGGGCCCACTGCCCACCAACGAGTTAACTACAGGGGAGGGGCCGCACTGGCCACCAATGAGTTAACTACAGGGGAGGGGGGGGCCCACTGGCCACCAATGAGTTAACTACAGGGGAGGGGGGGCCCACTGGCCACCAATGAGTTAACTACAGGGGAGGGGGGGCCGACCGCACTGGCCACCAATGAGTTAACTACAGGGGAGGGGGGGCCGGCCACCAATGTGTTAACTACAGGGGGGGGCTGCCCCCTGCTGCCTGGCAGCACCTGCCAGGCAGCAGGGGGCAGTCATGTACACAGTTCTGTTAGTATATTCTAACCTGAAGCGTCCCCATCACCATGGGAACGCCTCTGTGTTAGAATATACTGTCGGATTTGAGTTTCACGATGTAACTCAAATCCGACAGTATATTCTAACATAGAGGCGTTCCCATGGTGATGGGGACGCTTCAAGTTAAAATATACCATCGGATTGGAGAAAACTCGGATCCGATGGTATATTAACTCCTGACTTTACATTGAAAGTCAATGGGGGACGGATCCGTTTGAAATTGCACCATATTGTGTCAACGTCAAACGGATCCGTCCCCATTGACTTGCATTGTAATTCAGGACGGATCCGTTTGGCTCCGCACGGCCAGGCGGACACCAAAACGACTTTTTTTTCATGTCCGTGGATCCTCCAAAAATCAAGGAAGACCCACGGACAAAAAAACGGTCACGGATCACGGAAAAACGGAACCCCGTTTTGCGGACCGCAAAAAAATACGGTCGTGTGCATGAGGCCTAAGTAAATGACAAAACAAAAAGTCCATTTAGGACCTGAGGGGTTAATTGCGGCTGATCGCATCGCGCAGTCATAGAAGCCAGGTATTGGATATGGCCGGCACACACAGGCTGTGTTTGTATTCAAGCATTAACTATATTCATTGGTGGCACAGTGGCCACAGTCCCTCACTTCTACCCCCCCTTCTCAGTATAAATTGAGGTTCCTGCCCCCACCCCCCGCAGTGCGCCCCTCTCCCCCCCTACAGTATTAAGTAATTGGTGGCAGTGGCCCCAGGGTCCACCCCTCCTCACCCATTGGTAGCAGTGGCAGCTTCTGATCGGAGCCCCAGCAGTGTAATCCTGGGGCTCCGATCGGTTACCATGGCAGCCAGGGCACTGCTAAAGCCCTGGCTGCCATGGTAAGCTCCCTGCTGCTGTGTGCACAAAGCCCAGGGCAGCAGGGACAGTGTAAAGTCCTATTCACCCTAATAGAGCTCTATTAGGGTGAATAGGACAAGGGTTCTAGCCCATAAGTGGGCTAATAGTTAATAAAGAAAAAGTAAAAAAAAAAATAAGTTTAACCCCCCAAAATATAGAAAATAATATATCACGATATATATCGTTATCACACATGCTTCAAATTATATCTTGATATTTTAGGCCATATCGCCCAGCCCTATGTTCAATACACTGCAGTACACTATATAGTGTACTGCATTGTATTTTAAGCCATCAGACCCACTGGGTCTTCAAGAACCAAGTGGGTTTGGGTCCAAAAAAGTAAAAAAAAAATGAAAAAAAAGTTTAAAAAAATTCCCATGTAGTTAACTCGTTGGTGGCCAGTGGGCCTTCTCCCCTCCCTCCCCCTCCTAATTAAAATCTCCCCCCTATCATTGGTGGCAGCGGAGTGTACCGATCGGAGTCCCAGTTTAATCGCTGGGTCTCCGATCGGTAACCATGGCAACCAGGACGCTACTGCAGTCCCGGTTGCCATGGTTACTTAGCAATTTGTAGAACCATGATACTTACCTGCGAGCTGCGATCTCTGCGTCCGGCCGGGAGCTCCTCCTACTGCTAAGTGACAGGTCTGTGCGGGAGCTCCTCCTACTGGTAAGTGACAGGTCATGTCACTTACCAGTAGGAGGAGCTCCCGGCCGGACCTGTCACTTACCAGTAGGAGGAGCTCCCGGCCGGACGCAGAGATCGCAGCTAGGGGGCAGTCATGTACACAGTTCTGTTAGTATATTCTGACCTGAAGCGTCCCCATCACCATGGGAACGCCTCTGTGTTAGAATATACTGTCGGATTTGAGTTTCACGATGTAACTCAAATCCGACAGTATATTCTAACATAGAGGCATTCCCATGGTGATAGGGATGCTTCAAGTTAAAATATACCATCGGATTGGAGAAAACTCCGATCCGATGGTATATTAACTCCTGACTTTACATTGAAAGTCAATGGGGGACGGATCCGTTTGAAATTGCACCATATTGTGTCAACGTCAAACGGATCCGTCCCCATTGACTTGCATTGTAATTCAGGACGGATCCGTTTGGCTACGCACGGCCAGGCGGACACCAAAACAACATTTTTTTCATGTCCGTGGATCCTCCAAAAATCAAGGAAGACCCACGGACGAAAAAACAGTCACGGACCGCAAAAAAATACGGTCGTGTGCATGAGGCCTAAGTAAATGACAAAACAAAAAGTCCATTTAGGACCTGAGGGGTTAATTGCGGCTGATCGCATCGCGCAGTCATAGAAGCCAGGTATTGGATATGGCCGGCACACACAGGCTGTGTTTGTATTCAAGCATTAACTATATTCATTGGTGGCACAGTGGCCACAGTCCCTCACTTCTACCCCCCCTTCTCAGTATAAATTGAGGTTCCTGCCCCCACCCCCCGCAGTGCGCCCCTCTCCCCCCCCTACAGTATTAAGTAATTGGTGGCAGTGGCCCCAGGGTCCACCCCTCCTCACCCATTGGTAGCAGTGGCAGCTTCTGATCGGAGCCCCAGCAGTGTAATCCTGGGGCTCCGATCGGTTACCATGGCAGCCAGGGCACTGCTGAAGCCCTGGCTGCCATGGTAAGCTCCCTGCTGCTGTGTGCACAAAGCCCAGGGCAGCAGGGACAGTGTAAAGTCCTATTCACCCTAATAGAGCTCTATTAGGGTGAATAGGACAAGGGTTCTAGCCCATAAGTGGGCTAATAGTTAATAAAAAAAAAGTAAAAAAAAAAAGAAGTTTAACCCCCCAAAATATAGAAAATAATATATCACGATATATATCGTTATCACACATGCTTCAAATTATATCTTGATATTTTAGGCCATATCGCCCAGCCCTATGTTCAATACACTTCAGTACACTATATAGTGTACTGCATTGTATTTTAAGCCATCAGACCCACTGGGTCTTCAAGAACCAAGTGGGTTTGGGTCCAAAAAAGTAAAAAAAAAATGGAAAAAAAGTTTTAAAAAATTAAAAAATTGTAAAAATAAATCTTCCTATATACATACATAATTGGTTAAAAATGTAAAAAATAAAAAACACTAAACATGTTTGGTATCACCGCGTCCATAAGGACATGATCTATAAAAGGATCATGTTACTTTTTCCACATAGTGAACACCATAAAAAGAAATGAAAAACTATGATGGAATTGCAATTTTGCCCACTGCACTTCCCCAAAAATGGCATAAAAAGTGATCAAGAAAGTCATATGTATTTAAAATTAGCAATCAAACCAAACCGTGACCTCATCCCACAAAAAATTAGCCGCTACATAAGCCAATCATCTAAAAATTTTAAAAAAATGGCCTTCAGAAAATGAAGACACAAAAACATGATTTTTTTTTTCAAACATGCTTTTATTGAATAAAATAAAGTAAAAAAAATGCACATATTAGGTATCGTCATGTCCGTGATGACCTGCTCTATAAAAATAGCATGTGATCAACCCATCTGGTGAACACCATAAAAAAAATAAAAAAATGTGCCAAAATTATTATTTTTTTATCACCTTACATCCCAAAAAGTGTAATACCAAACAATCAAAAATAATATGCGCCCCATAATGGTACCAATCAAACCATCATCTCATCCCGCAAAAAATGAGACCCTACCTAAGACAATCGCCCAAAAAATAAAATAAATATTGCTTTCAGAAAATAGAAACCAAAAAACATGATTTAAAACAAAAAAAATTTATTGTGTAAATCACGGGTCTTTAAGTCCTGGACAGAAATGACGTACATGTACGTCATGGGTCCTTAAGGGGTTAATATAGACTGTTCCTACTAATGTTTATGCACTACTGTTCTGGCGCCTGTTATTGTAATGGGCTTAATGTCTAGTGTATATATATTTTATCATAGCCTAATAAACTCTTTATGCACCTAAGTCGAGCTAAATCTACTTTTTTCCTGAACCTCAGATCCGACGATCCCACAGGGAGGCATAAGAGAAGATATTTGCATTTGTGATATGATAGGAGGATGAATTGTCTATTAGGTTCCAGGGTTTAATATTTCTTATAGATTTGTCTAAAGGGGAAAGCAAATTAAATGTCACTTTACAGTATTTTCCTCTCCATTTGCAGATGCTTGTACAGTAATATATGATTTTAGATGGGTAAGGGCTCTTTCACACTTGCGTTGTCCGGATCCGGCGTGTACTCCATTTGCCGGAATTACACGCCGGATCCGGAAAAACGCAAGTGAACTGAAAGCATTTGAAGACGGATCCGTCTTCAAAATGCGTTCAGTGTTACTATGGCACCCAGGACGCTATTAAAGTCCTGGCTGCCATAGTAGTAGTGGGGAGCGGGAGAGCGGTATACTTACAATCCGTGCGGCTCCCGGGGCGCTCCAGAATGACGTCAGAGCGCCCCATGCGCATGGATCACATGATCCATGCGATCACGTCATCCATGCGTGTGGGGCGCCCTGACGTCACTCTGGAGCGCCCGGGGAGCCGCACAGACGGTAAGTATACTGCTCCCCTGCTCCCCACTACACTTTACCATGGCAAACAGGACTTTAACGTCCTGGCAGCCATGGTAACCATTCAGAAAAATCTAAACGTCGGATCCGGCAATGCGCCGAAACGACGTTTAGCTTAAGGCCGGATCCGGATTAATGCCATTCAATGGGCATTAATTCCGGATCCGGCCTTGCAGCAAGTGTTCATGATTTTTGGCCGGAGCAAAAAGCGCAGCATGCTGCAGTATTTTCTCCGGCCAAAAAGCGTTCCGGTCCGGAGCTGAAGACATCCTGATGCATCCTGAACGGATTTCTCTCCATTCAGAATGCATTAGGATAAAACTGATCAGGATTCTTCCGGCATAGAGCCCCGACGACGGAACTCTATGCCGGAAGAAAAGAACGCAAGTGTGAAAGGGCCCTTATCTGGATTATTTCTATAGTAAGAATATTTTGGGGTTCAATACACATGGGTTATGGAATCTATTCTTGTTTGCAATTTGAACATCAGTTTATAATACTGATCAATAAAAAGTCTATCCTGCTATTACTTCCCACCAAGCTCTCATGCCTCAGAGTTTGTAAAAGGTCTCCTTAACTAATACTCTGCAATGCATCTCTGAGGACAGAAAGCAATGCTTCCATGTACGTACCATTACGGCATTTGCAAAGTGAACTACCAGCACTTCTGTAATGGGTTTAGACTCTGCATACTTTGTCTGAGCTTATCATAAAACCTACACCTCCTTTTAATGATGGACAAACATCTGCCGGGACGGTGCGCGAACAAATGTTCGCGAACCGCAAGTTCGCGGCGGGTCTCATTCATTTTAATGGCAGGCAAACTTGAAAAACTTTCAGCTCATATATGCAGCCAAGAAATAATTACTAGAAGTGTACCAATAGTCCCACAACATGGACAGTGACATACCAGATGTATTATTCGAATTTGCGATCTCCATTCATAATTTTTTTCAATGCGAAATATCGGCAATATAATTTTCACGTACGCGCATGCGCAAATGCACTATACAGTACCCAAATGCACTATAAGGAAAGTATATTGGTATATAACACCCCGCTTCAATCAGTTTTTTTTGGGGGGGGACTGGTATATCATACCAGTAGAAATTATTTGTTCCAATAATGTTTGTCCCTCTATATACCTGCAGTATCTCAGCAGAACCGCGCTCAACACTACCGCACAATGCAAATGCACTATAATATACTTTCTAATATAGAAAGTATATTATAACATTGTACACGGAAGGCAATCCATTAGAATATACATAAAGATAAAACGCAACCTTTAATAATGTTACTATGAGGGTCCATTAACACGTCCGTAAGTGTTTTGCGGATCCGCAAAACACAGACACCGGCAATGTACATTCCGCAATTTGCAGACCACACATCGCCGGCACTATAATGGAAAATGCCTAATCTTGTCTGCAAAGACGGACAAGAATAGGACATGTTCGATTTTTTTGCGGAAACTGAAGCACGGATGCGGAAGTGCAGATCCGCAAATGCGGATGCAGATCTGCAAATGCGAATGCGTACAGCAGATTCCGGCCCCATTGAAAATGAATGGGGCTGCACTTGTTCCGCAAAATTGCGGAACGGATGCGGACCCATTTTGTGGACGTGTGAATGGAATAGATATCCCTCAAAATGAAAATAAATAAAATTATTAAAGTTAACCCCTTAAGGACTTAGGACGTACAAGTACGCCCTATTTCCCGAGTCCTTTAAATCGCGATTGCGGCGCGGCGGGGGTTAATTGCAACAGGATGTCCGCTGAAATCATTCAGCGGGCATCCTGTCACAACACTGGGGGGGGGGGGGGTCCTGTGACCCCCCCGTGTCGGCGATCGCCGCAAACCGCAGGTCAATTTAGACCTGGGGTTTGTGGCTTTTACCTTATCTGGCGGGCAGCGGTGCCATCGGGTCCCCATGCGGCTATAGGGGGACCCGATGGCATGGAAGGCAGCGCGATGTCTAAGAAAGGCAGCGCGATGTCTAAGGAAGGCATTGCGCTGCCTTCCGATGACGAGCCTGTGAGATCCAGCCCCCTGGATCTCACAGGCCGGTAGCTGTATGAGTAATACACACAGTATTACTCATACAGCCAATGCATTCCAATACAGAAGTATTGGAATGCATTGTAAAAGGGATTAGACCCCCAAAACTTAGTCCCAAAGTGGGACAAAAAATAAAGTTAAAAAAAAGTTGAAAAAATAAAGTTTCCCCCCAAAAAATTAAGTTTCAAGTAAAAATAAACAAAAAATTGGTAAAAAATAGGGGAAAAAAAAGTATGCATATTAGCCCCTACCTGAGACAATCGCCCAAAAAATAAAAAAACTATGGCTCAGAATATGGAGACACTAAAACATCTTTTTGTTTTTTTCAAAAATGATACTATTGTGTAAAACTTACATAAATAAAAAAAAGTATAGATATTAGGTATTGCCGCGTCCGTATCGACCGGCTCTATAAAAATATCACATGACCTAACCCCTGAGATAAACACCGTAAAAAATAAAAACTGTGCTAAATAAAGTCATATGCACCCCAAAATAGTGCCAATCAAACCGTCATCTCATCCCGCAAAAAATGAGACCCTACCTAAGATAATCGCCCAAAAACTGAAAAAACTATGGCTCTCAGAATATGGAGACACTAAAACATGATTTTTTTTTGTTTCAAAAATGATATTATTGTGTAAAACTTACATAAATAAAAAAAAGTCTACATATTAGGTATCGGCGCGTCCATATCGACCGTATAAAAATATCACATGACCTAACCCCTCAGATGAACACCATAAAAAATAAAAAATAAAAACTGTGCTAAATAAACAATTTTTTGTCACCTTACATTACAAAAAGTATAATAGCAAGCGATCACAAAGTCATATGCACCCCAAAATAGTGCCAATAAAACCATCATCTCATCCCGCAAAAATCATACCCTACCCAAAGTAATCGCCAGAAAACTGAAAAAATGGTGGCTCTCAGACTTTAGAAACACTAAAACATGATTTTTTTGCTTCAAAAATGAAATCATTGTGTAAAGCTTACATAAATAGCTTACATAAATAAAATAAAAGTATACATATTAGGTATCGCAGCGTCCGTAATAACTTGCTCTATAAAAATATCACATGACCTAACCGTTCAGGTGAATACCGTAAAAAATAAAAATAAAAACGGTGTAAAAAAAGCCATTTTTTGTTACCTTACATCACAAAAAGTATAATAGCAAGCAATTAAAAAGTCACACGCACCCCAAAATAGTGCCAATAAAAACAGTCATCTCATCCCGCAAAAATCATACCCTACCCAAGATAATCGCCCAAAAACTGAAAAAATTATGGCTCTCAGACTATGGAAACACTAAAACATGATTTTTTTTGTTTCAAAAAAGAAATCATTGTGTAAAACTTACATAAATAAAAAAAGAAGTATACATATTAGGTATCGCCACGTCCGTGACAACCTGCTCTATGAAAATATAACATGATATAACTTGTCAGATGAATGTTGTAAATAACAAAAAATATAAACGGTGCCAAAACAGCTATTTCTTGTTACCTTGCCTCACAAAAAGTGTAATATAGAGCAACCAAAAATCATATGTACCCTAAACTAGTACCAACAAAACTGCCACCCTATCCCGTAGTTTCTAAAATGGGGTCACTTTTTTGGAGTTTCTACTCTAGGGGTGCATCAGGGGGGCTTCAAATGGGACATGGTGTAAAAAAAAAACAGTCTAGCAAAATCTGCCTTCCAAAAACCGTATGGCATTCCTTTCCTTCTGCGCCCTGCCGTGTGCCCGTACAGCGGTTTACGACTACATATGGGGTGTTTCTGTAAACTACAGAATCAGGGCCATAAATATTCAGATTTGTTTGGCTGTTAACCCTTGCTTTATTACTGGGAAAAATGGATTAAAATGGAAAATTTGCCAAAAAATTTCAATTCTGAAATTTCATCTCCATTTGCCAATAACTCTTGTGGAACACCTAAATGGTTAATGACGTTTGTAAAATCTGTTTTGAAAACCTTGAGGGGTGTAGTTTCTTAGATGGGGTCACTTTTATGGAGTTTCTACTCTAGGGGTGCATCAGGGGGGGCTTCAAATGGGACATGGTGTCAAAAAAAACAGTCCAGCAAAACCTGCCTTCCAAAAACCGTATGGCATTCCTTTCCTTCTGCCCTCTGTCGTGTGCCCGCACAGCGGTTTACGACCACATATGGGGTGTTTCTGTAAACTACAGAATCAGAGCCATAAATATTGAGTTTGGTTTGGCTGTTAACCCTTGCTTTGTAACTGGAAAAAAATTATTAAAATTGAAAATCTGCCAAAAAAGTGAAATTTTGAAATTGTATCTCTATTTTTCATTAATTCTTGTGGAACACCTAAAGGGTTAATGACGTTTGTAAAATAAGTTTTGAATACCTTGAGGGGTGTAGTTTCTTAGATGGGGTCACTTTTATGGAGTTTCTACTCTAGGGGTGCATCAGGGAGGCTTCAAATGGGACATGGTGTCAAAAAATCCAGTCCAGCAAAACCTGCCTTCCAAAAACCGTATGGCATTCCTTTCCTTCTGCGCCCTGCCGTGTGCCCGTACAGCGGTTTACGACCACATATGGGGTGTTTCTGTAAACTACAGAATCAGGGCCATAAATATTGAGTTTGGTTTGGCTGTTAACCCTTGCTTTGTAACTGGAAAAAAATTATTAAAATGGAAAATCTGCCAAAAAAGTGAAATTTTGAAATTGTATCTCTATTTTCCATTAATTCTTGTGGAACACCTAAAGTGTTAACAACGTTTGTAAAATCAGTTTTGAATACCTTGAGGGGTGTAGTTTCTACAATGGGGTCATTTTTGGGTGGTTTCTATTATGTAAGCCTCGCAAAGTGACTTCAGACCTGAACTGGTCGCTAAAAATGGGGTTTTTGAAAATTTCTGAAAAATTTCAAGATTTGCTTCTAAACTGCTAAGCCTTGTAACATCCCCAAAAAATAAAATATCATTCCCAAAATGATCCAAACATGAAGTAGACATATGGGGAATGTTAAGTAATAACTATTTTTGGGGGTATTACTATGCATTATAAAAGTAGAGAAATTGAAACTTGGAAATCTGCAATTTTTAAAAAAGTTTTGGTAAATTTGGTATTTTTTTATTAATAAAAATGATTTTTTTTTTACTTCATTTTACCAGTGTCATGAAGTATAATATGTGACGAAAAAACAATCTCAGAATGGCCTGGATAAGTCAAAGTGTTTTAAAGTTATCAGCACTTAAAGTGACACTGGTCAGATTTGCAAAAAATGGCCAAGTCCTTAAGGTGAAATAGGGCTGAGTCCTTAAGGGGTTAAGCAAAAAGCATAGATGTGGTAGGCAATAACAAGTGCTCAGCCGCACCAAATCAGAAACCATATGTCCTACCACAATCTGGGGGTTCCAGTGCAAATCCATGAATCCCGGAGGGAAAGCAAAAAACATCTATCCCTGGGCTAGATGATGATGTGGTATTGAAGGAAAGGGTGGGCAAAGAACTGTCCCTGATATTGCCCTACAGGGGGGTGCTATTCTGGCCCTGATAGCCTAACTACAGACCACCCGCCCTGATAAGAGCGACCCCGTCCGGAACCTTACCCTATATAAAAATGGCCCTAGTAAGCCCCTAGGCCCCTGACTTCCAGGTGATTACTGTATAGATTTTATGTGTTTTTGACTCATTATAAAAGTATATTATAAGTATATCACACCCCTCTGTGTATCACACCTATCGATAGCACACCTATACCAGTCCTTAAAATTACTTTTGTGGCCCTATTAGCTAGCGTTTGGTGTCCCTGCTCCACACAGCAACCTCTCCCTACACTGGCAAAACACTGAATGTAAAATGGCGGCCAGATCAGGTTTATTTATAAGATAGGGGGTATTTCCATGTGCTGAAACGTCTCAATTGGCTGTCCTGTACCACCTGATGGATGTGTCATGGGTCAAAGTTCATCACAATGTAAAAGAATATGGTGGGCGCGAATATCTCCATATGTTCGGCGAATCGCACGCACAAACACGCAAATTTCGCCGCAAAACGACCGCCGGGCAAACCGCAAGGCTATCTCTACCTCCTATGAAAAGCTCCAATGTATGCCACTGTATAGGAAAGGGTTGCCCATAGGGTCCCACTGTAAAAAGACACATACTGCACAGTGTTTTTTTTTTTTTTGCGGAATGTCTCTGTATAAGATAAAATAGCGCAATATGCTGTGCTTTCTGATATAGCTGGAAAAATGGTATTCCAATGCATAACATAACATAACGATTGTCCTCCTTTGGATGAATGGAGCCCAATGGATACATTTGACGTATATGCTAGGAGATTTTCCTGGCATATATGGTGAAGTAGCACAGTGTTCCCTGAACCTAATTTACAATATTAATTTCATTTATTCATTTATATAGCACACACATTCTCCAGTGCTGTATAGAGATTTCTATCACTCTCATCGGTTCCTGTCCCCATTGTGGCTCACAATCTAACTTTCATATAACCATTGTCTCATATATAGGAGGAAACCCAGAAAAGCACAGAGAAAACATACAATTTGAATATCATTGAGTGATCGTGATTCTGGAGAATTTATTAACCTCTTGCCAACTACCTATTGAATGCGCTAATCGTGTAGCTGTCAGTGACAACAGGGCCCCCCATATAGAAGGCGGTTTTTCACTGTCCATGCCTTCCCAAACACGCAATACACAGTGCTTAACAAGGGGCTGGGAGTCTCTATGAGCTACTTGGTCTTATCAGACCCAGATCAGCTCTGCAGTGAGGCTACACAGGCTCACTGGGGCTAATCTGCAATAAAAAAAATAAAAAAATGCAAAGTTACCATAAATGTTCCCCAAATGTCTTGTATGACCTAATGGGGAGAAAAAAGTGTAAAAATAAAGACAAAAAGCAGCTTCTAGTCTCATCCCCAGCAACCATAACCCATATATTAAAATGATCATCATGGAAACATATAATACATTTTTTTGTTGTTGCACTGTGTGCTATTAACAAAAAAATTTAAAATGTGAAAAACAGACCATTCCCCCCCCCCTTTTTATTTACATTTTTTCTTTTTAGAAAAAATTAAAAAAAACAACAAACTAAAATAAAAATTACATAAAAATAAAGATTCATGTATCACAGAAGAAAGGTGCAAAAATTTTTTACATGACCGTTTAACGACGTGTGTACTGGGAAAAAAGAAAAAAAATAAGAAAAAAGGCTGGCAAGAACTGGCGGTGTTGCCCTTAGCAACCAATCTACAACCGATGACTACTTGTATTTTCTGGGATATGGTTGCTATGGACAACATCTCCAGTTCTTGGCTTGTATAATGTCACCTGCTCGTGGACGCACTGCAGTCACCAGTGGCATCATATTGATAGAATCTAGAATCTCTAGAATCTAGAGTAAAAAATGAATAATACTGCACATTAGATGTCATGTCCTAAAACAAATAGGAATTGGATACAAGGTTTGCTCCATTAAACCCATCCAATGCAAGCTAAATGCATTGATAGTTTACAGCACATAACTGATCTGCTGGCAAATGGTTTACAGTATATCCTCAGAATGGCTTAATAAAGAGCTGCACTGCACACAGCTCAAAGCTAAATGTGAATCTGTTTGGAGAAATGAGAGTATTAGTGAGTGAGTTTAGGACACTTCTTACAGATCGGAGGTATAATATCAGCATGAATCACTCTATAACAGTCCTATGCATACAGATACAATATGCACTTTACTTGTAACCTTAAACATCACATCAGAGTATGCTTTATAGTCCATTGATGGGAGTGTGTCAGTTTAATAATCCATGTATTAAACTATACAACTCATTGATAACTTCTTCCAGGGCTTCTTCATCATTGGAGAAACTCGAGTTGGGCGGCACCAGCTACATGTTGATGGTATCAGCGTGATCTGCATTAATGCTTGGCAAACGGCATGATCTGATTGACAGTATTGGGGAAACAACACAAGCTTACTACAAACTAGTATACAATTATTGGAAGGACTTTAGTTTTTTTTTTTTTTATTTCCGACAGATTTATTTTAGGAAAGCGGCACAAGTTTGATTTTTATAATATGTGTATGTACAGTTACATGATGTGTCCATGCAGTGGCAGAGACATGGCTGTGGTGTTGCTTGAAATGCATGTTCATGAAAGCAGTGGCAGTATTCAACCAACTCATCAAAAGTGATTGTTTTTTAACTGTCCATTGTTAAAGGGTCTTTCTGGGATTTGAAAATTTATGTCCTATCCTCAATAGATGGTTGAAGACAAGGCCATGATCCGTGCGAGCGCAGCTTTTCCTTCACTGTTTACCTCGCAGTCAACAGCACAGTGGTGAGTGGGTGTAATTGCAAGCTGTCCCATTCACTTCTATGGGATAGCTCTGTGGTATACACTTGAATAGGAAGGAGCGTCTCATTGAAATTAATAGGATGGCTTGCAGTTACACCTGCTCACTGCTGCAATGTTGACGGCGAGCAGGTAAACAATGAAGGGAAGGCAGCGCTCGCACAGAGCAAGGCCTTCTCTTCAACTAGCTGATCGGCAGTGGTGTCGGACCCCCGCCGATCTGATATTGATTACCTATCCAGAGGATACTTCATCAATATTAAAATCCTGGAAAACGTAATGGTCGAACAGGTTTTGCAGTTTTCATTAACAATGAACAGTGAATGAGACAGTTGAATACTGTCACAGCTTGATTGGTAAATAGTTTAATTTATTTATGTAAACAAGTTAGGATCTATAATGGAGGAGATTCCAACTTGTTTTCCACAAATAAAAAGCTATTAAGAGCTCGTGATTTGTGCTAATCACGAAAGGAAGACAGTTGTATACAAAATATATATATATATATTTATTAATAATATTTCAGTGCAATAAAAATAAAAATTAAATATATGACGTTATAAAATTGGTGGCAATTAAAGAATAATCAATGATATGGAATCAAGAAGACAAAATAACCTATAGGGTATAGATATAATCAATAATCAAACTGGTATCTTGGTAATAACTGACACAAAAGAAAACTTGAGATTGACACTTGATTTCTCACAGCGAACAGATTTTCCTGTTTCAAAGTAAAGTTAGGCTTTCACCATGTTATATAATATATATCCATTCAATTAGACCATCTGACTAGAACTACAATCAGTTCTCTGGAGATCACACAATTGCATATATATCAATTGTATAGATTAATCTCCTTAGATTGAAAAGACACCATTGATGCTGCAGGTACAATTATCTCTAATTAATCTAGTTCCTACAATGAACAATATGGTCTATTTAAATAAATATATATATATATGGGTATATGGCAATCAGTTGCCTAATATACAGTCAAAAATGTATACTATACCAGAGAATCTGTCTGGAAGAAATCAGCGTCAATGTTCAAATTCGAGGTTCATGGTTGTGGCTTTCCTGGATTGATCTGATGGATGGATCGATCTGATGTGATCTTCCGATCTCATGTGATTTGATGATCCCCCTTGCTGGCTCCTACCAACTTTTATCCCCCCCTTGAAGGGACTTGACCTGAATTTTCACGTGACCACTGACATCATCTGTATTTTTTTTCAATACTGTTTCTTACTTATTACCACCACCAGAGGGCACTAGCGTTCTATGTAAGAGTTGGTGTAATTACAAATCGAATCTTCTATTCTCTTCTAATTTTGTAAAAGATAACCTCTAACCTAAATCTAGGACCATGTTATAACTATAGATAAGAATGGCACTTAGGCTTACTACTGTCAGACATCCAGTCTACTAGAACGATTTATGATTTGAAACAACTCTTTCACAGGACACTTATCTCCTTATCTGTGCATTCTTCAGACATGTGGTAATTAACTTCAACCATTCTTGTTCACACACATAACAAGACTACATTTGAAACATCATCTAATTCTATACACCATGAATATATTTTATCAATAATGAATTTTTATTTATTTCAGTTTCTTATAACATAATATATAGGATAAAATAGATAACACACAATACAATCACTTTATAGCTATATACTCCATACAATGAATATAAAATTGATCCCCTTCTATTAATTGGAATGGGTAAAAAAAAACTTAGCACATTAGACCATTGTTTTGCAGGGGCCTGCATGTTTTACGGTACGTCTCTACCTCTCCCATTTAATTCCTGGGAATTGTTTAGGCAAGCATTCCTAACTTTTTAGTCAGTGATTCTCTGTCTTGAGAAAGCTTGAACTCACACTGCCCTTTCAGAAAACCGACAAGATGGCTACCAGAATGTCCATATACCCATCTTTAAATGTAATCTGTATAAAGGCTTTTATAATATTGATTCCTTTTCTGCTCAATATATCTGACAGTTGTCACCGCACCACAGCCATGTTCCAACTGCTTCATGGCCTTGCATCTGTACTCCAACATAAACACAATTTAAGCAATATGTAATTTTCTTATGATACATTCACTGGAACCCCAAAGCACTCAGCAGCAACTCATGGGCAGATCAGATTTAATTTATTATCGAAAGCTTGAAAAAGAAAATCAAAGAATTTGAGAAATGATGAGCTAGTAATGTAAGTATGAAACAATGGGGCAGATTTACTAATGGAAGTGTGCCAGTTTTATTAGTACAATTAGCGTGCATGCTTTGTATCTGATTTACTAAAAGTTCTACACACTTTACTAAGCTTTTTCCACCTCAAGGGGCGTGGTTTTGCTAGAAAGGGGCATGGCCTAATGTGTCCCCCTCCTATGCACTAAAATGAGTTAAGATTTTGTTGTGCTTTTAATGTAAACTTAGGCTAGACTTTTTTGGCACACAGATAAAATGCTACAATAAATCTAGTGTAGGATTTAAAACATTCCAAATTTACAAAGGTCCAAGTGCAAGAATAGAAAATTTGTCTAACATTAAGATCGGAATTTGTATTCTTACTCTTCTTTTATGTAGCGCTCAGCGCTGTATACATTTTTTTCCTTTTTTTTTTTATTTCAGAGTATTCTTAGACACTGTAAAGTACAACACTTTTAGGAAATCTGCCCCACTATATCACACTTAAAAGGTTAACCATTTAGCTGTATTGGCTACATTTTAGACGTGAGGTCACCACTTCAGCATAGTAAGCAAAGATGGCAGGGAGCAACAAAGCAGCTGTGCTAGAGTGGAGGGAGATTCAACAGTTTAATAATGCTTCTTTTGTTCTTTTATAAAACCATCATCATTTTTTATGATTATCAACATCAACATCAATTTAACTGTTATACCATTTTTGCAGTACTTCCCTGATTCAATTCAGGCAATGTTTGATGCAGCATGGAATAGAGGAATACCCCTGCCAAGTATGCTGAATGGGTCCATAGAGTCCTATACACACAACTGATACCAAAAGAGCTTCTATTTGGCTTTTGCTGGGCAGGTATACATCACTATACTTTTTAATTTTTACGATATATTGTGCTTTTCAATATGGTTGTCTTCTGCAAAAAAATAAAAAATAATAATAATAAATATAGCTTGGTCTATGCAAATGCCTTTTATCTGGTAGGACATTTGTACCCACTTAAAATAGCTGGAAACAAGGTCACAAAAATGGATAATGCATTTTCTGAGAAATTACGTTTCCAATGCCATCACAGACAGTATCCTGCTGAAATTTAGATGCGTTGGGTGAGATCCATTTCCTCTTTGCCAGAGATATAAAATTCATTATGTGGCCTATAAAAGAAATACAGCTGGCAGTTCTAGAATAGAATGTTTCTTAAATGGACTGATACTTGGCTTCCAAAGAGGTTAATGATCATATTCAGTTCACCTGGAAAGAGTCTGGATTTCAAAAGTAACACTGCATTTGTTGTATTTGCTCCCTTTAGGGACATACATTGTTTTATGTATATATTTTTTTATAACTTTAATTTTTATTGAGAAACTTGTTACATTCTACAATGCTCGCTGTAAATTACAATAAAGTGATTTAAAGAATAAATCTGGTCTCAGAAATATTTGTCCTTGATATACAAAAGAAAAAAAAAAAAGCCCAACATCACTAAATATAACTGGCATAAAGATAGTGCCACCTTTTGCTTAGTCATTACAGTATTGGAATAAAGAGAAGATAATTATATATTTAACTTTTTCTTTATATATATATATATATAGCTTCAAGAAAATAGGACTGCACTCCAGGTTAAAAGTGAAAATAGTGAGCTTTTATTCACCCATAATATGGCAACCTTGCGACGTTTCGGCTCACAAGAGCCTTCTTCCAGCATAGAAACTGTGAAAATGAGAACATATAAAGGCATATCTCAAGTGACTAACCAATCACAGTGTGATTACAATCATGAATAAATTGAATACATCTGATACATATACAAAAAATAAACAAAGTGCATGTGCATAAAGTGACATGTGCTAAGAGATCCGCAATACAAGAACGATGTCCCTGTTCATTGATCACATAGATATATAAGTAATTTCCAAATACATGTATATAACTTCCTTGATAAAGTGAATAAGTGTGTCAGATGGAGATCATAGAAATCGCACCTCTAGATGAAATGGCGCCCGCATACACCATCATGCTTCATTGAGCGTCTCCATTCATTCACTGCGCATGTCCAGTTCCGCGTCATCCTGTCTGTCATAGCGCTTTCATGTGACGCATGCGCTTCATCATAGTCACACTGAAGGCGCCATTTTGCTAAAGGGCAACAATGCCCTACAGTTTCATAAGTGTAACTCATGGATACCTTAAGTGTGCAAGGCGCTTTCCTATACAGCGTATTTAGCAGCGGTAGGTGCATCCTACATAATCCAGCATGTGGGGAAGGTTCCAGCTCTGCCGAGATGGATCCAACCCACTAGGTCGCATGTGTCAGAGGGGGACACACCAATGTACCCCGCTGGCACCGCCAACCTCATTGCCGGCAATAACGCAGCCATAAGGAGGATTCTGAAAGGAAAGCATAACACAAGAATACTAAAATTTCATATCTGGAAATACGCAGCGGGAAGACATAGATGTTGTTGCTCAGCACCATCACCATCAAAGAGGGCCAGTTCAAGGATCCCCATCCAATCTTTTAAAATTCAAAATTGTTCTAAAAGGCAAAGAAAAATAAACAAATGAATTACAGATTGATTAATCTATTTCATATGAATTACAAATTTGTATTATCACCATTTCAAGGCACTTTTATACAAAACCGAGACAGAAGAACCGCTAATGCAAGGAAAATCTAGTTCAACCCCAAATCCAGATCTCTCATCTGAATTCTACATTAAGCCCCCTAGGGTGCAAACTATCCAGAACGTATATCCATCGCAATTCTCTCTTTTTCAAGATTGCCAAACGGTCGCCACCTCTCCTGGGCATCGCAACATGGTCAATTATCCAGCATCTTAGATCCCGTTCAGAGTGATGAAGGGATCCAAAATGTCTGGAAACCGGTAAATCAGTGCGTTTTTTCCTAATTGAATTCCTATGATTGTTTAACCTCAATTTCAATTCCGTTGATGTTTCCCCTACGTATATTAAATTGCATGGACATGCTAGAACATAAATAACATATTATGAAGAACATGTGAGATGGAATTTAATGGGGTATTCTTTTCCTGTAGATGGATGTGCAAAAGATTTAGATTTACAAATGTAGCGACAGTTGACGCAATTGAGACACGGGAAACATCCCGGTCCCGCCTGCGTCAACGGTCGCTGAATGATATTTCTTTTAGGACCAACATCTGCTTTAACCAGATGATCTCTTATGTTTTTGTTTTTTCGATAAGATAGCAAAGGAGGATTTTTAAATTCAGGAACATCTTTAATTTCTCTACTAAGAATATTCCAATTATTTTTTAAGATCTGTCCTATCTCTAAACTGTAGTCAGAATAAGTAGACATAAACGGTATCCTTTGAATTTTTTGAGGAGTAAGTGTCACGGAACCATGAACCAGACGTACAACAAGAGATAAGTGAAAATAAGAAGGCTTTATTGAAAATAAAGCTGTAAAGCAAAAGTCCAAACGGATGGTGAAACCGAGCAGAGTCTTTGCGAAGCCAGAGGTCAGGAACCAGAAGGGTAGTCAGACGAAGCCAGGATCAGGAACCAGCAGGGTAGTCAGACGAAGCCAGGATCAGGAACCAGCAGGGTAGTCAGACGAAGCCAGGATCAGGAACCAGCAGGGTAGTCAGACGAAGCCAGGATCAGGAACCAGAAGCAGCAGCAGTCTTAGAAGCATGTGAACACAAGAGGACCAAGCAAGGAACTGAAGCCACAGACCTCCTATATATATGAGCTAGGCATCCAGCTCCTCCCAGGGGAAGGAGGAGCCGCAGGGTGGAAGGCTACAAGAAACCCAGAAACCAAGATGGCCGCCAGCACATGTCAAACGAAGGAGAGCAGCAAGCAGGTAAGACCATGACAGTACCTCCCCCTCAAGGGCCCCTCCTCCGCGGAGCACAAAACGGTTTCTGAGGGAAGCGTGCGTGGAAGGCTCGGAGCAAGGCAGGAGCATGGACATCTGCGGAGGGAACCCAGGAACGCTCCTCTGGACCATAACCACGCCAATGGACCAAAAACTGCAACCGACCGCGGACCAGGCGTGAGTCCAGGATATTGCTCACCTCATATTCCTCACGATTGCCCACTTGGACCGGACGAGGCCGATGAACCGAGGAAGTGAAACGATTACACACCAGTGGCTTCAACAGGGAGACATGAAACACGTTGGAGATCCGCATGCCAGGAGGAAGCGCAAGGGCATAGGCTACCGGGTTTACCCTGCGAAGCACTCGGAAGGGACCAACAAAGCGAGGCGCCAGCTTGGGAGTGGGCACTCGAAGGTTGAGGTTGCGGGTGGACAACCATACACGGTCTCCGACCTGGTAGGAAGGAGCAGGCGCTCGTCTGCGATCAGCCTGGAGTCTCTGGCGCTGCGCAGAGACCTCAAGGGACTTCTGGATCTGTACCCAAGAAGCACGTAGGACGGAAAGGTGATCCTCCACAGCCGGAATATCCTGGGGAGAGAATACCTCCGGTAACACGGCAGGTTGGAACCCATAATTGGCCATGAAGGGAGACGTCCCAGAGGAAGAGTTCACCGCCGTGTTCCTGGCAAACTCAGCCCAAGGCAGGAGGTCAACCCAATTGTCTTGGTGATCGGAGACATAGCAACGAAGGAATTGCTCCAAGGCCTGATTGGATCGTTCTGCGGCCCCATTGGACTGAGGGTGGTAGGCCGAGGAGAAGGAGAGATGAATCCCCAACTGGGAGCAAAAGGCGCGCCAGAACCTGGACACAAACTGACTCCCCCGATCCGACACAATCTCCTTAGGCAAACCGTGCAACCGGAAGGCCTCCCTGGCAAAAATCGTGGCCAACTCTTGTGCAGAGGGTAACTTCTTGAGAGGAACACAGTGGCACATTTTGGAAAACCGATCCACAATCATGAGAATGACCGTATGGCCTCGGGATGCAGGGAGGTCCACAATGAAATCCATCCCCAGGTGTGACCATGGGCGCTCCCCGGTGGCTATGGGTTGCAGAAGGCCCAACGGAAGGTGCCGAGGGGACTTACTCTGGGCACAAACGGAGCATGCCGCTACATATGCGGCGATGTCGGAACGTAGGGAAGGCCACCAGAACAGACGTGAAACAGCCCAGGACAGCTGATTCTTTCCAGGATGCCCCGCGGTCTTGGAGTTATGGTAGGTTCGCAACAACCGAGTGCGCAACTCCTCAGGCACAAAACATCTGCCGTTGGGTCTCCCAGAGGGAGCACCAGATTGAGCCGCCAAAATCTGCTCACCCAGGGGAGAGGTCAGGCTGGTGCGAATGGCGGCCAGGATCTGATTCGGAGGTATGACCGAAGTCGGAATCGACTCCTCCCTGGACAGCTCGGAGTACTGCCGTGATAAGGCATCCGCCCTGATGTTCTAGGAACCGGGTAGGTAGGAGACCACGTAATTAAAACGTGACAAGAACAGAGCCCATCTGGCCTGACGTGGTGTCAATCTCTTGGCCTCAGAAAGGTAGGTCAGATTCTTGTGGTCCGTCAGGATGAGAACCGGAACCACCGAACCCTCGAGCAAGTGCCTCCATTCTTTAAGGGCCTGCACGATGGCCAATAACTCCCTGTCACCAATCTGATAGTTGCACTCCGCGGAAGACAGTTTCCGGGAGTAAAACCCACAAGGAAGCAGAGGACCCTCTGGTGTTCTACGCTGAGACAGAAGGGCGCCTACTCCCGTCTCAGACGCGTCCACCTCGAGGACAAAGGGCAACCCAGGGTTGGGATGCGACAGAATCGGAGCCGACACAAAGGCGGACTTTAGGGCCTCAAAAGCTCGGATGGCCTCGAGCGGCCAGACCTGGGAATTACTGCCCTTCCTGGTCAGATCCGTGAGAGGCTTGGCCAGCATGGAAAAGTCCCTGATGAACTTCCGATAATAATTGGCGAAGCCCAAAAAGCGCTGCAGGGAACGAAGACCACTGGGCTGGGGCCACTGTAAGACAGCCGAAACCTTCTCAGGATCCATGGAGAACCCCTCAGCGGAAATGATGTAACCTAAGAAGGTTACCTGGGATCGGTGAAATTCGCATTTCTCAAGCTTACCGAACAGCTTGTTCTCTCGTAACCGTTGCAACACTCGTCTGACATCCAGAATGTGGGCCTCCATGGATTCAGAATATACCAAGATGTCATCCAAATAGACTACCACACACTGCTGCAACAGGTCACGGAAAACATCGTTGATGAATTCCTGAAAGACTGCGGGCGCATTGCACAACCCAAAGGGCATAACCAAGGATTCGTAATGACCGGTCCTGGTGTTAAACGCGGTCTTCCACTCATCGCCCTCCTTGATCCTTACCAGGTTATATGCCGCCCTCAGGTCGAGTTTGGTAAAGACCGTGGCCCCTTTAAGGCGATCGAACAGCTCGGAAATCAAGGGTATCGGGTAAGCGTTCTTGATCGTGATGCGATTGAGACCCCTGTAATCGATGCAAGACCTCAACTCACCGCCCTTCTTTTTCACAAAGAAAAATCCAGCCCCTGCCGGGGACGAAGATTTGCGAATGTGTCCGCGTGAAAGCGCCTCCCTCACGTACTCCTCCATGGCCTCATTCTCCGCTACCGACAGTGGATAGACTTTGCCACGAGGAGGAACGGCACCAGATTGTAACTCTATGGCACAATCGTATGGGCGGTGCGGAGGTAGGGCAACCGCGCGCACCTTATCGAATACATCCCGGTACTCCTCGTATTCAGGAGGCAACAGAGAGTCCGAGGAAGTACACAGCAACTTGACAGACCCATGGATGCAACTAGCCCCACACTGCGGTGACCACGAGAGGATCTCGACCGATCTCCAATCGAAAGTCGGATTATGCTTCTGGAGCCAGGGGTACCCCAAGACCACCGAGTAGTGTGGAGACGAAATAACCTGGAGGCAGACCGACTCTCTGTGAACGGCACCAATGGCTATCCCCACTGGAAGGGTCTCATGAGTCACGTGTGGCGGCAGAAGGGGTCTGCCGTCTATCGCCTCAAGAGCCAGTGGGGAACCTCGAGCCTGCAGAGGAATGGAATTGGCGGCAGCGAACACACTATCAATGAACAAACCACCAGCACCAGAGTCCACCAACGCCTGGGTCGTCACCGAGCCCCCGACCCAGGAGAGGACAACAGTGATCAGTGGTTTGTCAACACGGGAAACCGGGGACGAGGAGACTCCACCCAAGATCTGCCCCCGACAGGATCTCAGGGTACGAGCGTTTCCCGGACGGTTCGGACATGCCAACCGAAAATGCCCACCGAGACCACAGTACATGCATCGGCCCTCGCGTCTCCGGAGTGCCCTCTCCCCCTCGGACAGGCGAGCAAACCCCAGCTGCATGGGTTCACCCCCAGACAAGTCATCCCCAGGAGGCGTGGGAGGAGAGGGAGGCACGGGTGGGACAGCAAACGTAGGCACCAATCTGTTAGAAGACCTCCGCAGGTTCTCCTTAAAGGAAGGTCTCTCCCTGAGTCTGGTGTCAATCAAAATCAGGAAAGATATAAGAGACTCGAGCTCAACTGGTAGGTCCTTAGCTGCAACCTCATCCTTCAAGGCATCCGAGAGACCCTGAGAGAAAGCAGCGACCAGAGCCTCATTATTCCAGCCCACCTCTGCTGCCAGGGTACGAAACTCAATGGCGTATTCAGCTACGGATCGTGAACCCTGTCTGATGGACATAAGGAGCTTCGCAGCAGAGGCAGCACGAGCCGGCACATCGAATACCTTCCGAAGAGAAGCAACAAAACCGGAAAACTCGGCAACCACCGGATTGTTGTTCTCCCATAAAGGGCTGGCCCAGGCCAAGGCCTTGTCCGAGAGCAGCGAGATCAAGAAGCCCACCTTTGATCTCTCAGTAGGAAAGGCATGTGGCAGCAACTCGAAATAAATGCCCACCTGGTTAAGGAAACCTCGGCACTGAGTTGGCTCTCCCCCAAAGCGCTGTGGAAGAGGGGCAGAACCGGTCATACCCCGAAACACCGCAGGTGCAACAACAGGTGTCGGGGTAGACTCTGGCGCAACAACCGGAGCGGCAGTAGGAGCGAGCCCAGGAGCGACAACCGACCCATCGGCAACGGGAGCGAAATGAGCCGTGCGTTCAAGCAGGGTTTGCAACGCCACAGCGAACCGACCCAACAGGTGATCCTGCTGATCAAGTCTGGCAACCAGCGTGGGTAGCGAGGATGGCCCTGTACCGTCAGAATTCATGGCTTGGTCCTAATGTCACGGAACCATGAACCAGACGTACAACAAGAGATAAGTGAAAATAAGAAGGCTTTATTGAAAATAAAGCTGTAAAGCAAAAGTCCAAACGGATGGTGAAACCGAGCAGAGTCTTTGTGAAGCCAGAGGTCAGGAACCAGAAGGGTAGTCAGACGAAGCCAGGATCAGGAACCAGCAGGGTAGTCAGACGAAGCCAGGATCAGGAACCAGCAGGGTAGTCAGACGAAGCCAGGATCAGGAACCAGCAGGGTAGTCAGACGAAGCCAGGATCAGGAACCAGAAGCAGCAGCAGTCTTAGAAGCATGTGAACACAAGAGGACCAAGCAAGGAACTGAAGCCACAGACCTCCTATATATATATGAGCTAGGCATCCAGCTCCTCCCAGGGGAAGGAGGAGCCGCAGGGTGGAAGGCTACAAGAAACCCAGAAACCAAGATGGCCGCCAGCACATGTCAAACGAAGGAGAGCAGCAAGCAGGTAAGACCATGACAGTAAGTTGTACACATTCTATGTTAGTATGGAGGATTTTGCTTTTCTGTTCATTTAACAGTTTGCAAGGATATATCTTCCACCTCCTCATCAGATGACTCTGATTCCGTTTCGAAAGAAGAATTACCATTTTACTATGAAAATTACTCCTCTGAGAATCCTGAGGACTCTTCTTCAACTAGCCAACTCCCAGACTCCCTACTCCTAGACAGTCAAGGTATCCCCTTTTTCAACCCTGACCAGATAAAACACCCTAGATCCGGAGAGTGGGTTCCCCAACCTTAAATTTAAATTTTTTTAACTCATTGGGTCAATAAATCCCTGGATAGATCCTCCAGAAACAAACTAAAAGCAGAATGTCCAAGACCTTTTCTACCCCACAAAAAATCCCAAACTCCAGAATTAGACCCCATCATTTTTAAATACCTAAATAAAACAGGAAAAAATCCCAAAAGAGGTCTGGACAGATCATTCAAACTATGTCAAGATAAACTTCTAGACCTATTAGGACCCCTCACTAAAATACTGGATTTGTCTGAACAAGCCGTTATTACAGGCCAACCAGTAGACACGTCAGTCCTACGTGGCTGGGCCCAAACGGCCATCTGTTTCTTTGGAAACATTAATTCTGCCCTTAGTGCGGAGAGAAAACGTAATGTCCTAATGAAATTAAACCCACAACTTACTCATCTGGCCAACTCAGACCCTGTTGCGTCTGCTGAAGGTCTCCTCTTCAGAGACTCCCTCATTAAAGAGATAGGGAAATTCGTCTGAGTATTTTCCTCCCTTGATAAAGCTAAAACATCCTTGAAAAAAGTAGGCCAGCCCAAAATTTTTGGCAGGGCTGGGAAAGGCAGGGGCCGCTTTCCCAGTCGAACTTCACAGTTCAGACAAACTCAGCAGGCTCCCTTCCAATCAGACAGACCTACCACCTTTACACCATCCACTACACCATTCTTCCCTACCATAGGACTTCCATGGAGAACCCGAGGCCGTCGAGGTTTCCCTAGATCCAGACCATCATCAGGTAAGCTTTCTTATCCCAAACTATCCCCACATTCCTCTAGGAGGAAGACTGAAACATTTTTCCAAACATGGTCTTCTCTAACCTCAGATTCATGGATCCGGAATACCATCTCAGGCTATCAGATAGATTTCCAATCCCCCCCGTCACAGAACCACATCCCTCAACCAATACATTTCTCCACTCTAGATCAAAACCTCTGAGTCAGAGATACAGGATCTTTTCTACCAGAAAGCTATCATCCAAGTACCACCCCTATCTCCGGGTTTCATCAGCAACATCTTTCTAGTAAAAAAGAAAGATGGGGGTCACAGACCTGTCATAAATTTAAAAACCCTCAACGACTATGTGACTTATCATCACTTCAAAATGGAAGGAATCCACCTTCTCAGGGACCTGTTACTCCCTCAAGACTGGCTAATAAAAATAGATCTAAAAGATGCCTATCTCAACGTACCCATACACCCTTCCCATCAACCTTTCCTACAATTTTTCTGGAACAACCAGAAATGGCAATTCACTTGCCTTCCATTTGACCTATCATCAGCCCCTTGGTGCTTCACCAAACTAATGAAACCAGTGATCTCATCCCTAAGATCCCGAGGTGTATGTTTAATCATATATTTAGACGATATTCTAATTATGGCACAATCACTCTCACTAATCCTTATTCATTCACAATGGACCATTTCTCTTCTAACCAATCTTGGTTTTCTAATCAATTACAAAAAGTCCGTCCTATCCCCATCCAGGGAAATAGAATTTCTGGGTTTCAATATCAATACCGTCTCCGCTCTATTGAGTCTTCCTACCAGAAAACTCTCCCTGATTCGAAAAGAAATCCGTTCAGTATTAAACAAACATCTAGTATCACTACGGACCATTGCACGGATTGTGGGCTTGTTATCGGCCTCCATACAAGCCATCTTCTCCGCCCCATTACACTACAGAGCCCTCCAACGCCTAAAAACGCAACATTTACGGGAAGGCCTACAATATTCGAACAAAGTTCCCCTATCTCCAGAAGCCAAAGAAGAACTTCTTTGGTGGCTCCAACATATCCAGATCTGGAATGGAAAAATTATATTCAATTCCTTACTGGACCTGGCACTAGAATCAGACGCCAGCCTATCGGGCTGGGGTGCTCGTTGCGGTCCTTATTCCACAGGAGGAAAATGGTCAGACTCATCTACACATCAATTGTCTGGAACTACTAGCCGCCTCTTTCGCCCCCTGAAAAGTTTTGCAAAAGACAAGTCACACTGCTGCATTCTACTGCATATGGACAATATCGCAGCAGTTCAATACATCAACCGTTTAGGGGGCACCACCTCCAAGATTCTAATCAACATTGCCAAAGAATTTTGGCATTTCTGTCTGGACAGGGATATCACCCTAAAAGCAGAATATCTCCCAGGTTTGATAAACTCAGTTGCCGACTGGAAATCCCGATACCTTTCGGATTCCAACGACTGGCAATTAAACCCTTTCATCTTCCAACAGATCAACAAACTATGGGGTCCCCTCCTCATAGATCTATTCGCATCACGACTGAACACCCAACTATACACCTTCTTCAGCTGGGGTCTGGATCCAGACGCTTTAGCTCTAGATGCTCTTCGCCAAATTTGGCCACAAAAACGTCTCTACACTTTTCCCCCCTTCGCATTAATCCCCAGAGTTCTACTTCAGACAATCGCACAGAGATCTACACTAGTGATCATCACTCCATGGAGGCCGTCTCAAGCATGGTTTCCCACACTACTCAGTCTGACGATAGATATCCCGAGAATTCTCCCTTCTCCCCAGGATCTCCTCCGAGACCCTGCGGGACACCTCCACCCTCTGATCCTATCGGGACACCTAACATTAATAGCTTGGCTGATTTCAGGCAATCAACAATCGATCTCAGCCTTTCACAATCTACTATCGACATCCTCTTTGACGCATGGGCCCCAGGTACCAGAAAGGCTTATAGATCAGCCTGGAAAATTTGGCTTCATTGGTGCACTCAACGGAATTTGGATCCCGTTCACACACCTATTACCCACATATTAAACTTCTTTTCTGAATCCTTTGATATGGGGAAAGCTTATAGGACCATAAACCTTTACCGTTCCGCAATATCATCAGAACATGACCCTGTTAACTCCATTCCTGTTGGCAAACACCCAATGGTCTGCAGACTTATGAAAGGCATTCATTTTAGAAAACCCCCTAAACCTAGATACCATTCCACTTGGGATGTTACCTTCCTTCTAAAAAATTTTTCTAATTGGGAAGACAATGAACATCTTTCACTAAAATTACTCTCATTAAAAATCACGACCCTTTTATGTCTCATCTCCATCAAAAGAGTTTCAGACGTCAGAGCCTTGGACATCTCTCACAGATCCTTCACCCCTAACGGAGTTACCTTCCAAATCACCAGAAGAACCAAAACCAACCTACATATGGTCTTCTACCCAGCTTTCCCCTCCAATGATAAACTATGCGTTGTCCGCTGTTTAAAAACATACAAATCCATGACCCAATCTCTACGCACCCCTCAATCTTCCCAACTTCTTATTTCATTTCATACATCAATCTTTGGCCCTCATTCAATCCGAGGAGCAGTTTCCACGAAAGCCTTCCAAAAAGGAGGTTCTCTCTCTGATATTCTGAAGGCCGCGGACTGGTCTTCAGAATCCACTTTTAAAACGTTTTATTTCAAACCTGACACTCATATATATATGTCCATCCTATAAATTATAATTATGGCATTCTTATACACATTTAGCTTTAAACTTGCACAATGAGAGCCTCCTGTTGCAATAAAATTGGAGATTTTCCTAGCTATTGTAACGGAAAATATAGATTTTATTGAAGACAGGAGGCGAACATTGTCCCCCCCTATTAACCCAACCCTGATTGTACATATATATTTTATGTCTCCATAGCATACTAGAATATCTTCAACTCTTTAATCCTCCATCCATCTTCAAACATTCCTGTTACTCCGAATTTATATCATCGAGACCTACTTTACATTCCTTTTACTGCCAAGATCCGGTTAATTCAAGCTACTTCATCTCGGGTCACCATCAAGAAAGAGGCAGAGTCTACGTTATCATCACCTATTATACACTAGGAAGATCACGGATTGGCTACCTGGACTTCCTCATTTACATATTTAGTACCTGTTTGAAAAAACTTTCTTTCACCTGTTGTAATAGTTTTTCTTGCTGCTATGGGAGTAGTAAAGAAAGTTAATGCACAATGTTCGCCTCCTGTCTTCAATAAAATCTATATTTTCCGTTACAATAGCTAGGAAAATCTCTAATTTTAGTAACATATGTACAAGCTGTTTTTACATTATATCTGTTTTAAATCCTACTAAACAGTTAAACACCCATGTGATGCCTCAACCTCTGTGGATTGGTGGAGGAGGGGTATATGGGTAACTGTTCAGTTTGGGGTTTTTATGTCATGATTAAGGACTGACACATGAAGGTCCGAAACACGTTGACTATACCCTTGCCTATAAGGATTGGAAGTTTTACCGCTAAATAAAGTGTCTCCTGTTGTTCAAGAGCCAGATTTTATCCTTTTGTTGATTCGCTGTTACTGCCGTGTCCAGGCTGGTACCGTGCTCACCACATGTGCAGCAGGTGAGAGCTACTCAATCTTCTCATTTACTCCTACTGTTTTGACATTGTAGCGAACCTAATTCTGGTTTTTTTCCCAAGTCCAGACAAAGTCGGTGAGTAATTTTGCAATGCTTGTAAAAATGCGGCAGGTAACGGGATCACCACAGTGCGAAAGGTATATAATATAATAGGAAGCATCATCATTTTAATAACAGCCACTCTGCAGGCCCATGATAATAGTGAATGGGAGTATTTCCGAATGAAATTAGATGTTTTTGACAGTAGGAGTAGATAGTTTGCTGAGTATGGGTCTTTGCTAGATTTGGTAAGTGTGATACCCAAGTAAGTGAAGCCTTTCTCTTGCCAGCTAAAAGGATACTGGGAAACTAGTTTCGCTCTCCTGGTGTGGTCCACCCCCACAGTGAATGCTTGGGTTTTCCCCAGATTTAATTTGTAGTAGGATACATTCTGGAATTTGTTCATAACTTCCTGTACCCCCGGGAGAGACACCTCTCTGTGTTAGTGATAATATGACGTCGTCAGCATAATGGCCCAGAGTATGAGACTCACCGTTCAATGAGATGCCCGAAATAATTGAGGATTGTCTGACAGTTTCTGCAAAGGGTTCTATGACTAAGGCAAATACTATGGAGACAACAGACAGCCCTTTCTGGTTCCATTGGTTATGAGAAACTGTTCCGATAAAAAGCCAGATGTATACACTCTGGCTGATGGGGTGGAGTATAAGGCCATTATAGCTGATTTCATGACGCTCTGGAATCCAAACTTGTCCAGAGTGGCCAACAAATATCCCCAGTACACCCGATCGAACGCCTTCTCTGCATCCAAAGCTAGGAACAGAGAAGGCGCTCGAGATCTCTCAGACAATTCAACCAAGTTTATGAATCGCCTAGTACCATCTGATGCTTGTCTCTCCGCTACAAATCCCACTTGGTCTGGGTTGACCAGTAGAGGGATGTAAGTCAGTCGTGTTGCTAATATCTTTGCATATACTGTACTGTCAAGTCCGAGTTCAAAAGGGAGATAGGACGAAAGTTCGCTGGCGTTGTCGGGTCTTTACCTGCTTTAGGGAGGGTTATAACATGTGCCGTAAGTATCTCCTCCGGGAAATTGCCCTCCACTGCAGCTTTGTTAAAGACCTTCTCTAAATGGGGGCTAGTATGGTGGCAAGTTGTTTATAGTATGCCATCTGGGCCTGGTGTGATGTGATGGTAGTGCTTTGATCGCTTGCTTTTTTTCCGCTGACGAAATCTGTGTAGATAATTACTGAATTTGGTCTAATGATAGTTTAGGCAATTGGATAGCTTCAAGGAAAGAGTTAATTGCCTCCTCCGTAGGGCGTATTGTTTGGGCATCATCTTTCAGGTTATATAGGGATTTATAAAATTGTTTGAATTGATTTGCTATGTGTCGAGGATCTGTGATCTTATGCCCTTTGTTTATCTAATAAAAATCCAATCCGGGTGGCCGACGTAGACTGTTTATGCCTTTTGGCTAAAAATGCACCTGCTTTATTGTTGTGCACATAGAATTGCATCTTAAATCTTTTAAGGAAGAAGGCCATATTGCCTGGAGGCGCCTTCTTAGGTCCCGAAGAGTTGTGGAATGGATGGGGGACACAGAGGCTTTATTTAATGTTTCTATGCGTTTAATGGAAGTTATCAAATCCATAATTTCCTTGTTTCGCGCCTTTTTTAAATGTGAACAGCATGGATAAGGTTGTCTCTCATGACCGCCTTGTGTGCATTCCACAAGGTATGTGGGTCCATGTCGGGTGTGGAGTTTAATTCAAAATATGAGGAGAGGTTTTTAATATCCTATCTTTGTAATCAGGAGGGGTCAAGATGGAATCATTCAGACGCCATTGGGATGGAAGCGGGTAATTGTGGTGAATACTCCATCTGTACTAGCAGCTATACCAATCACTTGTTCCAATAAGCTGTAAGGTGTGTATTGATAGGTGCCATATAATACAAAGAAAACAGAACTTAAAAACAGAGTAAACAATTAATAGGTTCTTCATGTAAAGCCTGACTAGTATGATGGGTCACTCCCAGGTTTAACCCGTGAATATACCGCAGCGTACAGGGGGGGACATGGCAGTTACCCAACAACGCTCATTATTCAGTAAGCTACAGGGAGTGCAGAATTATTAGGCAAGTTGTATTTTTGAGGATTAATTTTATTATTGAACAACAACCATGTTCTCAATGAACCCAAAAAACTCATTAATATCAAAGCTGAATATTTTTGGAAGTAGTTTTTAGTTTGTTTTTAGTTTTAGCTATTTTAGGGGGATATCTGTGTGTGCAGGTGACTATTACTGTGCATAATTATTAGGCAACTTAACAAAAAACAAATATATACCCATTTCAATTATTTATTTTTACCAGTGAAACCAATATAACATCTCAACATTCACAAATATACATTTCTGACATTCAAAAACAAAACAAAAACAAATCAGTGACCAATATAGCCACCTTTCTTTGCAAGGACACTCAAAAGCCTGCCATCCATGGATTCTGTCAGTGTTTTGATCTGTTCACCATCAACATTGCGTGCAGCAGCAACCACAGCCTCCCAGACACTGTTCAGAGAGGTGTACTGTTTTCCACAGGTTCTCAATGTGGTTCAGATCAGGTGAACAAGGAGGCCATGTCATTAGATTTTCTTCTTTTATACCCTTTCTTGCCAGCCACGCTGTGGAGTACTTGGACGCGTGTGATGGAGCATTGTCCTGCATGAAAATCATGTTTTTCTTGAAGGATGCAGACTTCTTCCTGTACCACTGCTTGAAGAAGGTGTCTTCCAGAAACTGGCAGTAGGACTGGGAGTTGAGCTTGACTCCATCCTCAACCCGAAAAGGCCCCACAAGCTCATCTTTGATGATACCAGCCCAAACCAGTACTCCACCTCCACCTTGCTGGCGTCTGAGTCGGACTGGAGCTCTCTGCCCTTTACCAATCCAGCCACGGGCCCATCCATCTGGCCCATCAAGACTCACTCTCATTTCATCAGTCCATAAAACCTTAGAAAAATCAGTCTTGAGATATTTCTTGGCCCAGTCTTGACGTTTCAGCTTGTGTGTCTTGTTCAGTGGTGGTCGTCTTTCAGCCTTTCTTACCTTGGCCATGTCTCTGAGTATTGCACACCTTGTGCTTTTGGGCACTCCAGTGATGTTGCAGCTCTGAAATATGGCTAAACTGGTGGCAAGTGGCATCTTGGCAGCTGCACGCTTGACTTTTCTCAGTTCATGGGCAGTTATTTTGCGCCTTGGTTTTTCCACACGCTTCTTGCGACCCTGTTGACTATTTTGAATGAAACGCTTGATTGTTCGATGATCACGCTTCAGAAGCTTTGCAATTTTAAGAGTGCTGCATCCCTCTGAAAGATATCTCACTATTTTTGACTTTTCTGAGCCTGTCAAGTCCTTCTTTTGACCCATTTTGCCAAAGGAAAGGAAGTTGCCTAATAATTATGCACACCTGATATAGGGTGTTGATGTCATCAGACCACACCCCTTCTCATTACAGAGATGCACATCACCTAATATGCTTAATTGGTAGTAGGCTTTCGAGCCTTTACAGCTTGGAGTAAGACAACATGCATAAAGAGGATGATGTGGTCAAAATACTCATTTGCCTAATAATTCTGCACGCAGTGTATATAATTAGTAATAAACCTGCTGCTACCAACAACAGGAGGAGATGTAAGCCTTTCCTATGGTATAACTCAGTCCTTCGAATGGGTACTGGGAACTGAAGACCATTCCGCTTCAATCGGTGGAGGATGATGATGCTGGGATCGCTGGGGCGAAGATCTGCTTTCTCGGAGGTTCCACTTCTCCAGAACCTTCAAACCTTCTGCTACGGACGAAATAACCGCGGAAGTTCCATTGCAGGAGATTAGAAGCTTAATTTGGAAGCCCCATCGGTATCTGATATAATTATTCCTCAGCACTTTAGTAATTGGAGAAAAGTCCCTGCGAGCTTGTAATGTGGCAGCTGAAAGATCTGTACAGGGAGAGTGCTGGGTATGGTTGAGGGAATGAGCCATTTTTGCGGGCCTCATACATTATCAGTTCTATTATGTGATATAAGTGAATTCTCACCAGAGTATCTCTAGGAGGTTTCTCAGGGGCAGCTTTGGACTTAGGGATTATGTGAGCTTTATCTAGACTGAGATTCATAGGAGTTAGGGACTGGACGAGCTTCATGAGTTCAGGTGCGGAGACTTCTTCTGGAATGTCTCTGATTTTGATATTGTTACGCCGGGATCTATCTTCGGCCTCTGTGGCTTTTGATTTGACATTTGACATCCTCTTCCAGTGCGTTATGTGCGTCCACCAATTCGTTATGAGCATTTGAGAACTCTGCCATTTTCCATTCTATATGGTCAGTGTACTCTCCTATAGCAGTGACATTGGATTGGAGCTTGCGTATAAGAGAGGAAACAGATTTGTTTATCGCATTTTGTAGGACTATCAGCATATTTTTTAAATTGTCCACTGTTACTGGAGCTGAGGATGCCAGAAATTGCGAGATATCGCACTGTGGCAGGACTGAATTTGCTGTCTCAGCGCCGTCTTGAGTATTGCACTTTTTCTGCGCTGGGCCTTTACTATTAGAGGAAGCTGAAGGCGGTAGTGTTGACCGTTTTTCCCTAAATTAGCAGGGTCCTCTATTAATCGTGTATCTTCCTCAGGGCCATGCAGAGTGGAGTCTCCCACCTCCTGGCTGTCCTCTGGTTGAAGAACTGGGCTTAAAGGATGCAGTGATGGTGGAGCTGATTCTGTCTGGGTTAACATGGCGGTGTCTGCCGCCTCAAAAAAGTCTGTCAGCTTTTTAGGTGCAGAGGGCTTCACCCTACATTTTGTCATGTTCAGCTGGTGGTAGAGTACAATTGCCATCTGGGCAGGGGCAATCTGGATTACTGGCCCAAGATATAGTGGAGAGGGCTCCCTGAGTGTGCAGACCCAGATGCCTGCAGTGGCGCCTTTAAGATACACGCGGCTGAGATTGCCGCCTTACCCGGGAAACTAACAGCGGGTGTACCTCCTTTCCTTTTGGGAGCCGCACAGCCAAGGTGGTCTCCGGTGCAGGGGGACAGGGACTGTGTAAGGGGATGGTGCCTCCAGGTGTTGCACACTGAAGTTGTGCCGCCGGTCTTATATCCCACCGGTCCCGCTTTGCATGATGCAGCTGGAGGCAGCGGCAATTTGTAGGTGAGGTCTCTGCTAAGTGGGTGAGCTGCCTGCTCGATTAAGGAAGTGCTTCAGCACTTTTGGGAGCTTAATGAGCAGGTCTGAGGTGCTGTGAGCCGCAAGTGAGCGTCGATATGCAGGAGAGCTTGGATCAAGCATTCATCTTCCACAGCGGCCAAGCTCTGCTGTTTTATGTATATTTTTATACTTAGAATACTTTGTGGATTATACAGGATGCCCACTCATTTATAAAATGCTTAAAAGGAACCTGTCATCAACTTTATGCTGCCCATACCAAGGGCAGAATAAAGTAGAGACAGGCGAGTTGATTTCAGCGGTCTGTCATTTAAAAGTAAGTGGTTGCCGAGAACCAACATCACAATCATGGGCCTGGAAAAGAGTCACGGCCACCCGAGAAGAGTCATGGTTATTCGCTGCCCACCTGCTGATGATTGACAGTCTTCTACCTAGTTTTCTCCCTTTCTCTCTAGGAGAGAAGTGCCAATCGTCAGCAGATGGTCGGAGAGAGCAGGAGATTAGGAATAACCATGACTCTTCTCAGGTAGACTTGACTCTTCTCCAGGCCTGGGCTGCAATGGTTCTGATGCTGGTTCTCGGCAACCACTTACTGTATATTCCTGCGTATAAGACTACTTTTTAACACATGAAAATCTTCTCAAAAGTCGGGGGTCGTCTTATACGCCGGGTATGTCGGGCGCTGCAGTGCCGGGACGCCCGAATTATCAACAGAGAGAGCCCGGGCTATTGCCTTGTATCCCCAGCAGCTGAGAGCTGCGATGTAACCCACGGCATATGCCCCCCCTGCGCTGTACCTTGTATACCGCCCCCTGCTCTGTACCTTGTATGCCTCCCCCCTGCTCTGTACCTTGTATGCTCCTTGTACCGCCATCCTCCCGGCCGCTCGCATCTCGCTCCTACGCATGTGCGAGATTTCATGCGGCGAGCGTGGATACACGGGATCCTCACGGCCGCTCGCATCTCGCTCCTGCGCATGTGCAAGATCTCCGTGCGGCGTATCTAAGTGCGGCGCAGATGTGCATATGTGAATGTGAATATGAAGAATAACATAACAAAAACATGTTCAGGGTATAGGTGGCACATGTTTAGGGTCTGGGAGGCAGGGAGGGAGGACAAGGAAGGTGGTGGGATGCAGGGATGGTGGTGATACCATGGGATGGCGGTGGTACCTAGGGATGGTGGTGGGATGCAGGGATGGCAGTGGTATCTAGGGATGGTGGTGGGATGCAGTAATGTACTGCTGTGTGTTGAAAAAGGGGTAGTCTTATACGGCGAGTATATCCAAAGCTCTATATTTTCAGTGTAAAAGTTGGGGGTCGTCTTATACGCCCAGTCGTCTTATACGCCGGCATATACGGTACTTTTAGCTCATAAGACACCGCTGAAATCAGCATTTATGTCACTATTTTATGCTGCCCTCAGTGAAGTCACCATAAAGTTGATGACAGGTTCTCTATAACCTCTGTATAATTATTAGTAACAATGTTGAACAATTTCCTACAATTCTGCTTTCTGCCAGAAGAGGGAAACACTCAGCCCTTTGGCTTTGATCAGGATACATTTGATATTACAGATGTGCTATAACAGACAACAGCTGCTAGAATCTGTGATGCAGTGGTCCGTGCCCTCCCTGTTTTTCGTGGACACAGCTGTCAGAGCACTTACCATATTTCTTTTTCGAGTGCTCTTGTGTTCCATGTCCGCCAGTGTCTCTCCTTCCTTCCCAGAGGGCATGACCTCTTCAGTAATTCTGCTCTGTCCACTTCACACTGGCTGTGCCCTATTCCTCCTTCCCTCAGTGTCTCAATCTGCCCATAGGGCACCAGTACACTGTCTTCAGCTTTTAAAGGGCCAGCACATGAACAACCTAATTTGTTTAGCTAACCTCTCTAGGGTATTTAAGACACCTTTCCCTGTGGGAGGATGTCTGAGCAATAAGTATTCTAGCTTTCTAGTTCCTGTATATTCCATTCTTACTTCCCATGCTCAACCTTGGCTTGACTCTTGTGTAGACCCGATGCTGCCTACCCCTACCTTCTGATAACTGGATTGAGCAAACTCTGCCTTCAATTTTTGTCTTTCTCCTTTATGCTATGCATTGGTGTATCTAGACTGGTGTAAATTTTCAGTGAACAGAGATAATTTCAATAGGAACCTCTGCAGCATCCAGATTAATTGGTGTAGATCAGGGTGGCCACTTAAATATCACCCTTAGGGCTCATTCAGACAGCCGTATGCTGTCCGCAAAAACACTGATTCGTTTTTTTTGCGGATTAGATGCTGTCCCATTCACTTCTACGGGCCCCTTTTCTTCCATTGCACGGCTCAGCAATAAAATGAAACATGTCCTATACTTGTCAGTGAAAATCAGGACATGGCCCTATTGAAGTCTATGGATCAACAAAAAAACAGAATGCAATCCGTTTTTTTTGCAGACATGCTGAACTGTCCGCAAAAAAACTGATCCGCATTTTTGCGGACAGTATACGGCCGTCTGAATGAGCCCTTAGAAGTAGCCCCACGCCAAACCTGTTCAGTGGCACAGTGGGGCCACACCTGCATAACAGCATCACTGCTAAGAAAGGGCTCATGCACATGGCCGTAAGTGTTTTGCAGCTTGCAAATTGTGGATCCGCAAAGCACGGATCCTGGCCGAGTGCAAGCCACCATTTTTTTAATTGCTATAAAAATGTCCTCTCTTTGTCTGCAAAACAGAAAAGAATAAGACGTAAAAAAAATTTGCAGGGCCATGAAACAGACGTACAGATGTGGACAGAACACGGGCCCGAACCTATGGCTGTGTGCATGATCTGTAAAGCAGATTTAGACTAAGGCTACTTTCACACGAGCGTTTGGAGCGGATCCGTCTGATGTTTCATCAGACGGATCCGCTCCGATAATGCAGACGTTTGCATCCGTTCAGAACGGATCCGTCTGCATTATTACTTAGAAAATTTTCTAAGTCTGAAAGTAGCCTGAGCGGATCCGTTCAGACTTTACATTGAAAGTCAATGGGGAACGGATCCGCTTGAAGATTGAGCCATATTGTGTCATCTTCAAGCGGATCCGTCCCCATTGACTTCCATTATAAGTCTGGACGGATCAGCTCGCCTCCGCACGGCCAGGCGGACACCCGAACGCTGCAAGCAGCGTTCAGGTGTCCGCTCACCGAGCGGAGCGGAGGCTGAGCGCTGGCAGGCGGATGCATTCTCAGTGGATCCGCCTCCACTGAGAATGCATTAGGGCCAGACGGATGCGTTCGGGGCCGCTTGTGAGCCCCTTCAAACGGAGCTCACGAGCGGACACCCGAACGCTCGTGTGAAAGTAGCCTAAGGGAAATATAAGCGAGGTGAATAGTGTTGAGAGCGACTATTCGAAAAGCAAATTTTTATCGCGAATATCGGCACTTCGAGAATTCACTAATATTTAGAATATAGTGCTATAGATTTGTAATGACGAATATTATTATTATTTTTTTAACACAGTACACATCAGGTGATCATCCCTCCCTTCTTCTAGCTTGTGGGCCAATGAAAAGGCTTTGTCACAGCTTAGCAACAACCCTAGCAACCAATAGAAAAGTTGCCTTCCCCTTACTATATAAGAACCTCCCCAGCAGCTATTTTCTAAAGTTTATTGCAGTTATGGAAGAGACAGCAGTGTCATTGCTGTGCTCTGTATTACATTAGACAGTTAACTTATATATAGAATTCAGATAGTTAGGGGGAGATAGTCAGTAGGTTAGATTGATCTATAGTGTAGCTGATAGGTTCCAGTGCAGGGTGTTAGATAGTGTGATAGGTTCTGCTGTCCATACATACATGCTACAGACATAGTGCTATGATGTCACAAGTTGCACGTATTGCGAAAAAATATGCGCATCATTAATTGCCGAAAATTCACAAGCGCAAATATATTGGAGCACTCTATCTGCATATAAAGCTATTCTAATGTTCTGCCGTGCCAACCATTTTCTCCAGTCTCAGGAAACTTATACCAGCTTGAAAAATGTAGCATAAGTGACCCACGCTGGTATTTCGCGCGCATTACGTGAATAATACATTGCTGATTTTCACAATCAAGTACAATCTCGAATTTGCGAATATATGACAAATATTCTACAAATTATTGGCGAAATATTGCGATTTCGAATATATTGCCCCTGCCGTTCATCACTAGAGGTGAATGGTGCATTACTCAGTACTCAGATACCCACTAATACTTCTGACATAAGTGTGTGGAGTGGAGTAATATTATACACCTCTCTTATGGAAGTAAAGTTTTACACCACAGGCTGATTTGATTGTTTGAGAGACTGCTGAATTGATTAAAAAGAACTGCTTTACTATTCATATGTTCAAACAGCTCACCACATCTACCAATATGTAACTGCAAAAGCTTCCACTTCTCAGGTGCAGGAGGTAATCGCTGACCAACAATCTTTACACGTGAATGAAGTAAACCTATCCGCATTTCTGTATAAAAAACATCTTTATTACATCTTTATTTCATCCATTATAAGCCCAAAGTTCAGGATATATTTATGGCTACGCATTTCAGACAAATGTCCAGCATGGTGTACTTCTAAGAAACTGAACACTTATTTAAAACTAAAAACATTGCCCTCTTTTTGACCTAATATTATAATTAACCACAGATCTGATAAACTACGTAATCTGTGATATAAGAAAGGGAAATTTCAATATATGTACATTAAATCTTGTTTATAATGTAACCCATTTGAAAGCCTTGTTTAACATTTCAGTATTTGAAAAGCCTCCTTATTTAAAAGCATTCAATTTATAAAATAATTAAAAAGTTCCTGGTTCATTTAGAATTGGTAATTAAACAGTCCTCCTCATAATGCTGTTCACATTTTGACATGATGAGACCAAGTCGACACCTAACAATTGATCAACAGTACCTCGGCATTGCGAAGCTTCAAGCAGGATGTTCTCAGACAGAAGTGGCCACTTAGCTCAGAGTGTCATCAGCAGTTTGCAACAGAGATGCAGAGAGACTGGAAGAGTCACAGAAAAGCATAAGAGAGGATGTCCTTTGGCCACATTCCACACTGATGACCGCTTCATTGTGAACAATGCCCTGTGGGACTGGAAAATGAATGCCCCACAACTCCAGGCACATTTAAGGGAGGTGAGAGGCACCCAAGTGTCAAGTCAGAACATTCGAAACCCTTTACATCAGCGTGGTCTGTGTGCTAGACGACCTGAAAGGGTACCTGACCACAGGTGTCATCGTCTTGCATGGGCCAGGACACATCTACGTTGGATGAGGGACCAGTGGATCTCAGTGCTGTTCACTGATGAAAGTCTATTCACGCTGAGCAGAAATGATGGCCGCCAATGATATTGGAGACGTCAAGGAGAGCGCTATGCTTCAGTCACTGTTGTCACCAGACGAGCCTTTGATGGTGGCAGTGTTACAGTGTGGGCAGGTGTGTCTGGTCAATACAAAACTGCCCTACATTTTGTGAATGGTACAGTGACAAGATGATACTACTTGAATAACATCATCAATCCAGTCATTGTGCTTCTACATGAACAACACAGGCCTAATTTCATCTTCATGAACGACAATGTGCCAGCTCATCGAGGTCTTTAGGGAATGACTCTGGTATCTCAAATGGAGTGGCCTGCACTTTCTCTAGACCTGAATCCCATTGGGATGAGCCGAGTTGCCGCCTAGAGGCTCATAACTCTGTACCCCAGAACCTCAATGACCTGAGGGCCACCCTTCAAGAAGAGTGGGATGCCATGCATCAGCTCAAGGCCACATGACAGTTTATTGAGACATGTAGACCACTGTTGTTGGCTTTTGTTTCAATAAATTGAGTGAGATGAGGAAATCACCATTGCATGCCTCTACTTAAAGGGATTCTGTCATGACATTTTAGGCCTATAACCTAAACATATGGCCAGGTCCGTACTAATAACCTGAATCCGAAACTGTCCTTATTAAATCTGCCTGTGGCTCTATTAGCACATAAAACTGGTTTTTATAACCGGTCATTCACCTACCTAAGGTGCCCAAGGGGACGTCACTTCATACAGTGTGCCCGGCTGCAGCCATCTCCGTCTGGTGCCCAGCGCCGCCTTCCCAGTTGAAATCGCCGCCTTCCCTCCTCAGCGCCGCCTCCGCAATCGTCCGGTCCCTCTGCCAGATCCCGCGCGTGCGCACTAGGCATAACCTGAGGGACCGGACGATTGCGGAGGCGGGGCTGAGGTGAGGAAAGCGGCGATTTCAACTGGGAAGGCGGCGCTAGGCACCAGACGGAGATGGGCGCAGCCGGGCACACTGTATGAAGCGACGTCCCCTTGCGCACCTTAGGTAGGTGAATGACAGGTTATAAAAACCTGTTTTATGTGCTAATAGAGCCACAAGCAGATTTAATAAGGACAGTTTCGGATTCAGGTTATTAGTACAGACCTGGCCATATGTTTAGGTTATAGGCCTAAAATGTCATGACAGAATCCCTTTAAATGCCCTACTTTCATGGCATATCATCACTGTAGCGTGAATTTTTCACTTTTTCCTAACTTTCACTCGAAAGTCAAATATCCCTAACTTTTTGTGAGTAATGTATTACAGGATATCTCACGGGTATTAAAGAATGCTAATTATAGCTTAATCCACTTTAACCCTTAAGGACCCTGAGATTTTCCATTTTTGCTTTTTCATTTTTCACTCCCGCCTTACCATAGTCCTAACTTTTTTATTTTTTCATTCACATAGTCTTAGGAGGGCTTATTTTTTGCGGGACAAGTTAGGCTCCTTTCACATGGGTGAGATTTCCACGCGGGTGCAATGTGTGAGGTGAACGCATTGCACCCGCACTGAATCCGGACCCATTCATTTCTATTGGGCTGTGCACATGAGCAGTGATTTTCACGCATCACTTGTGCGTTGTGTGAAAATCGCAGCATGTTCTATATTGTGGATTTTCACGCAACGCAGGCCCCATAGAAGTGAGCGGGGCTGCGTGAAAATCGCAAGCATCCGCAAGTGCGGATGCGGTGCAATTTTCACGCACGGTTGCTAGGAGACGATCGGGATGGGGAGCCGATCATTATTATTTTTCCTTATAACATGGAATTGATGTCACTTCTCTCATCACATGGTCCGTCACATGATCCATCGCCATGGTAAAAGATCATGTGATGGACCATGTGATGAGTGCAGTGACGAGGTCCTATTCCTCTAAGAAGACGACAGAGGAGAAGCCGGGCTGCGCAAACAAGTGGATGAGGTGAGTTACATTTTTAATTTTATTTTTTTAACCCCTCCAGCCCTATTGTACTATGCATTCTGTATTAAGAATGCTATTATTTTCCCTTATAACCATGTTATAAGGGAAAATAATACAATCTACACAATACCGATCCCAAACCCGAACTTCTGTGAAGAAGTTCGAGCTTGGGTACCAAACATGCCGATTTTTCTCACGCGTGTGCAAAAAGCATTACAATATTTTGCACTCGCGCTGAAAAATCGCGCATGTTTCCGCAACGCACCTGCATCTTTTTCCGCAACGCCCGTGTGAAACCAGCCTTATACTTTCTAATGGCTCTTTTTGCAGTTGCATACCATGTAGTAGCAAGTGAAAAAATGCAATTCTGATAAAGGTTTTTAATTGTTTTTTTTTGCACTGTACACTATGCGGTAAAATTGACCTGTTATCTTGTATAATATTTCTTGCGGTTAATACAGAAAAATAAATTAAAACCTTTAAGGAAATTTTTTTTTTTTAGAACCATATTCTGACCCCTATAACTTTTTTGTGTATGTTATGTGTATGTTATGTGTATGGGGCTGTGTGAGGTTTTTTGTGTATGTTGTGTGTATGGGGCTGTGTGAGGGCAAATTTTTTTAAGGACGATCTGTTCTTTTAGTGATACTAATTTGAAGTGTGTGCAACTTTTTGATCACTTTTTATAAAAAAAAATTATTGGGTAGTTGAAGTGACAAAAATTGGCAAATTGGCTGTTTTAATTTTTTTTCCCGTTATGTAATTTGCTGTATGCTATTAATATTGTTATATTTTAATTGTATGGGCATTTTCGCACGTGGCGATGCCCATAATGTTTATTTTTGTTATTAAGTATTTTTATTCTTTTTTAAGGAAAGGGGGGTGATTTGAACTTTTTTTTTTTTGCAAAATCTTTTTTTACTTTTCTTTAACTTTTTTTTAAGTCACCTTGGGTGACAATAACTGGCAATCATTAGATTGCCCATTGTGTTCCTTGATGGCTAAATAGCCATCATTGAAGACTTCATTTGCACTATACCAATACAATGCTGCCACTTAGTGGCCGGTATTGGTATGTTCCTGAAATAGACACTGAAGCCTGCTTGAGGCTTCGGTTTATTTCAGAGATATAACAGGTTCCCTGATCTCAGTCGGGAAAGGCTGTTAGTGGAGCGGAAGCGCGCGACTTCCGCTTTCGGACAGATCAGATGCCGTGGTCACATTTGACCACGGCATCTGAAGGGTAAAATGTATGCAATCAGCCTTATGGTTGATCGCATACATGTGGCGCGGGTCTCTGCTATTTAAAATAGCAGTACACGCGCGAGCAGGCGCCATGTTTGGGGACCGGACTTCCGCCGTACATATACGGTGGAGGTCCTTAAGGGGTTAATATAGTTCATCGCCTTTATTATTCCCTTTTAATATTGAGAAAAATTGGAAGATTTCAAATTGCCCAACATGCTTCTTCCTCACTGCGTCCATTTTTCATGCCATATGGTCTTGTCCCGTTATTTATAGCTATTGGGTACAGGTTTATGATCTTATTAATGGTAGATTTTCTACTTTTATAACTCCGAACCCCCAATCTGCCATATTTGAAAGTATACCTGATAAAAATCTTCTAGAAGAAATAGAACTTCTATTCATGAGGCACTTTTTTTTTTACTCGACTCTTAATAGTTTGTATTTGGCTGTCTAACAAGGGCCCTGATGTTAGTCACCTTCTATTTCTTATGGATCTGATTAGGAGATATGAAAAGGTATGTGATGCCAAATATCGCTCTGGGGGGAATATTGTATAAGCCGGAACTGTACTGGTTGGAGTAATTTATTTATTTATTTTTTTCTCCCCATCTCTACCCTGTTTGGGGGTCCTTCCATCCCCATGCCTCCCGTGCCAAATTCTGGGTGGGATGGGTTAATTAATTTGTAATTATATAGATTTTCATGTTACAGCTATGTGAACAGAAAAAGTTATGGCTCTGTGAAGACAGGGAAGAAAAATGAAAACACAAGAACAAAAACCCTCTGGGGTTAAAGAGGACCTGTCACCTCTGTACAGTCTAAGAAGAGCAGCACTGATTGGACAGGACATTGGTCAGACACACCTGCTAATGTTAACACCCAGCAGTACACAATGAAAAAAGGAGAATCCAGCTTGTAGAATAAAAGTCAATCCTTTATTGAATAAATCACATTAAAAAACACACATCAACAGTACCATCTTTTAATGTGATTTATGCAATAAAAGATTGACTTTTTTTCTTCACGCTGGATTCTTCTTTTTTCAAGTTGTGTACTGCCATGGACATCTGTGCAGTTATTTTACTGAGGACTTCAGCAAATTTCAGTGCTGGACTACACTTCTTATGTACAAAACGCCCATATGTACCTTTACTGCAGACTGCTGGCAATTATTATTATTATAAGTAAACTTCTAGCAGGAATAATAAAGCAATTGCACATAATACAGTCCTAAGAACAGATGCTCCAGAATTGTTATTACTTAGGGAATGAAAGTAGCTATTAAAACAGACATGGTGGGAGAAGTTATAAATATCAAAGAAAAAAAAAAAAAGCCTCATCCAGCATGAACAAAGGCATGCATATAACCTACAAATTTGTACCCCCACGCAGGGACAAAAGCCATGCCGACACAAGAAATATTTTTATAAAAATATACAGCTTTATTACATCAAATAAAGACAAAAAATATTAAATGCACATATAAATACACTGCTCAAAAAAATAAAGGGAACACTTAAACAACACAATGTAACTCCAAGTCAATCACACTTCTGTGAAATCAAACTGTCCACTTAGGAAGCAACACTGAGTGACAATCAATTTCACATGCTGATGTGCAAATGGGATAGACAACAGGTGGAAATTATAGGCAATTAGCAAGACACCCCCAATAAAGGAGTGGTTCTGCAGGTGGTGACCTGACCACTTCTCAGTTCCTATGCTTCCTGGCTGATGTTTTGGTCACTTTTGAATGCTGCCGATGCTTTCACTCTAGTGGTAGCAGGAGACGGAGTCTACAACCCACACAAGTGGCTCAGGTAGTGCAGCTTATCCAGGATGGCACATCAATGCGAGCTGTGGCAAGAAGGTTTGCTGTGTCTGTCAGCGTAGTGTCCAGAGCATGGAGGCGCTACCAGGAGACAGGCCAGTACAACAGGAGACGTGGAGGAGGCCGTAGGAGGGCAGCAACCCAGCAGCAGGACCGCTACCTCCGCCTTTGTGCAAGGAGGAACAGGAGGAGCACTGCCAGAGCCCTGCAAAATGACCTCCAGCAGGCCACAAATGTGCATGTGTCTGCTCAAACGGTCAGAAACAGACTCCATGAGGGTGATATGAGGGCCCGACGTCCACAGGTGGGGGTTGTGCTTACAGCCCAACACCGTGCAGGACGTTTGGCATTTGCCAGAAAACACCAAGATTGGCAAATTCGCCACTGGCGCCCTGTGCTCTTCACAGATGAAAGCAGGTTCACACTGAGCACATGTGACAGACGTGACAGAGTCTGGAGACGCCGTGGAGAACGTTCTGCTGCCTGCAACATCCTCTAGCATGACCGGTTTGGCATTAGGTCAGTAATGGTGTGGGGTGGCATTTCTTTGGAGGGCCGCACAGCCCTCCATGTGCTCGCCAGAGGTAGCCTGACTGCCATTAGGTACCGAGATGAGATCCTCAGACCCCTTGTGAGACCATATGCTGGTGCGGTTGGCCCTGGATTCCTCCTAATGCAAGACAATGCTAGACCTCATGTGGCTGGAGTGTGTCAGCAGTTCCTGGAAGACGAAGGCATTGATGCTATGGACTGGCCCGCCCATTCCCCAGACCTGAATCCAATTGAGCACATCTGGGACATCACGTCTCGCTCTATCCACCAACGTCACATTGCACCACAGACTGTCCAGGAGTTGGCAGATGCTTTAGTCCAGGTCTGGGAGGAGATCCCTCAGGAGACAGTCCGCCACCTCATCAGCATGCACAGGCATTGTAGGGAGGTCATACAGGCACGTGGAGGCCACACACACTACTGAGCCTTATTTTGACTTGTTTTAAGGACATTACATCAAAGTTGGATCAGCCTGTAGTGTGTTTTTCCACTTTAATTTTGAGGGTGACTCCAAATCCAGACCTCCATGGGGTAAAAAATGTGATTTCCATATTTTTTTTTTGTGTGATTTTGTTGTCAGCACATTCAACTATGTAAAGAACAAAGTATTTCAGAATAATATTTAATTAATTCAGATCTAGGATGTGTTATTTTTGTGTTCCCTTTATTTTTTTGAGGAGTGTAACTCAGGGGTAATACTATCAGAAAGGTAACAATGACCTAAATATGCTATATAGAATCACAGCCCCCCCCCCCCCCCCCCCCCAAGTCTCACTACCCCCAAAGAGAGTGTAATACATGCCCACAACGATGGAAATAATCACCAGTGAGATAGAGGGAATTTATTTTGAAAAATGAAGTAATATAAAGCCCCAGCCAATATCCAATAGTAACTAGTGTCTACAAAAATGGAAGGAGGCCGGGGAGATTAAACTTAAGAGTGAAGAACAATTATCAGCCACCTCTAAATTCACCTGTGGACATGATCGGGGGAAAGATGATAATGGGTAAACCAGAAAAACACCTTGACATGCGTTTCGCCCTCAGGTTTTTCTTCAGGAGGTCAAATATGTGCTAACCTGGTATCTTTATATATTCATATATGGCACCAAAAACGAAATTAGTTGACGTCTATCGGCGCATACCTCCTGGGTGATGCGCGCCGCGTCGTCATGGCGGCGTACACAGCATCAGAGGAAGGAGCGGAGCGCACGTCAGCCATCCAGACTTCCCACCAAGGCCTGTGATGATGCTACCATGTGCCGCAGCCATGCAGCGCACCTCTGTGACGCGCTCAACCAGCCTATACAAAGCGCATGGATACCACTGTCATGGATACAAACATAAACAATCCAATATGTTCCTATTCCCAAGCATGATCAAAAGATGAATTGAGGTATTCCAGCATATGTAACTGAAAACTCCATCCATAATATAACAAAAAACCGGAGCCATGGGTACATGCCCATAATGTGCATGATTCACATTAAAGTGCATAAACAAAAAAGTAATAAACACACCCATGGGTAAAGTGCAGAAGTGCAAAAGTGTAAAGTAGTGTGTAGATAGAATTAGAAGGGCCCATCGTAAACACAGTGTATGATTGTATGAGAAGTGAAAACCATATACCGTAATACATAATTATATGGAGAGCCCGGTACGTCACCGGAACTCTGGAAAATGCCTTTGCCCTGTGCGATTTAGCGCAGGGCAAAGGAGAGCATCAGAGCATGAACTGCTCTGATGCTCAAGTCAGGGTGGCTGCCTGGGTGAAAATGGAGGTATGTCCGGGTTCAGCTCTGAACCCGGACAACCCCTTTAACCCACATGGGCACTGAGCATAGTATATCACCCCTACCGTAGTACAATTCAGGAAAGTATCACAGCGTATTATATACCGACAAGCAGTGCAGTTACCACAGCGGACAGTGCCACACTTAGGACCACTATCTCCAAATAGACTGCCACTCCTCGTGCCACGTAGTGGCTCTTAGTATTCATATCTCTCAAATTTCTCGATTGTTTCCATGTAATTATGGGGCCCTTGGAGATCTGTCCTCTCAGATCTTGATCTGTTAGCAGCACTTGCCAATGGAATACATTTGCCTCCACTGGGTATTGTAACCCGTAGTTAGAGATGAGCGAATAATTGAAAAGTTCATTTCGTCTAATTCGCCGAATTTTACAAAAAAAATTACCTTTGTGAGGAATTAGTCACGAAGCACATTTTTTTGTAAGTAGCGGGTGCAGTGACAGGGAGCTGCTATAGCGCCGCCCCGTCATTGTACCCCTCAGATGCCTCGTTCATACATGATCGTGGCATCTGAGTGTAAAAACTGTGTAAAATTAATAATACAAAAAAATGTTATCAAACTTACCGCCTCCATTTGCCCGCGGTGGGCCGGCCATCGCCATCTTGCTTGAAGATCTGGAGCGAAATCTCGCGTAGCGCGTTGTGACATCATACGTCACCACACATGGGATTTCGGCCGAGATCTTCAACCAAGATGGAGTCTGGCGGCCAGTGGAGGAGGTAAGTTAGAATTTTTTTTGTTTTTTACACTATTTCAGGTTAAATCGATTCGCTGACATGAAGCACAAGGAAATTTGGCTTCGAGGCGAATCGAATTTATCCTGAATTCCATTTGCTCATCTCTACCAGTAATAAATCTGGATAGCTCTCACTTTTTTTTATATGTTTCTGTCCACTTACCAATAAAGACTTTCACTTTTATATAATGATGTATTATATGGTTTTCACATCTCATACAATCATACACTGTGTTTACGATGGGCCCATCTAATTCTATCTACACACTACATTACACTTTTGCACTTCTGCACTTTACCCATGGGTATGTTTATAACTTTTTTGTTTATGCACTTTAATGTGAATCATGTTTTTAAAATTATTATATTATGTGTTCAAGCAATTAACGGTATTTTCAGTATATGTACAGTCGTGGCCAAAAGTTTTGAGAATGACACAAATATTAGTTTTCACAAAGTTTGCTGCTAAACTGCTTTTAGATCTTTGTTTCAGTTGTTTCTGTGATGTAGTGAAATATAATTACACGCACTTCATACGTTTCAAAGGCTTTTATCGACAATTACATGACATTTATGCAAAGAGTCAGTATTTGCAGTGTTGGCCCTTCTTTTTCAGGACCTCTGCAATTCGACTGGGCATGCTCTCAATCAACTTCTGGGCCAATTCCTGACTGATAGCAACCCATTCTTTCATAATCACTTCTTGGAGTTTGTCAGAATTAGTGGGTTTTTGTTTGTCCACCCGCCTCTTGAGGATTGACCACAAGTTCTCAATGGGATTAAGATCTGAGGAGTTTCCAGGCCATGGACCCAAAATGTCAACGTTTTGGTCCCTGAGCCACTTAGTTATCACTTTTGCCTTATGGCACGGTGCTCCATCGTGCTGGAAAATGCATTGTTCTTCACCAAACTGTTGTTGGATTGTTGGAAGAAGTTGCTGTTGGAAGGTGTTTTGGTACCATTCTTTATTCATGGCTGTGTTTTTGGGCAAAATTGTGAGTGAGTGAGCCCACTCCCTTGGATGAGAAGCAACCCCACACATGATTGGTCTCAGGATGCTTTACTGTTGGCATGACACAGGACTGATGGTAGCGTTCACCTTTTCTTCTCCGGACAAGCCTTTTTCCAGATGCCCCAAACAATCGGAAAGAGGCTTCATCGGAGAATATGACTTTGCCCCAGTCCTCAGCAGTCCATTCACCATACTTTCTGCAGAAGATCAATCTGTCCCTGATGTTTTTTTTGGAGAGAAGTGGCTTCTTTGCTGCCCTTCTTGACACCAGGCAATCTTCCAAAAGTCTTCGCCTCACTGTGCGTGCAGATGCGCTCACACCTGCCTGCTGCCATTCCTGAGCAAGCTCTGCACTGGTGGCACTCCGATCCCGCAGCTGAATCCTTTTTAGGAGACGATTCTGGCGCTTACTGGACTTTCTTGGACGCCCTGAAGCCTTCTTAACAAGAATTGAACCTTAAAGAAAGTGACCCAGCATTTTGCTAAGATAATCAGTCACTTATTTATGTTGCCCTTAGTTAGGACACCATAAAGCTGGTGACAGGTTCCCTTTAAGTTCTCCTGCAAAATGTCTCGATAAACTTGGGAATTAATTTTTCCTTCGATTATAGCATTCCGTCCAGGCCCTGACGCAGCAAAGCAGCCCAAAACCATGATGCCCCCACCACCATACTTCACAGTTGGGATGAGGTTTTGATGTTGGTGTGCTCTGCCTCTTTTTCTCCACACATAGTGTTGTGTGTTTCTTCCAAACAACTCAACTTTGGTTTCATATGTCCACAGAATATTTTGTCAGTACTGCTGTGGAACATCCAGGTGCTCTTGTGCAAACTGTAAACGTGCAGCAATGTTTTTTTGGGACAGCAGTGGCTTCCTCTGTGGTATCCTCTCATGAAATCTATTCTTGTTTAGTGTTTTACGTATCGTAGATTCGCTAACAGGGATGTTAGCATATGCCAGAGACTTTTGTAAGTCTTTAGCTGACACTCTAGGATTCTTCTTCACCTCATTGAGCAGTCTGCGCTGTGCTCTTGCAGTCATCTTTACAGGACAGCCACTCCCAGGGAGAGTAGCAGCAGTGCTGAACTTTCTCCATTTATAGACAATTTGTCTTACCGTGGACTGATGAACAGCAAGGCTTTTGGAGATACTTTTATAACCCTTTCCAGCTTTATGCAAGTCAACAATTCTTAACCGTAGGTCTTCTGAGAGCTCTTTTGTGCGAGGCATCATTCACATCAGGCAATGCTTCTTGTGAAAAGCAAACCCAGAACTGGTGTGTGTTTTTTATAGGGCAGGGCAGCTGTAACAAACACCTCCAATCTCATCTCATTGATTAGACTCCAGTTGGCTGACACCTCACTCCAATTAGCTCTTGGAGATGTCATTAGTCTAAAGGTTCACATACTTTTTCCACCTGCACTGTGAATGTTTACATGATGTGTTAATAAATAAAAACATGGTAACATTTAATTAATTGTGTGTTATTAGTTTAAGCCAGTACTTCTCAATTATTTTCTGTCATGCCCCCCCCTAGGAAGAAGAAAACATTTTGCGCCCCCCGCGCGACTGTAAATAGTATCATTTGTCTATAAAATTGTTATAAGTACACCTCTGCATAACACTGTATCCTTATTAACGTATAAGAGAATAAAAAAAGAAAGAAATGTGGATCGGACACACAATAATGGGGGGATCTGTGGATGACGGACACTTATGGGGGGATCTGTGGATGACGGACACTTATGGGGGGGATCTGTGGATGACGGACACTTATGGGGGGGATCTGTGGCTGGCACTGTTACAGGGGGATCTGTGGCTGGCACTGTTATATATGTGCCATCCACAGACCCCCACCCCTTAACTGTGCCATCCACAGATTCCGTGTGCCTGCTGCCGCCGTTTAAAGTTATTAAACATGCCCCCCTCACTCCTAATAGTACCGTATATCCGAATTTCTTCTGTATAATGCCGGCAGGCGGGCCGGGCGGCCGGCGCGTCCCTCAGTGACGTCACTTGTCTGCGCCGCCTGCTTCATTCATAAAGCAGGCGGCGCAGGCTCGTGACATCACTGAGGGACGCGCCGGCCGCCCGGCCTGCCTGCCGGCATTATACAGAAGAAATTAGGATATACGTTACTATTAGGAGTGAGGGGGGCATGTTTAATAACTTTTAATTCAATAATACATTTTATAATAGTATACCGGAGGGAGCAGTGGGGCGGGGCTATAGTACAGTGAACGCACCACCCCACCGCTATTGCCGGCCCCCAGCTCCTCCTCCCAGTCCCTCCCCCGGCCCCCGCTCCGTACATCGCGTCCAGCGCCTGCGCCGGCCTCTGATCAGACGGGAGATGAGCGCTTCCACAATGGAAGCGCTCATCTCCCTGCCACATATTACACTGCGAGCTGTCGGCCGCCCGACGCCCCCCTTTACGGAGCCTGGCGCCCCCCCTGGGGTGCGCGCCCCACTATTTGAGAAGCACTGGTTTAAGCAGACTGTGATTGTCTATTGTGGTGACTTAGATGAAGATCAGATCACATTTTATGATCAATTTGTCCAGAAATCCATATCATTCCAAAGGGTTCACATACTTTTTCTTGCAACTGTATAAAGATACCAGGTCAACACATATTTGAACTCCTGACGATGCCGTGAGGGCGAAACGCAAGTCGAGGTGTTTTTCTGGTGTACCCATTGTCTCCTTTCCCCCGATCATGTCCACAGGTGAATTTAGAGATGGCTGATAATTGTTCTTTACTCTTGAGTTTAATCTCCCCGGCCTCCTTCCATTATGGGACGTCCTTTTTGTACTAGTTACTATTGGATATTGGCTTGGGCTTTATATTACTTCATTTATAAAAAAAAAATCCTCTATTTCACTGGTGATTATTTCCATTGTTGTGGGCATGTAATACACTCTCTCTGGGGCAGGGAGACTTGGGGGGGGGGGGGGGGGGGCGGCTGTGATTCTATATAGCATATTTAGGTCAATGATACCTTTCTGAGAAGTATTACCCCTGAGTTATTTATATGTGCATTTCATATTTTCTGTCTTTATTTGATGTAATAAAGCTGTATATTTTTATAAATATATTTTTTGTGTGGGCATGGCTTTTGTCCCTGCGTGGGGGTACAAATTTGTAGGTTATATGGTGGGAGAAGTAACAGGTCCTCTATAAGGTATAAGATGTACTTTTCATTGGTATTATTTCGGGGCACATATGGCTTTTTGATAAAAAAAAATTAAATTCCAGGATGGCAAAAATACCTGTAAAGTCTGCCATTTTTATGGCATTCACCGTGCATTAGAAATTTTTTGATTTCTAAAACCTTATTATCAGTTTCAATAATGATTTAAATGACTGTCCAATGAGGAGAAACAAGAACTACATTTTTTTCTCCTCAAAATCTTTTATCCCTAAATATTTATTATCTGGATTGCCATAATGCAGAGGTCTTTTGACTTCTTCATGATTTCTTTAGGTGGTTTCAGTGGTCCATAGGCGTAGCCACAGCTTCCTCTAACAATCTGCATAGAGTGTACCAGTGTTTTTATCCATTATTAGAGGAAGCTGCAGCTACGCTTATTGACCATTGGGATTGAAAGTTGAACGCCAAACCACAGTTACGCATCTACATCTATTTTCTGATAGCATATAAACCATCCCTCTCAATTGTATAAAAAATAACTCCCTCTTCTGGATAACAGGAGAGTATACAATATTCAGAGAAATATGTTAAGATCTGAATATTCTGTCTTCACCTGTCCTTTGATTTAAGTGGACCCAAGTTAGTTCTTAGAAGTTTGTTTCATAGAGCTATAGCACCTACAGGGAGTGCAGAATTATTAGGCAAATGAGTATTTTGACCACATCATCCTCTTTATGCATGTTGTCTTACTCCAAGCTGTATAGGCTCGAAAGCCTACTATCAATTAAGCATATTAGGTGATGTGCATCTCTGTAATGAAAAGGGGTGTGGTCTAATGACATCAACACCCTATATTAGGTGTGCATAATTATTAGGCAACTTCCTTTCCTTTGGCAAAATGGGTCAAAAGAAGGACTTGACAGGCTCAGAAAGGTCAAAAATAGTGAGATATCTTGCAGAGGGATGCAGCACTCTTAAAATTGCAAAGCTTCTGAAGCGTGATCATTGAACAATCAAGCGTTTCATTCAAAATAGTCAACAGGGTCGCAAGAAGCGTGTGGAAAAACCAAGGCGCAAAATAACTGCCCATGAACTGAGAAAAGTCAAGCGTGCAGCTGCCAAGATGCCACTTGCCACCAGTTTGGCCATATTTCAGAGCTGCAACATCACTGGAGTGCCCAAAAGCACAAGGTGTGCAATACTCAGAGACATGGCCAAGGTAAGAAAGGCTGAAAGACGACCACCACTGAACAAGACACACAAGCTGAAACGTCAAGACTGGGCCAAGAAATATCTCAAGACTGATTTTTCTAAGGTTTTATGGACTGATGAAATGAGAGTGAGTCTTGATGGGCCAGATGGATGGGCCCGTGGCTGGATTGGTAAAGGGCAGAGAGCTCCAGTCCGACTCAGACGCCAGCAAGGTGGAGGTGGAGTACTGGTTTGGGCTGGTATCATCAAAGATGAGCTTGTGGGGCCTTTTCGGGTTGAGGATGGAGTCAAGCTCAACTCCCAGTCCTACTGCCAGTTTCTGGAAGACACCTTCTTCAAGCAGTGGTACAGGAAGAAGTCTGCATCCTTCAAGAAAAACATGATTTTCATGCAGGACAATGCTCCATCACACGCGTCCAAGTACTCCACAGCGTGGCTGGCAAGAAAGGGTATAAAAGAAGAAAATCTAATGACATGGCCTCCTTGTTCACCTGATCTGAACACCATTGAGAACCTGTGGTCCATCATCAAATGTGAGATTTACAAGGAGGGAAAACAGTACACCTCTCTGAACAGTGTCTGGGAGGCTGTGGTTGCTGCTGCACGCAATGTTGATGGTGCACAGATCAAAACACTGACAGAATCCATGGATGGCAGGCTTTTGAGTGTCCTTGCAAAGAAAGGTGGCTATATTGGTCACTGATTTGTTTTTGTTTTGTTTTTGAATGTCAGAAATGTATATTTGTGAATGTTGAGATGTTATATTGGTTTCACTGGTAAAAATAAATAATTGAAATGGGTATATATTTGTTTTTTGTTAAGTTGCCTAATAATTATGCACAGTAATAGTCACCTGCACACACACATATCCCCTTAAAATAGCTAAAACTAAAAACAAACTAAAAACTACTTCCAAAAATATTCAGCTTTGATATTAATGAGTTTTTTGGGTTCATTGAGAACATGGTTGTTGTTCAATAATAAAATTAATCCTTAAAAATACAACTTGCCTAATAATTCAGCACTCCCTGTATAATGTTGAAGGGGCTCTCTGAGATTTTCATATTGATGGGTCATCAATATGAGAAAAGTGGTACTCTGACTCCTATGAGATCAGTGGTACTGTGACTCCTGGCATCTCCGCTGATCAGCTGTTTGAGGAATCCATTGACTCCTCGCAACTTACCAAGCACAGTGTGGTCCTTTGGCCTAGGAAGAGGCCTAAGCACTAGTGTTGATCGCAAATATTCTAATCGCAAATATTTATCGCGAATATCGGCACTTTGAGAATTTGTGAAGATGTAGAATATAATGCTATATCTTTGTAATCGCGAATATTCTAGATTTTTTTTGTTCATCAGTACCCTCCTGCTTCTTGCTTGTGGGCCAATGAGAAGGCTGCAATATCTTTGTCAGAGCTTAGCAACATCCTTAGCAACCAATAGGAAAGTTGCCTACCCCTTACAATATAAGAAACTTCCCAGCAGCCATTTTCTTCTGTTTTTTGCAGTTCTGAGAGAGAGAGAGAGAGAGAGAGAGAGAGCAGTGTCATTGCTGTGCTTTCATCGGGTTTCTTTTTCAATTACAATTAGATAGTTAGTTAGCTCATATATATAATACAGATAGTTAGTGGGAGATAGTCAGTGTAGGTTAGATAGTGATATAGTGTAGCTGATAGCAATTACTGTACTGTGTGTTTTCTCCAGTCTCAAGAAATTTCTAGCAGCTTGAAAAATTTAGCAAAAGTGAGCCACGCCTGTATTGCGCGCACAATACGTGCATATTACATTGCAGATTTTCGCAATCAAGAAAATAATGACTGGAGATCACGAATTCTAGAATTCGCAAATTTATTGCGAATATTAGGACAAAGATTTATGAACTATAACGAAAACTAATATTGCTTATGCTGCTCATCACTGCTGCGGCCACTTCATACAGATGATCGGGGGAGTGCCAGTAGCCAGCCCCGCTGATCTGATATTGATGGCCTATCCTGAAGATAAGCCATCAAAATCCCAAAGAACCGCTTTAATAAACACCTTTTGCTTTGACAATGACTGATGTTTGTATCATTGGTTTGTTATGCTTTGCAATTAGTATAAATTGAATATTTCCATGTTAGGGATGTCCGCTTTGTCTACAAGTGACTGCTCATTGGTGCACTATTTCAATTTCATTTTTCTCTTATATAGTTTCTTCTGTTTACTGTACTAATCTTCAATATACTAATCAATTTATAAACTTAATAAAATATCTATGGACTGTCTCAATAGGATACATTTATATTAAAATTCTATGAATGATTAATTGTTCTATTACCAGTTCGTGGCCCACACTCTGCTGAATCACAGTGTAATAGGTTCAAATCCCATCAGAGGTGTCTTTGTTAATTTAGAATTGTAATAGAATTTCAGAATGTAGGCATGTCGACATTCATTATGAATAATTTAGATAAAGAAACAACTAAATTAATAGCTTTGCGCAAAATGATAATGGCGGGTCCCTCTGTAAGAAGAATATAAAATTATCAACAGTAAATAAGAATAACATGCTACTTTCAAAAGCAATGTCATAGCAGTTGCCTAGTTCAAGGACCTGCAAATAAATTCAGTTCCCATCACAGAATCCAAAAGAAACAATAGTTGGATCCACTTCAGGCACTGTTCACACCTTTAAGCCACTGACATATGTTTCTAAAACAAGAAATGTACTGTTCATGTTCCTATAGGATTTTATGGGATACACAAATGTAAAATAGAAGTTTCTCATTCAGGTGGCAGTGCGAGAGATTTCTGAAACGGTCTAAAAGAACAACTGTCTTTCTTGCCCAATAGTAACGAATATCAGCACAGCTTTCATTTCGTATACTGCCTTTGAGAAAATGAAAGCAGTGCTGTGATTGCTTGCTAATGGCAAAAAAGACAGCTTTTCTTTTAGATTGTATTTGTTGCAATTCTATGGGCATATGTACAAAAAGTAATTATACTATAGCATCCTTTTAGTTTCCCTAATGCACAGGAATAATGGTAACATCTCAGTGGCGTGCCTACTATAAAGGCAGACTATGTGACTGCTATAGGGACCGGCACTGGCTTTTCTGGTTTCTAACATAAATTTACTGCATTTTCAATGAGTCTGCCACTAGGGGAAGCACCGTTCAGATTTCTATGGAAGTGAATGCTAAATGTTTAAATCCCTATGCACTGAGCTCCACCTAGTGGTGGCTGCAGGCAGTCAGTTTTAGAATATACTGTGTGAATAGAGGCAGATTTATCATTGTATTTATGACAATTATTTGGTATAAATACACAGAGATAAGGTATGAAGAATGAATGTTATATTTCTGAACACATGTTCCACTGTTCCTGACAGAAGTCTGATAAAGTGGATGCTGTGGAGTGCAGCAGATTACAAACCAGCACCTGTCTGTTATATTACCACAGCCCCACAACAGTCTTCTCTGTCATCTGTACTTTCACTTTGCTTGTTCCTATAAATATAGCTGAAGATGTTTTCAGCTGTTTGTAGGTGGTAATTTCACAGGCAGAACAATGAGGAGTCCTGAGACAGCTGGTTAACTCACTGCTCTAGAGTAACCTGTCCTGCTGTGAGATTAGGGGAGATTTTGTATGTGCAAATAGGGCAGCGCCCATTTTATTTCCCCTAGAGAAAACGAGCCATTATAAATAATAAAAGCTATTTGGGAATGTCTTTGTGTTTGTGGGAATTTTCACTAATTTATATTTATTAACAAGGAACCCCTTTAAAAATGGTGAATGTTATACTAGAGAGGCAATGTACAAAGTAAGGACCTAATGACGAATGTGCATAATGATATCACAGTACAAGTATAGCATACAGCATGTAATAAAACAAAAAGGACACCATGTACACTACACTATGACATCCCAGCATAGGAAATACATTTAATGTCACAGATGATATCAAAGTAAAGGAATAATGCAAATGTCTCACTGCAGAAAAAGAATAATGCACACAGCAGGGCAGAACCTAGGATGAAGCCGAATTCAGTGTTCTACTCATTACATCCTTAGCATCACTAATCGAACTTTGGGAGATGGGACACCTCATTTGTTATGTTGTTTTACACAAATCTCCCTAACATGTGTTGGGACTAGGTTCAAAAAATATTTACAATTGGCCACTCGGACCATCAGTGTCCCTTGGTTTACACATGTTACTAATTCTAAAAAATAGCTTTTATTACTTGTCCTTAAAATGTTTGCTTAGAACTCTATATTATCTTATGATTAAAATTGTCAGTGTAGCCTGCCTACCTATTATTGTGCTCACATTCGGGTCAGTGATTATCGAGTTCGTCCACTAGGTGGCTCTGTACATTTACAATAGCTTATTGCATATGTGCTTTATTGTGCAGACGTCTCTCTGTTTGTCTATTGCACGCTGTTATTCCCACAGCGTCTGACTACTGTGCCACCTTCTTGGACTAACCGCCTATCCTAATATCTTTCTTGATACATCATTTTAGGCTAGGCTACCACTGGCTAAAATACTAAGTTCGCTATCTGCCCCCCGACATGTTTCGCCAACCAGGCGTCTTCAGGGGTTCGGGCAGAGAACTGAATGTTGGGGGCGGAGCCAGGTTTATAAGACCTCCCTTGTCTGCATCATAGCCGTGTTGCCCAATGAGCTTCTTCCTGACTGTGGGCCTTTCCTTTTTGACCACTCATAGCGCCTCTACTAGATAATCCCAGGTATTAGCTCCTCCCATGTCATTCTGACTGGCTGTCCTTTGAACTGCGCCGTACGGGATGCGCTGACACTTAGTATCATTTCGGCTCGCATATGCCTCAACCGCGCATGCCTGGAGCTCCTTCCTGGTTACGCTTCATGACGGTCATCTCGCTGCGTCCTATCTCCTTTCTATGACGCTTGAGTGGTGCGATTCCAGATGTATGACCTCTCCGCGCATGTCACCATACTCTAACTTTTTCCACGTTAGTAAACTATATTGTGCCTATATGTTTTCAGCTGTTTGTAGGTGGTAATTTCACAGGCAGAACAATGAGGAGTCCTGAGACAGCTGGTTAACTCACTGCTCTAGAGTAACCTGTCCTGCTGTGAGATTAGGGGAGATTTTGTATGTGCAAATAGGGCAGCGCCCATTTTATTTCCCCTAGAGAAAATGAGCCATTATAAATAATAAAAGCTATTTGGGAATGTCTTTGTGTTTGTGGGAATTTTCACTCATTTATATTTATTAACAAGGAACCCCTTTAAAAATGGTGAATGTTATACTAGAGAGGCAATGTACAAAGTAAGGACCTAATGACGAATGTGCATAATGATATCACAGTACAAGTATAGCATACAGCATGTAATAAAACAAAAAGGACACCATGTACACTACACTATGACATCCCAGCATAGGAAATACATTTAATGTCACAGATGATATCAAAGTAAAGGAATAATGCAAATGTCTCACTGCAGAAAAAGAATAATGCACACAGCAGGGCAGAACCTAGGATGAAGCCGAATTCAGTGTTCTACTCATTACATCCTTAGCATCACTAATCGAACTTTGGGAGATGGGACACCTCATTTGTTAGGCCCATAGCAGTTGCTGTGCCTGTTGCTTGGTAGTTTCCTACATCTCCCCCATGACAGTGCACGTTCATTAAAAGGGGCAGTCTCATTTCAGACAACAGGAACATATCACTAGGATATGCCCCCATTATCTGATAGGTGCAGGTCCCACACCTATATTGAGAACGGAGCCCTGAAAGTAGGGCTCAGCCACCCTCCATTCATTTTCTATGGGGCCGCCAAAAATAGCCGAGCACTGGCTCCGCTATTTCCGTCGGGCCCATAGAAGTGAATGGGAGTAGTGGCTGGTCATGCGCGGTGTACTTCCATTTACTTCTATGAGGACAGAGCTTGGTGGTGGCCGGACCAGAGTCCTCCAGCCACCACTTTGTGGGGCTCCGTTTAAGATCCCAGCGGTGGGCAACATAATTGTTCTAGTAGGGCACACTGGTAGATATTAATTCTGCAAGGGACACAATGGGTGACATTTCTACTATATGAAGAATTAAAGAGGGATATGACTAGGGTTGAGCGAACCCGAACTGTAAAGTTTGGATTCGTACCGAACTTTAGGATTTTTGGACCCCGGACCCGAACATTTCCGTAAAAGTTCGGGTTCGGTGTTCGGCGCTTTTTGAAAGGCTGCACAGCAGCCAATCAACAAGCGGTTGACTGTCTGACCTTAGAAGCCATCACAGCCATGCCTACTAATGGCATGGCTGTGATTGGCCAGAGCAGCATGTGACCCAGGCTCTATATAAGCTTGAGTCAAGTAGCACTTCATTCTGCTGTTACAAGTGTAGGGAGAGGATGCTGCTGGACTTGTGATTTCAGGGAGAGAATAGGAGAGAATCTAACTCCGCGATCTACAGAGAAATAGTTGTGTGGGTGCAGGGCACAATCTTTTCACCCTGCCCTGAGGCCATTGACAAAAAAAAAAACTACTTTTATAATTCTGTTAGCCAGGTGGGTGGCAGCGGCGGCAGCCATTTTATGCAAGCTCAGTGTACCAGCACTGCATCTGAGCTTTTGGGACATTGCAAATCACCATTTTTTTGGGGCAAACTACAACATATGGATTAGTCAGTGTGCAATTTAAGGTAGAAAAACACCCATCATTTTCTGGGGTTTTAAAAACACACTTTTTTGCCAAAAAACTGTATTTTCCTGATCTGCAAGTGTTAAATTCAAGTTTAATATATACAGCTTTCATATTCTGTTGCCAAAAAAACACTTTTTTGGCAATGTACAACATCTGGATTAGTCAGTGTGCAATTTAAGCTAGAAATACACCCATCATTTTCCGGGGTTTGAAAAACACACTTTTTTGACAAAAAACACTATTTTCAGACCTTGCAGCATCAGCACGTGTGAAATTACAGGCTTATATAATGCTGTCAAATTCAGTTGTTAAATAAACACTCGTTTGGGCACAAAAAATTTAGTTGGCAGCCTTTGATGCAGATGTCATTGTGAGATACACCCTTAATACATTTGGGTTACATTCAGAGATTTTAAATACCGCCATTTGGTGCACCAATATTGAATTCAGGCCTACACTGGTTCAGGCCGTGTGAGATACACCCTCTACATACAGGGGTTTGAATCAGGGATTTGAAATACAGCCATTTGAAATACAGCCATTTTGGGAAAATAAATATTTAATTTAGGCCTACACTGGTTCAGGCCCTGTGAGATACTCCCTCTACATACAAGGGTTTGATTCAGGGATTTGAAATACAGCCATTTGAAATACAGTCATTTTGGGCAAATAAATATTTACTTCAGGCCTACACTGGTTCAGACCTTGTGAAATACCCCCTCTACATACAGGGGTTTGAATCAGGTATTTGAAATACAGCCATTTTGGGCAAATAAATATTTACTTCAGGCCTACACTGGTTCAGACCTTGTGAGATACCCCCTCTACTTTCAGGGGTTTGAATCAGGCATTTGAAATACAGCCATTTTGGGCAAAGAAAGATTTAATTTAGGCCTACACTGGTTCAGGCCCTGTGAGATACTCCCTCTACATACAGGGGTTTGATTCAGTGATTTGAAATACAGCCATTTGAAATACAGCTATTTTGGGCAAAGAAATATTTACTTCAGGCCTACAGTCGTGGCCAAAAGTTTTGAGAATGACACAAATATTAGTTTTCACAAAGTTTGCTGCTAAACTGAATTTTTTTTTGTTGTTTACACTATTTCAGGTTAAATAGATTCGCTGACATGAAGCACAAGGAAATTTGGCTTCGAGGCGAATCAAATTTATCCTGAATTCCATTCGCTCATCTCTACCCGCAATAAATCTGGATAGCTCTCACTTTTTTTATATGTTTCTGTCCACTTACCAATAAAGACTTTCACTTTTATATAATGATGTATTATATGGTTTTCACTTCTCATACAATCATACACTGTGTTTACGATGGGTCCATCTAATTATATCTACACACGACATTACACTTTTGCACTTCTGCACTTTACCCATGGGTATGTTTATTACTTTTTTGTTTATGCACTTTAATGTGAATCATGTTTTTAAAATTATTATATTATGTGTTCAAGCAATTAACGGTATTTTCACGAGTATATGTACAGTCGTGGCCAAAAGTTTTGAGAATGACACAAATATTAGTTTTCACAAAGTTTGCTGCTAAACTGCTTTTAGATCTTTGTTTCAGTTGTTTCTGTAATGTAGTGAAATATAATTACACACACTTCATACGTTTCAAAGGCTTTTATCGACAATTACATGACATTTATGCAAAGAGTCAGTATTTGCAGTGTTGGCCCTTCTTTTTCAGGACCTCTGCAATTCGACTGGGCATGCTCTCAATCAACTTCTGGGCCAATTCCTGACTGATAGCAACCCATTCTTTCATAATCACTTCTTGGAGTTTGTCAGAATTAGTGGGTTTTTGTTTGTCCACCCGCCTCTTGAGGATTGACCACAAGTTCTCAATGGGATTAAGATCTGGGGAGTTTCCAGGCCATGGACCCAAAATGTCAACATTTTTGTCCCCGAGCCACTTAGTTATCACTTTTGCCTTATGGCACGGTGCTCCATCGTGCTGGAAAATGCATTGTTCTTCACCAAACTGTTGTTGGATTGTTGGAAGAAGTTGCTGTTGGAGGGTGTTTTGGTACCATTCTTTATTCATGGCTGTGTTTTTGGGCAAAATTGTGAGTGAGCCCACTCCCTTGGATGAGAAGCACATGAATGGTCTCAGGATGCTTTACTGTTGACATGACACAGGACTGATGGTAGCTCTCACCTTTTCTTCTCCGGACAAGCCTTTTTCCAGATGCCCCAAACAATCGGAAAGAGGCTACATCGGAGAATATGACTTTGCCCCAGTCCTCAGCAGTCCATTCACCATACTTTCTGCAGAAGATCAATCTGTCCCTGATGTTTTTTTTGGAGAGAAGTGGCTTCTTTGCTGCCCTTCTTGACACGAGGCTATCTTCTAAAAGTCTTCTCTTCACTGTGCGTGCAGATGCTCTCACACCTGCCTGCTGCCATTCCTGAGCAAGCTCTGCACTGGTGGCACTCCGATCCCGCAGCTGAATCCTCTTTAGGAGACCATCCTGGCGCTTGCTGGACTTTCTTGGACGCCCTGAAGCCTTCTTAACAAGAATTGAACCTCTTTCCTTGATGTTCTTGATGATCCTATAAATTGTTGATTGAGGTGCAATCTTAGTAGCCACAATATCCTTGCCTGTGAAGCTATTTTAATGCAATGCAATGATGGCTGCATGCGTTTCTTTGCAGGTCACCATGGTTAACAATGGAAGAACAATGATTTCAAGCATCACCCTCCTTTTAACATGTCAAGTCTGCCATTTTAACCCAATCAGCCTGACATAATGATCTCCAGCCTTGTGCTCGTCAACATTCTCACCTGAGTTAACAAGACGATTACTGAAATGATCTCAACAGGTCCTTTAATGACAGCAATGAAATGCAGTGGAAAGTTTTTTTTGGGATTAAGTTAATTTTCATGGCAAAGAAGGACTATGCAATTCATCTGATCACTCTTCATAACATTCTGGAGTATATGCAAATTGCTATTATAAAAACTTAAGCAGCAACTTTTCCAATTTCCAATATTTATGTAATTCTCAAAACTTTTGGCCACGACTGTACACTGGTTCAGAACGTGTGAGATACCCCCTCTACATACAGGGGTTTGATGCAGGCATTTGAAATACAGCTATTTGAAATACAGCCATTTTATGCAAAGAAATATTTAATTTAGGCCTACACTGGTTCAGGCCCTGTGAGATACTCCCTCTACATCCAGAGGTTTTATTCAAGGATTTGAAATACAGCCATTTGAAATGCAGCCATTTTGGGCAAGGAAATATTGAATTCAGGCCTACACTGGTTCAGATCGTGTGAGATACTCCCTCTATATACAGGGGTTTGATTCAGGGATTTGAAATACAGCCATTTGAAATACAGCCATTTTGGGCAAAGAAATATTTACTTCAGGCCTACACTGGTTCAGACCGTGTGAGATACCCCCTCTACATACAGGGGTTTGATGCAGCCATTTGAAATACAGCCATTTGAAATACAGCCATTTTGTGCAAAGAAATATTTAATTTAGGCTTACACTGGTTCAGACCGTGTGAGATACATACAGGGATTTGAATCAGGCATTTGAAATACAGCCATTTGAAATACAGCCATTTTGGGCAAATAAATATTTACTTCAGGCCTACACTGGTTCAGACCGTGTGAGATACCCCCCTCTACATACAGGGGTTTGAATCAGGCATTTGAAATACAGCCATTTTGGGCAAAGAAATATTTACTTCAGGCCTACACTGGTTCAGACCGTGTGAGATACCCCCTCTACATACAGGGGTTTGAATCAGGCATTTGAAATACAGCAATTTGAAATACAGCCATTTTGGGCAAATAAATATTTACTTCAGGCCTACACTAGTTCAGACCGTGTGAGATACCCCCGCTACATACAGGGGTGTGAATCAGGCATTTGAAATACAGCCATTTTGGGCAAAGAAATATTTACTTCAGGCGTACACTGGTTCAGGCCCTGTGAGATACTCCCTCTACATACAGGGGTTTGATTCAGGGATTTGAAATACAGCCATTTTGTGCAAAGAAATATTGAATTCAGGCCTACACTGTTTCACACCATGTGAGATACTCCCTCTACATACAGGGGTTTGATTCAGGGATTTGAAATACAGCCATTTGAAATACCCGCCATTTTGGGCAAAGAAATATTGAATTCAGGTCTACACTGGTTCAGACCATGTGAGATACCCCCTCTACATATAGGGATTTGAATCAGGCATTTGAAATACAGCCATTTTGGGCAAAGAAATATTTACTTCAGGCCTACACTGGTTCAGACCGTGTGAGATACCCCCTCTACATACAGGGGTTTGAATCAGGCATTTGAAATACAGCCAGGTTCTGTGCGAGCAGGCTGCTCCTATTTCCCCTCTTCACCATCTCAGGGAATTTAGGGTGTTTCAGTCTAGGCACGGGGACACATCATACCTACCACAAAGGTCTGCATGTGGGCTGAGCAGTGCAGGGAGAGAGGTCAGGGATAAGTTAGGAGGTGACCCTTGCCCTGCCTCTCGTCTAGAGCCTGGTTGGTGGTTTAACTGTTAGTCTGAGTGCACGTCCACCGTGACACCTGCTCTACATAGCAGACAGGGAAATAATTTTTAGAAATTCATCTGTTACATTGTTGGGTGACATTAACCTATTTTTGCCGTTTAAAAACCCCTGCTCTGCATAGGTGACAGGGACCGAAATTTCTAAAAATCGTCTGTTACGTTGGTGGGTAAAATTAACCCATTTTTGCCATTGAAAAACCCCTGCTCTGCATTGCTGACAGGGATCGAAAATTCTAAAAATCGTCTGTTCAATTGGTGGGTGACATTAACCTATTTTTGCTGTTGAAAAACCCCTGCTCTTCATTGCTGACAGGGAACAAAATTTGGTAAAAACGTCTGTTACTTCAGTGGGTGACCGCAAAAAATGAGGAGAGCGTAAGCGTAATTTAATAGGCCAGAATGCCGCTCTACGAATGGTGAGGCCAGAACAAGTACAGGCGCTAGTAGATTGAGTGGCTGACAGTGCCTCCAGTTCCTCCACATTGTCTCCCCTTCAGTCCCCTGCTGAAAGATCAGAGTTGGCACCTGCAGCCCATGTGTCACTACCAGAGCTTTGGGACGTTCTCACAGCTCTGTTTCTCCACCCCTGTGATGATGTCACTACTAGAGCTGGGAGGCGTTCTCACTACTCTGTTTACTTCTGGTTTCTTTCACCACAGCTGTCCTTCATGTGTTTGATTTCCCTCTCTTTATATCACCCCTCCTCCTATGATAGGATGTGGATTATAGTTCTCACTTCAGTTGTGGCTCTTGCTTTGGTTTCTTCACTTGTAGCTATCAGTCCACTGGACCTGTGTTCTGCTGCAGCTAGCACTCCGGATTTTGCCAGCCTGTCCTTGGATCCGTCTTCTCTGCGGCTACAACACCTTCAGCTAAGTCTGCAGACATTGTTGTATTCCTGTTTGTTTTCTGACTGGATCTGAGGTGGCCACGGTTCCCTCCATATACTGAGTAGGGCACTGGTGGCCGTGCCCCTTCCACTATTGTAGGGGTTATAGTGGTCATTAGTCTTAGGCACGTGGGCATGCCTCGTTCCGCCTTTTGGATCCGGGCATGTGCTTTAGCAGAATAGGGAAAGCGTTGAGGGTCGGACAGGGGTCACCCTTTATCCTCCCTAGTTCTGGGTCCAGTCAGTTGCTCTGTACTGTGAATTACTATCGTTGCTCACATACACCCGTGACATTATAATCCACCAAAACCGTCCTTTTTTGACATGGATCCGCTTTCTGACCTGGTTGACCGCATGCAGGGTCTTTCTTTGGAAGTAGCGGATCTCCGTCAATCTATGACCCAGCTTCAAGCATTGGGCCCTGCTCCGGCTCATGGAGTCTGTTGCGAGCCAAAGGTCTCACTTCCGGAGACGTTCTCCGGGGGCAGTGAGAATTTTGTTCGTTTCAGAGAGGCATGCAAACTCCATTTTTGCTTGTGTCCTCACTCTTCTGGTAATCAAGAGCAGAGGGTGAGGATTGTCATCTCCCTGCTCAGGGGTAATGCTCAGACTTGGGCTTTTTCGCTGCCATCAGGGGATCCCTCCCTTCGATCCGTGGAGGGATTTTTTGTGGCCCTGGGGCAGATTTATGATGACCCGGATCGTGTTGCTCTGGCCGAATCTAACCTACGTGTTTTATGCCAGAACAAACGGTCTGCGGAGCTTTATTGTTCTGAATTTCGGAGATGGGCAGCTGATTCGGGTTGGAATGATGCTGCACTCCGGAGTCAGTTCTGTCATGGTCTCTCGGAGAGATTAAAAGATGCGTTTGCTTTCCATGAGAGACCAACGTCCTTAGAGTCTGCCATGTCATTGGCGGTACGCCTTGACAGGCGTCTAAGAGAAAGAAACGAGACCTCTCTGTCCAGCCATTGTCAGTCTAGGGGCAGTGGTGCGGACTCATTCAGTGTGCAGGGGCCTCATCCTGTCTCGCTCCCCTCTGAGGAGGAGCCCATGCAGCTAGCTCGACTTGCCCCTGATAAAAGAGGATTTAGTCCTCAGAGTATGGTCTGTTTTTGTTGTGGGGGCATAGGTCATTTGGCAAATGTTTGTCCGTCTAGGAGATTCTTGAACCGTACTAAGAGCGATAATAAGAGAAAAATCTCAAAAGGTAAATCATCAAGTTCTGCTTCATCTGCTACTTTGGGCAAAGTTGATGTAGGATTTGATGCTTTTCCTCTGACCTGCAGTTCCCGTTTTCTCCTGTCTGCCAGGGTGGCGCTAGAGAGCAAAGTCATTTCTTGTGAGATTTTTGTCGATAGTGGAGCGGCCGTCAATCTTATTGACACTCAATTTGTAGCCATGCATGGTTTTCAGGTTTGCACATTAGATAAAGATATACCTGTTTTTGCTATTGACTCTGCTCCACTCTCACAGAGATCTCTGAAGGGCATTGTTCACAATATCCGGCTAGCTGTAGGTGACACTCATGTGGAGGATATATCTTGTTTTGTCCTTAACGGATTGCCGTCTCCTCTAGTTTTGGGGTTACCCTGGCTCACTAGACATAACCCCACTATTGATTGGCAAGGAAGGCAAATAAATGAGTGGAGTGATTTTTGTAGAGAGAATTGTCTCACAGCGACTTTTGCAGAGGTGTCTACTAAAACGGTGCCATCATTTCTCTCTGATTTCTCGGACGTGTTTTCCGAGAGCGGTGTTCAGGAGCTACCTCCTCACCGGGAGTTTGACTGTCCCATTAACCTCATTCCCGGCGCCAAGCTGCCAAAAGCACGCCTCTACAATCTCTCACAACCGGAAAGAATCGCAATGCGAACTTACATCTCCGAGAGTCTCGAAAAGGGGCATATTCGTCCCTCAAAGTCACCTGTGGCCGCGGGTTTTTTTTTTGTTAAAAAGAAAGATGGCTCTCTGAGACCTTGCCTAGATTTTAGGGAGCTGAACCGTATCACGATTCGCGATCCCTATCCCCTTCCTCTGATCCCGGACCTCTTCAATCAAATTGTTGGGGCCAAGGTGTTTTCCAAATTGGATTTGAGAGGCGCGTACAACCTGGTCAGGGTCAGAGAGGGGGATGAATGGAAAACGGCCTTTAATACCCCTGACGGGCATTTCGAGAATCTCGTTATGCCTTTCGGCCTGATGAATGCTCCGGCCGTCTTTCAGCATTTTGTTAATAGTATTTTCTATCATTTAATGGGGAAATTCGTATTGGTATATCTTGATGATATTTTGATTTTTTCCCCTGATGTTCAGACCCATCAGGATCATCTTTTTCAGGTTCTGCAGATTCTGCGGGAAAATAAATTGTACGCCAAGCTGGAGAAATGTCTTTTTATGGTATCGGAGATTCAATTTCTGGGTTTTCTCCTCTCTGCTTCTGGTTTTCGCATGGATCCCGAGAAGGTCCGTGCTGTACTTGAGTGGGAGCTTCCTGAGAATCAGAAGGCATTGATGCGCTTTCTGGGTTTTGCGAACTATTACAGAAAGTTCATTTTGAATTATTCCTCTGTTGTCAAACCCCTCACTGACATGACAAAAAAGGGGGCGGATTTTTCCTCTTGGTCGGAGGAGGCGCTTGCAGCCTTTTCTAAGATTAAAGAGAATTTTGCGTCTGCTCCCGTCTTGGTGCATCCCGATGTTTCCTTACCTTTTATTGTTGAGGTGGATGCTTCCGAGGTGGGTGTGGGTGCGGTTTTGTCCCAGGGCCCTTCCCCTGCCAAGTGGCGACCCTGTGCCTTTTTCTCTAAAAAACTCTCCCCGGCAGAGAGAAACTATGATGTGGGAGATAGGGAGTTGTTGGCCATCAAGTTGGCTTTCGAGGAATGGCGCCATTGGTTGGAGGGGGCCAGGCACCCTATCACCGTTTTTACCGACCATAAGAATCTGGCATACTTGGAGTCGGCCAGGCGTATGAATCCGAGACAGGCCAGATGGTCTCTGTTCTTCTCCAGATTCAATTTTGTTGTTACATTCCGACCTGGGATAAAAAATGTGAAGGCTGATGCTCTCTCTCGCTGTTTTCCGGGAGGAGGAAACTCCGAGGACCCGGGTCCCATTTTGGCGGAGGGGGTAGTTGTTTCTGCTCTATATTCCGATTTGGAGGCCGAGGTCCAGGCTGCCCAGACTGAGACACCTGCCCGTTGTCCTTCTGGGAAGTTGTTCGTGCCTCCTGAGCTACGTCACAAACTCTTTAAGGAGCATCATGATACGGTTCTTGCTGGTCACCCCGGGAGTAGAGCCACGGTGGATCTCATTGCTCGGAGATTTTGGTGGCCGGCTCTTCGTAAGTCGGTGGAGGGTTTTGTGGCTGGTTGTGAGACGTGCGCTCGCGCTAAGGTCCCTCGTTCACGGCCTTCAGGTTCCCTTCTCCCGTTACCCATTCCTTCCCGTCCTTGGACACACCTGTCCATGGACTTTATCACGGATCTTCCTCGTTCCTCGGGGAAGTCGGTGATCCTGGTGGTGGTGGACCGTTTTAGCAAGATGGCTCATTTCGTACCTTTCCCTGGTTTACCCAATGCTAAAACGTTGGCGCAAGCTTTTGTCGACCATATTGTTAAATTGCACGGCATTCCCTCTGATATTGTTTCCGATAGAGGCACGCAGTTTGTGTCCAGGTTCTGGAAGGCTTTCTGTTCTCGCCTGGGGGTTCGGCTGTCCTTCTCTTCTGCTTTTCATCCGCAGTCGAATGGTCAGACTGAGCGCCTCAATCAGAATCTGGAGACATATTTGCGCTGTTTTGTTTCAGAGAACCAGGAGGATTGGTGTTCATTTCTCCCTCTTGCTGAGTTTGCTCTGAACAACCGTCGTCAGGAATCTTCTGATAAGTCACCATTCTTTGGTGCATATGGGTTCCATCCGCAGTTTGGTACATTCTCGGGAGGGGCTCTTTCTGGTTTACCTGAGGAGGAGAGATTTTCCTCGTCTTTGTCTACCATTTGGCAAAAGATTTAGAGTAATCTTAAAAAGATGAGTGAGAGGTATAAGCGTGTGGCTGATAAGAGACGTGTGCCTGGTCCGGACCTGAATGTGGGTGATCTGGTGTGGTTGTCTACTAGAAACATTAAGTTGAAGGTTCCCTCCTGGAAATTGGGTCCCAAGTTTATTGGGCCTTATAAAATCTTGTCAGTCATCAATCCTGTTGCCTTCCGTCTTGATCTTCCACGGGTTTGGAAGATACATAATGTATTTCACAGATCTCTCTTAAAACCATATGTCCAGCCCACGGTACCCTCCTCTTTGCCTCCTCCTCCGATTTTGGTTGATGGCAATCTGGAGTTTGAGGTTTCCAGAATTGTGGACTCTCGCATGGTCCGCGGTTCTCTTCAGTACCTCGTTCATTGGAAGGGTTATGGTCCTGAGGAGAGGATGTGGGTTCCGGTGTCGGACATTAAAGCCACTCGCCTCATCAGGGCATTTCATAGGGCTCATCCTGAGAAGGTGGGTCCTGGGTGTCCGGAGTCCACCCGTAGAGGGGGGGGTACTGTCACTACCAGAGCTTTGGGACGTTCTCACAGCTCTGTTTCTCCACCCCTGTGATGATGTCACTACTAGAGCTGGGAGGCGTTCTCACTACTCTGTTTACTTCTGGTTTCTTTCACCACAGCTGTCCTTCATGTGTTTGATTTCCCTCTCTTTATATCACCCCTCCTCCTATGATAGGATGTGGATTATAGTTCTCACTTCAGTTGTGGCTCTTGCTTTGGTTTCTTCACTTGTAGCTATCAGTCCACTGGACCTGTGTTCTGCTGCAGCTAGCACTCCGGATTTTGCCAGCCTGTCCTTGGATCCGTCTTCTCTGCGGCTACAACACCTTCAGCTAAGTCTGCAGACATTGTTGTATTCCTGTTTGTTTTCTGACTGGATCTGAGGTGGCCACGGTTCCCTCCATATACTGAGTAGGGCACTGGTGGCCGTGCCCCTTCCACTATTGTAGGGGTTATAGTGGTCATTAGTCTTAGGCACGTGGGCATGCCTCGTTCCGCCTTTTGGATCCGGGCATGTGCTTTAGCAGAATAGGGAAAGCGTTGAGGGTCGGACAGGGGTCACCCTTTATCCTCCCTAGTTCTGGGTCCAGTCAGTTGCTCTGTACTGTGAATTACTATCGTTGCTCACATACACCCGTGACATTATGGCCATCAGTCTTTCACCTCAACCCCTTGCAAATCAGCCAAGCAGTCTGAGCCCCAAGTCATGCAGCAGTCTCTTCTGCTTTTTGATGACTCTGCTAGTAGGGATTCCCAGGGCCATCCACATAGCCCTGCCCCAGAAGTGGAAGAGATTCAGTGCACCGATGGCCAACCACTTATGTTTCAGGATGAGTTTATGGGAGGACCACCGCAGCACGTCTCAGATGATGACGAAACACAGGTGCCAACTGCTGTGGCTTTCTGCAGTGTGCAGACCGACAAGGAGGGCAGGGGTGAAGACTGGGTGGAAGATGATGTGGAGGACAATGAGGTCCTCGACCCCACATGGAATCAAGGTCATGCGAGCGACCTGTGTAGTTCGGAGGAAGAGGCGATGGTCGCACAGAGCCACAAGCACAGCAAAAGAGGGAGCAGGGTGCAAAAGCGAAGCGGCCGTCCCCTAGACAGTACGCCTGCTACTGCCCACCACACCAAGGGACCGAGCACACCAAAACCAGCTGCAAGGAGTTCCCTGGCAAGGCAGTTCTTCAGACAATGTGCTGACGACAAGACACGAGTGGTTTGCACGCTGTGCAATCAGAGCCTGAAGCGAGGCATATACATTCTAAACCTGAGCACAACCTGCATGACCAGGCATCTAAGTGCAAAGCACGAGCTGCAGTGGAGTATATCATGAACGTACCTGTACATAGACTGATACCGCACCTGACAAGGGATGGTTAACTTCCGGTTAACCCTTAATAGATACAATTCGGTATACTGCCACCGCGTGTTTTAACGGCACACAAACTGACTACTGGTCACTCACCCTCACGCAGAGCAGGGAATGAACCAGCTACCGCTTGCTGACTGATCGCAATAGTTCAGCCAAGCAACAATCAAAATGACCTTTCTCACACAAAATGGTAACGTTACTCTCTTCAGAGACAGTATTCGTTAATTCCTTTGCTTAGAACACGGAAGACTTAGCAAATAAGATTTTTCAATCTTTTAATAAAAGGTGAAAGGAAAAAATGCATATATACAGGGTGGGCCATTTATATGGATACACCTTAATAAAATGGGAATGGTTGGTGATATTAACTTCCTGTTTGTGGCACATTAGTATATGTGAGGGGGGAAACTTTTCAAGATGGGTGGTGACCATGGCGGCCATTTTGAAGTCGGCCATTTTGAATCCAACTTTAGTTTTTTCAATAGGAAGAGGGTCATGTGACACATCAGACTTATTGGGAATTTCACAAGAAAAACAATGGTGTGCTTGGTTTTAACGTAACTTTATTCTTTCATGAGTTATTTACAAGTTTCTGACCACTTATAAAATGTGTTCAATGTGCTGCCCATTGTGTTGGATTGTCAATGCAACCCTCTTCTCCAACTCTTCACACACTGATAGCAACACCACAGGAGAAATGCTAGCACAGGCTTCCAGTATCCGTAGTTTCAGGTGCTGCACATCTCGTATCTTCACAGCATAGACAATTGCCTTCAGATGTCCCCAAAGATAAAAGTCTAAGGGGGTCAGATCGGGAGACCTTGGGGGCCATTCAACTGGCCCACGACAACCAATCCACTTTCAAGGAAACTGTTCATCTAGGAATGCTCGGACCTGACACCCATAATGTGGTGGTGCACCATCTTGCTGGAAAAACTCAGGGAACGTGCCAGCTTCAGTGCATAAAGAGGGAAACACATCATCATGTAGCAATTTCGCATATCCAGTGGCCTTGAGGTTTCCATTGATGAAGAATGGCCCCACTATCTTTGTACCCCATATACCACACCATACCATCAATTTTTTTGTTCCAATAGTCTTAGAGGGATCTATCCAATGTGGGTTAGTGTCAGACCAATAGCGGTGGTTTTGTTTGTTAACTTCACCATTCACATAAAAGTTTGCCTCATCACTGAACAAAATCTTCTGCGTAAACTGAGGGTCCTGTTCCAATTTTTGTTTTGCCCATTCTGCAAATTCAGTGCGCCGATCTGGGTCATCCTCGTTGAAATGCTGCAGTAGCTGGAGTTTGTAAGGGTGCCATTTGTGAGTAGCTAATATCCGCCGAAGGGATGTTCGACTAATGCCACTCTCCAGTGACATACGGCGAGTGCTACGCTGTGGGCTCTTGCTGAATGAAGCTAGGACAGCCACTGATGTTTCTTCATTAAAGACAGATTTCATGCGTCCACATTTTGGCAAATCCAACACTGAACCAGTTTCACGAAACTCAGCAAGCAGTTTGCTAACTGTAGCATGGGAGATGGGTGGTCTCGTAGGGTGTCTTGCATTGAAATCTGCTGCAATGACCCGGTTACTGCGTTCACCAGACATCAACACAATTTCTATCCACTCCTCACGTGTTAACCTCGGCGACATGTCAATGGCTGTAAACAAAGAGAAACTTGTAAATAACTCATGAAAGAATAAAGTTACGTTAAAACCAAGCACACCATTGTTTTACTTGCGAAATTCCCAATAAGTTTGATGTGTCACAGGACCCTCTTCCTATTGAAAAAACAAAAGTTGGATTCAAAATGGCCGCCATGGTCACCACCCATCTTGAAAAGTTTCCCCCCTCACATATACTAATGAGCCACAAACAGGAAGTTAATATCACACACCATTCCCATTTTATTAAGGTGTATCCATATAAATGGCCCACCCTGTACATTTACAGAAAAATTACTATTCTACATAATAATAATTCAAGGTAATAGTAATTCACGACAGTTAAAATAAAAGGGATAATGGATGAAAAGTATAATTAAGTTCCTCTGTTTCAGTCCTTGAAGCTGTTGTGCAATCCGATTGGTATAATATCAGTGGACCCTGAGCACTGACATTCAAAATGCGATACAAATCCAGTTGTTAAGGCAAGGCAGGGTTGCCATACAATGCCCTGACAGCATCTTATAACAGTTCTAAAACAGGAGGTGCCATCAGTTCTGCCCACCAATGGTACGAACGTGTGGGCAGGGTCGAGGAGGTGTCAGCAAGGTTTATGACCCAGCTAAGGTCAGCCCAGAATGTCCTTATTCTGGCTGAGCCCACAGTTCTGTGGAACCACTAAATACAGCTATGACATTCATGTATTAATGACCCTTATGATTTTACGAGTCTAACAAGACCAAACTTCACTCTTCTGGGGCTTGTGGTTCTCCAGGACGGCTTAAAGCTGGCTTTTCAGCCTTCCAAGGCCACAAGAACATACTGTTTGATATCTCTGTGTTCGCACTGGTCCATGGAGGTTGAATCTGGCCTTAGCCAGTGCAGAATATGCCTACAACCAGAGATATGAAAAATGACTATGTTTAAGTCCCTCAAAGGTTCAATAGGTCGCTTTCCCATCTCTCTCTGGTCCCCTGCTGGGACTGTAGTCAGAATGTCTGGTTAATGTTATCCCAGGATCCAGTATTTTACGATGAGCCTCGGCAGGGGTGCTTTTGAAGCTCCCATTCTTATCTTTATGACGGGGAAGTGTCATTTTCAATTACTAGGACACAGCTCCAAGCAAGGGAATTTTTCTCATTTAAAGCAGAATAAAGTGGGCCTCTTGGCCTGTGAGTGTGTGTAGTTAAAAAGGGGACTCTACTTTGGGTACCCTCGTCACAGAGTAGACACCTCAAAAACCCAGAAAGGTCTGTGGCTCCTCCTGCTTCCTCTTCTGCTGCAGTCACGGCCTCTTCATCCCCCTCTGCAGTGACAGTGGCACCTGCCACCCCGCAAACAGAGGATGTGCCAGCATCTCCACAATGTCCCATGGAAGCGTTCAGCTCTCCATCTCCCAAACACTGGAGCGAAAGAGGAAGTACCTCCCTACCCACCTGCGATCCCTGGCCCTGAATGCCAGCATTTCAAAATTCCTGACTTTGAAATGCTGTCATTCCGTCTGGTGGACATGGACAGTTTTAAGAATCTGATGGCGGTGGTTGTCCTACAGTACGTTATGCCCAGCCACCACTACTTTTCCAGGCGAGTCATCCCTTCCCTGCACAACTAGGTGGGGGACAAAATCGGGTGTGCACTGCGCAACGCCATCTTTGGCAAGGTCCACCTAACTACGGATACTTGGACCAGTAAGCACGGTCAGGGACGTTATATCTCCCTAACAGCACACTGGGTAAATGCAGTGGCAGCCGGGCCTGAGGCAGATAGCAGTTTGGCGCATGTCCTTCCACCACTGAGGATTGCATGGCGTTTCTCTTTGCCTCCTGTGGCTTCCTCCTCCTACTCTGCTTCCTCATCCTCTACCGCCTCCTTATCCGGTCAGCGTAACACCTTCATCACCAACTTCAGCACAGCCAGGGATAAACGACAGCAGGCAGTTTTAAACTTATCTGTTTGGGGGACAAACCCCACACCGTGCAGGAGCTGTGGACGGGCATGGAACAACAGACCGATGAGCGGTTGGTGCCAGTGAGCCTCAAACCCGGCCTGGTGATGTGCGATAATGGGCGAAATCTCGTAGCAGCTCTGGGCCTAGCCGGTTTGACGCACATCCCTTGCCTGGTGCATGTGCTGAATTTAATTTAATAACTTGTCCCACATTTCCGCCCAATCACATTTCAGCCATTGACTTCCCTTGGATGTGGTATGCCTTTCTCAGGCTCCCTCTTCGGCATGGAACCCTGATTCCCCGTTACCCGTGATCACCATGGTAGGCACATAAAAGAACATCGAAAGTTCATAGGAAAGATATCCAATTGGATCGTGGCCGTCACAGGGACGTGCGATCAGGCAGAAGTTATCTAGAGTCAACACAGCGGCAGCAGGGCCTCTCCTGTATAGCGTTTCCTAATCCAAAATACCGCAATAACATTCCCTGTAATTTTTTAATACTCAATCCAATAACAGGGCATCTTAAGAGTCCTGTATTGTTATTTATCGTCACTACCTCCCCGAGTCGGATGTGGGTAATTGCTGCGCGCCCCCTCCTTTCATTCGATTCTTCCGCTTTAATAACGTGTCCCACATTTCCGCCCAATCACATTTCAGCCATTGACCTTCCTTGGATGTGGTATCCCTTTCTCAGGCTCCCTGTCCGGCATGGAACCTTGATTTCCCGTTACCCTTGATCACCTTGGTAGGCGCATAAAAGAACATCGAAAGTTGATAGGGAAGATATCCAATTGGATCAAGGCCGTCACGGGGACGTGCGACATGGTGGAGCAGTATGTGTGCATACGCCTACACGTACTGACTGATGGGTCTGCCCCCTTTAACTTCTGGGTCTCCAAATTGGGCACATGGCATGAGCTTGCCCTTTACGCCTTGGTGGTGCTGGCCTTCCCTGCAGCCAGTGTATTGTCTGAACGTTTGTTTAGCATGGCAGGAGGGGGTTATCACAGACAAGCGCAGCCACCTGTCCACAGCCATTAAAATGAACCAGGCAGGGATCCCACAGGACTTGTCCGTACCTTGTGCAGAATAGACATGTATACTGGCCTCACCCAGCCATTGTTATACTCCAGCTCATTTTCTCTTTGTTTTATTTTTTTATAATTCCCAATGTTTTGGGGTCTACCCAAATTTAAACAAAAAAAAATATCATCATCCTCCTCCTCCTCCGCTTCCACCTACTCCGCCACATCCACTGCCTCCTCAACCTCCTACTCCATATGGACCTCCTCCTCCTAGATCAAGATTATTATTTTTTATTTTTACGTATTTTATGTTATTTTAAGTCATTGCCCTATCCACATTTGTTTGCAGAGCACTTGCCATGCTCTTAACCACATTTAGCTGCCTTTTGCAGCCCTCTAGCCCTTTACATTACTTTTTTTAGAGCCATTTTAGTGCTCCAAAGTTCAGGTCCCCATTGACTTCAATGGGAGTCGAGTGCCGGGTCAAGTTCGGGTCCCGAACTCGAACTTTTTTGCGAAGTTCGGCCGAACCCGGCGAGCCCGAACATCCAGGTGTCTGCTTAACTCTATCTGTAAGCCATAATCATCAAAATTATACCAAATAAAGGCTTGAAATATCTCACTTTGCATGTAATGAGTCCATCTCATATGTTATTTTCACTTTTTAAAGGGAACCTGTCAGCGGCAAAACCCATCCCAAACTGCCAGCAGTACCTTCAAGTAGCCGGCAGTGAGTTTCGAATTATGATTTTCTTACTGCATTCTGCTGAGGCAGAAGTATGAAAAACTTTCTTTTATCCTCCGTCCGCGCTATTTTCCAGTCAGGCTTGAAGTCAAGGGGGCAGCGGCCTCTTTGCTTTAAGTGAAGGTAACCATGCCCCCTTCACTGTCCCTTCTCTTGTGACTGACAGCCGGCTGTTCGGCAAAGCCAGCCGGCTGTTGGGCATAAGCGCGGTCAGTTACAGCAAAGGGGCAGGGAAGGGGGCGTGGTTACTTTGACTTGAAGCAAAGAGGCCGCTGCCCCCTCGACTTCAAGCCTGACTGGAAAATAGCACGGACGGAGAATAAAAAAACATTTTTTCATACTTCTGCCTCATCAGAATGCAGTAAGAAAATCATAATTCGAAACTCACTGTCGGCTACTTGAAGGTACTGCTGGTGGTTTGGGATGGGTTTTGCCACTGACAGGTTCCCTTTAAGTTGCATTACTGAAATAATTGAACTTTGCGCGATATTCAAATTTTTCGAGTTTCACCTGTATGTTTTCTCTTGAGTTATCAAAATCATCAAGTATAAACACAATCTTTTTGATGAAAAGTGTAGTCTAAAAACTGTACATACGGAATTTGTCAAAAGATGCATGGTTACTGCCCTCCTGCCATCTCCAGTATGAACAAAAATGAAGGAATGTTCATAACTGAGAAGTGCTTCACTTTTAATCTAATTTTTATTGGGGAATATTTGCAACCTGGCAGTCCATGAGTCACGAAAAGAGAAGTGTCACAAAGGTTTAGTGTGCTGGAAGGTAAAGTGGCAAATTGCCTTCCTCGTGCTTCAAATAGTGTGATACATAGCAGGGAGAAAAAGGGGCTTTACACCTCAGGACATGGACAGATCTAGAAATAACATGTCTAGAAGGGGTGCCATAGGGGTGCCATATTATGTGCTATAGTAAACAGGTGCTTGTGCAAGTACTGAACTGCTCGCTCTGTCACTAGGAAGGTTTTGTCTCCCACGCTGTTTTCTTTTGATGCAGTTCTTGAATCCAATAGCAGGAACTCAGTGTAAAGGGAGTAGAAACACATTAATAAATAGAATTGCAAAAATGTGATTTCTCTCTTTAAGCCACTACTAGTTCTAGCTTAGAAATCCTGTATGTAAGAATGCACTCTAATGAATGTATAATGCAAAACAATCGGGACTACGCTTTAAGACTATAGACGCCTTTAAATGTATTTTTTTATTATTTCATTGCACTAAAAATGTTTATGCAATTTTTTTTCCAGTTGGCTTGCATTTACAATTGTCAACAGTTGTTGAAGGCTTGAGAGTGAAATGCGCTTGCGGGATAACTCCCTTAAAAGGGTTTTCTGGTAGTAAGATATTGATTGCTTATCCAAAGGCTAAGTCATCAATATCCTATCAGATAGGTTGGGGACCAACACCTGGCACCCCCACTCATCAGTGGTTTCAAAAAGCCACTGGCGCTGGGGTTCAAAACACAATTGTCTCACTTCTACAAATAGCATTTATTATGTAGAGGAAGTTAATACAAGGCACTTCCTAATGTATTGTGATTGTCCACATTGCTTCCTTTGCTGGCTGGATTCATTTTTCCATCACATTATACACTTCTCATTTCAATGGTTACAGCCACCCTGCAATCCCAGCAGTGGTGGTCGTGCTTGCACACTATAGAAAAAAGCATCAGCCTCTCTGGTGGTTGGGACTGTGGGAGTGCGCATAGGCTGGTGCTTTTTTCTATAGTGTGCAAGCACGGCCAATACTGCTGGATTACAGAGTGGTCGTGACCATGGAAATGAGCAGTCTATAATGTGATGGAAAAATGAATGCAGCCAGCAAAGGAGGCAATATGGATAATCACAAAACATTAGTAAGTGCCTTGTATTAACTTTCTCTACATGATAAATGTCACTTGCTGAAGTCAGAAAACCCCTTTAAAGGGAACCTGTCACAGCCAACAAACATCCCAAGCTGGCAGCAGTACTTTAGAGTAGCCAGCCAGCTTGGGATGTTTGTTGGAGGTGACAGGTTCCCTTTAAGTATTTACACTGTTTCTATACAGCTTTGTACATGTCTCTCCTCTACCGCTATAAGTGCCCTAAACCAGGTGCAGTCCTGTGTATGGGTAGCTGTGCAGGCACATATGACCATTCCTATTTCCCCATGTAGTCTCTATAGATATTGCTACTACATCCATCCTCCCAATTGTCACTCAAAATTCAATTTTTATATGTGTTGTTGCTGCTGTGGTGATCATCCATAATCACTAATTTTTGTTTACCACTTGTTTAATAAGATTCCGTCCATAGCATCCGCTCCTCATAAGACTTCTTTCTTACTATCTTCTCAAGATGGCCACCGATGCCCTTAGCCCTCATGCACACGAATGTGTGCCCCCCGCAAAATGCGGGCCGCAATGCACGAACACCGACCATGGGGCAGCCGCAGCGGATCGCGGACCCATTCACTTTAATGGGTCCGCGATCCGGCCGTTCCACAAAAAGATAGGACAATATCTCTCTTTTTGCGGAACGGAAGTATGGGACGAAACCCCACGGAAGCACTCCGTAGTGCTTCCTTAGGGTTCCGTTCCGCACCATTTTGCATCTCTGGATTTGCGGACCCATTGAAGTGAACGGGTCCGCATCCGTGATGTGGAATGCACACGGAACAGTGCCCGTGTATTGCGGATCCGCAATACGGCCATGGGATACCTACGGTCGTGTGCAGGAGGCCTTACCCTGAGGCTAAGACCTCCCTCCCTAACTACCCACAATTCATTAGCTCATCTCGCGAAGGCGCAGCCTCACCCCAACCAATCGGCTTCCTTCTGAGTAGTTGATCGCAAATATTCTAATTGTGAATTTTTATTGCGAATATTCTAATCGCTAATTTTTATCGCGAATATCGGCACTATCCCAGCCCGACGGGAGCACGCACTCAGCGTTCGGGACTGCCCACTATTACATCCTCTGTCTTCTGTATATAGAAGATAGGAGACGGAGGACACCTAGCAGCGCTGTTTTAGCCGCACCACTGAAATGCCTGGGGGAGGAAAGAACATGCTGCAATTACTAGGTAATTCCATACTTCAATACAAGAATTAACTAGGGAACTAAGGTAAACTTAGTCAGACCAATAAAATTACATTATATATATATATATCTGTAACGGTCACGTCCACACACACACAGGGGGAAGGGTAGTGACCACTGCGCTCCACCCTCACCCCTGGCCCTGCCTACTTGCCTCACGAGTCCTGATGACAGGGGACAACTGGACGGCAGTCCCTAACTTAGGATATGTGCAGGGAAGACAGACAAGACAAAATACGGAACATGAACGGACCGGGTCAGAACCAAGAGAGCTACGCAGTACAACGGATTAAGCAAAGAATGGTCAGGAGAAGCCGGGGTCAAATACCAGGAGAGTAGCGAAGTACAAGAAGAGTCCTAAGAGAGTAGTCAGGTGGGAGCCGAGGTCACAATACCAGGATGTATGCGCAGTACAGGAGGAGCAGGCAGAGGATCGTCAGGGAACAGGATCAGGTAAATATTCAGTGGTCCAACAAATAGCCAGGAACCTAGAAATTAACAGGCAACCTGTAGCCAGCAGGCTGCCTGTATTTATAGTGGGGAGTGAGGGTCATGTGACGTGGCCAGCGTCACATGACCGACAGACCAACCAGTCGAGCACCGAGTGATCAGCTCGGCGCTCAAGGCAGACTAGGAGCAGGGAGCCACCCAGCTAGTAAAGCCGCCCTGGGAATGAGGTCAAACACAGAACCTCATTCCAAAAGCTAAGCAACAGTTCTGCGGGCAATGGGGGACCGAGTGCACCTTCGGAACCCCGTGACAATATATATGTATATATATGACAGTTACCCTTTAAGCCTCTGTGCTGGAAATCCCTCTAGCTCTGATACTATGTAGGTATTTGTCCAGTGGAATAATTGGCATGATTGTTCAGCCCAGATGGACACAGCATATGTAGAACTTTTTATTTGTTTGAATGTTGATGTGTTTGTGTTATTTTTTGTGACTAATGCATATTTCTTTTCTTTTTATACCGTGTTCATACTAGAATTTTTATTCTTCACATGAGATATGGATTGTACGTGTTAAGAATAACAATCTACATCTAGCAACCATCCGTAAAAAAATGCACTGCATCCAGATGCCTTCTGTTTTTCCACACAAGCCCCATTCATTTCTAAGGGGTCAGAGCTGCGTGAAAAATGCACAATATAGAACATGCTGCGATTTTTCCTGAACGCAGAGATGATGCATGATAAACGATGCTCATGTACACAGACCCATTGAAATAAATGGGTCAGGATGCAGTTCGCTACACGCATCCCATCCGGACGGAAAACTCGCTTGTGTGAAAGATTTAGTTATTAATTTTAGTAATCTTGTAGTGTTGCACTAGTGCAGGCATGGCCATCCTGCGGCTCTCCAGCTGTTGTAAAACTACAACTCCCACCATGCCCTGCTGTAGGCTGATAGCTGCAAGTAGTAGTGGTCATGCTGGGAGTTGTAGTTTTGCAACAGCTGGAGAGCCTCAGGTTGGCCATCCCTGCACTAGTGTTAGACTTTTCATTTGTGTTCGTCACACATTTCATGTCTTTTCTAGGTTAATTGGTTCAGGGCTAATGATCAGGGATCATTACGGCAATGATTGGTGGAGTGCAGCTATTTTTGGGGAGTAGAGTATTTTCTCAACTTTTTTTTTTTGACTTTATTTTTATAGCCTGTCTCTCGAAACTGAAAAAAGACTACTGGGGGATCTAGTTAGGCCCATCAGCAGTCTCCTACTACATTTATGGTAAAAATATAAGATTTGATAAAGAGGTAGTAATTTCCATATTTAAATCCGTTAAAATAGCCTTATGAGAAACAATTAAAAGTTAAAGTTTATTAGATACACTAAGAAGTAGGTGATCAGCCAGGAATCACCTGGCATATATAACAAGGGCTACATACAGTTGTTAATATACACTGGAACACCTTCCCAATTAAAATATACCTTTTATTATTATTATACAAAAAAATGGCCTACATGTAACAAGAGAGTCAGGAAAAACATATACTATACATATTAGGTTATAATGTATAGAATCAAGAGGAATAATGGTGATACATGTGAGTACACCCACATAAAGTTGCTCCGTATGTGATTCACAGATAGCTACGGAGTAAATCAAATGCCAAGAACCAATGTTAGAGACTCATTGATCGCCCAGTACATATAAGACCATCATAGAGTGATATTTATACAACATGGTCAGTTTGAATATGGGGTGTTTTGTGGTTACTCACGTTAGCTGAAACACCAAAGATGAGATATTTCTAAACCAGGTGGTAATCCAACACTGGTGAAAAAAATTCAATCAGGTGGTCATTAAGCACTGATGGAATCCGGGGTGGTCCAGAGGCAGTCGTAAAAATAAACTTTTGAGAATTAATATCCAATGGATTGAGACACTCCCTTGGAAAGTCAGTAAGGGGAGTCCTACCTACAGTTTATTTTTACGACTGCCTCTGGACCACCCCGGATTCCATCAGTGCTTAATGACCACCTGATTGAATTTTTTTCACCAGTGTTGGATTACCACCTGGTTTAGAAATATTTCATCTTTGGTGTTTCAGCTAACCGTGAGTAACCACAAAACACCCCATATTCAAACTGACCATGTTGTATAAATGTCACTCTATGATGGTCTTATATGTACTGGGCGATCAATGAGTCTCTAACATTGGTTCTTGGCATTTGATTTACTCCGTAGCTATCTGTGAATCACATACGGAGCAACTTTATGTGGGTGTACTCACATGTATCACCATTATTCCTCTTGATTCTATACATTATAACCTAATATGTATAGTATATGTTTTTCCTGACTCTCTTGTTACATGTAGTCCGGCTGTAGGCCATTTTTTAGTATAATAATAATAAAATATATATTTTAATTGGGAAGGTGTTCCAGTGTATATTGATTGTTTCTTCCCTTACATATATTTACTGCAAAGCGGTTTTTTGATGTGCTACATACATTTGTGTTCAAAATAATAGAAGTCAGACATCACTAACCTGATAAATCACAGTTTTTGGTAGAAATAATTTACTAGCAGGTGTAGTAGAGTAATAGAAACCCAACAGACCCAACAGTCATGACATGCATGCTGCTGATTCTCTGTAATTCAATCACTTATTGAAAGGGGCATGTTCAAAATAATAGCAGTGTGGAGTTCAATGAGTGAGGTCATTCATTCTTTGAAAAACAGGTGGCGGCGCCGTTTTGAAGCGCCGCCCAGCTCATCAATATTCACTTCGCTGGGCGGCTACTACTGTCCCCGACTTCACAAGATCCGGCGCATGCCCAATACAATCCTATGGGCATCGGCCTCCGTCTCATCTTCAGCACTAGTATTAACCCCTTCTGAGGTGTAAGAGAGCAGCGCTCTGAAGCACTGCTCTGAACAGTGCCCGACGCATGCGCATAACGCAGAGGCTGTAGCGGCCTCTAAGATGCAGACTGAACGCAGGTGCGATGTGATCCCGGCCATTGAAGGTGCCTGGCGCATGCGCTGAAGATGAGACGGAGGCCGATGCCCATAGGATTGTATTGGGCATGCGCCGGATCTTGTGAAGTCGGGGACAGTAGTAGCCGCCCAGCGAAGTGAATATTGATGAGCTGGGCGGCGCTTCAAAGCGGCAGTTGGGGGCGGCTGGCTGGGCAGAAGTGGAGATGAAACGCCGCCCCTTTGGCAGAATGAAGACGATTCAACCAGGTTATAAAACTTCAGTTTACTGTATTTATAAGGTGGACAGGGGGTATACTTATATGCTTTTAATACACTTTAGAAGACCTGTACTGTCATATATATACCTAAATATGCTTATTGGGCCTGTCAGTGTCCCTTTAAGGAAGGAAGGCAGCAAATGTTGTACATGCTGGTTACAGTGCATTTCTCTCAAATTCTGAGGAAAATGGGTCGTTCCAGACATTGTTCAGAAGAACAGCGTACCTTGATTAAAAAGTTGATTGGAGAGGGGAAAACATATAAGTGCAGAAAATGATAGGCTGCTCAGCTAAAATGATTGCAAATGCTTTAAAATGGCAACCAAAACCTGAAACACGTGCAAGAAAGCGAAAGCCTACCATTCCAATGGATAGAAGAATAGCCAAAATGGCAAGGACAATCAGCTCTAGAAAGATCAAAGAAGGTCTAAAGTTACCTGTGAGTACTGTTACAATTAGAAGACCCCTATGTGAAGCCAAGCTATCTGCAAGAAGCCCCCGCAAAGTGCCACTGTTGAAAAAAAAGACATTGACTGGCCTAAGGGAGACATTTTGTGGACTGATGAAAGTAAGATTGTTCTGGGTCTAGTGGCCGGAGACAGTTTGTCAGACGACCCCCAAACACTGAATTCAAGGCACAGTACACTGTGAAGACAGTGAAGCATGGTGGTGCAAGCATCATGATATGGGGATGTTTCTCATACTACGGTGTTGGGCCAATTTATCGCATACCAGGGACCATGGATCAGTTTGAATACATCAGAATACTCGAAGAGGTCATGCTGGCTTATGCTGAAGAGGAAATGCCCTTGAAATGGGTGTTCCAACAAGACAACAACCCCAAACACACCAGTAAACGTGCAACATCTTGGTTCCAGACCAACAAGATTGACGTTATGGAGTGGCCAGCCCAATCCCCGGATCTTGATCCAATAGACAACTTGTAGGGTGACATCAAAAATGCAGTTTGAGGCAAAACCAAGAAATAGAGAAGAACTGTGGAATGTAGTCCAATCATCCTGGGCTGGAATACCTGTTCACAGGGGCCAGAAGTTGGTTGACTCCATGCAACACAGATGTACAGCAGTTCTCAGAAACACTGGTTATACAACTAAATATTAGTTAAGTGATTCAAAGGAAAGCAAAATCTTCAAGCATTTTTCAGTTTATATAGTGAATGTCTGAGTTTGTAAAGAAGAATACAAACACTGCTATTTTTTTGAACAGTCTAATATTCACTTTTCTTAATTTTTTTTTTTTAGAGGAACAACACAAATTTGATATATTTTTCTTCATGTTTTGATTTGGAATAGAATGTGTAGTGTTCCCAATGCATCTGTGTGTATGGAAATAAAAGCTATTAGAAGGAGTTTGAGCTTTATTCACTTTTTAAACACACTGCTATTATTTTGAACACAACTGTATAAAAGGGACAGACAAGCAATTGGTGTGGTGTGGGAGACTTCAATGTCATACAGTATATTACAGATGTAGCAGAGCTAAAATTGACTCTGATAACACATCACAGTTTTATCTTGTGACAAAAGCCATTGAAATACATTGAAATAGTTTTTGTGTCATTTTTTAATTAAAGGGGTTTAGTCACTTCAGTAAATAACTTTCTCTACATAATAAATGCTAATACAAAAGACAGTTACCAATGTATTGTTATTGTCCATATTGCCTCCTGTGCTGGCTGGATTCATTTTTCTCTAACATTATACACTGCTCATTTCCATGGTTACAGACCACTCTGCAATCCAAAGCACCAGCCTATGTGCGCTCCCAAGGTCCCGGTCACCAGAGGCAGACCATTTTTCCTATAGTGTGCAAGCACGGCCACCTCTGCTGGATTGCAGGGTAGTCGTAACCCTGGAAACGAGCAGTGCATAATGTGATGGAAAAATGAATCCAGCCAGCAAAGGAAGCAATGTGGACAATTACAATACATTAGTAAGTGCTTTGTATTAACTTTCTCTACACAAAACCCTGTTAACACGTTACGCGAAATACAAAGTGAAATGGACGCTTCCATACAACCACACAAGCATCTATTGCAGCACAGTAGTGCTAGATAATATTGTTGCACCTAATGGCCGAGACAGCAATTGACAAGGGGTTATGGAAAGTATTGTCTAAATAGATAGGCAATGTTCATACAAGCACTCAAACTGTCCCTGTGCGTCAACCTGCACTATTAGGAAGAATACAACATGTAGATGCAAAGAGGTCCTGCTTGAGAGAGTTAAGCACAGGATATACAGTATACACACAAATCTATCCCTATGTTGTAACATTGCACTTGGGATAGCAACCTGCCCTGATTAACAACTGCTCCCCTGTATATGCACACAGATAGAACTATCCCAGTGCTGTAATGTGGCAGTGTAGGCCGCAACCTGCCGAGTACGATCCTACACGTTTGTCTTCAATTATCATACTAGGCACGTCGTCAGGTGTGTCATGTGTGACAAAAGTTATGCAGACAAAATGCCAGAGCAGTGGGCGAGGCACGGCTACAATCATCAGCTGTAAGGCTCCGCCAGATATAGTCCCACCCACCTAATGGAGCTGGGATAGGCCCAATGGGAGTAAGAGGAGTCAACCAGACCCTCACCACTGGTGCAACGTTACAATCATCAAGTAAGGGGGCAGGGACAATAAGGGGAGCATGCCTGTGGTTACTTGGGGGGATCCTTAGGCGGAGATGATGCCAAAAGAAATCCCTGACCATGAGAAGAAATAGAAATCACTGACATAGAACAATTAAGTATTTTTATTGGCATCAGAAATATACAGGATAATGAATACATCCATAAAAAGATTGCCAGATGAATCAAGTCCAATCCAATAATTTATATAGTTGCATCTAAAAACCCAATAATTATCCAGACGCATTTCCCCAGTACAATTGATTCATCGGGGGATTGTTACAATGTGGGGATTACTATATACACAATTAGCCATTCTGACACACACAATTGTAAGTATTAAGAGGGACTCAAAGACTCGACCTCCTCATTTTATATATATATATATATACCAGTATTTTTATGTAGAAGGATTCTCTCATAGTCCTATTTAGATGAGAGAAGATGGAAAATATTCTTTAAAAGTAGTTCGGGGTGAAATCACAAAACATCTCAATTGAAGAACCAAATTTGTGTTAAAATAAAAAAAAAGTGGTAAAGTCTCCTCCAAAATGAATGCTTAAGAGCAGGGATTGGCAGCGGCACAACCAGGTAAGTCTAAGACGTTGATTCATTAAATGTTGTACTTTGTGATATTCTCTTTCCAGGTAATACGTTTTAGGGCCGGACCAAAGAGCAACAAAATGAATACCACCACCAGATAGAATGCATGTATTAGCAACCAGCCAAATTGACAAAATCAAACATTAAGACCAACATCAACACTGTCCAGTCGGTAAGGAGATGAGGTAAGATGAAAATACTATGCAGCAGCCACACTGGAGCCGGTGTGGACACTTCTTGTCTATTTTTGATGAAAGGGGTATTCCAGTTTTTATTGTTTTGTTTATATAACAGGACATCATACAATATTCTAATATACATGTATTTAAAATTCTGCATACATACCTTTCTAATATTAGGTGGTTGACCCCTATATGTAGTAGAATGGTACAACCCATGTATTGGTCTTGTGTAATGTATCCATGGCCTAACAAACATGGCATCAGTCGTGGGATGATCTTCACATCAAATAGTTCCTGACATTCAGTAAGCAGGAGTTTCACATGACATACATGTGCTGGGTCAACACTCAGTAGAGGATAATTTTGAGCTGCCCTTGGAACCAATAACCACCTGTTAACCTATTAAACTGTACTGATGAGAAGTTCCCAATGTGCAATGCTAAAAATGTAATTAAAAGTGAACATGCGTATGGTCTGTATACACAGAGGGGGGGGGGCCTCAAAATCATTTCCTCTGGTGGGCTCAAGGAACTTTAGTACGACGCTGCTGTGTAGGTCATGTCATCTTGTTAATAAAGTTTAGTCCTGCTCCCTAATACACTACTATTCACCTGTTATATACCTGGGTGGTTAACTGAAAGCCAGGTCACATGATACTGGTAGGGTTGCCACCTGTCCCAACAAAAAATACCGGCCAATTTAAGCCACATCCCAAAGGGGGTGAGGTTGTGTGGCATGGCCTGACACAGGGTGTTACGCTGCTGCAACAATGTGGCTCCCATTATTAATAATGCCCCCAATAGTGCACCCCAGAATGATAATGCCACCCATTAGTGCCCTCAGTCATAGTAATGTCTCCATTAGTGCCTCAGAGTAATACTAATAGCCCCAGTAATAGTAATTCCTCCATTAGTGCCCTCCAGAATTAATAATGCCCCCATTACTGCCCCTCAGTAATATTAATGCCCCAATTAGTATCCCCAGAATTAATGTCCCCATTAGTGCCCCCAAAAAATGAATGTCCCCCATTAGCGCCCCACAGAATTAATAGTGCCCCCTAGTAATATTAAAGGGGTATTCCGGTAAAGTAACTTGATTTTTGAAAAACTGCATTAAGGCTGCAAGCTGTGATCCAACCAGAACTATACATATAACCAGAGCTTCATTTTACTTTGCAATCCATTTGTCTAGCTCCTATGTGAGCCTGCAACCCACTGAGTGTATCATGGCGCCTGATCTTTCCTCACAAAACTTTAAAGATTACAATCCCCACAATCCCTAGCTTTCCTGCTGTGAGTGGTTTATAGATTGGCTGCCTGATATACAGTCCGGTCACGCCCCCTCTACTCAGTAATCACCAGCACACTAACACTCCCTATGTTTAACAAGACATTTAGCTGGAGAATTGATAGCAGCACACTGAGCATGCTCGACCTAACAAAGGCTCAGAACTACAGGTCGATGTCATGGTAATTTATGAGGAAACACAGTGGGTAGCAGAGGAAGAAAACTACTTTTAGAACTACCGAACGGCAAATATGCGAAATTTACATTATATTAGGTAATTAAAGCTACTAGAGAGGGGTCGTTGATCCAGGGAGTTATCTGATTGCCTGATTGGAGTCGGGAAGGAATTTATTTCCCCTTAAGTGTGGAAAATTGGCTTTTACCTCACAGTTTTTTTTTTGCCTTCCTCTGGATCAACTTGCAGGATGACAGGCCGAACTGGATGGACAAATGTCTTTATATACTATGTTACGAATGATGATGAATAAGGCTAGTTTCACACTAGCGGCAGGGGAGTCCGGCAGGCTGTTCCGGTGGGTGAACAGCCTGTCGGATCCGTCCTGCCGCTAGTTCATGTGTGCACCTGGACTGCGGCTCTTTCCCCATTGACTATAATGGGGGCGGAGTTCCGGCGGCAGCACGGTGAGGGGCAGCCAGACTAAAAGTACTGCTGTCGTAGTTTTAGTACAGCGGCCTCTCGCTGCGCGCTGCCACCGGAACTCTGCCCCTGCCCCCATTATAGTCAATGGGGACGGAGTAGCAGTCCGGGGCACACGTGAACTAGCGGCAGGACGGATCCGACAGGCTGTTCATCCGCCGGACTCCCCTGCCGCTAATGTGAAAGTACCCTTAGTCTAAAACAAGTTATATTTAAGGTAACTGGAATACCCCTTTAATGCCCCCATTTGCGCCCCCCCCCCCAGAATTTTTAGTGCCCCCATTAGAGCCCACCTGTAATATTAATGCCCCCTTCTCTGCTTGTGCAAAAAAATAAATTAAAAAAACGCACCTCATCCATTTGATTGCGCCGCAGGTGAACACTTGCTGCTCACTGGAAGCTAAGGACAGGACCTGCACTCCAGCATTTGGATGTTTCGCAGGTCCTGCTGCTTCCAGTCAATGCTGTGAAATGTCATCACGCTGGAGCACAGGTCCTGACCCCAGCGCCATCAAATAGATAAAGTGAGTTTTTTTCTCTCTTAACACAAGGAAGGAAGGATTGGGAGTTAAAGGCTGTACTAATGAGCGCTCCACAATGGAAGCGCTGATTAGTAACCGTCCATATAGGAAAATTACCAGCACAGTAACTAAATTATGGGCTTTGCCGGGTAACCCTAGATACTTCTGAGGGTCACATGGTTGCTTACATGAGTGACTCCATGTTTAGTCCTACCCAACTCTCATATGGATGCATTTTACAGGACTAAAAGGGGCAGTTTCATTTTCTTTAGGGAGACTCTACTGTATGGATATAATAAGTGTGCAACCAAAATTTTAAATAGATGTACATTAGAAAATTGTTCAAAATCTTATTCTCCAAATAAATAAATATAACTATTAGAACCGGAATACCCCTTTAATTATATCAGTTATTTCGATGTTATAGTTTTGAAACAAATTTTTTGTGATACATAAGAAGAAATAGAAAAGGTGCAGAAGCATCAGAAATCCAGACCTGCCAAAAATATGATCATGATCAAATAGGATGATAGACCGTCTTTGTGCCATCCTAGTGTCTCATATTTATTATTCTAATTTAGCTCTGAAGTGAAATTATTCCAAAGTGATTTTAGAAACTTTTTTTTTAACCCTTTAGGTGTTGCAGAAGAATTAAAGCAACATTGAGGTTAAATTTAAATGTAATATTTTGTGCAGATTTTCCATTTTAATTTATTCCTGTACCACAAGGCGGCTTAATAGCAAAACAAACTTCAAAATGTATTACCCTGATTCTGCAGTTTACAGAAGCATCAAATGTGTGGTCATAAACCTCTTTATAGGCACTTAGCAGGGCTAAGAAGGGAAGGAGCACCATGTGGTTGTTTGAGTGGTGCGTGTAGGTGTATAGTGATGGTCTTGGCCTCACAGGTGCTTCATAGAATTTTTTTAAGATTTGAGCATGAAAAATTACATTGTATTTCAATTATATGTAGTTTTAGTCTCACATGTTTCATTTTTACAAGTTGTAATAGGATAAAAAGCACCCACATTTTGTTACACACCCACATTTTCCAGAGTACAAAAAAAATGCCAACTGTTCATAAACTACTGTTGGGGCACACGACAGGGTTCAGAAGAGAAAGACCATCACGTGCATTTGAGGCTTAGTTTGGCGATTTATGCAGCACTGGCCGACAATTGCAGAGGCTCTGAGGTTGAATAAAAAAAAAAAACCTTTTTTTTTTAAACCACACCCTCACAAAAATTACCATGGGGTGTTGTGAGCATTTTGACTCCACAGGTGTTTTGAAAAAATGCACAGATGGTGCAATGTAAAAATTGCAATTTTTTCACTTATATGGCCTTGCCCAATATATTGTTTCTATTGTGTGCCAGAGTGAAAAGGAAGCCCTCTTTCTTATGCCGTTACCTGGTTTTAGAAACACCCAACATGTGACCCTAATCTTTTGCCTGAACGTATGAGAGGGCTCAGGAGCATAAGAGCACTATGCGCATTTTGACAGCTATGGAGGCTCTGGGGTGAAATAAATGTAACCCCTGAGAAGTGACCCCATTTTGGAATCTCTGCCCATCAAGGTATTAAGAGGTGGAGTGAGCATTCCGACGCATCAAGTATGATGCAGAAGTTAATGTACAGTGGATCATGCAAAATGAAAATTGCAATTTTCAAATATGGCATTTCAATCCCCAATTTGTTGTGTCCATCTCATGACATCTGAGCCCTCATACCACTCTACCTGAATTCATAAGCAGGTTCTGATTTTAATGGTTGTGCTACAAATGTGGATGTAAGCTGCTGTATGGGCACATGGTAGGGCTCAGAAGGGAAGGGGCTTTTAGAGTGTGTATTTTGCTGGAATGGTTTTTGGGTGCCACATCTCATTTGCAGAGCCCCTGAGTTACCCGTACAGTGAAATCCCCCCAATAAGTGACCCCTCAAGTTATTTATCAAGGCATGGAGTGAGCATTTTGACACCACATGTATTCTGTAGAATGACCGTGAAAAATGAAAATTTTTAAAGTTTTACACACATGGCATATGCCCAATACGCTATGCCCAGCTTGTGCCATCTGAGACATACCACTCCTTTAGATAGACAGGTTCTACTGGGTATGAAAAGGCCATAAATGTGGATGTAAACTGCTGTTTGGGTACACCACAGAGTCCAGAAGGGAAAGACTACCTTTTGGCTTTTTGTAGCGCATATTTTAATGGATTCATTAACTAGCACCATATTGCTGTCAAACAGCCTCTGATATACCAGTACACCATTTTCTGACAAATGTGTGCGTCAACTTTAGTTTATTGTGCACATAAGGGAACTGCACAGTACCACTTCTCCTGTCCTCTATACTAGGTATAATTCTCAGTATCTGCTCTTATTCTGTATATATGGACACTGCACAGTACCAAAAAGAGAAATATTTGAGGAATAGCTCACTCTATATGCAAAGAAGGACCAGGTGCTCTAGGCCAGAAAAACTGTATCACCCTTACAGACGAGTATTAAAAATGAATAAATAAATTGGACTGGCACTCTGTATGTGTGGTGATGGAATAAATACAATCAATAATATAATAAAAGTGATCACAATTTAATTCATAGACAAAATACAATAAAATGCACAATAAAATAGATATGAGCGCTAAATTATGAAATAGCAGCACTGATAAGGTAGTTCATTTGAGAATTTGTGGTATGAAGTTCATATAAGCCAACGACCAAACGTGACTAGGTATAATGGTTTGTCCTTTCAATCATAAAATTAAATAGATACAAAAAACGCAACGCAAGCGTAAAGTCTGATGATTATACAGTTCAGGCAAAAAGTTCAGCACAGATATGTTGTCTCCTGAATAGCGGTAAATTGCAGTCACTGTGATGCAATGCTCCTAAGGTAAGAAAGATATCGGATCTTACCTTGAGCCAACTAGGATGGAAAGCAAAAGCACTCACGTGTATGGTGCGACTGATCCTGCACTTAGAAGTAACGCCGAAACAATGCGGTCTATGGCGTGCTGTGTGTTTTGCCGTCTGTATCGCAGAGTATACTGCGTCCCACGTGATCCGTGACGTCTCCGGTCTGGGACTTCTGGCAGAATATCGCGAGATCTGATGTGCGGCAATCAAAGTAGCAAGAGCTATGCTCGGCAGGTCCTGGGAGGAGTTGTTTCACTGGAGCGCTCCAGTTATTGCAATAAGTTGTTCACAGATTCTTTTCTCATCTGTGTATCCGGAGAAGGCCTTAATTCCAATGGGAGTATATCAGCTGGTTACGCCAGACGCGTTTCGGGTCCTCTTCCCCTTCCTCAGTGGCAGCTGAGGAAGCTGCCACTGAGGAAGGGGAAGAGGTCCCCGAAACGCGTCTGGCGTAACCAGCTGATATACTCCCATTGGAATTAAGGCCTTCTCCGGATACACAGATGAGAAAAGAATCTGTGAACAACTTATTGCAATAACTGGAGCGCTCCAGTGAAACAACTCCTCCCAGGACCTGCCGAGCATAGCTCTTGCTACTTTGATTGCCGCACATCAGATCTCGCGATATTCTGCCAGAAGTCCCAGACCGGAGACGTCACGGATCACGTGGGACGCAGTATACTCTGCGATACAGACGGCAAAACACACAGCACGCCATAGACCGCATTGTTTCGGCGTTACTTCTAAGTGCAGGATCAGTCGCACCATACACGTGAGTGCTTTTGCTTTCCATCCTAGTTGGCTCAAGGTAAGATCCGATATCTTTCTTACCTTAGGAGCATTGCATCACAGTGACTGCAATTTACCGCTATTCAGGAGACAACATATCTGTGCTGAACTTTTTGCCTGAACTGTATAATCATCAGACTTTACGCTTGCGTTGCGTTTTTTGTATCTATTTAATTTTATGATTGAAAGGACAAACCATTATACCTAGTCACGTTTGGTCGTTGGCTTATATGAACTTCATACCACAAATTCTCAAATGAACTACCTTATCAGTGCTGCTATTTCATAATTTAGCGCTCATATCTATTTTATTGTGCATTTTATTGTATTTTGTCTATGAATTAAATTGTGATCACTTTTATTATATTATTGATTGTATTTATTCCATCACCACACATACAGAGTGCCAGTCCAATTTATTTATTCATTTTTACTGCACAGTACCAGTTCTCTTCCCCTGTAAAGTGGGTGTAATCCACAGTATGTGCTCTTATTCTTTATATATGGAAACTGCACAAAACCACTTCTCCTGTCCTGTATAGTAAGTAATTCTCAGTAGCTGCTCTCAGTATATATGGACACTACACAGTACCACTTCTCTTTTCTGTATACTAGGTATAATTCTCAGTATCTGCTCTTATTCAGTATATATGGACACTACGCAGTGCCTCTTCTCTTGTCCTCTATACTGGGTGTAATTCTCTGTATCTGCTCTTATGCAGTATATATTGACACTACGCAGTACCACTTCTCTTCCCCTGTATACAGTACAACCTCTCTTCCCCTGTAAAGTGGATGTAATCCACAGTATATGGTCTTATTCTATATATACACAGTGCCTTGCAAAAGTATTCACCCCCTTGACTTTTTATGTATTTTGTTACATTACAGCCTTAAAGTTAAATGTTTTGCTAGTCTGAATTTTATGTGATGGATCAGAACACAATAGTCTAAGTTGGTAAAGTGAAATGAGAAAAATATATAAATAAAACTATAGTTTAGAAATAGAAAACAGAAAATTGGCATGTGTGTATGTATTCACCCCCTTTGTTAGGAAGCCCATAAAAAGCTCTGGTGCAACCAATTACCTTCAGAAGTCACATAATTTGTGAAATGATGTCCACCTGTGTGCAATCTAAGTGTCACATGATCTGTCATTAAATATACACACCTTATTTAAAAGGCCCCAGAGGCTGCAACACCTAAGCAAGAGGCTTTACTAACCAAACACTGCCATGAAGACCAAGGAACTCTCCAAACAAGTAAGGGACAATGTTGTTGAGGATGCTGTGGGGATGTTATTCAGCAGCCAGGACTCGAAAACTGGTCAGAGTTGAGGGAAAGATGGATGGTGCTAAATACAGGGATATTCTTGAGCAAAACCTGTACCACTCTGTGCGTGATTTGAGGCTAGGACGGAGGTTCACCTTCCAGCAGGACAATGACCCCAAACACACTGCTAAAGCAACACTTGAGTGGTTTAAGGGGAAACATGTAATTTTGTTGGAATGGCCTAGTCAAAGCCCAGATCTCAATCCAATAGAAAATCTGTGGTCAGACTTAAAGATTGCTGTTCACAAGCGCAAACCATCCAACTTGAAGGAGCTGGAGCAGTTTTGCAAGGAGGAATGGGCAAAAATCCCAGTGGTAAGATGTGGCAAGACTTATCCAAAGCGACTTGGAGCTGTGATTGAATGCCGCAAAAGGTGTCTCTACAAAGTATTGACTTTAGGGGGTGAATAATTATGCACATTGACTTTTTCAGTTATTTTGTCCTATTTGTTGTTTACTTCACAATAAAAAACAACAAAAAAACAACAACACATCTTTAAAGTTGTGGGCATGTTCTGTAAATTAAATGATGCAAATCCTCAAACAATCCATGTTAATTCCAGGTTGTGAGGCACCAAAATACGAAAAAAGTCAAGGGGGTCGAATACTTTTGCAAGGCACTAATATATATTATATATTACACTCACAGGTAATCTGGTTACCTGGAAGTCTCCATGACACCACATCCTGAGACTGTCTTCCTCTGATAGGACAGGAAAAAACACAGAGGTTTAAAACCCCACCCCTTGCCTCCATCACCAGTGTATTTTAACGAGACAACCCCAGCATGAAGGGATAATGTAGTTTATATTAATGGAAAATAGTAGTCCACAACTAAAATAAATGGGTGGGAAGCATGTGGTGTCATGGAGACTTCCAGGAAAGCGGATTACCGGTGAGTGTAATACTCATTTCCCCAGTCGTCTCCATGACACCACATCCTGAGAAATATTAAAGAAATTATTAGGGAGGGACAACGGCACAAAGGACTTTGCGTCCGAAAGCCATGTCTTTGCTAGAAAAAATATCTAGCTTGCAATGTTTGGTAAAGGTGTGGACCCTCTTCCAAGTTGCCGGTCTACAAATTTGTTGTAGGGAGGCTGATGACCTTTCCACCCAAGAAGCAGCCATGCCTCTTGTCGAATGCGCTCTAAGGGAAGAAGGGGCTTCTTTTCCTCTGATTTTGTAGGTTTCTCAGATGGCTGTTCTTATTCATCTGGAAATATAACTATTTGCTGCTCTTTTTCCTTTATTAGGGCCGGGAAATTGGATAAAGAGATTTTTGTCAATTCCCCACTCCTTAGTTGTTTCTAGGTATCTTAGGACTGCTCGCCTAACATCTAAGCTATGGAAGATAGCCTCTTGGTCATTTTTGGGTTTGGCACAAAAGGAGGGAAGTACAATGTCCTGTGACCTATGAAAGGTAGAAACCACGTTTGGTAAAAAGGTTGTGTCCAATTTAAATACCAGCTTGTCCAGAAATATAGTAAGGAAGGGATCCTGAATAGAAAAGGCATAGAGTTCACAGATTTGCCTTGCTGAAGTTATTGCCACTAAAAATATGGTTTTAATAGTGAGCCCTTTTATGGAAATCGATTCCAGAGGTTCAATGGAACCGGAGGTTAGACCTGTTAGTACTGTATTAAGGTTCCAAGGGGCTACCATATTTTTAATCGTTGGCCTAATCCTGTCTGCCGCTTTAAGAAATCTGGCTATCCAGGGACACTCTGCAAGACTAGTATTGTATAGGGCTCCTAAAGCGGATACTTGCACCCAGAGGGTATTAGGAGATAGCCCCATGTCTAGGCCGTCTTGTAGAAAATCCAAGATCGATGAAATATTGGGTTTAAACTGATTAAAGGAATTTGCTTTAAAGTATGCTTTGTTTGTGTTCTGTTTCCTGCTGAGGACTAAGGTGGCGACCACCTTCTCAGTCCCAATTTCAATAGGATGGATTCTTCAGAATCCAAGCCGACAATTTTAAGATCTGTATACAGTCCTGATCAAAAGTTTAAGACCACTTGAAAAATGGCAAAAAATCATATTCAGAATAGCTGGATCTTAACAAGGTTCCAAGTAGAGCTTCAACATGCAACAAGAAGAAATGGGAGTGAGACAAAACATTTTTTCGCATTCAATTTAATGAAAACAACAAATAAACTGAAACAGGCTGTTTTTCAGCTGATCAAAAGTTTAGGACCACACCTCCAAAAAAAAAAACGAAACCCCCCCAAAACAGAAATCCAACGTCCAAACATGAACTCAATAATGAGTAGCTCCGCCGTTATTGTTTATCACTTCCAAAATTCGTTTCGGCATGCTTGATGCAAGCTTTTCCATGAGGTGAGTGGTAACATTTCTCCAAGTGGTGAAGACGGCCGCACGAAGGCCATCTACTGTCTGGAACTGTTGTCCATTTTTGTAAACTTCCCTTGCCATTTATCCCCAAAGGTTCTCAATTGGATTTAGATCAGGGGAACACGCAGGATGGGCCAAGAGTGTGATGTTATTCTCCTGGAAGAAGTCCCTTGTCCTGCGTACTGTAGCGTTGTCCTGTTGAAAAACCCAGTCGTTACCACACAGATGAGGGCCCTCAGTCATGAGGAATGCTCTCTGCAACATCTGGACATAGCCAGCGGCCGTTTGACGCCCCTGCACTTCCTGAAGCTCTATTGTTCCACTGAAGGAAAAAGCACCCCAGACCATTATGGCGCCCCCTCCACTGTGGCGCGTAGAAAACATCTCAGGTGGGATCTGCTTGTCATGCCAGTAACGTTGGAAACCATCAGGACCATCAAGGTAAAAAAAATTCTCATCAGAGAATAAAACTTTCTTCCACCTTTGAATGTCCCATGTTTGGTGCTCTCTTGCAAAGTCCAAACAAGCAGTTCTGTGGCGTTCAAGGAGATGAGGTCTTTGAAGACGTTTTTTGTTTTGGAAGCCCTTCAGTCTCAGATGCCGTCTGATGGTTATGGGGCGGCAGTCAGCACCAGTAAGGGTGGCAGACTTGGTTCAGTGCAGACTTGGTTCAGTGCAGGAATTGTTGTGCATTTATTTCATGTTCCACTCTTTGGAGATTCGGATGCTGTCAGATCTGTAGACAGTTCTCCTTACTGCAGCAGGAAATTGCATTTTTGAAATCTGAAATATTTAAATTATCTGTTAAACAAACTCCAGCTAGGACTGCTGCAATGCCACTGCCACAGAGGACCCCCAGAAATGGCAGATGGGTTAATGTAGGTTCTGGAAGTCTTAGAGTGGTGGATAGAAGACATGTCCCACAGTCGGTGGTTCTCCATAATTCATTTGCAGCACTCTCAGAATGTAAGGACAACATGGATATGGACTCAAGCACAGAGGGTGAGAAACCATCGACTCCTATGTCTAATGTATGCAATAAAAAAGATAAAGTGAAGTCTCAAAGGATGCAGCTGTTGCTGGGTGATTCAATCATAAGAAGTGTGGAGCTTAAAGAAAATGGTTTTGTGAGATGTCTCCCTGGGGCTACTGCTAGAAGAGATAGAAGACGTATTATTAATATTGTTAAGCAAGCAAAGCAGGAAGGGGACGTGGATGTTCTTGTCCATCTAGGGACAAATGACCTGGCTTGCAATGAAGTGTCAGGTGAAAAAATCTTTTATCACACTTGGTAATGACGTACAGGATTTTGCATCCACCATTTCATTTTCTGAAGTTCTGCCTGTGCATAATGTTCAGAATGATAGGCAGAGGCGCATAAAGGAGTTCAACATATGGCTTGGTAAATGGTGTCAAGAGCAAGGATTTGGCTTTGTTTCTCATGATAGCTCTACTTGGAATAGAAAGGAACTGTACAAAAAAGATGGTTTGCATCTTTCTCTCAAAGGAACAAATGTACTTAGTGAACAACTCCAAGAATTTGCGAAAGAGTATTTAAACTAGGAAGGGGGGGGGGCAAAAGAGTGAAAATAAAAGAGTCCAATTGCCCCCCGAAACAATGCCAGAACAGGCCAGAAGCACTGAGGTTAAGAAATGATAAGCTCAGAGTCCTGTCTACAAATGCTCGCAGTTTAGGTAAAAAAATCAATGAACTTGGGTCAATAATGGCATCTGAGAATGTAGATTTAGTGGCTGTTACGGAGACATGGTTTAATGAAAGAAATGACTGGGACATAACCATACCAGGGTACTCTTTATACAGAAGAGACAGAGAAGGCAAGAAAGGAGGAGGAGTGGCCCTGTATGTGAAAGATAGCATTAAATCTAACCTAATACAAGTTGGTGAGGCCAACATAGAGTCAGTTTGGGTTACGTTGCAGTTTGCTAACCATGCAGTAACTCGTGTAGGTGTGATATATAGACCACCTGGTCAAGTTAAAGAACTAGATGATCTACTAGTTGAAGAAATAGCTAAAATGACAATGAAAGGAGAAGTTATCATTATGGGAGATTTCAATCTTCCAGATATAAACTGGAAAACCAAAATAGCAAGTTCTACCAGGAGTACAGATATTCTAAATTCCCTACTGGGGTTATCTCTACAACAAGTGGTTGAGGAGCCAACCCGGAGGGAGGCCATTTTGGATTTGGTATTCACAAACGGGGATTCGGTATATGATGTCATTGTAGGTGAAACCTTGGGATCTAGTGATCACCAGTCAGTGTGGTTTAATATAAGAACTGTGAAAGAGTCCCACCACACAAAAACAAAAGTTTTAGATTTTAGAAAAACAGACTTTTCAAAAATGAAATTAGTCATAAATGAGTCCTTATCAGACTGGAACGGATTACATGGAGTCCAGGAGAAATGGGACTACTTAAAAGGTGCATTATTGAAGGCAACAGAAAATTGCATTAGACTTGTCAGTAAAAGCAAAAAAAGGAGGAGACCAATGTGGTACTCAGCAGAAGTGGCCCAAATCATTAAAAATAAAAAGCTAGCATTTTGTAATTATAAAAAAAACCAGAGCAATGAAGATAAGGAAATCTACAAGATTAGGCAGAGAGAGGCCAAGCAAGTTATAAGAACTTCTAAAGCTCAGGCAGAAGAAAAACTAGCTCAGTCTATGAAAAAAGGGGATAAGACATTCTTCAGATATATAAATGAAAAAAGGAAATTAAAACAAGGAATAACTAAATTAAAAACAAAGGACGGAAGGTATGTAGAAGAGAATAAAGGGCTAGCCGACTGCCTTAATGAATACTTCTGTTCAGTTTTTACAAAAGAAAAAGGAGAAGGACCTCCACTAGAAAGAATGACTATTAAATCGTTTGATGCATGTATCTTTACAGAGGAAGATGTTCTAAGTTTGCTGTCTAAGGTGAAGACAGATAAGTCACAGGGGCCTGATGAGATACACCCAAAATTATTAAAAGAGCTTAGTGGTGAGCTGGCAAAACAGTTAACAGATTTATTTAACCAATCATTAGTAACAGGAGTCGTCCCGGAAGATTGGAAATTGGCAAATGTCGTGCCCATTCACAAGAAAGGTAGTAGGGAGGAATCGAGCAACTATAGACCAGTGAGTCTGACATCAATAGTAGGCAAATTAATGGAAACCCTATTAAAGGATAGGATTGTGGAACATCTAAAATCCCATGGATTACAAGATGAAAAACAACATGGGTTTACTTCAGGGAGATCATGTCAAACAAATCTTATAGATTTTTTTGACTGGGTGAATAAAATAATAGACGGTGGAGGTGCAGTAGACATCGCATATCTAGATTTTAGTAAGGCTTTTGACACTGTCCCACATAGAAGACTTATCAATAAACTGCAGTCATTGAGCATGGACTCCCATATTGTTGAGTGGATTAGGCAGTGGCTGAGGGTTGTAGTCAATGGAGAACATTCAAAACAAGGTAATGTTACCAGTGGGGTTCCACAGGGATCTGTACTGGGACCGATTTTGTTTAATATCTTCATAAGTGATATTGCAAAAGGCCTCGCTGGTAAGGTTTGTCTTTTTGCTGATGACACAAAGATATGTAACAGGGTTGATGTTCCTGGAGGGAAACGCCAAATGGAAAAGGATTTAGGAAAACTAGAAGAATGGTCAGAACTCTGGAAACTGAAATTTAATGTGGATAAGTGCAAGATAATGCACCTGGGGCGTAAAAACCCAAGGGCAGAATATAGAATATTTGACACAGTCCTGACCTCAGTATCTGAGGAAAGGGATTTAGGAGTAATTATTTCAGAAGACTTAAAGGTGGGAAGACAATGTAATAGAGCAGCACGAAATGCCAGCAGAATGCTTGGATGTATAGGGAGAGGTATAAGCAGTAGAAAGAGTGAAGTGCTTATGCCGCTGTACAGAACACTGGTGAGACCTCACTTGGAGTATTGTGCGCAGTACTGGAGGCCATATCTCCAGAAGGATATAGATACTCTAGAGAGAGTTCAGAGAAGAGCTACTAAACTAGTACATGGATTGCAGGATAAAACTTACCAGGAAAGGTTAAAGGACCTTAATATGTATAGCTTGGAAGAAAGAAGAGACAGAGGGGATATGATAGAAACTTTTAAATACATAAAGGGAATCAACTCGGTAAAGGAAGAGAGCATATTTAAAAGAAGAAAAACTACCACAAGAGGACACAGTTTTAAATTAGAGGGGCAAAGGTTTAAAAGTAATATAAGGAAGTATTACTTTACTGAGAGAGTAGTGGATGCATGGAATAGCCTTCCTGCAGAAGTGGTAGCTGCAAATACAGTGAAGGGGTTTAAGCATGCATGGGATAGGCATAAGGCCATCCTTCATATAAGATAGGGCCGGGGGCTATCCATAGTATTCAGTATATTGGGCAGACTAGATGGGCCAAATGGTTCTTATCTGCCGACACATTCTATGTTTCTATGTTTAATTTGGGTCGAGGATCGTCCAGTGTCTTGGCGGACAGCCAATTGGATCCTCCGGCTCAGTGCTGATGAAATGTTTTTCGGTCTTCCACTTGACTTTTTTTGTTCCATAACCCTCAGGATCATTTAAGAAATTCCAAATGACTGTCTTACTGCGTCCCACCTCAGCAGCGATGGCGCACTGAGAGACCCTGCTTATGCAGTTGTCACGGCCTCGGTGTGTGCCGCAACATTTTCACCGGTGGCAACTTGTTTTTATGCATGTGTGTGCGCTTTCCCTTTTAGGAGGTTTCCTTTCCCTGCTTTGGTGTGCACTGGGTTAAGGTGTGCTTGGTAGGTGTGGTGGAGCCTGAGTGTCAGTTTGGTTTGTTTGTCAGCTTGGTGTGGAGCTCTGCTCCTGAGCTGAATGATTCTGTTTGTGTGAGCTATCCTTATTTGTTATTTTGTATTTCTTGCTTTGTCTGTTGTCCCCTCCGGTGTGTTTCTGTCATTCCTCCCCCCACCTGTGTATGCAGTTATGGTGCGGGTTTTGCTTGGAGGTTTGATTGTTGTATGAGGCTCCGAAAGGGGCGGGCCTTCACGGAGGGGTTTAAGCAAAGACTCGCCTGTGGGCTTTTCCAGCTTGGAGCCACCTTCCATCATGGCTACGACAGGTAAGTGAGGATTGCATAGTTATGTTACTGTGTAACTTACCTGCCGTACTGTTTAGCCCATGGCCTTCTATCCTGCTTGCCACTGGGCCGTTTGAGACACCATTCATCCGTGGTGCTGGATAAATAGGTGGTCTCTGCCCTGTCATTAGGCCTAGGGTTTTGTAGGGATAGTACTGTCAAAGATTGGTGAGCATGAGCCCCCTTACCTTCTGAGGCGGCTCATGCGGTAGGAGTCTAAGGTGAGTTCAGGGTTGTGCTAGGTGGTGACCTGTTCCCTGTTCCTTCCTATCTGGCATTGCAGTCTCTGCCTTTGCACGGTGGGGGGTTTTCCCCACTCCCCGCCGTGACAGCAGTTCAACAACCCGACCACGTTCAAAAAGGGAGAGTTTTTTTTGCCTTTGCCATCACGACGTGCGACTACCTGACAGAAAATGACAATGAATCCACATCTTTGCACAGATTTGGCCTTTTAAAAGGCATGTGGTCCTAAAATTTGGATCAGCTGAAAAACAGCCTGTTTCAGTTTAATCGTTATTTTCAATTAATTGAATGCTCAAAAAATGTTTTGTCACTCTCATTTCTTCTTGTTGCATGTTGAAGCCCTACTTGGAACCTTGTTAAGATCCAACAATGTAAAATATGTTTTGCCATTTTTCAAGTGGTCTTAAACTTTTGATCAGGACTGTATTTGGATGAGGAATGGGGCCTTGGTGTAGTAGATCCGACCTCAGAGGCAAAAGAAAGGGGGCTTCTAGGCTGAGTGACTTCATTAAAGCAAACCAGCTTCTTTTGGACAAGAAGGGGCCCACCAAGTTCAGGGTGCATTTATCTTTCAGGAATTTTTGAAGGACCCTGGGAATTAGAGGAATGGGTGGAAACGCATAGACTAGGTGTGTTGTCCAGTCTCGATTGAATGCGTCCACTGCTGTTGGGCAATCCCTCGGCTTTAGAGAAAATAATTGATTCACTTGGTGGTTTCCTCGTGATGCAAATAGATCTATTGACGGCCTCATCACGCTTGTTGATTGGGGAAAGGGGGTAGGTATTAGATATTTTATTTAAGCTACAGGGGTTTCACTATTGTGAGGGGGCACTAAATGGACATTCTACTTGCAGGTATTAAGGGGACATTACTATGTGGGAGTACAAATGGGACTGGGTGTGTATGGACTGGCTTTGATAGGCGTTAGAGCCGAGGCTTAGTGTTAAAAAATGACCGTGGAACGCTTATTGCGCCACTGATATTGTCACTGATTAAAGACAATTGTATGAAAACAACTAGCACAGCTAGCAAAAGAAAGCAGTTCCCAATGGAAGCAGCCTGTGCCATGTACAATAGCCCATGCCCAGGACACCCTTTAAAAAAAATAAAATAAAAAAATCTAGAAAAATAATGGATGTCTTACATTTTATCGAATGGATTTGTTACACAGCAGTTCTGCAGAATAAAAAATAAATAAAAATAAAGTACCAACATACTGGGACAGAACATAAATACTGTTATTTATATAGTACCCTAAAGAGAAGACAATCAAGACAAACATTAACATAAAACATTAAAGACTTTACAAGTATTTCATGTAGAATAAAAGACTTTATTCACAATAGAATTTTACAAATATAATTATTATAAATTGTGCATTTTAGTCTATTTCATAACCCTCAACTTTAAGATTCTTATAAAGATGAAATGTAAAAAACTAATTTCAATGCAAAGAAGGACCCATATGGTGCCACTACCTAAACGGATTTGCCATTAATGGAAAAAAATAAAAATGCTTAGTCATTAGTTTCAAATTCACTTACAAATTTACGGCCAAAAGATGGCAGCACTTCCAAGTGCAGCAAAGCTGGTAGTTTATTCACCAATGTGTGGGCAATGTTTCAGCTTGCACAGAGCCTATAGATTTGAAAAAAAAAAGCTCTCTATGAGCCGAGATGTTGCACATATATAGGTGAACCAAGTACCAGTTTTGCATCAAAATCATTTTTGTAGTGCTGCTACCTTCTGGGGTTTTTTGCACCCTTTTTTCATATGTATGGTGCTGCTTTCTTATGCTTTCCACTTACAAATTTATGTAGGACCATACTTGGTTAAATTCAAAAGCAGTAAAAACAGACCAGATCTTAATGGGAATCTGCCACCACTTTTTGTGGTCCTCTAATGTCTTTTATGTCTGCCTCCTGTGTAGTTTTTGGGAAGTTTACATTTTATTAAAGGCAGTGCTCACATCACTCATGGTATTCATGAACTGTAGGATCACCCTGCCCTTCAGAAGCTGATTGACAGATTTTTCCGTATGTGCAGTGGTAGGAAAAAAAAAAAATGTCACTCAGCAGTGGAAGGGTGGGTTAAGCAAACAATTCATGACGACCGCTATGAGTGCTGCAACTACTAAAGTGTTAACTGCTCAAACTATACAACAGGCAGAGATACGTGTAGGAGACAATACTGCAATCAGCGTGTCTGACACTAGAGCATGCTTCCTTAAGAGGAAAGCATAAAAGTGGTGACCGATTCCCCTTAAAGGGGTTGTTGATATTCTGGGGGTCTTTTGGCTGCCCCCCATCATAGTCAGACCTAAGGTGGGAAGCATACTTACCTCTACCCCATACCACTGGGTCCTGGCTCCTTCTCTTCCCGATTGATAGAATGCAAGGGGGGGTAGGTCAATGCTGCAGCATCAAACGAGAATTTGACAGCAAGGAACTCAAGCGCTGCAGTGACGGCAGGGGAGCAAAGGAGCCTTACCCAAATCGGGGTGCAGGTAAGTATGCTTCTTTCTGCAGGTCCAGCCATGAGGACAGGCCTCCCAAAAGAACCTCAGAAAATGAACAACCCAGAGATTGATGGCATTGAAACAAATATACCTCCTTATATACTGTATTTGAAAAGGTTGCTGCATCAATTTACTAATTTTCTTTTGAAGGAAAACGATATCATAAATGGGAGTAATCGGATATTAACCTGCAGAGCGGTGACTGCACGAACATCCTCCGTCAGAAATACAATGCAGGATACCGAGATATGCTGGGGTATACATGAAACCGAGTCTGCAGTGAGAGGTTATTTCAGACAAGAGCATGAATCCTCCTGACAAGTCCACCATGGAGAATGTTTAATAATATCACATGAAGAAATTGCTCTTTTGTAAACTTTAAAAGGTAGACACTTTTTGTCATAATGTCACCGATTAGTCAGGCTTCAATTTACAGTGAAACCAAACAATTTTTAAGTTAGTAATGTAATGCCTGGGGATACAATTATGGGATCTTGGACACTACTACTTGCAGATAATAAATCTAAAAGTACTTGTGCTTGTCATTTGGTTTGTTATAGCACTGAAGCAAGTAAACCATATATAGTTAATGTATAATAGACTAAGGTTCTATGCAAGCGCTACATACATCATGCCAAGAATCCGATCCCACCCAATGCCTTCTTGGCTCTAGGTATGTACAACTCATGCACAGAGCCATAATCCAGTTGTGTACACCAAGAAGACTAAGCATTATAATAAACAGAGCTGCTGCAAGGTAGAACATAAGCAGCAGAACCATTATAGAAGCGTATTACATGCCTCCTGCAGATTCTGTGAAGAGAGGTAAAATACCTCGAGGAAATCTTCTTTACACAATACAATGTTATTTCAGCTGCTATCACACAGAGCATGTTTCACAGACTGAACACTGACCTAAGGGTGTCTGCCCGCCATGCAGATTTATGTGCAGAAAACCCGCATGAAATCTGCACCAAAAAACAACAACAAATCTGTACTATTTGAACGTTTTTTTTTGTATGGTTTTTGGTGCGGATTTTCTCTAGATCTCACCCTTTCATTAAAAAGAGTGAAATGCGCACAAAAAAAAATCCAACAACTGACATGCTGCAGATTTAGCGTTTTTCTAAATTGAAAAAACACGCGTAATCAACAACGGGTGCAGCCACCCTAAGGGTGGTGTCATACACAGCTTTTAGTGGCAGTTTTAGGGTACTTTCACACTAGCGTTAGAAGAATTCGGCAGGCAGTGCCATTGCCGGAACTGCCTGCCGAATCCAGAAATCCGTATGCAAACGGATATCATTTGTTTCCGGATCTGTCTGACAAATGCATTGAAATACCGGATCCATCTCTCCGGTGTCATCTGATCCGGTATTAATTTTTTTCTCATGGTCTGTGCATGCGCAGACTGGAAAACCGGATCTGTCAATGTGGCAATTTCCTGAACACTTGGTGCCAGATCCAACATACATTTCAATGGAAACTAATGCCAGATCCGGCAAGTGTTTTCCGGAATTTTGGACGGAGAAAATACTGCAATTTTTTCCGGCCAAATACCGTAAAAGGGACGGAACGAAAGACATCCTGATGCATACTGAACGGATTGCTTTCCATTCAGAATGCATTAGGACAAAACTGAAGGTTTTTTTTCCCCGGTATTGAGCCCCTATGACGGAACTCAATACCGGAAAACTTTTAACGCTAGTGTGAAATTACCCTTAGATGCAGTGTTTTGAGCCCAAACCAGAAATGGGTCAATAGGGAATGAAAAAGATAAAAGGGAGGGCTTCTCCTTTCCTGCTGGATCCAATCTTGACTTTGGCTCAAAAAATTGCCTCAAAAATTTTACAATGTAGCTCAATGCGCATTTTACAGCAATCCTGTGACCGTTGCACAGGAAATGAAGCAAATGAGACCACAGGACATGCCAGTCTTTTGACACAGATGGTTTTCTGAAACAGACAAACATGTCTGTGCCTTGGTAGTTCGGGACCTCACTGAATGGCATTGCAGGCCACAGGCTGTGCACCTCTGCTCTAGAGGAATAGGTTATATAACTCAAATCAAGAAACAGTCACATTGGTGATTTAACTCCACACCTGGCCATAAACGGTCTTGGTAGCTGCTTATGATTTGGAAATACCAGAGCCTAACAGATCCAACCACAATATCATTTTACACAGGTTTCATTTGTGAAATGGATTGTACAAACTGATGGATTTGAAAAAAATTTGCATCATCTTTTTCTTTATTTTAGAAAAACACTGAACACCACCGAAGCCCATAGAGAATGTTTTGGGAACCGATTTGCCAGCTTCATCCACTTAAAAATGCCCACTTGGAGGTGTAAAGTAACATCGGCATGCTATAAAGGCAGGATATAAAATAACTGAAGACAAACAGACATGACATTTGGAGCTTTCTTCTTTAAAGGTTAAGTTAATCATCACCAGCATAATTTGTATTAATATAAATTGCGGTAAAGGGGCAAGTCTCAGAAGGCAAAAGGGACCTTTCTAATATTGACCCCCATCGATCAGATATTGATGACCTTATCCTAAATATAGTGCAAAAGAGAGTTAGGCTGGAATTAGACCAGCAGATGTGGCTGCTGAATGTTGGAAAGGAAACATTGCTTCCTGCTCATCAGTGGAGGAGACCAATGCCATTATATGGAGAGATCTCCGCCACAGTATAGCCCGATTAACGAATGTTTGAACGTTCATTGGGTAATTGGCGGCACTTTTAGGGCTGTATTACACAAGCAGATCATCGCTGTTACTACAAATGCTTGTTACACATGCTGTATTACACAAGCAGTAACGACTGTTACTACAAATGCTTGTTAGCGAGAATCTTCCGATCTGCAGGTGTAATACAGCCCTTAGACCAGCAACTCCATTCTATCTTTGTGCATAAAGCAGTGTGCTGCTACTTATAGTCCTTGTTTGCTATCCTAAGGATAGGTCATCAATATTATACTCCTGAAAAACACCTCAGGGTCCATTCACACATCCGTGCGGATCCACAAAACACGGACAACGGCAATGTGCGTTCTGCATTTTGCGGACCGCACATTGCCGGCACTATTAGAATATGCCTATTCTTGTCCAATTGCGGACAAGAATAGGGCATGTTCTATTTTTTTCGGGAACGGAAATGCGGACCCGGAAGTGCAGGTCCGCATTTCCGGATCAGGGCCGCACATCGTCCGGCCCCATAGAAATGAATGGGTCCGCAATTCCGTTCCACAAAATGCGAAACAAAATTGCGGATGTGTGAATGGAGCCTAAAGAAGGGGCTATGCATCGAATCACTTATAATTCTCTTGATTGATAAGACATATGGGGATAGTTAGGATCTCCCTTGTGCCTGAAAAGCAGCATTAAAGGGGTTATCTGACACCTGAAATGTCCCCCCATATGCCCGGGCACTCACACACATTGTACTTGCCTCGCTCCCAGGCACCTGTGTCGCTTCTAATGCCCACACGGCCGCCACTACTTCATATTTGTGGATAAAAAAAAAATCCGGCGTCGGGCGGGATGCAGCAAATAGCAGGCGGTGACAAGCTACCCTAGCATCACCCGCTGTTGACCGCCACATTTCCCTCCCCCTTCTAGAGCCATGCGGGATCTAGAAGCGACATGGATGCCAGGGAGCAAGGTCAGTACATTGTATCTGAGGGGTCCGGGTATATGGGGGGTGGATGGCATTTCACTTTTTAACTGTGACTTTTGCACGGACTGCCGGAGGATAAATTTGGCGCATCCTCCACCAGTGCAGAGGCTATCAAGATCAGCACAGAAAGCATCAGTCTTGATAAATCTCCCCCATAGTTTCCAAAGACAACTGGACTAGGTTAGCAGCAGTGTGTACTTTTGAATGCAAAGCATGTCACTTTCTGCCACAGATTTCACGCTTTTCAGTGTAGAGGGTGTAAAACCCACATACAGATTTTGCTGTGGATTTGCTGTGAAATCGGCTGGTGAATGTGTTGGATTGCTCCCCTGCGTGTCGAGATACGCTGTACGGAATGAAAACCCAAAATTTCAAAATACAATAAAGAGATGGCAATTATATTGCACAGCTGCTTCTTATGAATGTGGAAGTAATGAGATCACCCAAAAATTATCCATAAATTGTAAGGAATTTCATTAGATATTACTTTCTGCAGCTGATCCCATATCCCTATACTATAACTCCTTTAATGGATACACAAGATGATAACTTCATTAATTCAGTCTCCACTTAAAGGGGTTATCCAACTTATTTAAAAAAAATTCACCCTGCCGGCAACTGTGATAAAATATTTTAAAAAGTATACTTAGGCGTTTTTTGCCCACTGCTCCAATCCTTCCTGCTGTTGCAGCTGTGATGTTATATTTGGTTACAGTGATAACATGCCCTTATACACTGAACCCTGCTGCAGCCAATCACTGGCATATAGCACATGACACTGAGGACAGTGATTGGCTGCAGTGGTCATGTGGAGTATACCGGCATGTCATCACTGCAGCCCCACAAACAAAGCTCATTCGGGGGGATCAAAGTGGAAACGTGCGAATCAGAGGAAGATGAAAAGGGTAAGTATACAATTTTGAATTTTTGTCATAACTGCTGGCTGGAGGGATTTTGGTCAGTAACTCCAGCAGCCCCTTTAATATAAGTTAAAAAAAAGAAAAAAAAAGTGCATCACTCAATTTGGGCATCACTCTCCAATTTCAAGAACATATAACCTGATATTTGGGAGTATGCACAGATTATCAGTTTAGCCAATAGCAGGCCGCGATGGGGACGAGCTTCCCTAGCGTCAGAAGTGATGCAGGTGTTGGGTTAAGTATAACCTGTATGAGGTTCCCGGACATTTTGGGGGCCATTATAGGGGTTGGATAAACCCTTTAAGTAGCTACGATACAGAAATATTGCTTTTTCATTAGACTTAAGAACAGTGTGATAAATGAATAAGTAATCAGAGAAACTAATCTCACAGTCTTTATGCAATTCATTGGTGTTAGGCTAACCGTGTTTAATAAATGAACAAAAAAGAGGAGACAATCCATGTGATCTTTGGACAAAAAACACAGATTTGCCATTTGCGTATTTTACCAAAGATGATCCATACGTTTGTTTTTCACATGGCTGCTGAAGGAAAAGGCTCTCCGCAAAGTTTATGTGCAGTGGTACTCCATTCTGTGGCTACCGTAGGGAGGGACACAAGGCATGTTTTAATGCACTTTATATTGCAAATCTCACTTATTCTTCAAGAACAAGAGGACTATACAAAAAATGTAGGTCCCAGAAACCCCTTTAATAGTTCAATGGAAGTTACACAGTAGCTGACAGAGGTTTAGATTTTCTATTGTAAAGTGATACGGCCATGAGACAGTCTTAGGCTACATTCCCACGAATGTGTGCTATCCGCATCCGTATGTCCGTTCCGTAGCCTCGAAAAAAAAGTAAATACAACGTCCTATTCTTGTCCGTTTTGCGGACAAGGATAGGCATTGTTACAATGGATCCGCAAAAAAATGGATGCCATACGGACGTCATCCTTTTTTTGCAGAACCGCAATTTGCGGACCGCAAAACACATACGGTCGAGTGAATGTAGCCATATAATGCTAAAAGTGAACAAAATTTATCATTTCTTTTTTAGGTTCAAAAGCCTAGATATAAATTAGGAGCTCTGCATCAAAAAAACAAAGCTCTGACCACTATAAAGATGTATTATGAAAGTAATCTGCGCAGAATTTGGAATAAAGAAAAGGTAGACACTCACATTAAGAGAAGTCTGCAAAGCAGAACACCAGCTGTAGAACCCTATGTAATGGAGGTTCAGGGCTTTGGTAGGCAGCCCCTCAGAAAAAGCTGTCCATGATGGAGCTTCTGAGCAGCTTTCCTACAACCAGTGCTGTACAGCCTGCATGGTATGTTCAGACCGGGCGGATACTCTCTGGATTTTCCATTCGAATTTTGAAGGTGGAAAATGTGCAGCATATTTCTAGTGATGAGCGGCAGGGGCAATATTCGAATTCGCGATATTTCATGAATATTTGGTAGAATATTCGTCATATATTCGCGAATTCGAGATTATTTTCTTGATCGCGAAAAATCAGCAATATTTTATTTCGCGTGTAATATTCCGCGTGGGTCACTTTTGCTACATTTTTCAAGCTGCTAGAAGTTTCCTGAGGCTGGAGAAAATGGTTTGCACGGCAGAACATTAAAAATGGCTTTATATGCAGATAGAGTGCTCCAATATATTCGCGATTGCGAAATCAGCACTAATGATGCAAATATTTTGGTGCAATATGTGCAACTTCACATTTTAACAGGTCTGACTACATATTAGTGATTGGTGGTCTAAGTATTGCTGTGAACTTGTGACATCACAGCACTATGTATGTATGTATGTATGTATGTATGTATGGACAGCAGAACCAGCTACACTATACCACTATCTAACCTACACTGACTATCTGTATTATATATAGAAGATAACTAATGTAATGACACAGGAAATCAGAGAGCACGGCAATGACACTGCTGTCTCTCTCAGATCTGCCAAATACTGCATACAAGGGCTGCTTATATAGTAAGGGGTAGGCAACTTTCCTATTGGTTGCTAGGGATGTTGCTAAGCTGTGACAAAGAGTGAGGTTACTGATGAAAAAAAAATCTAGAATATTCGAAATTACGAATATATATCACTATATTCTAAATATTTGCAAATTCTCGAAGTGCTGATATTAACTATTCAAATATTCGCACCCAACACTACATATTACAGTAGCAGCAAAACAGATGAGATTTTAAATCTGCAGCATGTCAATTATGTTGCGGATTTTCACCCTTTGCAAAAATGTAACTCATGTGGATTTGCCACTCGATTTACATCTCTTGTGGAGTACCTTCTTATATACACTAGCAAGAAAAAGTATGTGAACCCTTTGGAATGATATGGATTTCTACACAACTTGGTCATAAAATGTGATCTGATCTTCATCTAAGTCACAACAATAGACAATCACAGTCTGCTTAAACTAATAACACAGAATTAAATGTTACCATGTTTTTATTGAACACACCATGTAAACATTCACAGTGCAGGTGGAAAAAGTATGTGAATCCCTAGACTAATGACATCTCCAAGAGCTGATTGGAGTGAGGTGTCAGCCAACTGGAGTCCAATCAATGAGAGGAGATTGGATGTGTTGGTTACAGCTGCCCTGCCCAATAAAAAAAAAAAACACACACCAGTTCTGGGTTTGCTTTTCACAAGAAGCATTGCCTGATGTGAATGATGCCTCGCACAAAAGAGCTCTCAGAAGACCTACGATTAAGAATTGTTGACTTACATAAAGCTGGAAAGGGTTATAAAAGGATCTCCAAAAGCCTTGCTGTTCATCAGTCCACGGTAAGACAAATTGTCTATAAATGGAGAAAGTTCAGCACTGCTGCTACTCTCCCTAGGAGTGGCCGTCCTGTAAAGATGACTGCAAGAGCACAGCGCAGACTGCTCAATGAGGTGAAGAAGAATCCTATAGTGTCAGCTAAAGACTTACAAAAGTCTCTGGCATATGCTAACAACCCTGTTAGCGAATCTACGTAAAATACTAAACAAAAATGGATTTCATGGGAGGATACCCCAGAGGAAGCCACTGCTGTCCCAAAAATACATTGCTACATGTTTACAGTTTGCACAAGAGCACCTGGATGCTCCACAGCAGTACTGGCAAAATATTCTGTGGACAGATGAAACCAAAGTTGAGTTGTTTGGAAGAAACACAACACTGTGTGGAGAAAAATAGGCACAGCACACCAACATCAAAACCTCATCCCAACTGTGAAGTATGGTGGTGGGGGCATCATGGTTTGGGGCTGCTTTGCTGCGTCAGGGCCTGGACGGATTGCTATCATCGAAGGAAAAATGAATTCAAGTTTATTAAGACATTTTGCAGGAGAACTTAAGGCCATCTGTCCACCAGCTGAAGCTCAACAGAAGATGGGTGTTGCAACAGGACAACGACCCAAAGCATAGAAGTAAATCAACAACAGAATGGCTTAAAACAGATAAAAATACGCCTTCTGGAGTGGCCCAGTCAGAGTCCTGACCTCAACCCGATTGAGATGCTGTGGCATGACCTCAAGAAAGCGATTCACACCAGACATCCCAAGAATATTGCTGAACTGAAACAGTTCTGTAAAGAGGAATGGTCAAGAATTACTCCTGACCGTTGTGCACGTCTGATCTGCAACTACAGGAAACGTTTGGGTGAAGTTATTGCTGCCAAAGGATGTTCAACCAGTTATTAAATCCAAGGGTTCACATACTTTTTCCACCTGCACTGTGAATGTTTACATGGTGTGTTCAATAAAAACATAGTAACATTTAATTCTGTGTGTGTTATTAGTTTAAGCAGACTGTGATTGTCTATTGTTGTGACTTAGATGAAGATCAGATCACATATTATGACCAATTTGTGCAGAAATCCATATAATTCCAAAGGGTTCACATACTTTTTCTTGCAACTGTAGTAGCAATGGTACTTACTCTTCTGCGATTGATATTCTCGAAGAGAGAATGGGCCAGTTGTACATCCACACCAGAAAGGACAACAGCCAAAACATAGTGGTTGAATGGGGATTAACACGGCAATGTCCCCCTAGGAGGGTACAATTTGTGAGAATGTGGCAACTATCCCTGACTCCCTGGTGACCCAGTTTCACTTACCCTTCTACAGTATTTAGGACACTATGGTGGTTTAGTTTTTTTTTTTTTAACAGCTTCTATTGCCTCTGCTACCTTCATGTACTAGAGAAAGTGAATATTCCCCGCTTCAGTAGAAGCATCTGCCAGCCCAATGACTGAAACAAATGCTTTTTATTCTATAAAGCAAATCAATATCACGGAAGCTGATTCAATGACACCAATGAGCGGTCAGTGAAAGGGAAAAATTCCCTTAAAAACATAATACAGACAGACATTTGGTTTCAGTAAGGCGGACATACTCGTCCATGGAATGTGGTCATGAAATTACCCAGATATTCGGCAAATCTGCAATACATATGTGTTCCGAAAACACCCCAGAACATAACCTCATAAACCTGGTTTACAAACGGTGAAAAATCACATGAAATAGTCTACTAGAAAGGACAAGCGACAGTTTGCCCTAAGAAAATAATCTGAACATTTTATTTTGCAACACCTGGATTGTCTATAGATCAGATATATATATAATCTAGTCTTATAATCAAAATACTTTAAGAACAGCTTCATTGAACAGATTAGATGGCTATTAATTTAACACAGATTAATAACAAAAAAACAAGAAAGTTGGACCACTGCCAAAAAAAATAGTCATGTCTGCATGGAACAAAGTCATCTCTATAGAAATTACAGTTCGGAATATTTTACCAAAGAAAACCCGCATAAGAGGAAGATGTCACAGTTACACAATTTGTCCTCCGTGAGACAAATCAGATTCACATATAACTGGAAAGGAAAAGAAATCGCTCTTTATACTAATCATTATGGCTTTTTGCAACATGGCAAAATATTACAGCTTAAAGCAGACAATCTCCTCACAGAGGAGGAAGGATCTTTGCAGTCAAATGAAAGGAAAAAGGAGTTGGTAAAGAAAAGTGCAGACTGTTCTATTCTATATGGCCAAGGATGGTTGTCTAACTCTAAATGGAATGTCCAAGAAGAAAGGTGCTTTTAATTCACAGCAACTGGTTAGGTCACAAAGGAACGGCTCTAGAATCACCCAGGAGTCTTAAAGTAAACGTGACAGACTGCAAAAAGGTTGCTTCACAACTTCAGAAGAAAAAGAAATGGTTAATAGACATGAAGAAGAGTGCTCTGTCCTGATCGGACTGTTGCAGGAATGCAGTGAATTTCCGGTATATGAGGCAATTCGTGTCTCTTATTACTCTAGGGTTTCTATCGTTCTGTCAGCCTTTTGGATAATGGGGAGTGGATGTGCCTCAGTATTGAAAATCCAATGTTCTAATGGAAGAAGATCATCGTCGGAAAATAATAAGTAGAGATACCTGAAACGGCAAAAAAGGTTGTACATGTTAAGTGTGCCTCTATATATTTACATGGCATAATAAAGAACGACTACCAATTAATAAACTACTGTATACAAATGCCATAATGGAACACTACACCATCAAGGGAGCCGATGTAGATTCCTGCTTAATTTATGCCAGCTTCCTGGCATAGAGTATAGCAAATGTAAAGGACCGGCTACCCTGGGACTGCATCACCCGCTCTGCCTTTTTTTTTTTTTTTAGAGAAGTGGCGAGGGGAAGTAAACTCAATTCTGCCATAGTATTATGGGTTTCATTTTTATGGTGTTCCCTGTGCAGTAAAACTGAACTGTTACCTTCATTCTACACGTCAATGCAATTACAGCAATACCAAATTTACGTAGTTTTTCTTGTGTTTTAATACTTTAAAAAAATGTAAACATTACCATGAATTATCATTGCAGTCTATGGGAGCTTCACTATGTTCCTATGGAGCCCTACCACAGCACTTTTTAAAATAGCCTAGTTACATGTGGGGAGGCAGAGACAGGCTGAGAAGCTGGCCTCTACAGTAAGCCATATTCAATAAAAGTCTAAAGACAGATTATTCTTAGTAACACTCAATTCGAGTGTTGCTATGAGGACACTTTAGAGGCAGTTTAAAAAAAAATAATAATAATTACACAATTCTCAACCCCAATTGCAAAAATGTAGGGGTAAAATGTCAGATGCTGAAATTTAGACATTTTACCATTTCATGAAAAAAATTAACTCCTTTAGAACTTGATATTGGCATAAATACATTAAAAAAAGTGTGAAAGGGCCGCATCTACCATTGTATAGCATTCCCTCTTTTGACAAGAGTCTGCAAACATCTGGGAATGGAGGAGGCCAACAGTTGGAGTTTTGGGAGAGGAATATTGTCCCATTCTTTTCTGATGTAGGATTCTAGCTGCTCAATATTCCTGGGTCTTCTTTGATGGAGTTCTTGTTTCAAGATGCAGAAAATGTTTTCCGTTGGTGAAAGGTCTGGACTGCAGGCAGGCCAGATCAGCGCCCAGACTCTTCTACTGCGAAGCCATGCTGTTGTGTTGGACGCAGTATGCGTTTTAGAATTGTCTTACTTAAATATATAAGGCCTACCCTGAAAGAGACATTGTCTGGATGGCTGCATATGTTGTTCTAAAACCTCTATATATCATTTAGCACTGATAGTGCCTTTACAGATGCCCAAGCCAAAGGCACTAATGCAACCCCATACCATCAGAGATGCAGGCTTTTGTACTGTGTGCTAATAAGAAGCTGGATGGTCTCTCTCCTCTTGATTTGAAATTTGAGAATTTCACATTTTGATCCAAAGAACAGTTTACCACTTTGCCTCAGTCAATTTTAAATGAGCTCTGGTCCAGAGAAGGTGGCAGTGTTTCTGGATTGTGATGACATATCTTTGCATTATACACTGCGTGCAGAATTATTAGGCAAATGAGTATTTTGACCACATCATCCTCTTTATGCATGTTGTCTTACTCCAAGCTGTATAGGCTCAAAAGCCTACTACCAATTAAGCATATTAGGTGATGTGCATCTCTGTAATGAGAAGGGGTGTGGTCTAATGACATCAACACCCTATATTAGGTGTGCATAATTATTAGGCAACTTCCTTTCCTTTGGCAAAATGGGTCAAAAGAAGGACTTGACAGGCTCAGAAAAGTCAAAAATAGTGAGATATCTTGCAGAGGGATGCAGCACTCTTAAAATTGCAAAGCTTCTGAAGCGTGATCATCGAACAATCAAGCGTTTCATTCAAAATAGTCAACAGGGTCGCAAGAAGCGTGTGGAAAAACCAAGGCGCAAAATAACTGCCCATGAACTGAGAAAAGTCAAGCGTGCAGCTGCCAAGATGCCACTTGCCACCAGTTTGGCCATATTTCAGAGCTGCAACATCACTGGAGTGCCCAAAAGCACAAGGTGTGCAATACTCAGAGACATGGCCAAGGTAAGAAAGGCTGAAAGACGACCACTACTGAACAAGACACACAAGCTGAAACGTCAAGACTGGGCCAAGAAATATCTCAAGACTGATTTTTCTAAGGTTTTATGGACTGATGAAATGAGAGCGAGTCTTGATGGGCCAGATGGATGGGCCCGTGGCTGGATTGGTAAAGGGCAGAGAGCTCCAGTCCGACTCAGACGCCAGCAAGGTGGAGGTGGAGTACTGGTTTGGGCTGGTATCATCAAAGATGAGCTTGTGGGGCCTTTTCGGGTTGAGGATGGAGTCAAGCTCAACTCCCAGTCCTACTGCCAGTTTCTGGAAGACACCTTCTTCAAGCAGTGGTACAGGAAGAAGTCTGCATCCTTCAAGAAAAACATGATTTTCATGCAGGACAATGCTCCATCACACGCGTCCAAGTACTCCACAGCGTGGCGGGCAAGAAAGGGTATAAAAGAAGAAAATCTAATGACATGGCCTCCTTGTTCACCTGATCTGAACCCCATTGAGAACCTGTGGTCCATCATCAAATGTGAGATTTACAAGGAGGGAAAACAGTACACCTCTCTGAACAGTGTCTGGGAGGCTGTGGTTGCTGCTGCACGCAATGTTGATGGTGAACAGATCAAAACACTGACAGAATCCATGGATGGCAGGCTTTTGAGTGTCCTTGCAAAGAAAGGTGGCTATATTGGTCACTGATTTGTTTTTGTTTTGTTTTTGAATGTCAGAAATGTATATTTGTGAATGTTGAGATGTTATATTGGTTTCACTGGTAAAAATAAATAATTGAAATGGGTATATATTTGTTTTTTGTTACGTTGCCTAATAATTATGCACAGTAATAGTCACCTGCACACACAGATATCCCCCTAAAATAGCTAAAACTAAAAACAAACTAAAAACTACTTCCAAAAATATTCAGCTTTGATATTAATGAGTTTTTTGGGTTCATTGAGAACATGGTTGTTGTTCAATAATAAAATTAATCCTCAAAAATACAACTTGCCTAATAATTTTGCACTCCCTGTACAGCTTTAGGCCTCTTTCACACTAGCGTTTTTTTTTTTCATCTTGCGGGCCGTTTTTTGCGTTCCGTATACGGAACCATTCATTTCAATGGTTCCGGAAAAAAAAAAACGGAATGTACCCCGTATGCATTCCGTTTCCGTATTTCCGTTTCGTTGAAAGATAGAACATGTCTTATTATTGCCCGCAAATCACGTTCCGTGGCTCCATTCAAGTCAATGGGTCCGCAAAAAAAAACTGAACACATACGGAAATGCATCCGTATGTCTTCCGTATCCGTTCCGTTTTTGCTGAACCATCTATTGAAAATGTTATGCCCAGCCCAATTTTTTCTATGTAATTACTGTATATGCCATACGGAAAAACGGAACGGTACAGAAACAAAAAAACGGAACGGATCCGTGAAAAACAGACTGCAAAACACTGAAATAGCCATACGGTAGTGTGAAAGAGGCCTTAGCTTGCATTTGTGGATTGCAAGTTGAACTGTGTTCATAGACAATGATTTCCAGTACGGAAACATGCCTGTTGTCAATGCAGTTCCACCTGCAGGCTTCCAATATTGACCATCAGCCGTTTGCATACATGTTATTCTCCAGATTCTCTTAATATTTTGATATTATGTACTGTGGATGGTAGGATATTGTCCGTCTTCTCAATTTTACATTGAGGAACATTTTTCTGAAACTCTGCCTCTCTAACATGCTTTTTTTTTTTATACCCAGTCATGACACGTAGTTGCAAATTGCTTTTTTGTTGCCCCTTATTTGAGATACGTTGCTGCCATCAAGATCTAAATTTGTTAATTTTTTTTCATGAAATGGTAAAATATCTTCATTTCAACATCTGATATGTGTTCTATGTTCTATTGTGAATAAAACATGGTTCTGTGAGATTTGCAATTCATTGGATTCGGTTTTCTTTGATTTACATTTTACAGTGTCTCCCAACTTTTGGAATTGGGGTTGCATATTAAAAATGACAGTTAAAAGGTTGACCATCTCCCACAGCAATTTTACTTAAGGTCCCTCAAATGCTCAGCCTACAAAAAAAAAAAAAAAAAAAGCCACTTATCCACTCACCAGCACTAAGGGTCCCATCCATCACATGCACTGCTACAGCCATTCACTGGCCTCTGCAGTCATGTGCTGCTTGGGGTCATATAATCGCTGAGGCCAATGAATGGACGCAACTATGCTGTGACTAGAAGCCGTGGAGGCGGGAGTCTCGGTGTTGAATGGCGCACTGGTGAATAGTTTAAGAGCTTTTATTTTTTTAGGCTAAGCACTTGAAACTCACTTTATAAGGAGAGCGTCACATTTGAACTTGACCACCTAAATGTTACATTTATATTGATTCATTAAATGGTGTGTTCCAAAACATACCTTATAGGACACAATCTAAAATACTGATGTAAAATATGGTCAGACTAACCACAACTCATAAAAGGGGGATGGGGTAGTCATTCCATCAGATACCTTGCATTGGTCACATGTAAGCATTTTCCAGGAAAACTGACAGGGACAAAAATGAAAACCACTAACCTTAATGCATCCTATTGTGAAGACCTGATTCTGACGGAAGCGAGACTGCTCTATGCTGGAACCTTCCAGTATTGTCCTATTATCACATGTATGTGACCATCACACTCCATTGCAACCAATGCTGATCAAAGCTTGTAAGATAGCGGGAAACCCCCCACCAGGAAACAGGAGTCTGAGCTGTGCTACAGCTACAACTTCAGTGACTTATGTGGTTGTATCCTACCTACTGCAGCTGTGCTGTCAGCTGTTTTGTAGCCTAAGCTTTCTGATGTACATGGTCAGGCTATTCTTAGAAATGTCCCCTGATAAACGGTAACCTTGAGAAACTAATCAGGATGTAGGATTTACTGGAATATGGAGATCTGTTTTGTTGGATTTTTAATCTTGAATTGGACAGCCCAATTTTATTATTTTTTCGGCCCTATATTGCACCTCTCATCATTCTTGCATGTGTGCAGGTAGACACGTGATAAGAGGGTCTATCACATGTCACTTGGAGGTTCTAGCACGGGGCCACCCTCATCTGAAAGCGCACTCCATCAGCATCAGGGTGCATTAGGGCCAGTGGTTCTCCATCGTTTTTGGGGACAGCAGGGGTTTTTGCATTAACGTTTGTGTCCTATGGTTAAATTTAAGAAATCAAAATAAATGATGTTTTAGGTATTTTGCCAGTCAGTGCTTTATCTGTATCAGTGATGTGTTACATTTGAATATATTTAGGAGAAAAATTAGCTGTTTAAAATATAGAAAAAAAAAGAAACACACACACAATTGACCTCCAATTAAAATGATTGCGAATACAACTTGTGCTGTCACCACGCTCAGTAGTCAATTGCTTCACATTATTCAACCCTTTTCCGCTCTAGTGTCATGAAACACTATTAGAATGTCAAGAGTGTTAATGGTCTGTGTTCATCTGCGCTGCTGCTTAGCATTAATTACCCTCTTGATCACTGTCCGTACTTACTTGAGGGTCTCCGCAAGGTAAAAACTTTGCTGCACATCATCATGAGCAGGATGGGGAGCATAAACATCCCGGATGCCAGAATAGCCGCCTTCCACTCTGCAGTACTTTTCCAATGCCTGACAAGCACAAGAAGACAATCACACTGCAGCACATGAATCTACTGTCAATGTTTCGATTAGCCTGAAAATCCAATTACCTTGCACATTTCTGCCAATTGAAAGCACCTTGTTGCAATGAATATGGGCATGGTTTCAATTTACAAAGACGGATAAGAAAGAGAGGAAGATGTATGCGGCTTCACTTTGGGCAGTGAGTCAATTAACATTGCCAGGTTTCGGTGACACTTTGGATTTACAGCTGTACATATTAGAGCATTAGTATAATAAGATTCACTGAAACGCATACAAGTTCCTATTAAAAAGCTAATTTTAAAATATTGAATCTCAATTTATGCACATGCCTATTACTGAATATTTTGTCGTATGATTGAGAATATGTACCTTTACTTTGTACACAGTAAAATTTCACTCCACTTCTACAGCCTTATTTGTGCAAGACAAATAGACTTGCCGTTAAAGGGGTTGTCAGAGTTATTTTTTTGTTCTTTGTAGGTTTCCAACTAGGAAAATTAAAGGACTACAATTGACTCCCTTTATCTCCGGTGGCTGGTTTCTCAGATATCACTGAGGGTCACATGACCTGTGATGTCAGCTTCTCTCCCTGCTCTGATGATGATTCGTGCACAAAGCCTGAAAAGATCAGATGTGTCTGTACACCAGACGCCACTGGGCTGGCCACGGCCCCCCTGCTCTGCGTCTCCCTCCCACTGGATACTTCAGGAAAGATTAACCCCTTCAGGAGCACAGACTCAGGGCTGAAGGCTTTACTGAGTAGCTGCAGGCAGCGAGGAGACTAATGCTGGACACAGGAGCTGACAGACTAGATGAGTTCTGCACAAGAACAAGTAGGGAGAAGAGCCTGGGTGTATCAGCAGTGTCATTGTACAGCTGGGACTTGTAGTCCTACAAATACAACATGCTGCTGGGTCTCCCAGTAGGCAGACAGGTCACTCAGGGCAGCACTTATATTTACTCCCTTTACAGAGCAGGGGGGGAGAAGGGGGGGGGGTCAGAGATTGTTGTTATTGCAGGTAAACAAATGGCCAGAAGAGAACCAGGGAAATTATTATATTTCCTAATTTTTTACCTAAAAAACTCTCTTAGCTTAGTTATATATTGCTGCCCATCAGATTTACAGTGCTATATATTTTTTCTTCATAACTCGGACAACCCCTTTAACCGCCTCCGGACCGCCTAATGCAGGATCGCGTTCCGGAGGCGGCAGCTCCAGGCAGAATCACGCATCTATGCGTCATCTCTCAAGACGCGAGATTTCCTGTGAACGCGCGCACACAGGGGCGCGCGTTCACAGGATCGGAAGGTAAGTGAGTGGATCTGCAGCCTGCCAGCGGCGATCGTTCGCTGGCAGGCTGTAGATGCGATTTTTTTTAACCCCTAACAGGTATATTAGACGCTGTTTTGATAACCGCGTCTAATATACCTGCTACCTGGTCCTCTGGTGGTCCCTTTTGCTTGGATCGACCACCAGAGGACACAGGCAGCTCAGTAATAAGTAGCACCAAACACCACTACACTACACCCCCCCCTGTCACTTATTAACCCCTGATCACCCCCCTGTCATTGATCACCCCCCTGTAAGGCTCCATTCAGACGTCCGTATGTTTTTTACAGATCCACGGATACATGGATCGGATCCGCAAAACACATACGGACGTCTGAATGGAGCCTTACAGGGGGGTGATCAATGACAGGGGGGTGATCACCCCATATAGACTCCCTGATCACCCCCATGTCATTGATCACCCCCCTGTAAGGCTCCATTCAGACTTTTTTTGGCCCAAGTTAGCGGAAATTGTTTTTTTTTTCCTTACAAAGTCTCATATTCCACTAACTTGTGTCAAAAATAAAATCTCACATGAACTCACCATACCCCTCACGGAATCCAAATGCGTAAAATTTTTTAGACATTTATATTCCAGACTTCTTCTCACGCTTTAGGGCTCCTAAAATGCCAGGGCAGTATAAATACCCCACATGTGACCCCATTTTGGAAAGAAGACACCCCAAGGTATTCCGTGAGGGGCATATTGAGTCCATGAAAGATTTAAATTTTTGTCTTAAGTTAGCGGAAAGGGAGACTTTGTGAGAAAATAAAAAATAAAAATCTATTTCCTCTAACTTGTGCCAAAAAAAAAAAAATTCGATGAACTCGCCATGCCCCTCATTGAATACCTTGGGGTGTCTTCTTTCCAAAATGGGGTCACATGTGGGGTATTTATACTGCCCTGGCATTTTAGGGGCCCTAAAGCGTGAGAAATAGTCTGGGATCCAAATGTCTAAAAATGCCCTCATAAAAGGAATTTGGGCCCCTTTGCGCATCTAGGCTGCAAAAAAGTGTCACACATGTGGTATCTCCGTACTCAGGAGAAGTTGGGCAATGTGTTTTGGGGTGTCATTTTACATATACCCATGCTGGGTGAGATAAATATCTTGGTCAAATGCTAACTTTGTATAAAAAAAAAAAATGGGAAAAGTTGTTTTTTGCCGAGATATTTCTCTCACCCAGCATGGGTATATGTAAAAAGACACCCCAAAACACATTGCCCTACTTCTTGTGAGTACGGCGATACCAGATGTGTGACACTTTTTTGCAGCCTAGGTGGGCAAAGGGGCCCACATTCCAAAGAGCACCTTTCGGATTTCACAGGGCATTTTTTACAGATTTTGATTTCAAACTACTTCTCACGCATTAGGGCCTCTAAAATGCCAGGGCAGTATAACTACCCCACAAGTGACCCCATTTTGGAAAGAAGACACCCCTAGGTATTCCGTGAGGAGCATGGCGAGTTCCTAGAATTTTTTATTTTTTGTCACAAGTTAGCGGAAAATTATGATTTTTTTTTTTCTTACAAAGTCTCATATTCCACTAACTTGTGACAAAAAATAAAAGTTGGGCAATGTGTTTTGGGCTGTCATTTTACATTTACCCATGCTGGGTGAGAAATATCTCGGTCAAATGCCAACTTTGTATAAAAAAATGGGAACGGAGTTGCTGGCAGTGGGGCGGGGGAACGGAGTTGCTGGCAGTGGGGCGGGGGAACGGAGTTGCTGGCACGGGGGCGGGGAAACGGAGTTGCTGGCACGGGGGCGGGGAAACGGAGTTGCTGGCACGGGGGCGGGGAAACGGAGTTGCTGGCACGGGGGCGGGGAAACGGAGTTGCTGGCACGGGGGCGGGGAAACGGAGTTGCTGGCACGGGGGCGGGGAAACGGAGTTGCTGGCACGGGGGCGGGGAAACGGAGTTGCTGGCACGGGGGCGGGGAAACGGAGTTGCTGGCACGGGGGCGGGGAAACGGAGTTGCTGGCACGGGGGCGGGGAAACGGAGTTGCTGGCACGGGGGCGGGGAAACGGAGTTGCTGGCACGGGGGCGGGGAAACAGAGTTGCTGGCACGGGGGCGGGGAAACGGAGTTGCTGGCACGGGGGCGGGGAAACGGAGTTGCTGGCACGGGGGCGGGGAAACGGAGTTGCTGGCACGGGGGCGGGGAAACGGAGTTGCTGGCACGGGGGCGGGGAAACTGAGTTGCTGGCACGGGGGCGGGGAAACTGAGTTGCTGGCACGGGGGCGGGGAAACTGAGTTGATGGCACGGGGGCGGGGAAACTGAGTTGATGGCACGGGGGCGGGGAAACTGAGTTGATGGCACGGGGGCGGGGAAACTGAGTTGATGGCACGGGGGCGGGGAAACTGAGTTGATGGCACGGGGGCGGGGAAACTGAGTTGCTGGCACGGGGGCGGGGAAACTGAGTTGCTGGCACGGGGGCGGGGAAACTGAGTTGCTGGCACGGGGGCGGGGAAACTGAGTTGATGGCACGGGGGCGGGGAAACTGAGTTGATGGCACGGGGGCGGGGAAACTGAGTTGATGGCACGGGGGCGGGGAAACTGAGTTGATGGCACGGGGGCGGGGAAACTGAGTTGATGGCACGGGGGCGGGGAAACTGAGTTGATGGCACGGGGGCGGGGAAACTGAGTTGATGGCACGGGGGCGGGGAAACTGAGTTGATGGCACGGGGGCGGGGAAACTGAGTTGATGGCACGGGGGCGGGGAAACGGAGTTGATGGCACGGGGGCGGGGAAACGGAGTTGATGGCACGGGGGCGGGGAAACGGAGTTGATGGCACGGGGGCGGGGAAACGGAGTTGATGGCACGGGGGCGGGGAAACGGAGTTGATGGCACGGGGGCGGGGAAACGGAGTTGATGGCACGGGGGCGGGGAAACGGAGTTGATGGCACGGGGGCGGGGAAACGGAGTTGATGGCACGGGGGCGGGGAAACGGAGTTGATGGCACGGGGGCGGGGAAACGGAGTTGATGGCACGGGGGCGGGGAAACGGAGTTGATGGCACGGGGGCGGGGAAACGGAGTTGATGGCACGGGGGCGGGGAAACGGAGTTGATGGCACGGGGGCGGGGAAACGGAGTTGATGGCACGGGGGCGGGGAAACGGAGTTGATGGCACGGGGGCGGGGAAACGGAGTTGATGGCACGGGGGCGGGGAAACGGAGTTGATGGCACGGGGGCGGGGAAACGGAGTTGATGGCACGGGGGCGGGGAAACAGTTGATTGCACAGGGGGGAACGAAGGGTGTTGGGGACTGATGGCAGGGGGTCTGATGAGTTTTTATAAAGGAAAACAGTCTATTAATTTTTTTTTTTTTACTAGAGTACCCGATTAATTGAAAAAATAATCGGTAGAATACTCTATTGCTAAAATAATCATTAGCTGCATGCAGGCTGCAGAAGACAAGTCAAAGTTTTTATCCCATATTACAGCAAAGGCAAAAAAATAAAAAAATAAAAATAAAATTAAAATGTTTTTAAAGCCTTTAAAGCCCAGAACTACAGTCACAGTTCTGGTAGCTTCAGAGCTAAAATCCTCTATACTGTTTCTTGCTTAGTCAAAGCAAGGCAAAGCGTGCAGGGATATTTTCTGGTGATTGACATTTTAGGAAGTGTGTTCTTTATAGTCGGATGCCAGGCCATGAAGTGTAAAACCAGGCATATGCTTAGTATTACACCGTAAAGACAAGCATGTGCTAGGTGTGATGCAGCCAGTTGTGGGGTATTCTGCAAACAAAATCACAGTAATAAATACTCCTAAGGGCAAACCATTTACTATATATAAAAAAAAAAAAAAAGACGATTCATGGATAAATCAATTTGGTGTCTGAAAAAATTAATACTTGTAAGCTTCTTGTGAGGCTCAGAGTTGGCAGAAAAACTTACAAACAATAATCCGTTAAATGAATAAGAGGAAACAATTCATCCAGCAGGAAGCTTTCCGTGTGTGCGACTTCCAATCAGCATGAATTATTAACTAAGAAAGAGGAAGGCTCTTGATTTGTTGCCTTTTCAATTAGAAATTACATTAAATAAATCTAATTGAAATGTTACAGGGAATTGATTTCATAGCAATAAAGTTGAGTGTTCAAAGGTCTTGTCATTTGGCTGATAGAACGTAGATTCAGAGAATGAGGTCTGTCTTCCTATTTTCACATCACATTAAAACGAGGATGATGGGAATGGCAAAGCGCTGATGATAAAGAGGTGATTTTCAGCAATCAATACATCCACGGACAAGAGAAGAGCTGAAGAACCAGTCACACTTCTAACCTAAGATTAGATTGCATCAAGCAAATGCAGGCGGGTCTACATCATCCCTGTCTATTACACAGCCCTGAACAGATCATTTTACAGTAAGTGTGTGTTCTCAGGGCTCATGCACATGACCGAGTATTTTGCGGTCTGCAAATGGCGGATCCGCAAAACACGGATACCGGACGCATGTATTCCGCATTTTGCGGAACAAAACGGACAGCCCCTAATACAACAGTCCTATTGTGCGTAATGTGGACAGTAATAGGACATGTTCTATTTTTTTGCAGAAAAGTCATGCGGACACGGAATGCACACCGAGTTATTTCAGTTTTTTTGCTGCCCCATTAAAGTGAATTTTAATGGCCATTATACAGAACCAAACCCCACAAAAAATAAATAAATCCGTTCGTGTGCGGGAGCCCCTAACTGAATGACGCCATGCACGTCCAAGTGCCATATGTGCATTTCAATAGCCCATGTCACATAATACCTTGCTGTCATATTAGATATTGTATGTATACCTTAGAATGAACTACCCCACATGTGTCCTTTGTCCCAATACATATAGCATTCTCCTAAGATCCCCGTACCAGCAAATTGTGCACTGGAAAAAAAAATCCTAACATTCAATGGTATCCTGGCTCTGAGTCTGTAAAGAAACGTTACTGGAAATAATTGCTTTCTTTCAGTGATGGTAAGCAGAGATCTTGAAATTAGTGATGCATTAAAACAGAATCATTGCAAGCAGAGCCCTTGTAGCACACGGTGGATTGGTTGCTGGAGTAGGGTTCCCACCCCTTTCAATAGTAGATACAAAGACTCCAGCCGAAATTGTGTAAAGTGCAATTTTCGTTTTATTAGGTACACAATGGTGATTGCTACGGCAAGGTCAGTGACGTTTCGGCACATCCGTGCCTTCATCAGACTAGTGCCGCTTGAGGTACCGACGATAACAAGGTAGGACGCAGTGTGAGGATAAACATGCGGTTGTACCGCAGACAGGAAGAAAGGCGCCATCTTCCTGTCTGCGGTACAACCGCATGTTTATCCTCACACTGCGTCCTACCTTGTTATCGTCGGTACCTCAAGCGGCACTAGTCTGATGAAGGCACGGATGTGCCGAAACGTCACTGACCTTGCCGTAGCAATCACCATTGTGTACCTAATAAAACGAAAATTGCACTTTACACAATTTCGGCTGGAGTCTTTGTATCTACTATTAAAACAGAATCAGTAATGTAACAATGGCGGAGCTTTTCTAGGTCTGAGAGTCTGATGTGCATAATGAGTCGCTAGACGCTGCAGCATTCAACAGCAGCATCAACCACTGGCAAAAATTAACTAGGAAAAAGTAAAAGCCAAGCTTTAGAAAAAGGCATATCAGTCACTCTGGGAGTATAATGTAAAGGTTAATATGAGAAATATTGCAGCAGGCGACTAGTAGGAAAGTGTGGATCTGTCCACAGACAACATGAATGGTGTGCATTGCTTTAGGCAGTATATGGACAACCCCAGCATATCTCTTCAGTAACTAAATGTGAATATAGCAGATGGAATGAAATAAGTAAATGTGCGTTTAAAAACTTGGGAGGGCAATAACAGAACATTGGTTCAATAGAATAAGCTTATTACCATATAAAAGGTACAAGATGGCTTGAGATACTTGACCGGTAAACTTTAGGGTATATGCACACTGAGCGTACTACGCACACATTTCCATGCAAAGTAATACAGTACCAGCTAAGTAGATGAGATTTTCAAAATTTCATCTACATGGCGAGGAAATTATCATGATGGAAACTGAAACCCATGTCAAAATCTGCAAGTCACACAAAGGCATTTTGGTGCTGGTTTGGTTCAGAACTACAGCAAAAACTGCACAAAAATTGACACAGAAAATCTACTACACTGCTGTGTGCATTCATTCATTTACTATGGAGCTGCATATGGCAGTATTTGTGTTAAACCTGCTTACCTGAACAGCTTCCCAGCCCCACTGTCGGTATTTTGGATCATGTGTAAATCTCCACATGTACATATAGGTTTCAATCACTTCAGGTCGTAAAATATAGTATTTCTCATTTTGTCTTGTAGCAATTGCTTCTACACCTCCATCAAACCTGAATGCTTCAGGTCCCAGTTTCATTGCTAACAATACAAAGGAAGCAATAAAAAAAAGTTACTGTGAATTCTATAAGCGATTAAACAGGAAAAATACAATTTAAAATAAACTTTAGGATCAGCATCCAAGGGCTACAAGCAGACTTTTCTCCTACGGAGTATTCAAAACATTACCAAGAAATACAAGAGTTCTAAGCAATTGTCATACTACCATATGGTGGAAGAAAGCTACTAAATTCCATCAAGCAAAAAGAACAAAAAGCAAAACAAAAACTGCTTGAGCAATTTTCATAAGAATTTTATACAAACAACTTCTTGAGTGATTCCCCCCCCCCCCCCCCAAGTAATCCTTGCTTTACAGTCCTCAAGAAGGAAGCACAAATACATTTTAATATTGATGACCTATTGTGAGGATAGGTCATCTATATCAGATTGGTGGGGGTCTGACACCCAGCAACCCCACTGATCTGCTGGTTGAAGAGAAGGCCGCACTCGGTACGAGCACTGCCTTCCCTTCATTGACAGCACAACGGTGAGCAGGTGTAACTACAAGCCGTCCCATTCACTTTTGTGGGACAGCTCGTTCGTATTCAAGTGAATAGGAAGGAGCTGCCCCGTAGAAGTGAATGGCGAAGCTTCTTGTAGTTACACCTGCTCACCTATGCAATGTTGAAAGCGAACAGGTAAACAATGAAGGGAAGGCAGTGCTCGCACCGAGCGCTGCCTTCTCTTCAACCAGATGATTGACGGGGGCGCGAGGTGTCAGATCTCTGCCGTTCTAATATTGATGACCTATCCCACAACCACAACATGTTGCAATAAAAAAAAAAAAAAAAAAAACACAGAAGGACCAAAAAACACTAGCACACAGTGTCAAAATACCACTAAAAACAGTTTTAATATGGCCACCGCAGATTTTTGGTCTAGTGTAAGCTTTTAAACAATAAAGGGTCATACACTGAGTGCTGCCTGGAGTTTTGATACGTTAAGGCATTAAAGAGGTTGTCCAATGTATTTAAAAAAAATATATAAAAATCCTCCCTGGCCAGAAATTCTGAGGAAAAAAAAAAAAGATTGCAGATGTACTGACTTTTACTGTTGTTGCTTCCAGTTTGCCACGCTAAACATCCCCACTGGGCTTTGTTTGTCGGGTGCAGGGATGTGTCACAAACCAGCGGGTGTGAACCTACTGTGCCACGTGTCCTACCTCCTCGAAGGGCGTTGTCTAAGTGAACCCTCAATTCTTCACAGTACCCCTGATGGTGGGGATAGACTTTCCCGAGGGGAACACTAGGTCCCTACCTCTTGAGGAGGATAGGTACACGAGGCAGATGGTCCAGGGAAAGGTACCAGAAGTACAGGCGTAGTCAGGCAGGCGGAGTCGTTACCAGGAGCAACAGTGCAGGACCGAAGGATGAGGTAGAGGCGTAGTCAGACAGGCGGCACAGGTACAGGTCAGGCAATCCGGATCGGCAACAGGAGAGTCAAGGCTAGCAGGCAGGGATCAGACTGGTAGCAGAATCCAATAACACAAATACGAGTCAGGAACACAAGTGTTTATCAGGAGCCTTAGCAGCGCACAAGGACCTTGACGCTGAGGCATCTGGGAAGGGGGATGAGCCACTTATATATGCACAGGAGGGCTAGGATAGGTCAGCGAGGTCACATGACCTAAGCCACTAAGCCCAGGAAGTGACATGCACCTGCCCATAAAGGGAATCTGTCATCTGCTTTTAGCATTTTAAGATTGTCATGTTCAATAAAGTACCTTATTTCCTGCAGTGGTCTTCTTACTTTATTTATTTTTGTCATTTTGATTTAAAAAAAGCTCTTTTTCAGATATGCTAATGAAGCTCCAAGGTGCCCAGAGGGGCGTTTTTTTCCTCTCTGGAGCCCAGTGACGGCCCCCCTGCAGTGCTCAGCCCGCCTTAATTTGAAGCCCAAGAACGCCTTCTGATCCTGAAATAACCTCCCACAGCCCCGGCAAAACTGTTCCGCCCCCTCGCTGCGTCATCATCTACCTTCAAGAAATGCCCCGTTCTTCTTCTTCCTGTCGGCCGCCAGAAATCTCGCGCAGGCGCACTACCGCCTGCACGATCATCAAGCTCCTGAGGGCAACAGCCTCAAAAGTCTCACTGGGCATGCGCCGAGCCCAGTGACGTAATCTGAGCACTGTTGCCTCAGGAGCTTGATGATCGTGCAGGCGGTAGTGTGCCTGCGCGAGATTTCTGGCGGCCGACAGGAAGAAGAAGAACGGGGCATTTCTTGAAGGTAGAAGATGACGTGGCAAGGGGGCGGAACAGTTTTCCGGGGTGTGGGAGGTTATTTCAGGATCAGGAGGTGTTCTTGGGCTTCAAATTAAGGCGGGCTGAGCACTGCAGGGGGGCCGTCACTGGGCTCCAGAGAGGGAAAAAAACGCCCCTCTGGGCACCTTGGAGCTTCATTAGCATATCAGAAAAAGATCTTTTTTTATCAAAATGACAAAACGAAATAAAGTAAGAAGACCACTGCAGGAAATAAGATACTTTATTGAACATGGCAATGTTGAAAGATTAAAATGCTAAAAGCAGATGACAGATTCCCTTTAAGGAAGTGCAGCAGGAACAAACAGCAAGCATGCTGTGGCCAGGGCTGAGAGCAAACTGTGTATCGGATCGAGAGCAAACTGTGTATCGGATCCAGAACAACAGCACCCAGACAGATAGAGCCCAGGACTGCAGCGGTGAAATGGGAAGAACCGGCCGCAGATCACCGCTGAACCACATCGGTAAGCAGGGAAACAGCGGCGCCTAGCAGCCGCTGTTACAGGATGACATCTCTGTATGCTACTTGTGACCACTGCAACAAATCACTAACCTCAACCATCATGCCAAATACTGCTGAGACAAGTGGTGGACTGCAATGGTGTCTGGTGCATTCATCATCACTGCAGCCAAGAAGGTGATGTCAGTGTTATGGTGACAATGGAAGCAGCAGAAGATAAAATGGGTAAGAATACATTGTTATTTTTTTTTTTAAATAAGTAGGACAGCCCCTTTGAGGTACTTTTTGAATATCCAATTCAATGAAATTAGAACAGTCACACTTTACACCCTTACTTAGCAACATTTTAACTGCTGTATGAAATGATTAAAGGGGTTGGCTACTTTCTAGTTCCTGTTGACCTGTGTGTTTGTAAGCTTATTATATGGCACTTACTAATATAGCCTTTGTTAAAATTACCGACCATTTTCTATATTTGATAAGGTATGCCCCATTGTTTGCCACTAGGTCCTGTCCATAAGATGGCTGCTGATGGAGGGTCATGTGATCAATAAAATCACCTTTATGTGATGCCTCCTCCATTCAAATGCAGATGGCAGGTGCAGTGTATTTGTACTGTTGTGAGGTTGGTACAGGTGTAGTGTGTAGGAGGTGATGTTCCTGGTCACATCACCCTCCATCAGCAGCCATCTTATCGACAGGACCTCTGTGTGGACAGCACAAAAGACTTGACAAACAAGGTGGCATGGCTTATTATATAAAGAAAATGGTGCAGAATTTCAACTAAGGCTACATTAATAATTGCCATATAGTGAACTTACTAACAGATTGGTCAAAAGTAGTCAGAAAGTGGCCAACCCCTTTAATTGCTATCAAAGGGAATAACGGATGCAAATGCTTTTAGCTAGCAGATCTCTGTTTGGAGACATTAACCAACTAAATTGTCTCACCGTGCAACAGTACAAAAGTGATGTATATGGATATATACTTGTGTGGTCAGAATTTTATCCTTTTCAAACTTAACCACTTTCCTACTGCCACACGACTTTGTACGTCGCGGCGGAAGGCTCCTATCTGTAACCCGATGTATAAAACCGTGCCGCTGCAGATCGCTGTGACAGAGCTGTCATTAGACAGCTGCGGTGACAGGGAGGTGTGCCGTGGCTAAAACCTGGCAGGGAGCGCATTTTCTTATGTAAAAGCACCACCTGCTGGCTTTAAAATTTCCAAAATTTCCCCAAGATGAATAACATAAAAAAAGTCACTTTGAAGGGGAATGGTTTTAGAAATATTTTGTCTTGAAACCTTTTGTAATAGTTAGAAAAAAAATTGATAAAAGGAAAAATATATATTTTTTTCATAATTTTCACTGTTTTTCCTTAAATATATTTTAAATATTATATCCATCATCTAATGGCACAAAAGAAAGGTCTAATGTGTCCCGAGAAAAATACATGTAAGCTGGCTCAGAAATTGATTAGCTATTTGCAGTTCGATAGACACAACTGAAAAACTGGCCTGGTAAGGAACGGGGATAAACACTGCGGTATTGAAGTGGCTAAAGGGGTTAATACTGGTGACCTATCCTCAGGGTCTGATAGGTGGGGGTCTGACTCACGGCACTGCTAATAGGCTGTTTGAAGAAGCTACAGCACTCTGGTGAGTGTCGCAGTCTCATCCTAGGCCAGCGACACCATGTTAATCAGTCACATGGCCTACATGCAGCTTGGTCCCATTCAAATGAATGGGGAATAGTTACAATATCAGAACACAGAAACTATGCAATGGAGGTGGCTGTGCTTGGTAAGCTGTGAGGACGCTGCAATGCTCACTGTTTTGGCCTCTCAGATTAGTTGTCAGTATATATATTAAAAAAAAAAAAAAAAAAAAAAAAAAAATCTGAAAAAGCCTTTAAAAGTCTGACTTACGTGTTCTATCATAGGATTCATGGCAGGTCCTTGCAATCTCTGCAGCCAGTTCAATATGGTGCCCCGTTTTGTCCCCTGGTGCTCCATCTGCACCTAGGGCAAACATGCCACCGGCAAAACACGTCAAGTGTCCCATTTTATGCTCCAAAAGACCTCCTTTCCATTCGGCAATATATGTTAAGCCATTGCTTGACTTGCGCATTAAATGAGTCTCAATCGCCTTTAAAAGAAATCAAACCAGTAATGAAAGTTAGACTATTTTCTCACAATTATAAATCACAATAAAAACATGAAAAAGTCTACTATATATAATACAAGTTCTACAAAACACCCCACTAATGCCCGACAACTAGCCTATAGTTATGTATAGTATAGATAAGGTTTTAATACTGTGACCACAGACGTCTATGGGGTCCTGCAGTAACCCAAGATGCTGTATACTATGAAGGTACTCTACCTTACAAGAACTGCTTCTAGGGCTGAATTCCCGTAATACAGTGCCTTGTGAAGGTACTCTATAATATGATGCAAAGTACATATGTTTCTGTAGTAAGGATTCATATTACACACAGACTCAGGGAAGAGAAAATCTGTCACACAGCCATCTGTTGCCCTGTACTAGGCACAACAGTTTACATTTTGCTTTAAAGGGGTATTCCAACCAGAAGTATTCATCACCTATTCATTGAATAGTCGATATATACTACATTGTGCTCCAACCACAGGGACCCCCATCGATCAGCAGAATAGAGGCTCTGGTCCCCAGTTCCAAGAGCCGCAAGATTGCTTCTTGGAGGAGTTTGAACGGAGCAGCATGCGAAGACGTGCCCAGCCGTTTCATTCAGTGCCACACAATTTGAGTGAGAGGACCCATGCATTACTGCTGTAACCGTGGTGTTGCGGCTGAGAGGTAGGACACTTGGGTTCCCTGTTCTGGTGAGTGGTGTGGGTCCCAGCGGTTGGACCCAATTGCTGCATGACTTCTGAAATGGCTAGATAGCTTTGCTTTTCCTTCAAGGCTTTGGAACTTTTTTTCTCATTTGTGAGCAAGAACATGGGGTTAATAATCAATGAAAAGAGAACGACATTTGTAATATGCTTTTAACCATCACTACAAATGATGAAACCCATATGGCATAGAGCAAATAAATATGATTGATTAACTACTGAAGGCATTAGTGCCTAATGATTGCATGTTCTTCATCGGCTATAAACACTAATTACTCATATAACAAGTTATTAATTGTGATAAATGTCTTGGTTTTACATTGCTACAGAGGAGAAGCTGGAGCTCGTTCCTCTGGAATGTTTTAACACACCAAACACCATTAATATAATCAGCGAGATTTCCATTACTGCAAGTAATCACGCATTCATATTAGTGTAGCTGCTGCTTTCTACAAAGGACCTTATTAAAATGGAAAATAATCCATCAGTAATTAGCACTTTACTAATCATTCATTGGTACGCCATAGCCCAATATTCTGCCACTAGTCCTGACAAATGAAGCCATCAGAAATATAATATCATCAAACATTTTGATTTTGCATATGAAAAAGGTCCAGATAATACACTAAAACAGATCAGTGGCATTGCCCGAGTCACCGCGGTATTATTAACTGACGCACGTGGACACAGATTTTAGAGCACAGTAATGAAGGGCTGTCAGTTCAGAAAAAACGGAGTGCCAGGAAAGCTGACTGCTTAATGAACGCGTACAGCGTGTGCGGAGAAGATATAAGCACATTACCCCGCAGAATAATTGTAGCAATTCATTCTGTGCGAGGAATCTGTTAACTTGCCAGAAATGATGGTTTGTAAATAGAAAATTAGTCCCTGTAAGACGGACGAACACTTTCTCCACAGCAGAAGTGAATGGCATACCCGCCTGCACTGTATGAAGTCAATCAAACTCAATGTCTTCACCAGTCTCCTTATATTTCCTGCAAATTGTCATTTTATTATTTTTAATGATGCATTAGTCATCAATTATAGTCAGCTCTTCCAGATTCTGCTACTGAACTACCAGGACAGAAAAATGATGGCAGGCACCAGACAAGATGCAACTGGTGCCGTCTAAAGGGGTAAGTTAGAGTCGGCAGGATTTTGCTCGGGTATAATCTGTCATCAGATGTACAGGTGAAATTAGAATATTGTGCAAAGTTCATTTATTTCAGTAATGCAACTTAAAAGGTGAAACTAACATGAGATAGACTCATTACATGTAAAGCGAGATATTTCAAGCCTTTATTTGGTATAATTTGGATGATTATGGCTTACAGCTTATGAAAACCCCAAAGTCACAATCTCAGGTACCCTTTGCTCATGGGTTATGGATTAATTAGCTGACTAGAGTGTGACACTTTGAGCCTAGAATATTGCACCTTTTCACAAAATTCTAATATTAAGCTGCATTAATGTAATTCCTTTTAATTTGCATTACTGAAATAATTGGACTTTTGCATGATATTCTAATTTTTCGAGTTTCACCTATAGATACCAGCAAGATACAGAAAACCAGGTTTTTTATGCTAATTCCAGTCTGGCAATATAGTTCAGGAAATACAGATTTCTCGATGCCCTAATTAGAATAGTGTCTAATGCCTATAACCGCACAACTATGAGAAGACATTTTCTACAGAAACTGGTAATGGCTTGACTATACCAGACTTCCCAAAAATACTATATAGAATCCATCAGTACAGATTACATCCATTATTGAATAATGGAGTAAAAGGTAAAGTAGTAGCTTACCTAGAAGTAAGCACTATGGGAAATCTCTAGTTGGAGACACTTATTTCTTTCAAAAACAGTGCCACCCTAGTCATCCGGTTGTGAGCGGCATTGCAGTTTGCCTCATTCACCACATGGACTGCTCCTGTTCGATCCTGAACAACCCACTTGTACTATCTGCCACATATGTCCAGGGCTAGGAGCTTGTACTTTGCACCCAGTACTACGTGCTCAAAGCTCTGTTTAAAGGATCACAGTTGCCACCTCCCCACAGCAACTGATGGGATGAGTGAAAGCTCCAATACTGGCCTTTAACCCCTTAAGGACCGGGCTCATTTTCACCTTAACCCCTTAAGGACCGGGCTCATTTTCACCTTAAGGACCAGGCCATTTTTTGCAAATCTGACCAGTGTCACTTTAAGTGCTCATAACTTTAAAACGCTTTGACTTATCCAGGCCATTCTGAGATTGTTTTTTCGTCACATATTGTACTTCATGACACTGGTAAAATGAAGTCAAAAAAATTATTTTTTTTGCACAAAAAAATACCTAATTTACCAAAAATTTGAAAAAAATTAGCAAATTTCAAAGTTTCAGTTTCTCTACTTCTGTAATACATAGTAATACCCCAAAAAATTGTGATGACTTTACATTCCCCATATGTCTACTTCATGTTTGAATTGTTTTGGGAATGATATTTTATTTTTTGGGGATGTTATAAGGCTTAGAAGTTTAGAAGCAAATCTTGAAATTTTTCAGAAATTTACAAAAACTCAATTTTTAGCGACCAGTTCAGGTCTGAAGTCACTTTGCGAGGCTTACATAATAGAAACCACCCAAAAATGACCCCATCTAAGAAACTACACCCCTCAAGGTATTCAAAACTGATTTTGCATACATTGTTAACCCTTTAGGTGTTGCACAAGAGTTATTGGCAAATGGGGAGGAAATTTGAGAATTTCATATTTTTGTCAAATTTTTCATTTTAACCCATTTTTTCCACTAACAAAGCAAGGGTTAACAGCCAAACAAGATTGTATCTTTATTGCCCTGACTCTGCCGTTTACAGAAACACCCAATATGTGGCCGTAAACTACTGTACGGCCACACAGCGGGGCGTAGAGTGAAAGGTGCACCATATGGTTTTTGGAAGGCTGATTTTTATGGACTGGTTTTTTGACACCATGTCCCATTTGAAGCCCCCTGATGCACCCCAAGAGGAGAAACTCCCTAAAAGTGACCCCATCTAAGAAACTACACCCCTCAAGGTATTCAAAACTGATTTTACATACGTCGTTAACCCTTTAGGTGTTGCACAAGAGTTATTGGCAAATGGGGATGAAATTTGAGAATTTCATTTTTTTGCCTAATTTTCAATTTTAACCCATTTTTTCCACTAACAAAGCAAGGGTTAACAGCCAAACAAGATTGTATCTTTATTGCCCTGACTCTGCCGTTTACAGAAGCACCCCATATGTGGCCGTAAACTACTGTACGGGCACACAGTAGGGCGTAGAGTGAAAGGTGCGCGGTTTGGTTTTTGGAAGCCAGATTTTGCTGGACTGGTTTTTTGACACCATGTCCCATTTGAAGCCCCCCTGATGCACCCCTAGAGTAGAAACTCCATAAAAGTGACCCCATCTAAGAAACTACACCCCTCAAGCTATTCAAAACTGATTTTACAAACTTTGTTAACCCTTTAGGTGTTGCACAAGATTTAATGGAAAATAGAGACACAATTTCAAAATTTCACATTTTTGGCAGATTTTCCATTTTAATATTTTTTTTCCAGTTACAAAGCAAGGGTTAACAGCCAAACAAAACTCATTATTTATGGCCCTAAATCTGTAGTTTACAGAAACACCCCATATGTGGTCGTAAACCGCTGTACGGGCACACGGCAGGGCGCAGAAGGAAAGGAATTCCATACGGTTTTTGGAAGGCAGGTTTTGCTGGACTGTTTTTTTTGACACCATGTCCCATTTGAAGCCCCCCTGATGCACCCCTAGAGTAGAAACTCCAAAAAAGTGACCCCATTTTAGAAACTACGGGATAGGGTGGCAGTTTTGTTGGTACTAGTTTAGGGTACATATGATTTTTGGTTGCTCTATATTACACTTTTTGTGCAGCAAGGTAACAAGAAATAGCTTTTTTGGCACGTTTTTTTTTTTGTTATTTACAACATTCATCTGACAGGTTAGATCATGTGGTCATTTTATAGAGCAGGTTGTCGCGGACGCGGCGATACCTAATATGTATACATTTTTTTTTATTTATGTAAGTTTTATACAATAACTTCATTTTTAAAACCAAAAAAATGTTTTAGTGTCTCCATATTCTAAGAGCCATAGTTTTTTCAGTTTTTGGGCGATTATCTTGAGTAGGGTCTCATTTTTTGCGGGATGAGATGACGGTTTGATTGGCACTATTTTGGGGTGCATATGATTTTTTGATCGCTTGCTATTACACTTTTTGTGACGTAAGATGGCAAAAAATGGCTTTTTTTACACTGTTTTTATTTTTATTTTTTTACGGTGGTCATCTGAGGGGTTAGGTCATGTGATATTTTTATAGAGCCGGTCGATACGGACGCGGCGATACCTAATATGTATACTTTTTTTTTATTTATGTAAGTTTTACAGAATGAGTTCATTTTTGAAAAAAAAAAAATCATGTTTTAGTGTCTCCATAGTCTAAGAGCCATAGTTTTTTCAGCTTTTGGGCGATTATCTTGAGTAGGGTCTCATTTTTTGCGGGATGAGATGACGGTTTGATTGGTACTATTTTGGCGTACATGCGACTTTTTTGATCACTTTTATTACCTTTTTTGGGAAGTAAGGTGGGCAAAATTTCAATTTTCTCATAGTTTTTATTTTTTTATTTTTATGGCGTTCACCGTGCGGGGAAAGTAACATGACCATTTTATAGATCAGGTCGTTACGGACGCGGCGATACCTAATATGTGTAGTTTATTTTATTTTTTTAATTTTTTTTCAGTGATAAATGTTTTTTTTTTTTATCTTAACTTTTTTCACTTTTTTTTACATTTTTGTGACCCAGACCCACTTGGTTCTTGAAGATCCAGTGGGTCTGGTGTCTGTATAATACAGTACAGAACAATATATATTGTTCTGTACTGTATTTTACTTACACTGAACAGATCTGTGCTTTTAGCACAGATCTGTTCAGCACCATGGACAGCAGGACGCCTGAGCAGGCGTCCTGTTGCCATGGGAACCCTCCCCGTCTGCTCAGAACTTCGCAGACGGGGAAGGGTAAGGACGGGGCTGAGGGGGGCTCTCTGGGGGCTCTCTCCCTCTCCATCGGGGGGCTGCAAAGCCACAGCAGCCCCCCGATGGAGAGGGAGGGAGCTCCCTGACCAATGACAGTTAACTTTTTCCATACAGCGGTCCGTACGGACCGCGGTATGGAAAGGGTTAAACGGCTGACATCTTCACAGATGTCAGCCGTTTATACCAGGGTGCCAGCAATGTGCTGGCACCCTGGTATACCCACTAGAAGCCAACGATCGTTCATGGGGAGGCGGGCGGGGGATCGCGATCCCGCCTGCCGCACCGCCCGCCTCCCGCAACGCCCCCACCGCCTGCGACACCCCCCCCCGCACCACCCTCCGGCATAAAATCGTGCAGGGGTGCAGGGGGGGGTGAAAAATAATGATTTTAGCCACTCTAAAGTTTCTGATCCCCGCGGTCAGGGACCGCGGGCATCAGAAACTGCAAAAAGCGCAGCAAACCGCAGGTCTGAATTGACCTGCGGTTTGCTGCGATCGCCGATACGGGGGGGTCAAATGACCCCCCCCTGCGTTGTTACGGGATGCCGGCTGAATGATTTCAGCCGGCGTCCCGTTCCGATTAACCCCTGCGGCGCCGGAATTCCGAATTTAAGTCAGGACGTACCTGTACGCCCTTGGTCCTTAAGGACTCGGGAAATAGGGCGTACCGGTACGCCCTGCGTCCTTAAGGGGTTAAGGACCAGGCCATTTTTTGGAAATCTGACCAGTGTCACTTTAAGTGCTAATAACTTTAAAACGCTTTGACTTATCCAGGCCATTCTGAGATTGTTTTTTCGTCACATATTGTACTTCATGACACTGGTAAAATGAAGTCAAAAAAATTATTTTTTTTGCACAAAAAAATACCTAATTTACCAAAAATTTGGAAAAATTTGCAAATTTCAAAGTTTCAGTTTCTCTACTTCTGTAATACATAGTAATACCCCAAAAAATTGTGATGACTTTACATTCCCCATATGTCTACTTCATGCTTGAATTGTTTTGGGAATGATATTTTATTTTTTGGGGATGTTATAAGGCTTAGAAGTTTAGAAGCAAATCTTGAAATTTTTCCGAAATTTACAAAAACTCAATTTTTAGGGACCAGTTCAGGTTTGAAGTCACTTTGCGAGGCTTACATAATAGAAACCACCCAAAAATGACCCCATCTAAGAAACTACACCCCTCAAGGTATTCAAAACTGATTTTGCATACATTGTTAACCCTTTAGGTGTTGCACAAGAGTTATTGGCAAATGGGGAGGAAATTTGAGAATTTGATTTTTTTGTCTAATTTTTCATTTTAACCCATTTTTTCCACTAACAAAGCAAGGGTTAACAGCCAAACAAGACTATCTTTATTGCCCTGACTCTGCCGTTTACAGAAACACCCAATATGTGGCCGTAAACTACTGTACGGCCACACAGCGGGGCGTAGAGTGAAAGGTGCGCCGTTTGGTTTTTGGAAGGCTGATTTTTATGGACTGGTTTATTTACACCATGTCCCATTTGAAGCCCCCTGATGCACCCCTAGAGGAGAAACTCCCTAAAAGTGACCCCATCTAAGAAACTACACCCCTCAAGGTATTCAAAACTGATTTTACATACGTCGTTAACACTTTAGGTGTTGCACAAGAGTTATTGGCAAATGGAGATGAAATTTGAGAATTTCATTTTTTTGCCTAATTTTCAATTTTAACCCATTTTTTTCACTAACAAAGCAAGGGTTAACAGCCAAACAAAACTGTATCTTTATTGCCCTGACTCTGCTGTTCACAGAAACACCCCATATGTGGCTGTAAACTACTGTACGGCCACACAGCGGGGCGTAGAGTGAAAGGTGCGCCGACTGTTTTTTTGACACCATGTCCCATTTGAAGCCCCCCTGATGCACCCCTAGAGTAGAAACTCCATAAAAGTGACCCCATCTAAGAAACTACACCCCTCAAGGTATTCAAAACTGATTTTACAAACTTTGTTAACCCTTTAGGTGTTGCACAAGATTTAATGGAAAATAGAGACACAATTTCAAAATTTCACATTTTTGGCAGATTTTCCATTTTAACCCCTTAAGGACACAGCCTTTTTACACCTTAGGACCAGGCCATTTTTTGAAAATCTGACCAGAGTCCCTTTAAGTGCTGATAACTTTAAAACGGTTTGACTTATCCAGGCCGTTCTGAGATTGTTTTTTCGTCACATATTGTACTTCATGACACTGGTAAAATGGAGTAAAAAAAAAAAATTTTTTTGCACCAAAAAATACCTAATTTAACAAAAATTTGAAAAAAATTAGCAAATTTCAAAGTTTCAGTTTCTCTACTTCTGTAATACATAGTAATACCCCCAAAAATTGTGATGACTTTACATTCCCCATATGTCTACTTCATGTTTGAATTGTTTTGGGAATGATATTTTATTTTTTGGGGATGTTATAAGGCTTAGAAGCTTAGAAGCAAATCTTGAAATTTTTCCGAAATTTACAAAAACTCAATTTCTAGGGACCAGTTCAGGTCTCAAGTCACTTTGCGAGGCTTACATTATAGAAACCACCCAAAAATGACCCCATCTAAGAAACTACACCCCTCAAGGTATTCAAAACTGATTTTGCATACGTTGTTAACCCTTTAGGTGTTGCACAAGAGTTATTGGCAAATAGGGAGGAAATTTGAGAATTTCATTTTTTTGTCTAATTTTTTATTTTAACCCATTTTTTCCACTAACAAACCAAGGGTTAACAGCCAAACAAGACTGTATCTTTATTGCCCTGACTCTGCCATTTACAGAAACACCCAATATGTGGCCGTAAACTACTGTACGGCCACACAGCGGGGCGTAGAGTGAAAGGTGCGCCGTTTGGTTTTTGGAAGGCTGATTTTTATGGACTGGTTTATTTACACCATGTCCCATTTGAAGCCCCCTGATGCACCCCTAGAGGAGAAACGCCCTAAAAGTGACCCCATCTAAGAAACTACACCCCTCAAGGTATTCAAAACTGATTTTACATACGTCGTTAACCCTTTAGGTGTTGCACAAGAGTTATTGGCAAATGGCGATGAAATTTGAGAATTTCATTTTTTTGCCTAATTTTCCATTTTAACCCATTTTTTCCACTAACAAAGCAAGGGTTAACAGCCAAACAAGACTGTATCTTTATTGCCCTGACTCTGCTGTTTACAGAAACACCCCATATGTGGCCGTAAACTACTGTACGGGCACACAGTGGGGCGTAGAGTGAAAGGTGCGCCGTTTGGTTTTTGGAGGGCTGATTTTGCTGGACTGTTTTTTTGGCACCATGTCCCATTTGAAGCCCCCCTGATGCACCCCTAGATTATAAACTCCATAAAAGTGACCCCATCTAAGAAACTACACCCCTCAAGGTATTCAAAACTGCTTTTACAAACTTTGTTAACCCTTTAGGTGTTGCACAAGATTTAATGGAAAATAGAGATACAATTTCAAAATTTCACTTTTTTGGCAGATTTTCCATTTTAATATTTTTTTTCCAGTTACAAAGCAAGGGTTAACAGCCAAACAAAACTCATTATTTATGGCCCTAATTCTGTAGTTTACAGAAACACTCCATATGTGGTCGTAAACAGCTGTACGGGCACATGGCAGGGCGCAGAAGGAAAGGAACACCATATGGTTTTTGGAAGGCATATTTTGCTGGACTGGTTTTTTTGACACCATGTCCCATTTGAAGCCCCCCTGATGCACCCCTAGAGTAGAAACTCCAAAAAAGTGACCCCATTTTAGAAACTACGGGATAGGGTGGCAGTTTTGTTGGTACTAGTTTAGGGTACATATGATTTTTGGTTGCTCTATATTACACTTTTTGTGCGGCAAGGTAACAAGAAATAGCTTTTTTGGCACCGTTTTTTTTTTGTTATTTACAACATTCATCTGACAGGTTAGATCATGTGGTAATTTTATAGAGCAGGTTGTCACGGACGCGGAGATACCTAATATGTATACAATTTTTTTTATTTATGTAAGTTTTACACAATGATTTCATTTTTAAAACCAAAAAAATGTTTTAGTGTCTCCATAGTCTAAGAGCCATAGTTTTTTCAGTTTTTGGGCGATTATCTTAAGTAGGGTCTCATTTTTTGCGGGATGAGATGACGGTTTGATTGGCATCTATTTTGGGGTGCATATGACTTTTTGATTGCTTGCTATTACACTTTTTGTAACGTAAGATGACAAAAAATGGCTTTTTTTACACCGTTTTTATTTTTATTTTTTTACGGTGGTCATCTGAGGGGTTAGATCATGTGATATTTTTATAGAGCCGGGCGATACGGACGCGGCGATACCTAATATGTATACTTTTTTTTTATTTATGTAAGTTTTACACAATGATTTCATTTTTGAAACAAAAAAAATCATGTTTTAGTGTTTCCATAGTCTAAGAGCCATAGTTTTTTCAGTTTTTGGGCGATTATCTTGGGTAGGGTATGATTTTTGCGGGATGAGATGACGGTTTGATTGTTACAATTTTGGCGTACATGCGACTTTTTTGATCACTTTTATTACCTTTTTTGGGAAGTAAGGTGGGCAAAATTTCAATTTCATCATAGTTTTTTATTTTTTATTTTTATGGTGTTCACCGTTCGGGTAAAGTAACATGACCGTTATATAGATCAGGTCGTTACGGACGCGGCGATACCAAACATGTGTAGGGAATTTTATTTTTTTCATTTTTTATCAGTGATAAATGTGTTTTTTGATTTTTACTTTTTTTTCACTTTTATTCACTTTTTTTTGACCCAGACCCACTGGATCTTCAAGAACCAAGTGGGTCTGATGTCTGAATAATACAGTACAGTACAATATATATTGTTCTGTACTGTATTTTACTTACACTGAACAGATCTATGCCATTCAGCACAGATCTGTTCAGCACCATGGACAGCAGGACGCCTGAGAGGCGTCCTGTTGCCATGGGAACCTTCCCCGTCTGCTCAGTACTGCTCAGAACTTCGCAGACGGGGAAGGGTAAGGAGGGGATCTCTCGGGGGGCTCTCTGGGGGCTCTCTCCCTCCCCATCGGGGGGCTGCAAAGGCACAGCAGCCCCCCGATGGGAGAGGGAGGGAGCTCCCTGCGCTGTTAACCTTTTCCATACAGCGGTCCGTACGGACCGCTGTATGGAAAGGGTTAAACGGCTGACATCGCATCGCAGATGTCAGCCGTTTATACCAGGGTGCCAGCAATGTGCTGGCACCCTGGTATCCCCACTAGACACCAACGATTATACAAGGGGAGGCGGGCGGGGGATCGCGATCCCGCCTGCCGCATCGCCCGCCTCCCGCACCGCCCGCAACCCTCCCCCTGCACCTCCCGCCACCATAAAAATCATTCGGGGGTGCAGGGGGGGGTAAATAAAACTTTTTTTTTGGCATATAAAGTTTCTGATCCCTGCGGTCAGGGACTGCGGGGACCAGAAACTTCAGAAATCGCAGCAAACCGCAGGTCTGAATTGACCTGTGGTTTGCCGCGATCGCCGACATGGGGGGGTCACGGGACCCCCCCGCGCATTTAGCCTAGGTGCCTGCTCAATGATTTGAGCAGGCACCGGGTTCCGATCACTGCCAGCCGCACGGCAGTGATCGAAAATACACAGGGCGTACATGTACGCCCTGTGTCCTTAAGTACCAGGGCACAAGGGCATACCTGTACGCCCTATGTCCTTAAGAGGTTAATATTTTTTTTCCAGTTACAAAGCAATGGTTAACAGCCAAACAAAACTCATTATTTATGGCCCTGATTCTGTAGTTTACAGAAACACCCCATATGTGGTCGTAAACCGCTGTACGGGCACACGGCAGGGCGCAGAAGGAAAGGAATGCCATACGGTTTTTGGAAGGCAGGTTTTGCTGGACTGTTTTTTTGACACCATGTCCCATTTGAAGCCCCCCTGATGCACCCCTAGAGTAGAAACTCCAGAAAAGTGACCCCATTTTAGAAACTACGGGATAGGGTGGCAGTATTGTTGGTACTAGTTTAGGGTACATATAATTTTTGGTTGCTCTATATTACACTTTTTGTGCGGCAAGGTAACAAGAATTAGCTTTTTTGGCACCGTTTTTTTTTTTGTTATTTACAACATTCATCTGACAGGTTAGATCATGTGGTAATTTCATAGAGCAGGTTGTCACGGACGCGGCGATACCTAATATGTATTACATTTTTTTAATTTATGTAAGTTTTACCCAATGATTTCATTTTTAAAACAAAAAAAAGTTTTAGTGTCTCCATAGTCTAAGAGTCATAGTTTTTTCAGTTTTTGGGCGATTATCTTAAGTAGGGTCTCATTTTTTGCGGGAGGAGATGACGGTTTGATTGGCACTATTTTGGGGTGCATATGACTTTGATCGCTTGCTATTACACTTTTTGTGATGTAAGATGACAAAAAATTGCTTTTTTTACACAGTTTTTTTTTTATTTTTTTTTACGGTGGTCACCTGAGAGGTTAGGTCATGTGATATTTTTATAGAGTCGGTCGATACGGACGCGGCAATACCTAATATGTATACTTTTTTTTTATTTATGTAAGTTTTACACAATGATTTCATTTTTGAAACAAAAAAAATTATGTTTTAGTGTCTCCATAGTCTAAGAGCCATAGTTTTTTCAGTTTTTGGGTGATTATCTTAAGTAGGGTCTCATTTTTTGCGGGATGAGATGACGGTTTGATTGCTACAATTTTGGCGTACATGCGACTTTTTTGATCACTTTTATTACCTTTTTTTAGGAAGTAAGGTGAGCAAAATTTCAATTTCATCATAGTTTATTATTTTTTATTTTTATGGCGTTCACCGTTCGGGTAAAGTAACATGACCGTTTTATAGATCAGGTCGTTACGGACGCGGCGATACCAAACATGTGTAGGGAATGTTATTTTTTTAATTTTTAATCAGTGATAAATGTGTTTTTTGATTTTTACTTTTTTTTCACTTTTTTTTTTACCCAGATCCACTTGGTTCTTGAAGATCCAGTGGGTCTGATGTCTGTATAATACAGTACAGTACAATATATATTGTTCTGTACTGTATTTTACTTACACTGAACAGATCTATGCTTTCAGCACAGATCTGTTCAGCACCATGGACAGCAGGACGCCTGAGAGGCGTCCTGTTGCCATGGGAACCTTCCCCGTCTGCTCAGAACTGCGCAGACGGGGAAGGGTAAGGATGGGATCTGGCGGGGGGCTGTCTGGGAGCTCTCTCCCTCTCAATCGGGGGGCTGCAAAGGCACAGCAGCCCCCCGATCGGAGAGGGAGGGAGCTCCCTCTTACTGTTAACTTTTTCCATACAGCGGTCCGTACGGACCGCTGTATGGAAAGGGTTAAACGGCTGACATCGCATCACCGATGTCAGCCGTTTATACCAGGGTGCCAGCAATGTGCTGGCACCCTGGTATACCCACTCTACACCAACGATTATTCAATGGGAGGCGGGCGGGGGATCGCGATCCCGCCTGCCGCACCGCCCGCCTCCCGCAACACCCCCCCTGCACCTCCCACCGGGCTAAAATCATTCAGAGGTGCAGGGGGGGGTGATAAAAATATATTTTCGGCACACTAAAGTTTCTGATCGCCGCGGTCAGGGAACGCAGCGATCAGAAACAGCAGAAAGCGCAACAAACCGCAGGTCTGAATTGACCTGCGGTTTGTTGCGATCGCGGACATGGGGGGGTCACGGGACCCCCCCGCGCATTTAGCCGAGGTGCCTGCTCAATGATTTGAGCAGGCACCTTGTTCCGATCACAGCCGGCCGGGCGGCAGTGATCGGAACAACACATGACGTACCGGTACGTCATGTGTCCTTAAGGACTCGGGAAACATGCCGTACCCATACGTCATGTGTCCTTAAGGGGTTAAAGGTTACAGACACTTTTGTTTTAAATTATTGCATTATACTTATTTGGGGCTAAAATAATTTTTCCAATAGGTCTTTAATAAAAAGAAAATTCCAGTTTCTGTTCCAGTGCTTCTCCTTCTCAGTGAATCTGTCAGAGTCCTGCTGTCGGCTTGATCTGTAGCCCCCACCTCTAGTTTCATAGAGGTGGTCATAAACACTCACTTAAAGAGGACCTTTCACCTGTATAAACGATGTTAACTGAGTATGCTGCCATATAGAGCGGCGCCCGGGGATCTCACTGCACTTACTATTATCCCCGGGCGCCGCTCCGTTCTCCCGTTATAGGCTCCGGTACCTTTGCTTCTTAAGTTATAGTAGGCGGGTCTTCTCTTGTCCTGTGGGCGTCTCCCCCTCCTAGGCTGTAGCGCTGGCCAATTGCAGCGCACAGCTCACAGTCTGGGAGGTTTTTTTCTCCCAGGCTGTGAGCTGTGCACTGCGATTGGCCAGCGCTGCAGCCTAGGAGAAGGAGACGCCCACAGGACAAGAGAGGACCCGCCTACTATAACTTAAGAAGCAAAGGTACCGGAGCCTATAACGGGAGAACGGAGCGGCGCCCGGGGATAATAGTAAGTGCAGTGAGATCCCCGGGCGCCGCTCTATATGGCAGCATACTCAGTTAACATCGTTTATACAGGTGAAAGGTCCTCTTTAAAGAAGAACTCTTGCAAAAAAAAATTATTTTCTGACCTGTTATAAAAGGTACATGATGTAATCTTTAGTGAATGTAATCTTCTCACCAGTGTCTGTATTTGTGAGTTATAACCTCCATTCTGCTTCTCAGCTGTGTCCTGTGACCAACACTCTGACCCTTCAAATAACACAGCATCTTATGTGTGGACAGGAAGTCAGTTTCTCTATGTATTCCTATGGGAGCCTCACTCTCAGTCTCATAGGAATGAATAGAGAAGTTACTGACTTTCTGTCCTGTGTCAGTTGGAGATCAGAGAGTTGGTCACAGGACATTACTTTCTAGCGGGTCACAGAATAAAAATTTTGCTTGGAGTTCTACTTTAAGATAAATTCTTGCTAAACAATGAAAAACAAATACAAGCGCTCTGTAGTGTATGATGTAGGTGAATAAGGAGAGAGGGGGAACTGGATGTCCCTGAGGAAGGTGGTGGGGTTGCCACCAAAACAAGCCACATGACTGTGCTTATATTTTACTTTTATTTTAATAAATAGTCACTAGCAGCACCAAGTCTCTGAGGATACATTCTTATCAGTTTGATAAGAATTTAGCTTAAAGAGAACCTGTCACCACAAAATGCAGTGTAATGTGCTGGAGAAGCTGAGCAGACTGATATATAGTTTTTTGGGAAATCTCTCAGCTCTTTCTAAGCTATGTTGTACACGGGGGAGGTGTTTATCAGTGATGGCATTCTATATATACAGAATTGGCCATCAGTCAATCATTAATAAGATGGTCCCTGAGTACAAAAGAGCTTAGAAAGAGCAGAGATTTAAATATATAAATTACATGTTTTGCTGAATCTCCTCCTGCTCTATAACATGCTGCCTACACTGCATTTTGTGGTCATAGGGGCTGAGCTGTGCCTAGGCCATGTGACTGATGATAGTGACCTCACTAGCCTAGGGTAAACAGCGAGAAGGCCGTGGCGCTGACTGGAGAGCCAGGCCTTCTCTAACAGCTGATCAGCAAGAGTCCTGGTTCTTGGATAGCCACAGATCAGATGCTGATGACCTATCCAGAGTATAGGTCATCAGTTACAAAGAGTCAGTTAACCCCTTTAAGAGCTACAGACTGAGCTGTTAGAGCAGCTCGCTGATGGATTCACCGAGAAGGACTGAAACTGAAATCTGCAGAGAATGAAAGCAGCACTCCCACAATTTTTTTTATTCTCTGACCTGTTAGAAAGGTACATGATGTAATCTGTAGCGAATGTAATCTTTTCATCAGTGTCTGTATTTGTGAGTTATCCCCTTCCTTCTAATTCTTAGCTGTGTCATGTGACCAACTCTCTGATCTCCAACTGACACAGGACAGGAAGTCCGTTACATCTCTATTCATTCCTGTGAGACTGACATTGAGGCTCCCATAGGAATATAGAGAGAAACTGACTTCCTGTCCACACATAAGATGCTGTGTTATTTTGAAAGGCTGATTGTTGGTCACAGGACACAGCTGAGGATCAGAAGGGAGGTTATAGCTCACAAATACAGACACTAGTGAGAAGATTACATTCACTAAAGATTACATCATGTACATGTCAGAGAATACAATTTTCTTCATGAGTTCTTCTTTAAATCATTCAAGAAATAAAGCATAACAAAATACATATTTTATATATCCCTATAATCATTAAAGGGGATTTTCAAAACTCAAAAGGGGTTGTCCGGGATCAAACTCATTTTTTTGAAAGTAGCTTACTCACCATTAGTAGCCAAATTTATGTTCCCAAGATGTTTTTAGGTAGCTTTTACACTGCTGCATGGTTTCTACAGTCCCCAACAGACTGTTTACATATCTGTTTATGTATGCCATCACTTCCTGCTGCAAAGCATTGTGCGTCCCACTGCAGCTCAGCAGCAGGCGGTTTCTACAGTGTAAGATCACCTCCCTGCATCCGCCCCCCTCATACATATTCAGCCTCCTGCACGTTATTCACTCCTCCATAGATCTTCCCCCTCATACATATTCAGCCTCCTGCACATTATTCACTCCTCCATAGATCTGCCCCCCTCTTACATATTCAGCCTCCTGCACATTATTCACTCCATAGATCCGCCCCCTCTTACATATTCAGCCTCCTGCACATTATTTACTTCTCCATAGATCCGCCCCCTCTTACATATTCAGCCTCCTGCACATTATTCACTCCTCCATAGATCCGCCCCCTCTTACATATTCAGCCTCCTGCACATTATTCACTCCTCCATAGATGCGCCCCCTCTTACATATTCAGCCTCCTGCACATTATTCACTCCTCCATAGATCCGCCCCCCTCTTACATATTCAGCCTCCTGCACATTATTCACTCCATAGATGCGCCCCCTCTTACATATTCAGCCTCCTGCACATTATTCACTCCTCCATAGATGCCCCCCCTCTTACATATTCAGCCTCCTGCACATTATTCACTCCTCCATAGATGCCCCCCCTCTTACATATTCAGCCTCCTGCACATTATTCACTTCTCCATAGATCCGCCCCCTCTTACATATTCAGCCTCCTGCACATTATTTACTTCTCCATAGATCCGCCCCCTCTTACATATTCAGCCTCCTGCACATTATTTACTTCTCCATAGATCCGCCCCCTCTTACATATTCAGCCTCCTGCACATTATTCACTTCTCCATAGATCCGCCCCCCTCTTACATATTCAGCCTCCTGCACATTATTCACTCCTCCATAGATCTGCCCCCTCATACATATTCAGCCTCCTGCACATTATTCACTCCTCCATAGATCCGCCCCCCTCTTACATATTCAGCCTCCTGCACGTTATTCACTCCTCCATAGATCCGCCCCCCTCTTACATATTCAGCCTCCTGCACATTATTCACTCCTCCATAGATCCGCCCCCTCTTACATATTCAGCCTCCTGCACATTATTCACTCCTCCATAGATCCGCCCCCCTCTTACATATTCAGCCTCCTGCACATTATTCACTCCTCCATAGATCCGGCCCCCTCATACATATTCAGCCTCCTGCACATTATTCACTCCTCCATAGATCCGCCCCCCTCTTACATATTCAGCCTCCTGCACATTATTCACTCCTCCATAGATCCGCCCCCCTCTTACATATTCAGCCTCCTGCACATTATTCACTCCTCCATAGATCCGCCCCCTCTTACATATTCAGCCTCCTGCACATTATTCACTCCATAGATCCGCCCTCCTCTTACATATTCAGCCTCCTGCACATTATTCACTCCTCCATAGATCCGCCCCCCTCTTACATATTCAGCCTCCTGCACATTATTCACTCCTCCATAGATCTGCCCCCTCTTACATATTCAGCCTCCTGCACATTATTCACTCCTCCATAGATCCGCCCCCCTCTTACATATTCAGCCTCCTGCATATTATTCACTCCTCCATAGATCTGCCCCCTCATACATATTCAGCCTCCTGCACATTATTTACTCCTCCATAGATCCGCCCCCTCTTACATATTCAGCCTCCTGCACATTATTCACTCCTCCATAGATCTGCCCCCTCTTACATATTCAGCCTCCTGCACATTATTCACTCCTCCATAGATCCGCCCCCCTCTTACATATTCAGCCTCCTGCATATTATTCACTCCTCCATAGATCTGCCCCCTCATACATATTCAGCCTCCTGCACATTATTTACTCCTCCATAGATCCGCCCCCTCTTACATATTCAGCCTCCTGCACATTATTCACTCCTCCATAGATCCGCCCCCCTCTTACATATTCCTCCCCCATAAACTCCTCCTTGCACATGCCATGTGCTCAGTGCTTGCAGAGCAGAGAGGCAGATAGTGAATCCACATCCAGAATGGTACATCATTTATACTGCATTCCTTTTATGTTTACATTCATCATTACAATAACCAATTTATAGTAATCTATCCAAGCAATGATAAAGTTGTTTTACAATGTCCCCAATTTTGCTCTGCTACACAGATAAGGCTACTTTCACACTTGCGTTTGGTGTGGATCCATCATGGATGGATCCGCATCTATAATACAACCGTCTGCATCTGCTCAGAATGGATCCGTTTGTATTATCTTTACCTTAGCCAATACGGATCTGCCTGGAACACTATTGAAAGTCAATGGAGGACGGATCCTTTTTTTATTGTGCCATATTATGTCAGTGAAAACTGATCCGTCCCTATTGACTTACATTGTGTGTCAGGACCGATCCGTTTGGCTCAGTTTCGTCATGTGGACACCAAAACGCTGCAAGCAGCCTGCAGAGCAGAATGGTGACTGATCGTAGGCAAACTGATGCATTCTGAGCGAATCCTTATCTATTCAGAATGCATTAGGGCAAAACTGATCCGTTTTGGACCGCTTGTGTGATCCCCAGAACAGATCCCACAAACGGAAACCAAATCGCTACTGTGAAAGTAGCATTAGGCTACATGCACACAATAGTTGTTTGTTGCTGTCCGCAAATCAGGGATCAGCAAAAAAAAAAAAAAAATGGCAGTTTTTTTCCGTAGGATTCGTTTTTTTCAGTGATCCATTTTAATAAATGCCTATCCTTGTCCGCAAATGAGAAAAAAGTCGGACATACACTTTTTTTTTTTGCTTATGGAAACCACGGACAATGCAGAACACCTATCATCATTATTTTACTGACCCATTGAAGTGAATGGGTCCCCATCCTATCCGGAAAAAACCCCAGAACGGACTCCGGGAAAAACTGTCCGCATTGGCGGATCTGCAATATACGCGCACTGACAGCATCACACTATAAGGGCCACGCTCCCACATCTATCCATAAACATCGCTGACAGCATCACACTATTATAAGGGCCACGCTCCCACATCTATCCATAAACATCGCTGACAGCTTTACACAATATTATCATTTTTTAAACCAAAAAATTGTTTTAGTGTCTCGATAGTCTGAGAGCCCTAGCTTTTTTATCAGATCGTCTTAGTAAGGCCTCATGCACACGACCGTTTTCTTTTGCGGTCCGCAAAAATGGGTTCCGTTTTTCCGTGATCCGTGACCGTTTTTTCATCCGTGGGTCTTCCTTGATTTTTGGAGGATCCACGGACATGAAAAAAATGTCGTTTTGGTGTCCGCCTGGCCTGTGCGGAGCCAAACGGATCCGTCCTGAATTACAATGCAAGTCAATGGGGACGGATCCGTTTGACGTTGACACAATATGGTGCAATTTCAAACGGATCCGTCCCCCATTGACTTTCAATGTAAAGTCAGGAGTTAATATACCATAGGATCAGAGTTTTCTCCAATCCGATGGTATATTTTAACTTGAAGCGTCCCCATCACCATGGGATTGCCTCTATGTTAGAATATACCATCGGATTTGAGTTACATCGTGAAACTCAGATCCGACAGTATATTCTAACACAGAGGCGTTCCCATAGTGATGGGGACGCTTTTAGTTAGAATATACTACGAACTGTGTACATGACTGCCCCCTGCTGCCTGGCAGCACCCGATCATTTACAGGGGGCTGTGATCAGCACAATTAACCCTTCAGGTGCCGCACCTGAAGGGGTTAATTGTGCGCATCATAGCCCCTTGTAAGAGATCAGGGGCTGCCAGGCAGCAGACCCACCTCCCTCCCCAGTTTGAATATCATTGGTGGCCAGTGTGCGGCCCCCCCTCTATTGTAATATCATTGGTGGCCAGTGTGCGGTCCCCCCTCTATTGTAATATCATTGGTGGCCAGTGTGCGGCCTCCGTCGGCCCCCCTCTATTGTAATATCATTGGTGCCCAGTGTGCGGCCCCCCCTCTATTGTATTAATATCATTGGTGGCCAGTGTGCGGCCTCCCCTCTTCCCCCTCCGCTCGATCTTTGGTGGCAGCGGAGATTCCGATCGGAGTCCCAGTTTAATCGCTCTGGGGCTCCGAGCAGTAACCATGGCAACCAGGACGCTACTGCAGGCCAAGTATGGTAAGTATGATGCTTCTAATATTGTAATATTGCTAAGTAACCATGGCAACCAGGCCTGCAGTAGCGTCCTGGTTGCCATGGTTACCGATCGGAGCCCCAGTGCGATTAAACTGGGACTCCGATCGGAATCTCCGCTGCTACCAATGATCGGGGGGGAGAGGGGAGGCCGCACACTGGCCACCAATGATATTAATACAATAGAGGGGGGGGGGCGGGGGAGGCCGCACACTGGCCACCAATGATATTACAATGGGGGGGGGGGGGGGGCCGCACACTGGCCACCAATGATATTCAAACTGGGGAGGGAGGGGGGTCTGCCCCCTGGCAGCCCCTGATCTCTTACAGGGGGCTATGATATGCACAATTAACCCCTCAGGTGCAGCACCTGAGGGGTTAATTGTGCAGATCACAGCCCCCTGTAAGAGATCGGGTGCTGCCAGCAGCAGGGGGCAGTCATGTACACAGTTCGTAGTATATTCTAACTAGAAGCGTCCCCATCACTATGGGAACGCCTCTGTGTTAGAATATACTGTCGAATATGAGTTTTCACGAAGTGAAAACTGATCTCTGAAAAAGCTTTTATGCAGACAGATCTTCGGATCCGTCTGTATGAAAGTAACCTACGGCCACGGATCACGGACGCGGATGCCAATCTTGTGTGCATCCGTGTTCTTTCACGGACCCATTGACTTGAATGGGTCCGTGAACCGTTGTCCGTCAAAAAAATAGGACAGGTCATATTTTTTTGACGGACAGGAAACACGGATCACGGATGCGGCTGCAAAACTGTGCATTTTTTCAGATTTTTCCACGGACCCATTGAAAGTCAATGGGTCCGCGAAAAAAAACTGAAAACGGCACAACGGCCACGGATGCACACAACGGTCATGTGCATGAGGCCTAAGGGTCTCATTTTTTGAGGGATGAGGTGACGGTTTGATTGATACTATTTTTGGGGTCATCCGCCTTTTTGATCGCTTGGAGTTGCACTTTATGTGATCTTAGGTGCCAAAAAAAAATGGCTTTCTTGGTACTGTTTTTATTTCATTTGTTTCACGGTATTCACCTGAGGGGTTAGGTCATGTGATATTTGAATAGAGACTGTTGTTACGGACGTGGCGATACCTAATATGTCTACTTTTACGAATTTATTTAAACTTTATCACAATATAATTTTTTTTATTTTTGTTTTGTTTTAGAGTCTCCATGTTCTAAGAGCAATATATTTTTTCTTTTTTAAGCAATTTTCTTATATAGGGTCTCTTTTTTGCAGGATGAGGTGACGTTTTTATTGGTACCATTTTGTGGGACATACACCTTTTTGATCGCTTGCTGTTAAGACTTTGTGATGTAAGGTGAAAAGAAATAACCTTTTTTTACAGTTTTTATTTTATTTTTTGGGGTGTTTATTGGACATGGTGGATCATGTGATATATTTATAGAGCCGGTTATTTCGGACGTGGCAATACCTAATATGTGTAGTTATTTATTATTTATTTTTTTAATGGCGTCAAATGAATGAATATGAGAAAAGACAATTTTCATAAAATTCTTATATAAATTCAAACTTTTTTTTTAACACTTTTTATTTATTTATCAAGACCCATCTGGATCATGAAGATCCAGTGGGCCTCATCACTATACAGTGCATTGCAATAGTCATCTATAGTAATGCACTGCATGCTACACTTACACTAAGGCCTCATACACACGACAGTATTTTTTCACGGTCCGCAAAACGGGGTTCCGTTGGTCCGTGACAGTTTTTTCGTCCGTGGGTCTTCCTTGATTTTTGGAGGATCCACGGACATGAAAAAAAAGTTGTTTTGTGTCCGCCTGGCCGTGCGGAGCCAAACGGATCCGTCCGGACTTACAATGCAAGTCAATGTAGACGGATCCGTTTGCAACTGCACCATATTGTGTCAACGTCAAACGGATCCGTCTACATTGACTTTCAATGTAAAGTCAGGAGTTAATATACCATAGGATCAGAGTTTTCTCCAATCCGATGGTATATTTTAACTTGAAGCGTCCCCATCACCATGGGAACACCTCTATGTTAGAATATACCATCGGATTTGAGTTAGATCGTGAAACTCAGATCCGACAGTATATTCTAACACAGAGGCTTTCCCATAGTGATGGGGACGCTTCAAGTTAGAATATCCTACGAACTGTGTACATGACTGCCCCCTGCTGCCTGGCAGCACCTGATCTCTTACGGGGGGCTGTGATCCGCACAATTAACCCCTCAGGTGCCGCACCTGAGGGGTTAATTGTGCGAATCATAGCCCCCTGTAAGAGATCAGGTGCTGCCAGGCAGGAGGGGGCAGACCCCCCCTCCCTCCCCTGTATTACATTCATTGGTGGCCAGTGCGGCCTCCCCTCTCCCCCCCCCCTAATTAAAATCACGTTCCGAATCCCCCATCATTGGTGGCCAGTGCGGCCTCACCTCTCCCCCCCCACCCTTGTTAAAATCACGTTCCGAATCCCCCATCATTGGTGGCAAGTGCGGCCTCACCTTTGCTTCCCCCCCCCCCAGTTAAAATCACGTTCCGAATCCCCCATCATTGGTGGCCAGTGCAGCCTCACATCTCGCCCCTCCTCCCCTAGTTAAAATCACGTTCCCCCATCATTGGTGGTAGCGGAGAGTACCGATCGGAGTCCCAGTTTAATCGATGGGGCTCCGATCGGTAACCATGGCAACCAGGACGCTACTGCAGTCCTGGTTGCCATGGTTACTTAGCATTTTTTAGAAGCATTATACTTACCTACGAGCTGCGATGTCTGTGACCGGCCGGGAGCTCCTCCTACTGGTAAGTTTAAGGTCTGTGCGGCGCATTGATTATAGCACAGACCTGTCACTTACCAGTAGGAGGAGCGCCGGCCGGTCACAGACATCGCAGCTCGCAGGTAAGTATAATGATTCTAAAAATTGCTAAGTAACCATGGCAACCAGGACTGCAGTAGCATCCTGGTTGCCATGGTTACCGATCGGAGCCCCAGCGATTAAACTGTGACTCCGATCGGAACTCTCCACTGCCACCAAAGATGGGGGAACGTGATTTTAACTGGGGGGGGGGGGGGGGGGGGGGAAGAGATGTGAGGCCGCACTGGCCACCAATGATGGGGGATTCGGAACGTGATTTTAACTAGGGGGGGGGGGGGGAGCAGGGGAAGCAGGGGGCAGTCATGTACACAGTTCTCAGTATATTCTAACTTGAAGCGTCCCCATCACTATGGGAACGCCTCTGTGTTAGAATATACTGTCGGATAGGAGTTTTCACGGAGTGAAAACTCATATCTGAAAGCTTTTATGCAGACGGATCTGCGATCAGTCTGTGTGAAAGTTGCCAACGGCCACGATCACAGACGCGGATGCCAATCTTGTGTGCATCTGTGTTTTTTCACGGACCCATTGACTTGAATGGGTCCGTGCAGGGCGTACATAGAAATCACTGGGCCCCATAGCAAAAATCTGAATTGGGCCCATTAACCCTGCCCACTACCCACCATGGCCCCTCCCACTTCCTGACCTGGCTCCTCCCATGCCACACCCCCATTAAATAAATTTATACATGACCTACTGAACCTTAGGGATAAACATTTTTATTTTATTATTAACCAACTTTGTTGCAGTAACGTATAAAATGTACATGTATTTTCCAATAAGGATTTGTTCTGTTTGTTTGCCTGAAAAAAAATTCTAAATTGGGGGGAAAAAAAAAAAGGTTTTACTTTTTTGTCGCCATATTTGGACCCCTATAACTTTTTTGTAATTATGTATACGGAACTATATGGGGGCTCAAATTTTGCAGGGCGATCTGAACTTTCCATTGATACCATTCTGGGGTGTTTATGACTTTTTGATCACTTTTTGGAAAAGGAAGTGACCAAAAACAGCTAATCCGCCTTTTGGACTCTTTGTTCTGTTTGCCATATGGGGAATATTTTTTAATATTTTCATACAATGGGCGTGTCACTTGCCAGGCTTGCCAGAGTGGGCACAGGACAGTGGACACAGATGGGCCATGTCACTTGCCAGGCTTTAGCAGAGTGGGCACAGGACAGTGGACACAGGGCGTAATATGTATGCCACACAACTGAGCGAGTGCAGGGCAGGAGCACATACACATCACTCCTCCTGCCTCTGTCCACTGTGCTAAAGCCGGACGTAAGCCATCCCCCACATCTTAACCCCTTTGCTACCTGCGCCATTTTGTCATCACTTATCTTACCCCAAACCCCTTTAACTCCTTGCTGCTGATGCTGAGTGTGCACATATGCGCATGTGTCTTTGTGTGTGTGTGGGGGGGGTTTGGCTGGTTGGTGAAATATCATTTGGTGGCTATGTGCACACTCAGCATTAGCAGCAAGGAGTTAGAGGGGTTAATATCCATCCAACCCTGCCTAATGCCCTCCAAAATGCCCAGGGGGGGGGGGGGGGGGGGGGTTGTTAGGAAGGAGTAGGTGTAGGAGGAAAGCACACTGTCATCTATGAGCCCCCCCCCCCCCAATCCCTAATGCCCCCCAAAAATCTCAGGACAGTGTGCTTTCTTCCTTCTCCCCCATGGGCATTTTGGGTCTCATAGAGGACAACAGGACTCACTGGAGTGGGATTGAAGCATGTCCCACCCTGTCCTGGCTGTCCCCCTCCCCACCCCTCCTCTCTCTTGCTGCCTGGCCTGCCGGCTGCCGCTGTCAGTGTCTGACAATCTGAGTATCCAGATCTGACATAGTGACACATAACATTATCATACGGTACCTAGTCTCTGCTGACTGAGTCTGCTCTCTCTCAGTCTCAGTCGTCTCAGGCAGCCAGGGCCAGGCACTGCAGGCAGCACGAACGGTTCTGACTTCAGGCCAGGGACACAGGTGCTTCTGTTCTTCCTTCTTTGTCTCCTCAGCTCAGGCACACTGGCGACGGTCGATGCAAAGTTCGAACCGATTCTCCCGCCTCCCTTGCGCCACTGGCCAATCAGCAGCTGCCTCAACAGACTTGCCTTGTGCTGATTGGCCAGCGACTCAAGCGCTACATGCAGGCTGGTTTGATCCTGATTCCGCAGCAGACTGTCAGGATCAGGTCAGGAGGTCAGGATCAGGTCAGACGGGGGAGGGGGTCGACTTCAGTTGGCTGAAGAAAAGCAGACGCATAGCCGGCCAGCATATCATGAGTGGGCAGGGCCAAATAATGTGGGCAGGGCCTTCTCTGCGCTCCGGACCCCCCAGTGCCGCGGGCCCCATAGCAATGGCGTGGTCTGCCTCTATGGGCGGTACGCCACTGGGTCCGTGAACCGTTGTCAGTCAAAAAAATAGGACAGGTCATATTTTTTTGACGGACAGGAAACACGGATCACGGGCCGCGGATGAACAATGGTGCATTTTCCGAGTTTTCAACGTACCCATTGAAAGTCAATGGGTCCGCAAAAAATCACGGAAAACGGAACGGCCACGGATGCACACAACGGTCGTGTGCATGAGGCCTAAGGCTGATCAAACCTCAGGGTCTGATCAGCCTTAGATACATGGCAACCAGGACACCTTTGTAAGGCGTCCGGTTGCCATGGCAACCAGGACGCCATTGCGAAAGTCCGGATGGAAGAGAGAGGGAGCTCCCTCCCTCTCAACCCTGTGGATTCCGTTGGCAGCTGCTGACCGCGGCATCTACGGGGTTAAACACCCTAGATCGGTGCCAGCACCCATTTGGGGCGTTGGAGACGAGTGTTAGCTGTAAATTACAGCTAACACTCTCTCTGCAGATGTCAGCGGCTCCAGGGCAGCAGGAGCAGGAGCGGAGGAACATCGGGGCTATCGAGGACAATGGGGGCCCCATACATGAGGGGGGATTTATTTGATGACCGGCACTGGGGCACATATAAGGGGGCCTTTTATTTTATAAAGGGAACTGGGGGCACATATGAGGGGGCCTTTTATTTTATAAAGGGAACTGGGGGCACATATGAGGGGGCTTTTTATTTTATAAAGGGAACTGGGGGCACTTACTCGCTTTCAGGCAGCGATCTCCACTCTGAGTGGAGATTGCAGCCTGAAACCAGCATTTTTACAGTACCGCGCTCCAATTGGTTGGTCTGCATAGACCAACCAATTGGAGTGAGCGTGGGCAAGGAACCACTCAGATTGGTCCCTTGTCGGCACCCGGTGACGTCACCGGACTAGAGGGTGCGGAGCTTAGCGGGATCTCGGCCAGGCTAGTTACCGCCCCTCCAACACTTTTGCATAATTAGCTAGGCTGGCAGTGACGTCACCGGGATCCCTGAACAGAGGAAGAGGAAGCTTTCCTCCTCTGCAAAGGACCCGGTATGTCACTGAGTGAAAGAAAACCTTCACTTCTGGCAGAGAATTTATTTGAGCAAAAGGGGGCATTAGAAGTAAGTTCATCAGGTAGGACATGGGTGTTGTTGATGTGTGTGACACTGCAGTACTATAGGACAAAGGTCCCGAATCCCGGACAACCCCTTTAATTTCCATAGAGATGTATTAATGCCAAGTGCTCCGGAAATTGCCGCATCGCTTGATCCGGTTTTCCGGTCTGCGCATGCGCTTTTGATCTTTGAAAAAATTCAATACCAGATCAGTTATTCCGGATGAGACGGATCCGGAAAAAAAAGGCTATCCGTTTGTACACGGCTTGCCGGATTGCAACATCGCTAGTGTGAAAGTACCCTTAGACAGATAGTAATGCCTCATAAAATAGTTATCAGTCATCATTTCCCATATGTGTACTTTATGTTGGTATAATTTTGTAAATGTAATTTCAGTTTTTTAGGACATTAGATGGATTAGAAGCCATTTTTCTAATTAACAAAATTTCCAAAACAATTTTTTAAGCACCAATTCAGATATAAAGTGATTTTGAGGGGCTTACGTAATGGAAACCCCCCATAAATGACCCCATTTTAGAAGCTACACCATTCAAATTATTCAAAGCTGATGTTACAAACTTTGTTAACCCTTTAGGTGTTCCACAAGAAAAAGGAAAATGGAGACGAAATTTCATTTTTTTTCTTGCAACATAGCAAGGGTTAACAGCAAACTAAACTTTAATATATATTACTCTGATTCTGCAGTTTACAGAAATACCCCATACGTGGTGGTTAACTGCTCTATGGGCACATGGCAGTGGTCAGAAGGAAAGGAGTGCCATATGGATTTTGGAGGCAGATTTTGCTAGAAAATGAAAAGTTTCATTTCTTCCATTTTATTGCTTTAGCCCCAATTTTTTTTTTATTTTCACAAGGGGCAACAGTAAAAAATACACCCTTAAAATAATTTGTTACCCATTTTCTCTTGAATACGGCAACACCCCATATGAGGTGGCAAACTGCTGTAGGGGCATATTTTGATGGATTGGTTTATGGGTGCCATTGTTTTTTATTTTTTGAGTGATTGTCTTATGTGGGGGCTCATTTTTTGCAAGATAAGGTGAAATTTTCATTGATACCATTTTAGGGTACATAAGACTTTTTGATCGCTTGGTATTACACTTTTTGTGAGGCAAGGTGAAAAAAATTGCTGTTTTGGCTTATTTTTTTTATTTTTTACAGTATTCACTTGATGGGGTATATCATGTGATTTTTATAGAGCAGGTTATTATGGACATGGCGATACCCAATGTGTCTATTATTGTAAAGTTTTACAAAGTAAATGCATTTTTGAAGAGGATAAAATCTTGTTTTGAGTTTTTTTCCGGCGATTGTCTTAGGTAGGGTCTAATTTTTTTGCGGGATGAGGTGGTTTAATTTGTACCATTTTGGGGTACATACGCCTTTTTGATTGCTTGTTTTTATACTTTTTTGTGAGGGAAGGAAGAAAAACTGCTGTTTTGGCACAGTTTTTTTTTTTTTACTGCGTTCACCTGACAGGGTGGATCATGTGATATTTTTATAGAGACGGTTGATACGGATGCGGCGATTCCTAATATGTATACTTTTATTTTTTTCCTATTTTTATTTATTACTTAATTATGGGAAAAGAACGTTTTTTTTTATTTTTATTTTTTTACTTGAAACGTATTTTATTATGCAAAACTTTTTTCCCCACAACTTTTGGGGGTCTGATCACCTCTCCAATGCATTACAATACATCTGTATTATAATGCATTGGCTGTAAGTGTTTTACACAGTGTAATACACTTACAGCCTTCCTGCGTGTGAGATCCAGGGGGCTGGATCTTACAGGCTAACAGGGATGGCTGCCACGATGCCTAAGGAAGGCATCAGGCTGCCTTCCCAGCCATCAGGTCCCCGTCAACGCAGCACGGGGACCCGATGGTGAGGGAGCTACCTCACTCCACACCCCCTGCGGTCAGCGCTGACCACGGCATAGTGAAAGTTAATGCGCCGGCATGTGTGTTTTCACTGATGCTGGTGCATACAGTAGGGGTCCGGCTAACGGGAACAGCCATTCCCCTGCAGCTGATCGGGCGGGCGAAGCTTCTGCACCTGCCCGATCAGCGTGTCGTAGTACTTCGGCGCTAGTTGGGAAGTCACTTCCCGCAGCGCCGTACTATTACGCCGCTGGTCGGGAAAGGGTTAAGGAGAAACATATCTACTTACTGAGCATCAGTGAAAATTAGTCTGAAAAGTTGTGGGGAGAGATAAGTAGACAACCTTTATGTGTAATAACTAAGCTCCAAATAGATGTACAGCACTGATGAAGGCTGATAATGAAGCTTTCAAACATTCTGGAGGCGCACAATACTTTGTCACCCCTTTACAACCGCACAAATGTTTTGGTTTATTGGTAAATCGATAAGCAATGCAGTGAACACATTGCACAAACCCATGGAAAAAAGGACAATTCTAACAATGCTGGAAGACACAATGTTGCCAAGCAAAGTTTTATACACCACAAATCCTATATCTGTAAGCACAAGTGCCCCTGTACAGAATTCCAATGATCAAGAAATATCCAATGCCCGGTGGATATCCCCTTTAAAATGCCTTTTCTTTAATTTTCTTTGTGTAGCAGGATTTTAAATAAAGTCTATTAGATTAAAATGAAGTTGTACCTATAAAAGAACACTCCAGGTAAAATAGAGGTGTTGTGTAGTGTCCTCTGTAAACCTCTACATGACATATTGATTTAAAGGTGTGTCCCACGAAAAATATTCTAGTTTTCAAACCAGCACCTGGATCTGAATACTTTTGTAATTGCATGTAATTAAAAATGTAGTATAACTAGTGAGTTATTTGATAACATTTATCTGTATAGAGCCCCCTGCTCTTTGCTTTTTATTTTTTTTATTTCTTTGACCTGCTCACTGAGATGGCCGCACATGCTCAGTTTCATCCTTCAGTTGCCTCCTGAGCTGTGATAGGGAGAGCATGGACACTCCTCCTGAGCTGTGATAGGGAGAGCACAGACACACCCCCTTAGCTGCAGCAGAAAAGACACTCCCCTTGAGCTGTCAGCTGGATATAAATATTTATCAGAGTAATGAATGGGGAGATCTCTGGATCCATGTGAGGTACAGGGCTGGTTCTAGCTTGGTTAGAAAGAGGTTGTCTGATTTTCATTTTTTACATTAGTTATGGGATAACCCCTTTAAGCCCCTGACTTCTGCACCGCCTCTGCACTATGCATAACGCAATACATCTGTTATGGGTAGGTTCCAAACTGCAGCAGGAAAATCCTGCACTCTTTTCTGGCAGAGGCAAAAACTACAAGAATTACCGCCGGATCCCCATTCACTATAACTGTATCAGATAAGGGTTTTTAGTGGCTTTCCTGTTGGATCCCATTATAATGAAATGGGATCTCGCATTGCCCGGCTATGCAGTAACTCCAGTAGTCTGCAACTCTGCCGGAACAGACTACCGGAGATCCCTGCAGCAGACGTGAACCTACCCTTACCTGGTGTGTTCCTTTACCTCCAACTGTTCCTTGACAGCAAGGTAATAGAGTTCCTCGGCCAGCAGGCAATGAAACCGTGAAATCTATCACAATAGGTTTAACCCATGGTCATCCCTTGTCTGTCAGAGCTATCTTCAAGATGGAAGTCCCAATTGGGGGACCTATTACCTCCCTATATCCCAAAAGGGCATGTCTGCAGAGTAGAGTACATACTCTTTAACCACCTCAGCCCCCAGTGCTTAAACACCCTGAAAGACCAGGCCACTTTTTACACTTCTGACCTACACTACTTTCACAGTTTATTGCTCGGTCATGCAACTTACCACCCAAATGAATTTTACCTCCTTTTCTTCTCACTAATAGAGCTTTCATTTGGTGGTATTTCATTGCTGCTGACATTTTTACTTTTTTTGTTATTAATCGAAATTTAACGATTTTTTTTGCAAAAAAATGACATTTTTCACTTTCAGTAGTAAAATTTTGCAAAAAAAACGACATCCATATAGAAATTTTGCTCTAAATTTATAGTTCTACATGTCTTTGATAAAAAAAAAATGTTTGGGTAAAAAAAAAATGGTTTGGGTAAAAGTTATAGCGTTTACAAACTATGGTACAAAAATGTGAATTTCCGCTTTTTGAAGCAGCTCTGACTTTCTGAGCACCTGTCATGTTTCCTGAGGTTCTACAATGCCCAGACAGTACAAACACCCCACAAATGACCCCATTTCTGAAAGTACACACCCTAAGGTATTCGCTGATGGGCATAGTGAGTTCATAGAACTTTTTATTTTTTGTCACAAGTTAGCGGAAAATTATGATTTTTTTTTTTTTTTTTTTTTTCTTACAAAGTCTCATATTCCACTAACTTGTGACAAAAAATAAAAAGTTCTATGAACTCACTATGCCCATCAGCGAATACCTTGGGGTCTCTTCTTTCCAAAATGGGGTCACTTGTGGGGTAGTTATACTGCCCTGGCATTCTAGGGGCCCAAATGTGTGGTAAGGAGTTTGAAATCAAATTCTGTAAAAAATGACCTGTGAAATCCGAAAGGTGCTCTTTGGAATATGGGCCCCTTTGCCCACCTAGGCTGCAAAAAAGTGTCACACATCTGGTATCTCCGTACTCAGGAGAAGGTGGGGAATGTGTTTTGGGGTGTCATTTTATATATACCCATGCTGGGTGAGAGAAATATCTTGGCAAAAGACAACTTTTCCCATTTTTTTATACAAAGTTGTCATTTGACCAAGATATTTATCTCACCCAGCATGGGTATAAGTAAAAAGACACCCCAAAACACATTCCTCAACTTCTCCTGAGTACGGGGATACCAGATGTGTGACACTTTTTTGCAGCCTAGGTGGGCAAAGGGGCCCATATTCCAAAGAGCACCTTTCGGATTTCACAGGTCATTTTTTACAGAATTTGATTTCAAACTCCTTACCACACATTTGGGCCCCTAGAATGCCAGGGCAGTATAACTACCCCACAAGTGACCCCATTTTGGAAAGAAGAGACCCCAAGGTATTCGCTGATGGGCATAGTGAGTTCATGGAACTTTTTATTTTTTGTCACAAGTTAGTGGAATATGAGACTTTGTATGAAAAAAAAATAAAAAAAAAAAAATAAGCATTTTCCACTAACTTGTGACAAAAAATTCTAGGAACTCGCCATGCCCCTCACGGAATACCTTGGGGTGTCTTCTTTCCAAAATGGGGTCACTTGTGGGGTAGTTATACTGCCCTGGCATTTTCCAGGGGCCCTAATGTGTGGTAAGTAGGTAAATGACCTGTGAAATCCTAAAGGTGCTCTTTGGAATATGGGCCCCTTTGCCCACCTAGGCTGCAAAAAAGTGTCACACATGTGGTATCGCCGTATTCAGGAGAAGTTGGGGAATGTGTTTTGGGGTGTCATTTTACATATACCCATGCTGGGTGAGAGAAATATCTTGGCAAAAGACAACTTTTCCCATTTTTTTATACAAAGTTGGCATTTGACCAAGATATTTCTCTCACCCAGCATGGGTATATGTAAAATGACACCCCAAAACACATTCCCCAACTTCTCCTGAGTACGGCGATACCAGATGTGTGACACTTTTTTGCAGCCTAGATGCGCAAAGGTGCCCAAATTCCTTTTAGGAGGGCATTTTTAGACATTTGGATACCAGACTTCTTCTCACGCTTTGGGGCCCCTAGAATGCCAGAGCAGTATAAATACCCCACATGTGACCCCATTTTGGAAAGAAGACACCCCAAGGTATTCAATGAGGGGCATGGCGAGTTCATAGAAATTTTTTTTTTTTGGCACAAGTTAGCGGAAATTGATATTTTTAATTTTTTTCTCACAAAGTCTCCCGTTCCGCTAACTTGGGACAAAAAATTCAATCTTTCATGGACTCAATATGCCCCTCACGGAATACCTGGGGGTGTCTTCTTTCCGAAATGGGGTCACATGTGGGGTATTTATACTGCCCTGGCATTCTAGGGGCCCTAAAGCGTGAGAAGAAGTCTGGAATATAAATGTCTAAAAAATTTTACGCATTTGGATTCCGTGAGGGGTATGGTGAGTTCATGTGAGATTTTATTTTTTGACACAAGTTAGTGGAATATGAGACTTTGTAAGAAATAAAAAAAAATTTTTGCTAACTTGGGCCAAAAAAATATCTGAATGGAGCCTTACAGAGGGGGGGGGGGGATCAATGACAGGGGGGTGATCAATGACAGGGGGGGTGATCAATGACAGGGGGGTGATCAGGGAGTCTATATGGGGTGATCACCACAGTCATTGATCACGCCCCTGTAAGGCTTCATTCAGACGTCCGGATGCGTTTTGCGGATCCGATCCATCTATCAGTGCATCCGTAAAAATCATGCGGACATCTGAATGGAGTTTTACAGGGGGGTAATCAATGACAGGGGGGTGATCAGGGAGTCTATATGGAGTGATCACCACAGTCATTGATCATGCCCCTGTAAGGCTTCATTCAGACGTCCGGATGCGTTTTGCGGATCGGATCCATCTATCAGTGCATCCGTAAAAATCATGCGGACATCTGAATGGAGCTTTACAGGGGGGTGATCAATGACAGGGGGGTGATCAGGGAGTCTATATGGGGTGATCACCACAGTCATTGATCATGCCCCTGTAAGGCTTCATTCAGACGTCCGGATGCGTTTTGCGGATCGGATCCATCTATCAGTGCATCCGTAAAAATCATGCGGACATCTGAATGGAGCTTTACAGGGGGGTGATCAATGACAGGGGGGTGATCAGGGAGTCTATATGGGGTGATCACCACAGTCATTGATCATGCCCCTGTAAGGCTTCATTCAGACGTCCGGATGCGTTTTGCGGATCGGATCCATCTATCAGTGCATCCGTAAAAATCATGCGGACATCTGAATGGAGCTTTACAGGGGGGTGATCAGGGAGTCTATATGGGGTGATCACCACAGTCATTGATCATGCCCCTGTAAGGCTTCATTCAGACGTCCGGATGCGTTTTGAGGATCGGATCCATCTATCAGTGCATCCGTAAAAATCATGCGGACATCTGAATGGAGCTTTACAGGGGGGTGATCAGGGAGTCTATATGGGGTGATCACCACAGTCATTGATCATGCCCCTGTAAGGCTTCATTCAGACGTCCGGATGCGTTTTGCGGATCGGATCCATCTATCAGTGCATCCGTAAAAATCATGAGGACATCTGAATGGAGCTTTACAGGGGGGTGATCAGGGAGTCTATATGGGGTGATCACCACAGTCATTGATCATGCCCCTGTAAGGCTTCATTCAGACGTCCGGATGCGTTTTGAGGATCGGATCCATCTATCAGTGCATCCGTAAAAATCATGAGGACATCTGAATGGAGCTTTACAGGGGGGTGATCAGGGAGTCTATATGGGGTGATCACCACAGTCATTGATCATGCCCCTGTAAGGCTTCATTCAGACGTCCGGATGCGTTTTGAGGATCGGATCCATCTATCAGTGCATCCGTAAAAATCATGCGGACGTCTGAATGGAGCTTTACAGGGGGTTGATCAATGACAGGGGTGTAATCAATGACAGGGGGGGTGATCAGGGAGTCTATATGGGGTGATAACCACAGTCATTGATCACGCCCCTGTAAGGCTTCATTCAGACGTCCGGATGCGTTTTGCGGATCTGATCCATCTATCAGTGGATCCGTAAAAATCATGCGGACATCTGAATGGAGCTTTACAGGGGGGTAATCAATGACAGGGGGGTGATCAATGACAGGGGGGTGATCAGGGAGTCTATATGGGGTGATCAGGGGTGATCAGGGGCTAATAAGGGGTTAATAAGTGACGGGGGGGGGGGGGGTAGTGTAGTGTAGTGGTGCTTGGTGGGACTTTACTGAGCTACCTGTGTCCTCTGGTGGTCGATCCAAACAAATGGGACCACCAGAGGACCAGGTAGCAGGTATAATAGACGCTGTTATCAAAACAGCGTCTAATATACCTGTTAGGGGTTAAAAAAAACACATCTCCAGCCTGCCAGCGAACGATCGCCGCTGGCAGGCTGGAGATCAACTCTCTTACCTTCCCTTCCTGTGAGCGCGCGCGCCTGTGTGCGCGCGTTCACAGGAAATCTCGCCCATCGCGAGATGACGCATATATGCGTGACTCTGCGCAGGGCTGCCACCTCCGGAACGCGATCCTGCGTTAGGCGGTCCGGAGGTGGTTAAAGGGGTTCTCCAAGAAAATGAAAATTGGATTCTTATCCTGAATACAGCCGATAAGATCTTCAGCTGAAGTAGAGTGGAAGTGGAAGTAGAGTTCATAAGGAGACATGAAGTACAGAGAGGAGGGTGGGGTGTGAATTATGAGCAGTCTGTCCTGTCCATCCTCTCTGTACTTCATGTCTCCTCATGAACTCCATTCCTACAGAGATTCGGCTGAAGATCCTATCAGCTGTATTCATAATCCCTGACAAGCAGAGCAGAGAGGAGGCTGTGGCAACTCTGTAGCTCAGTGTTGTGAAGGAACTTGCCCTCCTATGTGACTGACAGGTTTTGTGTGTATTAATAGGACGGCAGCCATTTTTTTTCTCCTAATGATTGTTTCCTAGACAAAACGAATCATAACTAATGAAAAGGTATTTGGGAATATATTTATAATAAATATTTAAGTATTTCCATTTTCTTAATTCTGGGAGAACCCCATTAACCTGCCAAATCATGCTGCTTACCATAATGGAGCAGAATTACTAATCCTGTCTAAAATGTAGAAGTGTAAACTTAGGCTGTCTCTGCTGGACATTTTTGTCTAATTTTATATCACCTAATACTTGGCTTAGTTTGTAACAGAATTTTGTGCCCAAATTTTTGCCCACAATGGCACATAATATTCTGTGGGGATGTCGGAGATAGCAGAGTACAAGAGCTCAGCTATCTATAGCAGTCCCATAAAGTTGAAAGGAGTGGTGGACAAGCATGTCTGCAGCTCCATTCAAACAGAGAACATGGACTAAATGATTTTGGGGGCCCCAGCGGCCAGACTCCTGTTGATCAGACACTTTCCCCGTATCCTGTGGACAGGGGATAAGTTGCTGTGATGGGACAACCACTTTAAGCCACACCCTATTCTATCCTCTGTGGGTGAGGCGCAATGGATTATTCTTTTTGGCTCACTTTCATAAATGTCTAAAATGAGATGCAAATTATGCAAGAAGCCACAAATGTGTATATAGAGGCCAATATCTTTTTTGGTGGAACTATCGATTATATAGAGGGCAATTTGACAAAGTAAAGATCGTAGGTAGCAAGACATGGACCAATAAAATGAGCTAAATTTGACAATGCAGTTAAAAATTTCTTAAAACATTTATTTATGTAAAAACTTTACTATACTTATTATGGAATAATCTTCATACAGTGTTGGACTGGAGTGCCTAGAGCCCACCAGTAAAATTTATTCTGGTGGTCCAATGAACAGCTGCATGCAAATATTACCTGCCCCCACAGCGGCAGACAGCAGCAAGATGCTACAAGATGACCGAATATGGGGGTCTCTGCAAGAACTTAAAGGGTTTCTATCACTTCGTTTCACCTATTTAGCTTTCAGACACTAGCGATCCGCTAGTGTCTGCTCTATCTAACCATCCTAATATAAGAGCTTATTGTCCTGCCGTTTAGCTAAAAAAAATAACTTATATAGATATGCAAATGAGCCTCTAGGTGCTATGGGGGCGTGATTAGCACCTAGAGGCTCCGTCTACCTTAACAAACTGCCGCCGCCCAGCGCGTCCCTCCAGCCCGCCCATCTCCTCCGGAATGCGATGCTCCTCGTATTCGGCGCATGCGCAGTGAATGTCTGATCGCTTCCCTGCTCAGACATCTCCACTGCGCCTGCGCCGATGACGTCATAGTGCTCCGAGGAACAGGCGCAGTGGAGATGTCTGAGCAGGGAAGCGATCAGACATTCACTGCGCATGCGCAGAACAGAGACGCGCACGGAGAGGATCGCTTCAGCTGGAGATGGGCGGGCTGGAGGGACGCGCTGGGCGGCGGCAGTTTGTTAAGGTAGACGGAGCCTCTAGGTGCTAATCACGCCCCCATAGCACCTAGAGGCTCATTTGCATATCTATATAAGTTATTTTTTTAGCTAAACGGCAGGACAATAAGCTCTTATATTAGGATGGTTAGATAAAGCAGACACTAGCGGATCGCTAGTGTCTGAAAGCTAAATAGGTGAAACAAAGTGATAGAAACCCTTTAAAAAGGTCGGTCATAGGGGAAAGAGGATACTGGCTGTCCTGTCTCTGTACCTAGAGGTCATTTTAACCTCCTGATGCGTCTATAATAATAAATGGGGATGAGCGAATCTACTCCGGATGAAACACCTGAAGTCGATTCGCATAAAACTTCGTTCTATTACTGTTCAGAGCAGGAGCTCCGTACAGTATTAGAATGTATTGGCTCCGATGACCTCAAGTTATTGCTTGGAACCGAACCAGAGTTTGGGAAATGTTTTTTTTACAGTACAAATTAAATTAATAAAGTTATTGCGCAAAGTCTCATCAGAGCCAATACATTCTAATACTGTACGGAGCTCCTGCTCCGCACAGTATTAGAACGAAGTTTTATGCAAATCAACTTCGGATGTTTCATCCGAAGTCTAATCGCTCATCCCTAATAATAAACCGAGCAGTTTGTTAAGCAATCTACCCAGTTTATTATATTGATATAGTTTGGTTGAAAAGCTGTGCTAGGGAATTGGGGGCCCACCGAGGGATTCATCTTTTCCCCTGTGGGCCAGCCAGAGCCTGTCTTCATATATACATAAAACTAACAATCAAGCTGTAAACCAGCAGAAACTAAAGGGTGTATTAGACAGCCTGATAGCTAGCAGAGGACACCGCTGCAATTACATGCAGCGATGTTCTCCGTAGCATGGGAAGGAGTGATCGCTATGCCATCGCTCCTCCCCATGCAGGACAGCAGTGTGCAGGCGGCAGATTGCTATTACACAGCACGATCTGCTGCAGGCAAATCCAGATCTTTCACAATGCTGAAAGATCTCAATTGCCTGATGAATGAGCGTTTGAACGAGTGTTAGCAATTATTGGGGTTATATATACACCTTTAAGACAATACTTTTTGAGAGTCAACTTTTAGAAGAGAGAAGATCTGAGTTCACAACCACAACAATGCTATCTAAAAGTGCCTTCAGTGTTATCTGCAAAGCACTGAGCTGGATTCATGCGAGATGACTACTTCAGTGCGTTATCTATTTCAGAAACTGATTTATAGGTATCTATTTTAAAGTCAGTCAAGCGAATAAGCTAATCACAGGTCGCAAATATAGTTTCACAGAAGACTGAGTGAATAAAGGTTAAATCACAGAACAAAACTAAACGTCTGCTCAAAATACTGAACTACCGGTATATTTCAAGTTTAAAAAAAAAAACCTACTGACTGCAATGACAAGTATCTCATTGATGTCTGCTGAGGCGATCATAAAGCAGTATGATAACTGCACACAGAAAGATTATATTTTCAGCTGGTTCAATAAGGTTTCAATATGGCTCTCTGTATCAACATTAATCCATATTAAAATGTAAAATCAACCATAAAAAGGGGGAAGCAATAGAAAAAAAAATATATGCATAAAAAAAAAATCTGGAGTCTGCCTATTAAAAAAATAAAAATAAAATGAACCACATCTTGACCGCATGTTTCATTGTATAAGGCCTCATGCACACAGCCGTGCCTGTATTGCGGCCTGCAATGAGCAGGTCTGCAATATACGGGCACCAGCCATGTACACACCGTATTACTGATGCAGGCCCATTCGCTTGAATGTGTCCGCAATCGGGGAGACGCATAGCGGAGCAGAGGCATGAATCGGAAGCGGAAGGAAGCACTATGGAGTGCTTCGGTGGGTTCTCTGTCCGTGCCCCCGCACCGCAAAAAAGGTAGCGGAATATCGGATGTGGATCCTTTTCAAGTGAATGGGTTCACATCTGCAGAAAGTAGCCACACGGTCGGTGCCCGTGCATTGTGGACTACAATTTGCGGTCCGCAGCATGGGCAAGGCCGGCACACGGTCGTGTGCATGAGGCGCAACACTGACTAATTGATTAAAAAGGGACCACCACCGAGTCACCTACATTCTCCATAACAATAATTAAGCACAAAATAATGTAATACGCCAAGTCAGTCAGTATTAAGTAGCGCAAAATTTGACCAAAAAAATAATAATATTACAACCTCTCTCTGCACATGTGAATACTGAGTTAGTTCCCACTCTTTTGCTAAATGAACTCTTCAGGCTCCGTCTAGTTTCAAGACCAGCAACAAATTTTTGACTAAATTAAAATCTAGACTTCAGAACAATCATACTGATGTTTTAAACCACTCCCAAAACACAGATCTGTGGCTGACAGCAGCAGATTCCCCCTCATGATTTCTGCAGGTACATTGAAGGGTATGTGAATGCCGCAGCCACCCCTTGAGTTTACAGAAGGTGAAGGAGTGTTTTATTGATGCGTCTATTGGCGCCTATGGAAAAGATACATTTTTTTCCCAATTTATTTTCAGACTTTTTAGCTTCACTATAGCCAAGATGCCTATATTCAGGATCTTTTTTCTCTCCTTAATAGTGGCAAGTGGTTAAGCAATTGAGAAACAGCCGGTTTGTATGCAGTAATTCCCACGTAGATCACTTTGCAGATATTTATGGTTATTTAAAGGGAATCGGTCACCAGGATCTTGGACTTTTTATGAGTAGTTCTGCAAATAAGGATTCTAGAGCGTTATTTTTTATTTCCCACAGCCCTTTGTTCACCCGGTGTCAGCATTCAAAGCTGCACTGAAATACACTGTTGGGACTGCATAAGTCCTATTATACAGTACAGTGGTCCAGACTGTATTTCAGTGCAGCTTTGACCCTTGGGTTGTGGGGGGCAGTAGGAGAACAAAAAATAGTGATCTGGATTCCTTATCTGCACTACTACTCATGTATAATAAAGATTCCCTTTAATTAAATCCAACGTCACTCCATGCTGTTACACAAAAAAACATATAGTAAGCACCAAACAATTAAAAACTCTGGGTTTTCCTTGAAAGGATTTGAATTTAATTTACCTGAACGGCACTGTAATATAACGTCTTGGCGTCCTCATCAGTCTTGTCTGACATCAGCCATGCCTTCAGCAAATACTCATAGAAACTATCTCCTAGTCCTCCTACAGATACATGGTCTAAAAGACAAAACACAGATATAAATAGCAGCCTTTTTTTAAAAATATGAAAACATACAATATTTCCAGTACTTCTCAACACAGACATGAGGGAGGCCCATCATCTAAGACCGCCATACTTAAAGGGGCACGCCATGATTTAACACTTCTGTAGGAGCAGCACTGCAGTAACCGGCTCTGTCCATATCACAATTAAAGGAGCTGGGGGGGTTTGGGGTGTCCATACCGCGGATCTGGAAAAAACAGGAGCCGCTCGTGTGCCTTCCGCAATTTGCGGAACGAAACGGGCGGCACATTGTAGAAATGCCTATTCTTGTCCGCAAAATGGACAAGAATAGGAAATGTTTTTTTTTTTTTTGCGGGGCCACGGAACGGAGCAATGGATGCTGAATAGTTTCGCATCCGAGCCGCAACCCAAACAACAGCCGTGTACATGAGGCCTTACTTGCATGACCAATTACTTTGCCATCTAAGGTTACTGTATCCTTCTCTGCGCAGGTGCTGAATCGGTTGCGGTCTATCGCCAGCACTGATTCCATCTCACCTCCATACTGTATATCTGTATTATAGGTGGTTGTCTTCCCCTATTGATACTTCATTCTGAGACTGTATATGCGCTCTTATTTCAGACCTATTGAGGATCTCTTCCCATAAGACATTGGCAGTTTGCCTTTTGGGACTCCAGGCTTACCCAATGCTAAAGTAAAACTATCTAAGGCTACTTTCACACTGTTGTTTCTGGGTCCGCTTGTGAGATCCGTTCAGGGCTCTCACAAGCGGCCCAAAACGGATCAGTTCAGCCCCAATGCATTCTGAATGCATAAGGATCCGTTCAGAATGCATCAATTTGGCTGCGTTTGGTCTCAGTTGCGTTTTTTAGACGATCACTAAAACACAACTTGCAGCCGTTTTGGTGACCATCGGACGATGCGGAGCCAAACTGATCCGTCCTGACTTACAATGGGGACGGATCCGTTTTTCACTGACAATATGGTGCAATTGAAAACAGATTTGTCCCCCATTGACTTTCAATTTAAGTCAAGATGGATCCGTTTTGACTTAAGAGTTTTTTGTTTTTTTTTATGAATAATGCAAACGGATCCGTTATGAACAGATACAAGCGTTTGCATTATCGGTGCGGATCCGTCTGTGCAGATACAAGACAGATCCGCACCGAACGCAGGTGTGAAAGTAGCCTTAAGTACATTTTGTTGGCAGCAAAGAGTGGTACTGTTTTTAAGTGGCAATGTGTCACCTTTAGCTTTTAAGCTGTCATTGACAGCTCACATTTGAACGAATGGAGGCTATCTGATCTGATTCCTCTGAAGCTCTTCAGAAGCCCTGGCTTACCTCCTCCAACTCGCCAGACTTTCAATAAGGTTTTAATCTGTAGTATGATTATTTCTATTCACCCTTATATTTACTGCCAATTTTTTTTTTTACTAAATGTCTTTCCAGTTTCTTAGGGATACCAAGTTAAGACTCTGTGCTCTTGATAGGCTGCCTGTGATTTTATTGAAGCAATGTATTAAATATTTTGTATATGTATTTTATTAGCTCATGTTCACGCGTTTATATTTTATTGTCTTTTTGTTTCTTCTATTTTGTCGCTACTTTTTTCCCACCTCTCATTTCTTTCATTAATTTTTTCATAGTCCCTTGGCAAGGGAATAGTTGTATTGTATTTTTTGTACTTGTTGTTCCTGCTTTAAACCCAATACATACTCTTGGAAACATAAAGAGAACTAATCAGCTTTCCTAACATGTCTAAATACTCGACTCCAATAAAATATATTTTTTATTTTTTAGAACTGGACACTGCGCCGTTCCTTTGTTATTCCATCTAAAAACATAAATAAATTGATATCTGTGTGCTACCAGTATGGGGTGGGTCCCTACACAGTATGATATAGTCAGAAATGAGTGGCAGCCCGCCCCACCTCTTGACAAGAACAATGTTAATGTCCACTGATCAACTTATTCAGAAGTTTCAAGGAGAAAAAACTGAGGAACAACATAATGCAAAGTTAGGAGAAAACAAATGTTCCAAAATTATTTCATATGGAATAAAAGTATTTACCAGATAGGTGAAAGAGCATGTTTAGGTGTTCTCCTAGAATTCACTTTGAGGTGACCTCCTATCAGCCTAAAATGGAGATCGTAGAGGGGGATATCCCATCTGGTAGCCTTCTCTTAAGTTGGCCCTACACCTTAGATATATAATGGCAGAACATCTAATATGTATGGTGGGCCTCCCAACATTCCCATGGCTGCAGATGTCAGGGGAGTAAAAAAAAATGGGCAAATTAGATTTTAACTGCACAATCCTTTTGTACTCTGAGTTAAGGCACAGTCAGGAATCTGGCAGCAGCTTCTGCCCGCTCTTCCTTCTTGAGAACAAATGCTCGCTTGGCCAAGCAGGCATCTGTATGAGGGGTTTGGGAGTGATAACTGTCTACCAACAGTTATCTTATGTGAATGGCTGGCCGTAGTCTCTGGGGCAGAGAAAAGCAGTTGTCGCTCTGCAGGAATAGGCTGACCATTTATGTTACATGGTGTGGCTGCACACAGCTTTCTGCAACAGAATCACCTTGTCTGGGATTTCACGAGTCAGACCTATGGCAATCAGCAGAAAACTGGAGTGGTTGTGACTTGAAAAGAAGTGAGGTTTTTTAGACAACGTTGTAAGTGATGGCGACACCATCGAAGAGTGGAAGATCCAGAGATGCTGGTCAGCATCTGCTGATACTAGTTGGGATGCCGGAATTGTGTTACTAAAAAAATATATAAAGGCACAAACTTCTTTGCATTGAAAGAAAAGTCACAAACATATGCTTAACTTCTTCTGAGCAGACTTTGAAATGAAGGTTACCCATTGCGTGGTTCCTAATCTACATCCACCCACCATTTGGGATTAGCTGGATGAGAGCCTCATGAATGCAGAGCTTGCTTCACTTACAATGTGCTCTCCAGGATAGACGGTAAATGTGTTTTTAAACCACCCACACTGTGGTGAATATTATCAGCCATCTACAGACGCCTGCGGGAAAATTGTGTTCACCTGACAGGAGGTAGAATCAAGTATTCAAATGACACGAGAACAGTTCAGAACACAAATTACAAGGACTATACTGAAGCTTGAAGAAACGTCATGTCTGCGACCTAGAACAGTTTCCTTGGTGACTGCATACACTTGGACATGAGTGCCTAGTGTGCAGGCACCAGACATATTATGGAGCCTCAGGTGTTAGGTCACCATGTAAAACATATGCCAATCCAAAAACACTTATTCTAGATGAGGAGACTGGAGAAAGCCTCGTAACTTGTTAGAGGAACAAAGAATCTTTATTGGTCCCCTAGTTACTGGTCACAAGGCAGAAACATTTCTGCTGAGGCAATTACTATTAAAGATGTAGTTAAGAGAGACAACCAGTGCATAAAAGGCACAAAAGTTTGCTTTGTTAACGGCTGTGTACTTTTTATCCCCCTGTATTCTTGTGCTTTGTGCGACTCATTATCTAGGAGCACGTACAGCCAGAGTGGCTTCACAAGGTCTTGTTACTGTGTGAGATCATCATTCACGGCAAGCAGGATTTACAGGCTGGGAATCAAATGTTCTTTTCCTACCAAATACCACCAATGGCCAAGTCCGGACGTTTTAGAAACGATAAAATACGGTAGTTTATTCAAAACCCTCTACTACAAGGCAGATATTTTTGCAATTACATAAAATCTATTTAAGTTTATACGCAAATCTGTGTGACGTCATTTAGTTGCTAGCCTGGTGTTGACAGCAAGTGGAAAGTTTCTGACCCAGGTGCCAATTGTCAAAGTTAGGTCATCCTGGGTGTACACCAGGGAAGCCCAACCTGCGGCCCTCCAGCTGTTGCAAAACGACAACTCCCAGCATGCCTGGACAGCGTACAGCTTTCAGAGCATACTGGGAGTTGTAGTTTTGCAACAGCTGGAGAGCCTCAGGTTGAGCAACCCTGGTATACACAATAACGGAGAATCCATAAGTGGCGGCTACACAAACCATCCCATTCTGATGTATAAAGTGGACTTTTCAGTTGCAGAAATAGGTGCAATAAATCTGCAGTGTGCAAACTTGCCCTAAGGCCTCCTGCATACGTTGCGAAATACCGCAGTGTAGTACCATACCGGCAAAGTGTACGAGATTAACCAAATCTCATGTACACTTTACAGATTTTTTTTTTTCTGCACAGAAATTAAGCTGCAGTATAGATTTCTAGAACCGCAGCATGTCAATTACGTTTGCGGTTTTAGCTGCGGATTTCACGCTTTTCAAATGAAGGGCGAGATCAGCTGCAAAACCGTATCAAATCCAAACCAAAAGCAGCTATTACGCATTGCAGTTTTTTATTCGGTTTGGGTGCGGAAATGCACATAAAACCCACACAGAAATTACCGGTAGTTGTTGACCTTCACTCATGTGCAGGTGCCCTAATAGTCTAATGTTTACAGCAGCCAAAAGTAAGGAAGCCACATAAGACTCTGATGGCCACAGACTGGGGAAAATACTTCATGTAATGCTGAGTACCCGTTAATACTCCCCGTCTCTTACTGTGCTGTATTCATTATTCTCAGAATTTCCTATGACCTAAGATCTGCTGGTTTGTTGGCCCACATTTAGGAATGTGAGGGCATCTAGATTTTAGCATAAATTGTGCCGATTTCGAGAAATTATCGGCGTCTGGTATGAAAAGGGGGTGTGGCTTACTAGAAACTGGGTATGGCTTTGTGAGGAAAGAGGCATGGCCCAAGTTGGGCCATTATGCACCAAAATTCCTCCACAATTCTGCCGTAAAAAAAATCTCTCTCAAAGTTGGTATACAGTTAGAAAAAAGGGTCTATCCCTGCACCACATTTATCACCCAGCCTGAACCCCTGTGATAAATCTGGTGCAGGTCTAGACGGGCTGTCTACATTTACACCAGCTATACGATTAGTAAATCGAGACCTAGCCAATACAACAGAGTACACTGGATTACAGGAGCGCAGACGCTGGTAAACGTGGTGTATGTCTATAGAGCGTTAGGAAATAACAGGATTATAAATGCAGCTCTGGAAAACAACATACTATAAGCCTTGATGTAATTCAAGCTGAGTAAAAGATAAAAGCAAAGAATTAACTTATTATTCGCCTTTCTTTATATCTAGATCTAAAAGTGCAGAAAGACGTGCATACATTTCTAATATGAGCACAGGGATGAGGCCAGAAAGCTCAGACATAGCCATCTACAGCCTGAATTCCTTTCTTCTGTAAGATCACACAGGCAGCTTCAGTGACCACGAGTTTCAGACCACTGCTTCTCAGTAATATGAGGAAAGTAGCCTTAGACATCAGCACAGTCACAGAGTTCCACTACTTGTGATGTTACAATCCGGTATCTGCCTGCCCACTCCATGTTAAAGCACTAACAGCAAAAGCAATGCGATTTGTCCCCGCCATAAACAACCACCGACTTTCGGGGTCCTACCGCATCAGCCTGTGCTCCCTGTATGAACGCAGCAGAAGACACATGTGTATCTAGTCATCTCTATTGGACTGCCAGAGACAGCTGAGCACTTGTACTGGACTATTCCCAGCAGTCCCATAGAGCTGAATGCAGCTGCATTGCGCATGCGCGACTTAAAGAGGACCTTTCACCAGAATAAAGCATCTAAACTAACTATACAGACGTGGAGAGTGGCGCCCAGGGATCCCCCTGCACTTACTGTTATCCCCGGGCGCCGCTCCGTTCTCCGGTTATAGCCTCCGGTATGTTCATAGTTAGGCTCCACCCAGGGGAACCTGCCGGCATCTCCTTCTCCTATGCTGTAGCGCTGGCCAATCGCAGCGCTCAGCTCATAGCCTGGCTATGAGCTGAGCGCTGCGATTGGCCAGCGCTACAGCATAGGAGAAAAAGACGCCGGCAGGTTCCCCTGGGTGGAGCCTAAACTATGAAGATACTGGAGGCTATACCGGGCGAACGGAACGGCGCCCGGGGATAACAGTAAGTGCAGGGGGATCCCTGGGCGCCACTCTCCACGTCTGTATAGTTAGTTTAGATGCTTTATTCTGGTGAAAGGTCCTCTTTAAGGTTGATTTAAACATGCCGATTGCCCGGAAGTGTTCGCTCAGTAAAGGAGACCACTGCATTTACTGTACATGCAGTGATCACCTCCACAGTATGAGAACAAGCGGTCGCTATTGTGATCCCTTGTCCTCATACAGAATCATGGCTTATGAGCAGCAGATCACCGTTTAGACAGCACAATCTGCTCAGAAGCCATGATCGTGGTGGCTGCCCTCGCGACAGCATCACCAGATGAACAAACGAAAAGCCAGAATCGGGTGCTCGGCGACACATTTAGACGTCCAGATGATCGGGAAAGACCGCTTGAAGGAATGGTCGTTCCCAATAATCTGGACGATTATTGGTGCATCTAAATGCCCATTCTCATCCTCTGTCCTAGTAGATGACAGATGCTCCCCAAGGAACATTGGACCTAATTTATCAAAATGGCATGTGCTACGCCGGTGGCCCAGCCATCGCCACACCGCATGGCAGCATAAAAGTGCCATTTATGACTACAAAAGTTGCCATGACATTTGAAGAGTCACAAAACTGGGTTTTGATACTTTGTACCTAAAACAGGTATCTCAGGAAATGATAAATTGCCTGCAATATTATATGTAGTAAATAGGGCGGGTAATGTAGTCCGTGTACATATATGATTATTGCGGTGGTCAATTTACTGCCCACAGTGCTAACATACACACCACATTACTTTCTAATTAGCACTAATAAGGATGCATACTTACGCTGTCCCCATTGGCCACTGCTGGGATTCAGGTAGTTGGGATAAAGCCCTTGAGGTTTATCCAATCGACTTAACACTTTTCGAATATTCATCACCTAAAATAAGCATTGGTACTTGAGTATATTAACCAACAGTAGAGTCAAGCATTATGTAAGTAGATAGACCGTGCCAAGTAGAATACATATAGATTAGCTGCTATGTACATGGGGAACATTCAGCTTTTAGAATAGATTAGCCTTAGCGTTACATTTTACAATTATTTTTCTTAATGATACCTCTAGGGAAAGAACAGAACTGTCGATTAGGAAGGACTGTAAATCATGCCTAAGCATCCCAATACTACAACGCTGAATAAATGGTACAATATACAGCAATGGAGCTTTAGTTTCCCATCAATCTAGGACCTCATGCACAGAGTAGTATTAGGCTCCATTCACACATCCGCAATTCCATTCCGCATTTTGCGGAACCGAATTGCGGACCCATACATTTCTATGGGGCCGCACGATGAGCAGTCCCGATCCGGAATTGCGGACCCGCACTGCAATAGCGGACAAGAATAGGCATATTCTCTTAGTGCCGGCAATGTGCGGTCCGCAAAATGTGGAACGCACATTGCCGCTGTCCGTGTTTTGCGGATCCGTAAAACACACACGGATGTGTGAATGGACCCTTATAGTAACACTACTACTGCAATATGGAGCCCACAGATTTGTTTGGGATTTATCATCATGTCCTCAATTTTATGATTTTTCTGAATCGACACGATCTGACTGGAAGGGGCCATTCTAGTGTACGGAAAGAAATTTGAAGTCTGCAGTTTTGTTACATACACAGCAATAGCAGAACACTCAAGCTGCACTGCATTAAAAACCTGCCCTTCAATTGTGTGGGATCTGTTGGTCCGTGAAAATGGACAAAATAGGGCATGTAAAAAAATAAAATAAAAATAGCCATGTGAATAACCCCATAGACCACCACTGTTCTTAAAACAGACGCGCGCGGGCAGTTAAAAAAAATAAATAAAAACTGCTGTAACACGTCCTTATTCACTGTTGTGTGAACATAGCCTCCTAATACTAATTGTGTAATTAGATTTTTTTGTCACTATTGCTCCCTATGTGCTTCTCTTTCTGTCTTGTCTATGTGTGTAGCAGACTACAGTTCCCATCATGCATTGCTGATATCTATCCCAAGCTCCTCCCCCTGTATTCCCTCAGCTGCTCAAGAGCAAGCCTCTCCAATTAGTTCCCAGTTACCTCCAGTAACTCCTACTGCTGGAACTAGGCATGTGCGACCAGTAAGGTGAAGCTGAACTACAGCTGGTAAACCCTGGGCAGTATTGGCACAGAGGTGAGCAATTAAGTGAGAAACTACGGAAAAGATTTCATTACTATATATTAAAGGGGTCCAGGTGCAGGACCAGGAAGTGCTTGGGTCCTAGACTGCTGTGACCAACCACATTACCACAGTGAAGTACCATTCAAGCGGTTGTAATCGCTGAAGCCTGTGGCTTGAAACTATGTACTTTTTACATAATTTCAGTAGAAGTGAAGTCTTGTTTTCCAACTGGGGCAGGTACCATCTTGGATTGTGGGACAACATGGATACCGGCTTTTTCTAACTTCTATTTGGATTGTTTGGGGTATAACTCACTTGGGGCCTGATTACTGTCGCATGCACTTAGCACTTTATGTTTGGCCTTTTCTGCACAGAGAAATATACATATATACAGCCATTACTTCTATCCCTATGTATGTGTCATTTTCCTGCAATTTTAATATATGAGATTTTGTGTGCGATCTGGCATTTTTTTTATAGGTTATATAACTCTCAATCAGCTGTTTGAAGGAGATGCGGCGCTGGAAGACCATTGCATCCTACTTACTTTATACGCACAGTGCTACCCATTGTATAGTGGTTGTGCTTGGTAAGGTCATCAATATTTCACTCTTGGAAAAACAGCTAAAACAACAGTAGCCAATGTCCGTGCCGGGGATGTTCCAGGACAATTGATCAAAATGTTAATCTATAACAAGAACAGGAGAACTGCCAGAAGACGCGTATTACATCCTTTTTAGGGGAGGTGGAGTTACACCAGGCATGATGTCTGTAGGACTAGCTCTGCTGAATGTAATGATACCTTCACTTAGTGATCCGTTGCTTCATTCTGTAAAACTACTTTTACTCCATATGCTAATGAGCAGTCATGTGCACTGAGGGCGGGTCCAAGACACACTGTGCACCCTTACTCCTCCTCCTATATTTGCAAGGCCAGGTTCCTGAATAGAAGAACCTGGTAGAGGAAGCAGGTGGAGCAAGGGTGGGAGAGGGGGTGGTTTGGGCCCCCATTGTAGCACTGCAGGTATTGTACCTGCTTTAACAGTGAATTTCCTTGTGATGGATTTCCTTTAAGGTACAGGTAGTTTGAGACTAGCTTCTCTTCCTTTGTCCCCATGAAAACCTTTGCTGTTACAGTACTGCATGCATGACCTTCACTATTCACTCGAGGGACTCCAGCACCTGTGTCTGGTGAATGAGAGGATCCCAGGGGTCAGACCCTCACCGATCAGATATGTGAAGTTATTATGTAAATGTACACCCAATGTGATAAAGTACTAACCTTTTCAGCAAAAACTGGATTTCCAGATACTTCACTTAAATGTACAAACTCCAAGTGCAGGGTTCCAAACTCAGCCAAGATACTGCTGCCTCCAGATGCCCATGGCCAATTTCGACCGATGCCACTAAAGAAATCCAGGAGGAGGGATACAGTGAGAGGCAGATACAAAAGGTTTTAAACAGAAAATGTAGTAATCTCAAACCATTGCTCACATAAAATGTCATTATAGTTTTACACAAGTTGTAATAAAACACTATGGCAGCCTTATGTGAGGACTGCTTAACCTTTTGCATTTCATATGGACCTATAAAATAACTAGACAAACATCAACAAAGTATGCACAAATTCATATGCAGCAGGATATTTCTTCTTATATATGGTATATATAGTACATTTCAGAGGAAAATTGCCATGTTACATAGCTTAGCAGTATAAATTTGTTATGTGTAAAGGACATATTTTCTATATTATTGCTCTTTTAACTGGGCCCTAAAATCTGGACAGCTGCAACCTCTATGCAGCAGGTTTTACCCTACATTTATGAGCAGAGTGGCTTCTAAAGGGTGCCTACACATTAGATACTGAGCAAACCTACCAATTTCAGCGGGACCGGCCAACCATCTAATGTATATTGGGGTGACCTCCTGACTGATGTCCGGGGATAGAGGGAGACAAGCCACTGCCAGTACAGTATGACAGCGGCTTCCACTCTCTGTAAGAGGGATTGCATAACCAATATTTTTTACTAATTAAAATCAGATATGAATGCAAATGTGATTTATCATTGCATTCCACTGTATCTGTGTCCACAGGACACATACAATTGAAAGCGGGACATGCAGTGGTCCAGACAGTTGAGTACCCCTCTTCTATATGGTATCACACATCTTCTAGAGGGAATTGGCAAGAAAGAAAAGCCATAAACCATACAAAACAGATCTCTCCTAAAAGAAACAAGGCAGACTAGGGGGACCATTGGACTATTCTGGATAGTGACTGTAAAATAGCTGGTCTACCTGCAACCTCACTCCTTTCTATAAATGGAGGAGAATAAGACCAATGATCCATCCATGGAAATAAAACTAGAGGGCAGAAGAGCTCAATGGCATATATACCATACAGGGGTCCAGCCTGATGGTACTTACTTATCGGAAGCAATGCAGGGCCTTCATCTCAAGAGGAACTGCGTTACTAGCAAGTAGGTGAGGCGTAGTTTCAGGGGTCATCCAAAAAGGAGGTCATAAACATCGGCCCTCCTATCCTAGGTGACGACACCCAGCAGAAGTGTGCACATAGACAACAAGCAATGAAGTGACGTGAGGGCAGGGAAAACTCATATCCTTGGTTCTACTATGTCAAATAATTGAATGATGCCTAAAAAACAACTCCTATATGAGAGACAGAGAGAAATAAAAGACAAAGAAACTGAAAGAGGCGCACAGAGAGAAGATAGAGATGATGTGGAAAGCAATGCATGGTATAAACATCATACAAAACCAACTGCAACAAAACAATCAAACTTCTACCACTATCTGTAGCTGCAGGATCCAGTATCTTATCGCCCTATATTGTAAATGGCAGGCTATACAATGGTTCAGTTGTTGCCATTTAATAGCAATTTAGGGCTGTGCATTAAAATGGTTAGCGCTTTCTTGTGTATTAGACAATGGCTGGGAATCTAAGATAGAAAGAACAAGCTCTGCGCTTGCCACATGCACGCTGCTAAATAATTTCACAATGAGGGAGCAGCTTTGTACGAGAGCTCGATTGCAATGTTTTGCCATGGTTCAGCTCTTATAAACTCATTCTTACAGAACTGAGAAACGGGCCAATCTACATCACGTGAAATATTCAGAACAGCTTATTACTTACTACTTGTTGCTTTCCGTGCTGTTTATGGATTCTAGAAACCTCGAGAAAGCTTCAAATTCTAATCCCAAACTTACAGCCAAAACTACTTAATGAGGGATCATCTTTGATGATAAAGTTTGGCCACCCGAGCGAGTAGCATCTGCTGACTCAGCTCTGAACATTAAAATAACAGACGACGAGCGCCAAACAGATATTAACAAGTGATAAATCATTCAATCAGAGGTGGCACTCAGGACCTCGACAAGAGAGTCCAAGTTTCAGCAAATGCACCACCATAGTTGTATCCGGCAACAGCCTTGCTATGTCAGAGCTCATTTTGTAAATTGTATACTATGAGAAGAGCGGGCAATATTCCAGGAAAAGAAAAAAACATACTCATGCCTGAGTAGGAGGATGATGGGATAAAGAAGAAAAAAATGGTATTACTTACCCGTAATTTCATTTTACAGAGCCCATGACAGCACCACCGGAGAGAGGAAGATCCGCCCCACAGAGACAGGAAACCTGCAGGATAAAATGGGTGGACATTCTCCTCCCCTTCAGTGAGTTTTCCAAGTATCGGAGGAAGGCCGCCAACATATGTTAGACAATATTATATATATATATATATATATATATATGAGGAAGATGAAGAAAATGAGCAGCACTCCGGTCTTGTGGTAGAAAATAGGTGATATTTTATTCACACCCAAACGCAATGCAGCATTTCAGCCCTCTCAATGGAGCCTTTGTCAAGCTTTCTCCATTGAGAGGGCTGAAATGCTGCATTGCGTTTGGGTGTGAATAAAATATCACCTATTTTCTACCACAAGACCGGAGTGCTGCTCATTTTCTTCATCTTCCTATATTTACATTGCTCCCTGTCCAGGAGTATTTTGGGATTTGCACCTGGCACATCATTGGAGTGCTGCTGACCTTTCTTTTTTCTATATATATATATATATATATATATATATATATATATATATTTTTTTTTTTGCAACACCCGTGCAGTATAGAAGGACCACCAGCGAGGGAAACCCAGGGTGCTGTCATGGGCTCTGTAAAATCAAATTACCGGTAAGTAATACCATTTTCTTTCTATCGCCCATGACAGCACCACCGGAGATTTACTAGAGCAGGGGTAGGCAACCTCCGGCACTCCAGCTGTTGTGAAACTACAACTCCCAGCATGCATACTTCCTCTGCTCTTCTCAGAACTCTCACAGAAATAAATGGAGCACGCTGGGAATTGTAGTTTCACAACAGCTGGAGTGCCGAAGGTTGCTGATCCCTGTACTAGAGTAATCCCTAAGGGTGGGAAGTAGAGAGAAGTACCCCTTTACCAAAGGAAGAATCACCAGAAAAGTCCCACCTGTAGTACTTAAAAAAGGTGGAAGGAGAAGACCAGGTTGCTGCCCTACAAATTTTCTCGATTGGAACAGAGGACCTCTCAGCCCAGGAAGCAGCTACCGCCCTGGTCGAGTGGGCTTTCAGACCAACCGGGGGAGATAACCCCGAGGAAAGGTAGGATAAGGAAATGGCCGAAATGACCCACCTGAGAGCGGTGAAATTTGGTGGCGACTTTTGGAAGAAAAGCCGGGTCAGGACGGATAATGACTTTGTCCTTTAAAATTAAAGTGTACGGAGGGTTGATGGAGATGGCTTGGATCTCACCAATCCTGCGAGCAGAAGTTAAAGCTATCAAAATGGCTAGCTTCAGGGTTAGATGCTTAATTGAGATAGAATTAACGGGTTCAAAGGGGGGCCCAGATAAAAGCTTTCAACACCACTTCTAGACTCCAGGGGGGCTCTCGGAGCCACCACTAAGGAAGACCTCTCCATGGCCCTAAAAAACCTAGAAACAGGGCTCCCAGCTATGTTCTGGTTAAATAGAACGGACAGGGCAGAGACCTGAACTTTCAGGGTACTGACTGATAGACCTATTTCTAGACCCTTCTGAAGTAACTCGAGGATAGAATGCAGAGGAGCAACCGAAGGAATGTCCCCCAACTGGATATGGGCAAAATTTAGGAATTTGTGCCAAATTCTGCTATAAATCCCTACTGTAATTTCTTTTTTGCTTTTTAGCAGGGTAGAAATTAAAGCATTTGAGAACCCTTCCTTTTTTAATAGCCACCTCTCAAAATCCAGGCCGCTAAGTGTAGGCTGTCTACGGCTGGATGCATAACTGGTCCCTGGCTCAGAAGGCCCCGGACCGTCGGAAGCACCCAGGAATTGAAGACAGACATGGTCCGGAGCCCCGTGGGCCAGAAGGGGGCAATTAGGATTACTGTGGCCCGCTCTTCCCTGATTTTCCATAAAACCCGGGGAATCATGGGAAGAGGGCGGGAAGGCATAAGCCAGGCGGAATTTCCACTCCTGCGTCAGGGTGTCTATCCCACAGGGGGATCCTGCTTTGCTCAGGGAATAGAATTTTGGCACTTTCTTGTTTGAATGGGTAGAAAATAAGTCGATCTCTGGGATGCCCCAAAGATCTACTATTTTCTGAAAAACAATAGGGTCTAGGGACCATTCCCCCTGAGACAGGGTATGGCGGCTCAGGAAATCCACCTGTTTGTTTTCCACCCCTCTGATGTGTACTGCCGATATCGAGGTGTACATTCTCTCTGCCAGACTCAGAATGACATAGGCTTCTTCCATGAGGGCTCTGCATCTTGTCCCTCCCTGTCTGTTCAAATAGGAGACTACAGTCCTGTTGTGCGAAAGAATCCTTAAGGGAGGCCCTCATTGCAAGGCCGACCGCCATCAATTCTTTTAGATTGGAAGACTCTGCTTTTTGTAAGGGGTCCCAACGACCCTGGAAGGAAGTTCCCTGAATGTGGGCACCCCACCCCCAAGGACTTGCATCCGTGGTCAGGCAAACTAACCTGTCCGTCTTCCATGGGGTACCCTGGATAATATTCTCTGTATCCAGCCACCATGATAGCTTCTGTAGAGTTTGGACTGAGATCTTCAATTTTGTGTCTAAGAACCAGCTTCTCTTCCAAGCGGACAGGATCTCCCACTGTAAGGCTCTGGAGTGTAGCCGAGCCCACCTCACTCCCGGAATGCAGGATGTGAGGGAGCCGAGCACCGACATTGCTGCTCTTATTAAAGTAACTGGTCTTCGAGTCAGATTCCTGATTTTGTTTTGAACGACATCTACCTTCCTTGTAGGTAAAAAAGTTCTCTGGAGAGAGGAGTCCAATATTAAGTCCAGGAAGGTCTGCCTTCTTGATGGACGGAGTCTTGACTTCTCTTCGTTTACTATCCACCCTAATCTGTTTAGATTGGACCGGATTTCTGAAACTGCCGAATTGCAGGATTCTTCTGTCTGACCCACTACTAAGAAGTCGTCTAGGTAAGGGATAAAGAGAATATCCTTTTCCCTTATGTGGGCTGCCATTTCCGCCACCAACTTCGTAAACACCCTCGGGGCCATGGAAAGGCCAAAAGGGAGAGCCTGGAACTGAAAATGTTCTAGTTGACCTTTCAGATGGATGGCCACCCTTAGGAACCTCTGGTGCTCTATCGCAATGGGGACGTGGTAGTATGCGTCTTTTAGGTCGAGAACGGCCATGAAGCACTGAGGATATAGGAGGTTGATTGCTGAACGTAAAGTTTCCATCTTGAATCTTTTGGGTTGAAGAAAACGGTTTAAAGAGGACCTTTCACTAGTTTAAAAACTAAAAACTAACTATATCAGTGGACTCCCAGGCAATGAGCTGTGCGCTACGATTGGCCAGCGCTGCAGCAAGGGACAACCCTAATACAAAAACTCCGCCCAGTACAACAGAGGGAGCTGCAGACACCGGAGCCTATACCGGGCGAACGGAGCGGCGCCCAGACATACTAGTAAGTGCAGGGGGACCCCTGGGCGCCGCTCTGCCCACTGATATAGTTAGTTTTTAGTTTTTAAACTAGTGAAAGGTCCTTTTTAATTTTTTCAGATTTATGATGGTTCTGAAAGAACAGTCTGGTTTTCTGACCAAAAAAAAGTGGTGAGTAAAACCCTTTGCTGCCTTCTTTTATTACCGGGGTTAAAACTGATTTTTCTATTAGTTTTAACACCTCTCCCTCTATGACTGACTTCCCCAAGGCTGAAGAAGGATCTATGGTTGGTAAGAATCTGGCAGGAGGGGACTGAAGAAATTCTAATTTTAACCCATTGCCGATGGTATCTAAATGGTATCCACGGACTTAGGGAAATTTTTCTCCACTCTGCTAAGGACTTCAGTCGTCCTTCAGTCTGCCCCCTACCGGAGTTCTGGCGTCATTGCTGGTCTGGCTTTCTCTTATCCGAGGAGGACTGGTTAGAGAAAAAAATTCTGTTTTTCCTCTGACCTCTGAACCGGTCTTCCCTGGCCTTCTTATCCTGTTCCCTCTAAAAGGGACGAAAGGGCCGACAATCTATTTTTATAAGAAAAAGATCCCTGGAAACCAGGAAACCTTTTCTTTTTGTCTGCCGCCTTATCCAGCAAGTCGTCTAGGCTTGGACCAAAGAGGTATTCCCCCTCACATGGGACTCCATAAAGTTTTGATTTGGAAGCAATATCCCCACTCCAATTTTTTTGCCAAAGTGTTCTTCGCGCTGAGTTAGATAAAGCTGCCGATCTGGCTGCCAACCTAACAGAGTCAGCCGAGGCATCTGCCAGAAAGTCAGCTGCCTTCCTGATCGTAGGGAGGGAGGCCAAGATACCTTCCCAGGGGCACCTATTTTTTAACTGGGACTCTAGCTCACCTAACCATACAATAAGAGATCAGGCCGTGCAAGTGGAGGCTATGCTGGGCCTAAAGGAGGAGGTTGATGCCTCCCAAGCACCTTTAAGAAAGGCATCCGCCTTTTTATCCAGGGGGTCCTTCAATATTCCCGTGTCCTCGAATGGTAGGGCAGTCTTCCTAGAGACCTTGGATATAGCCACATCGATTCTAGGCACCTTATCCCAAGAGGCAGAATCTTCCTCCTTAAAAGGATATTTACGTTTAAGATTCTTAGAAATAAATACCCTCTTATTGGGTTTCTTCCGCTCTCCTTTTATTAAAGCGGATATATTTTTATGTACTGGAAAGGTACCGTGTTGTCTGGACTCCAACCCCCCAAACATAATATCCTGAATTGAGCGGGGTTCCCGAGTTTCCTCTATGCCCATAGTCGAGCAGATGGCTTTAAGGAGCTTTTCAGTGTCTTCTACCGGAAAACAGGGTCTCCCCCCTATTTCTTCTTCCCCAGAAGAGGTCTGCGATGAAACATCAGAGGGCCCAAACACCGAAGATGGGGCCTCTCCCTCATCTGACGAAGGGGGTTCTCTGGAGTACTCTCTACGCTTAGGCTTTTGCTGTTTTTGGGCAACCTGGAATGCGTTAACTTCTGAGTGTACTAACGCTTGTAGGCACTTGTAAAAAGATGGAGACTCCTCAGCCACCGTCCTATCTATACAGGGCTGGCACATCTTCTTATCCCTGAGAAATATGAATTACATAAGGTTGCAGAGCCATATTGTAAAAAACATAAAATAACGCACCGTCTAAGCTATAACCAACAGCTATGTCAGACGTTCATCTTACCAATCAGAGGATAACCCCACTCTGCATAAGGCACATTCCTTATTCTTCTTTTTTGACACTACTTTCTTGGGCCTAACTGGAGCAGGAAGGACAGTGGGCTCCTCAGACAGCTTGTCGTCTTCCATACCTGCAGGGTGGATGATCAGCTCAAGTCAGAAGGGAAGACACCAGCCGATAATCTCACGCTCTACTCATAGGGCGCCTGAAGATGACGTCACAGCCGGCGTCCTGAAGCCGGTGATGTGACTTTAGGAGCGCTCCACGGCATGCTCATTGCCGGAGCCGCTCCTCTTCCTCCCCCTGATGGCCGGCGTTCTTCTTTCGGCGTAACCACGATGCCGCCGTCTCCAGCACTCTCGCACACTGACCGCCCCCTCCGGAGCTCAGCTGTGCCTCTGCCTGCCCTCAGCGCACCACCGGATGCCGCCAACTTACCAGGGACTCGCAGGTTAGTGGGGAGCCACCAGAGGGAAGGAACCATGCACGTCGACGCTGCAGGCTTCCCATCAGAGACAGGAAACCACACTGAAGGGGAGGAGAATGTCCGCCCATTTTATCCTGCAGGTTTCCTGTCTCTGTGGGGCGGATCCTCCTCTCTCCGGTGGTGCTGTCATGGGCGATAGGAAAAAAAAAAATGGAGTCTCTCTTATTCAGCCACTTATATGAGGACATTAAATTGGATTGCTTCTATTATTCACATAAGACTCCTCAAATACGATTGACACTATTAAAGGGCATGGCTCATTGTAAGAGGGAAAAATAACTACAGGTGAAACTCGAAAAATTTGAATATTGTGCAAAGTTCATTTATTTCAGTGATGCAACTTAAAAGGTGAAACTAACATGAGATAGACTAATTACATGTAAAGCGAGATATTTCAAGCCTTTATTTGGTATAATTTGGATGATTATGTCTTACAGCTTATGAAACCCCAATGTCACAATTTTGAGGTACCCTTTGCTCAGGGTGTATGGATTAATTAGCTGACTAGAGTGACACTTTGAGCCTAGAATATTGCACCTTTCCATAATATTCAAGTTTTAAGCTGCATTAATGCAATTCCTTTTAAGTTGCATTACTGAAATAAATGGACTTTTGCAGGACATTCAAATTTTTCGAGTTTCACCTGTATATTGTGTGACAGCATTCACGCTCATCTTCTAGAACTCAATCACTGCTCTGGTCTTGCAAGCAATTAAAAACAGATACACAGTGCATATTTGAAAACTGGATTCGTTTTCCTTTTACAATTCATTTTATTTGCTGAAACGAATGGAGATCTTGCTTCCTTTAAAAGGGTTGTCTCATCTCGCTGGTACTAAGGCGAGATGAGACTTAAGATCCTTTTACTTGTACCGATCTGTCAGATTTTCGGGGAAGAGCATTTGTATAAACGCTGGTTCACGATAACCTGCCAGTGTATTGGTTACTGTCTCACCGGAAGCCAGCACTCATGCTGGAAATGGTCCAGAACCCATTACAGTCAATGGGTTCCAGTGGAGAACGGCAGTATCCGGCTAGGCCAGATATGGCGAACTCCGGCAGGCTGTTGTCGCTAGAGCAGTCTCCCGGATCAGTTAAATGAAGGTGTGAACCTATCCTTAAAGGTGCTGGCAAATGCTCATTTATCGGTTGATCGTGTTGTTCAGGCGACACATAAAATCATCTTTCCTGTGCAGAAAATCCTGGAGTATAAAACGACTCACTATTGCGCTGGAACTATGCTTTTCTATGGGGACAAGACACTGCTGTATCGATTGCTTATCCCTATACAGGGGAGGTGACGGCTGCATATACATCTCCACTTATTTCATTCCCAATAATCTTAAAGCTCATCAGTCTGTGTAAAAGGACCTCAAGTTCCAACCAAGTGATCGGGAAACAGCGGAGCTGACCGGCGCTCTACTATTTCCCTAGCGCTCATTGCTGTGCATGGGAGCTACAGAAAATGCATTGCACAGACATCTATGCTGCTTCCCAACTCCCTAAACTGTCAGCAGTGTGGGGGTGCCATTACATGCTTTTTCTACCTTAAAAAAAATAATTTGCTTTTGTGATATCACATTCAGAGAGCGAAAATTTTCTTTTATTCTTCTATCATGTGGGACAAGTTGTAGTTTTAATTTCAGGGTACGCTGGACTTTCTCCTCCTTTTTGGTAGAGTGGGATGACCAGAGAAAGCATCTCAGTTTTTTCTGCTGTAGTTTAATAATATGTTTTGGCATAGCAATACCAGTTATAAGTATTGTATATATTTTTACATAATATAGTATTTTGTAAGGATTAAAAGTTTGTGTTTTTACCTTTAGATATTTTATTTTTTTCTGGTTCTAGATTTCCTCTTAAATTTAATTTAGAGGACTTGACCTTGAAATTGCTCGATAGCTTTAATCACACACCACAGTGATTCTGTATTGCCGTGTATTATGCCTGCCCGGCCTCTGGGCACTGGTCCCCACTACTGGTAACTAAATGGACAGTTAGCGAAATTACATATGAATACTGCGTAGATACTTTTGTAGGCAGCACATTGAAAGCAAGAGGCACTGCACAGTGATCGGATACTGTACTCAGACTGGCAACAGAACTCTCCAGGGTCCATCTATTTATAACTCCGCCAATACAGAAGAACTCTGCATCAGACTCTGGAGCGACTCATTTTTCCTGCCTCCAGTAATTACATGGTGCTGGAGAGCTATGGTTCAGATGGTCCTATAAGTGCAGGGTTTCAATTAGCTGGCAGCAGTGCCACTTTATTTACAGACATGCATCATCATAGCAGCAGACAAGTCGAAGCATTTTGTAAGCTGGCAGCACTGGACAGACCCAGTAACATTTTCTTTGCTTTATTTTTTATGGCAGTAATTCGAAGAGGCTTCATATACCTCTGTAAATCTACTGAGTAAAAATGGAGGAGCTAGAAATGCCACAATTCTACAAGGAAAGGGTATTATGACTTCCAGCCATTAGCAAGATAGTGCTCGAAGCTCACGGCTGTATATCTGCACAAATAATTTCATTACCCACAAAAGGCTTCAGCAGACTGCATGGCACCTACACATCGTATTACAGCACAAGACGTGGAAAGGAATAAATTGAGATCAGAGCCACTCACAGCCGAAAACCATCCACCCCTCAGCTTCATCTTGGAGAGTCTAAAGAGTTCATTATTCTAATGGTTAGAAATGATATTTGGATAAATTGCTCTGCTTGTTATTTTCAATGTGTACTGTATTCCACATGCTGAGAAGGAAACAATATTGATATCTCAATTAGACAATTCACTTTTTCCTCCTGGATTATCGAAGTTTAGCTATAAAGTATAAAGAGAAGCCACCTATAATCACAGAAGGAATTTGTACATATTCTTCAAATCCAAAAGCCCTATCCCCCACTTCCTGAAGTCCGATACAGCGAAAACAATGCCAGCATGCAACGCAACAAGGTTTTCAAAAGGACTGCAAAAATTGACTAATGAATTGTTAAAAATATATTCTGAAATGACTGCTGATTGTAGATGGAATAGTCCTTCAAAAACCATGCAGATTTGCATGTTGATGTGGATTCTGGCCATATGGCGGCCATGTTTCTAGTTACTGTTTTACTTTAGACCGATTTATTTGGTGACTGCGGGCATGGCAAAAGGGAATGTGGTCTGTTGGAATGTGGGGAAGATGCCACTTTCTCCTGAATATGATTCACCTCTAAGTTTTATGTATTTAAATGTCCAGTACGGATAAATGAAAACATTCTAAAGCCTCATTCACACATCAGTGTTTTGGTCAGCGACTTCCATCAGTGATTGGCCTCATGCACAGAACCGTTGTTTTGGTCCGCATCCGAGCCGCAGTTTTTGTGGACCTATTGAAGTAGATGGGTCCGCATCCAAGCCGCAAAAACTGTAGCTCGGATGCGGAAAAATAAATAAATATATAACCTGTCCTATTCTTGTCCGTTTTGCAGACAAGAATAGGCACTTATATCAATGGCTGTCAGTGCCGCTCCGCAAATTACGGAATGCACACGGACACCATCCGTGTTTTGCGGGCTGCAAAACACACAACGGTCGTGTGCATGAGGCCATTGTGAGCCAAAACCGGGATTGGAGCCTCCACAGACATAAGATAGAAGGAAAACATCTGCTCCTGATCTGTGTTTACAGCTGCACCTGGTTTAGGCTCAAAATCACTGATGGAAATCACTCACCGATCACAGACGTGTGAATGAGGCATAACAAGTATGTTCTAACCAACTAACATCTGACAAACATGTACAGTTGTGTTCAAAATAATAGCAGTCAGACATCACTAACCTGATCAATCACTGTTTTTGGTAGAAATGATATCTCTACATGGCAAATAATTTACTAGCAGGTGTAGTAGAGTAATAGAAATCCAACAGACCCAACAGTCATGACATGCATGCTGCTGGTTCTGTGTAATTGAATCACTTATTGAAAGGGGCATGTTCAAAATAATAGCAGTGTGGAGTTCAATGAGTGAGGTAATTCAGTCTTTGAAAAACAGGTGGCAATTATTGCCCTTATTTAAGGAAGGAAGGCAGCAAATGTTGTACATGCTGGTTACAGTGCATTTCTCTCTGAAATTCTGAGGAAAATGGGTCGTTCCAGACATTGTTCAGAAGAACAGTGTACCTTGATTAAAAAGTTGATTGGAGAGGGGAAAACATGAAGAAGTGCATAAAAATGATAGGCTGCTCAGCTAAAATGATCGCAAATGCTTTAAAATGGCAACCAAAACCTGAAAGACGTAGAAGAAAGCGAAAAACTACCATTCCAATGGATAGAAGAATAGCCAAAATGGCAAGGACTCAGCAAACAATCAGACACCTAATGTGAAGCCAAACTATCTGCAAGAAGCCCCCACAAAGTCCCACTGTTGAAAAGAAGACATGTGCTGAAAAGGTTACAATTTGCCAAAGAGCACATTGACTGGCCTAAAGATACATGTTGTGGACTGATGAAAGTAAGATTGTTCTTTTTGGGCCTATTGTCTGGAGACAGTTTGTCAGACGACCCCCGAACACTGAATTCAAGCCACAGTACACTGTGAAGACAGTGAAGCATGGTGGCACAAGCATCATGATATAGGGATGTTTCTCATACTAGGGTGTTGGGCCTATTTATCGCATACCAGGGATCATGGATCAGTTTGAATACATCAGAATACTTGAAGAGGTCATGCTGCCTTATGCTGAAGAGGAAATGCCCTTGAAATGGGAGTTCCAACAAGACAACGACCCGAAACGCACCAGTAAATGTGCAACATCTTGGTTCCAGACCAACAAGATTGACGTTATGGAGTGGCCAGCCCAATCCCCGGATCTTAATCCAATAGAAAACTTGTGGGGTGACATCATAAATGCAGTTTCTGAGGCAAAACCAAGAAATACACTGCGTGCAGAATTATTAGGCAAATGAGTATTTTGACCACATCATCCTCTTTATGCATGTTGTCTTACTCCAAGCTGTATAGGCTCGAAAGCCTACTATCAATTAAGCATATTAGGTGATGTGCATCTCTGTAGTGAGAAGGGGTGTGGTCTAATGACATCAACACCCTATATTAGGTGTGCATAATTATTAGGCAACTTCCTTTCCTTTGGCAAAATGGGTCAAAAGAAGGACTTGAGAGGCTCAGAAAAGTCAAAAATAGTGAGATATCTTGCAGAGGGATGCAGCACTCTTAAAATTGCAAAGCTTCTGAAGCGTGATCATCGAACAATCAAGCGTTTCATTCAAAATAGTCAACAGGGTCGCAAGAAGCGTGTGGAAAAACCAAGGCGCAAAATAACTGCCCATGAACTGAGAAAAGTCAAGCGTGCAGCTGCCAAGATGCCACTTGCCACCAGTTTGGCCATATTTCAGAGCTGTAACATCACTGGAGTGCCCAAAAGCATAAGGTGTGCAATACTCAGAGACATGGCCAAGGTAAGAAAGGCTGAAAGACGACCACCACTGAACAAAACACACAAGCTGAAACGTCAAGACTGGGCCAAGAAATATCTCAAGACTGATTTTTCTAAGGTTTTATGGACTGATGAAATGAGAGTGAGTCTTGATGGGCCAGATGGATGGGCCCGTGGCTGGATTGGTAAAGGGCAGAGAGCTCCAGTCCGACTCAGACGCCAGCAAGGTGGAGGTGGAGTACTGGTTTGGGCTGGTATCATCAAAGATGAGCTTGTGGGGCCTTTTCGGGTTGAGGATGGAGTCAAGCTCAACTCCCAGTCCTACTGCCAGTTTCTGGAAGACACCTTCTTCAAGCAGTGGTACAGGAAGAAGTCTGCATCCTTCAAGAAAAACATGATTTTCATGCAGGACAATGCTCCATCACACGCGTCCAAGTACTCCACAGCATGGCTGGCAAGAAAGGGTATAAAAGAAGAAAATCTAATGACATGGCCTCCTTGTTCAACTGATCTGAACCCCATTGAGAACCTGTGGTCCATCATCAAATGTGAGATTTACAAGGAGGGAAAACAGTACACCTCTCTGAACAGTGTCTGGGAGGCTGTGGTTGCTGCTGCACGCAATGTTGATGGTGAACAGATTAAAACACTGACAGAATCCATGGATGGCAGGCTTTTGAGTGTCCTTGCAAAGAAAGGTGGCTATATTGGTCACTGATTTGTTTTTGTTTTGTTTTTGAATGTCAGAAATGTATATTTGTGAATGTTGAGAGGTTATATTGGTTTCACTGGTAAAAAGTAAATAATTGAAATGGGTAAATATTTGTTTTTTGTTAAGTTGCCTAATAATTATGCACAGTAATAGTCACCTGCACACACAGATATCCCCCTAAAATAGCTAAAACTAAAAACAAACTAAAAACTACTTCCAAAAATATTCAGCTTTGATATTAATGAGTTTTTTGGGTTCATTGATTACATGGTTGTTCAATAATAAAATTAATCCTCAAAAATACAACTTGCCTAATAATTCTGCACTCCCTGTAGAGAAGAACTGTGGAATGTAGTCCAATCATCCTGGGCTGGAATACCTGTTCACAGGTGCCAGAAGTTGGTTGACTCCATGCAACACAGATGTACAGCAGTTCTCAGAAACACTGGTTATACAAATAAATATTAGTTACGTGATTCAAAGGAAAGCAAAATCTTCAAACATTTTTTAGTTTATATAGTGAATGTTTGAGTTTGTAAAAAAGAATACAAACACTGCTATTTTTTTGAACAGTATTTTTTTTTTTTTTTTTTTAGAGGAACACAAATTTGCTATATTTTTCTTCAGGTTTTGATTGGGAATAGAATGTGTAGTGTTCCCAATGCATTTGTGTTATTCACTTTTCTAACCACACTATTATTTTGAACACAACTGTATGTCAATGCTGGAAGGGGTATATAGTGGCAGATACCAGCTGTGTAAGAGCTGGCACCTGCCTATATGTCTACAATTGGAGCTAACTCCCCAAGGACTAGAAAAAAAATTATGTTCAGTAAAGTTTTTGTTTTTTTTACCATTTAAAAAAAACACAAAAAATTCAAAACGCCCTCTTTCCCTGACTTAGTCCTCATGTGCTGCCCTGCTGCCAACAATTCCTATTGTGCCTCTGACGCTTCCTATCTAAGGCTACTTTCACACTTGGGTTTTCGGCGGATCAATCGTGGATCTGAAAAAACTGATCAGTTACAATAATATAACTGCATGCATCTGTCATCCGTTTGTATTATTTGTAACATGAACTCCATTGAAAGTCAATGGGAGACTGATCCGTTTTCTATTGTGCCAGACTGTCAGAGAAAACGGGTCTGTCCCCTTTGACTTACATTGTGTGCCAGGATGGATCCGTTTGGCTCAGTTTCGTCAAGCGGACAGCAAAACGCTGCAGACAGCAAAACTGGATGCAAACTGATGAATTCTGAGCGGATCCTTTTCGATTCAGAATGCATTAGGGCAAAACGGATCCATTTTGGACCGCTTGTGAGGGCCCATGACGCATCTCACAAATGGAAAGCCAAAACACGAGTGTGAAAGTAGCCTAAGCATTTTGTACCCCAAAAAGGTGTGCTTCTTTACTTTCCAAAATATGCTGCAAACAGCACATAAAGCAACATACCAACATAATGTATGCATAACATCTGCAACGGTTCCCTGCTTTGAAAACAGCGGCCTGATTTTATGCAGCTCCATATACCCTGTGAGCTGCATTCGTATCCCAGGATGGCCGCTGATGGAGGGACATGTGACCTGATACGTCTATCATTGGCCATCACTGAGCTGTGCACAATGCTACGCATGCGGCAGTTTTCCATGTAGTGGGCAGTACAGTGAAGGCCACTGATGGATGCACCAGTCCATCAATGGCCACTTTGAGAGCAGAATGCTGCACAGACATATGTAAACCATTGGGCAGGGGCTTCCAAAGCAGGGAACCAAACAAACAGGTTGCTTTTTGTGCTGTTTCCAGCACATTGTGGAAAATAATTACAAAATCATCCAAGCACGTAAAAACTTGTGACTGACAGTGAAAATAATTTCTATAGGAGCTGTTTGGGTCATTAGATATAATTGCAGTAAGATCTGATCACACATGGATAACCAAACTGGATATCAATAGGGGTATTGTGCCATATCACTAGACGTTAAGTCAGTGACTAGAAAGAAGGAAAATCTGAGCAAAATATATGATTAACCATTCGGTTATACACTTGAGATCCTGACTGTCATATTAATTTGCAAAGGCTGCAATAACTATAATTTGCCTGTGCAAATCCATGACATTATAGATTGTTGATTTGAGTAGGTTTTGCAGATTGTAATTGTAATAGTTTCTGGTTACATTTCGCAGACTTGCTCTCAAACCTAAAACATGCAATTTCTTTTAATATTTAAAGAGTTTGCATATGCTCACAAAAAGCTTTTACACTCCAACGTGCACGCAGACAATAGACTATCAATAGTTGTGGATATATTACTGTATCAAACCGTCTCATCGCTAAGGTGTTCTAGTTATCTGTTCTCATATTAAGAAATATAAAACTACTGAATTACTTCAATGTGTTTTAATAGAAGCATAGACTGAAATCATGATGCAGTGCTGGTCACGTGAGGAACCCCACTAGGTCATATTAAGGTCCTTCCGTGGCTTTGTGGAGAATAGCACTGCATGCTGCACTTTTCTTCCCATCGAATAATTTTTCATACCTTTGGTCCCTAGTCCTGGCAGAAAAAAATGCATGTGTGAATCTGGGCTAAAACAACCACCAACACATAGGGGGAGATTTAGCATCTCCCTTCGCCGGTTTTCTGATGGAAAAAATTTATTATTTTTTTAACACAATTGTGTCAGAATATTGTCTCAAGGGGCGTTTGCATGCTACCCTCGCCGGTTTCTGAAAAAAAAAAAAAAAAAAGAGCGTGGGGAGGGGCAAACGGCCAAGCTCATTTATCTTCATTTATGCCAGTTTTCGGGTGCAAATAAAGTCATAAATCTATGGCAGCTCAGAGCTCCTATAGATTTCTGTCTGGCACATGGGCTGCCAGAGAATGCGCCTAATTTATGCTGAGGCCTGCGCCTCCCCCATGCAGTTTATAGAAGATATATGATCCAGTGATAATTATAAATGGAAACTGCTTCTTAACTAGAGTCCTTCAAAATAAAAATAAATTTCAAAGTAGTTAAATGCATCTGAGACACGTAAAGGGTTTGTCTGGGCTACAGAAATGGATAAGTTATCAGTATCAAATAAGTAGGGATCCAATACTTGTCACCCCACCAATCTGCCTGAAACAGCTGATCGGTATGGTTGCCAATCTGCTATTCATAACCTATTCTGAGGATACACCATTTTAGATCTAGAGATGAACCAATCGATTCCTACAAACTAATTTGTTCATTAGAAAAAGACTATTAGTCTTGTCATAAGACTATGAATCCAATAGATGGCGCTGTTCATGACTACTGAATGCGAATAATTGGCAATGTAATAATCGCGTAATGCGAATTCGTGACGCGAAATAAAGGCGTGACTTTGGCTAAATTTTTCAAGCTGGTATAAGTTTCCTGAGACTATAGAAAATGGTTGGCACAGCAGAACATTCGAATAGCTTTATGTGCAGCTAGTCAAGTGCTCCAATATAGTAACGATTGCGCTAATCGGCAGTGATTAGAATATTTTATTGCACTACGTGCAACTTCACATTTTAGCAGGTCTGACTTAATCTTGAATTCTTGAAATTCGCGAATATGATGAATATTCTACAAAATAATTGTTAAATATGGCAAATGCGAATATAGCCCCTGCCGCTCATCAGTATGAGTAGTGTAGATCGTGAATATACTAAATCGCGAATTTTCCATGCAAAAGGTTACACGAAGTCTTGTCATAAGTCTATGAAACCAATAGATGGCGCTGTTCATGTAGTGTAGATCGCAAATTTTCCACGCAATTGTTTTTTTAGCTGAAAAACAAGGCAGATTCTGCTCATTTGCATGTCTTTCCCATATGCCCATGTTTATGCAAATTAGTTTTTACATGACAAAACTGTATAAAAAGGTTATTGAATATTATGTTGGGACAATCAGAAAACTTTGTCTCCCTAATGATATTGATCTAGATGCGCAGGTCAACCCAAGCCATCCAACAGATCTAAAGTAACTTTGAGGCTTACTGGCTCTCAGTCAGATGAGAGGTGTTTTGGAATGTCTCTTAGTGCACAAGGCTGCCATTGTAAGGTATGCTGACTCAGCCTGTCATCTGTCTCATGGATAGATTGATGGCTTGCATATAGCCTGTGTGTGGTTGTATGTCGTAGATAATAGGAGTCCAAGATGCATCCAGCCATCCTCTTAATGCTGGTTCCAAACCATTTTGATGGGGTTTCCATCAATTTCTAACCTTTTTTTTGTGAACTAGACACCCTCTTCTTCAGAGCAGAGGGTGCCTGGTTTGATGCTGGAGTCTCCCATGGACTTTCATTGTATTAAATTGTACTCTAGCACCCGCAGTATTCGGCCGAGCATGCTCGCTTAACACTAACAGATAGACAAGGCAGGCAGATATAGTCTGCCAGATCATCTCTAAGAAGTGTTCACAGTAACACTCATTAGCGATGATCTGGCAGTGTAATACAGCCGCCGATTATCCAAATGCTGTACAACAACACTTGTTCGCAACAATCTGTCGGTGTAAAGATGACATCGATTTCCAGATGAACATTGAAAACGGTAAATTATCGGGTGATAGTATTGTTCGTGCAGACACCTAAATCATAAACTAGAGATGAGCAAACCTGGCAAGATTTGGTTTGTTTCAAGTTTGCCAAATAAAAAAAAAATAAAAAAAACATGATCCAAATGAGAGCTCTCTTTCGTTCGCCTGAAACAAACCACAAAAAAACCCATCAGTTTGCTCTTCCTTAGGGCTCATGTACACGACCGTTGTTCCGTATCAGAGTTTTTTTTTTCTGTTTTGTGGCCACATCTGTTCAGTTATGCCACAAAACATATCCGTATGGTTTCCGTATGCGATCCGTTTTTTGTGGATCGCAAATGGAAACAGGAAGTTTGTTATCATTACTGTTATGTACTGTAATGTTCGCAAACATTAAACACACGGGCAAAGTGGGCATGGATCTACAAAATATGGATGACATACGGATGTGTTCCGTATGCATTGGGTATTTTTTGCGGCCCCATTGACTTGAATGAAGCCATGGACTGTGATTTGCGGTGAAAAATAATAGGACATGCACTACTTTTTTGCAGAACGGCCAAGCGGACATATGGAAACGGAATGCAAACTGAGTCATTTCCGTTGTTTTTGCGGACCCATTGAAGTGAATGGTTCCGCATACGGTCCACAAAAAAAACAGAACGGACACGTTCATGTGCATGAGCACTTAGTCGAAACCATTCTAACTTGATTCCATAACTCTATGGAAAACCAGTAATTGGTACCAAAGCCCAAAAATGTCAACCCAAAATATGAAAAGGTGATGTTTTATGAAAAATAAGCAGCTAACCAAGCCAGACAATGCAAGTCCCTAAATATAACAGACAGGAACAGATGCAGGAAGTTGTAAACGAATGTCTATGGTGAGGGCAGGAGAGTCTTCAGATCTTGCATAGGACATACAAGCACCAGAAAAATAATAAATAATAAAACCTGGTGTCCAACTGAGCAGCTCATCCTATCAGAGACAGCTACTACACAACCAGTAAAGGGCTTTTACCAATGAAATGTCCAAGTTGATTGGTTGGTTCTGAGTGAGTCATTGTGTGTAGAGTCCAGTTTCAACTTACGATGGCCCAGAAGAGACCAGAAAATATTTTATCCTATTCCTATCTTGGTCTTCCCTTTACAGCCTTTGACATCTGCCGAGCTGTCATATGGGACTGCCCCACAAACACGTTAGAATATATCTATTATCAGTTATTCATACAGGCTCCATGCAATGTATCTACATGGAGAAATAATACACCGCTTTCATTTATGTTTAGTGGTCTTCCAAAATGTCTTCACTCCACTCAAAAATCTGCCATCAATTAGCTAATTGACTGTCCATAAGACCACAGAGGAAATATTACTTGCATCCATTATGATAGAGAACGAAATTAATGGATTAGAATAAATGACTTCATGAAGGAGGGGGAGGGGTGAAGGATTCCTTGCTGTTGAACGTTTTCAGAGACATTTTCCAACTGTGAGCTAGTTAGAGCTGCAATCCTCCACAATCCCCACTGTTTGTTAGTTACGTGAGCAGCCTCAGACCAATATAAAGTCATTGTGAAATGCAAATTTGTAGCATTAAGAAAGTTTTTTGTAGGAATAAGTGCACTTAGAAATCAAACTGATGAAGTCTGAGAATGCCAAGCAGTTTTCCTATAATTATGTACTTTAGAGAAGGGATGTGCAACTAGGGATTCCGGTAAATAACAACGGTAATGACGCTAAATGCCGAGGAGGAGGGTTTGAGACAATTATTTTCTTTAGTATGATATATGGCGTACAGAACATTACATTTGACTGACTTGCACACAATTATTTGCACTACTGGAAGAGAATATATTATCTAATTTTTTTTCTGCCTGTTAAAACCAGATCGTGACACAATTTATTTTCTAATGTGTTTTTATTTTATGATTGTAGATCATTTTATTCTTTTTCCTGTACAGGATTATGGAGGCTGCCATCTTGCCAATTTACGCTGATTTCTATTGGAGAGCTTTGTAGACATGCTCTGTGACCTGTGCCGAGGTCATGAGGGAGGAGATAAGCGGTGATATCACCTATTGTACATGGTGGCTCCCAAGTCATCTATACAGAGGTGATAGCTGTCATTCTAATCCTGCCCGTGATGATAATGAGGAAAAGTGATTTGTATAGAGCAAGAGGTGGTGCCTATTACAAGGTTTAAAATTGAAGGTTTTTAGGATTAAAAATATATATATATATATATATATATATATATATATATATATATATATATATATATATATGAAAGAAAGACACCGCAGCACGTCCGTTAAAGTGAAAAAAGTGGGACCCTTTATTCACCTGTGCGACGTTTCAGTCCGCTTACTGGGACCATTTTGCTTGAAAATGGTCCCAGTAAGCGGACTGAAACGTCGCACAGGTGAATAAAGGGTCCCACTTTTTTCACTTTAACGGACGTGCTGCGGTGTCTTTCTTTCTTCTATATTGTACACCTTGGCAAGGTGTTGTCGCCGCTGGCACCCAACCAACTTTACTAGGAGTGCTGCCTTGACTTTTCCTCTCTATATATATATATATATAGATAGATATATAGATAGATATATAGATAGATATATAGATAGATATATAGATAGATATATAGATAGATATATAGATAGATATATAGATAGATATATAGATAGATATATAGATAGATATATAGATAGATATATAGATAGATATATAGATAGATATATAGATAGATATATAGATAGATATATAGATAGATATATAGATAGATATATAGATAGATATATAGATAGATATATAGATAGATATATATATAGATAGTGAAATGAATATTAAAAATAACCAAAACATGTTTCATCTTTCCCTTAAAGGTTTAATTGATATTCAGATGCATCAGCTCAGTCTATTGGGAAGATGCTGAAGATAATTTGGTTCTCAGATCACATCAAACCTACAGTTTCTTCTTCCCAAAAATATATGAATGAAACTGACAAGTTTGCAGGTTTTAATATGTAAAGAAGCTAAACCTTAAAGTGTAACTGTCATATTTTTATTTGCTGGTTTATTAGAGCTAGGCATGTATACCTGAGTTAGTCTGTCAATGATTGTCAAAAGATCTGTAATTTCCTTATAATAGCAGCTTTCATTACTGTCCTCTGTCCCTTTCCACTGCTCCCTTAAAGTGCTTCTGTCACCCCACTAAACTCATTTTTTTTTTTGTGTACTTCTAATCCCTATCCTGCGATATATCTATACATTATGTTATTAATCATTTTCGTTCAGTAGATATGTCAAAAAACGTACTTTTATAATATGCTAATTACCTGTCTACCAGCAAGTAGGGAGTCTACTTGCTGGTAGCAGCCGCAAAAAGCCGCCCCCTCCTCCTGTTGATTGACAGGGCCAGCCGCGATCTCCTCCTCCGACTGGCCCTGTCAGCATTTGAAAAATTGCGCGCCTGTGTTGATTCGGCGCAGGCGCTCTGAGATAAGGAGGCTCGCCTCCTCAGCTCTCCCTCTCTCAGAGCGCCTGAGCCGAATCAACACAGGCGCGCGATTTTTGAAATGCTGACAGGGCCAGTCGGAGGAGGAGATCGCGGCTGGCCCTGTCAATCAACAGGAGGAGGGGGCGGCTTTTTGCAGCTGCTACCAGCAAGTAGACGCCCTACTTGCTGGTAGACAGGTAATTAGCATATTATAAAAGTACGTTTTTTTACATATCTACTGAACGAAAATGATTAATAACAATGTATAGATATATCGCAAGATAGGGATTATAAGTACACAAAAAAAAATATGGAGTTTAGTGGGGTGACAGAAGCACTTTAAAAGACCGTTGCTAGGATTTGTCTGTCTTCCTTTTAGTATAAGCAGAAGACGGAGGGACGGTCCTTCACACTGCAGGTCTGCATTAGGCTTCAGAGTGAGGAGTCGCGTGTCTCAGTAATCCAATCTGATTGGCTGGCAGGCAGCTGCTGGGTACAGCAAGTGTGTATGGGAAGTGAGGGAAAGCAGTTTTGGCCTCAGAGAACTGGCAGAGGAGCCATCTTGAAAAGGTCCTCATATTGTAAATGTTTAAACAGCCATAACTAAGGGAAAAACTCAAGGATAACAGTGGCATGTGAAGAAACTAAAGATTGCTTTATGCAGCTGCTGCAGCAGTAACATATGCTAAAATTGATTTTTTGATAAAAACATGACAGTTACCCTTTCAGGTACTGTGTAAACTTTAATCTTCAGTAACCTGTAAAAATTGGTGTCTAGTATCATTAGAGGTAGAATTTGAGCTACAGTTGCAATCAAAATTATTGAACCCCCATTGCAAATTGTTTTCTTTAGCCAAAGGTTCACAAATTTTCATCTTTTTGCAATACATCAAACGAAACAAGAAAAATGTAACCCCTTCAGGACCAGCTAGTTTTATTTTAAGATTCTGGAAGGATGGAAAGGAGCTGACCTCATTGACTTCTATGGGAGAGTTTCTAGGTATGCTTTGTCGCCTGTGCAGAGGTCGGGAAGGAGGTGATAAGCTGACAATCATCTATTGTGAACGGCAGATCCTGTGTTATCTGTGTATATGGGTGATATGTGTTATTCTAATCCTGCCGTTAATGGCAAGGTGATAACTGAAGAAAAGTGATCTGCAGGCCAACACAAATTTCCTACATACAGGGCTACTTTCTTTGCTAAAATTCTGGACTCCAGAAAGGAACCCATTATAATCAGTGGGTTCTGTTTGGCGCCATTCAGGTAGCCAAATCCAGCAGTTCTACAATGGAAATAAACAAAGGTCATATGAAAGCCGTTGAAAGTGTCCAGTGCTGGTGCACAGATTCTTCGGATTCTAGGGTTTGTGGCAATCTCCAACAGTCCATAGAGAATTAATAAGGCATGAGCGCGCATGATTGAACTGTTGCTCCCTTTAAATGAGGGAACAGGACCCCCTTTTTGGGGATTGTAGGGGTCCCAAAGGTCAAACCCCACCAATCAGATAATTATCCCCTATTCCGTAACGCAGGGGCAACTTTTTTGTAAACGATTCCAACTGAAAATGTTAAGTATAATCAACGCGGTAATGTATTTATTTGTAGGGAAAAAACCCTTTAACACATTAAATCTCTTTAGTTCACGACTTTACCCAAACAGACTTTTCTAGTACACTTTGTACCATGTTTCAAAAGAGTCTCTTATGCTTCGGGGGAAGAAATAAACAACAACTTTTAAGCTGAAGCTGGCATAGATAAATAGTTAATTAAAGCAATTAATAAAACTGAAAAATAGCAGGTTTCCATGAGAAATCTCAGTAAAACAGCATGTAGACCAAAAAAAAAAACAAGAAAAATACAGAAGAGGAAGTCTTGCATTGCCTAATGATGAATATATCAGGCCTGGGGGCTATGGAACCTTTATAATATTCAAGGCAAAGAGTGTTCACACATTAAAACAATAAAGCTCAACTTTAGTAGAAGTAATAGAGTTTAGAAAGCTTGAAGTGTATTCATTGTCACCTAATTACTTCACTGCTAGACGAGTTTACAGATTCATTACGTATTAGAGGAAAAATGTATTAATAACTTGAGTAAAACATTTCATCACGATGCACATGGCATTGTACAGAAATCCAGAGTGTGCTTTATATAGTGTTTCACTGGATTTAATATGTATAACTGCTTGTGCTTTTCACCAGTACACTGCACAAATGAACTTCTATAAGACCTTATTCACATGACGGTGTCAGATTTTCCATGCTCAAAAAATGGATCTGTGAAAACAGACAGTTTTGCGCATGCCACCAATAGTAATAGCTGTTCTGATCTGCAAAAACAGACCAGAATAGGACATGGGAAGAGATTCTCGGATCGGGCATACAGATCTGGTAATAAAACTGATGTGTAAACTGCTCTATTGACTTGCATGGGCCCATGTGCCATCTAGCCTGAAATCATACAGACCTGTTTTGTGGCAGTTTTTCATGCAGGATTTTCTTTTTTTTTTTATAAAGGGAACCTGTTACAATGAACATGAACAAGGGCTGAGCAAATTGATATATAGTTTTATGGGGAAAGATTCAGTAAAACTTGTATTTCATTCATTTACATTTCCTGCTCATTCTGGGCTTTGAAGTCAAGGAGGAGGTCCTATTAGTGATTGACAGCCTTCTCTCTATGACTGTGTATACAGAGACAGCTGTCAATCACTGATAGGACCGCCTCCCTGACTTCAAAGCCCAGAATGAGTATCAATTGAAATGAATAAATTACAAGTGTTGCTGAATCTTTTCCTATAAAACTACATATCAATCTGCTCAGCTCCTCCTGCTCTATAACATGTTGCATGCAGCTCATACATCATGACGGGTTCCCTTTAAGCCAAATACAGGAGTCAATTCAACAGGTATGGAAAATAAGAGACCTACATTTCTCCTTCCTGCTGGACCCACTTCTAGCTTTGGATTAAAAACGGCATCAAAACTGTGTGCGCGTTTCCAGCTTTAAGTACAATTTAATCTTCATCCTTCACTTGGAGGACACACATTTCATAAGCTCTTTCTTTTTTCAGTATAGACAACATATAGTCTTCTATTCTAAGGGTGGGTTGTTTAATATTGGGTAAATGCAGTAAAACAATTAACTGTTGAGACGCACACAATTTGGTCTTTCCTGCAACAGTCAGTCAAACAACGAGAAGGATAGGCTATCAATATTAGATTGGTGAGGCTACAACTCCTGACACTCTTACTCATCTGCTAACTAAGGCCTCATGCACACGGCCGTTGCTGGCCGTGGCACGTATTGCACCGGCAGACAGCGGGTCAGCAATATGCGGGCACAGGCCGTGTGCTCACAGCATCACGGATGCGGATCCATTCACTTAAATGGGTCCGCAATCCGGATCTGTTGTGCGTAGCGGAGGCACGTAACCCCGCGGAAGCACTACGGAGTGCTTCCTTGGTGTATCTGTTCGTGCCTCTGCGCCGCAAAAAAATATAACTTGTTCTATTTTTTTGTGGTGCGGACGAATCATGGACCCATTCAAGTTGAATGGGTCTGGATCCATTGCGGCAGCTACACGGATGGTACCCGTGTATTGGGGACCGCACATTGTGGTCCCCAATGCACGGAACGTCCGAACAACAGCCGTGGGCAAGAGGGCCTAAGGCTGTGCCTAGCTCAGTTCAGCCTTTTCTCATTTAAGTGAATGTGACCGAGATGCAATACCAGACACAGTGGATACCAAATGGTGAACAATAAAAGAGATGCAACATCGCAGGCCCTTCAGTCAGATCATTTATGCAGTGCTGGGAGTGTCACCCACACATGTCGTTAAAGGGGTTGTCTCCCTTCAGAAAGTGGCATTTATCATGTAGAGAAAGTCAATACAAGGCACTTACTAATGAAGTCTGGGACTATTTTCATTTTTGCATTTAAAATTTTTTCTTCCCCCACATTCCAATAGCCATAACTTTCTTTTTCCATTCAAATAGCAATATGAGAGCTTATTTCTTGCTGAATAACATGCATTTTTTAATACCACAATTTAATTTACCATGTCTTGTATTGGAAAATACGAAAAAAGTTATTTGCGGGGCACAACTGGAAAAAAATATGAAAAAACAAACATTCTGCTAAAGTTTTTGGGATTTTGACATCACAGCGTTCACTGCGCTAAAAATTATATCCCTTATTCTGCAGCTTTATACGAATACAGCGATAAAAAAAAAAAACTTGTATTGTTTTTCTTTTCATTACTTTAAAAAAGTAAAAACCTTTGACAAAATGTTTTCTTTGCATCACCATTTTCAGACAGCTATAACTTTTTAATATTTCGGTCTACAGAGCCCAAAAAAATGGCCAGTCATGCGTTTTTTCATTTTTTTATTACTTGTTATGGCTTCCACCGCACATTAATTTTTTTTTTATATTTTAATGGTTCAGACATTTTTGGACACTGATACTTAATGTTTATTTTTTTATTGTTTACATATTTTTATATGAAAAATTGGGAAAGGGGGGCGATTATTATTAATATTAATATATCAATATTAATATTTTAGTGGGTTTTCTTAATTTTTTTAAACTTTTCTTTTTTTTTTCCATTTTAATAACCAATCTTTGGATCCATTGTCCTATTTTCCCTAACGGCTCATGCACACAATTGTATGCATTTTGCAGTTCACAAAAAATACGGATGACGTCTGTGTGCATTATGTATTTTGCAGAACGGAACAGCTGGCCCCTAATAGAACAGTACTATCCTTGTCCGTAATGCGGACAATAATATCACGTTCTATTTTTTTGGCGGAACAGACCTACAGTCCCAAAAAAAAAAACGGACATGGAAAGAAAATACGTTTGTGTGCAAGCACGATAGAGATTTCTTAGGGAGAATAGGATTCTGACACTCCGCCATGCTGGGAGAGTGTCAGAGGAAGCTTACCATGGCTTCAGAAGCATCCAGGCTGCCATGGTAACTGATCGCATCCCCGCGATTTCACTGTGGAGGCTCTGATCGGAAGGCAGAGGGAGCAATCTCTCACAGATGCAATTATCGGTGTTGATCGCTGCATCTGAGGGGTTAAATGATGGGGTGTGGCGTGATCACCGTTCCATCATTGCGGACATGTACAGCGCTGGTGCAGTCTTTACACATGGCACCCGCTCGCACACGTGCAGTGGACGCCATAGTTGGCTGGTCTCTGCGGTTTCAAACTGCAGAGGCCCGCGGCTAATGTCCGTGACAGGCAATAATGCTGATTTCTGACATTACAGCCTTTAGATGCCGTGATCAAGTGTGATCATGGCATCTAAAAGAATACTATAAATATAGTATTATACTAGATATACTAGAAATGAATAAAAGAAAGCATTGTAGCCTCCTAAAGAGTCTACAAAAAAAGTAAAAAGTTAAATATAAAAAAATCACCCCCTTTCCTTAGAATAAAAAAACACAAATAAAAAAATATTAATATTATGGGCATCACTGTGTCCAAAAACTACCATACTATTCAAAAGGACCTTTCACCGCTCTTGACAGGTCTGTTTTAATAGCTATATGCATTCCCCACGTACTAACAATTCTGAAGCATCTATTCTTATGTGTCTAGGTCACGGGTGTCAAACACAAGGCCCGCGGGCCGAATCCGGCCCGCCAGACCTCGTCATGTGGCCCGCGCAGCGAGCGAGCTGGCGGCGGCGGCAGGGCACAGGGAGATGAGCGCTTCCATTGTGGAAGCGCTCATCTCCAGTCATCTGTATCGCCGTCCTCAGGACAGCGATACAGATGCCTGCCTGTGTTGCGGTAGGGGAGGGAGAGGCGTGTTCCTTTCCCTTCCTCTGATAGGCTGCCGGCCTAGTGCCTACAGCCTATCAGAGGCCGGCGCAGGCGGCGCAATGGCGTCATCGCGCTGCCTGAGCCATAAAGCGTGGGACACAGGCCAGAAGAGGCCTGCATCGCATCACTGACATTGAGGTAAGTATGTGTTTTTTTTTATTATGTACAATACTTTTACTGGCAAAGGGGGGGCTGTTTGTTATTACTGGCAAAGGGGGGGCTGTTTGTTATTACTGGCAAAGGGGGGGCTGTTTGTTATTACTGGCAAAGGGGGGGCTGTTTGTTATTACTGGCAAAGGGGGGGCTGTTTGTTATTACTGGCAAAGGGGGGGCTGTTTGTTATTACTGGCAAAGGGGGGGCTGTTTGTTATTACTGGCAAAGGGGGGGCTGTTTGTTATTACTGGCAAAGGGGGGGCTGTTTGTTATTACTGGCAAAGGGGGGGCTGTTTGTTATTACTGGCAAAGGGGGGGCTGTTTGTTATTACTGGCAAAGGGGGGGCTGTTTGTTATTACTGGCAAAGGGGGGGCTGTTTGTTATTACTGGCAAAGGGGGGGCTGTTTGTTATTACTGGCAAAGGGGGGGCTGTTTGTTATTACTGGCAAAGGGGGGGCTGTTTGTTATTACTGGCAAAGGGGGGGCTGTTTGTTATTACTGGCAAAGGGGGGGCTGTTTGTTATTACTGGCAAAGGGGGGGCTGTTTGTTATTACTGGCAAAGGGGGGGCTGTTTGTTATTACTGGCAAAGGGGGGGCTGTTTGTTATTACTGGCAAAGGGGGGGCTGTTTGTTATTACTGGCAAAGGGGGGGCTGTTTGTTATTACTGGCAAAGGGGGGGCTGTTTGTTATTACTGGCAAAGGGGGGGCTGTTTTTACTGGCGGGGGCTGTTATTACTGGCGGGGGCTGTTATTACTGGCGGGGGCTGTTATTACTGGCGGGGGCTGTTATTACTGGCACAGAGGGGCTGTTATTACTGGCACAGAGGGGCTGTTATTACTGGCACAGAGGGGCTGTTATTACTGGCACAGAGGGGCTGTTATTACTGGCACAGAGGGGCTGTTATTACTGATACAGAGGGGCTCTTATTACTGGGGGCTGTTATTACTGGCACAGAGGGGCTCTTATTACTGGGGGCTGTTATTACTGGCACAGAGGGGCTCTTATTACTGGGGGCTGTTATTACTGGCGGCTGTTATTACTGGCACAGAGGGGCTGTTATTACTGGGGGCTGTTATTACTGACACAGAGGGGCTCTTATTACTGTGGGCTCTTATTACTGGCACAGAGGGGCTGTTATTACTGGGGGCTGTTATTACTGGCACAGAGGGGCTCTTATTACTGGGGGCTGTTATTACTGGGGGCTGCTATTACTGGCATAGGGGGCTATTATTACTGGCACAGGGGGGGCTGTTAATACTGGCACATGATTGGGGGCACTATAGGGGCATCTACTGAGGCCACAAAGAAGGGGTATTTTATATGGGCTCTCTGTACAGTACAATTTTATACTGGGACACATGGTGGGTACTATGGGGAAGGGGGGAGAGGAGTACTATGGGGTCATCTACGGGGGACACTAAGAAGGGGTATTTTATACTTGTAAATTATGGGGGACACTGAGGGCATCTACTGGAGCATTTTATACTGGTACATTATGGGGGGCACTAGGAGGAAGGAGGGTGTGGAGCACTATGGGGTCATTTACTAGGGGCACTATATAGGGGTATTTTATACTGGCACATTATGGGGGCACTATGAGGACATTAGCTCAAATGGGGGCATTACAAGGGGGTATTTTTTGCACTGTCACATTATAAGGAGAATTATTACTACTGGGGGGGGGGGGGGGGGCATTATGGTGGGCTTTATTACTCCCCCATGGTATGACCCCCTAGTAGCAGCACCATCCTCTCACTGCTCTGCTATCCCTCTGCAACTTCTCCAAATACTTATGAAATCTTTCTCATTAGGATAAAACACCTCATCAGCTCCACCGAGCCCCCGGCCAAAGTGTGGAAGTGGCGTCCGAGATCCCCAAGGGCCAAGCCAAGTAACTAAGTTTTCCGGCCCTTTGAGGGTGACCAAACTGCTGATGCGGCCCCCGATGAATTTGAGTTTGACACCCCTGGTCTAGGTTGTGCCCTTCCTCTGTTATTTCTACTAGAAGTTATGAATGAATTGCATTAGCCCTCAGTAACGGTACAGAGGGGAGGTAACCAGTTGGGGGTGTGTACCTGCACAGTCTGACTATCCAATTGGTGCTGCCATTTTAAGACTGTGCAGGTACACGCCCCCAACTGGTTACCACACCTCTGTACCCTTACTGAAAGCTAATGCAATTCATTCATAACTTCTAGTAGAAATAATAGAGGAATGGGACAACATAGAGACATCAGAATAAATGCTCCAGAATTATTACATGGGGAATGCATGGAGCTATTAAAACAGGAATGTCAGGAGTGGTGAAAGGTCCTCTTTAAAAATGTTTTTCCAATACAGTGAATGGCATAATGAGAAAAAAAAAAAAAGGATCAAAATGGCCTATTCACCATTTTTTTTCAATACAAATACAATATACAAAAGTTATGGGGGTCAGAACATGGTGATGTGAATTTTTTTTTTCTTCAGTATTTAGACATACAAAAGAGAATGAAGGACACAGGTCAGTTTTTCTGCAAAGGGAACGCCGTAGAGACAAAACCCGTAAAACTTTGGAGGAATGAGGTTGTTTGTTTTTTCAAATTCCACCCTATTTGGAATTTTTTTTTTTCACTACACGGTATGCCATATTAAATGGTGGCATTAGAAGGTGTAACTTTTCCCACAAAAAACAAGCCCTAATATGGAAAAGTGAACGAAAAAATTTAAAAGTTATGGCTCCAGGAAAACCGGAAAAAAAAAAAATGAAACCGCAAAAACAAAAAACCTCCGGTATCCTAAGGGTTAAAATGTCCGAACTTGCCCAAGAGGAATACCTTAGGGAGTAGATATTTAAAAAAAAGTCACTTTGAAGGAGTTTCTAATGTTTTGGCGCTGGTCATGGTTGAAAAAAATGGTTAAATAATGAAATACTTTCTAAAAGAAAAAATATTTTATAAAAGGAAAAATATAAATTGGTGTAATTCTCAGTTTTTCCTTAATTTTTTTAAATATTATATCTGTCTTCTAATGGCCCAAAAGAAAGGTCTAAGAGGTATGCCATGATAAATTATATCAAAAACATGCAGGTTGGCTCAGAAATTATTTGCAAATTGGTACATGAATTGTTACAACAATGCTCAATTAAAGTAGGCAGATACAGAAATTCCGTCATGACAGGTCTTGACACTCTAGAACTAGTAGAATACTAGAAACACATAACTAGAGAGTAGGGAAGGAATTTGCTTTACGCCATGAGTTTATTTCCTCTGTTGCACTGTTTATTCTACCTTACTTTGAAAACAATAAACAGAATTTGAAAAGAAATTAATTATTTGCAGTTAGGCTCATTTATAAAATTGAAAAATTGGCTAAGTAAAACTTTTATTTTATACATTTAAATTTCTACTTTTCTGGGCGGGAGTCAGTCTTATCAGTGAGGACCGCCTCCTTGACTTCGAAGAGCAGAATGAGCAGGGATTTAAATGAATAATATACAAGTTATACTGAATCTTTTCCCATAAAACTAGATCTCAATCTGCTCAGCTTCTCCTTCTCGATAACATGCTGCCTGCAGCTCAAACAACATGTTCAATGTCAAAGGTTCCCTTTAGCAGTATGCAAAAAGCTTTTGGGTTCCTTCTAGTGGTGCCTGCAATTTTTATCATTTAAAAGGGTTTCTGCAATTTTACTACTGATGACCTATCCTTAGGATAGGTCATCCATATCGGATCAGTGGGGGTCGGACACTCAGGACCGATCACCCATTTAAAAAAGCAGCGGCACTCCTGTGACCACCACGGCCTTCTCTCTGCACACCACATTGTATAGCGGCACACCCAGCCCCATTCACTTGAATGGGGCTGAGCTGCTCTGAGGCCACATGACCAATGAAAGGGTCGTCACTGGCCTAGGAAAACCTGTGAGAAGGCTGCTACACTAACAGGAACTGTTTGGTGGGAGTCCCGGTTGTTGGACCCCATTTGATCAGATATTGATGACCCATCTTGAGGACAGGTCATCAGTTGTAAAATCTCAGAAAATCCCTGCATAAACTCTTTGTTTATGCAGAGCATTTAGAGCTATACATCAGAAAAGAAAGGACTAGACTAGTCTCCTGTTGTGCAGATTGTGCCACATCTGAAGCTGCCTTGAACTAGCAGATAGGCTAACTTCTAGGCATATATAAAACTATAGTAAATACAGCCGTAATATGATTTACTGTAAATATGAATGTACTGATTTACTAAAAACAGTTAATGCACTGCAGTCCCAGCAGATTATCACCTTGCTATTTGTTCGCAAACGCTAGCTCTTTTATTTGCAAGACTGCCACAGGAAAATGTAAAAAGGTCAGAAAACAATTTTTTCTTTTAGGCTTAGTTGTGCTTTAACAAAATAATAAGCCAGGGCGCAAAAAAAAAACAAAAAAAACACATTAACTATCTCACACAGAAAGGTCCTCAAATGACCTCACAGTAAATAACTAGTCCCATAGATCTTCTACAAAGCCACATGCCATAGAAAGGATATTAAATGACAACCAGTAAAACTATACTTTTATGTAGAAGCTGAACCTAATTACCAGTGCATCAAAAATGTTCATTAAAAACAATTATATATGTATTTAAAACCAAAATGCAATCCCATTTAGGGCCTGTGACAAACCATTTGACATGACACCCAATCTCTAAGTGACCTTCAGGCATCCTGAACGGCTAGATTTACAGAAACAATTAAAGCAATGCTGGTAGGAAATGGCTTTTTAAAGATGTCTAATAATGGATGTTTCAAAGAGTTTTGAGGACAAATGCAATTAGAAATGCTGTAAACTGGGAAAGGTAAAGTGAAACATTAATTTAGGAACAGGCCACTTTAATAGCCTTGCTTATGCTACTGCCAAACTGTCTGCCAATGCCATACTGTTAAGTTCTGAAGAGGTTCAAAATTAAATTTGGCTGCGGGTTTTAACTAAATTGTAACTGGAAAAAGGAAGTAGTCAAACCGAATTAGTTGAGATATTTTGGCATATATAAAGATTATATATAAACACAAGAATACTTTGTAAAATGGAAAATGCTATATATATACATACATACCATATTTTCCGGCGTATAAGACTACTTTCTAACACTAGAAATTATTTTCAAAAGTCGGGGGTCATCTTATACGCCAGGTATACTCAGATCCGATGGTATGACCTAACCCCCAGGCATTCCCATGGTGACGGGGACACTTGCCTGGGGGTTAGAATATACAGGGCCCTGCCGCTCACAGGAGTACATTTATAAACTGTAATCCGTAACTTTTTAACTTTAATCAGCGCTCATCTGTTTACTAGGGTACCTTACGCTCAGCTCCGGTAACAGGCAGTGCAGGCTGCGCTCACTCATTGACGTCACGTGCCTGCTCCGCCTAGTGGGAGGCGCAGGCACGTGACGTCAGTGAGTGAGCGCCGCCCGCACTGCCTGTTACCGGAGCTGAGAGTAAGGTACCCTAGTAAACAGATGAGCGCTGATTAAAGTTAAAAAGTGGGGAGGGGGATCCGTGGATGGCACCGTCATGGGGAGGGGGATCCGTGGATGGCATCGTCATGGGGAGGGGGATCCGTGGATGGCACCGTCATGGGGAGGGGGATCCGTGGATGGCACCGTCATGGGGAGGGGGATCCGTGGATGGCACCGTCATGGGGAGGGGGATCCGTGGATGGCACCGTCATGGGGAGGGGGATCCGTGGATGGCACCGTCATGGGGAGGGGGATCCGTGGATGGCACCGTCATGGGGAGGGGGATCCGTGGATGGCACCGTCATGGGGAGGGGGATCCGTGGATGGCACCGTCATGGGGAGGGGGATCCGTGGATGGCACCGTCATGGGGAGGGGGATCCGTGGATGGCACCGTCATGGGGAGGGGGATCCGTGGATGGCACCGTCATGGGGAGGGGGATCCACTGATCTCCTTCCCCATAATGGTGCCATTCACAGATCCCAGTCAGTTCCCTGGACTGGAGAAGATCGTCTTGAAGACAGGGAGGGCTGGGCATTAGGGGTAGTCTTATACGGAGAGTATAGCCCAAACCCTATATTTTAAATGGAAAAGTTGGGGGTCGTCTTATACGCCGGAAAATACGGATATCTTTTTCACTTCAGAGTTTATTCCTTTTTTCAGCCTAAAATCTAGAGAAGAGAAGTCTAGGGAAAATCTAGAGAAGTAGAGCATTTATTGTCAAGATGCATTGGTCAATCATTAGCTACATAATCACTGTAATATAAAATGTTCTGCAAATTTCTGTAACTTAAAAAAAAACAAAAAAAAACTTCCTCACAGTTTTCAAAATCTCTTACTGCTAGTGAATTTGACACTTTCTTTTTTACATCCAGAGGCTGAAAGTCATTACAGATCTAATGCTTCTCACAGATAAAAGGGAAGTCTGAACTAGTAACCTGTTGCCAATTGCAAAAAAAATAAAAAAAATTATAACATGGAAACACACTCGCCCACCCGGGGTACTGTCGTTCCTGGGCATACAAGTCACGGCTTCCTCTCCCTATTCTCAACAAATGCATACATGGCTTAGATTGCATGTACATGGGGTGATCGAGAGAGAACCATTAAAAATAGCACATCTTAGGAAGACCCTGTGGCAAGAAATACGAGCCTTCCCCTTCCTTCTCAAACTCTTAAGTTACTTCTAAGAGCATTGGGCTCATTTTTCATTGCTGCCTCAATACCAACTCCCGATTCATATTCCAAGCAGGACATAGCTGCTTAGAGAGCTTATGTATACAAGAACCTTCTTGAGATAAATGGATTTAGACAGCATTATGTATCACAAACAATTTGCCTATATGGGTGTTAAGCCTAGAACACAAATACACAGTGCTGTCTGTAAGATAAGATGTTATTCAGACCAAACCGGATCCACAAGGAATACTGTCTGCTTTGTACTGACAAATGTACGTACGTGAAATTTGATTAGCGGAAGAGATATGGTGTTATTCAGGGAAACTGGAGCTGGACAGAACGTAAAGACCACCCATTGTCTGTCCAACTTCACAACTGGCATTAAAAACTGCATTACCTCATCCCAAACCTCAAAGCTACTTTTTTTCCTAAAACATGCTGGATGCACATGAGGTCCTGTTGTCTACTGCAAGTGATTTTGTTTTGCACAGTGCCTCAGTAGTTCAAGGATGTGACAAACTCCCACATGGAGTGAATAGAAATTCTGTGTGCGATATTTCTAGAATGTAGGAGAGCCATTAAGAGGCAAGGAATATATGGCAGCCTCCAAGGACAACAACAGTAGAACATGGAGAGATCGGGCTTCCTGTGCTGTAGATTCCAGGTGGACAATGACCAGGCATTTATCATTTCATTCAGCTAAGCAAATGAATAGGAATGGCTCGATCTGCACAAGCCAATGATGTTACCTACTAAACGTAGAAAGCTTTAGGTTTATAAGTAGACCGATGTTGTCAAGACTGGCTGGCCATCTAATGCATTTGGTAGTCCCAGACAGCTGATGTCGGGGAAGAATAGGATTCATAATGGTGTCTAGCAGCAACCTAAAGTGGATTTAGACAAACCAATAATCGTTCAGATTAGAGGAAACGACCGTTTGTGTGAACAATAGTTCCCGATAACCTGGTCAGCTACATGTGCTGCTGATCACCCGATAAACGAGCAAAACGCTCTTCATCAGGTGTTCCTGTCATTTGTGCAGGCACCTAATTATCGTTTCTGGGCAGCTGATCGTGCTGTCTATACAGAGATCTTCTGCCCAGAATCAATGATTCTGTATGAGGACGAGGGATCGCAATAGCAACAGCTTGTTCTCATACTGTAGAGGTGATCGCTGCATGTAAATACAGAGCTTCACCTCCACTGAACGAGCAGCCGACTGTTGGGAAGGAACGCTTCCTTCATGACAATGGGCAGCTCCTTCGGCCTGTCTAAACCTGCCTTTACTCCACTCTCCTTATTGATAACACTTGAGCATGTCATTGGGAAGAGATGAGGGAGTTGGAGACATAGCTGTTGGCCAAACATGACTGCTACCTAAAATGTAAGGCTCCATGTATGTAAACTACCAAGTTTTCCCTTGTTCTCTCAGTGGATAAGGGACACGCAAAACTCTGCTCTGCAACTTTTAAAATGTACAAATGAACACTTAGAACATTTTAATTGCCTGAGCTACAAAGATAAGAGCTATGAAATGTATATCACTCAGTGCACAAACGCTAATGTCTCAAGTGCTCATCTTCCCTAGTATCGTCATGACATAATTCTGCCACTCTAGACCAGCTTGAAGCAGGCCGACACTCGCATGCCACAAAGGAAATCACAACTGGCAGATTGCCGGAAAATATTCCAGTGGCCCTTGAGCAGCGTGAGATGTGTGCCTCATACTGTACATTAATGAATTACCTTTCCATTTCCTTTTATAGTGACGCTTGATCAAAAGGAATTTTAACCATCGCACAATAGAGTTAGGAAGCAAAAAAAAAAATCATTATAATTTAACACAAATATGAAATACATACACAGAATTATTTACCTCTTCATGTTTAACAGCGCCCAAGGAATTCCAGTTGGTGTATTGAAAGCAGGCAACAGTTTCTCTCCAAGTTCCACTGCTTTTCTTCTAAAGATCTATTTCAACAATAAAAACAATCTTTCAGTTGATGATAACCCTTTCTACAAATGCTAATATTACTACTCGTGAAGAAGACAACTGATCGACATCACTCCAGGATCATGCCTCATGTACACAACCGTATTTTTCATTCTTGCGCTATTTGACAGATCGTACACTGACCCATTCATTTCTATGAGACCTTGCACACATCTGTATGTATGGCAGATCTGTGTGGCCATTCTGCAAATTATAGCCTAGATCTTATTATTGCCCATATTGCAGACAATAGGTCTTCCTATTGAGGGGAGTGAGAAAAATACGCAATGCGCACAGAAGGTGTCTATATTTTGCGGGCATAAATACAGATAAAGGTTGTGTGCATGATGCCCAATATTAACAACTGGGAATATTATTTTTAGTTAAAGGGGTATTCCCATCACAGATAATGGGGGCATATCGCTAGGGAATGGAGCGGGGAGAGTGGTGGCTGGAGGACCCCAGGTTTCCCAGGGTCCGTCCACCGCCAAGCACTCTCCCCATACAAGTGAATGGGAATGCACCGTGCTTGCGCGGCCACCGCTCCCATTCATTTCTATGGGGCCAACGGAAAAAGCCTTACTAGCACTTGGCTATTTTCGGCAGCCCCATAGAAATGAATGCATGTGCAGTGCGCCCTCTGTCACCTTCCCCACTCTGTTTTCAGGACCCGCACCTATCAGAGAATGGGGACATATCCTAGCACGCATACACAGCAGCTTCCATCCTGGCCACCTTGTATCTGCGCTGCAGCAGGGGCCGTAACCCCTGTATACGAGCAGTGTATAATGCAATGGGAAAATAAATCAAGCAAGCAAAGGAAGCTATATGGATAATCACAGTGAATTAAATTAGTAAGTGCCTTGTAGTAAGTTTGCCTACATGAAAAATGCCATTTGCTGAAGTGAAATAACCACTTTAAAGATAGAAATTTAAACATGTAATCATGTGAAGCTTACTTGAGAGGTATCTGAACTGACCACCCCTGTCCATCTGACCTGTCAGCCATTAGAGTCACTGCAAAGTCACTTTTTAAGGAGGAGCCCTATATAGAGGTGCAGCTGATCACCCAATGAACGAGAAAACACTCATACATCAGCGCATGATCGTATCTTTTGACTGATACCCAAAATCAGGGCTGCCATAAGGAATTTAAAGGGAACCTGTCACCACTACTATGCTACCCTCACTGAGCGTTTCTAAATGTTCATTGTGTTACAGTAAACATAAATTACACTTTTAATTTCATTTGCAGACAAATTCAATAAGTATTATGCATTTTTGTACTTCCCGCCTTTTTATGCAAATTAACATACAGGCAAGTCTTACAATGATAGTTTACCAGTGTATAAGTGCATGTTAAATATGTAATTCTAGACAGGATAAACTTTAATTTACACCTTTAAAAATGCACACAGGTTTTTAGCCTCTAGATCCTAAAGAGGCAATAACTTTCCAAACAACTTCTCAAAGGTCACTTTAGGTGAACTTAAATGTGTAAATCAATTTGATTAAAAATTTTCGTTCTGAAATCTGTCACTAAGGGTCTGCCTTCTAGCAATTTTGCCATCCACTCATTGTTACTAGGTGAATACCATCCTTGGCAGCACAGAGGGACTGAAGGAAGAGGGTGCGTTTTTCTTCACTGGCTGTCTCTGGATCTCAGTGAGCTTCTGAGCTCCGTGCAGAGGCCCCTTCCCCATCCAGGGCTCAATGCTGCAGAATGCGCACCATCTCAAACTGCTGTTTTTCTGTGTAGGACAGCCACATCTTCCCTCCAGTACACAGTAATTGCATTTCTTACGTCAGTCATAACAGAGTTCATTTATGAAGTGCTTGAGTGCCTCTGCATGTGCTAGTGTTAGCTTATTAGTCAGCATCCCTCACTGGACTGACTCTGCATCAGTTTACATAGTCTTTGCCCTGTCTGTGTTGTAATCAATGTGTCCTTGTGTTCTGGATATTTCCCCTCAAATGGTGTTTTGTGACCTACAGTTATTTTTCCCTCTCTATGATGTCATGATAAGGTGTGTTCTGAGTGCTTTGCGCATAAACGGTCTCTTACATACCATATATGCTGGGGATAGGGGCAAGGATTAGTATAGGCCTCACTTGTGATTTGCCTAGAAGCATGGGAAAGGAAGTCTAGAGTAGTATAGTACTGGCAGACTGCCTTTATGAGGACACACCTCTAGGCTGGAGAACAACGGCTACCGTATTTTTCTCCCCATAAGACGCACTTTTTTTCCCCCAAAAGAGGGGGAAAAGTGCCCCTGCGTCTTATGGTGGCGAATGCTGGCAATTTACATCGCAGTCTGCGATGCTGCAGCATCGCAGACTGCAATGTATTCGTGAGGAGGGACTGTAGTAGCCGGGGAGAGCGGCGGGGCCGTGCAGGCACTGTACTCTGGCCCCTGCAGCTCGTATGTACTGTATTATACGTAGTGTTAATCATCGGATCTAAACTGAATAATGATGCGCTCCCCATGTGTACCGTACTTGCATGTCACGCTCCTGTAGTAAGCACTAGCAGCTAGCAGGCAGGCCGGGCAGCCATAACTCACGGAGTTCACGTGCCTGCTCCGCCTACTTTATGAATGAGGTAGGCGGAGCAGGCACGTGACCTCAGCCCGGCCTGCCTGCTAGTGCTTACTACAGGAGCGTGACATGCAAGTACGGTACACATGGGGAGCCGAGGGAGCGCATCATTATTCAGTTGAGATCTGATTATTAACACTATGTATAATACAGTACATACTGAGCTGCGGGGCCAGAGTACAGTGCCTGCACGGCCCCTCCGCTCTCCCCGCCTACTACAGTCCCTCCCTAGGAATCTGTGAATGGGATAATGATGGGGGGGGGGGGGGGGGGGAGAAATCTGTGGATGGCATTATGATGGTGGGGGGGGGGGGGGGAGATCTGTGGATGGCATTATGATGGGGGGGGAGATCTGTGGATGGGACTGTTATGGGGGGGGGGGGGGATCTGTGGATGATACATATAGCAGTGCCATCCACAGATCCCCCCACCATCATAATAATGCCATCCACAGATCCCCCCCATAACCGTGCCATCCACAAATTCCCCACCCCATAACAGTGCATCATCCACAGATCCCCCATAATAGTGTCATAAACAGACCGCCATTAGTTCAAACCCACCAAACGCACACCTTTTGGTTAAAAATATATTTTTTCTTATTTTCCTCCTCAAAAACCTAGGTGCGTCTTATGGGCCGGTGCGTCTTATAGGGCGAAAAATACAGTAAATGCAGGAGGAGCAGTCTAGGTCAGCTAGAAGTCAATATAAGCAGACCAGAGCACTGGGGGAGGTTGGAACGGATCCTCACACTCTCCCCAGCAGAAGAAAATTTGTGATAAGCTTTAAAAGTCAGTTACCATTTAAATAATGAATGTTCTCATTTGCAACAGCAAAGAGCTTAAAATATTGAGGAACTGAAACCGTATACATTAGAAAGCTACATATATCTAATGATTATACACCAGCTACAAAACAAAGAACCCCCTTTTCAACGATATCCACATTTACAAACTACAAAACAAAAAAAAAAAATATAAAAAATCAAGAGATAAAATAAAGGATATATTACCAAGTGACAAGATTTTATATTTTGATGATTATGCAGGATTAAGTTGGAGATGGTGCTTCACTTTGATAACAAGAAGGTCCTCCTGAAGGCTATGATTGCCTTATTTTAGCTTAGCCAAGGTCAACAGCTACAGATCTGCCAAACATATTGCTTTGTGCAGAATTTCCCCTGAAATGTTTGGCTGCAGATTTCAGAAAATGAACACTTCTTCGTTCTAAAAGTTTGTTCGGCATGTATACTAGTAGGAAGATGCACTGAAGGCTATTCAGAATGCAGTCACAGTACTTCACTGTATGGAGGAGATGAATTATTCATTTTAACTTCTGAATTTCTTAACACAACCTACATGACTTTGTTACTGCTAGTCGGTGTGATACCTGACGGATACTAAAGACTACTAACAAACAGGTTTCCATGTACAGAACATGTAGTTCTTTGGTGAGGATATTTTAAATATCCTATACCCCCAAGAACGGGGGTCCCATTTCTCCGATCTGATGGGGCAGCAGGTCAGGCATGCACCCTGCCACTCAATTCTCTAACAGGCGGAAATAGCCAAGCACTGTACTCTACTATCTGACAGTTCCCTACAGAATTAATGGAGCAGCAGGGTGCATGGCCGACCTGCCACTCTGTCAGATTGAGGGAACGGGACTCCGCTATCAGTTTCTTATCCCCATGGCACATCCCCTTTAAGGCTTCTGGATGCACAGATGTCAAAATAGAAAACTTGCTGTGTCCTCAATGCACAAAATAGCTGCAGCCTTGAGGGGTTAAAGGGGTTTTCCAATAATTTCTTACCGATGACCTATCCTCAATATCTGATCAGTGGCGGTCCAATACCTAGGACCCCCGCCGATCAGCTGTTTGGGAAGGCACTGGCGCTCCTGTGTGAGAGCTGTGGTCTTCTTTCTGCTTTTCCTAGGCCAAGTGACATGTTCATGTGTAAAGTGGCCTAGGAGCAGCTCGGCCCCATAGAAGTGAATGGGCTGAGTGCAATACCAAGCACAGCCACTACATAATGTAAAACGCTGTGCTTGGTAAGCTGCGAGAAGGCAGCTCACAGATGCACCGCTGCCTTATCAAAACAGCTGATCGACGGGTGTCCCGAGTGTTGGACCCCCACCGATCATCAGTAGAAATCCTGGAAAACTCTTTTAAAGAACAATCTAGAGATGCACAGTATCAAAGTATAAATCATAACATTTAGAACCCCTCCAATGCTGATACATATAGGCTTTCCTTCAATACTTCCACATGACTGGCATGTTATATTTCAAATTGCAAACTAACATGGGGCCTAGTATAAAAGAGCTCAATCTGCTCTCTATATAGCCAGCAAACGCGCTTTAATTTTTCATGTATGAAACCACTAGGTAGTTTTAAAAAAAAACAACCAAACCATAAAAAATAAATAAAAATAAATAAAAAAATCGGAAGTAATTTTATTTGCTATTTACGATTACAAACTGTGGACATTAGCAAGAGCATTATCCACATGCTACCAATAGTTTTTCCAATAAACGCTTGAGCTGCTTCAGACCAAGACAGCACACAGGAAAAAATATCCAGCAGTATGCAAACAATACAGAGAAAAGGTCATCCTTATTTAGACTGTAGTCCAGAAGACAGCAGCTGCCTGTTCTGAGCACAATCCCCAGATCCGCTGCTAATCGCAAGCATCTTTTATCACACCCTCTGCTAAGCTTCCAGCATCTGCTTCCCAATTTTCCTGTTACATCCAGCACTGTGTATGGAACAGAAACTAGAGCAGCAAATAACCATTGCATTCATGTGAGCTCAAGCATGAACAAAAAGTACTACTTTACATATAAACTATCCCATGTAACTCGTGAGCACTGATTTGCAGACGGCTGCTGGATAGGAAAACAAAAAAGTACAAAAAAAGGCGCTCAAATGCGAGACACTGTGTAATTAGACACTCATCACAGGAAACTACAGGCACAAGGACCACTGGATATGATCCTCACTAACTAGCCTTTTACGGGTATTAAAGGGGTTGTGCAGCAATATATTTTGATGACCCATCCTCCGGATAGGTAATCAATATCTGATCGGTGGGGTTCAACACCTGGTACCCCCGCCGATCAGCTGTTTGAAGAGGAGGCGGAGCTATTCATGTTCATTACACTGCTTATTGTCTTGGAAGTTTCGGAGCAAGCAATTGGAACAGGAAGCAGGAGCACCATCTCTTCTTCATACAGCTGATCGCCAGGGTTGCCAGGTGTTAGACCCCCACTGATCAGATATTGATGGCCTATCCTGAGGTAAAGGTCATCAATTTATATATTGCTGCACAACCCCTTTAAGAGGGTGACTACACCAAGACTTTAACAATTTGAAGTAGGTTAGTAGTAGTAAAAGGAACAACTAAACACTATACATTTTGGGGCAAATTCTGGGAAGACAGATTAAAGGCGTTTCCCAGTTTAGACATTTATGGCATAAACAAAGGATCATAAATGTCTAAAAAGGTGGGGTCCCACGTCTGAGACCCCTATCCAATGGGAGTACCTCAGCAGCCATTATGACAAAAGGCATGCACATTTAGACAAGCAATATTAAATGCAAAAACAAAAAAAACGTACAAGGTAGTGGGATGCAGTACGACTTGAATGGCTGATTCTTAAGCAAAAATTGGCCCGTGTGGAAAATTAACATGTGAATTGGCCCACTGACTATAATAGGTCAGCAATCAGTCTGTGTGCTGTCCGTTCTATGCTTGGACAGCATAAGTGAACACCGCTGGTCTGCGTAGCAGCATCCTGGAGGAGACAAAGTAGAGGTGGCCACTCATGTGCTTGGCTCTCTGTTCACATCTAAGGGAGTCTCTGCCATCTCTCCATTTAGTCTCCAGATGCCATTAGCCTGCACAATGGTTAAGGATTCTGGAGGCAGGACTTGTACAGCGATTTTTGGTCTGCGCTATAGGTATGCCATAAATGACTAAATAGGTAAAACTCATTCCAAAGGCATTGAATTAACACGCAATTATATTTTTGAATGCATCAAAAAGATTCAATCAGTATTTGAAAAAAATGATGCCCGGTAAAGTCATGGATGCCGTGTACCCAGGGACATCAACCCCAGCTAACCCCAGTAATGTCATTGAACAGCTAAAGTAGTGAACCACAGAAGGAAATGTACTCATTGCAGCAGTGAAATCCCAGCTGCGCTCATCTATTACAGCATCCTCATACTGATTTAAATGTAAATCTAAGTGACAGTAAGGCCCTTAGCTTGGGCTATCATTCGACTGTCACAATCAATCTCTTCCAGATTAAGGCTGCAGTGACATATACTTTCTGGGATCATGTAGTTATTTTAGTAATCAACAGATGTCAAGGTTTACTTTACTTGCTCTGTTTAAACCAGGCAGAATAAACTGTATTCCTTATTTTACATCTCCAAGCCTATGGAACTATGTCCACAAAATAACTCTGCACTCTCTCACAACCTAACATTTTCTATAATTACATAATATCACCCATGATCATAGAACATACATCTTAACCCCTTAAGGACACAGCCTTATTTCACCTTAAGGACCAGGCCATTTTTTGCAAATCTGACCAGTGTCACTTTAAGTGGTGATAACTTTAAAACGCTTCGACTTATCCAGGTCGTTCTGAGATTGTTTTTTCGTCACATATTGTACTTCATGACACTGGTAAAATGAAGTCAAAAAAATAATTTTCTTTTGCATAAAAAAAATACCTAATTTACCAAAAATTTGAAAAAATTAGCAAATTTCAAAGTTTCAGTTTCTCTACTTCTGTAATACATAGTAATACCCCCAAAAATTGTGATGACTTACCATTCCCCATATGTCTACTTCATGTTTGAATAATTTTGGGAATGATATTTAATTTTTTGGGGATGTTACAAGGCTTAGAAGTTTAGAAGCAAATCTTGAAATTTTTCAGAAATTTACAAAAACCCAATTTTTAGGGACCACTACAGGTCTGAAGTCACTTTGTGAGGCTTACATAATAGAAACCACCCAAAAATGACCCCATTCTATAAACTACACCCCTCAAGGTATTCAAAACTGATTTGACAAACTTCGTTAACCCTTTAGGTGTTGCACAAGAGTTATTGGCAAATGGGGATAAAATTTGAGAAATTCATTTTTTTTGCCTAATTTTCCATTTTAACCCATTTTTTCCACTAACAAAGCAAGAGTTAACAGCCAAACAAGACTGTATCTTTATTGCCCTGACTCTGCTGTTTACAGAAACACCCAATATGTGGCCGTAAACTACTCTACGGCCACACAGCGGGGCATAGAGTGAAAGGTGCGCCGTTTGGTTTTTGGAAGGCAGATTTTGCTGGACTGTTTTTTTGACACCATGTCCCATTTGAAGCCCCCTGATGCACCCCTAGAGTAGAAACTCCATAAAAGTGACCCCATCTAAGAAACTACACCCCTCAAGGTATTCAAAACTGATTTTACAAACGTCGTTAACCCTTTAGGTGTTGCACAAGATTTAATGGAAAATAGAGATACAATTTCAAAATTTCACTTTTTTGGCAGATTTTCCATTTTTGTAAAATGCTGTACGGTCACATGGCAGGGCGCAGAAGGAAAGGAATGCCATACGGTTTTTGGAAGACAGGTTTTGCTGGACAGTTTTTTTTTAAACCATGTCCCATTTGAAGCCCCCCTGATGCACCCCTAGAGTAGAAACTCCAAAAAAGTGACCCCATTTTAGAAACTACGGGATAGGGTGGCAGTTTTGTTGGTACTAGTTTAGGGTACATATGATTTTTGGTTGCTCTATATTACACTTTTTGTGCGGCAAAGTAACAAGAAATAGCTGTTTTGGCACAGTTTTTTTTTTTTTTGTTATTTACAACATTCATCTGACAGGTTAGATCATGTGGTAATTCCATAGAGCAGGTTGTCACGGACACGGCGATACCTAATATGTATACAATTTTTTTAATTTATGTAAGTTTTACCCAGTGATTTCATTTTTAAAACAAAAAAAAAGTTTTAGTGTCTCCATAGTCTAAGAGCCATAGTTTTTTCAGTTTTTGGGCGATTATCTTAAGTAGGGTCTCAATTTTTCGGGATGAAATGACGGTTTGATTGTTACAATTTTGGCATACATGCGACTTTTTTGATCACTTTTATTACCTTTTTTTGGGAAGTAAGGTGGGCAAAATTTCAATTTCATCATAGTTTTTTATTTTTTATTTTTATGGCGTTCACCGTTCGGGTAAAGTAACATGACCGTTTTATAGATCAGGTCGTTACGGACGCGGCGATACCAAATATGTGTAGGGAATTTTATTTTTTTCATTTTTAATCGGTGATAAATGTGTTTTTTGATTTTTACTTTTTTTTTCACTTTTTTTTACCCAGACCCACTTGGTTCTTGAAGATCCAGTGGGTCTGATGTCTGTATAATACAGTACAGTACTCTATATAGGGTACTGCACTGTATTTTACTTACACTGAACAGATCTATGCCTTCAGCACAGATCTGTTCAGCACCATGGACAGCAGGATGCCATGGGAACCTTCCCCGTCTGCCACAACTTCGCAGACGGGGAAGGGTGAGGACGGGGCTGGCGGGGGGCTGTCTGGGAGCTCTCTCCCTCTCCCATCGGGGGGCTGCAAAGGCACAGCAGCCCCCCGATCGGAGAGGGAGGGAGCTCCCTGAGCCGTTAACCTTTTCCATACAGCGGTCTGTACGGACCACTGTATGGAAAGGGTTAAATAGCTGACATCACAGCCCAGATGTCAGCCGTTTATACCAGGGTGTCAGCAATGTGCTGACACCCTGGTATACCCACTGTACACCAACGATTATTCAATGGGAGGCGGGCGGGGGATCGCGATCCCGCCTGCCGCACAGCCCGCCTTCCGCACCCCCCCCCCCCCTGCACCTCCCACCGGGCTAAAATCATTCAGAGGTGCAGGGGGGGTGATAAATATATATTTTCGCCGCACTAAAGTTTCTGATCGCCGCGGTCAGGGACCGCGGGGATCAGAAACTGCAGAAATCGCAACAAACCGCAGGTCTGAATTGACCTGCGGTTTGTTGCGATCTCAGACATGGGGGGGGGGGGGGTCACGGGACCCCCCCGCGCATTTAGCAGAGGTGCCTGCTCAATGATTTGAGCAGGCACCTTGTTCCGATCACAGCCGGCCGGGCGGCAGTGATCGGAACAACACATGACGTACCGATACGTCATGTGTCCCTAAGGACTCGGGAAACATGCCGTACCGATACGTCATGTGTCCTTAAGGGGTTAAAGATATTAAAAAAAAACTCAATTATACAGCTAGAATCAGTTTTCACACCAGTATAGTCCTAAATGGAATAGGACTAGATACATATTGTCCAATCATAGGCAAGGATTTAAACTATGGGGAATCTAAAGGATCGTTCTGTCTTATTTTGGTCCTACAGGCAGACTTCTACACTTGTGCAGGTGAAGACTTTAGTAATTCTTATAGGATAACTAGCTTTAATTAGTTTTGGACAGTGTTTAGATTTGTATCTGTGCTCATCCAATGCTCTCAGAACTACTTCGAGTCTATGGTTAGGGTTACACCATACATTACTAGGGTCTAGTAATGTATAGTCTTGGGCAGTTGATCCGCAGTGCCTGGTTTCCTTCAGAAATGATACTTAAAACCTAGGCCAAAAAGTTCAATCTTGGTTTTATAAGACCAGAGAATCTTGTTTCTCACAGTTAGAGTCCTTTAGGAGTCTGCCATAAAGCCCAGATTGGTGGAGTGCTGCAGTGATGGTTGACAACCTGGAAGTTTCTCCCACCTGCATACAGGATCTTTGGAAATCCGCTTGAGTGACCATTGCATTCTTAGACCTTCTAATTTTGCAAACATTTCTAAAATTCTACTTTCACATTATAAGGTGTTGAGTGCAGATTGATGGGGGGGGGGGGATTTTTTTTATTTATTTCAGCACAAGGCTGCAACATACCAAAATCTGAAGTGTGTAAGGATCTGAAGGCTTTTTTCAAATGCATTGTAGTTTAGTCAAGTGAATGGGTCCACAAGTAAAACAGACAGCGAGAAAAATATAGTACATGGTGCTCGTTGAAATGAATAGGTGCCTATGTAGTCCATGCTTTTGTTGAGTCTGCCAAAGTTGGAGCAGTTCTCTTTCCTCTTATTTAATTGCTTATACAGCACCAACGTAATCAGAAGTGCTTTACAGACATCGTCATCATCACTCATCAGTTGGGGTTCACAATCTAGATTCTCTATCAGTACGCCTGTGGGTGTGAGAGAAAACCGGAGCACCCTGAGGTAACCCGCACAAACACAGAACATACAAACTCTGTGAAGGTGTTGCCCATGGTCAGATTTGACCCAATGCTAACCAGAGTCACCATGTTGGTGGACAGATATCGAGCATGAGACTCCTAATGATGTGCATATGACCTAAAAGGACACATGGAAAACTGATTCACATGAATTTGGATTTGTTTTGCATTTTTGTAAAGGGCAGCAAAACTAAAAAACACGAATGACATAACTGATGTGATGAATAACCATGGTCCAACTGTGGTGACATTTACCAGTCATTCACAAATGCATGTTTTCTAGTGTTTGTGTGTGGGGCTAAGTGATATCTAGCTGCTTGAGAGGGTTCTGAGTGCTGCAAAACATAGCATGTAATTCAAGTCTACATAGCTTCTAACGTAAGCAAATCTAGATTTCTATAGCTACAAACCTACATAAGCACACATTTATTCCATGATTTAAATAAAAAGCTTTCCAATTCCATGCCTGGAGCAAGACATAACGATTGTAACTTACCCACTTCCTATGCAGATTACCCTTACATTGAGCTGTAAAGAATAATGAGTGCATACCAGAGGAGTGCTGCTATAACTTGAGGCATTCCTCTCACTCACTGCCACCTGCAGTATTATGTATGCATAGTAGGTCTGCATGGAGATGTGGAGCTGTTTTCCTGTATGAACATCTGTCTTCTGAAGAAGTAACAGTAGGTGGCGCCTCTGTTAACAGATTTGTCCTCAGACTTGGTAGGTCACAAGGAAATCTTTACAATATATAAATCTTTTATAGATCTCCCTAAATAAATGTGTAGTTGACAGTTTCTCCCTGGATAGGAATGGTGCGGTCTAAAATATTTTACAGCATTGAAATACAGTTTCTGCATTAAACACTTATGTCATCCACTTTCATCCGTAGCAGCATGTGCACAGAGATAAAAACATATTTAAACGGAAAAAAACTAGTAAAAAGACATAACTGCAAAATGGAAGGAGCTGTACATTATCAAAAGTGAGGCAGTATAAAAGTACTGCTGACCATGCAAAGGGCAAATCAGCTTCCTTATCTGATGACCGGCTGACATTCAGTTGGTGGATGGGTCGAGGAAAAAAAGAGCTTTCAGCAGTCATGTTGGAAAATTTCTGTATGATGAAACTAATCCACATCTTTTCTCAAACTAAGGGATTTCCAAGAAAACACGATTGTACACATTTCTGTTCAAATCTTTATCATACCAAACCCACTATGTTCATGTATTCACCATTTCATGTTTAGCTTTAGTGACATAATCTTAATTATATTATAATGCTTCACTTCGTGTTGGCATTCGGATATCGCAATGAACATAATATGAATTGTTTTCAGAGTATTAGAGAAGAGATCCTGAACTTTTTATAGGTCACAAGCTGCTGGTTAAAAGGATTTAAAGGCTATCGACACCTTATTACCAATTGGTCTTTATTTAAAAAAATATATATATATATATATATATATATATATATATATATATATATATATATATATATATATATATATATATATTCCCTCTCTGTATAGTGTTGAGATTAATTCTCTGTTAGCAGGCTCTGTGTTTATACTGTGCCCCGTTGGGGAACTCAGCTGATGGCTCTGATCTCCAGACAGATTATTGCCACAACCAAATCATCTAATTCATTGCCACAACCGAATCATCTAATTGAGCACAAATCCATATTCAGTGAACATGTGTGAAACAAGCAGTAAAAATATCATCTACAAATAGAAGAGTAAAAACCAGATTAAAAAAACACAACACCAGACAACAAGACCAAGCAATTGGCTGGCTTTACTTTATCATGTAGAAATTTAAGGGAATGGTATGTATGTGAAGTGTCAGCAGAGGACAATGCCAGAGGAAAAGGTGGTCTTATCAGATCACAATTCTATATATATATATATATATGTATGTCTGATGGCTGCCACACAAAACTGACAATGTAATCCATTATTTTCCGCTAACCATTGAATTCAATGGGGAAAATAACAGATAACGGAAGATTCAGACAGCAGAAACGTAGGTAGAAGACATCTAATTTATCACAGAGGTGCACACTGCATGATAGATTTGGCACATCCTGAGACATGTTAGATAATGTTTCTTATACAGCCTTATATTTAGCTTACTTTAGACCAATATCTTGAGGCAACATTATGGAGCATGTCATTAATAAATCTGGTACATATTAAAACTCTACTTTTCAAAATGTTATAGTGAGGTGCAAATATGGCTAAATTCATAATAAATCTGCCACAAGTCACATATATTAGCTTTCTGGCTAAAACTCAAAATTCCAGTGCAACTGGATCAGTAATTGCTGCTTAAAGGGGTTATCCCATCTTAGACAATGGGGGCATATCGCTAGGATATACCCCCATTGTCTGATAGGTGCGGGTCCCGCCTCTGGGACCCGCACCTACAAGGAGAACGGAGTCGGGGAGAGTTATGGCTGGAGGACCCCGGATTTCCCGGGGTCCGTCCACCACCAGGCGCAGTTCCCCGCCTCTCCCAAGTGAATGGGAGCGCACTGCGCATGTGCAGCCACCGCTCCCATTCATTTCTATGGGGCAGACGGAAATAACCGAGACAGCACTCTGCTATTTTCGGCGGCTCCATAGAAATGAATGGAGGCAGGCTGCGCATGCGCAGTGCGCCCTCCAAGTTTCTCCGCTCTGTTCTCTTTGTAGGTGCGGGTCCTACCTCTGGGACCCACACCTACAAGGAGAACTGAGCAGAGAAACTTGGAGGGCGCACTGCGCATGCGCAGCCACCCTCCATTCATATCAGACAATAGGGGCATATCCTAGCAATATGCCCCCATTGTCCAAGATGGGATAACCCCTTTATTTCCAATGTCCAGCTCTTGCCTGATCTCTTTATACAAGTATGTAGTTAATAACTTCCATAAACCACATACTGTTACAGAAAGTAGATGCATGAACCTGTTATACTGGTCATTTAATATGTCACCTAAGGGTGCTCAACTCAAGTACGGCACAAACCTATCCTCAACAGTTTAATCAGAGAAACCGGATGCTAAAGGCATCTTCATGAAGGCACATACATGCTGCCACTTCAAAAACTGGCAGGCAGACGAGGGGCGGAGCAGACATCCCTGCTCCGCCTCTCAGTCTTCACATGTGCCTGCTGTGAGAGCTGTGCCCTGCCAGAAAGTGATCCATAAGGTACCCCTAATGACCCCAATCCTAATAAAGTGACCCCCCCCCCCCTAATAAAGTGACCCCATTTCTAATAAGGCTACTTTCACACTTGCGGCATAGTGAGCCGGCAAGCAGTTCCGTTGCCGGAACTGCCTGCCGGATCAGGCAATCTGTATGCAAATGGACAGCATTTGTAGATGGATGTGGATCAGTCTTACAAATGCATTGCATAAACGGATCTGTCTCTCCAGATGTCATACGGAGAAACGGATCAGTTATATATTTTTTTCACATGATTACCGGTTTGCGCATGCGAAGGACGGGTCCGGCATTGCGGCATTTTTAATGCCGGATCCGGCACTAATACATTTCAAAAGTATTCCAGCAACTGATCCAGAATTTTGGACGGAGATCATACCGAAGCATGCTGCGGTATTATCTCCGTCCTGATCAGTCACAAAGACTAAACTGAAGACATCCTGATGCATCCTGAACAGATTTTTCTCCATTCAGAATGCATGGGGATAAAACAGATCAGTTATTTTCCGGTATTGAGCCCCTATGATGGAATTCCGTGCCGGAAAAGAAAAACGCTAGTGTGAAAGTACCCTAAAGTGACACCCCCCCTAATAAAATGACCCTCCCTAATAAAGTGACTAAAGATGAGCGAATATCGAATTTTGCTCATGCTTCATTTGGTGGTAAAAGCAGAATTGCGTTAGATTCTTTTACCACGGACCATAACGCAATTCTGTGACGGAATGCATAACGGAATGCCTTTAGAGGCATTCCGTTATTCATTTCGTGATAATAGAAGTCTATGGCCTTCCTAACGGATCCGTCCCTTTGCCGTTATGCAGGGGAGTAAAAAAACATTTTCCCACATTTTCACCCTCTAAAACCTAGGTGCATCTTAGGGGCAGGTGCGTCTTATAGGGGGGAAAATACGGTATATTAATGGTCAATATCTAGAAGACACAGCTAGTGGTGTTTATAGGTAATCTGAACTGTGTACAGCAAATACAACAGACAGGGGCTCCATGTATTTAGCAGCTCATACATCCAACATCATGTCTTCTGAAGCCGATCATGTCCAGGACACTTTAATAAAATGAAGACATCATGTAAGGTCATGTTAAATAGAGTAGCAACCGTGGGTTTCAGTTGTGTGTAGGTGTCCAAGTAGAAAACGCAGCTAGTGCAAATGCTTCTGTGTAGTGCATGAGGTTTAGACATCCCTAACCATGCGTGCTGCAGATGGATTGTAGTCTCTTAAGTAGCTGTCGTTTCAACTTCCCGTATTACAACCTGCCTAATCCAATCAATACTTGGTGACTGATGAGATGAATCCTTCTCTAGACAAGGTTCTTTCCCTATGCAGGAATAACGTCCTAAGGAATGCTTGTTAAATATTGCATGGAAAAGGAGATGTAAAGGGTGAATGCATATGGAAGGCAGAGGACATTAAACATCCATAATATCCAAATTATAAAACACACAGCAGGGTAAACACTTGACAGTAAATGAAGCTAAGAGCAGAGAGAACAGCATATGAAGAACCCAAGGGAGCATACCATGTACAACTGAAGATACTGCTGTCCACATACCTTACAAAAATCATGCATCAAACATAAATGTTTTCAGGGTATTAGAGAAGAGATCCTGAACTGTTTATAGGTCACAAGCTGCTGGTTAAAAGGATTTAAAGGCTATGGACACCTTATTACCAATTGGTCTTTATTAATATATACATACCCTCTCTGTATAGTGTTGAGATTAATTCTCTGTTAGCAGGCTCTGTGTTTATACTGTGCCCCGTTGGGGAACTCAGCTGATGGCTCAAGTGAAGCTCATCTCTGATCTCCAGACAGATTATTAACACAATATGGCTTAAATAAGTGCATATGAGCTGTTAGTAGTTCAGAGATAAGGGCTCTACATAGCTGTCAGATGATAGCTCAAAGTGAAAGTGCTCACACCTAAGCTGAAACTTAAGCCTTTATGACAAAAGCTGCTGATTATTTTTAACAAAGATCAATTGAAAAAATTATTTTAGCCCAAAATGAGTAGAATGCAATAAAAAATTGCCTGCAAAAGGTTCTCAAATCTTTAAAGTCACCAAACCTCCTCCAAACTGTTATAACCAAGATGGTAACAGGTTCACTGTGATGTTCTTCTATATTCTGGTGAATATAGCACTTTGACCGCTATATTCAAATGGCTTGAAATGGGACACAAGTATGAAGCCACTCCTCAGCGAAGTTCAGCTTGATTGATTGCCACAGGCTGGGTACATCACCACAAGCCACCCGAGCAATGAAACAAGGTCTAATGGCTTCTGCTTCATATGCACAATACATTGAGCCGGATTCCTCTGGAGCCAGTGTGACTCTACCTCCATGACTCTGTACACATTATTTCAATACAGCATTCCAAGTTGTTTTTCTGCACTCTGCGGAATCTCCCAGAATACAGGAGTCCATCACTGTAAAAACCGCCCTCATAACAGCTTGGTGGTTATTTGGAGGGCTAAATTCTCATAAAAGTTTATTTTTAAAATGCAAAACACTGGATCAATACAGAGTCCGAAGAAGCCATAATTTTTATTACAATATTCATAAAAAGTATTCAAGAAAAAAAAATTCTACCTTAAGACCATCCATGACAAAATTTCAAAGGGATTGACCCATCAAAAATATTCTACAGTTTTCAAACCAGCACCTGGATCTGAATACTTTTGGAATTGCATGTAATTAGAAATTTAGCATAGCCACTGAGTTATTCAATAAAATGTATCTGTATAGCGCCACCTGCTGTTTGTCTTTTTTCTTATTTCATTGACCTGCTCACTGAGAAGGCCGCACATGCTCAATTCCATCCTTAAAGGATAACTGTCACATTTAGACCATAATTGAAATTTTCATATATGTAGTTACTAATAACATGATATTCCAGAATCAGTTACTATTTGACTGACTTACCCCATATTTAATAAGATTCAGCCCTTAGCAACCAGTCTGCATAAAACTGCAATTTCACTTTTCAGTTAAGATGGCCGCCACTGCCCTCACCCTGAGGCTAATCCCGCCTGCCCTCACTAGCCAGTAACAATAGCCCCCCAAAAGTGTCAGTAACCAGAGCCCTCCCCCCCCTAAAGGGTTAATCTCCTGCAGCACAAAGGGGTCCTCTTACCACATGTTGCTTTCATTTATACACTGAGCAGATGGCAGATCTCCCTTCCCTGGTCTGCGCTGCACCAACTCTGCATTCTCCAGCTCTGCTGAGTGAGGGAGCGTCTGCCAAGCGCAGGGACAGGGAGAAGTGCACACAGCCCAGGCACTGTTATCAGCTGCTGGGGAGGACCTGACTTTAATCATTTACTTACAGTCCCTGGCTGTCAGTAATGTGACCCTGCACGCTGCGTGCTCCGTCCTTCAACAGATAGACGGACCATGCCTAGCAACCCTATTTTAAGCACAGGTAAAAGTAGGCAGTACAGGGAACAAAAATGTGGAATTAACCCCTTAGGGACGCATGACGTACCGGTACGGCATGTGTTTAAACCGCAATTGCGGCGTGGGTTAATCGGAACAGGATGCCCGCTGAAATCAAACCGTATCGGCGATCGCCGCAAACCACAGGTCAATTCAGACCTGCGGTTTGTGGCTTTACCTGCGGTTGCGGCGGGTGTGCCATCGGATCCCCATGCGGCTGTGGGGGGGACCCGATGGCATGGAAGGCAGCGCGATGTCTAAGGAAGGCATCGCGCTGCCTTCCGGTGAAGAGCCTGTGAGATCCAGCCACCTGGATCTCACAGACCCCGGAAGCTGTACGAGTAATACACACAGTATTAGGCCGGGTTCACACGAACGTGTGTGACCCGTGCCTGTGAAGCGGCCCGCAAATAGCGGGCCGCAATGCTTGTTCGTCGGCCGTAGGTCAGCCGCATCGGATCGCGGACCCATTCACTTTAATGGGTCCGCGATCCGGCCGTTCCGCGAAAAGATAGAACAAGTCCTATCTTTTAGCGGAACGGAACAACGGGACGTAACCCCAGGAGGCACTCCGTAGTGCTTCCGAGGGGTCCCGTCCCGTGCGGCCGTTCCGCGATTCCGGATTAGCGGACCCATTGAAGTGAATGGGTCCGCATCCGTGATGCGGAATTCACACGGAACTGTGGCCGTGTATTGCGGCCCGCGTTCGTGTGAACTTAGCCTTACTCATACAGCCAATGCATTCCAATACAGAAGTATTGGAATGCATTGTAAAGGAATATACCCCCCAAAATTCAAGTCCCAAAGTGGGACAAAAAATAAAGTAAAAAAAAAAAGTTTAAAAAGAAATTGGTAAAAAAATAGGGGGGGGGGGGGGGGGGGGGGTCGTCCGTATCGACCAGCTCTATAAACATATCGCATGACCTAACCCCTCAGATGAACACCGTAAATAATAAAAACTGTGCTAAATAAGGCTACTTTCACACCTGCGTTCAGGTGTCCGCTCGTGAGCTCCGTTTGAAGGGGCTCACAAGCGGCCCTGAACGCAGCCGTCCGGCCCCAATGCATTCTCAGTGGAGGCGGATCCACTGAGAATGCATCCGCCTGCCAGCGCTCAGACTCCGCTCAGTGAGCGGACACCTGAACGCTGCTTGCAGCGTTCGGGTGTCCGCCTGGCCGTGCGGAGGCGAGCGGATCCGTCCAGACTTATAATGGAACGGGGGACGGATCCGCTTGAAGATGACACCATATGGCTCAATCTTCAAGCGGATCCGTTCCCCATTGACTTTCAATGTAAAGTCTGAACGGATCCGCTCAGGCTACTTTCAGACTTAGAAAATTTTCTAAGTAATAATGCAGACGGATCCGTTCTGAACGGATGCAAACGTCTGCATTATCGGAGCGGATCTGTCTGATGAAACATCAGACGGATCCGCTCCGAACGCTAGTGTGAAAGTAGCCTTAACCATTTTTTTGTCACCTTACATCACAAAAAGTACAACAGCAAGCGATCAAAAAGGTGTTTGCCCACCAAAATAGTACCAATCTAACCGTCACCTCATCCCGCAAAAAATGAGCCCCTACCTGAGACAATCGCCCAAAAAACAAAACAAAAAAAAAAATATATAGCTCAGAATATGGAGACACAAACATTATATTTTTTGTTTGAAAAAAGCTGTTATTGTGTAAAACTTACATAAATAAAAAAAAGTATACATATTTGGTATCGCCGCGTTCGTATCGACTGGCTCTATAAAAAAAAAAAAAAAAAATCACATGACCTAACCCCTCAGATGAACACCGTAAAAAATAAAAACTGTGCTAAATAAACCATTTTTTGTCACCTTACATCACAAAAAGTCATATGCACCCCAAAATAGTGCCAATAAAACCCTACCTGAGACAATCGCCCAAAAACTGAAAAAACTATTGCTCTCAGAATATGGAGACACTAAAACATGATTTTTATTTTTTTTTCAAAAATGATATTATTGTGTAAAACTTACATTAAAAAAAAGTATACATATTAAGTATCGCCGCATCCGTATCGACCGGCTCTATAAAAACATCACATGACCTAACCCCTCAGATGAACACCGTAAAAAATTTCAAATAAAAACTGTGCTAAATAAACAATTTTTTGTCAACTTGCATCATAAAAAGTGTAATAGCAAGCGATCAAAAAGTCACAAGCACCCCAAAATAGTGCCAATAAAACAGTCATCTCATCTCGCAAAAATCATACCCTACCCAAGGTAATCGCCCAAAAATTGAAAAAATTATGGCTCTCAGACTATGGAAACACTAAAACATGATTTTTTTTGCTTAAAAAATGAAATCATTGTGTAAAACTTACATAAATAAAAAAAAAAGTATACATATTAGGTATCGCCGCATCCGTGACAACCTGGTCTATAAAAATATCACATGATCTAACCTGTCAGATGAATGTTGCAAATAACAAAAAATAAAAACTGTGCCAAAAAAGCTATTTCTTGTTATCTTGCCTCACAAAAAGTGTAATATAGAGCAACTAAAAATCATATGTACCCTAAACTAGTACCAACAATACTGCCACCCTATCCCGTAGTTTCTAAAATGGGGCCACTTTTAGGGAGTTTCTACTCTAGGGGTGCATTAGGTGGGCTTCAAATGGGACATGTGTCAAAAAAAACAGTCCAGCAAAACCTGCCTTCCAAAAACCGTATGGCATTCCTTTCCTTCTGCGCCCTGCCGTGTGCCCGTACAGCTGTTTACGACCACATATGGGGTGTTTCTGTAAACTACAGAATCAGGGCCATAAATATTGAGTTTGGTTTCGCTGTTAACCCTTGCTTTGTAACCGGAAAAAAATTATTAAAATGGAAAATCTGCCAAAAAAGTGACATTTTGAAATTGTATCTCTATTTTCCATTAACTCTTGTGGAACACCTAAAGGGTTAACGACGTTTGTAAAATAAGTTTTGAATACCTTGAGGGGTGTAGTTTCTTAGATGGGGTGGTTTCTATTATGTAAGCCTCATAAAGTGACTTCAGACCGGAACTGGTCCCTAAAAATTGGGTTTTTGAAAATTTCTGAAAAATTTCAAGATTTGCTTCTAAACTTCTAAGCCTTGTAACATCCCCAAAAAATAAAATATCATTCCCAAAATGATCCAAACATGAAGTAGACATATGGAGAATGTAAAGTAATAACTATTTTTGGAGGTATTACTATGTATTATAGAAGTAGAGAAATTGAAACTTGGAAATTTGCAATTTTTAAAAAATTTTTTGGTAAATTTGGTATTTTTTTATAAATAAAAATTAATTTTTTTAACTTCATTTTACCAGTGTCATGAAGTACAATATGTGACGAAAAAACAATCTCAGAATGGCCTGGATAAGTCAAAGCGTTTTAAAGTTATCAGCACTTAAAGTGACACTGGTCAGATTTGCAAAAAATAGTCCTTAAGGTGAAATAGGGCTGAGTCCTTAAGGGGTTAAGCGGTAATTGAATGCACAGTGAAAAGTTGAAATAGGGCCACCAAGGTGATATCACCACAATCCAATACAAAAAAAATAAAAAAATAAAAATGACAGTTATACTTTAAGTTGCCTTTTGAGCTGTGATAGGGAGAGCATGGACACGCCTCCTGAGCTCTGATAGTGGGAGCATGGACACGCCTCCTGAGCTGTGATAGGGGGAGCATGGACACGCCCCCCCTTAGCTGCAGCAGAAAAGACACTCCCCTTGAGCTTTCAGCTTGATATAAATCTATCAGAGCAATGACTGTGGAGATCTCTGGATCCATGTGAGGTACAGGACTGGTTCTAGCTTTGTTAGAAAGAGATTGTAATGTATTATATGATGTCTGGTTTTCTTTTTCAACATTAACCCCTTTAAATCTCATCACCCTTTGGTATAACAATATATGTGTGTTTCCCATGTGGCCTCCGTTCTGTGATTCAGATGTATCCTCAGATTAGTGAGCATTTAAAGACTCATCACCATCAGTTTGTCCCTACTGTATATAAACTTTGTTGAAATGACAGAACCCATTTACACATAGCTCCAAAATGCACTGTGTGAATTGAGAGGTCTGTGCTGCTAATGTTAATGTAGTTCACATTCCAGCTTGTATACAGCCAGAAGCAGTCCATTTCTCTTTCAGCTCACAACCATTATTCGGAAATCAATACGCCGCTTAAGATTTCATCATGCTTACACAGTAGAAATGATTTAGGATTCCAAAACTGTAGATCCAAAATGTGATTATAATTAACCCGAGTGTGTGACAATGATAATTAGGTTCTGTCATGTGCCCTTAAATCTGAGAGCTCCAAGACCAAACAGATTGTTATGCCCGGTTGAAAGGTGTTCAGCCTGACTTTTGCAATCAACTCTTTCGGGGGAGGGTTGAAAACGGCTTGTGCAGCACCTGTCACCTCAGATGACAAACCATTTCTCATAAGGCTTCCTCATGTCTCATTTATGACAAAAAAACTGACAGAAGGAACATTTTCACAACTTTACAAATATTACAGTGTCAAAAACAGGTCAAGATCAGAACTCTAAAGTGCATTTCTAGTTATTTTTTCAAAGATAAATGACTATATTGCACATGTTAAGGGTCCATTCACACATCCGCAAAATGGGTCCCCATCCATTCTACAATTTTGCGGAACGGGTGCAGACCCATTCATTTTCAAATGGGGCCGGAATGTGCTGTCTGCATCCGCATCCGTGCTTCTGTTTCCGCAAAAAAATAGAACATGTCCTATTCTTGTCCGCAATTGCGGACAAGATTAGACATTTTCTATTATAGTGCCGGCGATGTGTGGTCCGCAAATTACGGAATGCACATTGCCAGTGTCCGTATTTTGCGGATCCGCAGAACACTTACGGACGTGTGAATGGCCCCTAACATTGCAGCTTATTTGCTCCAAGTCGTACCATCCAATAAAATTAATGGAAAGACTTGGGGGCCCTTAGAAGGTAGGTTTAGACTTTCAGGTGGGTTCTCCAATCACCATGTAAGAGTGCTATCCTCATATGTGCCAAACTCCGAGACCACAACAGGTACTGAAGTAAAAAACAAAACATTGACATGAAAGGTGTGTGTGTGTGGGGGGTGCTACTTGAATGTACTTATGCAGATGGCTGACTCCAAATATAGCAGACTACAGTTGCAACTTCATATAAGAGCAGCTTTTGTGCTTAAAGGGGTTCTGTACCTTTATCTTACTGAAGATAAAGGATAGATTATCAGCATCTGATTGGGACCCACAACAATGAGCTGCTTGAGAAGGCACGGGGCTCGCAGTAGCACCGTTCCCTTCCTGCAGTTTCTCGCAGGTCAGTGACGTCATAACCATGTATGTGGCCAGGGCGTGGCTTAGTATCATTGAAGTGGATGGGGTTAAGCTACGCACAGGCCAGTGAAATAGTTGTGATGACACTGGTCTGCAGTAAACAGCGAGAAGCTTTCTCAAAGCAGCTGATCGGCAGGGATCCCAAGCGTTGGACCCCAGCCAATCAGATGCTGATGATCTACCCAAAGGATATATCATCAGAAATAAAAAGATGTAAGGTGTAAGTACTTTTAAAGGGTTATTCCAATAACTGCAAGTTATCCCCTATCCATTGGATAGGGGTAACCTTTAGATCGGTGGTGGTACAACCGCTGGGACCACCAGTGATCATAACAGGGGTCATGTCTCCTACATTACAATAGAGCAGTGGTTGAGAATGTGAACCAGCACTTTATTCAAACCATGGTATTGCTAGAGATAGCTACTGTAAGTGCAGCACTATCTTCAAAAGTCCCATAGACTTTGAACAGAAAGGTGGTGCACATGCTCGACTATCACTATTCGAACATGGGAGACATGGAACCCCCAATTATCATGGTCAGTAGGGGTCCAGCAGTAAGACCCTCACCGATATAACAGTTATCCCCAATTGAGTTAGGATAACTCTTTAAATCAAACAGTACTTTGTGCATCCTAGCTTGTAAGGACACAATGTTTAGAACCAAACTCGCATCTGAAAGATCCTTTTACATGTTTTGTACCACTGTATTAAAGCATATTGGTCATAAAAGATATGCTACCCTCATTATCATGATAGTTTTGACTAGATATTCTACAAAATTGCACAAATAATCAATAATTCATTGTTTAGTACAAAAAACATCACATATGCAGAATTCTGAACATTTAGGCAAACTCCAGCCTGTACACCTGGTAAACAAGGACTGGAGACACCAATCGCAGCGCAGAGAGTAAAAACCTCCCTGGCTGTGACGCTCTGCGTTGCGACTGGACAGTGCTACAGCCAGGGAGAAGGAGACGCCCATTAAGAAACCCTGGCGTCTCCTCCTCTCTGTTCTGATGCTCAGTATTAACATACTGAGCGGGAAAACTACAGGAGGGCACAGCAGGCATATTTTAAAAAATAAACCAAGCAGGATGACAGCATCAGCCGGGGGTACCCCGTAAGCACAGGTATATATCTCGATTAATAAAATCGCATGAAAGGTCCTCTTTAAACTTCAATTTTTGTTTTTGCTATTTACAGCATTTTAAAGCTCATTTATTGGATTTTGTTATGCACTTTATGTATTGCTTTACTATTCTGATTGTCATGTCGTTTACTTCTTGTCAACAGCCACAAACTGAACTGCCCTATCAACAAAAACTGATTGTACAGCAAAAGCCTTGTTTTGTAGCATATCAGAATAGTGAAGGGCACAGAGATCCTTCTTCATAGAATGGGAGAGGCATCTTTCTTCCTCCAGGCCACTGTCAGATATAAGCACAGCAGCCAAAGAGTATTGCCCAAACCCAAAATTAATATGACAGATTTCCTCCACTGATGTTTGGCCAAACAGGAGCATTTTTACTGGAGGCATCTTATAGTTTGTATACAAAAGCTGGGTTTCAGAAACATGCAGACTGCGTAATAGCAAGAAGAGCTTCTTCTGCCTGAACATTGCTGCTAGAGAACTAAAATAATTAGCAAAAAATAAAACTTTGCTTGAACAAGGCATGAAAAAAAATACTGAATAAATCCCCATGTTTAGGCCTCATGCACACGACCAATTTTTTTTGCGGTCCGCAAAAACTGGTTCCGTTTTTCCGTAACCGTTTTTTCGTCCGTGGGTCTTCCTTGATTTTTGGAGGATCCACGGACATGAAAAAAAAGTCGTTTTGGTGTCCGCCTGGCCGTGCGGAGCCAAACGGATCCGTCCTGAATTACAATGCAAGTCAATGGGGACGGATCCGTTTGACGTTGACACAATATGGTGCAATTTCAAACGGATCCGTCCCCCATTGACTTTCAATGTAAAGTCAGGAGTTAATATACCATAGGATCGGAGTTTTCTCCAATCCGATGGTATATTTTAACTTGAAGCTTCCCCATCACCATGGGAACGCCTCTATGTTAGAATATACCATCGGATTTGAGTTACATCGTGAAACTCAGATCCGACAGTATATTCTAACACAGAGGCGTTCCCATAGTGATGGGGACGCTTCTAGTTAGAATATACTACGAACTGTGTACATGACTGCCCCCTGCTGCCTGGCAGCACCCATGTACACAGTTCGTAGTATATTCTAACTAGAAGCGTCCCCATCACTATGGGAACGCCTCTGTGTTAGAATATACTGTCGGATATGAGTTTTCACGAAGTGAAAACTCATCTCTGAAAAAGCTTTTATGCAGATGGATCTTCGGATCCGTCTGTATGAAAGTAACCTACGGCCACGGATCACCGACGCGGATGCCAATCTTGTGTGCATCCGTGTTCTTTCACGGACACTGACTCGAATGGGTCCGTGAACCGTTGTCCATCAAAAAAATAGGACAGGTGATATTTTTTTGACGGACAGGAAACACGATCACGGATGCGGCTGCAAAACGGTGTATTTTCCGATTTTTCCACGGACCCATTGAAAGTCAATGGGTCCGCAAAAAAAAACTGAAAACACCACAACGGCCACGGATGCACACAACGGTCGTGTGCATGAGGCCTTATACAGAGCTCAGTGCCAATGGAGGCAATTTTTAAATCCTTAGATTAGCAGGGCAGATGTTCCAACATGACAAAGGTCCAGAGCACTGTGAATCAGGTTTTCATTAAAGAGGTTGGTCATTTTTTTTTTTCAAAATATTTTTGTTTCCAAACAAGTGTACATGTATACATTAATACAATAATCAGGGATGGTTTTGCAAGTAATATTCAAATAATTTCAATTAAACCCCCCCACATTGTGTCCTCAGAGTTCAAGTCCCCCTATACGGAGAGCATGAACCTCAAATAAACCTAAGAAAACTGCCAAAATTCCCCTCCCATACCCCCCACCCTTCTCTGAAACTAACCCCAATTCCCTTACCCAGCTCAAAGTAACCTCTCTGTTGGATTACCCTCACTGCAGCCTCTCCTTGCGCACGGCAGCAGCTCCACAGCAACGTATATTTTAACAATCAATGTATAATCGCTTTATATCATGGATCATATTCTAGATGTCTAAGAGTACTTTAACGGCACCAAGGTGCCTTCCAAATCCTCTGTCAAGTACCAAGATGAGAGCTTTAAGTGTCCCATCACTCGTGGATAGTCCGAATATGGGACTTATTCCAAGATAAACTGTCTCCATGTGTGGAAATTTTTTTCCCCCAGTGTCTCGACTTGTTTAGGAGAATCAAGCCACTCTAAGTGAAATGTATTCTTGAGATGTCCTATTATTGCTTCAATGGCAGGTATATCTAGTCTCAACCATTGTGCCAGTAAACATCTTTTAGCAATCACAAAAAGCCAATGACCAAAAGGTGGAAGGTCCCTGCTCCTTCTACATCCGCCTCCCCGATCATCCAACCACTCCTCCGCATGCAGATTGGCAAGAGATGGTGTCAAGACTCACTGGAAGCTGCCAATTTTATTCAGAACAATTCCCATTTGTGCCCAGAAACCTCTCAGGTTTGAGCAATCATACAGACTATGGTATAAGTCAGAGCGTGGATTTGCGCATGTGGGACACGCTACTAGTGTATCTGGCATTGCAGGGGAACTAGGAAGATCAAATGCATAGATTGCATGATGTAATGTTTTAATGCGTTCTTCCCTGCAATTCTCATTCACTACGGCTCTATATAGGGCCACCAAGCCTCTACGAACTGTGGGTGTAATCTCCTCGATTCCCAATATCTGCCCCCATTTTTTGAATAAACTTTTGGGGTCCTTGCCACCAAAGCGATCTCTCATTGTCTGGTATAGAGAGGCTATTGATGGCCTACCTGGGCATTTACGAAGGGGTTGGCCATAAGATGACTATATGACACTTACTACTATAGGCTGTTGATTTCCTGTACCGATTGCTATATTTCACACCTTGCTGGGCAAATCTTTTGTGCCGTTGACCCAGAAGACCTGTCCAGAAGATGGCTGCTGATGGAGGGTCATGTGACCAGGTAAAACACACTCGGCCTTCTCTACTCACATACACCACATCTTCTATTTGCAATGTTAAAAATTTAGTGCAGGTGCAATTTATTTAAATGGAGGAGACTAAGTAATTTGCCTGGTCACATGACCCTCCATCGGCAGCCATTTGTTTCTCACATTCCGAGTCCTTTATTTAGATGCTTTTTTTATGCTAACTCTAGGCAAGTTTCCATGTGTCTTTTATTGAGGAGAGGCTTCTTTCTGGCCACTCCGCTATAAAGGCCAGATTGGTGGATGGTTGCAGCGAGAGTTGAGCATCTGAAAGTTTCTCCCATCTACACACAGGATCTTTGGAGCTCAGCCAGAGTGAACATTGGGGTCTTGGTCACCACAATTACCAAGGCCCTTCTCCCCTGTTAGTTGGTAAGGTGCCCATCTATAGGAAGAGTCCTGGTTGTGACCTAATAATTATGGAGGTCACTGTGCTCTTGGGAACTTTCAGTGCAACATAAATGTTTTGGTCCCGTTTCCAAATATGTGCCTCCACACCATCCTGTCTCTGAGCACTTGGATTTTGAACGGATATGAATTGCCAGCTGTGAGAATTTGTATAGACGGTGGTATGTTCTTCCAAATCATGTCCAATCAACTGAATTTACCACCGGTGGACTCCAATGAAGGTGTAAAAACATTTCAAAGAGAATCAAGAGGCTCCCAGAGCTAAATTTCAAGTGTCATGGCAAAGAGTGTGAATAATTATGTCCATGCCAAATTTTTGTTTTTACCTTCTAAAACATTTGCAAAAAATTACAACTTTTTTCTTCTGTTTGCACAAAGCCATAATATAAAATGTGAAAAACGTGGAATGGTCTGAAGACTTTCTGAATGCATTGCACACTTATAGCTCCTACATGCAGTGTAATGAATGACACAAACAGAAATTGCACGGCGAATACTACTTGACTGCTTTCCCAGCAAATGTCATACACATGGGTTTGCGGCTTTAAGAGATAGAATCCACACGGACAATATCTTGTGGCTGATGTGTCCCTGACATTTTCCTACAACCGATTCCAGTAATGCTTTTCAAAGCTAAAATGATTTAAGCGGCATTATATAACATGGCACATAGAAAACATCATTGTAGAAGATCATCCGTCAGGATAATTATTACAGTGAAAGAATCGTATCCTTGTGTGGGTAGGCAGAAATATGTAATTCTGATAAAATGGAAGGATTTTAATTTGAACTCACTACATTGCTTTGTGTTTGTATTTTCTATTATAAATCAGTACATGTGAGGGTGGAAAAAGGTTGTCCATCTCATTCCTTGCATTTAGGTGGAGCGATCTGCCAGAATGTGGCTGCAAAACCCTTACCTCTTCTCCAGAAAGGTAATATGCAGATAAAAGGCCACCAACAAAACGAATGTTCACTTCAAAAACTGACACCTCAGCATTCTAAAAGAAAGAGAAACACAAAGATTACAAAAACTTTACAATTACAGTGACAAACCTGAAACATAAGGAAACAAACATGTGATGATTGCTATCCCCAGAGACGCAAACATTTTATTAAGTTTCTCAGCATTTTATAATATGCTTTATTTGCCCATTTGTAAAGCTGAATCTGGGAAACAAAAGCCATAGATCTTATAGAAAAGGAATTTAATGGTTTACAGCAAGTTTGAAACAGCAACAATCAGTTCTGGAGTAGGGTTCACAATAGATAATCTCCATTAATTAGACCGATCTAAATGGGTATTTAGTAAGGGATTTCCTACCATAGTCTAAATCTTCACCCTACTAGCACAACAAAATTGAGACCTCACACCCCTTAGGCACAGAGTGGCTGTAACCAAGCAGATGTGCAGTTTTAGTTACTTATCATTAGCGGTCACACAAATTTGCAGGTGATCAGCAGTTTTACCTTAAAACACCCAGCCACTACCATTTTAAAGGGATTCTGTCATGAGACTTTACCCCTATAACCTAAACATATGCCCATACTAACAACATGAATCCTAAGCTGGCCTTATTAAACCTGCTTGTGGCTCTATTAGACCAAAAAACAGGTTTTTATAACCTGTCAATCACCTACCTAAGGTGCCCAAGGGGACGTCCGTTAATACAGGGTGCCCGGCCTCACCCATCGCCGTTTGGTGCCCAGCGCCGCCTTCCCTGCGGGGACTCCTGGCAGCGGCTTCTTTGAGCGAAGTGCGCATGCGTCGACCTGATGCGCATGCGCACTTCGCTCAAAGAAGCCGCTGCCAGGAGTCCGCACGGGCGCATCAGGCTGAGCCTAGTGCACACGCGCGTGATCTGGCAGAGGGACGGGAGGATTGCGGAGGCGGCGCTGAGGTGAGGAAGGTGGCACTGTAGACAGGGAGGGGGCTGCGATTAAGACAGGGAAGGCGGCGCTGGGCACCAGATGGCGATGGGTGCGGACGTCCCCTTGGGCACCTTAGGTAGGTGATTGACAGGTTATAAAAACCTGTTTTTTGGGCTAATAGAGCCACAAGCAGGTTTAATAAGGCCAGCTTAGGATTCATGTTATTAGTACGGACATGGGCATATGTTTAGGTTATAGGGGTAAAATCTCATGACAGAATCCCTTTAAAGACTGCGCTGATTTGCAGCAAAGTCGCATGTTGACGCAGTTTTGGCCACATCACAGCTGCTTCTCAGCTGAGCAATGCCGACAGTGCGAGGACCCAGCTTTAGACAACCACATTCCCCTACCGACTGAGAAATAATTCCATTTTGAGCTTTGTCCAAGTTAGAATCAGCTTGCATTTGCAGCTTCGCTCTTTAATATTTGAAACTTTTTTCATATATGAATAGACCTGAATGCTGTATACGTACACACAGGAATGCTGACTCAGTATAGACAGATTTGTATGTAAATACACTTTAAGAGGTCTGTTCATCTTCATTGGTTTTTGAGAAAGCACGTTCAGAATTTCACATTCAGCAGATGGATCCTTTTATGACAAAAGCATTTTAGTGAAAAGATATATGCTATTTTCTTTCTAAAACAGGTAAACTACTTTATTGTACATTCAGCAGATGGATCTTATTGTACCAAATGCATTTTAATAAAAATATACATAAGCTATAATCTTTTTAAAAACAAGTAAACTGGCTATTTCAGTCTACATCGATCATATGCATATGTGCACAGATATATATATACAGTGGGGGAAATAATTATTTGACCCCTCACTGATTTTGTAAGTTTGTCCAATGACAAAGAAATGAAAAGTCTCAGAACAGTATCATTTCAATGGTAGGTTTATTGTAACAGTGGCAGATAGCACATCAAAAGGAAAATCGAAAAAATAACTTTAAATAAAAGATAGCAACTGATTTGCATTTCATTGAGTGAAATAAGTATTTGAACCCTCTAACAAAAAAAGACTTAATACTTGGTGGAAAAACCCTTGTTTGCAAGCACAGAGGTCAAACGTTTCTTGTAATTGATGACCAAGTTTGCGCACATTTTAGGAGGAATGTTGGTCCACTCCTCTTTGCAGATCATCTCTAAATCCCTAAGGTTTCGAGGCTGTCTCTGTGCAACTCTGAGCTTGAGCTCCCTCCATAGGTTTTCGATTGGATTAAGGTCCGGAGACTGACTAGGCCACTCCATGACCTTAATGTGCTTCTTCTTGAGCCACTCCTTTGTTGCCTTTGCTGTATGTTTTGGGTCATTGTCGTGCTGGAACACCCATCCACGACCCATTTTCAGTTTCCTGGCAGAGGGAAGGAGGTTGTCGCTCAGGATTTCACGATACATGGCTCCGTCCATTTTCCCGTTTATGCGAATAAGTTGTCCTGTGCCCTTAGCAGAAAAACACCCCCAAAGCAAAATGTTTCCACCCCCATGCTTGACGGTGGGGACGGTGTTTTGGGGGTCATAGGCAGCATTTTTCTTCCTCCAAACACAGCGAGTTGAGTTAATGCCAAAGAGCTCTATTTTGGTCTCATCAGACCACAGCACCTTCTCCCAGTCACTCTCTGAATCATTCAGGTGTTCATTGGCAAACTTCAGACGGGCCTGCACATGTGCCTTCCTGAGCAGGGGGACCTTGCGAGCCCTGCAGGATTTTATTCCATTGCGGTGTAATGTGTTTCCAATGGTTTTCTTGGTGACTGTGGTCCCTGCTAATTTGAGGTCATTAACTAACTCCTCCCGTGTAGTTCTAGGATGCTTTTTCACCTTTCTCAGAACCATTGACACCCCACGAGGTGAGATCTTGCGTGGAGCCCCAGAGCGAGGTCGATTGATGGTCATTTTGTGCTCCTTCCATTTTCGAACAATCGCACCAACAGTTGTCACCTTCTCTCCCAGCTTCTTGCTAATGGTTTTGTAGCCCATTCCAGCCTTGTGCAGGTCTACAATTTTGTCTCTGACATCCTTGGACAGCTCTTTGGTCTTTCCCATGTTGGAGAGTTTGGAGTCTGCTTGATTGATTGATTCTGTGGACAGGTGTCTTTTATACAGGTGACTAGTTAAGACAGGTGTCCTTAATGAGGGTGACTAATTGAGTAGAAGTGTCTAACCACTCTGTGGGAGCCAGAACTCTTAATGGTTGGTAGGGGTTCAAATACTTATTTCACTCAATGAAATGCAAATCAGTTGCTATCTTTTATTTAAAGTTATTTTTTCGATTTTCCTTTTGATGTGCTATCTGCCACTGTTACAATAAACCTACCATTGAAATGATACTGTTCTGAGACTTTTCATTTCTTTGTCATTGGACAAACTTACAAAATCAGTGAGGGGTCAAATAATTATTTCCCCCACTGTATATATATATATATATATATTACCCAGTGTTAAAGGGAACCTGTCTCCATGAATATGGAGTGTGATCTGCCAGCTGTATGTTACAGAACAGGAGGCGCTGAGCAGATTAATATGCAGTTTTGTGGGAAAAGAATTAGTAAAACTTATATTTCATTCAATTAAATTCCTGCTCATTCTGGCCTTTGAAGACAAGGACGAGGTCCTATCAGTGACTGACAGCCTACTCTCTCTGACTGGGTATACAGAGACAGCTGTCAATCACTGATAGGACCGCCTCCCTGACTTCAAAGCCCAGAATGAGCAAGAATATGAATGAATAAAACATACGTTATACTGGATCTTTTCTTATAAAACTAGGCATCAATCTGCTCAGCTCCTCCTGCTCTATAACATGCTGCCTGCAGCTCAAACACCATGTTCAACTTCTAAATTGAAAACACCAGCACAAAAACTTTAAATTATAAAAAGTATAACTAAAAATGGCTAATATACTTTATTCCTGAAAGAGCTTAACATCTTAAAATTAGAGATAAATTGAGAGGATAATCCAAAAACAGAGCTAATTGAAATCTACCAAAGATGAATAAACACAATACAAAGCTTTGGAAACTTTGGTGAACTTTTGTAGCCTTAAAATAGACATATAGGTCTTTAAAAAGATAACGGCAATTAACTATCACTTCAATCTTACAGTGAAATGAGAAAAGACTGAAATACAATTACCTTGGAAGAGACAAGTCTGATCTTGGTACAAATGCATGGCAAGATAATGAAAACATACTTTTGAATACTTTGAATTACAAAGATATGAAATATTAAAAAACTAATTAAAATATGCACATATCAATTTACACCATATTTTCTTACAGATTCTCCTTTGAAAACAAATTATATTTAAAGGATAACTGCCATGTTTTCATCAAAAAATAAATTTTAGCATATGTTACTGCTGCTGCAGCATTATGCATAAAGCAGTCTTTGGTTTCTTCACATACCACTGTTTTACTTGAGTTTTTCCTAGTTACGGCTGTTTAAACATTTACAATATGAGGACCTTATCAAGATGGCTCCTTTGCCAGTTCTGAGGCCAAAACTGCTTTCCCTCACTTCCCATACACACTTGCTGTAGCAGGCAGCTCCCTGCCAGCCAATCAGATTGGATAACTGAAAGACATGCCTCCTCACTCTGAAGCCTAATGCAGACCTGCAGTGTGAAGGACAGCCCCTCCGTCTTCTGTTTATACTAAAAGGAAGACAGATAAGCCCTAGCAACGGTCAAGCACTAGCATGATGGCCATGCTTGCACACTATAGGAAAAAGCGCCGACCTCTCTGATGGCCAGTACCGTGGAAGCGCCGATAAGCTAGCACTTTTCCCTATAGTGTGCAAGCATGACCACCATTGATGGATGGCAGGGTGGTGGTAACTATGGAAACGAGCAGTGTATAATGTGATGGAAAAATGAATCCAGCAAGAAAAGGAAGCTATATGGGACAGTCACAATACATTAGTAAGTGGCTTGTATTGACTTCCTCTACATAATAAATGGTATTTGCTGAAGTGAGACAACCCCTTTAAAGTGGTTTTCTGATAACCTATCCCTGTGATGGCTAACCTCCGGCACTCCAGCTGTGGTAAAACTACGACTCCCAAGTTGCACACTTGCTTGGCTGTTCCCAGAACTCCATAGAAATAAATGGAGCATGCTTGGAGCTGTAGTTCACCACAGCTGGAGTGCCGGAGGTTAGTCATCACTAACCTATCCTCTGGATAGGTCATCAGCATCTGATTGGTGGGGGTCCAACATCCAGGACCCTCACTGATCAGCTGTTTGGGAAGGCACCGATGCCCTCATTAGCGCAACTGCCTTTTTGCCGCTTTCCCTAGGCCAGTGACATCACGATCATTAGTCACATGGCTTAGAGGCAGCTCAGCCCCATTGAAGTGAAAGGGGCTGAGCTGAAATACCAAGCACAGCCACTATACAATGTACGGCGCTGTGCTTGGTGAGCAGAGACTAGGCCGCAGCCTTCTCAGCTGAAAACTGACAGTTACAGGAAGAGAGCTGCAGCAGAAAGGACACACCTCATATCTGCCAGCCTGAAGACTGTCACGTACTATATTAATTGTCCTCATGGCACAACCCCTTTAACCCTCCGTGTCCTACAGTCCAAATAAGATAACAGCACACAAAAATGCCAAAGAAAAAACATTTCCCAAAACGTTAGTTATATCCCTATGAAAAGTTTAATTGTACAGCAGACTGTTACTTTTATAAAGTCTTTAGGAAGAAAAACTTAAAATCAGAGCCTTTGATTTAAAAACCCTCAATGCTTTATTAAAAAAGTGTTTAATCTGCCCAAAGTGAATTCTAAGCTTTTCGCTTTCAGCTATTGAGGGGCCACAAGCACTACGACAGTCCCTTTGGTGCAGCTTCAAAGACTTCTCCTACTCTGCCCACCTAGTCTTTAGGGGAATTTGAAAATCTAACCAAGAACAAGGGAACGGAGTCAAGCTTTTGGCTTTGGAACGGCACAGAAAGAAGACCGAAATGTAATTAAATGTTGTTAAGATTCTAAGGTTTTACACAAATTTATTTTATTTGACATTGCTCAAATGTTTTTTCACACTAGGGATTGCACTTTACAGGGGGGTTACAGCCACTGCTGCAGTGCAGATACCAGGTGGCCGGGACGGGAGCTGCTGCGCATGTGAGCTCCCACGGCCCCGGCCACCAGAGAGTCCTGCAATTTTTTTCCTCAAGTGTGCAAGCACAACCACCACTGCTGGATTACAGGGTGGTCGTAACCCCTGGATACAAGCAGTGTATAATATGATGAAAAAATGAACCAAGCCAAGAAAAGAGGCAATATATACAATCACAATACGTTAGTAAGTGCCTTGTATTAACTTTCTCTACATGATCAATGCCATTTACTGAAGTGAGACAACACCTTTAATTATTTCACTCCAATCTCCAAACTAGTGTTTCATCCAGCCAGTATGGAAATCTGATACTAGGTGGAAATTAATGAAGATTATTCTTTAAGTTCTTCTGTAAAACCATAGTTCCATGTCATCCTCTAATCTAGCCTTTACTGAAATACTGTAGGTGGATGATGAAACTCAGCAAAATACTGCGCCTCTGCAACGTAGATCATTCTTAAAGGCTATGGCCACCTTTGTGCACTAAAAATACAATAATCCCATATCTTACTGTAATGCGGCACATAATAAAATTTCACTTGTTTGTTTACCGATATCAGCTTTGCTTCACATGCTCTCAGAAATGCTCTGATATGAGTTTTACTAAAGGCTGTCAACTCTTGTGAGACTCTGTGGGCGTTCCTGTGGAGGTTACATGCCCCAGCATAAGCTCTGCTGCCCCGCCCCCACGTCCTGTTACTGGGCACAGCTCTCAGCCACTTACATACAGACTGTGTTCAATTCTGTAGAAAGCCCATTATTTGTAACATAGTACATAAGGCCGAAAAAAGACATTTGTCCATCAAGTTCGGCCTGTTATCCTGCAAGACACAATAGATATTTCTGCTGATAACAGTGTAGCGATCTACAGACCGAAACATGGTGTTATAAGCAGGATATAGATCTCATTACTGACAGCTCTCACTACCTGCACTCTCTTCTGAATACAGCATTGTCCGCAATCCGCACAGTGAGCGGTCACTTTTCCCACACAGATTGGTACAGTGTGACACAACACACAATGCTATGTACACATATAAGTACAGTGGGGGAAATTTATCAAAACTGGTGTAAAGTAGAACTGGCTTAATACAGAGTCCTTTCATTTTCCAATAAAACTGAAAAATGAAAGGTGGAATCGGATTGGTTGCTATGGGCAACTAAGCCAGTTCTACTTTACACCAGTTTGATAAATGAGAGATTATACAGTCGTGGCCAAAAGCTTTGAGAATGACACAAATATTAGATTTCACAAAGTTTGCTGCTAAACTGCTTTTAGATCTTTGTTTCAGTTGTTTCTGTGATGTAGTGAAATATAATTACATGCACTTCATACGTTTCAAAGGCTTTTATCGACAATTACATGACATTTATGCAAAGAGTCAGTATTTGCAGTGTTGTCCCTTCTTTTTCAGGACCTCTGCAATTCGACTGGGCATGCTCTCAATCAACTTCTGGGCCAATTCCTGACTGATAGCAACCCATTCTTTCATAATCACTTCTTGGAGTTTGTCAGAATTAGTGGGTTTTTGTTTGTCCACCCGCCTCTTGAGGATTGACCACAAGTTCTCAATGGGATTATCTGGGGAGTTTCCAGGCCATGGACCCAAAATGTCAACGTTTTGGTCCCCGAGCCACTTAGTTATCACTTTTGCCTTATGGCACGGTGCTCCATCGTGCTGGAAAATGCATTGTTCTTCACCAAACCTTTGTTGGATTGTTGGAAGAAGTTGCTGTTGGAGGGTGTTTTGGTACCATTCTTTATTCATGGCTGTGTTTTTGGGCAAAATTGTGAGTGAGCCCACTCCCTTGGATGAGAAGCAACCCCACACATGAATGGTCTCAGGATGCTTTACTGTTGGCATGACACAGGACTGATGGCACTCTACCCCTGCTGCCGCTCTGTCAACCTGAAGGAGGGGGGGGGGGGGGGGGCTTGTTGCATCACCGGCCACCCTGAAGGAAGGGGAGGCCCAATGCAGTGCAGAGGCCCAATGATTAGTCCCTTTCCATACAGCGGTCCCTAAGGACCATGGCATGGAAGGGGTTATGTCTGCAGTTTGAAGCAGACGGTCAGCTGACAGCAGAGGTCGCACTACATTTTTTCCAGAAGAGTTAAAATACTCCTCTTAACAATTTTGAGGAGTATTTTAGCAGAGGAGGAGTACGAATTATTTATATATATATATATATATATATATATATATATATATATATATATATAAAAAAAAAACTTTTGCTAGAGGTAGTTGTACATTGTGTTTGTGTGTTTTACTCTTTTTGTGAGGCAAGGCAAAAAAAAAAAAAATGGCTGTTCTGGCACAGCTATTTTTTTTTACACCTGACAGAGTAGATAATGTGATATTTTTATACAGCAGGTCGTAACGACGCGGCAATACCCAATATGTCTATTTTTATTTTAGCTGGTTCCTACAATTGTAGGCTTAGGTTAAGTCCAAGAGAGGCAGTTCTGTTAGTGTTAGGAACCCATCTACGGAAGCCACCTTGATGCCTGGTAGATGGGCCTGACACACGTTTGATCAAAAATGTGTGCAAAGAGCTTCTATTTTTTTTATTTCTAGTAGGTATAATACCACATTAATTTTGAATGACCCCCATTTCTCAGTTCTATTGTTTGCATGTGAAATGTTGTGCAGCCATGCTTTTATTAGTTTTCTATATGCTTGCTTGATGGATATGCACATGTGACCATGATTGTGTTAGTCAAAAATTTCTTGTAGTCCATTTTCTGAAAAGCCAAGGTTTGACTGACACCATTTTGGGGCACATATGACTTTTTGATCGCTTGGTATTACACTTTTTGTAATGTAAGGTGATAAAAAAAAAATAGCTTTTTTTTTTTTTTTTTTTTTATTGCGTTCACCAGATGGGTTAGCGCATGTGATATTTTTATAGAGCAGGTTGTTACGGACGCGGCGATACCAAATACATCAGTTTTTTTTTTTTAATATACATTTTGGTTTTAGACAATAAGAGCATTTTAGAAACAAAAAAAATAAATAAAATAAAAAAAATCATGTTTTAGCGTCTCCATTTTCTGAAAGCGGTAGTCTTAGATAGGAGCTCATTTTTTGTGGGATGAGATGACGGTTTGATTGGTACTATTTTGGGGTACATATGACTCTTTTGATCACTTTTATATAATTTTGTGGGTGGGCAAGCGCGGTGGGCAAAATTGCAATGCCATCATAGTTTTTTTTTTTTTATGGCGTTCACCGTGCTGTAAAAGTACGTGATCCTTTTATAGATCAGGTCGTTACGGACGCGGCGATACCAAACATTTTTAGTGTTTATTTTTTAGATTTTTAACCAATTATGTGTGTGGATATAGGAAGAACGATTTTTCAAATTTTTTTTTTTTACCTTTTTTCTTTACAGTGGGTTTGATGCCTCTACAGAACACTGCAGTACACTGTATAGTCATTCACAGTAAGCCTGATCAGGCTCAGCGATACCATGGCAATCCGGATGCATGTAAATGTGTCTGGTTGCCATGGTAACCATAGGGGTGCTGCTGCAGCAGAGCAGCGGCCCGATGGTTATCCCCTCCATGCAGCAGCATGGAAGAGGAAGAGGTTAAATGGCCAACATTGGTGCCAGCACCGATGTCGGCCGTTTCAAGCAGAGTGTCAGCTGTATGTTACAGCTAACACTCTACCCCTGCTGCCACTCTGCCAACCTGAAGGAGGGGGGGGGGGGCTTGTTGCATCACCGGCCATCCTGAAGGAAGGGGAGGCCCAATGCAGTGCAGAGGCCCAATGATTAGTCCCTTTCCATACAGCGGTCCCTAAGGACCATGGCATGGAAGGGGTTATGTCTGCAGTTTGAAGCAGACGGTCAGCTGACAGCAGAGGTCGCACTACATTTTTTCCAGAAGAGTTAAAATACTCCTCTTAACAATTTTGAGGAGTATTTTAGCAGAGGAGGAGTACGAATTTTGCGGTAATTCACATATATAATGCATAGGCCCACATAATGTTATAAAGCTGATATTTCTGCAGGGAAACCATTGCTAGTCTCCCATGCAGAAATAAATGTAGACAATTTTACATTTATCCAACATCATACACTAAACATAAGACCACTGCTGCCATACAAAGCACCCACCTGATGCTACTATATACATATTATAGACACAGCTCTACCCCATGCCCATTACACAGATAGAATTACTGTGTGCACATTACACTCAGAAAACTGTACAATAGAGTGGTTACACTGAGATAGCCCTGCTTTATATACACCTTTCATACATAAAGTACCTCTGCATTCTCCACCAGCACAGTGCTACACGGAGCCTGTGTTCCCCTAACTCCTCCCACACACGGTTGATCACATGACTGGGACATCACCACAGGTCCTGTAACCACAATGTAGACTGGAGCTTCTCCTGGTGAGAGAGATGTCTGAGGGACGGGGTTTCTCGGGAGAGGGGCGGGGCTTTATGTGTGCCAGACCTGGCAACTTCTGACACAGCGCTTTGGGGGGAGAGGGACACAGTCCGTGCTCCCTTGTGCACACAGGAAAAGTTACAGAAAAGCCTTCTGATGACAGATTTTCTGTAAATTCACTGAGCAGCCTGCTGTGCATAGGAAGCAGAGCAGACTTAAGAACAAAAACAGACAAAAAGATAGATAAATGGAACCAATTGGAGAAATTATTTTCTCCATAAAATAAATTAGTGTAATTTTTTGTTTGTTTACAAAGGTGTTCATATGCTTTAAATAAACTGGTAGTAACATTTTATGACTGGCCTCTGTCAGCAGTTTTGACCTCTCAAAACTGCTGACAATGTTAGAGATGGTCCTGCAGGTTTCTGAACCAAGAAATCCAATTTTAATCTCTTCAGCATCATGATAACAAGTGCCAAGGGGGTGGCCCCTTTGTGCCCAGTGCTCCTCAACCCCTCTCCTCTGGTGAGCGATGGCTCTACAGTAGAAGTCAGCCATAACTTAAAGGTGAGGGAGAAGGTACCATCTCTATGACACTAGCAATTGAGATGCCAAGGGGATGAGAAGCTGGATTTTTGGTCATGCAGTCTCTATGTCCATCACTCTAGGTATGAGTATGCTACTCCCTGAGTCACCTATATAACACTGACAGCAGTTCTGGTTGTCATCCTGGCTTAGCATTCAGATTATTGGGCAGTTCTAGCCTCTGAGAAGAAATCCTTGGTTCCATGTACCCTAGTTAGACAACACAGAATACCTCCACATTACACTACAGAAGCTACTGGTTGCATTCTGGAAAACACTTTTCCTGAAGCGAAATGAAGAATCATTTTCACACCAGCACAGATTTCATGGCTGATTTACAAAGTAGCTCCAAGGTATTAAACAACGACAAAGAACATTAGAATCATGGGAAAATTCTCCAAAGACTGCGGACCAAATTAATCCACATTACTCTGCTTACTGTAGCAATGCTTTAAAGTCCTTCTAAATCTGAGAAGGTCTCCCATAGGGCCAAGTGCAATCAAATGCATAGTAAATCGCTCAATAGTCACTGTTCAGGCTGTCACCAAGGGTCCCTCTGCACAGGCCGATACGTGGGGCAATTATCGGGAAGGAGCATCCTAGGAATACTTTTTCCCGATAAATGGCCTGTGTAAAGGTGTAGATCACCCGACAAACAAGCAAACCCTTAGTTTATGCGGACGGACAGATTTGTCTATGGCGCACACTAAATTCACCGACAATTTGCCCAGGCACTTGATAGAAATGCCCCCACAAAGTATGCTTGCTCTTGCCAGGCTTTCCAAATGTGACGCACATTGGAAATAATTTAGAATCTTAGTAAATAAAAAAAATTATAAAAAAAAAGATGCATCATAAATATAACACATGTGACTGCACCAATTCCATGCCCAATTTTAGAAATCTGCCCATGATCGTGTAAATACACACACATCCATCATGAAACATTATGAAATTCCATATGTATGAGAATTTATAGCAAACCGTAAATCTGAACCTGGCCGCTGCTCAATTCAGACATTCCCTATTTCTTGAACACTCATTTTTTATTTAGCTTCTCAGGAGCAGACAGAATAGAGAAACAGAATTGAAAGCAAAGATGAAATGCTGCACAGAGGCTCAATGGCTTTTGCCTGCTTGCTTTAATTGATGGAATGTGGGTACTAGAGATGCACACCATACAGTGCACACACGACAGTTGCTGTTCGCTGCTTTCATATCTGTAACATTGGGGTTTTAAGAGCTTGTCCTTCAAATAGAATATGGCAGTATATGTTTCAATGTGTAAAATAAAGAATATATGTTATGGTATAGTAAAAAGCTGATACAAATATTTTCTGATGATCACGAGACTCTGGTTTCCCAAGTCTGCAAATTTTTTAGAACTGCAGTTTTTGAGCCAATGTCAGGAGTGGCTCCAGCAGGTACGGTAAATGTTTGCTTTATGCTTCTCATTCTCACCAATTCCACTCCTGGCCTTTTCTCAAAAAACTGCATCAAATTCCTGTGTCGTTTTTCCCCAAAATACTCCTTAAAAAGGGGTTGTCGTTTTTTATATTTTTACTATTGATGACCTATCCTCAGGATAGGTCATCGATATCAGATCTGCGGGGTCCGATTCCCAGTGCAGTCATCATTCACACGAGCGCTGCATGCTCTGCTCTGTTAACCTGCTCGTCGGCGGGTGTAATTACAAGCGTGGCGTCCCCATTTCTATGGGACAGCCATGTCTGTTCAAGTGAATATTACAGAACTGTCCCATAAAAATGAGAGGGGATGCCATTTCACACCAGTGCAGGGAGATCAAGACTGGTGCATGGATACGCCAGTCTTAATAAAGGTCTCTCATAGGCTTCTTAAGGGGGAAAAAAGCGCAGCCAGTTTTGCATTCAGCATTTTTTACAGGATAGGAATGCGCTTTTCCCTCCTGCACCGAAACGGATTGCAATCCAGACAAAAAAAGAATTATAATTATATAATATAAAATAAATTAGTTATAGGAGGATCAGTGCAGTGGGTTAGGTCACCAATTTCCAAACGGCGGGGGTCCAACTCCTGGCACCCCACCCGATCAGCTGTTTGAAGAGGTAACAGTGCTCATGCACCATTTCCTCTACAAAATGACTTGCGCGTTATCCTCCTTGTAGAGGCATCACAGTGCGATTACGACTGATCATTCTGTTCAAGTGAACTGGAGAGGAAGGTGTAATTACACTGTGCCGCTGCAACTAGGACAAAGAACATGTCATTTTGAAAAGCAAATCGTGCTTGCAAAAGCATCACCACCCCTTTAAACAGCTGATCGGCAGTAGAGACCTCAATGTATAAAATACACAGTCAAAGATATTGCAGCCTTCTCATGGGCCCACAAGCTAGAAGCAGGGAGGGATCATGTGTACTGAATAAAAAAATAAAAATCACGAATATATATCACTATATTCAAAATATTAGCGAATTCTCGAATATTCGCATATTACGCGATCATTACCTTGCCGATTTTTCAAGTAAAAATGTAGAATATAACGAATATCCAAATTTGCGAATATTCTACAAAATATTTGCGAAATATCGCGAATTCAAATATGAGCCCTGCCGTTTATCACTACTTATGACAACCACAGTTTATGAACAAAGTGATCAGGGAGGCCTCCAAGAAGATGGCATAAAAAATGCAAGCATGTTTGTGGTGGGTAGAGCTCCTAAATCTGGAAAAAATATGATTTTTAAATTTCTTTTTTCCGGCCAAAAGTTTCACTTGAAGGCAAAGTCATCGTAAAGGTGAAGTACACTTTCGGGGGCAATTTTTATTATTGCATTGTACTTATTTTTAGCAAAAAAAAATATTTTTTTTTACTTTTCTTTATTTAAAAATTTCAGCCCCTTTCTCTGTACAGCCTTTAGATTCTCAAGTGGCAGTCTATGTATTTTACTGTTTCACCATCAAAGCAGCTCAGCTGAATGCTCCTTCTGTCTAAACACTCATAGCTGAATTCTTATTGTACTGATAAGAAGAATGTGACTTCAATAAGTTTTTATGAACTTTTAGTAATTTAGAGATAAGGGTTATTAGATGACCGGCACAAAGTGAGAGTAAAAAAGTACGATTCACACAGCTAGGTAAACAGTTAATCCTTTGCGATAGGATGACTTCATATTTTTAATAAAAGACCAAGTGAAAAAAATGATCTTTAGCCCAAAATTAGTAAAATGCAATCATAAAAAAAATGTCCTGCTGACTGTCTGAGCTGGAGTGCCATCTACAGGAGCTCTCCTTTGTTTTACATTTTAACAATCACCTTAAAATAATATAAATCAAGTACAAAAGGGACTCTGGTTTTAATTACTTTAAGGCCTCTTTCACACGGTCGTTTTTTTTTTCCGTTTTGCGGGCCGTTTTTTGCGGTCCGTATACGGAACCATTGATTTCAATGGTTCCGCAAAAAAAACGGAATGTACTCCGTATGCATTCCGTTTCCGTATTTCCGTTCTAACATAGAACATGTCCGTATGTCTTCCGTATCCGTTCCGTTTTTTGCGGATCCATCTATTGAAAATGTTATGCCCAGCCCAATTTTTTCTATGAAATTACTGTATACTGTATTTGCCATACGGAAAAACGGAACGGAAACGGAAACAAAAAACGGAACAACGGATCCGTTTAAAACGGACCGCAAAACACTGAAAAAGACATACTGTCGTGTGAAAGAGGCCTAACTTGTAGTTGTCATTAATCTTTTATTATCCATTGTCTATCAAGACCTGCAATATCCCACAGCGTTGCATGTACAGTTGTGGGCAAAAGTTTAGAGAATCACACAATTTTAGTTTTAACAAAGTCTGCTACTTTAGTTTTGATGGTGCCAATTTGTATTAACTCTAGATTGTGATTTGTTAAGAGTGATCATATAAAATTGCAAAATCGTTCCTTGAAGAAAAAGAAAAAAAAGAAAAAATTTGAAAGGGGTTATCCAGGAGAAGATAGTTATAACTTAGACTTTTAAGATAGGTCATCAATATCAGATCTGCAGGGATGCGTCACCCGGGAACCCCGCCAATCATCTGTTAGAAGAGGCCTAGAGTGCGGCAGCCTCTTCCTAGGCCAGTGACATCACTGTACATTGCTCACATGGCCTAGTTGCAGCTCAGCCCCATTCAAGTCAATGGGGCTGAGCTGCAATACCAAGCACTGCCAATATACAATGTATGGCGGGGGTGGTGCTGCTTTGAACCATTGTCTTCTTCTATTAACTATGGTTACCACAAAGGAAATACATGCAGTCATCACAGGCTTTGTATGAAAAAACAACTATTTATTGGCTCTTTAAGAACCTCAGCAATTGAACCCTTTACCCTGGAAAAAAAGGCTTCAGGATGCCCAAGAAAGTCCAGTAAGTGCCAGTACTGTCTCCTAAAGATAACTTCGCTATGGGGTCTGGTCACTATCAGAGTAGAGCTTGCTCAGGTGTGGCAGCAGGCAGGTGTGAGAGCATCTGCATGCACAGTGAGGTGAAGGCTTTTGGGGGATGATCTGGTGTCAAGAAGGGCAGCAAAGACACTACTTCTCTCCAAGAAAAAGATCAAGGACAGACTGACATTCTGCAAGAAATATAGGAATTGGACTGTAGAGGACTGGGGTCAAGTTCTTTTATCTGATGAAGCCCCCTTCAGACTGTTTCGGATACCTGGAAAAATGATTGTCCGGAAAATAAAAGGTGAGTTCTACCATGAGTCCTGTGTCATGCCAACTGTAAAGGATCACCAGACCATTCACTTATGGGGTAGCTTCTCATCCAAGGGAGTGGGCTCACTGACAAGACTGAATAAACAATTGTATGAGAACTAGGGATCGACCGATTATCGGTTTTACCGATATTATTGGCCGATATTCAGGATTTTGACAGTTATCGATATCGGCATCTATTTTGCAGATATACCGATAACGTATGGGGAACACAGATCGCGCTGCTCTCAGTGTTCCCTCAGCAGCACAGGGGAGAAGGAAGCAGTGTCTCCCTCCCCCTGTGCTGCTGCTGCCGCCAATTAGAGGGGAGAGGACAAAAGAAGGGGCGGGGCTGTGGCTACCGCTCCACCAATGAAGATAAGTCTTTCATTAATTCATATACAGGAGGTGGGAGCTGGCTGCAGAATCACAAAGCCGGCTCCCGACCTCTATGAGCGATAGCTGCGATCTGCGGTAGTTAACCCCTTAGGTGCCACGGATCGCAGCTACCGCTCATAGAGGTTGGGAGTCGGCTATGTGATTCTGCAGCCAGCTCCCGCCTCCTGTATATGAATTAATGAGAGATTTCTCTTCATTGGTGGCGCAGTGCGCCCCCGACCCCCATCCCAGTATTAAAAACGTTGGTGGCGCAGTGCGCCCCCCCAGTATTAATCATTGGTGGCAGTGGCCACAGGATCCCCTCTCCCCTGCTCCTCCGATCGGAGCCCCAGCTGTGTAATCCTGGGGCTCCGATCGGTTACCATGGCAGCCAGGACGCTATTGAAGCCCTGGCTGCCATGTTCAGCTCCATGCTGCTGTGTGCACAAAGCACAGAACAGCATGGACAGTGTGAGATCCTATTCACCCTGATAGAGATCTATCAGGGTGAATAGGACAAGGGTTCTAGTCCCTAAGGGGGCTAAAAGTTAGTTAATGGAATCTGAAGGGTTAAAAGTCAGCGAATGTTAAATGTTCCTTTTGAATCCACTTCTGAATTTAGCAAAAAAATAAAAAATCACCAGGCAGATCTGCCTCAAAACCTTGTCCAAAAAACTGTGTGTGGCTGAACCCTAAAGGCCCCTTTCACACGGGCGAGTATTCCGCACGGATGCGATGCGTGAGGTGAACGCATTGCACCCGCACTGAATACCGATCCATTCATTTCTATGGGGCTGTTCACATGAGCGGTGATTTTCACGCATCACTTGTGCGTTGCGTGAAAATCGCAGCATGCTCGTTTTCAAGCAACGCAGGCCCCATAGAAGTGAATGGGGTTGCGTGAAAATCGCAAGCATCCGCAAGCAAGTGCGGATGCGGTGCGATTTTCACGCACGGTTGCTAGGAGACGATCGGGATGGAGACGCGATCATTATTATTTTCCCTTATAACATGGTTATAAGGGAAAATAATAGCATTCTGAATACAGAATGCATAGTAAAACATAAAAAAAAAAAACATAATAAAAAATAATTTAACTCACCTTAGTCCACTTGATCGCGTAGCCGGCATCTCTTCTGTCTCCTTTGTTGAATAGGACCTGTGGTGAGTATTAATTTTCAGGAACAGGACCTTTGATGAGGTCACTCCGGTCATCACATGGTACGTCACATGATCTTTTACCATGGTGAATCACCATGGTGAAAGATCATGTGACGTACCATGCGATGACCGGAGTGACGTCATCAAAGGTCCTGTTACTGGAATTAATGCTCACCACAGGTCCTATTCAACAAAGGAGACAGAAGGAGATGCCGGGCAGCGATCAAGTGGACTAAGGTGAGTTAAATTATTTTTTAATTTATTTTTTAACCCCTCCAGCGCTAGTTTACTATGCATTCTGTATTCAGAATGCTATTATTTTCCCTTATAACTATGTTATAAGGGGAAATAATACAATCTTACAAAACACCGATCCCAAGCCCCAACGTCTGTGAAGAAGTTCGGGTTTGGGTACCAAACATGCGCAATTTTTCTCACGCAAGGGCAAAACGCATTACAGTGTTTTGCACTCGTGCGGAAAAATCGTGGGTTTTCCCTCAGCGCACATTTTCCCGCAACGCCCGTGTGAAAGAGGCCTAAAGCAGAAGAAATCTCAACAGATGGTAGATCGTACCATTTTTTTTTTACATTGCAGTGAAAAAAAAAAAACATTCTGTAGGTTAAATTGCATCAGATAATTAAAGGGGTTTTCTGGGACTTAAATACTGATATCCTATCGCTCAGGAAAGATCATGAATACCAGACCACCTACACCATTTGAAGAAGCCGCAGTAGTCAGAGGAGTGCTGCAGCCTCTTCAACCTGTAACATCCTTCAATAGGTTACATGGCCTTTGTGCAGCTCAGTCTCCTTCAAGTTGGGCATCATGCACACAACCATTTCATTTTTTTGTGGTCCGCAAAGCGCGGATCCGCAAAAAACAGCAGCCGCCCGTGTGCCTTCTGCAATTTGCAGAATGGAACGGGCGGCCCATTGTAGAAATGCCCATTCTTGTCGCAAAACTGACAAGAATAGGACATGCTATATTTATTTATTTTTTTGCGGAGAGTGCTGTCCGAATCTTTTGCGGCCCCATTGAAGTGAATGGGTCCGCCCCCAAGCCGCAAAAAAATGCGTCTCGGATGCGGACCACAACAACCGCCATGTGCATGAGGCCTTAATGAGATTTAGCTACTATACCAAGCACAACCATTATCAATATATGGTGCTGTGCTTGGTACACAATGAAGAAGCTGAACAGCCCCCTTTAATAGCTAAACGGACGGGGTGCTGAGTGGACCCTCATTGATCAGATACTGATAACCTATCCTGAGGATTGGTCATCAATATTTCATTCCTAGAAACATTTTTTACTTTGTATGTGTCAGGCTACTTTCACACTGGCGTTTTGGCTTTCCGTTTGTGAGATCCGTTCAGGGCTTTCACAAGCGGTCCAAAACGGATCAGTTTTGCCCTAATGCATTCTGAATGGAAAAGGATCCGCTCAGAACGCATCAGTTTGCCTCCGTTCCATCTCCATTCCGCTTTGGAGGCGGACACCAAGCGTTTTGGTGTCCGTCTGACAAAACTGAGCCAAACAGATCCATTCTGACACACAATGTAAGTCAATGGGGACAGATCCGTTTTCTACGACACAATCTGGCACAATAGAAAACAGATCCGTCCTCCATTGACTTTCAATGGTGTTCAAGACGGATCCGTCATGGCTATGTTACAGATAATACAAACGGATGCGTTCAGAACGGATGCAGACGGTTGTATTATATGAACGGATCAGTCTGTGCATATCCATGACGGATCCGCACCAAAGGAGAGTGTGAAAGTAGCCTAACAATTACAGACTTAAGACAACACTAAATCAGGAACCTAAAAATCAAACTCACCACATTGAATTCTAGGTTCTTGTCCACCCATTCTTTAGCATCCTTGAATTCATCCTTCATTCCCATGACAAACAAAGTATCAAGAGAATCTACAATTGTTGCACCTTGGATGTTACCTTAAATTAAGATATAAAACACCAGTTAGTATCTATAATATATTCATATATACACACGTTATATGGGCCCTAAATCTTCATTGAAACCAAAGGTGATCTGTACCTTTGGCTTTCATTGGCTTTACCCAGGTTTTCCAGCATATGGTTCCATATACTTTCTATGGATGTTCCCCCCTCACACATTGGAAAAGCAAAGCATAACTGAGGAAAGCTTAATATGAAGAGTGCTCTGAGAAGGGGTACTACACAGTTGGTTTCAGTAAAGGTTTAGGTTCCCTTTAAACAGCTATTTTGCAAAAATAAATTTCCTGAAACTAGATCAGACACCATACAACGCAACAAGACAAATTATCATCAACAGTGGCCAAAGAGACCACAGATGCGACAGAGGACCTCCTGATTCCAGAAGCAAATTCTAAAATCTTTGTGTATATATGATAAGGGAGATTTATCAGGTTTAGAGGATCACATTGACCAGTGACAATGACTGCAAAAATATCATATATCCATTTAGGTATGACCAGTCAGGTTTCCTGATGCAGTTTTGAAGCCCAAAAGCAGGAGTAAATAAAAAAAGTAAGTAGCAGTCAGATCTGTTCTTAAAGTGTTTGCTTGCTGTTTTAAATTAACCTCTCCTGCCAGAACCCCTGGAGATCAGCTGTTTGTACAGTCGTGGCCAAAAGTTTTGAGAAGGACACAAATATTAGTTTTCACAAAGTTTGCTGCTAAACTGCTTTTAGATCTTTGTTTCAGTTGTTTCTGTGATGTAGTGAAATATAATTACACGCACTTCATACGTTTCAAAGGCTTTTATCGACAATTACATGACATTTATGCAAAGAGTCAGTATTTGCAGTGTTGTCCCTTCTTTTTCAGGACCTCTGCAATTCGACTGGGCATGCTCTCAATCAACTTCTGGGCCAATTCCTGACTGATAGCAACCCATTCTTTCATAATCACTTCTTGGAGTTTGTCAGAATTAGTGGGGTTTTTTTTGTCCACCCGCCTCTTGAGGATTGACCACAAGTTCTCAATGGGATTAAGATCTGGGGAGTTTCCAGGCCATGGACCCAAAATGTCAACGTTTTGGTCCCCGAGCCACTTAGTTATCACTTTTGCCTTATGGCACGGTGCTCCATCATGCTGGAAAATGCATTGTTCTTCACCAAACTGTTGTTGGATTGTTGGAAGAAGAAGTTGCTGTTGGAGGGTGTTTTGGTACCATTCTTTATTCATGGCTGTGTTTTTGGGCAAAATTGTGAGTGAGCCCACTCCCTTGGATGAGAAGCAACCCCACACATGAATGGTCTCAGGATGCTTTACTGTTGTCATGACAGGACTGATGGTAGCGTTCACCTTTTCTTCTCTGGACAAGCCTTTTTCCAGATGCCCCAAACAATCGGAAAGAGGCTTCATCGGAGAATATGACTTTGCCCCAGTCCTCAGCAGTCCATTCACCATACTTTCTGCAGAAGATCAATCTGTCCCTGATGTTTTTTTTGGAGAGAAGTGGCTTCTTTGCTGCCCTTCTTGACACCAGGCCATCTTCCAAAAGTCTTCGCCTCACTGTGCGTGCAGATGCGCTCACACCTGCCTGCTGCCCTTCCTGAGCAAACTCTGCACTGGTGGCACTCCGATCCCGCAGCTGAATCCTCTTTAGGAGACGATCCTGGCGCTTGCTGGACTTTCTTGGACGCCCTGAAGCCTTCTTAACAAGAATTGAACCTCTTTCCTTGAAGTTCTTGATGATCCTATAAATTGTTGATTGAGGTGCAATCTTAGTAGCCACAATATCCTTGCCTGTGAAGCCATTTTTATGCAACGCAATGATGGCTGCACGCGTTTCTTTGCAGGTCACCATGGTTAACAATGGAAGAACAATGATTTCAAGCATCACCCTCCTTTTAACATGTTAAGTCCGCCATTTTAACCCAATCAGCCTGACATAATGATCTCCAGCCTTATGCTCGTCAACATTCTCACCTGAGTTAACAAGACGATTACTGAAATGATCTCAGCAGGTTCTTTTAATGACAGCAATGAAATGCAGTGGAAAGGTTTTTTTGGGATTAAGTTTATTTTCATGGCAAAGAAGGACTATGCAATTCATCTGATCACTCTTCATAACATTCTGGAGTATATGCAAATTGCTATTATAAAAACTTAAGCAGCAACTTTTCCAATTTCCAATATTTATGTAATTCTCAAAACTTTTGGCCACGACTGTAGAGACCACAGTGCTTGTACAGGCGCTGCCTTCTCTTCATTGTTTACTTGCTTGCGCAATGTCGACGGTGAGCAGGTAAACAGAAGAGAACGCAGTGCTGGTATGAGCACTGTGGTCTCTAAACAGCTGATCTGCAGAGGTGCTGACAGTCGGCGCTCCGCTGATCGGATATAGATGACCCATCCTGAAGATAGGACATCAATAAAATATAAAATACTCGCTTTTATGATTCACTCCTGATTATGTCTTCCAAAACTGCATCAGGAAAACTGACAGACTAAGGCTACTTTCACACTAGCGTTCGCAGCATGAAACATCAGACGGATCCGCTCCTATAATGCAGACGTTTGCATCCGTTCAGAACGGATCCGTCTGCATTATAACTTAGAAAAATTTCTAAGTGTGAAAGTAGCCTGAGCGGATCCGTCCAGACTTTACATTGAAAGTCAATGGGGGCGGATCCGTTTGAAGATTGAGCCATATAGTGTCATCTTCAAACGGATCCGTCCCCATTGACTTACATGGTAAGTCTGGACGGATCCGCTTGCCTCCGCACGGCCAGGCGGACACCCGAACGCTGCAAGCAGCGTTCAGGTGTCCGCCTGCTGAGCGGAGCGGAGGCTGAACGCTGCCAGACTGATGCATTCTGAGCGGATCTGCGTCCACTCAGAATGCATTAGGGCTGGACGGATGCGTTCGGGGCCGCTTGTGAGCCCCTTCAAACGGAGCCCCGAACGCTAGTGTGAAAGTAGCCTTATACATCATACTTATACAAAAAATATATGTGAAATATATCACAACTGGAAGCTTTGAAAGCTGGTGTGTCAAGAGAAAGAAAGAAGTTGAAACCCAATTCCCAGAGATATGTGGCTTACTTACAATCTTGATTTCTATGCACACATGTAGGTTCTACATAATACACAAGCACTAATTTAGACGTTTATAGATCCGTTCAAAACAATTATGTGTATGTATGCAATATTGTGCTTTTATACTCGCTCCTCACCCCCCCCCCCCCCCCACCCAAAATAAAAAGTGATATGCATACAAATGCTTTATATGCATTCTGACTCATTGATTTCTATGTATAAGTGACCTTGGCTGCGGACTAATGGAAAGACGTGAGCATATGTATACAACCTCCTCCAATAATCAATTATAGTAAGAAGTGTCTGGATGTACAAATTAGCATTAGCCTATATTTTCTTTTATAGTAAAGCATGCAGTTAGCCTTAGCCACCTAGGAAACCCCCAGGCATTAACCACATTAGGATCCTTCCCAGGAGCAAAATGCTGTAAGGACCGCGAAAGTGAACTGCAGAAAAACATTTCACGAACTGAACTAAGGGTATATTACTTGTAGGAAGCCGGTTTTAAACTTGAGTGGCTGAATTAAAGAGGACCTTTCATCAGCATCAAGTATGTAAACTGAATATACATACATGGAGAGCGGCGCCCAGGGATCCCCCTGCACTTACTATTATCCCCGGGCGCCGCTCCGTTCTCCGGTTACAGGCTCCGGTAATGTCATAGTTAGGCTCCACCCATTTGAGCCTGCCGGCGTCTCTTTCTCCTATGTTGTAGCGCTGGCCAATCGCAGCGCTCAGCTCATAGCATGGCTAAGAGCTGAGCGCTGCGATTGGCCAGCGCTACAGCATAGGAGAAGGAGACCGCGGCAGGCTCAAATGGGTGGAGCCTAACTATGACTTTACCGGAGCCTGTAACCGGAGAACGGAGCGGCGTCCGGGGATAATAGTAAGTGCAGGGGGATCCCTGGGCGCCGCTCTCCATGTATGTATATTCAGTTTACATACTTGATGCTGATGAAAGGTCCTCTTTAACACTGCCTAGTAGGTAAATCACACATGTCCATGTTCCCCACTGCTCTCCACTATCTGTCCTGGCCAGACACGCCAGAAATGGCCGGAAAGTCCTGCTCAGCCAATCACTAGCTATTAATATTTGAAAGCATGATTAATTCCATGGTGCTGTACATCAAGAGGGGGTTACACTTACATAATATACAATACAATAAACTATTAACAGACTGCTACAGAGGGGGAGAGGACCCTGCCCGCAAGAGCTTACAGTCTACAAGGGAAGGGTGTAGAACACAGTAGGTGAGGGTAAAGCCTGCTCGCCTGGCTGTGGGTGACAGCATGCTCATTGCAGGTGGTAGGCTTTCCTGAATAAGTGGGTTTTCAGGTTGCTTTTGAAGGTTTGAATGTAGCGAGTTCCAGAGTATGGGGGATGCACATGAGAAATCTTATAGATTTACTGTGTGAAGAACAGATGAGAGGAGAGCAGAGAAGGAGGTCCTGTGAAGATCGGAGATTACATGTGGGGATGTATGGGTAAAGTAGGTCAGAGATGCAAGGAGGGGACTGGTTGTGGATGGCCTTATATGTAGTTGTTAGTATTTTAAACTGAATTCGCTGGGCAATGGGGAGCCAGTGAAGGGATTGGCAGAGGAGAAACAAGGGGAGAGGTGGATATACCGGGCAGCACAGTTGGGAACAGATTGGAGGGGAGCGACAGTGCTAGATGGGAGGCCACAGAGGAGGTTGTTGCAGTAGTCCAGGCAGGAGATGACTAGAGCATGTACTAGCATTTAGTTGACTCAGGGGTGAGGAAGGTGCAAATACAAGAAATGTTCTCAAAGGGGTTATCCGATTTCAGAAACATCACTTTGTGCCAGGCCTCTCACAGGTAATATACTTACCCCAAAAAATTAGAGTAAATAAACTAGGGCGGCACCGCTCAGTGTATATCCCGCAGGTAGTGTGTCCTCCCATATCCCGTCCCTGTGTAGTGATCGTGGTGCTCAGCCCAGATAAAAGTCAAATGATTTGATTGTAGATAAAAAGGAAAGGCGGCGGCACTCACCACTAAAGTCGTAAATCTTCTTTATTTTTCCATATAGATACAGATAAAATCGGGCTGGGGCGGACTTGCCATCTCACAGAACGCCAAGTAGCAACGGCCATTGACAATGAGTGGCCTGAGGAAGCGCGAAACGGCCGTCGCTACTTGGCAGCAAGTCCGCCCCATCCCGATTTTATCTGTACCTACATGAAAAAATAAAGAAGATTTACTACTTTAGTGGTGAGTGCCTCCTTCTTTCCTTTTTAACTACAATCAAATCATATACTTACCCCGCTCAGCTCCTGGTCCCCCACAGTCGCTGCTTCTCCCTGTACACCGATGAAAACATTCAATGGCAGGCGGGGATTGGGACGAGCCTCCCTAGCGTCACCCGCGATGCTAGTCCCCGTCTGCCATTTGCTGCTCCCCCGACACTAGATGTTTCCATTGGTGTACAGGGAGAAGCAGCAGCGGCGGTGCAGGAACCAGGAACCTGAAACATGAGGGGTTTGTTTCTGAAATTGGATAACCCCTTTAAGTTGAAAGCGGGAGGTGGAGGTAAAGGTTTTGATGTGTGGCTTAAAGGAAAGGGCAGAATCAAATGTTATCCTCATGCAGTGCACTAAATAAAAAAGTGCCATGCTATTAACTGTAATGGATAGGTCAGGTAGGGGGGCTGAGTGACATGGAGGAAATACACTAAATTTGTTTTCTCCATGTTGAGTTTTAGGAAGCGAGAGGAGAAGAATGAAGATAGCTGACGGACACGTGCCAGAGGGGTAGACGGGAGTGTTGTCAGCATAGCTAACGGAGGTGGATCATCGTGTCGCGCCAGGACAGGAGCAGCTCCAGAACTGTATCAGTGGGAAATCAGTGAGGGCGATTATCCTTTTATTTTTAAGCCCCTCAGATCTCACCAACACCAATTTTTATTTGACGAGAAAAACCCTTTAATCAATATGTCCTTGCTTAGGCTAGTACAACTGCAATATACATATGGTATAATGTGATCTGGTCAGTTTCCATCATGAGCGTTGGATCCCATTATTATTCCCTGGCAGTGAACAGCAGTATCCGGCTAGGCCAGAGACACAACTCCGGCAGTTTGTCTTCTGCCGGAACTGCCTGCAGGATAGCTTTACTGTAGGTGTGGAACTAGCACTGCAAGAAAACCAATGCAATAATCAAGGGGAACAGGCACCTATCTAATTCCATCTTCAGTACATGCATTGTCAGAATCTGTTCTTCAGTTCTACTTGGAGTAATGGGCAAATAAAAACCAGTTCAGAGGGGGGGGGGGGGGGGGGGAGGAGACTACAAATAAAAAATAACACTCTAGAAATGTAGAAAATACATCTATTCATAAAGTCCGCACCAACCCATCAAGTTTTCATAAGCAGCGCTTTCCGTTTGCCATTACAAAATTCCTAAAATCTGTGTAATCCTATGAGAACTATTTCTGATATATTCGTGCTGAAAGAACAAATCTACCTCCGTATTTTATTTCAAGGTAATATTTACTGTATGTAATTCTTTATGCTGTGCACTTCTGGCACTCAACCTGCTCTAATTTATGGCTCTAAAGCAAAGAAATTATTTGTGTGAGGGAAGGAGGCAATATTTAATAACCAACAGTTAATGTAAGGTGCTGCATGCACAAGAAATGACCGGTCAGGCCATCACTGGCTTGTAACCACTGCAGCCAAGGATTGGCAAAGAGGTCATCTCGAGTGTATTGATCGGGACCAGAAAGTAAAACCCAGCAGGTGCCAGTGAAGCATCAGAATAGAAGCAAGGGCAGATCTGGGAGGATGACTCCTTTTGTTTTTATGCTGCTTTCTGACCTCTGAAAATTTAATAAGAAAATGTTATTGGATGGACAACCTCTTTCATTCACTGTAATATACTCTATTGTATGCAAGTATGCTCCTCTAGAAGCACTGCTTTGCCATATGCCCCATCATGAAACACAAATAGTGACTGAATCAGCAAGTAAAAGTTGTAGTCAAGTCTTCCCTCTTTGCTTAAAGGGATTCCCCAGGAATAATGAGTGTCCATGGTTCCAGCAGTGTTGGCATCGGATGCAGCATGTCATATGCTCCACTATAGCCAATGACAGTTCAACGGTGACATGGCCACAAGCAGCATGTCACCGCTGAATCCAGTGATTTGCTTGCAGTGGAGCATTTGACCGTGCCCATGCTGCACCAGATGTCAAAACTGTGGTGAACGGAACATGGGCACACCGACAGCAAGGAGGCAAGTATAAATCTTCTGTTTGGAGAGGCAGTCTGTGGGCACTTGCTAAAAATGCATGGTTCCCAGAGAACCCATTTAAGTAAATCATAGATTAAGTCCTCCTTCCTTCTATACCAGTCTGTAAATTTATTTAACGTTTGTTGTATTTAAACCTTTCTTCATTATTACGCACAGCGCCCTAACATGACTATCTTCAGAACTCCCACAGAAGCTATGGGAGACATTGCAACATCTCCATTCACAGTGGCTAAGAGATGCACCTATCGACCATTTATAGCACATCCTGTGGATATCCCATGAATGTTGAAAGGGAAGTACCCTTTTAATGGTGCTTTAAAATAAATTATAATCCAAATGTTTTACAGCCCCACTAATCTTGGGGATAATTTATCTAGGACACTGAACATCAGAAGCACAAGTAAGATTTTGGAGTGAGTTGATGGGTTACCTAATCCTGAATAAACAGCGAGTCATAATATTAAATGGGGAAGTGTAGGGGGGAATAAAAAAATTACTAAAAATAAAAGGGTCTGCTTTCCCTTTCAGCCCCCACACGACCCAAAAATATTACACAAACTGGAATGTTTGTCCAAAAGTTCCATGATAATATTTTGCTATGTGAAACAATCCCAATAAGTGGAATAATATACGGTAATAACTGGAAGAGTCTAACATGTTTTTCAGTTATTCTACGCCTATTGTCATTTAGTTGTATCGTAAACCTGCTAAATCTCTGGAATTGATTTGTAACCTAGCTCTGAAGGCATCACAGAGGTTCAGGAGAGATACTGAATGCTTGTGTCAATACATCAATGATGTTGGCCTATGCAGGGATAACCAGACTCAGTCGCAAGGGGAGAAAGACATTCCAATCTGTCTCGAGTTTCCTTGTAGAAAGCTCATCATTTTCTTGTTTCGCTTTCTATGTCTCTTAAAGGAAAGGTGTCAGCAAAAATATCTGCCAGTTATAACCAGATCGCAACACATCCTTTCTTTCATAATCTTTTATTTTGCCGATTACAGATTTATTCATTCTATTTTCTGAACATGATTATAGAGGTAGCCATCTTGTCTGAGCTGTTCTTAACAGTATTTACACAGTATTAAAAAAAAATTGCTTTATGGCAGCCCCATGGGCCACAGGCACAATGGTCTGGAGGGGACCTCATTGACTTCTATGGGAGAGATTTCTAGGCATGTTCTGTAACCTGTGCAGAGGTCATTGTCAAAACTTATCTATTCTTTCAATAGATCACCTATTGTCCTGTCTTATCTATACATAGGTGATATAATTACAGGCAGGATTAGAATGACATAAGCAGGTAAAAATCATCAAAAAGTCTTTAAAGGGACACTGACAGGCCCGATAAACATATTTAGTTATTCCTATGCAGTCATAGGTCTATTAAAGTGTATTACAATGATATACGGTAAGAGTACCCCCTGTCCGCATTGTAAACCATGTAAAAACAACTTTGACAGATGATTATAATCACCTTTCTTTATGCCCAAGGGGCGGTTTTTCACATTTCTTTATGCCCAAGGGGCATTTTTACTCCTACCTTTGTGCCCAGCCGCGCCTCAACTGTTGCTTCCTAGCGCCGCCCAGCTCATTATTCTTCACTGGCTGGGCGACTTTTACAGTCCCCGATACTCCCGAGCCGGCGCAGCAGGAGATGCAGGCATTGAATAAGGGACGCAGGCGCACTGCGAGTGAGGGTGCCGGTCAAGTTATCCGGCGCACGCGCAGAAGGTACAAGTGAGTTCAATGCCAGGGTCTCCTGCTGCATTGAACTCACTTGTACCTTCTGCGCGTGCGCCGGATAACTTGCCCGGCACCCTCACTCGCAGTGCGCCTGCGTCCCTTATTCAATGCCTGTGTCTCCTGCGGCTCGGGACAATCGGGAACTGTAAAAGCTGCCCAGCCATTGAATAATAATGAGCTGGGTGGCGCTAGGAAGCGACAGTTGAGGCGCGGGTGGGCACGAAGGTAGGAGTAAAAACGCCCCTTGGGCATAAAGAAATGTGAAAAACTGCCCCTTGGGCATAAAGGAGGGTGATTGACAGATGATTATAAAGTTGTTTTTACATGGTTTACAATGCGGACAGGGGGTATTCTTATGTGATTGTAATACACTTTAATAGACCTATGACTGCATAGGAATAACTAAATATGTTTATCGGGCCTGTCAGTGTCCCTTTAAATATATTAAACTTAAAACGTGATTTAAAAACAATAGGTCATTTTCTGATTACACATTCCATCACATGTTTGAAAGTGTGCTTGAAGCTGGCAAATCGTTTAACTGGCCCCTAATAAAAGGGTGCAGGTTACATGTGAGGAGACTATAAAATCAGGGTCATGTGATTCTTTATTACAGTTATAAAGATGGAAACATTAAAATGTATAAAAATTGCAATGTGGAAACTTGTTTCATGTTTAAAGTGCCATTAATGCAAAGGAAGAACAATAAACAATGCCCTATCCCTGTAAAGTTACAAGTGGAAGCCTTGAGATATTCTTTAAAATGGACTTGCAATGCAATGCAATCTGAAAGCACCATGTTATAGAGCAGGAGGAGCTGAGCAGATTTCTATACAGTTTTGCGGTAAAAGAGTCAGTAAAACCTATAATTTATACATTTATATATTTGCCTTTTCCACTTCCTATGAACAGCTATTGGTACAGGGAGGAGGTGTCATCAGTGACCAAGTGATTCCCGGGATAATCAGACAATGGGGGCATATCCTAGTGATATACCCCCATCGTCTCAGATGAGACAACCCCTTTAAAACTTCATATCTTTATTTCTTGAGCTTAAAAATATCACACACAGTGCAAAAAAAAAAAAAAAGCTATGCGTTTCAGATGAAACATCATCCTTCATGGCAATCATGAGGAACAACGATTTGTTTCACCCGAAACACAGCTTTTTTAAAAATGTTTTTGCCTTTCATTGTCTTGTGGAAAACAACATTGCTTACCGGTAATCGTTTTTCTCGATACCCATGACGGCACCCAGTGCGACTCAGGACCTCCCATCAGGACAGGAAACCTGAGAAGATAAAAAGGACACACCTCCACCTAACACCAGTGGAAGAAATAAATTGTTCTCCGGAGAGAAGTGATAAGGGATTAAAGACCCTCTTTTTCATTTTTTTTAAAAAAATTTTTATATCTATATTACTTCATATAGACCTGGCTGATGCCTTATATATATGTATCTGTATATGGGGAGGGAACTATCGGGTGCCGTCATGGGTATCGAGAAAAACGATTACCGGTAAGCAATGTTGTTTTCCCCTCACCCATGACGGCACCCAGTGCGAGATAGACTATAAGTAGAATCTAGGGGGGGGCCACAGCCTGAAGGACCTTCTCCCCAAATGAGGCGTCAGAATGGAGCTGCAACCTATAATGTTTGAGAAAGGTATGTGGGGGAACTCCATGTAGCTGCCCTACAAATCTGAGCTAAAGACACATCAGCTCTTTCAGCCCATGAAGTAGACACTGCCCGAGTAGAATGGGCTCCGAACCCAGAAGGAGGGGAAAGACCCAAGGAGATATAAGCCTTCGTTATGGCCTTCTTCACCCATCTGGCAATAACCCCGCAGGATGCTTTTTTACCCCTATTCCCACCTAAATACTGGACAAGAAGGTTCTCGTCTTTTCTCCACGAAGCCGTAACATCAAGGTATACTAACAAGCATCTCTTAACATCCAAGCAATGAAAACTTTTTTCCCTGCTATTGGAGGGGTTAGGAAAAAAGGAAGGTAACACAATGTCCTGGCTCCTGTGAAAATCCGAGACAACTTTGGGAAGGAAGGAAGGGGCCTGATTACTACTTGATTGTCCTGGATGACAGTATAAGGTGGATGTGCAGAGAAGGCCTGGATCGCAGAGATCCTCCTAGCAGAGGTAATTGCCAGGAGAAAAGCCATTTTAAATGGACAGGCTGTCAATTGGGATCTCCAACAAGGGCTCAAATGGTTTATCGGTTAGGGCTGTCAAGACCCTGTTTAGGTCCCATGGGGGGGGGGGGGAGAGGTCTTACAGAAGGATGGATTCTGGCCGCGGCAGAAAGGAAACGTCTGACCCAAGGGTGAATTGCTAACTGGTAGTCAAAAAAGTAGCTCAAAGCCGATAACTGTACTTTTAAGGTGGAGGCCTTGAGTCCCTTGTCTAAACCTGCCTGTAAAAAGTCTAAAACCTTAGGTATTTCTGGAGGACTAAATGGATCAGGACTAGACCCTAGAAAGGAAGCAAAGATATTCCAAACTCTATTATACTTCCTGGCTGTTGTAGCTTTCCTACTGCCTAGAAGGGTGGAAACAACTTTGTTAGAAAGCCCTCTCCTCAACCAGATGTCCCTGTCAAAACTCCATACTGCCAATTGAAGAGTCCCCGGATTGGGATGGCATACAGGCCCCTGGGAAAGGAGGTCCTCCCTTGGAGGGATCATCCAGGGGGGGCTTCTGGCTAGATTCAACAGGGTGGAGTACCAGATTCTTTTGGGCCATTTTGGGGCTACCAGGATTATAGAGGCTCCTTCCCTCCGTACTTTCTTCAGTACCTGTGGAATTAGGGAAATAGGCGGGAAGGCATAGCCGCGTTCCTGGCTCCTGGCCAGACTGTCCACAGCTGTAGGATTCTCTGTGTGATTTAAGGAGAAGAACCTCTCAGTCTTCCGGTTTTTCCGAGTAGCAAAGAGGTCTATAGTTGGGGTCCCAAACTTTAAGACAATCTGGGAAAAAACTTCTCCGTTCAGACTCCACTCTGCCTGGCTGAGTTCCACTCGGCTTAAAAAGTCGGCCACCGTGTTCTTTCCCCTTCAGATGTATTGCAGATAGGACCAGGTTCCTGTCTTCTGCTATTTTGAAAATTTCCTGGCAGAGGAAGATTAGGGATGGTATCTTTGTTCCGCCCTGATGATTTATATAGGCCACTGTCGTTGAATTGTCCGAGTAAAAGACCAGTTTTTTGTTTAAGACATCTGGAACTGCCACTCTTAGAACTCTTTCTACTGCTTTGAGCTCCTTGTAATTTGATGTGCAGGCTCGGGTTCTTAAATCCCATCTTCCCTGCCAGTATTTCCCATCTGAATGAGCCCCCCAACCCCACGGACTGGCATCTGTTGTTATCAGTATGGGTTCTATGAAGGACCAAGGCATTCCTGCCGAAAGGTTCTTCTCAGATGTCCACCATAGGAGGGAATACCTTGCTCTGGAGGAGAGATTAAATTTTTCCTCTAGCGTTTGTGGAAGACCATTCCATTTCTTTAAGATATCCCACTGTAACGATCTTGTGTGAATCTGAGCAAATGGTACGGCGGGAATCGTAGCCGTCAGGTGCCCCAATACTGCCATGGCTTTTCTGATGGAACATCGGAAGGAGCAGAAAAGGATCCAAACATGTTCTTTTGTTGAAACCACCTTCTTCTGAGGGAGGAATGTTTTCTGAGCCGTGGAATCTAGCTGCATCCCTAAAAATATGCAATTTTGAGAGGGGGTTAGACAAGACTTTTCTCGATTGACCTTCCATCCCAGATCCTTCAATAGAGAACACACCAGGACAAGTTCCGTCTGTAACTGTACTCTCGTCTGGGCTATGAACAAAAAATCGTCCAGATAGGGTACTAACACTATCCTGGACAATCGAAGGAATGCCACCATCTCCGCCACAACCTTTGTAAAAACTCTCGGGGCTTGTGAGACCCCAAACGGGAGGGCCCTGTATTGCAGGTGCAGAAGCTGGCCCTTCACTTGAACTGCTGTTCTCAAATACTTTTGGGAGGAGGGATGAATTGGGATGTGATAATAAGCATCCTCTAAGTCTATACTTGCCATCCAGCAATCTTTGTATAACAGGTCTATAGTTGTCTTTATCGTCTCCATCCGGAATCTTTTGTATTTCAGGAACTTGTTTAGCCGTTTCAGATTTAGAATCATTCGAAAAGACCCATTGGGTTTCTTTACTAGAAAGAGTGGGGAGTAATACCCCCTGCCCTCCTCTTCTTTTGGAACTTGGCAAACGACTCCTTTGTCCAATAACTGAACCTCTGCCTCTAAAACTGTGGACTTTAAGGGATCTTTCGGAGTTGGAGTGCGGGTGAAGAAATCTTGGGGATAGGAGAGAAATTCCAATCTGAATCCCTCTGCTATCCCTCCCAAAACCCATTTGTTTTGGGTGACCTTTGACCAAGCCGGGAGAAAGGAAGAGAGTCTTCCCCCAACCTAGAGACTGGCGTCATTGCTGCTTATCTTTTTTATTATCCTGGGATTTAAAAAGGAAGCTGCTAGATTTCCTCTGAAACCGATCCCTCTCTTTCCTGTCGTATGGCTTGCCCCTCTGCCTTCTAAAACTCTGCTGGGGCCTACGAAAAAGGGGGGGCTTCTGAGGGACAGGAAATCCTTTTTTTGTCAGAGGCCTTCTCCAGGATGTCATCTAAAGATGACCCAAATAACCTGTCGCCCTCACACGGAAGGGCACAGAGTCTGGCCTTAGATCCCTGGTCACCCTTCCAGGTTCTAAGCCAAATAGCTCTTCTAGCCGCGTTTGTCATAGCAGAGGCTCTGGCGGAAAAGTGCATCACATCAGTGGAAGCATCCGTTAAAAAATCAGCTGCTTTTGAGAAGGTGGGGAGAGAAGCTAGGAGCTCTTCTCTAGGCCTTTTTTCTTTAAGGTGTGTCTCTAGCTGGTCAATCCATAGTCTCAGCGACCGGGAAACCCAAGTGTCTGCGACTGCCGGTCTGACACAGGCAGCCGACGTCTCCCAAGACCGTTTAAGATATATGTCCGCTTTTTTATCTAACGGGTCAGAAAGACAACCTAAATCATCAAAGGGGAGGGCAGACTTTTTTGCTATCTTGGCAACTGGTGCATCCACCGTAGGGACCCTATCCCAGCTTGAGGACACTTTTTCTTCATAAAGGATATTTTCTTTTTACAGAGGAGGGTATGAAGAATTTTCTGTCAGGATTTTTCCACTCTTTTTTAATAATCGCCTGCATGCTTTCATGCATAGAAAATACCCTATGCTTTTTAGGGCCTAATGCCTGGAAGGCCTGGTCCGCAACCGATCTGGTCTGCTTAATGTCTTCCAACTGCATAGTTGCTCGGACCGCTTTCAATAACGGCTGCGTATCCTCAGGGGAAAAGAAGGACTTCCCTGAATATTCGTCGTCCGAGGAAACCCGAATTACTGGAATCTAACTGCCCGGATTCTCTGGCTTCCCTATCGGACGAGTCCATTTCTATACTGTCACATTCTGTGGCTTTATCCGGGGACCTGGCACGGCCTTTACTGAATGCCTTGAAGGATGCTTTGATTAAAGACTTCATAGATCTTGTAAGGGTCTGGAACTGTTCCGCTACCAGCTTATCTATACATGCTGTGCACAGAGGTTTCTGATAGGATGCAGATAGGGTCGATTTACAATCCGCACACTCTTTGTGTTTTGTCTTGGAAGACGACTTTTTAGGAGGCTTTGGGATCTAAGATAGAAACACCTTATTAGTAAAAAAAAAAAAAAAGGAACGTTCTCACCATGTGAATTTTCCTTTCCCCGTCCTTAGGACAAGTACCGGACTTGCAGGCCTCAAGGGGTCCAGGGGTTCAGCGCGTCCATCTGTAGGCTCCGACATGCTTGCCAGCTGGATCCTACTTCAGCACAAAAACTGTGCCCCCACTGGCTGCCTGCACCTGCTGCCGAATTTATAGTTTAAAAGACGCGCCTCGGCCCTCACTTCCGGGTCCTGCACGTCGGGAGAGAAGCCCCCCCCCCCCCCCCCCCCTCCTGACGTCATCAGCCGGCCCTCTGAAGGACGGCCCTGCGCATGCGCATAAGCGCTTAGACGCGCGGGCGCCATCTTGAAAGTGGGCATGTCGGCGTGGGGAGCCGCCTGAACACGGCCACAGCGGCTCCCCGCAGGACCGGTAGCAAGTGCGGGCGCAGGCAGACTTGTGGGGAGCGGCTTCCGGCACGGCCACAGAACTACCGCTCCCCAGGGATAGGTCTTCCTACGGCAATGCCACAGACCCCCCCCCCCCCCCCAGCGCTGGTGCTTCTTCCTCTTGAGGTATGTCGTGCAGTACTACTGCTGCTTCTCAGGAACTCCCATCCGGAGGACAGGAAACCTGAACTGGTGTTAGGTGGAGGTGTGTCCTTTTTATCTTCTCAGGTTTCCTGTCCTGATGGGAGGTCCTGAGTCGCACTGGGTGCCGTCATGGGTGAGGGGAAAAATTATTGTTCGCCGTATGGTCGCCATCTATCCTATGGAGATGCGCAGATTTGTTCGCATCGCGCAGAAACTTTCGCACGATGGTCTGGTCGTCCCGACCTGTAGCCGATTTGTGCCCGGCCCGGTATTACTGCAGGATACCAGTGTCATGGCGCCGGCTGAGGCGGGAGGGATGGGGACCGTCGAACAAAGGTTTCCTCATCCACGAGGATAAGCGTGGCAACGGAAAGGGCGCGAATAAGTGTGCGATCATTCACATCTTCGCCAGCCAATCACTTCATACCATAACCTGTCTCCCCATTGGTCATGATTGTAAGACCGCCTTACATCTTCTGGTATAAATAAACCTCGCCTAGCTGTTGGAAGGAGGCACATTATTGGATCCTACTTGAGAACGTCTCTGGTGTTATTTTGGAGGAATTGCGCACACATCGACGCACACTACACCAAGGATTTCCCGAATGTAGTTCTGGTGGTCGTTTTCGGTTGTGAGAACGAGACAAAAGAGCAAACAGCGATATCAATTATTTAATTAGCCAAGTATTCTGCAGTAGGGGTTAAATTAACCTACCATGCTCTCAGTTGGAGTTCCAGAGAGTAGGGATCGACCGATATCGGTTTGGCCGATATTATCGGCCGATATTGAGGATTTTGAACGTTATCGGTATCTATTTTGCCGATATACCGATAACGTATGGGGAACACAGAACGCGCTGCTCTCAGCGCGTTCTGTGTTCCCTCCGCAGCACAGGGGAGAAGGAAGCCGTGTCTCCTCCCCCTGTGCTGCTGCTGCTGCCGCTGCCGCCAATGACAGAAGAGAAGACAAGAGGAGGGGAGGGGCTGTGGCCGCTGCGCCACCAATGAAGATAAGCCTTTCATTCATTCATATACAGGAGGCGGGAGCTGGCTGCAGAATCACATAGCCGGCTCCCGGCCTCTATGAGCGATAGCTGCGATCCGCGGTAGTTAACTCCTCAGGTGCCGCGGATCGCAGCTACCACTCATAGTGGTCGGGAGCCGGCTATGTGATTCTGCAGCCAGCTCCCGCCTCCTGTATATGAATGATTGAGAGACTTCTCTTCATTGGTGGCGCAGTGTGCCCCCCCCCCCCCAAGCACCCCAGTATTAATCATTGGTGGCGTAGTGCGCCCCCACCCCAATCCCGGCCAATAGTAAAAACATTGGTGGCGCAGTGCGCGCCCCCCCACCCAGTATTACTCATTGGTGGCAGTGGCCACAGGATCCCCTCTCCCCTGCTCATCCGATCGGAGCCCCAACTGTGTAAGCCTGGGGCTCCGATCGGTTACCATGGCAGCCAGGACGCTATTGAAGCCCTGGCTGCCATAGTCAGCTCCATGCTGCTGTGTGCACAAAGCACAGAGCAGCAGGGACAGTGTGAGATCCTATTCACCCTGATAGAGATCTATCAGGGGGAATAGGACAAGGGTTCTAGTCCCTAAGGGGGCTAAAAGTTAGTAAAAAAAAAAAAACACAAAAATATTAAGTATAAATGAAAAAGACTTATAAAAAAAAAAATACACATTAACAATAAACAAAAAAATACACATTAACAATAAACATTAATTTTCAGCAGATTTGTGTAGGAATTTATTTTTTTTCTCAAAAATGAAAATTCCCAGAATATCGGTATAAATTATCGGCTATCGGCCTGAAAGTTCACAAATTATCGGTATCGGCCCTAAAAAATCAATATCGGTCGATCCCTACCAGAGAGCTTCAGGTAAGCTTTGAAAACTGTTCACATGGTGCGTTGCTGCACAGGGGTGACTGCTGTTTTTCTGGCTGGTTGGGGGGGCCCAGTGCTAGGTATGGCATGGTCAGGAAGCAGGGGTGCTGTTTGGCTGCTGGGTCCCGACGCCGGCTGGGATGGTGCCGCAGCGTCGGTAGTCGCCGTGCCAATTTTAGGTTAGGACCCACACATAGAGGCAACCTTTGTGTAGCGAGTGGGCTAATGCCTTTTGATCTAAATGTACACTAATGCCTAATTTAGCATGTAGCATAGGAGGCGATACACATGCACTATTTAGTGCTGTCTTCTGCAAAAGTAGCAGGGATGAGATCAAAGCATAGCAGCTAGATGTGCAATTCATTTCTTTTCTCCCTTTTTTTATACTTCATTGTTTATTGGTTTATAGCTCTCTACCCAAACAGTAATGGACTAGTGGCTTCTACCATATATTAACATAAAGCCACAGTACCAAAATTTAAAATTCAATAGCTTCCAGAGGGTGGAAACTCCCAAGACCTACCATGTATCTCTTATCATTGTTTACAACTGAAAACACCACAAGCCAGGCAAAGCATAGCACAAGTGACGCAGATTAGGGCAAAATTTTAGTAGTTTCCTAAATGTTGCCATATACCCACTAAGGCTCAGCTAACATGCATTGGAGTCCCAAAGACCCAACTGTAAATCTATGGGGCTTTGTTGGCACCGGTGGCATCACATGTACAACAGATCCAAAACGTTGTCAAAGCTTTTAGCATGTTACTGCTGCAGCAGCATTATGCATAAAGCAATCTTTAGTTTCTTCACATGCCACTGTTTTCCTTGAGTTTTTCCCTTAGTTATGGCTGTTTGAACATTTACAATATGAGGACCTTCTCAAGATGGCTCCTCTGCCAGTTCTGAGGCCAAAACCGCTTTCCCTCACTTCCCATACACACTTGCTGTAGCCAGCAGCTGCCTGCCAGCCAATCAGATTGGATTACTGAGAGACACGCCTCCTCACTCTGATTCAGTGTGAAGGACCGCCCCTCCGTCTTCTGTTTATACTAAAAGGAAGACAGACAAGCCCTAGCAATGGTCTTTTAAGGGAGCAGTGGAAAGGGACAGAGGACAGTAATGAAAGCTGTTATTATAAGGAAATTACAGATCTTTTGACAATCATTGACAGACTAACTCAGGTATACATGCCTAGCTCTAATAAACTAGCAAAAAAAAAAATATGACAGTTACCCTTTAACTCAATGTGAAGACTGCTTTACTCTAGCATTTGGAACTGGCAGTTTGCTTTAATGAAGCACACAGACTAGATGTTTTCATGAAATCAATTCAATTAATCAGTAAGATTACAAACTGCAGACAAACCCGAATATGATGAATGGAATCCATCTACAAGGCAAGTAAATATATTTACTTTATCATTAACATGCGCGTTATGTAGCACACACAATTCTCCACAAATATTAGTGAATAGAAATGCCTCAAGTGCAATAAAAATACTTCTCAAACCCTGCATTTCAAAAACATTTGGGATTGCTTTGAAGGTCAGCAAGCATCATGTAACCAGTACGTTATGAAATAAAGAACATATCACAAGGAGGCATTTTACAGCCTAAAAACTGTATAACTGCAGGGAACAAGAGAAAATGGAGAGAACTCCATAACTGAAAATCAGGAGTTTTTTTTAGAGAGAGTATACGTATAGGTTATACTGCTTCAAGACCTTAATGGCAATTCTACTTTTAAAAGAATTTCATATCTTAAGCCTACATAAAAAAGTTACAGCACTTTACAAACAAACACTATGCATAACTGCTTTCACAACTCTGCTGGCTGTCCTTAGAGATTTGATTACGGTACCTCCACTTTGCTGTCAGACACTGTATAACCTGAAGAATTCAGAATTACTGTAGTTCTAGATGTTAAGAAACAACTCCAAGAGAAAACTAGTAAAAAGTAAATGATAGTAGTTAAAATTGAACAAAAGCTTAAGGTGTCATGCACATGACAGGGTCCGTATTTTGCTCAGCAAACAGATCCACAAAATAGGGATACCTTCCGTGTGCATTATTTTCATGCCCATCAGGGGAAATTACAGTTTTCATCCGTGATATGGACAACAGGCCATATTCTATAATGTGCAGAACGGCAACACAGTTCCACAATAAATATGGATGTGTGCATGGCTCCATAGAAAGCAATGGGTCAGTGGGCCATCGACAAAACATACAGCTAGCAAACTGATGAAAAATATAGTCAAGTGTAGGCGGCATAACTTTGTGATTGTTTTAATTTTTTATTAACCCCTTCCTGACCGCCATACGGCTATTTACGTCAGCGGTCGGGAGTTTAAAGATGGCGGAGAGAGTGCCATAGCCGCCGGTTGCCTGCTGTTTCATACAGCAGGCACCCGCGGGTAATGTCAGTGACCGGTGGTAATGCCGATTGCGGACATTTAACACTTCAGATATTGTGGTCAATCCTGACCACCAGCATCTGAATGCTGAAAACCCAGAAGTGTGTGCTACTGGATGTGCTCCAGCACCCCCAGTGGGGATCAGGAGTGTGTAAGCAGCAGCCCCTGTGACAATAGGCTGCTGCATAGTAATTTCATTGGAGCCCCTTGCCTGTAGCAGGGCTCCATAAAAATACGGTAAAATCCTCAGACTCCAATGCCAATTTATTGGAGCCTATGTTATATGTTATTGCTTGTTAAGTGTTCCTTATGGAAACTATAAATAAATAAAAAATATTTAAAAAGTGTAAAAAAAAATTTATAAAAAAAAAAAATTCTAAATCACCAGAATAAAAAACAAACAAAAAAAAACAAAACAAAAACACAAGCATACCAGCGTGCAGAAATGGCAGTACTATACATTAAAAAAATGTAATCCCATACGGATAATGGGGGGGGAATTAAAAAAAAAATGGCCGATTTGTTTTTCAGGCGCTTCTCCTTCCACAAAAAATGAAATAAAAAAAGTGATCAAAAAGTCGTAGATCACAAAAATTGTATCACTGAAAAGTACTGATCGCGGCGCAAAAACTAAATACACAAATACAAAAAAAGTTAGTGGTCAGAATATGGAAACTAAAAAGAAAAATGTATTTTTTCGAAGGTTTATTTTTTTCCAGTCAAAAAACAAAAAAATATATATATACGTGTGGCATTGCCAGATTTGTACTGACCTGGAGAATGAAAGTAATTGGTCAATTTTATGGTATAGGGAATGCTGTAAAACCAAAACCTAATTTCACCCCATTTACATTTTTTTATTTCCGGCTTTCCACCACATTGTATGCAATTGTAAATAATACCATTAGACAGGGACCACAAAAAAAAACAAAAAAACAAGGCATCATACAGCTATGTGAACAGAAAAAAAAAAAAAAAAAAGCTTTGGGAGGGCTGGGAGTAAAAAACAAAAACGAAAAAAAAAAAGAATCAAATGCCGTACTTTAATATTTATTTATATAGCCCCAAAATATTTCACAGCGCTTTACAATCAGGGGGTTCATGTAGAAACACAGTCATAAATAACATAGCAACAAACAAGTATATAAATAATTATGGAGAAGAGATCAGGGGATGTGAGAGGAAAATGTTGATGTAAAAATTAACCAAATTGCTTGGGGTAGGGCATTCCAGAAAATTGGGGCAGCTCGGGAGAAGTCTTGGAGATGGGAGTGAAGAGGGTAGAGATATAAAGTATAGCAGCACTGTAGAGAGTTTTGTGGGTGAGAATGAGTTCCGTCACAGGGGCTCTATACCGGAAAAGAATCAGGCATATCCCCATGCATTCTGAATGGAGAGTAATCCGTTCAGGATGCATCAGGATGTCTTCAGTTCAGTCATTTTGACTGATCAGGCAAAAGAGAAAACTGTAGCATGCTACGGTTTTATCTCCGGCGAAAAAAACTGAAGACTTGCCTGAATGCCGGATCCGGCTTTTTTCCCCATTGGAATGTATTCGTGCCGGATCCGGCATTCAAAATACCAGACTGCCGGATCCGTCCTTACGGTCTGCGCATGAGCAGACCTTTAAAAATGAGAAAATAAATAAATACCGGATCAGTTTTTGCCTGTCAATTGGGACGGAGCGGCGGCACAGCAAAATAGCGGAAGGACGGATCCGACATGGTGAACAGCCTGTCGGATCCGTCCTGCCGCAAGTGTGAAAGTAGCCTAATATGTATACTTTTTTTTTTTATTTATGTAAGTTTTACACAATGATTTCCTTTCTTTTTTTTTTTAAATCATGTTTTAGTGTTTCAATAGTCGAAGAGCCATAGTTTTTTCAGTTTTTGGGCGATTATCTTGGGTAGGGTATGATTTTTGCGGGATGAGATGACGGTTTGATTGGTACTATTTTGGCGTACATGCGACTTTTTTGATCACTTATTACCTTTTTTGGGAAGTAAGGTGGGCAAAATTTCAATTTCCTCATAGTTTTTTTTTTTTTTTTTTTTATGTTGTTCACCGTGCGGCGAAAGTAACATGACCGTATTATAGATCAGGTCGTTACTTACGCGGCAATACCTAATATGTGTAGTGTATTTATTTTTTTTATTCAGTGATAAGTGTTTTTTTTTTTCTTTTTACTTTTTTCACATTTTTTTTTTTACCTTTTTTGGACCCAGACCCACTTGGTTCTTGAAGATCCAGTGGGTCTGATGTCTGTATAATACAGTACAGTACACTATATAGTGTATTGTACTGTATTTTACTTACACTTTGTCTGAACAGATCTATGCCTTTAGCACAGATCTGTTCAGCACCATGGACAGCAGGATGCCTGAGAAGGCGTCCTGTTGCCATGGGAACCTTCCCCGTCTGCTCGGTTGTGGCCACAACTGAGCAGAAGGGGAAGGGTAAGGAGGGGGGCTCCCTCCCCCTCTGTGACCCCATCCTGTCGGGGGGCTGCAAAGGCACAGCAGCCCCACGATGGTAGAGGGAGCCCCCTCTTACTGTTAACCTCTTCCATACAGCGGTCCGTACGGACCGCGGTATGGAAAGGGTTAAACGGCTGACATCACAGCACAGATGTCAGCCGTTTATACCAGAGTGTCAGCAATAAAAAAACTTTATTTGGAGCATTTTAAAGTTCGATCCCCGCGGTCAGGGACCGCAGGTATCAGAATCTGCAGAAAGTGCAGCAAACCGCAGGTCTGAATTGATTTCAGCGGGCATCCTGTTCCGATTAACCCCCACAGCGCCGCAATCTCGTTTTAAACTCATGACGTACCGGTACGTCATGGGTCCTTAAGGGGTTAACAGGGTTTTTATAGACACTGAGTGAGATTTATGAAATGGTTTAGAAGAAAAACTTGTTGCCCATAGAAATTACGATACAAAGACCATTTTAAACCGGTTCATAAATCTGCAACAAAGAGTGCAAAATACATACTTTATAAACTCGTCTTTCAGGACACATTTTTATCCTCTGTTAAAGGGAACCTGTCAACTACAAAATGCACTAAAACCGCAAGCATTAACTTACAGATGTTGACAGTTTCTGAAGAGGTTTTTGTCTTCGATATCCGAGAAGGTTCGCTGAAAGGGTACTGATGTAAATGAAGTCAGTGGGGGCAGGAGGTTTCTCACTGGATGCCAAGCTTGCGGCGCCCACTTCCCACCCCTTGACATTTGATTGATGGTCCTTGGTATACTGTCAGACGCAATTACGTCCTTATATATCTTTCTTCAGACACCTGTGCATTGATCCCTACTGCAGTGTACTTGGCTTTATGTGCGGCATTGTTCTGTAGTGCATTTGCGAGTCTGCGCATGTGCATTGACCTGCTGAAGCCAAATACACAGCAGCCGGGATTAATAAGCAGGCACTGGAAACGAGGTCATGCGGCACAATGTGCAAGATCGGAGGATGGAATTGAGCCTAAAAGTATACCAAAAGACCATCAATCAAACGCAAACTTCACATACAGCCTGCAGAGGGATAAAAGTCCTTTTTCAGCAATCATGTGCATCCAAGACAAAAACATTTTTAGAAACAGGATATCAACATCTGTAAAGTTAAGGTGGTTTATAGGTATTTTGTAGCATTTTTTAGTTTTTACCAAGAAACTGATGCATCCCAATTCAAAAAGAAAAAAGAAAAAAAGAAAACAATTTAAGGAATGATAGGAGGATTTATGAAAATGGAGAAAATGGATCTGTCGTAAAAAGACATCAACACATTGTAAGTGTTTTTTGGAATGGAGGCAGAGGGGGGAAAAAAAAAAAAAAAAAAAAGATTTCCCTTCTGGAATCATAGCCTACTCAGGTTAAATAAGACAGCAATACATCGGGCTTATTAAATCACTTTGGCTGACAATATAATCTTTTTCCATTATAGCCAGCAAAGAGCTTTCACCACTACTCATTTCCCTGTTTTAAGAGCTCCATGCATTCCCCATGTAACAATTCTGGAACATCTATTCTTATGTCTCTATGTTGTGCCATTCCATTATTATTTCTACTAGAAGTTATGAATAAATTGCCTTTAGTAAAGGTACAGAGGGGAGGTAACCAGTTGGGGGCGTGTACCTGCACAGTCTGACTCTATCCAATCAGTGCTGCCATATTCAGACTCTGCAGGTACACCCCCCCCCCCCCCACTGGTTACCTCCCCTCCCCCCCACTGGTTACCTCCCCTCTGTACCCTTACTGCAGACTGCTAGCAACTCATTCATAACTTCAGGAATAATACAGGAATGGCACAACATAGTCATAAGAATCGATGTTCCAGAATTGTTATTACATGGGGAATGCATTGATCTATTAAAATAGGCATGTCAGGAGTGGTGCCAGGTTTTCTTTAACCCCTTCCCGACTGCAATCCATCTATATACGTGATATTTGCACATGCCCCGTGCAGCTACCACGTGTAGCACAGCGCTTGGATTAAAGCTTCTTCCCCTGCCCTGCTACTGTCACGGACAGCATACAGTCTAGTAATGCTGGCAAGGGACCAATCAGAGTGGTCCCTTGCCGGCAATCGATCCGATTGGTTAGTCTGTGCAGACTAACCAATCAGATCGCGGCGGTGTTAAAATGCCAGCTTCAGGCTCTGATCTGCACTCTGCAGATCAGAGCCTGAAATCAGGTAATGTGTAATGAAGCCCCCCGATCTGTGCCCCCTTCCTGTGCGCCTCCAAACCCCCCAACCCTCCAGTGAGCCCTGCCTCCGATGAGATCCCCGCCCCCCCATCCATGTGTTGTACCCCTGATGCGGTCCCCCCATGCATGCATCCGACCCCCAAATGTGCCCCCTCCTGCAGGCCATGCCCGCCCTTTACAGCGCTGCCCCCATCTGTGCCTCCTGCCCCCGATGCGGTCCCCCTGCTTTATTTGATGTCGGCGGCTCCATTCCTGAGCCGCCGACATCAGCAGCGAGTGTCAGCTGTATGCTGACACTCTGCTGTAACCCCTTAGATGCCGCGGCATCCATGGGGTTAATAGAGGGAGGGGGCTCTCTCTCTCAACCATCGGGGGTGCCGCGCTGTGATGGCAGCGCCTGATGGTTGCCATCTACAGGACATTTGATAGTATTGTACTTTGCAATGCAAAAGCATTGCAAAGTATAGTACAGCCATCAGCCCCACTGGATCTTCAAGATCCAAGTGGGACTTGATAAAAAAATAAAAATAAAAATGTGAAAATAATAAAAAGTAAAAATAAATATGTAATTTAAAAAAATAAAATTGCCTTTTCCTATAAAAAATTAAATTAAAAAAAAATACACATTAGGTATCACCGCGTCCATAACTACAGTCTTTATAAATACACTGCTCAAAAAAATAAAGGGAACACAAAAATAACATCCTAGATCTGAGTTAATTAAATATTCTTCTGAAATACTTTGTTCTTTACATAGTTGAATGTGCTGACAACACAATCACACAAAAATAAAAAAATGGAAATCAAATTTTTTTAACCCATGGAGGTCTGGATTTGGAGTCACACTCAAAATTAAAGTGGAAAAACACACTACAGGCTGATCCAACTTTGATGTAATGTCCTTAAAACAAGTCAAAATGAGGCTCAGTAGTGTGTGTGGCCTCCACGTGCCTGTATGAACTCCCTACAACGCCTGTGCATGCTCCTGATGAGGTGGCGGACGGTTTCCTATGGGATCTCCTCCCAGACCTGGACTAAAGCATCTGCCAACTCCTGGACAGTCTGTGGTGCGATGTGACGTTGGTGGATAGAGCGAGACATGATGTCCCAGATGTGCTCAATTGGATTCAGGTCTGGGGAACGGGCGGGCCAGTCCATAGCATCAATGCCTTCGTCTTGCAGGAACTGCTGACACACTCCAGCCACATGAGGTCTAGCATTGTCTTGCATTAGGAGGAACCCAGGGCCAACCGCACCAGCATATGGTCTCACAAGGGGTCTGAGGATCTCATCTCGGTACCTAATGGCAGTCAGGCTACCTCTGGCGAGCACATGGAGGGCTGTGTGGCCCTCCAAAGAAATGCCACCCCACACCATTACTGACCCAATGCCAAACCGGTCATGCTGGAGGATGTTGCAGGCGGCAGAACGTTCTCCACGGCGTCTCCAGACTGTCACATCTGTCACATGTGCTCAGTGTCAACCTGCTTTCATCTGTGAAGAGCACAGGGCGCCAGTGGCGAATTTGCCAATCTTTGTGTTCTCTGGCAAATGCCAAACGTCCTGCACGGTGTTGGGCTGTAAGCACAACTCCCACCTGTGGACGTCGGGCCCTCATATCACCCTCATGGAGTCTGTTTCTGACCGTTTGAGCAGACACATGCACATTTGTGGCCTGCTGGAGGTCATTTTGCAGGGCTCTGGCAGTGCTCCTCCTGTTCCTCCTTGCACAAAGGCGGAGGTAGCGGTCCTGCTGCTGGGTTGTTGCCCTCCTACGGCCTCCTCCACGTCTCCTGATGTACTGGCCTGTCTCCTGGTAGCGCCTCCATGCTCTGGACACTACGCTGACAGACACAGCAAACCTTCTTGCCACAGCTCGCATTGATGTGCCATCCTGGATAAGCTGCACTACCTGAGCCACTTGTGTGGGTTGTAGACTCCGCCTCATGCTACCACTAGAGTGAAAGCACCGCCAGCATTCAAAAGTGATCAAAAGTCAGGAAGCATAGGAACTGAGAAGTGGTCTGTGGCACCACCTGCAGAACTACTCCTTTATTGGGGGTGTCTTGCTAATTGCCTATAATTTCCACCTGTTGTCTATCCCATTTGCACAACAGCATGTGAAATCGATTGTCACTCAGTGTTGCTTCTTAAGTGGACAGTTTGATTTCACAGAAGTGTGATTTACTTAGAGTTACATTGTGTTGTTTAAGTGTTCCCTTTATTTTTTTGAGCAGTGTATATCACATGATCGACCCCGTCCGATAAACACTATAAAAAATAAAAACTGTAAAAAAAAAAGCCATTTTTGTCACCTTACACCACAAAAAGTGCAACACCGATCAAAAAGGCGTATGTCCCACAAAATGGTACCAATAAAACAGTCACCTCATCCCGCAAAAAATGAGACCCTACCCAAGAAAATCGCTAAAAAAACAACAAAAACAAAACACTATAGCTCTCAGAACATGGAGACACTAAAACATCTTTTTTATTTCAAATATGCCATTATTGTGTTAAAGTGAAAATAAAATAAAAAAAATAGAAGTGTACATATTAGGTATTGGCGCGTCCGTAACATGCTCGATAAAAATATCACATGACCTAACCCCTCAGGTGAACACCGTAAAAAAATAAAAAAAAGTGGCAAAAAGCATTTTTTTTCACCTTACATCACAAAAAGTTCAACACCAAGCGATCAAAAAGGCATATGCCCCCAAAAATAGTACCAATCAAACCATCACCTCATCCCGAAAAAAATGATACCCTATTTAGGACAATCGCCCAAAAAATAAAAAAGCTATGGCTCTCAGACTATCATTTTTTTGGTTTCAAAAATGCTATTATTGTGTAAAACTTAAATAAATAAGAAAAAGTAGACATATTAGGTATCGCCACATCCGTAATGATCTGCTCTATAAAACTGTCACTTGACCTAACCCCTCAGATGAACGCTGTAAAAAATAAATAAATAAAAACCGTTCCAAAACAGCCAATTTTTTGGTCATAAAGTGTAATAAAGTGAATGATCAAAAAATCCTATGTACCCAAAAATGGTACCAATAAAAACCTCAATTCTTTCTGCAAAAAACGAGCCTCTGCACAAGACGATCGGCAAAAAAATATAAAAATATGGCGTTCAGAAAATGGACACAAAACAATATATTTTTCAAAAATGCTTTATTATTTAAAACTGAAACAAACAAAGTAAACATATTTGATATCACTGCGTCCGTAACAACCTGCTCTATAAAAATAGCACATGATCTACCCTGTCAGATGAATCTTGTAAAATATTAAAAATAATAAAACAGTTCCAAAACAGCCATTTTTTTGGTTACCTTGCCTCACAAAAAACTTATTATAGAGCAATTAAAAATCTTATGTACCCTAAAATAGTACCAATAAATCTGGCACCTTATCCCCCAGTTTCCAAAATAGGGTCACTTTTTGGGAGTTTCTACTGTAGGGGTGCATCAGGGGGGCTTTAAATGGGACATTAAAAACCAGTCCAGCAAAATCTGCTTTCCAAAAACCATGCGGTGCTCCTTTTCTTCTGTGCCCTGCCGTGCGCCATTACATCAGTTTACAACCACATGTGGGGTGTTTCTGTAAACCGCAGAATCAGGGTAATAAATATTGAGTTTTGTATGGCTGTTAACCCTCAATGTGGTTAAGAAAAAAAAATGTAATAAAATGGAAAATCTGCCAAAAAAGTAAAATTTAGAAATGTATTCTCCGTTTTCCTTTAATTCTTGTGGAACACCTAAAGGGTGGGGGGGGGTATGGTTACCTTGACTTGAAGCAAAGAGGCCTTCAAGCATATCTAGAGAAGCGCGCCGGCAGGGGATAAAGGAACGTTTTCAGAGCTTTTGCCACATCTGCCGTCAGGAAGAAAACAATTGTCAGAAACACACTGCCGGCTACTCTGGTACTGCTGGCGGCTTGGGATGGTTTTTGGAGGTGACAGGTTCCCTTTAAGAGAGAATACTGCAGATTTACTAACGCTGCAGAAGATGTAGACATGTGGCTGGGTAATAAATGTGATGCATGGCTGGGTACTACTGTATAACTTTTTACCAACTATTGGCTGGCTTATATTGCAACACAATTTTACACCTGCTGCACGTCTGCCCCATGAAGCCACCTTATCGGGCTGGGTACAAAGAATTTCTCAAAACTCTAGAAGCGCCAAACTGTGCCACATTTTAGAGCAAATTTTGTAAATGTATGCCAATGTAGGGATTACGTTAATGTGGGATGCTAACATCTTATTTGTGTTGATTTTTTGAATTGTCAGAGGCGGTGATTTCCAGTGTTGGGCAATTGTCTTACCGCTATGGTAAAGTAGGGAAGAAGGGTGACTGCATTAGGAAGAATGTTTTCAATAGTAATAGCGGTAGAGCTGGTGTAGGTTTCATTGATAATCCAGTAAAGACAAATCCGTTACATATATAAAGACAGAAAAAACAGCTGGAGGCTTCAAATCTTTCTATGTAAAGGACAGAAGTTATGCTCAAAATACACACAGGGGGGTCTTTGTTAAGACATGCATTTTTGTTTAAGTATTAGGGTGCATTCACAGAGCCATACGTCCATGATGCATCTTTTTTTCTGCAGATCCATTATAACTATGCCTATTCTTGTCTCAGAAACGGACAAGAATGGGACATGTTCTATCTTTTTTGCGGGGCTGTGGAATAGACATACGTTTTGCGGGACCCATTGAAGTGAATGGGTTTGCCTCCTATCTGCAAAAAAATGCGGATTGGATGTGGACAAAAATACAGCCATGTGAATGGGGCCTTAAGCTGTTGATACTCCAAAAATTCTGCCGAGGGCCAAGGAAACTTTACTGACCTGCTTACTCCCCCCGCCACTCCAATGTCACCGCTAAGCTACATTTCTGAGGCTGCAGGGATGACATGCTCGACTACTCCATGTGACCACTGAAAACCATTGCTGACTTCAGTGGTCATCTGGGACAGTGAGGCACATGATCACTGCTCTGGTCTCACTACCGAACACACTCATCTGATCACTATTGACTGGCTGCTTCAGTCACATGGCGTAGTGAGGCACCTGAACACTGCAGCATCTGAAGCATAAACAGCATGCTGGCAAAATATGTGGTGGACTGAGCATGTAAGACTTTTCTTAGTTTTTTTTTTTTTGTTATAACATTCCCCAGTCTTGAGCAAAAGTTTTAGGGTCCTTTAAAACCCAGGTAGAGATAAACTTATTATATTCAGAAATTCTCACTCAGTCACAAAGTATGACCCACTTCAGCCAGTAATTGGCTAGGTGGTGAATTCTTAGGTTTTGAGAAGGACCATGACGTAGAATGGCAGGGGACCGAAACGGCAGCGTCGGGAGTGGTTTGTATTTATATATATATATATATATATCCAGGAAAAGGACGGCACTCCAGCAGGATGAAGGTGAAAAATTTCTTTTAATCAACCAGTGCCGTCCTTTTTCTGGATATATTGGTTGGGGTAAGAGGTCGATTCCCTAGGAGCGTGCACCCGTCTTTTCCCATTGCAGTCAGTGCCGCCATTTTTCCTTTGTGTATATATATATATATATATATATATATATATATAAATTCAAGGCAGCACTCCTAGTATAGATGTTTGGGTGCCAGCGGTGAAAACACCTTACCAAGGTGTGCAATATAGAATAAAGAATGACACCGCAGCACGTCCGTTTGGTGAAAAAAGTGGGACCCTTTATTCACCTATGCGACGTTTCGGTCCGCTTACTGGGACCATTTTCAAGCAATGAAAATGGTCCCAGTAAGCGGACCGAAACGTCGCATAGGTGAATAAAGGGTCCCACTTTTTTCACCAAACGGACGTGCTGCGGTGTCATTCTTTATTATATATATATATATATATATATGTGTGTATGTATGAAGAGACTCCGCAGCACGTCCGTAGGTGAAAAATTAGTCCCAGCAAGTGGACAAACGTCGCAAGGGTGAATAAAGATCCACATTTTTCACCTACGGATGTGCTGCGGGGTCTCTTTTTTATATCATACACCTTGGTAAGGTGTTTCCACCGCTGGCACCCATCTATTCACTACCAGGTGTGCTGCCCTGATTCTTCGTTATATATATATATATATATAATTTTTATTTTATTTTTTCCTCCTTTGGGCCCTTATAACCCATTTGCTGTATATGCAATATATAAACCGCTGTTTAAAATCGGATGAGATATGCACCTGCAAGTAGAAAACCTCAAAAGGATATTCTTGCAGATTGCAAACAGCCTTCAAAATGTGCCACACAGGTAAAGCCAACATATACTCCTCCTTTAAGGAAAACAAGACGTTGTAACATAGTAACATAGTACATAAGGCCGAAAAAAGACATTTGTCCATCCAGTTCGGCCTGTCATCCTACAAGTTGATCCAGAGGAAGGCAAAAAAACCCTGTGAGGTAGAAGCCAATTTTCCTCACTTTAGGGGAATAAAAAATTCCTTCCCGACTCCAATCAGGCAATCAGAATAACTCCCTGGATCAACGACCCCTCTCTAGTAGCTATAGCCTGTAATATTATTACACTCCAGAAATACATCCAGGCCCCTCTTGAATTCCTTTGTGTTCCAAGTAAAAGTACCTCCAGGCAACAAAAACAGCAAACATGAAGAGACGTCTGCAAACAGTGATCACTTCCCGTTAAGTCAATGAAATGTGCAATTCAGTGAGTGCTCAAGTAACATGGCCTTCCAGAACACTGACGGATGACAATTCTACATTATATTGATGAGGAAGGGGGAGGGGAGCCTGTCTACACAGCTATATCAGAGTTGATGCCATTTTTTTTATTTATTTTTTATTAGATATTGGGGTAACTTCTAAAAGGTTGCTGCACACGTAAACCCCATTTTTTATTTTCTTGTCTGGATCAAGAGAATCATTTTTTTTTACTATCAGGTAATATACATTGGTGTTAGAATATTTTTGAAGGTTTCACAAACATTCAATTTTTTTGTATAAATTGGACGCTAAACTACATCAGATTTTCACAGAAGGCCTAAAAGCACACTGGCGATCAAAATTAGAGAACAATTTATGAACACTTGATTTTTTTCAGAAATAACGTAATCTACATTTTGTAAGGGGTACACCATGCCATTAGAACAATAACCAAAGTATATCTACATAAAACCTTTATTTTTCAAAAAACCTGATGATCATAATTCGAGAACAGCAATAACTGTAGCACAGAGAAAGATTCTAACAAAATTTTCTGCAGGTTACACCAGTCACAATCAGTAGAAGTGTACAGGCCCTTGCTTTGAATGACTTCAGCACATCTGCGGCCACAAGACATCACTAGTCCTTTACACTGCTCTGGTGGGATTTTGGTTCACTCTTCTTCCAGTCTCTTCAACAGTTCTGTGACTGTTGTGGGTTTCTTCACCATAACTTTGTCACCAAGGATTTTCCAGAGGTTTTCTATTGGGTTTAGATCAGGACTCTGGGCTGGACATTTCATTGTTTCAATTTCAAGGAACTGCTTTACCCGTCTTGCTGTGTGGCAGGGGGCATTGTCTTGCATGAAAATTGCTGGCTGATTGAGTGATGAACGTAAGGAAGGAACAATGTGTTCTGATCCACACTTGCATTCACTCTGCCATGTAGCTGTATGAGAGGTCCAACTCCTGCTGCAGAAAACATTCCCCAAACCATGACACTTCCTCCTCCACCTCTCACTGACTTCTTTACACACTTTGGGTTCAGTCTTTCCCCAGTTTGTTGACTAACAGGTTTCCCATCAGACCCAAATAAATGAAACTTGCTTTCATCACTAAAATGAACTCTGGACCACTTATTCTCTGTCCACACAACATGCTCCTCAGCAAAGGTGAGTCTAGCCTTTTGATTTTTTTTGCTAATGATAAGTTTGGTCACTGCAGAGTGGGCTTTCAGTCCAAATGTTCCTAAACGTGGAGACCCTGTATGACGAGACAGATCCTTACCCTGTTCAGTGCTGAACTGGCGAGTATTTCCAACTGCAGTGTTGAAACGATTCCCCAGGGAGATTCTCCGCATTATCCTGTCCTCTCTTGCATTTGTCTTTCGAGGGCGACCAGCCTTTTTGGGGGACTTAAATGAGTTTGTGATGTTGTAAAGATGCAATATTCTAGAAATCACAGACTTGGAACGACAGACTTCTCTTGCTATGGCTGATAGGGTCACCCCTTTGGCCATCATCTGGACAACCTGCTGCCGGAGGCTTTCAGTCACTTTGGAACGGAACACCATTTTGGCAAAGTCAGTGAAAACTGGAAAGTTAGGCCTCCAGTTTAATAGGGTTTGTCAGATCATTAAGGAAATTAGCACCAGCTGCCAGCTTAACACCAATAACTTGCAGGTATCTGAAAGTGTTCTCTAATTTTGATCAGTGTTCCTTTTCAATTCTCTAATTTACATTTTTATTCTTTGCTTTAGAATAAATACAATTTATGAAATATTAAAATACTGCTATTTTACTCATGTTCGGATAAATTCACATAGGACTACACTATGACCTTGACATTTCGGAAATTGTGTGTTCTCGAATTTTGATCGCCACTGGAGATAGAGATAAACAAATGAGTCAAAAATATTAGACTTAGGGCTCATGCACACAAACGTATTTTCTTTCTGCTTCCGATCAGTTATTTTTGCGGACCGTATCTGGAACCATTCACTTCAATGGGTCTGCAATAACAACGGAAGATGCTCAGTGTGCATTCCGTATTTCCGTTCTGCAAAAAAGTAGTGCATGTCCTATTATTGGCCGCAAATCACAGTCTGAGGCCCCATTCAAGTCAATGGGTCAGCAAAAAAAAAAAAATTTAATACGGATCGCACACAGAACACATCCGTATGTCATCCGTTTTTTGCGGATCCATACTGAAGAAATGCTATGCCCAGCCCATATTGCTCATGTGTTTGGTGAATAATAAGTTACAGTTTCCGATCTACAAAAAAACTGATCGCATACGGAAACCATACTGATAGGTTTTGTGGAATAACGGAACTTAAATCAGAAAAAATAAATACCTCAAATACGGAACGGATCCATAAAAAACGGACCGCAAAACAACGGTCGTGTGCATGAGCCCTTAGTCATTTAATTATTAAAGGAAAATTATCCAATATCATATCTGTCAGTGGCAAAAGTATGTGAACCTTTACTTTCAGCATCTGGTGTTACCACTTGTGCAGCAATAACTGCAACTGAACTTTAAAAATTTCGGATTAATGCTGTACGGAGATACGTCTCCATACAGCATTAAAATGTACGGCCTCCGATGAGGCCAAGTCAGTTATTCGAGAAGTGATTTGATTTTTAAAGTGGAAAACCACTTTAAAACCTGGATCCGAACTCTGCTTTGGTTCAGACTGGTATCTTGGAACCGAAGCAGAGTTCGGTTACAAGTTTTAGTGTGGTTTTTCCACGTTAAAAATTTCTTATTCAAGAAAGTCTAGTGACACTTCGCAAATAACTGACTTCAGAGGCCTTACATTTTAACCCCTTAAACCCCGATGACATACATGTACGTGATCTCTGGACGTGACTTAAAGCCCAGAGAAGTACATGTCATCGGGCGGGTGCAGGAGCTGCGCTGTCCAATCAGCAGCAGGGGTACGGCAGTCACTGATAGCCGGCGCAGACATCACTGATGCCGGCGCATTAACCCCAGCACGGTAGCGGTCATGCGTTAGGTCATGTGATTTTTTTTATAGAGCCAGTCGATACGTATGTGGCGATACCTAATATATCTACTTTTCTTTTTTCACCTCATTTTCTTTACAATTTATTTTTTTCCTTTATTTTTTTTTTGTCCCACTCTTCAACTTTTAGGGATCTGATCCCCTTTACAATGCATTACAATACTTCTGTATTGTGATGCATTGGCTGTAAGTGTATTACCACTGTAATACACTTCAGCCTGCTTGCCTGTGAGATCCAGGGGGCTGGATCTCACAGGCTCTCCCAAAAGGCAGCCAGGATGCCTAAGGAAGGTATTGGGCTGCCTTCCCTGCCATCGGGTCCCCATCACAGCAGCGCGGGGACCCGATGGCCACCCCGCACATGTCTGAAGCCCACACATGCAGCAGTCAGCGCTGACTGCTACCGTGCTGGGGTTAATGCGCCGGCATCAGTGATGTCTGCGCCGGCTATCAGTGACTGCCGTACCCCTGCTGCTGATCGGGCAGGTGCAGGAGCTGCGCTGTCCAATAACTATGACGTACATGTACTTCTCTGGGCTTTAAGTCACGTCCAGAGATGACGTACATGTATGTCATCAGGCTTTAAGGAGTTAAAATGTATATGTGCATATGACTTTTTGATTGTAATAACTATTTTGGAGTTACTACTATCTATTATAAAAGTAGAGAAATTGAAATTTGGAAATTTGCTAATTTTTCAAAATTTTTGGTAAATTTGGTATTTTTTTTTATAAAAATGAATTTTTTGGACTCCGTTTTACCACTGTCATGAAGTACAATATGTGACGAGAAAACAATCTCAGAATGGCCTGGATAAGTAAAAGCGTTTTAAAGTCATTACCACATAAAGTGACATTTTAGTCAGATTTGCAAAAAATGGCCCGATTCTTAAAGGGTTAATGCTGTACAGAGACCGATCTCCATACAGCATTAATCAGAAGTTTTGAGCTTCGCATCTAGGATCTGATGCTCACTTCGCTCAACACTAATGCACACCACTGTTGTTCAGTGTTCTTCTGTTGGTGGAATCGTGCATCTAAACCTTTACTCTTTTTTAACTGTGTAAAAGGCCTAAAATTTTGCTCTATTTTATTTATTTATTTTTTAACAAAGCAAGGTCCTGAAGTTGGGCCCCTTCTGTAGACTTTCACTGTAGGACATAGAGAATCCATCGTAGTCATACATGCAGTATATGGATTCTGTGTACTACAATCATCGCTGCTCCTATCTGATCCACGCTAAGACTGGCATAGCACATGGGTGCAGGCCAATCTTTGCACCATTATGCAGACCTGTCAGAAGATCACCAATGTGCTGTGCAGAGTTCCTGCCTGTTGCCGCTCCACTGACAGGTCTGTTTAGTACTACGCCAGGCCTAGGGGAGCAAAGGCATAGCACCATGAGGTCCTAACAATTTTGACAGGATCTTTGGGTCTATGGGGAGAGCCCAACATGTGGTTTTGCTGTGACTTGTGCATGGTCTTTACTAAGCAGTTATGGGCTATTCAACAAAATTGTTACTGAAAGCTTTCTTAATGCAAGAGACTAAGGGGCTAGTCATACGACCATGTCAAAAATTGTATCCGTACTCCCATAAATAGAATAAGACTATGCTGACCCCCCCATCCCCCAAAAAAAAATAATAATAATACAATAGAGCCTGCAGTGAGACTCTTGGAAACAAAAAGGGATGTGAATAGCCACACTGAATTATTAGTGTGTGTCCTCATGTATCAGTCGTCATTCATAACCAGCAGTGGTTAGGTATTCCGCTAAATTAAAGGGGTTGTCTCATCATGGACAATGGGGGCATATCGCTAGGATATGCCCCCATTGTCTTAAAGGTGCAGGTCCCAGCGCTGGCACCTGCACCTATATCGAGAATGAAGCCTCGCAGGGTGGTGGCTGGAGGACTCTGGTCCGGCCACCACCAAGCCAGCTCCCCATAAAAGTGAATGGGAGCGTACCGCGCATGCGCAGCCCCCTCTCCCATCTATTTCTATAGGGCCGACGGAAATGGACAAGCCAGCACTCGGCCATTTTCGCTGGCCCTATAGAAAATTAATGGAGGGCGGCTGCGCATGCGCAGTGTGCCCTCCTTCACTTGCGGGGACTCCGTTCTCAATATAGGTGCGGTTCTCAGCCATTGGAGCCGCACCTATAAGATAATGGGGGCATATCCTAGCGATATGACCCCATTTTCATTGATGAGACAACCCCTTTAACTGTAACAGTTTACCTATTCAGTCACCTGAAGTTCATCCCTGGCAGCATCATGGCATTTCTTCACATGGGGAACTGCAGATATGATGAACACATTTTCAAACGGATCCCATTAACTATTAATTGGGTCCCTCAGGCTGCTGTCTAGTTATTTTACTTGCAACCAAAAATACCTCACACTTCTTGCTGTAAAAAAATACAGGAGCCACTGAAAAATGCAAGAACACAAAATTACAATCAGCCAGGAGTCCTCTCTATCTGTGCAAGCTCTTGATGTTCATGAGCAGTCTACCCCCTATCCCACTGACTGCTGATTGACAGTGTTCTCCCTAGACACAGTAATAGGAAGAATGGGGAACCCATCCTACTGAAGAATAAAAAAATTAATAAAAAAATAAGTAAATGGCAGTGTAAAACACAGCATAAAACCGTTGACAAATTCCCTTGGTTGTTTCAGGTAATTTTTCTGAATAAGCTGCCAAGTGTGTATACATGAGGAATAACATTATTTCTGACCATTGTATGACTAGTGTCTGGCATTTTTAGCAGTTGCTTCCACTGCAATCTGTCTGTAAGGCTACATGCACACGACCGTATGTATTTTGTGGTTCGCAAAAAAAAATAAAAAATGGATAACATCCGTATGCCATCCGTTTTTTTGCAGATCCATTGTAACAATGCCTAAAACGGACAAGCATAGGACATGTTCTATTTTTTTTTGCGGGGCTACGGAACAGACATACTGATGCTGACAGCACACTGTGTGCTGTTCGCATTTTTTGCGGACCCATGATATGAATGGGTCCGCATCCTATCCGCAAAAAAAAAATCAAAAAACGGAATGGACACAGATACAATGTACGTGTGCGTGTAACCCAATTCTCATTTTTTTCGGAGCTAGTGAGTGGAGACTAACTGGTTTCATGTCTGCCCATACACAGGACATGGAGAAACAGGAGATTCTGCTCCCCAACTCTCTAGTAGAACTGAGCAGTTCAGATGTGAATCCAGCAGTTTATTAAGACAGTACATCACTTACTAGCAAGCAACAGTTGCTCCCCTCATCCGATCCCTCCATAGACTTCTACAGATTCAGATCCTTCAATGAGCAGGCAGCCCATTTCACTAAGGGCTCATGCACATGACCGTGTGCTGCCCGTGGTTGTATTGCAGACCACATACGGCGGGTCCGCAATACACTGGCACCGTCCATGTGCATCCCGCATCGTGGACCCATTCACTTCAATGGGTCCGCGATCCGGGAGATGCGGAACGGAGGCACAGAACAGAAGCACTACGGAGTGCTTCCGTGGGTTTTCCATCCCTGCCTCCTCACCGCAAAAATGTAGTGCATGCACTACTTTTTAGCGGTGCGGACAGATCACGGACCCATTCAAGTTGAATGGGTCTGGATCTCTCTGCGGCCGGCGCACGGATGTTGCCGTGCATTGGGGACTGCAAATTGTGGTCCCCAATGCACAGAACGGCCAGCACACGGTCGTGTGCATGAGCCCTAAAGCAGATCCTGAGCAGTGACTTGAGAGACAATGAGGGTGGGGGAGCAGGACGGGAGCCTGGTATGAGGAAGGAAGCATTTGTCTCCAATAAAATATACTAATTTCTTATACTCGACGAAAAAAATATATATGACAGTTAAATTTTTACCTCTATAAAACATAGGGGGAGATTCATCAAAACAGATGCAAAGGAAAACTGGCTTAATTGATCATAACCAATCAGATTGATCCATTCAGTTTCCAAAAGAGCTCTGAAAATGAAAGGTGGAATCTGATTGGTTGCTATGGGAAACTAACCCAGTTTTCTTTTATGCCAGTATTAATAAAATTTCCCCAAATGCCATTAAAACCACCACTCACATTCTGCAACTTGCTGCATTTGCTTCATAAAGTGGAATTTACTTACCAAATAAATTACTTAAATGTCCTTGTTTTTGAATAGGTTTCAGTTCATTTAATCCCCATGCATATCGCTTATAATTATCCCAGGCAAACTTCATCATCTGTACAGGGGGAAAAAAAGAAAAGTAAGTTGAAAATTTGATTTTTATTTTAAAATATGTTGTAATACAAGACTAAGTACAGCATCTCACATGTATCAATGATGAAGAACACTAGGGGAAGAATTTATCATAGCTGTCTTATGCTAGTTTTAGGGGACTTTGACAGACTTGGCACATCCAAGTACAAAGGCTTCACCACATGCCATACGTCATCTGAGCATATTTAAATGGTCAATAACTTTTCACTTTTCAACTCCGCATATACCAACAGTAAAAGCGACCACAAGAAACTTTGTAATGTCTTCTCAGTGAGACATGCCTAGTTCTCTTGTTATCAGCCATTTACCAGCCCCCCTCCCACAGTAATTGCTTTTCACTTTGAAAAAGGCCTTACTCCCCTCTGTGTTGTAAGGGTATTTTTAAAGTACTGATTGGTTCTATCCCCTTTAATTCTGTCCCTTTTATATTATCTTCCATATTCTGTGTAATAATATTCCTTGAACATACACAACCCCCCCAATTCAATCCCTATTGTACTGAGAAAGGTAAATGTCTGGGTGGTTATCTCAGAGACACGAGTGCTGCACACTGGAGGAGGGGCTGATGGGTATAAACCTGGCAAACACAGACATTTATTTGGCACTCCATTGAAAGAATTCATCCAGGTAAGATGAATGGATATCCGTATCATGGGGTGTCGGCCCAGTGCTATGACATGGCGGATTAAGAGTCCCCTCCATATTGAATGTGTAGGCCAGTGATGAATATTCACTTTTTACTACTCTGTATGTAATTTGTCCATTTTACCTTATATTTAATCAAGCTTTGGAAATATATTTAATTCACTTAGCCTGTGTTAGCTTATTCATTCTTAAATCGTCAAATTTACATTAAAACACAGTCCAGAACCGATCATCTCAGCAGGAGGATCATATTACACATATCAATGCAAGTCTATAGGGAAAGTACATGGGAGGTGTAACCAGGAACTCAGACAAGCACTGAGACCGCACAGCTCAGGACATGAGCTTCATTCACAACCATACAGGTCAGTACTTCCCTGCTTCCTTGTAATGTCCCCTATTATCCTGGGGCTGCTTCTGAGACAGTGAGGAAAAAGATTTGCCTCTATTTTCTGTGTGCAGCTTTTTTCTGTTACATCATTCACCATATGGTATATACAGGGTGGGCCATTTATATGGATACACCTTAATAAAATGGGAATGGTTGGTGATATTAACTTCCTGTTTGTGGCACATTAGTATATGTGAGGGGGGAAACTTTTCAAGATGGGTGGTGACCATGGCGGCCATTTTGAAGTCGGACATTTTGAATCCAACTTGTTTTTTCAATAGGAAGAGGGTCATGTGACACATCAAATTTATTGGGAATTTCACAAGAAAAACAATGGTGTGCTTGGTTTTAACGTAACTTTATTCTTTCATGAGTTATTTACAAGTTTCTGACCACTTATAAAATGTGTTCAATGTGCTGCCCATTGTGTTGGATTGTCAATGCAACCCTCTTCTCCCACTCTTCACACACTGATAGCAACACTGCAGGAGAAATTCTAGCACAGGCTTCCAGTATCCGTAATTTCAGGTGCTGCACATCTCGTATCTTCACAGCATAGACAATTGCCTTCAGATGACCTCAAAGTCTAAGGGGGTCACTGGATATGCAAAATTGCTACATGATGATGTGTTTCCCTCTTTATGCCCTGAAGCTGGCACGTTCCCTATGTTTTTCCAGCAGGATGGTGCACCCACCACCACATTATGGGTGTCAGGTCCGAGCATTCCTAGATGAACAGTTTCCTGGAAAGTGGATTGGTCGTCATGGGCCAGTTGAATGGCCCCCAAGGTCTCCCGATCTGACCCCCTTAGACTTTTATCTTTGGGGTCATCTGAAGGCAATTGTCTATGCTGTGAAGAAACGAGATGGGCAGCACCTGAAACTACGGATACTGGAAGCCTGTGCTAGTATTTCTCCTGCGGTGTTGCTATCAGTGTGTGAAGAGTGGGAAAAGAGGGTTGCATTGACAATCCAACACAATGGGCAGCACATTGAACACATTTTATAAGTGGTCAGAAACTTGTAAATAACTCATGAAAGAATAAAGTTACGTTAAAACCAAGCACACCATTGTTTTTCTTGTGAAATTCCCAATAAGTCTGGTGTCGCATGACCCTCTTCCTATTGAAAAAACAAAATTTGGATTCAAAATGGCCGCCATGGTCACCACCCATCTTGAAAAGTTTCCCCCCTCACATATACTAATGTGCCACAAACAGGAAGTTAATATCACCAACCATTCCCATTTTATTAAGGTGTATTCATATAAATGGCCTACCCTGTATATATATTTTTTTTATATTTTAATAGTATGGTGTTTCAGCACACGGCAATGCCCATAAATTTAGTTTTTTTTTTTATTGTTGTTTAAGTACTTTGATTTTGAGGGAAGGGGGGTGATTAGAATTTGTAAAATATTTTTAAAAACTTGTTTTTACAGGTTTTTTTTTAAGTAGGTCCCCAACTGGACCACAACATGCAATCAGAGGTATTTTCTCCATTATCCTATACAGAAATAGCTATATTAAAATTCAGTGCTGCCACATGCTGGCCTGAATTATAATATACAATTCTGGAAGCCTAGCACAGGCTCACTACTTACCTGGAACACCTTCACCAATCTCTGCCTTGGGGAGTTTATCCTGGCCCAGAAGAGCATGCTTCTGGGTCTCCGGCCTCTTAGATGCCATGGTCACATTTGACCATGGCATCTGAGGGGTTTAAATGTCCGATCAGCGTTACAGCCGATCGCGGATATTAGCCACTGGTGTCTGCTGTATGACACCCGATAGCAGACACCCGATAGCGATGGTGCTTGCTTCGGAGAGTGTGCCATCTTTAAAGACCCCACATCCGCCGTACATATATAGCGGATGTCAGGAAGGGGTTAATGCAAAGTTTGTTGAAAGCTTAGTGACTAATAATTTTGGCACGCAAAACACAATCTAACACCTACTTCCACAATGCAAATCCAGTAGAAAATGCAAATTATACATTCCCCCTAAATTTTATATTTTCCTATCTAATTTTGATGGCATAAAAAAAAAAAAAAAAACCTCGGTCATGCACAGGTACAATAAGTACATCAGTAGGGCTAGGAAACAAAAAAAATAAAAAAGGTTAAAACTATAACCCCACAAAAAAAATAGCTCTGTTCATGGAACAAGTGTATGAGCATCAGAATATGGCAACACAATGCAAATTTCCACTTTTTAAAGGGGTCGTGCACCTTTGGGAGAGGGTCAATTATATGGAACATTACATGGTGCCATTAAATAATGCAACTCATCCCATAAAATAAACTCTTATAAAGCTATGAAGACTGAAAAATAATATATGGCTCTTGGAAAGCACGCTGTAAAAAATAAAAAAAATAAAAAAATCTGAATAGGTCACTGCCGAACAAAACACTACCAGTTGCATTTTGGAAACAGATATCTTTATATTCCATTATATTACACACAATATTCATTCTGAACCTCTATTAACTTCTTAGTTGACATAAATGGGAAAATAAATAAAATTTCCCATTTGTAAACGTACCTCAAACCCAGAGATGGCATAAAGTATGCTTATTCCTCCAAATGTGCCAAACATGCCCGCTTACTACAACATAATAGGTTTACCCCATGTGTTATCCCGTCCTACATATGAATCTAGTTATCTATTCCCCAACATCACTGGGCACAAAACCAGCATCAGACATATGTTGTACAATTATTCAATGGTTTTTGGCATAGATCAAAAAAGGTACAGTAGTTATAGACTGAAGGATTTGTTGTATTCTCATTATCGGAAAAGCAGCATTTTGTGATTATATTATGAATATCCACTATTTGTATAATTTTATTGCCAATTCCTTCTGAACTTGTGCTTTGAACAGTAACTAGTTTCTTATGCCCACAAACCATAAGGATTAACAACATCTGTAACAAATGTCTGTTAAATGGATTTTCAAATATGTGGTAGACCAGGGGTGGCCAACCTTACAGACAGAGCCAGAAAAAACTAACAAAATAAAAAAAAAAAAAATGTATGACTACCAGGAGCCACAAGCTATACATTTACACACACGTCATGTATTTTTCGTCCTATAAGATGCACCTAGGTTTTAGCGGAGAAAAATAAGAAAAAAAGTATTTTTCATCTGATCTGAGGCTTTTTTTTTTTTTTCTTCTTATTTTTCATTAGTAGAGAAGAAAAGAAAAAAAATAATTTTTATCAGACCCCCAATGCTCATGCTAATTTTTTTTATCAGATCCCCAATCCTCATCAGAACTCCAAAACAGACCCCCAATGCTCAGATCAGACAACACAAATCAGATTCCTAAGTGTCATTTAAACTGCTGGGGCTCTGATCACAACTGCCATCCAATGAAGAGTTTAGATAGCAGGTAGGAGAAGGGGAGCGGCTGTGGCTACTGCACCACCAATGAATGTAATTAACACGTTTAAAGGGAACCTGGTCATGTGGATATTTGATTATAATCTAATTATATACAATCATTAACTACTAAAAAGTGCCTTAGATGTATTCACTTACTGGTGTGACAGATGGTTACCTCATAATATACACACAAAGATGCCGCATGCTAATGAGCTGATTTGAGTCCAGCGTGATGTCATTGAGTCCAGCGTATTTTTAATTCAGAGCTATAGCCACTCCCCTGCCCACCTGCTGCTGATTCATATGAAAAATAACTGTCATTCAGCAGCAGGTAGGCAGGGAGAGTCAGGAGCTCATGAATATTCAGGACTCATCATTATCAGCTGGAGCTTTTCAATACAAGATGTTGGCAGATTGACTGGATCAATTAAAGAAAGTGACCCAGCATTGTGCTAAGAGAATCAGTCACTTATTTATGTTGCCCTTAGTTAGGACACCATAAAACTGATGACAGGTTCCCTTTAAGTATAGGAGGCAGCAGGTGCCAACGGCTGTATCACATACCTGGCCTCAATAACAGGGCATGCGATCAGCCGAACCACCGAAATTAACTGCACCTGAGGGGTTAATTACTGCGGTTCGGCAGATCGCATGACCTGTTATTGAGGCCGGGTATGTGATACCGGTACCCTCTGCCTCCTATACTTGAATTAATGTGTTTATTACATTCATTGGTGGCGCAGTGCCCCCCCCCCCCCATTATAAATTATAACCATTGGTGGCAGTGCCCCCTCCCCCCCCCCCAAGCATTAGTATCATTGGTGGAAGCACATCACAGTGGAAAGGGAGGGACTCCCTCCTCCTCCACTGTGCTAGTCAAGAGAACATGGTGCGCGCTGGGAGAGGCGCGTGCCATGTTCACTATGAGGCTTCGCAGCTGCTTCCCAGCTCCACCACTAGACCCACAATTGAAGCGGCAAAGAGCCGCGGGTCGGCCACCCCTGTGGTAAGACTAATGTTGGCGCTCATCCAATTTTCCAAGCGGTCTAATTCTATCCTACATTAACTACATAACATCTCTATCAGAATTGTAACATTCTAGAGAATATACAAAAGTTCACAAACTTTTCACAAAACTACCAACAGCTTCCAGTCTTCATTAGTTACTTACTAAAAAGTGGGGGCGTAACAGATGACTATGTAATCAGACTACACAGATGAGTTGTTTGTAGTCCAACCATGGAGCTCACACCAGCTGTATGCAAATAATCTCAAAATAGCCTAGTGTTTTTTACAAAGTTGTTTAAAGGTTTACGATATAGCAGTGAAATATACATTACAAAAGGTATACATAACCTTTTAAAAATGACCTAAACATACAGCATATGAAAGACCTGTTTAACTAGTGTTCTGTGAATGCAATTTATTGAAACATGCTCCTAAATATCTTATCTTGCAAGCTCTACTTGAATCCAATGATTATTAAAAAAATTCCTCTATCCTATCTGTGGCTGAGTGATTAATCAAGTTAAATTTCACTAATTTGCCCTTTAAGATGTGCAACTAAGATGTTTAGTGTGTTCAGTCCATTAGCCCTGAGAAGATTTCCAGTTCAGGCACTGGATATGTGAGACAAATAGGTGTGGAGAAAATGGGGTCCACAGTTTTGGATACCTCCTGGCGCACTAACACGACCTCAAGCAGTTGAAGATGATTCCTTTTATTTAGATATGGATAACAACGAAGGAATCATCTTCAACTGCTTGAGGTCGTGTTAGTGCGCCAGGAGGTATCCAAAACTGTGGACCCCATTTTCTCCACACCCATTTATTGTCTCTCATATCACTACTCTGGATGATTGGCAACGCCACAAGTGAGGAGTGAACGATACTGGCAGCACCGACCATCATCCAAATATACGCCTACACTAGTGTTGTGCCTACGTTTGCACAACACCAAAAGGTGAGCCTAACCATCTTTTTTCAATTAATTGATAAAAACCTACTACCCTATGAGCGCATCTCCCCCTTTTTTGCCACATATGTGGCACTGGATATGTAGGGTGGTAGCTCCTGCTTAGAAGGGGGGCCAAAGCCCTGTGAAATCAGCCATACTATGACTCTGGAAAAAGAAGCCAACCCACAAGCTCTGTTCATTGCATCCAAAGCATCTAAGATACTTCCTGAAGGGAGTGAACTGAACAACTGGAGGAGACTGCATGCTAGAGCGGGAATCCTAAGGAACTTAATTTGGGAACACTGAGGCACTGAAGGCTCCAATGCGCTACTCTCCTCCTGAGACTTTGCTTGTGGGATCACTTACTTGTGCAGAGAGACCGCATCCAGGAAACGGGCATTGGTTACAGGTACTTCAATTCGGAGTGTTGGCAAGGTTCTATACAGACAGATGATTGTGGACAACTGGACTTGCATAAAAGTTGACACCCTCTTATAGAGTGCACAGAATGGACCTCTTTGTAACAGAGTTATGAACACAGAATGCTTTTCTGTACGCCATGTTGACACACTACTTGTGGGAAGCTGGAGATGAAAAAGGTGTCCGAAATGAATATTCTGACTTGAGGATGCCGATACCAAATTTATGAAGCCACAGCAGAATGGCTGTAACTATAGAAACTCAGATTGAGAAGCGGGGATATTGTATTTGGAAAGTTTCAGCCAAATGTACGATCAAGATCAAACACTTAAAAGGGGTTGTTCCACAAAAAAATATTCTACAGTTTTCAAACCAGCACCTGGATCTGAATACTTTTGTAATTGCATGTAAAAAATTTAGCATAGCTACTGAGTTATTCAATAAAATGTATCTGTATAGCGCCACCTGCAGTTTTTTTTCCTTTGATCTGCTAACTGAGGTGGTCGCACATGCCTCCTGAGCTGTGATAGGGAGAGCACAGACACGCCCCCTTAGCTGCAGCAGAAAGGACACTCCCCTTGAGCTTTCAGCTTGATATAAATCTATCAGAGAAATGAATGTGGAGATCTCTGGATCCATGTGAGGTACAGGGCTGGGTCTAGAATTTTTAGGAAGAGATTGTCATGTACTATATGATGTCTGATTTACATTTTTTATACTAGTCATGGGATTACCCCTTTAAGTACAATTTCCACCTCTAGCGGCAAAAACTGCCATTGAGTCTCTCTTCTGTTAAGCTGTAAGAAGTTCCACTAGGTTAGGCTTCAATCACATGGTTGTATGAGATACAGGCCATCAAAATGAAAAATATCACACAACCCCTTTAATGTACACAACAGGAGATCTTCTCAGCATATACCTTAGGCTATGTGATATTAAACCCAACTGACAGAAGAGGACAACTCAGGTACTTTAAAGCGAATGGGTCATCAGAAATTGACCTAAATGTTTAAATCACGTTTGGTTTTAAAGAATTTTTAATTTTCCATGTTAATATATATGTTTAAACAATCCTGCAGTTTTTGCACTGGCTACTAAGGCTAATAGGCATCACTTCTTGGTCTATAGAGAACACTTTACTGCATTTACTTGCTTATCTGTCATTCTAATCCTGCCTGTACCGATATCAACTCTGTATAGATAAGGATCCTCCATTCACAATAGGTGATTGTCGAAGCTTCTCTATTCTTCCCTTGTATAATGACCTCTGTACAGGGCATAGAGCATGCCTAGAAAACGCTCACATGTAAGTCAATAGAGTCCCTTCCTGTCCATTGTGTCTATGGACCATGGGGCTGCCATAAAGCAATTTTCTTAATGCTTTGTAAATGCTGTTAACTGCAGCTCAGGCAAGATGGCAGCCCCCATAATCATGTTCAGGAATTGGAATAAATCTGCAAATCAGAAAATAAAACCAGAATAGGAAAAAAAGAGATATGTGATGCTATCTGGTTTTAACTGGCAGATAAAATAGTTGACAAATTTCCTTTAAAATATATTCACTTCATGAGAAAAAAAATAAACTGTACATACTTTACAATGGTATTAGAAACCTTACAAAGGCTGAAATTTTCTGATCAAAAGTCCCCTCTTATATCAATGCTGAAGGCAATTAAAAAAGGGCACGTTTGCTAATTATAATTGTGTCCAGCGGAAGATGTGGGTTGATTAACTGCGCCAGTAAAAAATGGAAACCCGCCATGTGACAGAGTTAAGGAAACTTGTTTTATGCTGGTCAGCGGGGCATTTGTAAGGGGGGGGGGGGAATACTGATTTAGCGCTCTGTCGAGTTCCTATTTAGCCACACAAAAAGGCGCTAACATGGTCCCTGTAGTTCCCTTTTGTTACTATTATTAGAGAAAACCATTAAAAATAAGCTATCAGCAAAAGGGGAACGATTTAAATTCACAAAACAGCACATTACAAACCAGGCTGACAAACAGGGGAAAACTAATTGTGAAACGCTCGTGATTATTTAGTATTTCAGCATGAGAGGACTCCCACTGACTGCACATTCTCACAAGCACCAGGTACAGCACATATGTGCTGGAATAACAGAGGAATTGAACAAGCTGAGTACTTTTTTTTTAATTACAGCCAATGACATTTTCGCACTCTACCCCACATCTCAAGCCAAAAGCTTGGAGATCAAGTTTCTGAAGACCACTGCTCTTTATGGGTTTAAAGGGCTTCTGTCACCCCACTAAGCTCATTTTTTTTTTTTTTTTGGGTACTTATCCCTATCCTGCGATATAGCTATACATTATTTTATTAATCATTTTCGTTCTGTAGATATGCCAAAAAATTTACTTTTAGAATATACTAATTACCTGTCTACCAGCAAGTAGGGAGTCTACTTGCTGGTAGCAGCCGCAAAAAACCGCCCCTCCTCTTGTTGATTGACAGGGCCAGCCGCGATCTGCTCCTCCGACTGGCCCGGTCAGCATTTCAAAAATCACGCACCTGTGTTCATTCGGCGCAGGCGCTCTGAGATAAGGAGGCTCGCCTCCTCAGCACTCCATCAGTGCGCCTGCGCCGATGACGTCACCGAAAGAGAAGACTTCATCAGCGCAGGCGCACTGAGGGAGTGCTGAGGAGGCGAGCCTCCTTATCTCAGAGCGCCTGCGCCAAATGAACACAGGCACGCGATTTTTGAAATGCTGACCCGGCCGGAGGAGGAGATCGCGGCTGGCCCTGTCAATCAACAAGAGGAGGGGGGCGGTTTTTTGCGGCTGCTACCAGCAAGTAGACGCCCTACTTGCTGGTAAACAGGTAATTAGTATATAATAAAAGTAAATTTTTTGGCATATCTACAGAACGAAAATGATTAATAAAATAATGTATAGCTATATCGCAGGATAGGGATTATAAGTACCCAAAAAAAAAAAAAAAAAAAAATGAGTTTAGTGGGGTGACAGAAGCCCTTAGAGAGACCACTCGTCGCAGCCTCCCTGCTGAAAAGACCCAAACTTTTAAGTTGTATGGGATCCGAAAATTCCTTAAAGCAGCCTTGCGAAATGGCACCTGTGACATAGACAAAACCCATATGAACTAATGAGAACTTTCCACTGTAGCCAAGGAAAACACTATTTTCAGGGCAGAAGATGGATGACCAACATTGGAAGTGGCTACAGGTTAACATGTTTTATAGCAAGAAGCCATTTTGCCAGAAGAATGCCCCCAGTTCAAAATGCCCACAAGTTGCCTTCAAACATTAAAGAAGGACCCCAAGTTTATTTTTATTTTACAATCATATGTTATTAATTCACCACCAGTGTTCTAGCAGTGTCGTTTGTTACACCCTATCTCAGCTACATCCACTTTGAACCTTTTCATTATGGGAACCTTGTCATGGGACCTTAAGTCTGACCTGCAGCCTTGTGCTTTTTCTACGGTGTAAAGAGGAACTCTCCCTGTGGCTGATTTCTTGTGAACTACAGGATGAAAATCACCAATCAAATCCCTCCTGGCAGCTCTCAGGTCCCTCCTCACACTCTGTATATCCCTCTATTCTAGTGAAGACAAAGTCTCTCCTATCTAAAGGACCAAGAGTTCAGATATATTGTAGGTAAGTGTATACAGTGGTTAGCTGCAGTTATATAAACCTGACTCACATTGCCTGTACTATCTGTGTGTGCTGACTCTCCAGTGTAATTCTAGAAGATGTAGTTTCACGCTGTTCCCTCTGCCTCCTGCATGGAAAAGCTGACAGAGGAGAGAGAGATGACAGGGCAGAGAGGCGAGAGAGACTCCCACCAATTAGACAGGCCATCTACAGTATCTCACAAAAGTGAGTACACCCCTCATTTTTGTAAATATTTAATCTTTTCATGGGACAACACTGAAGATATGACACTTTGATACAATGTAAAGTAGTTAGTGTACAGCTTGTGTAACAGTGTAAATTTGGTGTGCCCTCCAAAGACTGCCATTAATGTCTAAACCACTGGCAACAAAAGTGAGTACACCCCTAAGTGAAAATGGCCACATTGTGCCCAAAGTGTCAATATTTAGTGCAGCCACCATGATTTTACAGCACTGCTTTAACTCTCTTGGGCATGGAGTTCACTAGAGCATCACAGATTGTCACTGGAATCCTCTTCTACTCCTCCATGACAACAAAACAGAGCTGGTGGATGTTAGAGACCTTGCGCTTCTCCATGTTCTATTTCAGGATGCCCCACAGATGCTCAATAGGGTTTAGGTCTAGAGACATGCTTGGCCAGTCCACCACCTTTACCCTCAGTTTCTTTAGCAAGGCAGTGGTCGTCTTGGAGGTGTGTTTGGATCGTTATGTTGGAATGCTGTCCTGCAGCCTAGTTTCTAAAGGGAGGCGATCATGCTCTGCTTCAGTATGTCACAGTACATGTTGGCATTCATGGCTCCCTCAATGAACTGTAGCTCCCCACAGCCTGCAGCACTAAGAGCCCAAAACCATGACACTCCCACCACCATGGTTGACTGTAGGCAAGAAAAACTTTTCTTTGTACGGCTCACCTGGTTGCTGCCACACACACTTGACACTATCTGAACCAAGTAAGTTTATCTTGGTCTCATCAGACCACAGGACATGGTTCTAGTAATTCATGTCCTTAGTCTGCTTGTCTTCAGAAAACTGTTTGCGGGCTTTCTTGTGCATCATCTTAAGAGGCTTCCTTCTGGGATGACAGCCATGCAGGCCAATTTGATGCAGTGTGCGGCGTATGGTCTGAGCACTGACACGATGACCCCCACCACTTTAACCTCTGCAGCAATTCTGACAGCACTCCTACATCTATTTTGAACAGACAACCCCTGGATATGACGCTGAGCACGTTCACTCAACTTCTTTGGTCGACCATGGCGAGGCCTGTTCTGAGTAGAACCTGTCTTATTAAACCGCTGTATGGTCTTTGGCCACTCTGTTGCAGCTCAGTTTAAGGAGGTTGGCAATCTTCTTATAGCCTAGGCCAGAGCAACCATTCTTTTTTTCAGATCTCCAGAGAGTTTTGCCATGAGGTGCCATGTTGAATTTCCAATGACCAGTATGAGAGCGTGAGTGATCACACCAAATTTAACACACCTGCTCCCCATTCACACCTGAGATGAAAATGGAGGGGGAGGTAAAATGGCTAATTGGGCACAATTTGTCCATTTTCACTTAGGAGTGTACTCACTTTTGTCGCCAGCAGTTTAGACATTAATGGCTGTGTGTTGAGTTATTTTGAGGGCACACAACTGTTATACAAGCTGTACACAGACTACCTTACATTGTATCAAAGAGTTATATCTTCAGTGTTGTCCCATGAAAAGATATAATAAAATATTTACAAAAATGTGAGGGGTGTACACACTTTTGTGAGATACTGTATATGGCAATCTTGTTATAGTACTGTAAGTGTATACATTTCCAGAGAACATATTTCATAGTGGAAAAATGTGTGCCAAATCTGTGCTAAAATGTGCAAGAGATACATGTCGGTTTGTAGTGGATTTCACAATTAATTGACATGTTGCATATCCATATCAATACATATCATACATAGGTTAACCGCTGCAGCACGTGGATGAGATTTTACTTTGCTGCTACTGTAAACTCTGTGGATTTTTCACCTGCAATTCTATGGTGAAATGTCCACAGTGTCTCAGCCCTATGGGAACATACCCAGTCTATGCCTGTAAGCTCACACTTCAGAACTGTAGTCACACACCACATTTACACCCGCATTACGGACAATCCTAGTAGTATTCCCTTCATATAGGCTGTAATATGCATGAGAAAACAAGACAGCGTTTATTGTATAAGAAGTCTGGTCTGTTCTACATGGGAGAAAGTCAATTTAGTAAGGATTTAAATACAGCTTGTAAGCTTTCCTAACCTGATTATGACATCACTGTTTCCACGCTGCTTAATACCTTATCTGTCAAACACGGACGCTCCCAGATAGAACTAAACTGCCATGTGGACAGTTTTAAAGCATAAACAGCATGAACAAACAGGAAAGCTTTGCAAGGTCAGGGGAGGGGAATCTGTTGAGAGAAGGGGCACTTCCTTCCTCCTACAAAAATCAGCCTTCAAGGCACTTCATACAGGACTGAAGACAAAACTTATAGTGACCCTACAAATTAAAGCCTTGCTGTAGTCTATGTGGAATTCATTCAGCAGTCCATAAAGCTCTAAGGGCTGTATTAAACTGGCCGATGGTCGGCCACATTATCGTTAACGATTGTTCGTAGGAGTGCTCATTAGCGCTGATCTACCTGTGTAAAAGTGCCACCGATTACCCACCAAACAAGCAATCAAGATTTATAAGCACGCTGTATGTAATGGATCCTGTATGTAATACAGTCCTAACACAAGACCATAGCCTTACATTTATGAGAGGCCTGTGATATCACAGAAATAAACTGTACTGTTCTGCTTCACACGCATCCAGATAGGACTCACTAGAGAACACCGAATTAAAACCTAATAGTCTCTGCTTCCATACGTGTCAAAAAAGGCTGGGATGCCAAAACTTTGTTTTTACTAATACCCTATACTGTTTTGATTTTCTGACTGGGGGCATGGCCAGCCATGGAGGAGTGAGGACGTGCTCTGAGTGAGCTCCACTGCATCCCTGATATTCTCAAGTGCCTACCTGCTGCTGATCATGGGGAAAACAGCAAAAAAAAGGGTCGAGCGCGCCCACCTGCTCCCCTGGCCTTCTCAAAAGGTGACCTGGACTCTAATTTCACAAGGCAGTCCGTCCCAACAGATGACACCCGGTCTGGCTGTGCGCACAGCTCACAAAATGGCGGTAGCGCTTCCACCACAAGGCGCGCTGCATCTCCTCCTCAGTTAGAGGCCTCACACCTACAGCTGAGGGGACGCCGCTCCCAATCCGTCCCCTCTCTGCTCCTACACGAGAGCCCCACACTGCTAGGTACTTAGCCGCCGACACCGATACCTTTGGGAGTCGTGGGCCACCGCCAGCAAAGTGGACCACTGCACATGCTGCTGCAGGCGATTTATATAGCTGTGGCCTCTGCCTCACCGGCCCATACGGACGCTCCCGCCTCAGACACCGGGCGCATGGAGTCGCCTGGACTACCGCAAGTGTCCTCCCTTTCAGCATCCCCTTCAGCCGCTTTGCCCTCTGTTATTCCCCATAGCAGCCCAAACTTCACCCTGAGGCCCACTGCCAGCCCCTTCTGGCCACAGGGAACCCTCCATACTTCACTGGGCTCCACTCCCTCACAATTGCAAGCCCCTAAGTACAAGTCTCTGGGCCTGCGGGGAGATCCACGCACAGGGATCAATACCACCCAGCTGCAGCAGAACCCGGACCCCATCAGTGACACCCATCTTCCTGTGACACGGGAAAGGGCCCCCCTCTCTCCACCTCCCTAACCTGGTCCTTCCCTAGGGGCCTCATCCCATTGGGTCATCATGGGACAGATCTCATCCACTGGCACCTGGGCATGTAACAACTGTCCCCTTGTCTGGCCCGAGGGTCCCACTCCTTTCAGTCTCCACTTCCTCTTCTGACACGCCAACCAGTCACTGGTCCTACGCAGTCCGCGAATGACGAGGACTCTATACTATGGTGGATTTACATGCTCTTATTTGCCCTTTACACTCGAAAGAAGATCTATCCAGTTTTGCGGCTAATATTTTGCAAGAATGTAAGCAGGAAGTCTCTCCGCACGGACCTATCCATCCTCACTAAAAGTGTGGACTATCACACAGGACCATACGGCACTAGAGGCAGATGTTAAGGCCCTACAAACTGTGGCTCAATCTCAGGAGGCTCATATCTATGCCCTTCAACACCACTTGGACGATGTGGGAAAATGGCGGACATCGCAACAATCTCCGTATAAGGGGCCTCCCGGAATCAGTCTCTACTGCCCACTATTGTGGGAATATTCAATGGTATTCTGGAGCATCCCCATGCAACCCCCCTAGAGATTGACAGGGTACACAGAGCGCTACAGCCTCCAACCCCCAACGGTTCCGGACCGAGAGACGTGATCTGGCAGATCCATTTCTACACTATCAATCAATATTCAACTACCAGCAATCTTCTCTGTCCTTTAAAGGGACTCCCATTATGTTACTACAGGACTTCTCACGCTATACTCTTGCCCAGCAGGGTGCTCTGAGGCTTCTCCTCAGGGCTAGGACAAGGTCCACCACCAACAGAGGCTGAGCTGCCCAAGTGTGCCCCCCCCCCCCTGCCCGCAACTTGTGGCGCGGCAGCAGCGGGCGCGGCAGCAGCAGCGACGTGGTCAGTGGCCTGCCTGCCGCCCAGAGGCTGGGGAGCTGGCCTGCGCCCTGAGGCTGGAGCCTCCCCAGCCTCTGTGTTGGCCCAGCCCTGCTTCTCCTGAACCTTCTCCGGGGTAGAGGAATCCCATATCGTTAGGGATTCCCTTTTGCTCTAATTTGTGGTCATAAGGGACACGCCGCTACTCTACATTGTCTAGCTGATCTCCCATGTTTCCTCCAAAGCCTTGACCTGCCCCCCAGTGAAGCTGGGCCCATGTCCTTTGATACTTCCACCTGCTTCTCCATCTCAGGCTTCGCGGAGTGGGGATCCTGGACTGCCCTCCCGGCCATCACGAGGACGACGTCCAACTGGCCCGCTGCGGAACTCACAATCAGCACCCTTAACCTGAGGACTTCCTGTTGGAGTCTGGCATAACTCCTATCTTTCCATAACATATTTTCCCTTCTGGGTTTGTTTATTTTCTCTATTTAGCAGGTGACTTCTCTTCATTACTTGTACTTAAAGGGATAGTGGTGGACTCTTCTCCCTGACTGCTACCTTTCCCACGTAGTGTGAGACACTCCCTTGGGAATATCTATCCCTGGTGACTCTTTTGACCTATTAGTCCATTTCTAGTATATTATTGTTACAGCTCAATAGATTTGTTTTGCTGTTACCAGTTTTGTAGCTCTAACTTATTTTCCGATTGTAGATTTTTTTTTTATTCTCTTTTCTGTAGACTATTATGAGGACAGCCATCTGCTTTAGATATGCTTTACAGCAGCCACACAGGACAGATGAATAAATAGCTGGCTTCTATGAGAGTGTTCTGTGACCTGTTCTGAGGAAGACCATAGCAGAGGTCATAGGGCATAGAGGGGGAGCAAGTGAGCTGTGACCATCACCTATTGGGAATGGTGTGACCCTGTGTTATCCATTGTTATAATCCTCTCAGCGATGATAATGAGATGACAGCTGAGAAAGAATCTGCACGAAACAGAAGTGTCAGTCAGGCAATTAGATTGGCCAGAGTAAAGATGGCAATATTTTTACAGACACACTACCATCCCGTTTCCAACTGCACATTCGACATCTGCGCAGTACAAACTATTCTTGCCTTCAGTGTCCCATCCTTAGAGCGCAGCTGCAGGATGGGAGCATGCGGTGGCGGTAACATTGGGGAACCTATACAGCCATTTGCTATGTTACGGGGTCAGTGCTTAAGAAACGGTGCACAGGCACTGTTTACAGGAGCAGGTACCCGGGCCTAAACTAGTAGCAAAGAGACAACATGAAAACCAGTGAGTAAACTAAAAATATTGCAAACGAGCCAACCCCTTTATGGAAACAGTCAGGGAGGTCTGGCACTACTGGAAAACACTGTCTGTGGACTACAAGACACTTTTTAGCAATAATTTGTCTCGACTTTGCTCAACTTGTCCCAGTCTACAGAACAAAGCTGACAGGTGAGCTGCATAAACAAAGTACCAGGCTAATTGGAATTAACTGAAAAACAGTTCTTTTTAATTACATATTACATTTGCATTGTGTAATAGACTGTGCTATGGTCCCTCTCAGAAAGGATACCTATATTTTAGCCAATGGTGCAATTGAGACTCCTTTAGCTAATGCAAAGATTATTATTTTTTACATTATATTATTACATATAGAAATCTATACACAAAATTTGGAAAGGGAAAGGCACCTAAGGGAAATCAATGTTTCGCAACCAAATTCTTTATTTAATTGTAATTTGATTGTGAAACTTCAGAATCCTGTTTTGGCTCATGTTTCACATTTCTCTGAATAGCTTTTGTAATTTACATTTTCTTTTTTTTAATCTTTAGCTAACAGTACCAAATGCTAAAAAGACTAAGGGTTTGTTCACAAAGCAGAATTTGCAGTCAGAATTTTGGCCCGACCACCACACCAAAATTCTGGTGTAGGGTGTCCACTCGCAGTTAGCTCCATACAACAAAAGTGAACAACTGCGACAGAAACTGTACCGATTTCTGACGTATGCGCCACATGTGATATACGCTGCAGATTTTCTGGTGTCAAATTACGACCTGAAAATCTGTAGTATTGTAGAGCAGCTGAACCATGTGTTGTGTAAAAAAATAAAATAATAAAATCTGCAGCATAAATTGACCTGCAGTGCGAATTTTAAATCTGGAGTATATCAAATTACACAGTAAATTTCCACCGTAGATTTCACCCTTTGCAGAGCACAGTGTTAAACCCAAGCTTCAAAATAAAGTCTTGCATAACAGCAACTGCTGCTGTACCCTAAGAAAGTAGCTTCAGACATTTTCATTGGTCTGCAGAGCACAAAATGCTCCATAGACAAAACATGCATTTTATCACGTAGCATGCGACACTCCTAGCTAGAAGCAAAAATCCTGCCATCCTGACAATCTCCTGGTTTTTCAGCTTCACTCACTATTGCTCCATGTAAATGACCACTGAAGGGGTTGGCCCACAAATGGATATTAAAGGGGTTACCTGATTTCTGAAACATCCCCCCATGTGCCAAGCCCCTCACAGGTAACATACTTACCCCGCTCCGCTGCTGGGCCTCGCACCGCCACTGCTTCTCCCTGCACACGGATGAACCACGGGTGATAGCGTTAAATTTACAATGTTAAAACATGAATACTTTATTTTGGAATCTTTTTTTTATTTTTTTAAATGCTCCTGTGTGTAGATATTACAGTTCCGTGTTCTTTTTGATTACCACTGAAGGCAATTTAAATTCCTGCTCATTCATAGCTGTCAGTCACTGATAGAACAGCCGGACTTCAAAGCCCAGAATGCCCTGGCTGCCATGATAATCTCCCTGCTGCTGTGTGTACTATGCACAGGGCAGTAGGGAGAGTGGGAGATCCTATTCACCCTAATAGAGCTCTATTAAAAGATTAAAAGATCCCAGGTTCTTGCCCCTAAGGGGGTTATTAGTTAGTAAGGCTACTTTCACACTAGCGGCAGGACGGATCCGACAGGCTGTTTACCCTGTCGGATCCGACAGGCTGTTTACCCTGTCGGATCCGTCCTTCCGCTATTTCGCCGTGCCACCAGACTTCCTGCTCCGTCCCCATTGACTAATGGGGGGCGGAGCTCCAGCACAGCACGACGAGAGGCCGCCGAACTAAAAGTACTAAGTCTGACTTTTTTGTCCGGCTCCACCCCCGGCACAGCGAAATAGCGGCAGGACGGATCCGACAGGGTGAACAGCCTGTCGGATCCATCCTGCCGCTAGTGTGAAAGTACCCCAAGTAAAAAAAAGAGTAAAAAAAAGGTTTTAATTACTAAAAGTTTAAATCACCCCCTTTCCCAATTTTACATATAAAATATATAAACAATAAAAAAATAAAACATTTCATATCGCCACGCCCAAAAAAAGTGCGAACTATTAAAATATTCAATATTTGCCTTTTTTTGTCACCTTGTCCTCCCAAAAAATAGGATAGGCCTGTTGTCCAGATGTTCCATAAAATGCGGAATGCACGCAGCTTTTTTGGTGTTTTTTTTTATCATCATCAAGTATCGCAATACTTTTTTAGGGTATCAAAATCTAATCAAAATTTTGGTATTGTGAAAACCCTAGGGAAGGCATGTCTTAAAAAAAATTATACCGTAATTATATGTATTTAAAATTTGGTGACTAAAATTTTTATTTGGCGACTAAATTTTTCAGGTTAGGAGCCAATGGCTCTTTGATATTTTTGTTAGTCTGGAGCGCTGCAAGTTATGTTGAACCTTTTTCCCATAAAACTATATATCAATCTGCTTAGCTCCTTCTGCTGCTTTAATAAATACTGCTTGCAGCTCAAATACCATGTTAAATAGGAGAGGTTCCCCTTAAGGGCAACTTTATATATGGTTGCTTTAAATCTAAAACATGACCGTATTACTCATTAATGTAAATTCTCTTTCTTAATTATTTACAATCTGTTTTAATGTTACACTATTATGTAAATAATATTTTAATACTGATATATGAGTGGTATTTATATGGCAATACTTTGGCTATATCTGGTCATCATTAAAAATTGATGTTTTAGATTTAAAGCAAACATATATAAAGTTTTTATTACATACAATGATATATCGCACTGATTGGAATGTCTGGGCAAAAAAACGCATATGCTCCCGAAAAAAACCGCATGAAAACCGCAAGGGGAAATGTAAAGAAAACGCACTATAGGACTATTCCTCTGTTAATGGAAAACAGCTTGAATAACAGGTGCTGGTGATCTTGACTTAATTAATCAAAGAGAGTATAAAAATGGAGGCTAGGCGGGCAAACACTTGACCACTGAGGAAGGGAGAGTGAATCTACCCGAAACGCGTTTGGTGAAACAAGTGGATGTACCTGCACTGAAAGTCCTCCTATCTACTGTATGGCCATACAGAAAATTCTTAAAGAAAAGAAACAAATATCACTTTCCTGAAACGCTGTACCGAAGGAATTTGCGGTAAAGAGTTTGAACTCCCGCGATCTTTGGAACTCCCGCGAGATCTAAACTTGCTTGGTCTAAGGAGACAAGGAGTATGCCGGCTAATACCTAAAGCTCCGTACAAAGCGATCGGGAGACAACGGGCACCATACGGTAAGCCGAATATTAACAAAGATTTCACCTTTAGTCTTAAAAGGAGATGTAAGGAGAGACTCTAAGCACATTACTACCTGAGTTTATCGGATGATAAATTGCGCTCTCATTAAAAGTGCACTATCGGCACCTGAAGTGACATTCACGTTCTCATTCTGGGACAGAACTACAAAGGAAATTCTTTTTTTCCTTTTACATTTTTGAAACTGCAGTATACATCCGTAGCGATATATAAAATCCAGATGTATAACCATTATATTTTTTTACAAGATATCCTGATTGTTTTATTTTATTATATGCTAATGTATACGAATGTTATATTATTTTTATTGTTTTAGATATTTTATGGGGGATTAATAAGTTTTCTGCATACTTCAATCTGGGACCAAGTGTATGAGTGCTCGCCCATCTTTTTTCTTTTACATGACCGTATGCCCTCCGAGACATACGGTCCATATGCCCCTGAGCGGCACACATCGTGCGCACGGGAGTGCACAGAATCATAGGTTACTATGCTGCTGTGCGCATCGGGCTGCCTGTGGGGCTATTGTCCCGCACTCATAATATCATATGAGTGCAGGACAATAGTCTAACAATGACTATCCTTGTCCATAAAACTGAGAATAGGACATGTTCTCTTATTTGCAGGGTTATGGAACGGACATATGATGTGGACAGCACGCGGTGCAAAAAAAATGTGGATGAGATATGGACCAAAAATACGTTTGTGTGAATGCGGCCTAAGCCTAAGTGTCTTATTGATGGAGGTATCTACGGTGACTGCTAAAGGATTGCAACCCCGAGGTGTGATGTGTATGGCTACCTGGCAGAGTAAAGAGCAGAGGTGGTGTGTGCGCATCAAAATAAGATATGGTCTGCTTACTTGGGGTTGAGCTCTACCAATATACAAAAATTTAAAAGGCAATGTTAAAATGAAGTGTGCAAAGCTTTATTTCAGAGTACAGAAGCATAAAACAGCAATATACTGCACAAAATCATGAACAACTAAAATGCAAAATGAGAAAAAAAATGCTACAGCTCAGTTAAACAGTGTTTTAGAGGTCTACACAAATGAAATAATGGAGGAAGTGTTAGAGATAACTAAAGTGTGAAAAGATCGACAAGTCACCAGTCAGCCACAACTGTCATGTGCTGGTGTCTGTATTGTCAGCCTGCCTTCTGAAACAGGTTCTTCTACAAGTATATGGAATCTGGAGATTCAGGAAAAACAAGTGAATGGACCACTGGAGACTACACATTACCCAGATTGTGCCTCTTCACCCCGTAATAGGTTTTACTGGTAAGACAATACATCTTTGTTACAAATGATTACATGTAGCTCAGTTTCAGAATCCGACACCTGTACAATTTTTTTTAACCAAATTTTGAAATCTTACACGTATTGAGGGCACACCCAGTGAAATGAATGGGTTGTATCTGAGATTAGAACATGGCAGACACAGAGCCACATTTGTCCATGCCTGAGAGTGGCATTTAGGTGAATGGAGCCGAGCTGCACTATCAGACGTAGCCTATGGACAAGAGTGGAACGAGTTCTGGAAGACAGCAGCCATGTTCTTCTAACCTAATACACTTCTGAGCTTATACACAAGGACTGAAGAGTATTGTTAAGTTTTTGGCTGGAGAGACCCTGCTAAATATTAAATTGACCTATTGATACAAAGCAATTATTCGCAGAATGTGAAAATAATAATAATCAAACCCAAGTGTAGGCAGTAACAGGGAGGACGTTTATCACGTAGGATGTGACATCACTCATAGCTACAAGCAAAAATCCTGCAATCCTGACAACTTCCTAATCTTTCAGCGTTTACTCACTATTGTTCCATGTAAATGGCCACTGAAGAGGTTGGGCCACATAGGAATACTCATTTACAATGTTAGATCATGCAAAAAAAAATTCAGCTGGATTTTTTTTTTTTAAATGCTCCTGTGTCTAGATATTACAGTTCTATATTTAATATGGCGTCCCCTAGTGTTCTTTCGACTACCACTGATGGTCACGCTCAGTCTGACCAACTGGATCCTCTCAAACGGCTGCTGCGGTAATAAACCAATAAGCGCTGGTGCGGGCTTATATCAAACAAGAAACTGGTGGCAGTCTTTCCGGGCTGAGAACGCGCTGTTTCACTGGGGCAGTGAAAAGGTTCTCTCAGCTTGTTGCCTCTCTGTACTCATGTGGACAGGAGGAGTCTGAAAACTGTACCAAGCTGACCTTACCCGCTCCTCCAGGAGGGCATAACATCACGCCTTGGTAACCAGTGACCATACTGTATCTCGTGAACGCGACGTAGTTGACGTCCGGCGTCAGTCTGGGCACGAGGGGTGGTATCCCTCACACCTGGTACACCCCATTTTACTGCTACTGTGTTTTACCTATCTGACCAGTATATCCTGTGTTTGATTGACCAGTGACACAATAGGTTTTCATTCTATGGCTATATACCTATGAAATAATTTATTACCACTACTCCTTGTTTAGAGGTTTGCTTGTTAGGGCCCTTTCACACTTGCGTTGTCCGGATCCGGAAAAACTCCATTTGCCGGAATTACACGACGGATCCGGAAAAACGCAAGTGAACTGAAAGCATTTGAAGACGGATCCGTCTTCAAAATGCGTTCAGTGTTACTATGGCAGCCAGGACGCTATTAAAGTCCTGGTTGCCATAGTAGTAGTGGGGAGCGGGGGAGCAGTATACTTACCGTCCGTGCGGCTCCCGGGGCGCTCCAGAATGACGTCAGAGCACCCCATGCGCATGGATGACGTGTCCATGCGATCACGTCATCCATGCGCGTGGGGCGCCCTGACGTCACTCTGGAGCGCCCTGGGAGCCGCACGGACGGTAAGTATACTGCTCCCCCGCTCCGCACTACACTTTACCATGGCAAACAGGACTTTAGCGTCTTGGCAGCCATGGTAACCATTCAGAAAAAGCTAAACGTCGGATCCGGCAATGCGCCGAAACGACGTTTAGCTTAAGGCCGGATCCGGATTAATGCCTTTCAATGGGCATTAATTCCGGATCAGTCGATGCGGCAAGTGTTCAGGATTTTTGGCCGGAGCAAAAAGCGCAGCATGCTGCGGTATTTTCTCCGGCCAAAAAACGTTTCGGTCCGGAACTGAAGACATCCTGAACAGATTTCACTCCATTCAGAATGCATGGGGATAATCCTGATCAGGATTCTTCCGGCATAGAGCCCCGACGACGGAACTCTATGCCGGAAGACAAGAACGCAGGTGTGAAAGAGCCCTTACTTGGTATTTTTGAACTTCTATGTGTGGCTTTAATTATTCTTTGGTTTTCTGATATGATCCCACACATGCTATGTTATATTGTGTATCTGTGGATATCACTCATCCATGGCAACAGTTCACCGATCAATCAAAAAACTAGCAAACGCTTGCTTTTGGGCTGATCACCTCTTTCATGTGATGATAAAAATGATTACTTTAAAGCAGCACTAAAACAGTGCATTAGACTCATCTACTGGCATCAAACAGATCGAGAGAGAAGATCAAGGTTGACTGCATTGCTGCCTTCATGTAGATGCATTTGATGCTGGTAAAGTTCTTCAAGGCAAAATCTTTCCAGCTGATACAGAATTAACCCAACAATCAGCTTTGTAGGAAAAACAGGTAAAACATTTCCGAGATCCTCAAGTCAATCCTTTATCGCCTGCAGATCCTTATTGTTACAAGTGAATTGGCAAGAAATGTATGTGTAGCATGCTTACACGTAGACTGTCTGCCGCTGATTCCTTATGCATGTGAATAATATGACAGGATCATTAGGTAAAGATTTTAACAGTAAGATGTCTTAAGGATGTGTGGGAGAAGAAACGGCACCAAATAGAAAGCCTCAGCTAATGCCCATCTTGGCAGTGCTAATGTTATTACATAATCAGGGCTCATCAGAAGGCACAAATTATTTGCTGGTACGAGAATCAGCCCATTTTATCCAAGCATGCTCAATGCTAAAAAACTCTGATTCTTCTCTGCAAAGTCATTTACTAGGCAACTCATTTCGGCAGTGACAATACTGTTAAAGGGAACCTGTCTGCGCTCATGACAGGTCTGTTCTAGTGAATACCATAGGCTACTTTCACACCTGCCTTAGGTGCGGATCCGTCTGGTATCTGCACAGACGGATCCGCACCTATAAATGCAAACAATGGTATCCGTTCCATACAGATTCATCTGCATAACTTAGTAAAAAAAAGTCTAAGTCAAACGGATCCTGACTTACATTGAAAGTCAATGGGGGACGGATCCGTTTACAATTGCACCAATATTGTGTCAATGTAAACGGATCTGTTTCCATTGACTTACATTGTAAGTCAGGATGGATCTGTTTGGCTCCGCACCACCAGGCGGACACCAAAACGCTGCAAGCAGTGTTTTGGTGTCCGCCTCCAGAGCGGAATGGAGGCGGAACGGAGCCAAACTGATGTATTCTGAATGGATCCGCATCCATTCAGAATGCATTGGGGCCGCATGGGAGAGCCTTGAAATGGATCTCACAGGCGGACCCAGAAACGGCAGTGTGAAAGTAGCCTTAAATATTCATGAAATAATTATGGATAAAATCAAATAAATAAAACACACACCTGTGTTGTGGTGAACTCTTATCCCTCCTTGAAATATGCAAATTAAGCTGAAACTCTGTTATCACCCTCTTTGTCAATGAGATGTGCTCCTAGGCAGTGCTGATTAGATAGTGTCAGCATGTGGACATGACATAACCCATTAATAAGGTGAATGGACAACATCGAGTTGCAAGTTGTTTATACATTTCCAGGAGGAATAGCAAAGGAACAACACAGTTATATGAAAAGGTGCACCAGAAGAATACAAGCATTTACTGAAACAGAAATCGGGAGAGATGACAGGTCCTCTTTCAGCACAGCCATCTTCTATCACTGTACACAAGGGACACGTCACATAGGGCTATTTTATTTTTTCAAACAATATTCAAAAAATACTATTTTTTATGAATACTTTGCAGTTTCTTTTTTTTCATTTAGTGAAATACAAAATGAAAATTAAATATAAATACATCTGTAGCAGTCAATACAAACGATAAGACCTAATACAGATAAGTAATCCACTGTAAGTATATGGCTGCTATAAGGGGAAGATGCTATCCGCAAGAATGACATTAAGCGTAGAATTGGGATAACGGTATGACCGTTTTATTTTTCCCTTGATAGGCTTAGATAACATTCACAGAAGAGCACTGAACTTATCAGTATAATGTGCGCTGATCTAATCGAGTCACTACATGGGGGCTAACAGATCCAAAGAGGAAGGATGAGAGTACATAACTTCAAAAAGTGATATCCAGAAAACTATTAATAAAAAAATAAATATATATTATAAATCACATATAGGTTGGTAATATGAGATTTAAAAAATAATGGTGCCTATTTAAACCAGAGACGACTTCTAGCTTTCCAGCAAATACATTGATTAAATTAGATTTATCATAGGTAGTGTGGTAATGTGAACAGAATATATGGTAAAGTCCTGGAAGGGGCGTATATCTCACCCAGGTTCCTCAACTGGGTGAGGTAAGCAAGATCCAGGATGGTGCTGGCTTCAGCAAACATAGTTTTCTTTAGTTATTCATGGGCTGGATTTTATTAGACTGGGGAAGGAAGGTTTGGTAGTGGGACCTCCCCAGTCCACCCCATTCCAGGGAGTGTTTTCCCCTAGCCTGAGAGATCTCCAGCTGTAGTCATCTGGGATCGTTAAGGGGAAATAAAACAGGTACCAGGCTCTCAGTCTGGGGAGTGATGTCTGCAGACAAGTCCAGGAGGTCCTGATGCTCAGTGTGACCTGTGTTTAGTAGGTGAGCCAGATACTGACCTGTATTAGTCAGTGCTCAGACTAACAGGGTTTTGTTGTTTTTGCCTGAAATGTAAAGGCTATTTATTTTGCTGTTTGTACCACAATAAAGTTGAACCTTATTTGAACTTTATCCTGTTGTCTGCACAAGAATCTGTCATCACCGCCCTGCTTGAGAGAGCAATCCTTGACAGAGTAGATAGATGATATAGACATAGATATATTTTTTTTACATACACACACAGTATATATGAAAAAGATATGAAAAATATGTCATTCAGTACAATAAAAAGTTTATGTATACCAAGAAAAGACCGTTTGACGCTACAGGCTCAAAGCCTAGATAGAGCGATATAGTTCTGATTTGGATAGAATTATGCGTACAACAGAAGGCCTTTTTAGAAATGAATTCTGGTAGGTCTCCTTTAAGATGTTCATGTATCAGTCTTACTGTGGTTGAGGACTAATTACTGTGGGTAGGCAGATGATCAACAAGGAAAACAATGAAGTTCCAGCTGGCACTGCGCCACATGCCATTTACTCAGTAGTAATAAGTACTCAGCCAGCACAAGATATGCGTTTTTTGTGTAATGCCTGCATCCTACAATCAGGTCTACTTTATAAGAGCTTGTCCAACCATGTGGGTGGACCATTGGGACCCCGAATGAATGCAGTGATTGTCACTCATGGGACTGATTGAGATAGCTAAAATAGCTGCAGATTTTAACAGGAACAGCTGTACCTGTAATGTGTATGATGGCACCCTGACTTGTTCCTCATGGCAAATGGCTAACTATCTACAACTAAACGTAAAGAAAACTAAGGAGTTGGTGGTGATTTATAGCAGGAGAAAGATCGAATATTTACCCGTCACTATTGAGGGTCAGGAAGTGGAGCAGGTAGAGAGTTACAAATATTCGGGGGTCCACTCTGGCAGCAAACTAGACTGGATGGGCAATACGGAGAGGGTTCACAAAAAGGGGTGAGCAGACTGTACTTCCTACGGAAACTAAGGTCATTTCATGTGTGAAGAAAAAAGTTAGAAATGTTCTACCAGTTTCTGGGGGGGGAGGCAAGTGCCATCTTTTTTTGCAATCATATGCTGGGGAAGTAGTGTGTGGGTGGCTGACGCTAATAAGCTCATCAGGAAGGCAAGCTCAGTAGTTGGTTGCCATCTTGACACTTGAGGAGGTAGTGGAGGAAAGAATTTGAAATAAGTGTATGGCGATTATGAAGAACAATGCTCACCCATTATATGAGCTATTTATGAGGCAGAGGAGTCTTATCCTACTAAGGTGTAAAAAAGAAAGACACAGGAAATCGTTCGTGCCGACTGCTACGGAAATGTATAACTACCCAGGTGTGAAATCCTTCAAGTGACTGTTGTATTACTGCTGTACCAATGGTGTATTGTAATATATGGGATTATACTGTGACCCATGTCTATGTTGTGCTGCTGTGATACACTATTGATCACGAGGGAAATTTCAGTATCGTATCGTAAAGACGGAAAGGTCTTGATCGATGTCAAGATGCTGGATCCATTGTCCTTATTGGATATACTGTAAACCTCTTCTAGAAGTATCTGGAATGTCCCTCCTCCATAGTATATGTGTGGAGGTGCTGGCTAAAATGTCCCTCCACCTTAAAGGGGTTGTGCAGGTAGTATATATTGATGACCTATCCTCAGGGAGATGACGTGTAGTGTAATGGAGAGGAAGCGGTGCTCGCACAGAGCGTCACCTCTCTCCAGATCAGCGGGGGTGCCAGGTGTCAGACTCTACCCGATCAGATATTGATGACCTATCCTGAGGATAGGTCATCAACATATACTGCCTGCAAAACCCCTTTAACTCCGACAGCTCTAGGTCATCACACAAATGGCTGGTTACATACTTTTCATCACAGAAAACAAATTATGCAGCAACTTTACAGCTACATTCACACAGCAGTGAAAAGCAGCTGTTTTTTTTTCTAACAGCCCGTCACAACAACCATTGTAAGAACAATTGCAGTCTATGGGGTTATTCACATGGTTGATACTTTGTCAGTTTTAACTAAGCGACAGCTCCCATACAATTGAAGGGGCCGTTTTAACAGGCATTTTGTCAGAAAAATATCAGTGCGAAAAAAATAACAAAAAAATAACGATTTAGCTAACAACCATCGTGTGAATGTAGACTTACATTCTCCGTAACTACAGTGTACATCTGTGAGCTGCCGGAAGTCTGCCTGGCCCCATTCACTATAACAGGGAGAGGCGTAGATCCGGCCGTAGCACGTCAAACATGCAAAGAGGTGGCCGGACAAATAACACTGCAAGTAATCGGAGCAGAAATCAACCTGGGGCGGGGCATGCCAGGAGTTTTACCCATAATCAGGATAGGTCATCAGGATGGGTCATCAGCATCTGATCGGTGGGGGTCCGACACCTGGGACCCCACTGATCAGCTGATTGAGAAAGCTCACCACAGCCTTCTCTCTGCTCACCAGGCACAGGTCTGTCCATAGTATAGTGGCTGTGCTTGGTATAGCGCTCTTAAATGGGTGGAGCTGCACCTAGGTCATGTGACTTGTCACTGGCCTAGGAGAAGCTACCGCGAGCGATGCTGCCTTATGAAACAGCTGTTTGACGGAGGTCCCGGGTGCTGGATCCCCACTAAGAGGATAGGTCGTCATTAAAAAAAAATACTAAAAAAATTAATAAAATCTTGGAAAACCCCTTTAAATCAACTGTCTACTAATTTATATTGCGGATTTTCTCACTCTTTATAATGTATCGTGTGACATCTGTGGCAAGTCCACATGTAAAATATGGAGACATTGCCACCAATTCAACAAAGAATCAAAATAAATATTTTCCACTGCAAACTGTCTCACGTGGCCATATCCTTAGGGCACATTCACATGGGACAGATCACAGAAAGTTTTACAAACATTCCAGAAATCTGTACTTAGTGTGGAAATGACCCCATTCAGATATATGGAGCAGATTATTAGTGACAAACGTGAGCATGAAGAGCAAGGCCTGGCGCCCCCGCTTCATAAAAAGACACAAGCGGAAATTAGTTAGGCTACTTTCACACTCGCGTTTTGTGCGGATCAGTCATGGACGGATGCGTTCAGAATACAAATGTCTGCATACGTTCAGAACGGATCTGTTTGTATTATCTTTAAAATAGCCAAGACGGATCAGTCTTGAACACCACTGAAAATCAATGGAGGACGGATCCGCTTTCTATTGTGCCAGATTGTGTCATAGAAAAACGGATCCGTCCCCATTGACTTACATTGTGTGTCAGAACGGATCCTCCAGAGCGGAATGGAGACAAACTGATGCATTCTGAGCGGATCCTTTTCCATTCAGAATGCATTAGGGCAAAACTGATCCGTTTTGGACCGCTTGTGAGAGCCCTGAACGGACCTCACAAACGGAAACCAAAACGCCAGTGTGAAAGTAGCCTGACTGGACATATGTTTGATACCTGCAATAACAGAATTGTATGACAGGGTTGTAAACTGCACAGGGACAAAATGTAAAATAAAGACAAAGTGGACAAGAGGAAACCTAACAGGAAAGCTGGAAACTGACAGATGAACAGGAAACGAAAGGACTAGAGATAAATTACAGGAAGCTGCGAACGCCAAATGGAACATGTCTACAATACACTCTGGACAAGAGAGAAGCAGCTCATCCTGAGAGTGAAAGCAATTGTGAAGATGTAGGGGCTGATGGGCTGTCAGCACGTCACCGTAGGAAATCATGGACATTACTGCACAGCACTGATGGCCCAGGGGGCGCCTGTGTGTGGTGGGGCGGTTTTCAACAACACTAAAATGGCAGGATGTGGTCTGTGCCTGTCATAACATGGATTTGCTGGAGATCAAATGTCACATTTCCATTTTAAATGAAGCTGTGCCTTCTGAGATTAATCTCCCAGTCACCACTATCCCACCTCATCACCTACCTGCACTTCTGCTGGAGTTTCCACGCCAATAATCTGCATCAAGTCATACCGCTTGTGCCTAAAGGTATACAGGAGAAACCAGCAGTGTACTCTGCAATCCTAAATATTTCAAAGCCACATAATGGGCTGCCAGTAGGAGCACAGGAAACCAGGAAAAGCTTTCCCACATAAATTATTTCTCAAACATTTCATAATTTGACTGGAACAAAGGATATGGATTGTATGGCTGCCAAGGAACTTTGCCCCTATTATGCCCCTGCTTAGTGCCAATCCAACTGTGATTGGAAGACCTGAGCACACTGATCTGCTGTATGCTGGGGGCATGTCCCCCGACAACTCCATGTAAAAGACTGGTTGTTAGGCCTCGGAAAAAGAAGTGGTCTCAAAAATGGAGTTGGGCTGGAGCCTGGCTGTAAGGCGGGAGTCTGTTTTCATCTATGAGATGTTAATTTAAAGGGCATCTGTCAGGAGATTTGTATCTGTTAAAAGTGCACTTGGCAGCTGAAGGCACCTGTGTTGGTCCTATGTTGCATTTATAAAAAATTATGTTTTATTATATGCAGACGAGCCTCTAAGAGCAACGAGGGCGTTGCTGTTCCACTTAGAGGCTCTGCCCTCTTTGCAACTGCAGTGCTCTCTGCAGTTTGATTGAGGGGGCCAGGTGTGATGATCTTTACACTGTCTGGTCATGTCAAACGGCAGAGGACGTGGCAGTTGCAAAGAGCTGAGCCTATAGGTGTAACGGCAACGCCCCCATTGCTCCTAGAGGCTCATTTGCATATATTAGAACATAATTCTTCTCAGCAATGCGGGCACATATGAACATGGGACCAACACAGATGCCTTCAGCTGCCAAGCGCACATGTAACCGGTTTTATAGCTACAAATCTGCTGACAGATGCCCTTTAAAGTTCTGAGTACCTAATAAACCTGGCCACAAAGGGGCTACTGGTGTTAGTGGTGCCTCACCTTGCTGTGGCGTTTTCCCTACTTTCCTGACAGGAGACTGGCTAACATAGATAACACTTCCAAAGTATGGATTGTTTGAATAACAAACTCTGTGTGAACTGGGTCTTCATTAACATCCCGGATGCAAGTATTTGGATCCATATTCAGTGGTCCGTAGTGCATTGCGGATCCGCAATACACTCGGCCGGCACCCCCATAGAAATTTCTATTCTTGTCTGCAATTGCGGACAAGAATAGGACATCCTCTATTTTATTGCGGAGCTGCGGACCGGAAGATCGGGGGTGCGCTCCAGAAATGCGGATGCGGAGAGCCCATAGAGAATGAATGGGTCCGCACCAGTTCTGGATAATTGCGGAACTTCTGAATGGAGCCCTAGACTTGAGTCAAGTGCCCCAGTTATCCTCCAGCATCAGACATCATGATAAATATCACACATTTATCCTGTCTACAAATTACACAGGATTAGGAAATGTAGGCCAATGGACACAACTAAATAAGTAAAAGTGAGCAGTTTATGGTCCATGTTCCAGTAAAGAAATAGACGCACGGTGTACACGTGGATCTATATCTATATCTCCTCTCTCACGGCCACCTAATGGACGTGTTTGACGTGCGGAGACGCCTTTTCAGAGCACAAACTAGAACAAACACTGAACAGCAAAATGTTATTTTCCATTACTGACTAGAAATCACTCGCCCAAACAGAGGAAAGCTCAAGCACCGTGTAAGAAAAGGGAGCGCTGAATACTTGATTTTGTAGACAGAAAAAGGCCTAGTAATTGATGCAGATGCAACAGATAGAATTTCCCTGGAGGGCATCGAAAAGTAGGAAGCCGTCTTTGAAGTCACTCTCCTAAAACTTTGATGCAAGGAAGTAAAGAGACCTGGCTGCCCGAACCAAACAGTGTATTTGGCAAAGACAACTGAAGAAAATCCCGCTTGAGCTCACACAACTGGCAGCCATTTACAGAAAATGATTTTGTGCCTTAAAGGCAACAATGAATAATTCTACTTAGTCTTCTGACAGTCCTTCATACTGTAACTCAGGGGACATGCGCTCAGTGAAAACCGCTACTGCTGCCTGAGTAAATGGCTGTCTTCAGATAATTCCAGCATGACATTGCTACATGGGGCAGAATAACCAGCTTCACCTTCCTGCAAAAACGTAAACCTGTCCCTACTGAAATAAAACGGAATACTATAAGAACTTGCCAGGTCAAAGGGATTAATTGTCAAAATTATGAATATTTACCACAGGGAAACAAAAAAAAAAAAAAAAAATATATAGATCTGCAAAGATCTCAAAAACACTCAATACAGAAATGCTCCAATGTACAGTATATAAACCAAACCGACATTGAACACCTCCACACATAGGTATTTTACAAACTTAGTAATTTATTGAAGAGGATATAAAAAATATCTGCAACAGCAGACTGTGGTGCACAGAACAGCAAAATAAAATACAAGAGTAAGCAGCAGATAAGAACAGACGGTAAAGGACTGATGGACCCAGGGGAGGGCCGAGGGGACGGCCACAGCAAAGATTCTGGCTAAAAATAAAGTGTAATAATAGTAATAAACAAGACTGCCAGCAAGAGGCAAGAAGAGTTTAAATAAACCTGTTTCTAAGAATCTAGGTACAAGGATCCACAAGCTGGCAGTCAAGAGTAGGGCAGGGCAAGGTGTGACCGAGGGGCCGACACGCAGCATCTGGTAATACACCTATTCTCTTTTTCAGTTTACTGTTGACTGCCAGCTTGTGGATCCTTGTTCCTAGATTCTTTGAAACAGGTTTATTTAAACTCTTCTTGCCTCTTGCTGGCAGTCTTATTTATTACTATTATTATTTTCACTTTATTTTTAGCCAGAATCTTTGCTGTGGCCGACCCCTCGGCCCTCCCCCCTTTACGCTCGTATTTTATTATGCTGTTCTATATGTTTGATATCATTCTTTAATAAAAATGTTGCTCAGATATTTGCCCTGTGTACCACAGTCTGCTGATGCAGATATTATTTTATAATATCCTCTTCAATAGATTACTAAGTTTGTAAAATCCCTATGTGTGGAGGTGTTCAGTGACCATGTATTTTGTCCTCCAGACATTACACATGTATATAATTGCCCGGCCTTTCTAATAGGTGTGTTGTCAATGTACAGTATATGCCACACATGCCCATACATATTGAACATATATGTCGGGATGCTTTTTAAAGGGACTTTTCACACGGATTGATAAAGCGGGCAATGGTGGATTGCTCATTCCCCATCAGTGCTGCCTCGTTAGCTGCATTTACATGTATGCGGATGAACGGCCATTACTGTGATCGTCCGTGCCCATTCTCCTTGTTTGTTGAAAATACACTGCCATTTATAAAGAGCGAACAGAACCTTTTCATAGGGTAATTACTGGGAAAATATGCACGTCCTTGATAATTGCCTCAGTCCTCAGCTCGTGTAAAAGGGTCTTAGTTTTCTTAGGGTACTTTCACACTAGCGTTTAAGTTTTCCGGTATTGAGATCAGTCATAGTTTTGTCGCAATTCATTGTCAATGGGGACAAAACTGAACTGAACAGAACGGAATGCTCTGTTCCATTTAGTTGCGTTCCCATACCGGAGAGCAAACTGCAACATGTTGTAGTTTGCTTTCCGTCCTGGGATGCGGAGCAAGACTGATCCGGCATGACCCCCAATGCAAGTCAATGGGGACGGATCTGTTTTCTCTGACACAATAGAAAACGGACCTGTCCACCATTGACTTTCAATGGAGTTCATGACGGATCCGTCTTGGCTATGTTAAAGATAATACAACCGGATCCGTTCATAACAGATGCAGATGGTTGTATTATTAGTAACGGAAGCGGTTTTGCTGAACCCTGCCGGATCCAGTAAAAACGCTAGTGTGAAAGCTGCCTTACACAGACTTGCATCTAATTAATGAAATCAACCCTAAACATCCAACACGTGCCCCGTACATAGCATTTGAGATGCTCATCACTCTAGCATTACATAATACCAGCCTTTAATCAAAGTTATTACATGCAGTTCTAATATCATTTACTAGAAACTTTCAGAATATATATATAAAAAAAGCCCAATTCTACTTGTCATGAGATAATCGCATGTCGAAGAAGCGACCCTACATGTAATGCTACTGCCTAAAGAACTGCAGGTGGCAAGTACAGCTCACAAACTCAAGATTTCAAAACTAGTGAGGGGACTTTGTCAGCAGTGACAGCACCAGAGAGGGACTGTGGCGCGCCGAGTAACCATAGCTTTATCAGAGCTTTTATGAACAGCAGGAATATAGGCGCACTTAATACTGCCCAATTGTCGGTCAGATTATCGAGAACGAACGTTTGTTCCCGATAAGCTCCCAGTGTAAAGGTGCCCCAGATAACCTGATTTTAGACCGACGGTTGCCAGATTCCCAGCACCCCGGTGATCAGCTATTAGAAGGGAAGTGCCACTCAAGCAAGTGCTACTTTTTCAAAATGATCTTGTCCCATTCTTTTGGATAGGATGGAGCAGCTGCCATTACACTACACTGCCTCTACAAGAGAGAGTCAACAGTCAACACACAGGCAATTTTGAAGTGGTAACAGGACTCACACAAGCGCCAGACCCCGCCAATCTGATATAGATAATCTATCCTAAGGCCGGACCTGTGTAGGAAATCATACTACCTGATCCCCACTGCTAGGTTCAGGCTCCTTCACTCCCCTGCCACAGATGCAGATCTCTGGCTTCCTCTCATCAACATCTGGTTTGACGCAGGTAAGCCACATAAGCCAATCACCGGCCGCTGTGGCCAGTGGGTCACATGGGAGACACGTCACCACCGCAGCGGCCACGTGACCTAGATGCAGTCTTGGTGAGTCTGAAGATTTACAGCTGTGGCAGGACAGCAAAGGAGCCGGACTCTAGTAGCGGGGGATCAGATACGATTCCCTCCACAGGTCTGGTCATCCAGAAATTCCTGCAACAAAAAATCCTGTGTGAAGGCCCCCTAAAGCTTCCTCCACAAAGGTGTGGGTTTGCAAACAGAACTTCCAAACAGATTTCTCTACCAAAATGTTGATGTGGATCTGCTCCAATCTCCCCCTATGCATCGCAAAAGGTGAAATCTGCACTAAAAATCTGCAGAAACAATTGAATTGAAACATTGAGTTTCAAAATCTGCATGGCAGGTCAATTTCTACAGGGAAAAAGTAAGTGCACACGAAAATTGTTAAATGCCATTTACTTTGCCGACACTGTTTTACACTGTGGTTTCTCCATACCTGTGCAATTACCCCAAAACTCAGTTTTTCAGTCCTGCCTATAGAACAAGCACACTGATGAAGGTTTGTTTACCAGCCGCTGTGGCCCCTGCCTAGCGCTGTCAGCAGTCTTGCAGGGTCAACACCGTTGACAGACTCCCTTCAAACAAATTTTCAAAAAATACACCTATTCAAAAATGGTAGGCTGACCAGAAAATAACGCTCCGGAGCTCTGCCTGCCTTCTACCAAAAGGTCTTAAAGGGGTTGTCTCATCATAGACAATGGGGGCATATCGCTATGCCCCAATTGTCTTATAGGTGCAGGTCCCACCGCTGGGACCTGCACCTATATAGAGAACGGAGCTCCACAAGGTGGTGGCTGGAGGACTCCGGTCCGGCCACCACCAAACCGGCTCCCCATAGAAGTGAATGGGAGCATACCGCGCATGCGCGGCCCCAGCTCCCATTCATTTCCATGGGGGCCCCAACGGAAAAAGCGCTGGCCTATTTTCGCTGGCCCCATAGAAAATGAATGGAGGGCGGGCTGCGCATGCGCAGTGCGACCTTCACTCACAGGGTTCCGTTCTCGATATAGGCGTGGGACCAGCACCTATAAGACAATGGGGGCATATCCTAGTGATATGCCCCCATTGTCCATGATGAGACAACCCCTTTAAAGTAGTCCCAAGAAAAATATATATATAATTGGCCAGCTCACGGTAGAAAATTACATTTAATATATTGTTAAGACATGTAAATACATTGAGATCTCAAAAAAATATATACATCCCCAATAAAAAGGACCAATACCGTCAAATTTATCAATTTAATTAATTTTATTGGTGATTTACGGTATATGTTTTTATGAGATCTCAATGTATTGTATCTTAGTTTATTTACTATAATCAGTATAATAAGGGTACATGTCTTAATATATTAAATGTAATTTTCTACCTTGAGCCGGCCAATTTTTATTTATTTTTTTCCAAGAAAAATATATAACACTTTACATGTGTCTGTGAAGGTTCTCATTTATCCAGGTCATGATATATCTGTGAAGAATAAATCAAAGCAACTGGACTTACTGTAGATTTCTTGAAAATGTTTCAAATCTCAGAATTGAGAAAGCTCGTTGGAAGAACGAGTGAACCGTTTAAGAAATCTACAGTACGTCCAGTTGCCTTGATTTATTCTTTACAGATATACCGTACTTTACATGTGGTCTTTTTGCCCATTCTCTGTCACTTTTCCCTATTTTACCACACTGGAGAATATCCATTCGTATGAAAAATCCAGTGATAAAACAATTCCAGTACATTAAAATCAAGACAGAGGCTGACGCATTTTATTGGCAGCTACAAAGTAAATCAATTAAAAATGCCTGAATTGTCACTGGCAGCTACCCAAAACCTGCTCTGTTCCACAATTAGATTAAAACTGATCACGTCGCTTTAAGGGATTTATAAAGTTAAACACCAGAGAATTCAGTATTTGCAAAACAGGGCGTCAGGAAAATAGGAATGTACAAAAATTGATTATTACAAATCAGATTTTATTTTCTTAGGCCACAGTTGGAGCGCCGCAGGTTGGGCATCCCTGATCTAGATGCAGCATACTCTACCGCAAACAGTAAAAAAAATATAGCCTAACTGTATGCCAAAAACATGGTGTGACCCAGCCTTACTCACTGTACTCATGTTTTCACCACAATATTCCAAAACTGGGGCAAAAGCACAACATTTTGGTCGGTTTTGTAAAACTGTGGAAAAATAAGCATTATATAAACTTATATAATATAAGTTGCTTCATAGCAATTTTTTGTGCTCTTCAGTCCATGATACAAAACCCTCTTCTAGGCAAAATGGCTTCATATTGGGTACAATACATCGCGCTGTATTTCAAATTTTCTGCATTTCTAAAGGAGAATAAAGCACACTATGGAGCATGAAATGGTATAAATACACGGACACAACTGCCATCCACTCAAAATAAGACAAGAGGAGGAGATCTAACATAACTATTGTCTACCTCCAGAGAACGAACTACCAACGTCTTCAAATTTCCTTCATGTTAGCGAACAAATACTGGGAGCTGCTGACCTTTCCACGGCATGCAGCTTATTTCCCATCTCATATTAAGCAAACAGAGCCTTAGACAAGGTGTCTGAAAGGGTCAATCACCCAAACTAAAGACTGGCAAATTCTATTAACCTATTTCATGTGAGATTTTTTCACTTGGTAAAAAAATAAAAATACACAATACAAAACCACCACAAAAAACACTGCACCTAGAGTGCCTTACTAATGAACTCCTGCGAGATCAGGAACAGAAATCTGGAATTGCTGGGTTTGGCACATGCCGAATACCACTGGAGCCCATTGACTACAATGGGGTCCATCAGTTTTCCTGCCAGACAAAACACTGCTCTGGCTCCTGTTCGGCCGCAGATGTGGACCTAGCCTAAAACACTCTTTGATCTCAGTCGTTAGAGGAGGGTACAGTGCACATTGTCTGGTGTCTCCTTCCTGCACCATACTACATTCCTACATACACTCTGGCACAGATCCTCAATGAGTTAAAGGGAACATGTCACCTCCAACAAACATCCCAAGCCGGCAGCAGTACCTGAGTAGCCAGCAGCACGTTTGTAATGATCCATTTCTTCCTGCAGGCAAATGAAGCAGAATCTGTAAAAATGTTCTTGAATCCCCTGCCCGGCGCGCTTCTCTAGTCAGGCTTGAAGTCACGGAGGCAGCGGCCTCCTAGCTTCAAGTCATGGTAACCACGCCCCTTTCCCTGCGATTGACAGCGCTTATGCACGACAGTTCGGCTGCCTTTACCGAATTGCCGGCTGTCAGTCACAGGAGAAGGGGCAGGGAAGGGGGCGTGGTTACCGTGACTTGAAGCTAGGAGGGCGCTGCCTCCGTGACTTCAAGCCTGACTAGAGAAGCGCGCCGGGCAGGGGATTAAAGAACATTTTTACAGATTCTGCTTCATTTGCCTGCAGGAAGAAAATGATCGTTACAAACGTGCTGCTGGCTACTCAGGTACTGCTGCCGGCTTGGGATGTTTGTTAGAGGTGACATGTTCCCTTTAAAATATGCAGGTATAAAAATGCCACACATCAGAACGGACGCAGGAAAAAAATAAAAAGTCCACTTTACTATAATTAAAGCAGTAATACTATTACCTCCAGGGTCCCTCACCGATTGCTGCTTCCTGATCTCTGAAAACATGGACACAAGACCGCTGTAGTCCATCACTGGTCCCATCTACAGACAATGGTGTCGAGAGGCAGCAGAAACCTAGGGGGAAAGTACTACTACTTTTTCTAGCATGCTCGATGGTAGTAAAACATTCTGGGTGCCTGGACAACCCATGGTCCACGCCACTCAAACCTGGAAATCCAGAGGTGATCACTGAGAGGCAGCTAAAGCAGTTTGGAGACCTTACCAGGCTCTTACTGCACCCCAGCGGTCACACTTGGATTTTGTAGGTTGCGAGAACAGTACGGGTAAATTTATGGAAGACTTTAAAAGACTGTAAAAACCCATGCAAATTCTGCAAAAAGCACAAGGATCATTAGTCACAGAAATTTCTACAGCAAATCTGCCACATGTGAACATGCTTTCAGCAGATGTAGATTGCTGAAGGGACAGTAAACCTTGAGCAGTTCTTTATCTTTACAGTGATTTTAAAATGCTAGAAAGGCTTCTGCAGAAATATGTCAACCATATAGCTGGTGTCAGAGATCTAACAGCGATGCTAATGAGGACAATTAATCTAATCTGTAGCAATGTATACCCGCAGGGAGATTTCCACAACACATTCCCTGTATATGCAGGTGAACACTACACCCTCACCTGGCTTAGAAAGATCTGCTTGCAAACATCTTTCACGGGTTACATTGAGTGAGGAACGGTGTATTTGGTGCCACACTAAGGCTACTATTACACTAGCGGTTTTTGCGGATCAGTCACGGATCTGCAAAAACGCTTGCATCTTTCATCCAATTGTATTAGGTCTTCTACAGCCATGACAGGTTCCTCATAAACACCATTGAAAGTCAAAGGGGGACGGATCCGTTTTCTATTGTGACTTACATTGTGTGTCAGGACGGATCCGTCTTGCTCTGCACCACATCGCGGACAGAAAAAAGCTGCTTGCAGCATTATTCTGTCCACAATGGGGACGCAACCAAACAGAACGAAATGCATTTTGGTGACTCCGTTCAGTTCTGTCCCCATTGACAATGAATGGGGACAAAAACAGAAGCGTTTTCCCCCGCTATTGAGTTCCTATGAAGGACCTCAATAGCGGGATGGGAAAACGCTAGTGTGAAAGTAGCCTTAGAAGCTTCTAAGGCCATTTCTCCTGCCAAATACCTCCAACACCACAAGTTGAAGGACTGTGAACCGGTGCTCAGGATAGAAATGAAAGCCTATTCATAGGATTGGTCATTAAGGGCTTATCCAGGAATTTATAATGACCTATCCCCATAGGTCATCATTATCACATGAGCACGGGGCCGAGTGCCGGTATCCCCACTGATCAGCTGTTTCAGGAAGCCCCAGCGTCGTACATAGTATAGTGGCAGTGCTTGGTATTGCAGCTTAGACCACATGACCTATTTAAGGTGATGTCACATGGTCCAGGAAGAGGCTGCGGTGTTCACAGAGTGACGGCCTCTTCTAACAGCTGATTGGTGGGGGTCCACCGAACTGATGACTAGGGATGAGCGAATGAACTTCAGATAAAACATCCGAAGTCAATTCGCATAAAACTTTGTTTCAATACTGTACGGAGAGAGCGTTCTGTACAGTATGAGAATGTATTGGCTCCGATGAGCCGAATTTATTGCTTCACGAAGTCTCGTAATAACTTCATAAATCAATTGGTACGGTAAAAAAACGATTTCTCGAACTCTGGTTCGGTTTCAAGGTACCACTGCTCCGTACAGTATTAGAACGAAGTTTTATGCGAATCGACTTCGGATGTTTCATCCGAAGTCGATTCGCTCAACCCTACTGATGACCCTTGCAGGTGTCAGGTACTGCAGTTTAGCACAGAGAATGGGTAAATTATATTCTCACACAAATATACCAAAAAAGGAAAGGTGTGCGTGGCATTGAGCAGGTGGGTATCCCAAATATGGAGGTCTTGCAGCTACATGGCATGAAGTATGGGCTGTCATGTACTCCGTGCTCTTCATTATAACTGCAGAACATGTTTTCAGGGATTGCTCAAGGGGTTATGGTGCACCTGCACACGAACAGCAGCTAGTAAAAGATTTTTGGTACAAGCAAACCTTGAAGTTATTTATTAAGTAAACTAGGAAAGCTCCATTTTAGATAGACCCTGCCGACTTCAGCCCAGGCGGACACTTCTAATGGAAGTCATCTACAGGTCAGTTCCAGATGCTGAAGTCGGGAGCTTTTCTGGAATTTTCCACACCAACTGGAAATGTTAAAACTTATTTCATGACTATTGCCCTTCTATCCTGCTTCCTATATACGGCCCTATTGGACTGGATGAGGCCAATTCTCTGGAACAAGCGTTCATAGCAACGTTCATTCCCGACAACCGAATCACATAATCACGCAGCCGAGCAAGCGCTTGTTTTGTCGGCTGATGGGCATCTTTCATCAGGATGAGAGATGCCCCATTACGGGCAGCACATCTCCCTGTGTAATCAGGGCTGTGCTGCCTATGATCCTTTCTCCCACATTCAGCTTTCATCAGTCCTATATATATGCACTCCTTCATCGGTGCCCGGACGTTGTAAGTGTAATACAGGCCTCAGGTATATCGTTTGGTACCTCTAAGTGGACCGTAAAATTGGAGTTTGTTGGTCACTTGGCACAATGCATAGGTTAGGTTCTGATCATACTACAGACATACAAACACTAATGTATGGCAGACGCAGGATGCATGTGTCACACAGCTAAAAAGCATAATCTGTACCAAAAATGCATCAAGTGAACAAATCCTTAAAAGAAAAGACCCCCTATCTTTCAAAACGAACTTCTGAAATTCACTAATTAGCATATTCTGTGGTATTTTACCGTTTGGGCAGTCTGTAAACATCAGCAGCCGCTCGGTCCACTAGTAGATGTATTTTTACTTTGCACTAGAGGTTTTTTTCTTTACTATAACTTCTGTCGTTTTTTCCTTTATAAAGTCATGGAAACTTAAAATGACTAAGAACATAACCTCAAACATTTTACTGGATTGCTTGAACAATAAATGACAAACATTTAGTAGAGATGGAGCAGTTCTAAGCTTTAGGGCTCATGCACACGACAGTGCAGTTTTTTTGCAGTCAGCATATTGCGGATCCGCTAAAAACGGATGCCGCCCGTGTGCTTTCCGCAATTTGTGGAACGGAACAGAAGGCTCAATATATATAAAAATGCCTAACAGACAAGAATAGGGACATGCCTCAATTTTTGCGGGGCCACGGAACTGAGCAACGGAAGCGGACAGCGCACAAAGTGCTGTTTGCATCTTTTGCGGACCCATTGAAATGAATGGTTCCGTATACGGAATCGAAATACGGCCCGTATACAGAACCCAAAAAACGTTTGTGTGCATGAGCCCTCAGTGCGATATCACATAAGCAAATTAAACGTTTCTTGCCATTGTTTACTTAATGCGAATCAAGACGAGGATCGCTACATCTACTTCACAGGTCACAGGCTGTGACAAACAGCATAGTAAATGCAGGCAACACCTTATCCGCCTTCTAGTCATTCTTACAAGTGTTCAAGAAAACAAAGGGAGGTCGTCACCGTTACCAATGGAAATGAATACTATGAACGCATTAACGAAACCTGAAACTGCTACATAGCTGTGCATTTACCGGGTGTAACCATCGTCTCCTCCGAACATAAGTAATGGTTAGATGCAACTGAACGACACTTCTGTAAGGGTTTTTTTCTCAATGCAATGTTCACCCCAAACCAATTTTTTTTTTTTAGAAGATCTGGTCTTTTTTTCCATTTCAGCAGTACTGTGCCATTGAAAATGAAGCACAAAATGCTGTCCTTCTGTAGCAGTCGGAAAAGAGATAAAACTCCTGTATTAAAAGGTAATCCACTAACAGTTTATCGCTGCTGTGAGGGGGATATGCTGTCTGAGGAAGTGTAGAATTGGGAAGCCAATATGACAGCTCTTCATAGGCCTAGAGAGAGATGCCCACAGAAGAGCACCACACTTATTAGAGTAATGTGTGATGCTGTATTGAGTCACTATGGGGGAGGGAAGGGAAAGGTTGGAGTCATGGACTGACCGAGAGAGTTAAGAGTTGTGTGGGATCCTGTCATTTAAGGCTACTTTCACACTTGCGTTCAGAGGGGATCCGTCTGGGGTCTGCCCAGACAGATCCGCTCATATAATGCAGACGTTTGCATCCGTTCAGAACGGATCCGTCTGCATTATAACTTAGAAAAAGTTCTAAGTGTGAAAGTAGCCTGAACGGATCCGTCCAGACTTTACATTGAAAGTCAATGGGGGACGGATCCGTTTGAAGATTGAGCCATATTGTGTCATCTTCAAGCGGATCCGTCCCCATTGACTTACATTGTAAGTCTGGACGGATCCGCTCGCCTCCGCACGGCCAGGCGGACACCCGAACGCTGCAAGAAGCGTTCAGGTGTCCGCTCACTGAGCGGAGCGGAGGCTGAACGCTGCCAGACTGATGCATTCTCAGCGGATCCGCGTCCACTCAGCATGCATTAGGGCTGGACGGATGCGTTCGGGGCCGCTTGTGAGCCCCTTCAAACGGAGCTCACGAGCGGACACCCGAACGCAGGTGTGAAAGTAGCCTAATGGTGTAAATCTTGTCTAGTCTCTGACACAGCATAATAGTGCACCTGTCAACTTTTCCTGAGGGTACTTTCACACTTGCGGCAGAGTGATCCGGTAAGCCGTTCCGTCGCCGGAACTGCCTGCCGGATCCGCCAAAACGTATGCCAACTTATGGCATTTGTAAGACTGATCAGGATCCTGATCCGGCATTTCATTGCATTTGTCATACGGATCAGTCTCTCCGGTGTCATCCGGAAAAAACAGATCTGGCATTTGTGTTTTTTCACATTTTTTGCGGTCCGAGCATGCGCAGACCGCAATGCCGGATTCATTTTGCCGGAACATTCGGGGCCAGATCCGGCATTAATGCATTTCAAATCGGAAAAATTGTCGAATCTGGCATACCAGCAAGTGTTCCGGAAATTTGGACGGAGATAAAACCATAGCATGCTGCGGTATTATCTCCGTCCAGAACAGTCAAAATGACTGAACTGAAGACATCCTGATGCATCCTGAACGGATTACTCTCCATTCAGAATGCATTAGGATGAAACTGATCAGTTCTTTTCCGGTACTGAGCCTCTAGGACGGAACTCAATGCCGGAAAAGAATAACGCTAGTGTGAAAGTACCCCGAGTCTTCACTTCAGGATGTAAACAATGGAGTGCAGCGGCATCATGGAGACTGAACTTCCAGGTTGTGGGTACAGATGAGCTGCAGCCACAACACTTCCCATAGTGCCGTGGACCGAGAACTCCGCCCACTACACCCTCCATCATCCCCTTGTTGTAGCCCATTCCAAGATCACATGGGTTGACCATTCGAGAGGGATCACGTGACCAGTCTCCGGAGCGAGACAGAAAAAGTAAAACAAGTATATTAGTAGGTTGCAAGGCCTGGCGGGGAAACACGGGGAAAATTTATACCCGGAAAACCCTTTTAAATTAGAATGTTTATAATGCCCAAAATCTAAAGAAAGAAGAAAAAGTTAAAAAGGTTGTGCCAAACTACTTTTCACTGGAAAGTTTATTTTCATCATCAATTACTCTAGCTCCCATTCCTCTTTGGATTTTATTTTTTATTTTTCCTAACCCTACCTCCTGTTCTTACCAATGCCGCTTCCTATGTCCTACCTTACAAGGCTCCAATGCAGGATGTAGCCTACAGCAACTATTAAACTAGAGTTTCCACAGGGCGCAATGGTAGGCTAATAACTTTAGAATAAGGCTAAATATATGATAAATGGTGGTATTTTGGCAAAGTGATAACAGCGATATTGGTTGGGCACAACAGCCAGAAGATGAAGTGGAATACATGGAATGACTTCCAAAAATCATATTCAGAAAACCAAACCAAAAAAAAAAATATATAAAAAAAAATACATAGGCTGTTTATGAGAAAAAAAATGTTAATGAAAATTTCCCTTTAAGTTACTATCACACTTTCTGTACTATATACAGCCATAAAATGACTTGGTGAAGGGCTTTAATCAATATTGGAGGAGTTGGGACTAGGGTTGTTTCGATAACAAAATTTTGATTTGGTTTCGATACCATAAAAAAGTATTGAGATACTCGATACCAGGCGAAAAAAAAAAAAAAAAAAAGCTGCATGCATTCTGCATTTTATGGAAGGTCCAGCCCATAATAGAACAGTCCGATCCTATTTTTTTTGGGGGGACAAGGTGATATATGACACTCAGGGAGGCCAAGTGAAGAGGCTTGACCATTTACTCAAAAAAAATCTAATGGCAAAATGTACTAATCCCCTAGGGGACAAAGGGGTAAAACTTAACATTTATTAAGAATGTTTCTAAAATAAATAGGCGCTAAAGGAGGAGCCTCTAAGACAAACAAACAAACATAAGACAGCCCAGAGGGCCTAAACTAGACATGCACAGTATGGTGACAGAAATATAGCAAAACAGGAACGTTCTCACCCATGTATGGAGTAGACCTAGATGGCGGAATCTCTTTCGTGTTGCTGATGTCAAACGATGGACATTAATGATGTGTCGCCATACCGGATAAGTGCCAGCGTATTCACCACAGCATAGACAGGAATCGGGAGCAGCGGACCTTAGAAAACCCTACTAGAGGGGCAGGGGCTAACATGCCCTACCTGTCTATACGAGGTACTTGCCCCGCAAGGAGCATCCCCGCCCGGATACCTTTCCCTATTTGGGGCCTAATTGGATAGCATATATCCTAGGGTCATACTTGGACTCTGGCAGGCATCACCCACTGGTGTGCCTGTGACTAAGCTAATTGGGTTGTATTGGTTATTCAAGGTGGTTTGAGTCCGATTCTCTTGAGAATCCTTTATCAATCCTTCCCTCACTAATATTTTGTTTTGTAATGCAAGCCCCATCCATTGCTTGACATTACATATGTACATCTCCCCTGGTGAGTTCGCTGAATGAAACGTGACACGTCGGGAGTTACCCGAATAGGGTGTACTAGGGATTCCGCCCCAAATAGGGAAAGGTATCCGGGCGGGGACGCTCCTTGCGGGCCAAGTATCTCGTATAGACAGATAGGGCGTGTTAGCTCCTGCCAGTCTAGTAGGGTTTTCTAGGGTCCGCTGCTCCCGATTCCCGTCTATGCTGTGGTGAATACGCTGGCACTTATCCAGTATGGCGAGACATCATTAATGTCCATCGTTTGACATCAGCAACACGAAAGAGATTCCGCCATCTAGGTCTACTCCATACATGGGTGAGAACGTTCCTGTTTTGCTATATTTCTGTCACCATACTGTGCATGTCTAGTTTAGGCCCTCTGGGCTGTCTTATGTTTGTTTGTCTTAGAGGCTCCTCCTTTAGCGCCTATTTATTTTAGAAACATTCTTAATAAATGTTAAGTTTTACCCCTTTGTCCCCTAGGGGATTAGTACATTTTGCCTTTGGGACAAGGTGACCAAAAAAAAAAAAAAATGGCAAATCGCATAGGACATTTAACATTTTAATAGTTTGGACTTTTTGGGTGTGGCGATATGTAATATGTTTATTTATTGTTTATATATTTTACATGTAAAATTTAGAAAGGGGGTGATTTATACTTAATATTTTGGTGTTTTTTAACTTTTTATTTAATAATCATTTTCGCCCTTAGGGGCTAGAACCTGGGATCTTTTAATCCCTTGTCCTATTCACCCTAATAGAGCTCTATTAGGGTGAACAGGACTTCACACTCTCCCTGCTGCCCTGGGCATAGTGCACAGAGCAGCAGGGAGCTTACCATGGCAGCCAGGGCTTCAGTAGCGTCCTGGCTGCCGTGGTAACTGATCGGAGCCCCAGGATTACACAGATGGGGCTCCGATCAGAAGCTGCCACTGGACAATGAGGAGGAGAGGAGGGGACCATGTGGCCACTGCCACCAATGATTTTAATACTGGGGGGGTTGAGGAAAGGGGGCGCACTGCGCCAATGATTTTAATACTGGGGGGGGTTGAGGGAGGAGGCACACTGTGACATCACAACATAACAGCTAATAAAGACAATATACTGACCTAACATATGTATGCACAAGATAAATCCTTTGATGCATGTCAGCCTGCAATACTGCAGCATTATGTAAAGCAGTTTCCACATCGGAGCATTATACAATGGATGCAATCTATGGGATGGGAATAGCTATTCTGATGGCCACCGTAGGCCCTTCATTTTGTTGAAAGACAGAAGTCCTGGATGCCGAGACCTCAACTTCTCAAACATGGAAGGTCTATCCTGGAAAACCCCTATCACCCCAATGTACAACTGTAAAACATAAGCAGCATGCTGAGAAAGTTTGTGTGGGGGAGGGGGCATTACAGCCCGAGTGACAAGCAGGCATTCTGGTGGAATTTCTGCGGAGTGAATGAGAAGTTTTATCACGTTCCTGGAGCAGCTTTCTTCATTACATCTCTATCTGTGAGAAGTGGAATAGGGAAAGGTCACAGGAGCCCGCACAATGTAAGTAGCTGCTTATAGCTAATGAGAACTGCCATACAGCAAGGAATGACAAGGTGAAGCCTCCATAACACCATCTGACAGCAAAACAGATAGCCATCGGACGGCCGCTTAGCTAAGGGGGAGGGTCTCTGCCAGGCACCTCTGGATGTGGCTTATCTACTAGAGGGGGGGGGGGAGGGAGAAGAGGATTAGGCATGTTAAAATACCACTGCCCAAAGGTGACATCTGCCACTGGTGAAGAGCCAGGACAACCCCACACACCTCAGATGGTTGGCTGGTTCCGTGCAGATCACTACATCCAGCTAATGTACAGTGTACGGCCATCTTTAGTCTAAGGGCCCTTTGACACGTACAGAGGATCAGGCAGATTATTGGGACTGACGCCATAACTTCCAGATCACCAGAGGAGATGAGGGCTAAATTTACATGCAGCAATCACCTCCGCTGTATGGGGGCAAGTAATCCATATAGCAATCGCTTGTCCCCCTAGAAAATCCTTGTTCCTGCGCAGCAGATTGTCATTTATCAGATCAATGGGGGTCCAACACCACTGTCTTTCAGCTGTCTGAAGAAACCGCAGCACCTATACGAGCGCTGCCTTCTGCGACTGACGGCAAGCAGGTAAACAATGATCGACAGACGGATAGGTCATCAATGTAAAAGAAAAATGGACTACCCCTTAAAAGGGGCTCTGCACTTTGTTTAAACTGATGATCTATCCCCTGGAGTGACATCACGACTTGTATCAACTGGCCTGGGCGTGGATAAGCTCTGTTCACGTGAATGGAGCTTGGCCCATTGAAACTAGTCGTGACGTCACTCGGCCAGCGGTAAACAGTGAGAAGGCCGCATCGCTGCTACAGCGGTAAACAGCTGATCGCCAGGGGTCGGACCCCTGCCGATAAGATGCTGATGATCTATCCAGAGGATAGATCATCAGTTTAAACAAAGTGCAGAAGCCCTTTAAGTTCACATACTGACCCAAACTCTGAATACATCCCATAGGCCCCCATTCCATGACCAGATGAAAAAATGTGTCCTTCTGGTGTCAGTATACTTTGTTTTTAGAAGCGCGGCCCACGACAAAAAGAAACTTATACCATGAGGCAAACTTTTTTTTTTATGGCAGAAAGCGAGTAAATGCAGGGATGAGTCATCAGTGCACCTAGAGCTCAGGCAGAAATGACAGCTCACAGAGAACAATAGCTTATACAGTGATTCCTCAGGATACAATGGTCAGATCCAACCAATCCCGGCCACTTCTCTGGTAAAATAGCTGTATTAGCTGCTAGTTATCAGCTATTCCTGACTGGTTTAGGTTTTATGTAAGGACTTGTTTTATCTGTCTTAGTTATCTGCTTATTTTTCTTAAATCTTCATTTTCTCTCATCTTGGATGACATTTTGTGGCTTTGGAACCAATTACTCAAGTTACAATGGTTACCACATACAATGGTCGTCCTGGAACCCATTAATATTGTAATTGAGGGACCAGTGTATTCAGCGGCATAGTAAATGCAGACACACAACACATAACATAAAGGGGTGAGGAGGCTCAGCTCTCCCCGGCTGTTAGCAAGGTCTCTGCACTGAAGGTGTGCCCCTGCAGAAAGGGAATATCAAGCTAATCTCTTACATGGCTACACTGTTCTATTCAGGAGAGTTCCTCTTTAACCCCTTCCCGACATATGACGTAATAGTAAGTCATGGTGCTGCCGCATTTTGACGTACTATTACGCCAGGGTGATCGGGCGGGCACCGGAGCAGTGCGCGCCCGATCACTGCAGGGGCCCAGCAGTCCCTGATAGCCGGGCCCCTGCTGTATCCGCCAGTATCGCTGTAAAAGCCGATGCCGGCGGATTAACCCCTTATATGCCGCTTTGACTTCAGTCTTATGCATTTCGTTATTTTCCGCTATAACCATGTTATAACAGAAAGCCATAACGGAACCCAGAACGCAGATGTGAACCCACCCTAAATTATAAGAGCCCTCAAGACAAGTTGAGCACATGGACACAGGAAAAATGAAATGGCTCATTATTTTACTAGACAGCGGGTGAATTCTCAAGTATCACGGCATTACCAGTGACACATCTGAACCCATTGCACCGGATCATGTCACTTCTGCACTCACGGGTGAAGTAAAAATAAGAAACATAAGAATAATGGGGCAGATTTCTCAATGCATTCATGGCAAAACCATTCAAAGGCCAGATTTATTAACAAATACCAATGGCAAGCCCCCTGCAGAGACACTGGCCTCCTGCTCAGACGGTGTAGCGGTATAAGGCCTCACGCACACAACCATCTATTTCTTCAGCGTGCTATCCACATTTCTGTAGACAGCACATCGATCCAGTCATTTCTATAGGGACCCATGCACACATCCAGACTTTTTTGCGGATTTTAGCACATGACCCAGTCTGGTCCACACTGTGGATGAGAATACTTATTTATACTGATTGGAGTGAGAACAACACCGGAATCTAAATACTTTAATTGTATGTAATTGAAAAATGAATATAACCAGTGAGCTATTCAATAAAATATATTTGTATAGCGCCACCTGCTGTTTGTTCTTTTCCTTTTTTTTTCTGTCCACCTCACTGACGTGGTCGGACGTAATCATTTTAAATGGTCACTAACTTTTCACACAACTCTGCATAAATCAATAGTACAAGCGACCATAAGAAACTTTGTAAAATATCTTATCAGTGAGAGAAGGTTAGAAAGCGGATTCTCCTCTACTTTCTGTGTGCAGAGGATGGCATCTAATCTCTACCCACCAGATATGGGTGAACTACAAACTAGACATTGAGCACACATAGGGGAGAACTGCTAAAAAATGCCACATACAAGTCATATAGTGCCAAGATATAGGGTTATTCCTCATGTATACACACGGTACTATCAACCCCTTCCCAACATCCTCCATACATGGATGGGGTAAGTTGGGTCTTTAAACAGAAGCTGAGCGGGTGCCATAGCAACCACTGCATCTCAGAGGGCTGTTCCCTCAAGCACTGCGTTACTGGGGCTCAAACGTCTGCCCTCCGCAGAGATCGGGGGAGCTGTTCAGTTTCAGTGGCAGACTTGGCCCTTCTTAATGCTGTGAGCCCTGCCTGTGATCAAGATCCTGGTAGCCAGTTAGAAACTGGCTGTCGTTAAGTAACTTTTTCAGTTGTTTTTGACAGCTGATTAGTTTTTATTGACTAGCCACTAAAAAGGCAGGTTTGCCACCCTGGTCATACTGCCTACATGGAAAAGAACATGTCCTTTAATGCACCTCTGCTGCTAGCAAACATAGCTTCTAAGGCTAGTTTCACACTAGCGGCAGGGGAGTCCGGCAGGCTGTTCAGGCGGGTGAACAGCCTGCCGGACTCCCCTGCCGCTAATGTGAAAGTACCCTAACCTACCAGTCTCAGGTTATGATAAAATTCTAATACTTGCCTTGATTTGGCACAAATAGGGTCTCTACATTATTTTTTACTTGCTCAAAAGAGGTGGGCTTATCGGGAAAAGAGTGGAACGTCAAGGGAAAGGGGTGTGGCATAAGATGTTACATACCGCCACAATTCTGGCAATAAATTCTGTCTCAAAGTAATCCAACCAATACTTGTTATATAGTTAGACAACAGTATCTACCCCTGGTGTACCGGGTATAGTTCTAGGAATCCTGTCTAAGCTTATGCCATCTACAGGCTTAGTAAACCTGGGTTATATATATATATATATATATATATATATATATATATATATATATATATATTTTATATATTACAGACACATAGCAGGAATGGGGAAGAGAGTCATAGGGCAGCTCCCCGTCGGTTTGACCACATTGGCAGAGCTCACCTTATTAAAGTATCTGTCAATATAGCTGAGCTGGGTCAGAGAAGTCAGCGAGGAGCTGTCCAGAAGACTTCTCTCTGTTCTGGGCTCATTTATAAAATATCTTTACTGAGAAAAGTAGCAGTGTTTAAGAGTAAACCGCCCGGAATGAGGAAGCCTATCAAAATGTCATGCTGAACATGGTTCACGCAGCCTGAATTTCCTGACAATCTCACTAAGACTTTAACCTTAAACTTTCCTTCACCTGAAAAATACATAAAATGTATTAGGTAGAAGGCGATCCATCTGCTCAAAAAGCACCGGAATAATGAGTATGCTACTTTAAATCTGAACCCAAAAAATATATAAAAAAATTCTCACTTCAATGTGGTATCAGAGACCCACAATCAATGAGATCTAATAGGTAGACATAAATGAAGAGCAGGGAACTACTGGCTGAAGCCTTCCCTCAGATGTCCAAGATGCAAGCTGTTTCCCTCAAGATCTTCTGAAAGACATATGTCATTCAGCTTGACATGGACACTATTTGTATTGCAGTTACAAAGGAAATGACAGAAGTTGACAAAAGCTGCCATAACAAGTGACCACCAAAGATCAAGAAGCCAGTACAATGTGAGAACCTGACTCCTGCCTTCTGGACTGAGAAGATGCTGTCTGTAGAAAACTGCCATCCTAACAATGAAGGTGGCGTCATGCGTGTGGACAGTTAAAGGGCCACTGCAAATTAGAAACCGGAACTGATGGTTTAGAGACCAGAAGAGACAAACGGGGCTTATAGAAGCCAGTCTGACCACTCCAGGAACCAGTCTGAGAACGAGACCTTCCAAAAATATCAACAGCCCAAAAAAAAAAAAAAAAAGAAGAGGTAGCCGGATCCAATCTCTAGGCACACCGGCTGCCTGGTGCTTGTTTACCCCATGTAATGGGTTACCTTCTTAGAAGGAAATGTGAAAACCTAGAGATATGCTGGAGCCCTCAAGAAACCCTGTCAAACAGGTCAGCATTTCATGAATGTCTTGTAGGAGAGGAAAACTTAATCTCTACCCAAGACTTTAGGGGTTAAATGGATTCCATATGTACTGTGTGATGGCCTGGCATGTTGACACTGACCAAGGAGGTTGCCCTTGGCATTGAGATGAAGACACTAGTGCCATGTCTTTATGTATTACTAATATGATGGGTAGACAGAGAGCGCTAATCCTTATACCTTGGCACTAAGCCATAAGCAGCATCATGCCTGGTAGATGCCAGCTACCACAATAAGCTGCATAACCCGCATACCGCTGTAAACTGGCACTGACACCCACATGTAAACCAGGACATAGAGTGCCACCTAGGCTGTAAGGCTCGCCCCCTCCTCAGCACCAGTGTGACCTGTCATCCTCCAGTGCCAGGACAGGGTACCAGCAGTGGCTGGCATCACCTGTTACACCAGCCCTGCTCCCCAGGCAGCTCCTCACCTCCTTGATCTTGTCCCGCTTCTGCTTGACATCAGGATCCACGGGCTCCTTGCCCACCACCCCGACAGGCTCTTTGAAGGGCCGGGGATTTAACCTGCCCGCGGCCGTGCCCCTGCCCTGCGCCCGCAGCCGGTCCTTCTCCTCCTGGATCTCCCCCTTGATCTGCTCGGGCGGCCGGTTCAGCGTGTCCTTGGCTTCCCGCAGCGCCCTCTCATGTTCCTCCCGGATCCGGGCGAGGCGACCCCCGTCCTCTTCATCCTGCAGCCCGGTACCAAAGGGGGTGCGCTGCGGAGGAGGCTGCGGGGGCTGCTGGAAGAACACTCCACTCAGCAGCTTGGGGGAGTCGGGGAGGAAGAAGATGGCCCCGAAACACAAGGTGATGAAGCCGCTGAACACTAGAAGGAGCACGAACTTCTCAGTCAGCCGAAATCCGGAGAGCTTCCGTCCCGCGGGGCCCAACCAGTGCAGCCCAGACACTCCGCCTCCGGGGGCCAATCCGCCCGGTCCGGCCCCCACTCCGCTCCCCGTCCCCAGCGGGGACACACTGAAAGGCAGCAGACTGCCGACCGGCATGGCACCTGGGCGCGCGCACAAAGTTTCCCTCAGCGGAGTGCAGCCGCGAGCAGCGTGTTCCGGCGGCTCAGCTCCGTCTCGCTGCCACTTCTCGGGCTGTTTGTCAGAGTTTATCTGAGGGGAGGGGCGAGGGAAGTGCGGGGGGCGGGAGCCCACTGTGTGGGAATCCCAGTCACTAGTGAACTAGAAGGCTGCTCCGCTCACTCCCCCTGGCCCGGGGCGGGGAGCACGCGCCAGGTGACCGCACGCACTACAGACACACGTCCATCCATAGCGCTGCCTCTGCCAGGCACTGACTGAACCCCGGGCAAGCTGCACTGAGGAGGTATCCGCCCTCCCGCGCAGACCACGCCCCTTCAGGTCGCCTATTGGCTGGGTGCTAATGCGCTGGAATAGGAGGGGCGCCCACTTGTAGTCGCCCGCTCCCTGCATTTGTAGCCTGTGTGGGCACCGCGCAGAGAACAGCGGGTGTGCCGGCCGGGGGTGCTTGTCCTGCCAGGAGCCATGGTCCCCGGCGCTGACGGGGCTTCCCCTCACTGTGGCTGCAGTTACAGGGAAGTCCAGGGCTGGGCTTAACCCCTTCATGTCAAGTGATAGTTCACAGGTAATACATTCACTGCACCGATACTATGAATGCATTGTGTGCAACCCCTTAAAGGGAGTGTTCATCCCCAGGGGCCAATGCAGCAAACCCTTTCCAGTTTGGCTGGACCTGCAGAGAGAATCATACAGGCGCGTCTCAATAAATTACAATATCATTGAAAAGTTAAAGGGATTCTGTCACCAGGTTTCACCCCTGTCAGCTAAACATATGCTGATGTTCAGGGCGTCTTCACGATTCCTAATGTGGGCTTATAAATGTCATCTGTGGGCTTATTTAGCTAAAAAAACAGCTATTACTAACCTGTCAGTCAATCAAATAAGGTGCCCAAGGGGATGTGAAGCAATGCCAGGTGCCGCCGTTCGTGCCCAGCGCCGCCTTTCTGGACTTCTGTGCCGCCTCCTAATCCTCTGTGCTGCCTCTCGCTCTCCCTCCCTCCCCCCTCCTCCTGCTGTAAGATCTCGCGCATACAGGGGTTGAGCGAACTGCCGGCGCATGCGCACTTCGCTGGAAGAAGCCAAATGGAGAAGTCCGCACGGGCGCATCAGGCAGAGCCCTGTGCGCAAGCGCGAGATCTTACAGCAGAAGGAGGGGGGAGGGAGGGAGAGCGAGAGGCGGCACAAGGATTAGGAGGCGGCGCAGAAGTCCGGAAAGGCGGCGCTGGGCACGAACGGCGGTGGGTGCGGCCGGCACCTTGCATCCATTAACATCCCCTTGGGCACCTTATTTGTTTGACTGACAGGTTAGTAATAGATGTTTTTTAGCTAAATAAGCCCACAGATGACATTTATAAGCCCACATTAGGAATCGTGAAGACGCCCTGAACATCAGCATATGTTTAGCTGACAGGGTTGAAAACTAGTGACAGAATCCCTTTAACTAAGGCAGCTTTCACACTAGCGTTTTTCTGGGGTTCAGCAAAAACGCTTCAGTTTCTGATAATACAACCATCTGGATCCGTTATGAACAGATCTGGTTGTATTTAACATACCCGCGACGGATCCATCATGAACACTATTGAAAGTCAATGTGAGCCATGACGGATCCGTTTTTGCTCCGCATCCCAGGACGGAAAGCAAACCGCAGCATGCTCTCCGGTATGAGAACGGAACGCATTTTGGAGCATTCTGTTTTGTTCAGTTACGTTTTGTCCCCATTGACAATGAATGAAGACAAAACGGAAGCATTCTTTTCAGGTATTGAGACCCTATGACGGATCTCAATACCGGAAAATATTAACGCTAGTGTGAAAGTAGCCTTATTTCAATAATTCATTTCAAAAAGTGAACTCATAAATAGATTCATTACACATTTACTTCTTTTAATGTTGATGATTATGGCTTCCAGCTAATGAAAACCTAGAAGTCCGTATCTCAGAAAATTAGAATATTGTGAAAAAGTTCAATATTGTGGACTCCTGGTGTCACACTCTAATCAGATAATCAACACAAAGCACCTGCAAAGGTTTCCTAAGCCATTAACCCCTTAAGGACTCAGCCCTATTTCACCTTAAGGACATGGCCATTTTTTGCAAATCTGACCAGTGTCACTTTAAGTGGTGATAACTTTAAAACGCTTTGACTTATCCAGGCCGTTCTGAGATTGTTTTTTTTTTGTCACATAGTGTACTTCATGACACTGGTAAAATACCTTACCCAAACTTACCCAAAATTTGTAAAAAAAATTGCAAATTTCCAAGTTTCAATTTCTCTACTTCTATAATACATAGTAATACCTCCAAAAATAGTTATTACTTTACATTCCCCATATGTCTACTTCATGTTTGGATCATTTTGGGAATGATATTTTATTTTTTGGGGATGTTACAAGGCTTAGAGGTTTAGAAGCAAATCTTGAAATTTTTCAGAAATTTTCAAAAACCCAATTTTTAGGGACCAGTTCAGGTCTGAAGTCACTTTGCAAGGCTTACATAATAGAAACCACCCAAAAATGACCTAATTCTATAAACTACACCCCTAAAGGTATTTAAAACTGATTTTACAAACTTTGTTAACCCTTTAGGTGTTCCACAAGAGTTAATGGCAAATGGTGTTAAAATTTCAGAATTTAGATTTTTTTGCAAATTTTCCATTTTAATACTTTGTTTCCAGTTACAAAGCAAGGGTTAACAGCCAAACCAAACTCATTATTTATGGCCCTGATTCTGTAGTTTACAGAAACACCCCATATGTGGTCGTAAACCGCTGTACGGGCACACGGCAAGGCGCAGAAGGAAAGGAATGCCATACGGTTTTTGGAAGGCAGATTTTGCTGGACTGTTTTTTTTTACACCATGTCCCATGTCCCTGATGCACCCCTAGAGTAGAAACTCCAAAAAAGTGACCCCATTTTAGAAACTACGGGATAGGGTGGCAGTTTTGTTGGTACTAGTTTAGGGTACATATGATTTTTGGTTGCTCTATATTACACTTTTTGTGAGGCAAGATAACAAGAAATAGCTTTTTTGGCACCGATTTTTATTTTTTTGTTATTTACAACATTCATCTGACAGGTTAGATCATGTGGTATTTTTATAGAGCAGGTTGTCACGGATGCGGCGATACCTAATATGTATACTTCTTTTTTTATTTATGTAAGTTTTACACAATGATTTCATTTTTGAAACAAAAAAAAATCATGTTTTAGTGTCTCCATAGTCTAAGAGCCATAGTTTTTTCAGTTTTTGAGCGATTATCTTAGGTAGGGTCTCATTTTTTTGTGGGATGAGATGACTGTTTGATTGGCACTATTTTGGGGTGCATATGACTTTTTGATCGCTTGCCATTACACTTTTTGTGACGTAAGATGACAAAAAATGGCTTTCTTTACACAGTTTTTTTTTTTTTTTTTACGGTGGTCACCTGAGGGGTTAGGTCGTGTGATATTTTTATAGAGCCGGTCGATACGGACGCGGCGATACCTAATATGTATACTTTTTTTTATTTATGTAAGTTTTACACAATGATTTCATTTTTGAAACAAAAAATCATGCTTTAGTGTTTCCATAGTCTAAGAGCCATAGTTTTTTCAGTTTTTGGGCGATTATCTTGGGTAGGGCATGATTTTTGCGGGATGAGATGACGGTTTGATTGGTATTATTTTGGCATACATGCGACTTTTTTGATCACTTTTATTACCTTTTTTGGGAAGTAAGGTGGGCAAAATGTAAATTTTCTCATAGTTTTTATTTTTTTATTTTTATGGCGTTCACCGTGCGGGGAAAGTAACAAGACCGTTTTATAGATCAGGTCTTTACGGACGCGGCGATACCCAATATGTGTAGTGTATTTTTTTTATTTTTTTTTTATTCAGTGATAAATGTTTTTTTTTTATCTTTACTTTTTCCACTTTTTTTACATCTATTTGACCCAGACCCACTTGGTTCTTGAAGATCCAGTGGGTCTGATGTCTGTATAATACAGTACAGTACACTATATAGTGTATCGTACTGCATTTTACTTACACTGTGTCTGAACAGATCTATGCCTTTAGCACAGATCTGTTCAGCACCATGGATAGCAGGATGCCTGAGAAGGCGTCCTGTTGCCATGGGAACCTTCCCCGTCTGCTCGGTTGTGGCCACAACTGAGCAGACGGGGAAGGGTAAGGAGGGGGGCTCCCTCCCTCTGTGACCCCATCCTGTCTGGGGGCTGCAAAGGCACAGCAGCCCCCCGATGGGAGAGGGAGGGAGCTCCCTAACCCTGACTGTTAACCTTTTCCATACAGCGGTCCGTACAGACCGCGGTATGGAAAGGGTTAAATGGCTGACATCTGCACAGATGTCAGCCGTTTATACCAGAGTAGTAGAAAAATAAAAATAAATGTAACGCACAAGAGTAACTACAGCCCCAAGAGGTGCACTCAGTCGGGTGGACTCACCCTGTCCACTCCCAGGAGTAATCAATATAGAATAAAATTAACTGGGCACTCAGGATATCTGAACCAATTTAAATTTATTAGCATATATTACAATAGCACTGAACAACAGTATATATTGGCGGTAATAATAAACACTATATAACAATATATATAAAAAAACACACAACATGCAGTAATATCAAGTAGAACAACTGGAAAATAGAGATCTAAAATGTGCTAAAAATCGAGGAATAAAATTGGAATACTCGATAGTAAAATGGTCGTATAAATATTCAGCCGAATATTCGTATGGAAAAGTCACCTCGGATACTGGTCGCAATAAACGGTGTCCTCTAATATCTCTATTTTCCAGTTGTTTTACATGATATTACTGCATGTTGTGTGTTTATTTATATATATATTGTTATATAGTGTTTATTATTACCGCCAATATATACTGTTGTTCAGTGCTATTGTAATATATGCTAATAAATTTCAATTGGTTCAGATATCCTGAGAGTGCCCAGTTAATTTTATTCTATGTTTATACCAGAGTGTCAGCAATGTGCTGACACTCTGGTATACCCACTGGCCACCAATGATTATTCAAGAGGAGGCGGGCGGGAGATCGCGATCTCGCCTGCCGCACCGCCCGCAACCCCCACCCTGCACCACCTGCCGCCATAAAATCACTCAGGGGTGCAGGGGGGGTGAAAATCTACATTTTTGTCATTTTAAAGTTTCTGATCCGCAGGGATCAGAAACTGCAGAAAGCGCAGCAAACCGCAGGTCTGAATTGACCTGCGGTTTGCGAAGATCGCCGATACGGGGGGGTCACATGACATCCCCCTTGCGTTGTGACAGGATGCCGGCTAAATGATTTCACCCGGCATCCTGTTCGGATTAACCCCCACGGCGCCGCAATTGCGATTTAAATTTAGGACGTACTGGTACGCCCTGAGCCCTTAAGGATTTGGGAAATAGGGCGTACCGGTACGCCCTAAGTCCTTAAGGGGTTAAAGCCTCATTCACACGTCAGTGTTCGGTCAGTGATTTCCATCAGGTGCGGCTCTAAATACAGAACAGTTGCAGATCTTTCCCCTATACCTTAAGGGCTCATGCACACGAACGTATTTTCTTTCCGTGTCCATTCCGTTTTTTTTGCGGACCATATGTGGAACCATTCACTTCAAAGGGTCTGCAAAATAAAACCGGAAGTTACTCCGTGTGCATTCCCTTTCCTTATGTCCATATTTTCCTTCTGCAAAAAAATAGAACATGTCCTTTTATTGTCCGCATTACGGACAATGATAGGACTGTTCTATTAACGGTCAGCTGTTCCGTTCCGCAAAATACGGAATGCACACGGATGTCACCCGTATTTTTTGCGGATCTGTTTTTTGCGGACCGCAAATAACATACGGTTGTGTGCAAGAGGCCTCAGAGTAGTACTAGTAATATTCCCATGGGCCTGGTGTGCAGACTCCAATTAGGCCCTCACAGAAATAATCGCCCTTATTAACTCCATAATGACCAAGTGCTGTACATGTATTGTACTTGGTGCTGGGCCTTAATATGGAGCTCTGTACATGTAGGGCACCAGATTAAAGCTCCTGACTGAAGTAGTTTTTACTCCTCTTTTACACCTGTTTCCAGGCGTAAAAGATGGTAAATGTGTCAGGCCCGATGTTCAGTCCCCTAGCCAGCCCGCGCCATGGCCCCATGTCTTCCCTTCTACTCCCAATTAGCGAGGGCAGCACAAAAACGCCTTTATGATAAAATATTGTCGCACAGGCATTAAAAAAGTCGCTTTTATTTGTGACTTTTTTACACCTAAAACAGATGTAGCGCACTTACTAAATGACCCCCAATGAGCGCTATGCAGTGAATAGAGGAAGCAGCTATGGTGCTTTCTCTAGTAGACCTGGTGATCTCCAGGTGAGCAGAGCTGCTGGGTCTTAGAAGACCCTAATCAGTTCTGTCTGTGTAAAAAGACGCATGTCTACAAGTTAGAAGAGGATGCGGCGCAATACTTGGCTTGCCCCGGGCGCTGGCATCCCACGCTACGCCACTGCTCCCACCGCCCTACTCACTACCTAGGGCTTATTTCAGGGTAAATGGGCGAGCACTCATACTCTTGGCAACCAAATTGACATATGCAGAAAATATTTATTGTTAAATCCCCATAAAATTCAAGTAATACAAATAATAAAAACAGTGTATTATAGCAATGACATACAAAAATTACAATCACATAAACTATAGTAGATATAATAGTATAGTCGATATTGTACCGTTGTCAACGGTTATTCTAAGCTGAATGTACCTGCACTCGTCAGATCGCAGAAGATAAGCAGCTTAAGGCTTGGCAAGTACCAGCTTGAGAGACTGGTTGGGAATCCCTTGTTCCGTTGACTAAATGGTGAAACAAGTGATGTACCTGTATTGAGAAGCCTCCGATAAAACTGTATGGCCATACAGAGAAAGAAATTTTTTTTACAGTAAAGGAATAACTACTTTTATCGTCGAAAAGTTGTGCCGAAGGAAATTGCGGAACAGAGTGTCAACTCCCGCGATCTTTGGAACTCCCGCGAAATTTGAACCAGCTTGTTGGAAGTAGCGATCAAATAAGCCGGCAGACATTTAAAGCTCCACTCAAGCAACAGGGAGACAGCAGACACCAGACGGTAAGCCAAATACCGATTTAAAGTTTACCTAAACTTTAAAAGAGACTTTTTATTCCAACATTATCAGGATTCCTGTGGACATTTTATGAATACACTACGTTCCCAGGGGAAATACACCTACAATATTTAAAGTGACACTCATTTTCCCAATCTGAGATAGATTCACAGAGGAATTACCTCCCCCTTCACAATAACAGCATATATAAGACCTGGACAATACTTGAAGTTTTTGGTGTGTGATTTATATCAGTCAATTTATCGACTATAGACTAGTATCGAATATTTATTATCATATATTTTAGCATTCAATACAATATCGACTATACTATTATATCTACTATAGTTTATGTGATTGTAGTTTTTGTATGTCATTGCTATAATACACTGTTTTTATTATTTTTATTACTTGAATTTTATGGGGATTTAACAATAAATATTTTCTGCATATGTCAATTTGGTTGCCAAGTGTATGAGTGCTCGCCCATTTTTCCATTATTACATTTACTTTTTAAACAGAGGGTGGGGTGATTCCCTCTATATGAGCTTGCAGCACCACCCTGTAACTACTAAGGAGTGAGCCACTACAACCCACTACTTATTTCAGGGTAAGCCAGGGACAAGGTACGTGATCGGAGTACGGGTTAGCAGCCCGTCTAGGAACGTCAGGGCAGCCAGGTGCCAGTGCTAGGTGAGTTAGGGGTCACCACTCCTCCCTCTCCCTAGTGAAAGGGTACTCTCCTTCTCTCTGCGCCTCACGTCTGTTACCTGCCATATCAGATGTGATAAACCAGACCCAACAACACAGACGAGCTGAAGTCTGCTATGAAAGCAGACAGGGATTCCATAACATCTCAGCAGTGCCACAGGCTGATCGCCTTGATGCCATGGCGCATTGATGCAGTAATTCATGCAAAAGGAGCAGCTACCAAGTACTGAGTACATATACTCTACATATGTTTCAGTAGGCAATTATTTCTGAATTAAAAGTCTTTTTTTTAATTGGTCTTATATATTATTCTATTGTCTTTTGGGTTTTCATTAGCTGTAAGCCATACTCATCAACATTAAGGCTGAGTTCACATGGGCGAGTATTCCGCGCGGGTGCAATGCGGGAGGTGAACGCATTGCACTCGCACTGAATCTGGACCCATTCATTTCTATGGGGCTGTGCACTTATGCGTTGCGTGAAAATCGCAGCATGCTCTATATTGTGCGTTTTCCACGCAACGCAGGCACCATAGAAGTGAATGGGGCTGCGTGAAAATCGCAAGCATCCGCAAGCAAGTGCGGATGCGGTGCTATTTTCAGGCACGGTTGCTAGGAGACGATCGGGATGGAGACCCGATCATTATTATTTTCCCTTATAACATGGTTATAAGGGAAAATAATAGCATTCTGAATACAGAATGCATACTAAAATAGCGCTGGAGGGGTTAAAAAAAATAAAAAATTATTTAACTCACCCTAATCCACTTGATCGCGGAGCCGGCATCTCCTTCTGTCTTCATCTTAGCTGTGTGGAGCAACAGGACCTGTGGTGACGTCACTCCGGTCATCACATGATCCATCACCATGGTAAAAGATCATGTGATGGATCATGTGATGACCGGAGTCATGTCACCACAGGTCCTGTTGCTCCACACAGCTAAGATGAAGACAGAAGGAGATGCCGGCTCCGCGATCAAGTGGATTAAGGTGAGTTAAATTCTTTATTTATTTTAACCCCTCCAGCGCTATTTTAGTATGCATTCTGTATTCAGAATGCTATTATTTTCCCTTATAACCATGTTATAAGGAAAAATAATACAATCTACAGAACACCGATCCCAAGCCCGAACTTCTGTGAAGAAGTTCAGGTTTGGGTACCAAAAATGTGCGATTTTTCTAAAGCGAGTGCAAAACGCATTACAATGTTTTGCACTCGCGCAGAAAAATCGCGCGTGTTCCCGCAAGTAAACTCAGCCTAAAAGAAATAAAAGTGAAATAGCTCACTCTGTGTAATGAATCTATAGAATATGAGTTTACTTTTTGAATTGAATTACTGAAATAAATGAACTTTTTGATGATATTCTAATTTATTGAGACGCACCTGTATGTATTTGATCCCCACTGCTGGGATCTGGTTCCCTCACTCCTTAAAATTAATTATATCACCACACTGGATATATCTGTGGTGGTATCTGGTTACACCCAAATATATAACAGATTTATTTTGTAAACTGGGATTCTTAAAACGTAACATTTACTAGGTCATTTAAAATAATGATTTTCCACAAAGTGATGGACAACAACATATACCTCCACTATACCAATTCAATTAATGAAAAAATTGAAAAAAACGGTGGATCTTACCAGGTCTTTTGCAAGATCCACAACCAATGGAGGAGGTCCTGGTGCTAGATGATACCGGGAACCAGCGCGACCACTGCCTACAATCCCACCAATCAGCTGTTTAAAGAGGCCATGGTGCTTGTGCAAGTGCTGTATCCTCTTTAGGGCCCATGCACACGAACGTGTGGCCTGCCAATTCGCGATCCGTCCGAACCGCAAAAAATAGAGCACGTTCTATTTTTTGCGGTGCGGAGGCACAGACTGAAATGCCACGGAAGTGCTCCGTAGTGCTTCCCTGGCCTTCCGCTCCGTGTCTTCCAGATTGCCGACCCATTCAAGTGAATGGGTCCACATCCGTGATACGATGCGGCCAGTGCCTGTATATTGTGGACCCGCTGTTTGCAGACCGCAATACGGACACGGCTGGCACATGTTCGTGTTCATGAGCCCTTACTGCTGTGTAACTGGTAGCAGTGGTGCAGTGTAATAAAGTAAACGGGACACTGCACTGTAATTACAAGTTAGATGGCATGCAGTTATACAGTAAAGAAGACAAAGCGCTCACATGAGCAACGCAGCCTCTTGAACAGCTGATCGGCGGGGTTGTGGGACCCCCGCTGATCTTCAGCACAGATCATCATTATACTAGCACTGTACAACCCCTTTAATGCTTTTTCATGTTCGGACAAACTAAAATGAGACTTTCAATAAATTATAAAAGCTCTGGGAGTGGATTCTAATCTGTTTCAGTGTCTTGGTCTGAGTGTATTTTCAGTTTGAATGGATGCCCTGACAATGAACGTGCCTGTAGGAGATTGTAACAGTGACTGTGGAGGAGACATACATAAGAAGGTCATTATGATCCATACTCCGAGGTAGTACATGGAAGAAGGTGAGAATGTTATGTGTTGGCTGCCTCATGCACTCGTATATGGAAATCCCATGTCTTCAATTACTCTGCTCTCTTCCCAGCAGCTGTCAAATCATTCTTGCAGAGTTTCCAGCGAGTGCTGTCTGGTGGGAAAGGTGATTACCATGATTATATAAAGCATTTTGTGGAGTGGGAATCTATTCTTTGGTACAATCCAATGACATCTAAAAATAAAAAACACAAGAATTTAATAAAGTACACAAGTCTTCATCCATTGGAAAATATATGCAAAACTGTCAGTAATGCTATAAAATAGCCCCCAGGTCTTGTCAGGTCTACTTTACAAAAGACATTCATAGCAAATATGTTTCCTTCACGTGGCAATGCTTTGAGTTATATCACCATCAGTGATGGCCAGTTCGCATTGTTCGCCCGCGAACACATGCGGGCTGCCATCTTTTCTCACAAGTCCGGCGAGGCACAGGTTAAGCCCTTACCTGTGCCTGTGCGCGAGCCGGTCTGAAATCAAATGCAGTCACCAGGAGCAGGCAGTTCCGAGAACAGCCCGATGAAGGCCCCCAGCGGCTGTTCTCGGAACTGCCTGCTCCCGCTGACCGCATTTGATTTCAGACCGGCTCGCGCACAGGCACAAGTAAGGGCTTACCTGTGCCTCACCGGACTTGTGAGAAAAGATGGCAGCCCGCATGTGTTCGCAGGCGAACAATGCGAACTGGCCATCACTGATCACCATCACTGCAGCTGCTTTGGAGACTACGGTTGCACAATATACAGGCGGATCGAAATGGGTTTGTCTGCCAGAAGGTGCAAGAATGTGTGCGCTCTGTGCAACTTGAATTGCTGACGGACGGTTTTCTAGTTTTATTCAGTTGACTGGAAACATCTGAATAGACGGTGTACCTTCTTGTGGCACCTCAAAACAAGTAGGAGCATCAATCCATTTTTTTGTAGGCTCATTCACATGACCGTGGTTTGATTCCGCATCCGAGCCACATTTTTTGTGGCTTGAATGCGGACCCATTCACTTCAATAGGGCCGCAAAAGATGCGGACAGCACTCTGTGTGCTGTCCGCATCCGTTGCTCTGTTCCGTGATCTGTTTTGCGGACAAGAATAGTCATTTCTATAAAGGGCCGTCCATTTCGTTCCGCAAATTGCGGAAGGCACACGGGCGGCATCCGTGTTTTGCGGACCGCAAAACACACCACTGTCGTGTGAACAAGCCCTAATTTAAAGTGCCTTTCCTGGTGATCTACTCCCTTTAAGAGTGCTTCATCATCTCAAAGGGGTTGTCCAAGATTTTTTCTTTTCTCACAAAGTGCAAGGACATTGTAAGTATTAGGCCTAATGCACTCGACTGTTCGGTTTCTTGCGGTCCACAAACCGCGGATCCACAAAAAACGGAAGCTGTCGGTGTGCCTTCCGCAATTTGCGGAACGGGCCGCCCATTGTAGAAATGCTTATTGTCCGCGAAACGGACAAGAATAGGACATGTTATATTTTTTTTGCGGGGTTATGGAACGGAGCGACGGATCCAGACAGCACACTTTTGCGGCTCAGATGCAGACCAAAACAACGGTTGTGTGCATGAGGCCTTAGGAAAAGAATACTTACCATTCTGAACCCCTCTGTTTGACACTTCTCCGTCTTCCCTGTCCAGCTCAGTTGTTCTGACTGCAGCAGTGATGTGCCCGTGTATGGCGTGTGACCACTGCAGCCAATCACTGGCCTCAAAGGTCTCATGCCACATACCGCTGAGGCCAATGATTGGATACAGTGGTCACATGTTGTATGCAACATGCCAAAAGATGACATCACTGCAGAGGTGGGGGTGGAGTGGCAGCGCAGGAATAGAGCAGTTTCAGTACAGTAATTACATTTTTTTTAATTATTATTATTATTATAAGAGTGTCCTTCTCCTTTAGGCTAGGGCTACACTGTGACTTTTTGTTGCGCGACTAATTTTAACATTTAGTTGTAATCCTAGGGACTGCAGCTGTCAACAATGTTATAAGGGAAAACAATACAGTGAATTTACTTTAATGGGGTCCAGGGTTGCTCATCCCTATCATCTCCTAGCAAACATGCGTGAAAATCGCACCGCATCCGCACTTGCTTGCAGATGCTTGCGATTTCTACTCAGCCCCATTCATTTCTATGGGGCCTGCGTTGCGTGAAAAACGCAGAATATAGAACATGCTGCGATTTTCACGCAACGCACAAGTGATGTGTGAAAATAACCACTCATCTGCGCAGCCCCATTGAAGTGAATGGGTCCGGATTCAGTGTGGGTGCAATGCGTTCACCTCACGCATTGCACCCACGCGGAATTCTCGCCCGTGTGAAAGGGGCTTTAGCCTTTCTTTTGCTGTTGGACCTTCCTTCACAGGTCCTGTCTTCTACCGATACAGAACCTGTATCTGTAGATGTGTGATAAGCAGCCATAAAGCCCACACTAAGGTACTGATACAGGACTCGTTCACATTTCCGATTTTTACAGACAACACACGTAGCTATTGATTTTAATGTTTGGTCCACATCACAGACCAAGGTAGTGCACGTCTATGGGATTCCAAGTGACCCGCTGTCAGTGGAAAACTACTGATGTGTGAACAAACACATCCCAGTCCATGGGTTGCACGTACAACAGGTATGTCATCCATGCTCTGTCAGTGTTTCACGGACAACTGGTGGAAATTAATTTTCTGCCGAGCAGTGTCCATTGAATACACGTGAAATACAGAGCGCAAAAAACAGACACACAAACCAAACTCTTCATGGACATTAAACGGGGAATTTTAATGAGGGCTTCATTCACACGTCCGTATTATGGGTCCGCATCCGTTCCGCAAATTGCGGAACGGGTGCGGACCCATTCATTCTCTATGGAGACGGAATGGATGCGGAGAGCACACTATGTGCTCTCAGCATTCGCCTTTCCGGAGCTCGCCCCCGAACTTCCGGTCCACGACTCCGGAAAAAAATAGAACATGTCCTATTCTTGTCCACAATTGCGGACAGGAATAGGCAGTTCTATGGGGGTGCTGGCCGGGTGTATTGCGGATCCGCAATGCACTACGGGCGTCTGAACGGAGCCTAACTGTCTATTTCTGTATTATACTGGATGAGCTAAACTAGTTCTTCTCATCCTGCGGTACAACTACACTAGGGGGTATGCACCAAAGCTTCAGGGGTTATGAGGGGAGGAAAAAAATTTTAACTGCCCTAATGTCCAGCAATGTTTCATTGCTGATTGCTAGAGCAATTACATGCGAACCACGTGGGCACAGTTACTGCACTTCCAGTGACTTGCAATGGGGTAGAAAGTGATATGCTCCACTAACGGTTCTGCTCTCTATTGGGCTGCATTGCATGGATACCCAGTCATACATAAGTATATTTTATTTACATATGGCCATGTATTTATTGCACACAGCATTCTAAATATGCTATCTGTAAAAAGATAAAATATCAGTTACTATGCAGAGATATTAGCATTACCAGTCATGATTCCATTAAATTGCATTAATATGCACATTCATGAGTCCTTTTCATTATAGCTACAATATAACTTGCAATTCTGGGGCCATCATGATACCACTACTCTCTGCGTAGATCCAGATCCTAACTACTTGACAGCAACTTGTCTGTCTCACATTTTCACATGCAGAAAATGGTATATGCCTCATGAAAAAGCAATTCATGTCCTAGGTGTCTTTTTTTCCATATAGCTGAATTCTGAAATGGGCAGAAATGTGTTATACAGTCCCAAAATAGTCCTTGAGTCGATGGTGATTAGCATGCTTATGAAATTGTTCCAAGAATGAAAAATGTTGAATGCAAAGTTGCAATTAGTCGGAAAGATGCTGTGGATATTACACTGAACAACAAGGACATCATAACTCTGACATTTAGGAAGCCTGAGCTAAATTGTCACCTCTCATGGCTGAATTTTAATAGCTATGGTCATAAAGACCATTTACTTTTACTTCACTTGTTCTGAACAAGAACAAATGTGATCCCCATGACCCTTTCTAGTTAATTCTCTATCCTCAGGAACCCAGCACAACCACTACACAGTGGATGGAGCTTTCTGCTTCTGTCTCCTTCCACTGTGCTATATGAATGAATGGTTATGGTGTCAGACACCCCCCCCCTCAGTGATCTGACATTGATGACCTATCCTAAGTATACCCTCAAGGGGTATCCTACAAAAAATATAGGGCATTTCAAATAAACTGTTATTACAATATAGTGTACATAAATAAAATAATTGTTCATGTTTTCATTTTCCTCTCTAGTAGTGATCCCCTGCTGTTCATCCTTCTGGTCCACCTTTACCTGCATTCAGAGGTGAACTAACATACTCAATGGGAGAATTATGGTAAAATGCACCAAAAATAGTGGCATTTTGATTTGTGCCAAATATATCAACCGTTTTCTCCTTATCTGTCTCTGGGGAAGGCTTTCAATCACTGATAGGACCTCCTCCTTGACTTTCAAATCTCAGAATGAGCAGGAATTTAAAAGGGTTTTTCCAAGTTTTTTTTATACTGATGACCTATCCACAGGATAGGTAATCAGTATCTGATCATAGGGGCCCGACACCCAGGACCCCCGCTTTTAGCTGTTTGAGAAGGCAGCGGCACTCCTGTGAGCGCCGCAACTATTTTACAGCTTACCAAGAACAGCGCTGTACATTGTATAGCGGCTATGCTTGGTATTGCAGCTCAGCCCCATTCACTTGAATGGAGCTGAACTGCTCCTAGACCACTTGATTGTGACGTGTCTTCACTCGGCCTAGGAACCCCCGACAGAATGCCGTGGTGCTGACAAAAGCGCTGGTGCCTTCTCAAATAGCTGATCGGCGGGGTTTCCAGGTGTTGGACCCTCACCAATCAGATACTAATGACCTATTCAGAGGATAGGTCATCCATAAAAAATCTCGGAAAAACCCTTTAAATGAATAAAATACAAATTATACTGAGTCTTGTCCCACAATCAGCTCACCTCCTCCTGCTCTATAGCATGCTGCCTGCAGCTCAAACACCATGTTCAGCCTGACAGGTACCCTTTAAGGTTTTTATCGGGCTTGAAACCATCCCTCTGATAACAGTAGTAGTATGAACCACCTATGAAGGTTGACAAGGTTGTAATGCTACTGTACTTTTACTACTAGAGGAAAAATAACCACCTTCATGGCACTGATATCACATCCAGCACCATAAAGCTATTCTCCCTATATAGGGAGTCCTATAGTGTGCAAGCATAACCACTGATGGATTGCAGGGTGGTCTGTAACCATGGAAACGAACAGTGTATAATGTGATGGAAAAATTAATCCAGTCAGCATAGGAGGCAATATGGACAATCACAATACATTAGTAAGTGGCTTGTATTAACTTTCTCTACATGATAAATGCCACTTGCTGACGTCAGATAACCCCTTTAAGCCTCTGTTTAAACTGTTGGCCAGAACATTGAGTCTCCCAAGAATTTACCTTGCCCACCTAAGGAGGTGTCTCTGTTCATCCTGTGGGCGGTTTCCAAGTCCACCGACTGGATTAAGTAGATTTTAGCAATGAGAAGGCATCACTGACTTTGAATGCACTTGGCCAAATGAAGGTGCCATCTCTTCACCTTCGGGGCTGTCTCCGTCCTATGACTGGATTAAGTAGACAGTAAGGCTACATGCACACGACAGTGAGAAATGGCCGTGTGATGGCCGTCTAAATAACGGCTGTCACACGGCCATTTTTAGCACCAGTGAAAGTCTATGGGGCTATTCACATGGCCGCTCTTTTAACGGCCAGTGAATAGCGTCCGTCCAAAAATAGGACATGTCCTATCTTTGGCCGTTTTCACGGCAGGACAGACCCCATTGAAGTCAATGGGACCATTTTTAACCGCCAATTGACAGGAGTGCACCCGTCTAACGGCCGGTAAAAACGGGTACACAGGCCATTTAGGGGTTAAAAACAAAACTCACCTCATCCACTTGCTCGCGGTGTGGCAGTCTCTTCTCTCTTCATTGAGCAGGACCTGCGATCTGCGTGGTGACGTAACCACGTGGGAGCGCGCAGTGAAGTCATCGCGCACCTTCGGCAGGTCCCGTTCTGTGAAGAGAGAAGAGACAGCTGCAGTGCGAGCAAGTGGATAAGGTGAGGGTTTGTTGTTGTTTTTTTTTTTGTTGCAGGACACTATGGGGGCATTATATAAACCATGGGGGACATTATAAAGCTGGGGGCCCTAAAAAAAACACACTATGGGGGACATTATTTAAGATGGGACCCTACATTAGGGGCATTATTAAAGCTAGGGGCGGTTAAAAAAAATGATATACACTATGGGGGACATTTATTAGACTGGGGGCCTACATGGGGACATTATTAAAGCTGGGGCAGCAAAAAAATAAAATTATATACACTGTGGGGGACATTTAGCTGGGGGCCTACATGGGGGGCATTATTAAAGCTGGGGGCAGCAAAAAAAATTATATACACTGTAGCTGGGGGCCTGTGTCTAGAAATAACTGCCAATCAAATTCATCCATTTTTCATGTCCGTTTTTAATGGACATTAAAAACAGATGCAAAACGGACACACGGCCAGAAAATTTTTTCACTGTCGTGTGCATGAGGCCTAAAGCTGAGAAGGGATCATCCACTTTGAAGGACCTTGTCCTTCTAAAGGTGTCATTTCTCTTCTCTCCATCTGGACTGTGTCCAAGTCCTGTGACTGTTTTAGGTAGACTTGAGAACTAAGGGTATCATCCCATTTGAAGGGCCCCAGTCATTCAAATGTTGTGTCTTCACCCTCTGGGCTTAATCAAAGTCCTGTGATTGGATTAAGATTAAGTAGACCTTAAGGCTGGGTTCACACCTGAGCGTTTTACAGCCCGTTCCTACGCGCTGTAAAACACTCAACAGGCAAAGACCAATGATCCCCTATGGGCATGGTTCTCACCTGAGCGTTTTACAGCGCGTAGGAACGCGCTGTAAAACGCCCTACGCCCCAAGAAGTACAGGAGCTTCTTTGGGGCGTATCGTTCCCGCACATAGACTTCTGGGGACGCGCGACAATGGGAGTTTGCTTGTTTCCCTCCCGCGTATGTAAACGCCCGATAAAATCGCGCATACAGAGTACGCTCAGGTGTGAACCCAGCGTAAAGCTGAGCTGGAATCATCCACCTTGAAGACCTTTAGTTATCTAAATGTGGCATATCTTTTCCCTCTAAACTGTCAACAAATCCTATGACTGGATTAAGTAGACATTAATGCTGATATGGTATCTTTCACTCCTCCTGGTTTACTGTTGGCCACCCAAAGATGGCATCTCTAAACATTATCTGTACTGTCTCTAAGTCCTTTGACTAGATTAAATAGACATCCAGATGGCATTGAGCTGAGAGGGGATCATTAACTTAGAAGACCCTTGGCCCCCTAGAGGTCGTTTTGCTGTTCTCCACTGGGCGTCCTCCTGGTACTCAGACCTGATTGCCTGGAGCACAGAAGAGGGATTTAAGGTCAACAGTCTCTGTTACCAGTAGAACATACTTGCATATTATGGAGATGGAAATTTGTTACAACATCTATCTGCAACATTGTCCTACTAGTTGGGGGAAAAAAACGTCATATTGGATGAGGCTGATTCATGCTTGGGCAACGGAAGCCTGGTAACTGTTTGTCAAGGTACACTCTACTATCCATTGGTTCTTTTTAACTTTGTAGCATCCTCTGAAGGCATTATGGACCTCCTGGATAGTATGCAATAGCCACATGCACTTTTGGAGCAACAGCCATGGTAGCTCCTTTTTCTGCGAGAGAGGAAATATCTGCTTAAACCATTTGTTAAAATGGGAGCCTTATGAGATACGTTATAATTCAGTGACAACATAGCTGAGAAGGAGACATCCATTTAAAAAGCCCTGGGCCCCCTAGAGATAGAGTCTGAGCAATCCTCCAGGCGGTCTTCTGGTCCTCATACTGGATTGCCAAAACAAGCTTTAGGTAGCTTCTCATTGTCCAGCAAATGAAGCTTTCAATATTAGCGGGCTTTGCTCATCGCTTATTGCAAACATGTCCACAAATTGGCTACCACAATAGAGCATAAAAAAATCTAATTGATTACTATGGACAACTAAGCCAGTTTTCTTTTACACCAGTTTTGACAAATCTCCGTCTATGTGCTTTAGCTTGTCTATTTCTCTCATTGAGTAGATTATTTATCAAATGTTTAGGTTTCAATACAATAATCTATGAATTGCCGTGGTTACATAATAATGTAAATATTGTTAATCTCTGTAATTTCCGGTAGTTAGCGCTTTAGATATGACTTATTTTATCTGCAGTGTAGATATAAAAATGACCTTTGAAATCCAGAAAGTCACCATTTTCCAGGTATCTATAGAAGGCAAATATTTATCCCCAAGGGTAGACATACCACAACCTGTGCACCTGCCCAGGGACCCAGTAAGTAAGGGGGGCCACAGCCACTCTACATAGGAAAGTAATGACAGCTGAAACAGATATTAAAAGTCCACATGACAGGTCTGATCACGCTCTGCAGCTATTAGGGTATGCATGTAAATGATTCATTTGAATAGTATCTTTACACGCATAGACTTTTCTCTTTGATCTAAAATTCTGTTTTTAAAAGCAGTGACAGTTCCCGGTTGCCACATTTCACCATATATCTTACAATTATTAGTGATGGCAATTCTGTAAAGTAAGGCCTCATACATACGGCCGTGGCGTTTTTTGCGGTCCGCAAACAGCGGATCCGCAAGAAACGGAAGCCGCCCGTGTTGCCTTCCGCAATTTGCGGAACGGAATGGGCGCCGGCAATATAAATGCCTATTCTTGTCCGCAAAGCGTGGACAAGAATAGGACATGTTATATTTTTTTAATGGAGCCACGGATGGAGACAGCACACGGAGTGCTGTCCGCATCTTGTACGGCCCCATTGAAGTGAATCAGCGATAATCGGCAGTCTTTTTTCTCTTCAGAAATTTGCATATGATAAAAGTATGATTTTTACAAGAAATAAGCCACAGACAAAGGTAGGACATGTATGATTGCACTCAGCTGACATTAGCAAATAGCTAATGTCGGCTAATGAAAATTGCACAATGGGGGGGTGACAGAAGCCCTTATGCATTCTGAGGGTCCTCCTGGTTTACTCTTGGCCATACAATGTAGAATAACAACTTGAATATTGCAGCTATTTAGGAGGTAACTCATGTAATGCAGAACAGGATAGGATACTTTTGGTCGTCTAGACTAGAGAATAAGACTCTTTGTAACCCCTCTTCACGCCAAGAAATGAGGATGCTGAACAGGGGGCCCCCTATATTAAATCAGAATTGATGAGACAACCCTTTTCAGAATGGAATGCAGGTTCTGCTCCCAGCCTACCTGGCAAATGGTTACCGGGTACAAATTTGGCCCCAAAGTGATCGATGACCGGCCGTATCTTATACAAACGGTCATAGGCACCCCACCGCTGATCAACTACAGACGGTTGATCAGCGGTTTAGAATTTTTTTTTCACATTTTTTCCCCTCTTTTTAGTTAGTCTTTTTTTTTTAGCATCGCACACCCCACCGCTGATCAACTACGGACGGTTGATCAGCGGTTTAGAAGTTTTTTTCCACATTTTTTCCCCTCTTTTTAGTTAGTCTTTTTTTTTTAGTCTGTTAGGCTTAGGGTGAGTACATGAACACCCGTGCCCCACACACACGCACACCAAATAAAGATTTACACGCACGCACATACACACACAGACACACACTCCCCTATGGCCCACCGGACGTTCTCGGCCGAGGAGGTATACGCCCAGCTTGCCTCCGACTCCGAGAGTCCCAGTGAGGACGAGGATGACCCCACTTTCCTGTTGTCATCCGCGTCCTCCTCATCATCTAGCGATGATGATGAGCCCCCAAGGCGGCGGAGACCACCAGTTAAATCCACCGGAGCCCCCTGCCGGTGAACTTGTCTGGTGTACCCCAGAGCGATTTGAGTCCGTGATTCCTGATTTTGTAGGCCAACCAGGAATCCAGATTTCCACAGTGGGCTTCACTGAATATTACTTTTTTAGTCATTTTTTCAGTGACCAACTGGTAAATCTAATGGTGGAGCAGATGAACCTGTACGCCCAACAGTTCGTTGCTCAACACCCGGGCTCCTTTTTGGCTAGGCCCGGTGGCTGGACGCCGGTCAGTGCAGCCGAGATGAGGACATTTTGGGGCCTCGTGCTGCATATGGGCCTAGTCAAGAAACCTAGTGTCAGGCATTACTGGAGTGGGGACGTCCTCTACCAGACCCCACTTTACAGTACGGCCATGACACGCTCCCGGCTTGAGGCCATCCAGAAATGCCTGCATTATTCAGATAATGCAGCATGTCCCCCCCCCCCCCGAGGTGATCCTGCCTATGACCGTTTGTATAAGATACGGCCGGTCATCGATCACTTTGGGGCCAAATTTGTACAGGCCTATGTACCTGGAAGGGAGGTCGCGGTTGATAAGTCTCTCATTGCGTTCAAGGGGAGACTCATTTTCCGCCAGTATGTTCCCTCAAAGCGGGCGAGGTATGGCGTGAAGCTGTACAAACTTTGTGAGAGTACCTCAGGGTACACTTACAAGTTTCATGTGTACGAGGGGCGAGATTCCCATATTCAACACCCAGAATGTCCCCCCATTCTGGGTGTTAGCGGGAAACTTGTGTGGGACCTTTTGCACCCACTGCTAGATAAGGGTTACCACCTTTACGTGGATAACTTTTATACTAGTATCCCCTTGTTCCAGTCCCTCGCCGCCAGATCCACGTCCGCTTGTGGGACCGCGCTGAAAAATAAACGCGGCCTCCCTGCCCACCCCCTCCAGGTACCTATCCCCAGGGGTGAGACCCGTGCCCTTACCACTGGAAACCTGTTGCTGGTCAGATATAAGGACAAGAGGGATGTCCTTGTACTGTCCACAATTCATGGTAACGGCATAACCCCTGTCCCTGTGCGAGGTACCGCGGCAACGGTCCTCAAGCCCGATTGTATCGTCGACTACAATCGGTATATGGGAGGAGTTAATCTCTCTGATCAAGTCCTGAAGCCATATAATGCAATGCGCAAAACCCGGGCATGGTCCAAAAAAGTTGCGGACTACTTGGTGCAGGTTGCCATGTTCAACTCTTTTGTGCTGTCCCGGAGCGCTGGCAACACAGGGACATTCCTTCAGTTCTATGAGGCAGTCCTCAAGGCCCTGATCTTTTCGGACCGGGAAAGAGCAGGCCGGAGTACCTTGGGAACTGGAGGCGCCCGGATCGTCCCTGGCCAACACTTTCCAGGTGTGGTCCCCCATACTGGAAAGAAGGGACGAACCCAAAAAAAGTGCAGAGTGTGTCACAGGAGGGGGATACGGAAGGACACCACTACTCAATGTGACACGTGCCCAGATCATCCGGGCCTCTGCATTATTGGTTGCTTTAGGGAGTACCACACTTCCATGGAGTACTAAATTTATATCCCAATGTAGCCACTGACAATTGGATAAAAAAACTATGGTTCTCAAACTTGAGACACCCAAAAAAATTGTAAAAACTCAAATAATTTTAAAAAAAGTATACAAATTAGGTATCTCCGCGTCGGTAATAATCTCTTCTATAAAAATACCCCATGACCCAACCCCCCCAGATTAACACGGTCCAAAAAAAAAAAAAAAGGTGCAAAAAATGATATTTTTTTGTCACCTTATATAACAAAAAGTTTAATAGCGAGCGAACAAAAAGTCATATATCCCCCAAAATAGTGCCAATAAAACCGTCCTCTCATCCCGCAAAAAATGAGCCCCCACATAAGATAATCGGCTAAAAAAAAAATAAAAAAAATGACTCAGACTTTAGAGATACCAAAAAAATTTTGGGTTATCAAAAAGGATAATATAGTCTAAAACCTAAATAATTGTAAAAAAAAGTTGACTTATTAGGTATCGCCGCGTCCGTAAGAATCTCCTCTATAAAAATACCCCATGACCTAACCCCCCAGATTAACACGGTCAAAAAAAAATATTTTAAACGGTGCCAAAACAGCTATTTTTTGCACTTTTCCATTTAACATAACGTAAGGCCGAAAAAAGACATTTGTCCATCCAGTTCGGCCTGTTATCCTGCAAGTTGATCCAGAGGAAGGCAAAAAAACCCTGTGAGGTAGAAGCCAATTCTCCCCACTTTAGGGGAATAAAAAATTCCTTCCCGACTCCAATCAGGCAATCAGAATAACTCCCTGGATCAACGACCCCTCCCTAGTAGCCATTGCCTGTAATATTATTACACTCCAGAAATACATCCAGGCCCCTCTTGAATTCCTTTTTTGTACTCACCATCACCACCTCCTCAGGCAGAGAGTTCCATAGTCTCACTGCTCTTACCGTAAAGAATCCTTTTCTATGTTTGTGTGCAAACCTTCTTTCCTCCAGACGCAGAGGATGTCCCCTCGTCATAGTTCTGGGGATTAATAGATGATGGGATAGATCTCTATACTGACCCCTGATATATTTATACATATTAATTAGATCTCCCCTCAGTCGTCTTTTTTCTAAAGTGAATAACCCTAATTTTGATAATCTTTCAGGGTACTGTAGTTGCCCCATTACAGATATTACTTTAGTTGCCCTCCTCTGGACCCTCTCCAGCTCTGCTATGTCTGCCTTATTTACAGGAGCCCAGAACTGTACACAGTACTCCATGTGTGGTCTGACTAGCGATTTGTAAAGTGGTAGGACTATGTTCTTATCACGGGCATCTATGCCCCTTCTGATGCAACCCATTATCTTATTGGCCTTGGCAGCAGCTACCTGACACTGGTTTTTGCAGCTTAGTTTGCTGTTTATTAAAATTCCTAGATCCTTTTCCATGTCAGTGTTACCGAGTGTTTTATCATTTAGTATGTACGGGTGACTTGCATTATTCCTTCCCATGTGCATAACTTTACATTTGTCAGTGTTAAACCTCATCTGCCACTTATCTGCCCAAGCATCCAATCTATCCAGATCCCTCTGTAGTAGTATACTGTCCTCTTCAGTGTAAATTACTTTACACAGTTTAGTGTCATCTGCGAAAATTTATACTTTACTATGCAAGCCTTCTACGAGATCATTAATAAATATATTGAAGATAATAGGGCCCAATACTGACCCCTGAGGTACCCCACTAGTGACAGTGACCCAATCTGAGTGTATACCGTTAATAACCACCCTCTGTTTTCTATCATTGAGCCAGTTACTTACCCACATACAGACGTTTTCTTCCAGTCCGAGCATTCTCATTTTATATACTAACCTTTTATGTGGTACAGTGTCAAATGCTTTGGAGAAGTCCAGATATACGACATCCATTGATTCGCCGCTGTCAAGTCTAGAACTTACCTCCTCATAGAAACTGATTAAATTAGTTTGACATGACCGATCCCTCACGAAGCAATGCTGATATGGCGTTATTTGCTTATTTCCGTTGAGATGCTCTAAGATAGCATCTCTCAGAAAACCTTCAAACAATTTACCCACAACAGATGTTAAACTTACCGGCCTATAGTTTCCAGGCTCTGTTTTTGGACCCTTTTTGAATATTGGCACCACATTTGCCATGTGCCAATCCTGTGGAACATTCCCTGTCAGTATAGAGTCCGCAAATATCAGAAATAAGGGTCTGGCTATATGGGGGTGTATGCCATCCGGTCCTGGTGATTTGTCTATTTTAATCTTTTTAAGTCGCTGATGTACTTCTTCCTGGGTCAGACAGGACACTTTTAATGGGAAATTTATGTTTACATTCTGCATGTCATTTGACAGTTTATTTTCCTCAATGAATACACTGGAGAAAAAAATATTTAACAGTTTTGCTTTCTCCTCGTCGCTCTCTGCGACTCCCCCCTCATTACTCTTTAAAGGGCCGACACCTTCAGATTTATACTTTTTAACATTTATATAATTGAAGAACATTTTAGGGTTAGTTTTACTCTCTTTGGCAATTAATCTCTCGGTCTCTAGTTTGGCCGCTTTTATTTGTTTTTTACATGTTCTATTTTTTTCCTTATAGTTTTTCAGTGCTTCCGTGCTACCCTCCTGTTTTAGTGATTTATATGCTTTCTTTTTGTCATTTATTGCTTTCTTTACAGTTCTATTTATCCACATTTCAATCAGTTTTTTCCGGTAACAAAGCAGGGGTTAACAACCAAACAAAACTTAATATTTATTACCCTGATACTGCAGTTTACAAAAACGCCACATTTGTGGTCGTAAACTGCTGTATCAGTAAAAAGCAGGGCGCAAAAGGAAAGGACCGACATGGTTTCTGGAAGGCCGATTTTGATGGCCTTTTTTATTGGCACCATGTCCCTTTTGAAGCCCCCCTGATGCCCCACTAGAGTAAAAACTCCTTTCCCTCTACGCCCCACCGTGTGGCCGTACAGTAGTGTACGACCACATATGGGGTGTTTCTGTAAACGGCAGAGTCAGGGCAATAAAGATACAGTCTTGTTTGGCTGTAAACCCTTGCTTTGTTAGTGGAAAAAATGGGTTAAAAGGGAAAATTTGGCAAAAAAATGAAATTCAGAAATTTCATCTCCATTTGCCATTAACTGTTGAGGAACACCTAAAGGGTTAATAAAGTTTGTAAAATCAGTTTTGAATACCTTGAGGGGTGTAGTTTCTTAGATGGGGTCACTTTTAGGGAGTTTCTACTCCAGTGGTGCATCAGAGGGGTTGAAACAGGACACGGTGTAAATAAACCGGTCCATAAAAATCAGCCCTCCAAAAAACAAACGGCGCACCTTTCCCTCTACGCCCCGCTGTGTGGCCGTACAGTAGTGTACGACCACATATGGGGTGTTTCTGTAAACGGCAGAGTCAGGGCAATAAAGATACAGTCTTGTTTGGCTGTTAACCCTTGCTTTGTTAGTGGAAAAAATGGGTTAAAATGGAAAATTTGGCAAAAAAAATTAATTCTCAATTTTCATCCCCATTTGCCAATAACTCTTGTGCAACACCTAAAGGGTTAACGACATTTGTAAAATCCGTTTTGAATACCTTGAGGGGTGTAGTTTCTTAGATTGGGTCATTTTTGGGTGGTTTCTGTCAAGAAGTTCTGGTCTGGGTACCACAGTCAGTTTTTTATCACGCGTGTGCAAAACGCATTGCACCCGCGCGATAAAAACTGAACAACGGAACGCAATCGCAGTCAAAACTGACTGCAATTGGGTACCTACTCGCGTGGGTTTGCCGCAACGCCTCCGGACCTTACCCGGACACGCTCGTGTGAACTCAGCCTAAGGCCCCTTTCACAAGGGCGAGTGCAATGCGTGACGTAAACACATTGTAACTGCACTGAATCCTGACCCATTAATTTCAATAGGGCTGTGTATATGAGCGTTGTTTTTCACACAGCACTTGTGCGTTGCGTGAAAATCGCAGCAGGTTCTATATTCTGATTTTTCTTGCAACGCAGGCCTCATAGAAGTGAATGGGGCTGCTTGAAAATCGCATTGCATCCACAAGCAAGTGCGGATGCAATGCGATTTTCACGGATGGTTGCTAAGGAGATGATAATAAATAGGGATGAGGTCCATTCACTTTATTATTGTCCATTATAACATAGTTGTTCTTTAGGAATGCTAAGTAAAATGTCACTTGAGGGTTAAAAAATAATAAAAAAAAATTCTCACCTCCTCCACTTGATCGTGCAGCCATTATCAACTTCTTTCTTCTTCTTGCAGGACCTGCAAAAGGACCTGCGCTGACGTCATTGCGCTCACCACATGGTGAACGCAGTTACGTCAGTGCAGGTCCTGCTGAATGAAGATATAAGATCCTTCTATCTTCATTCAGCAGAACCTGCGCTGACGTCACCACGCTCACCACGTGGTAGGCGGGATGACGTCAGCGCAGGTCCTTTTGCAGGTAATTTTTTTATTATTTTTTAACCCTCAAGGGACATTTTACTTAGCATTCTGTATTAAAGAATGCTATTATTTTCCATTATAACAATGTTATAATGGAAAATAATAAAATCTACAGAACCCCAAGTCCGGGTTCGGGTCTGGGTACCACATTCAGTTTTTTATCACGCGCTGGCAAAATGCATCAAAACGCATTGCACCCGCGCGGAAAAAACTGAACAACTGAACGCAATCGCAGACAAAACTGACTGAACTTGCAAAATGGTGCGAGTTTCACTGAATGCATCCGTCACGCTTGTGTGAAAGAGGCCTAAGGGTCTTTTTATCTACAAAAGTGGTTGTAAACTGTGGACAAATACACAGATTAGGCTTAGGCCTCTTTCACACGGGCTTCATGTTTGTGGGCCGGATAAGATGCGGGTGTGTCGCGGGAAAATGCGCAATTTTTCCGCGTGAGTGCAAAACATTTTAATGCGTTTTGCATGCATGCTTTTGGTACCCAAACCCGAACTTCTTCACAGAAGTTCAGGTTTGGGTTAGGTGTTGTGTAGATTGTATTATTTTCCCTTATAACATGGCTATAAGGGAAAATAATAGCATTCTTAATACAGAATGCTTAGTACAATAGGGCTGGAGGGGTAAAAAAAAATAAAAATTTAACTCACCTATATCCACTTGTTCGCGCAGCCCGGCTTCTCTTCTTTCTTCATCTTTGCTGTGCAGTAGGAAAAGGACCTTTGATGACGTCACTGCGCTCATCACATGGTCCATCACACGATCCATCACCATGGTAAAAGATCATGTGACGGACCATGTGATGAGCGCAGTGACGTCATCAAAAGTCCTATTCCTCAAAGAAGAAGACAGAAGAGAAGCCGGGCTGCGCGAACAAGTGGATTAAGGTGAGTTAAATTATTTTAAAAAAAAATTAACCCCTCCAGCCCTATTGTACTATGCATTCTGTATTAAGAATGCTATTATTTTACCTTATAACCATGTTATAAGGGAAAATAATAATGATCGGGTCCCCATCCCGATCGTCTCCTAGCAACCGTGCGTGAAAATCGCACCGCATCCGCACTTGCTTGCAGATGCTTGCGATTTTCACGCAGCCCCATTCACTTCTACGGGGCCTGCATTGCGTGGAAAACGCACAAAGAGGAGCATGCTGCGATTTTCATGCAACGCACAAGTGATGCGTGAAAATCACTGCTCATTTGCACAGCCCCATAGAAATGAATGGGTCCGGATTCAGTGCAGGTGCAATGCGTTCACATCACGCATCGCACCCGCGCAGAAATCTCGCCCGTCTGAAAGAGGCCTTAGATCGTCTGATTAGAAGAATGGCGCTTAGTAGTGCATATTGGAGGTCACATTCGAAGCCTAGGGCAGCAAACAGTGTCTACACAAACCAACTGGTGGATACGGCCCCTGCTCCTCCTCCTGCTTTTGCACAACATTGGGCTATGAGGCAGACATCCAGCTACAGGTGTCCCAATGTCCTCACGTCACCGCCCTTAAAGGTTATCATGGTGCACAGCAAGACAGCAATGGAGGCTGGAATGGAGGTTTATCCTCTTCAGTCTCGCTTTTGTCTTGGATGCAATAATAGCCAGATATTGGTCTGGAGACAATGTGGGCAACGCCATGAAGAGGCCTTCACAAGGGAATGTCACACTGACTCCACTTCAAGAATTATTGTTTGGGGTGGCATAATGTAAGGTAGCTGGACCCCTCAAGTCTTCATTTCAGGTAGACTAACAGTTTGGTGTTACATTGATTTGGTCAAGGAACCAGTGGCACTGACATTTCTCCAATAGGTGCCAGGAGCCATTTTCAACAGGATAACTTCAGGCCGCATGTTGCTCATGCTGGTATGTGAGCAGCCTGCATGGACTAAACGTGGTACCATGGCCTGCAGTGTCTCTGGACTTATCTCCCTTTGAGCTCATCTGGGACTTTATTGGTCAGCAATTGCAAAGAGAGCTACCAGCGTGGATCTTGATAATTTTTGTGCCCAAGTGCATTCAGCATGGCAAAACATTCCTCAGACAATCATTAAGAAGTTAATTGCATGCCATATTGTGTAAGCGTATGTATTTTTGCATGCGGTGCTCATACTTGATTCTGAATAAAGAGATGTTTAGAATATTTTGGGAGTCATTTATTATACTGAAATATGCCTATATTGGGAACTATTTTTTATTGTGCATGCACAAAATAAAAATAGAAAACTGCACATATTAGGTATCCATAAGACCATAATAGACTAAATAATTTTTCACAGGTTATTTAATTTGAAACATAAAGGAAATGAAAATAAATGAAAAATATACACAAAATGTATTCTCACTGTATTTCCACAGCAAAAAAAATTATATAAATGACATAATTTTATATATACCCCTAAACAACGGCAAGAAATAGAAACATTTCTCCTACATTAAATGAGGCCTCAGACAGCCAGGTCAATTAAAAAGTAAAGCAATTAAGGCTGCTGAAATGTAGAGAGGCAAAAATGAAAAGAAAAAAAAATGCTGGTCATTAGTGCCTTTTCAGGCCTGGACATTAAGGGGTCAAAGAAATACTCAAGAAACATTTTGCATCTTTTCCCCGGGGCCTCCGCAACAGCACTCTCAGGAGAGTGTCCCCGCCTTCCCAGGAGAGTAAACAATGTAGAAGCTCAAGTTTAAAAGGCCCCCTCCCTGTAGCTGCTTCAGTTGTTGTTTCCTGTCCTCAGGATCGCGTGGAAGCCACTCCTGCGGTGTCAGTTTAAGTCATTTTCGCATGGCCTATTATTATTTCCCCATCCTGGGAGGGCCGGTGCAGAGGACAGGTACAGAAGGGGTCTGGAGCCTCCATCCCCGTTCCTTAGACATAAGCCCTTCAGTGAAGGCAGCCCCTGGCATCCGTTCCCACGCTTCATCTCACGGCGGGGAACGAGGGATCGTGCGCATGTGTTCATGCGCAAACAGGCTGGAGCTCTCTAGGGCCGAGAGTTTCGTTTTCCAGGCCTCTGTGCGTCACTTCACATGACATCAGAGGCCTGGCAGATATCAGGGGAGATGTCTGCAGGAAGGAGCGCTGCAGTCCTATCGTCTTCCTGACATGCGCAGCATGTTAGCTCCACTGGATGTGCCAGATATGTCCCGCAAGCCTGTGGATACTTCTGCCGCCCAGAGCCCGGTAAGCCTCCTTCCAAATATTGTGCTACATGTGTTGCTTCTGCTGCAAGGGGGGGGGGGGGGGCAACTTAAATTATCCCCCCACTGGTGTGGTGCTGGTCCCAAGTTAGAGTTATGGTCACTAGCCCTGATTTCTATTATTACCTTGTAGGGCAGGGAGACCAGCACCATTAAATCCTTTGGAGGAGAATTGGGGCGGAAAAAATGTGCCATCTGCAAAAAATCCCTGTCGTCAAAGACTAAAAAGGCGCTCTGTCCCAGATGTACTGACAAAGTAGTGACCGAAGAGTCTCCTTCCTTCCTAGAATCTATAAGAAATATGATCAAGGAAGAAGTAAAGACAGTGATAGACTCAAGACCACCACCATGTTCCCCCCAACCATCCACCTATCAAAGATCACAGACGTCAGAATTCCAAGTTGAACCTGACTCTGATAATGAGGAAATATTCTCAGATGTAGGTTCTGAGTCCTCTGAGGATGATTCAGGGAAGCCCTTCTGTACCCCTGAGGACACAAAAAAATTATTGAGAACTATAAGAGCCACTATGAAAATTGAGGATGTAAAAGAGCCCCAGTCTATTCAAGATATAATGTTCCAGGGACTGGGTGAAAAGAGAAGAAAGGTTTTTCCCGTTCATAACAATATAAAAATACTAATCGCTTAAGGAATGGAAACAGATGGTCCTTTCGTAACCAAAGGAGACCTAGATCTGACCAGAAGAGGAAAGAGAGCTCAGGAAAGTGGCAGCCTTCTAGAGGGAAGGGAAGAGGATTCATATTCACCCCAGAAACCTCTGCAAAACCCTCACAATGACGCCAGGTCTCAGCTAGGAGGCAGACTAACAAGATTTGTCCCGGCCTGGGAAATTTTTTCTACCTATCCCTGGGTAATAGGCACTATAAGAGAAGGCTACAAACTCGAGTTCAGTGCACCTCCTCCAAATTATTTCATGCTCAACAAACCATTACTTCAGAAGGAAAAACAGCAGGCTCTAGAATCCAATATATGCTCTCTCCTACAAAAACAGGTCTTAATCCTGGTTCCAAGACATCAGGAGAGAACGGGGTTTTATTCTCCCATCTTTCTCATCCAAAAACCAAACAAATCCTTCAGATTAATAATAAACCTAAAAAAGTTGAACAAAAACATTTTACAAGAAATTCAAAATGGAGGGGAAAAAAATCAACAGTAAATCTCTTGACCTGCGATTGCTACATGGTAACTATGTATCTCTCCGATGCATACTACCATGTTCCCATACACAGACTATCAAAAATATCTCAGGATTGTGTTTTTTTTGAAGGGGAGAAAATATCACTTCCAGTTTCAAGTCCTTCCCTTCGGGTTGTCGTCAGCCCCCAGGGTCTTTTCAAAAATTATGGCAGAAGTAACAAGCTCTTTTCATCTCCAGGGAATAATAATCGTTACATATTTGGATGACTTTCTGGTGGCAGCTCTATCCCTCCAAGATCTCCAAGCTCATGTATGGGTTGTGAAAGAAAAATTACTGGAACTAGGCTTGTTAATAAACGAAGAGAAGTCAGACCTAGTTCCCAGTTAATAAAAGGTATTTTTGGGAGTCATGCTAGATTCCCACAATCTTATGTCCTTCCTCCCGCAAGAAAAGCAAACCTCTCTCTCTCAAAAGCTGGCGCTATTCTCCGAGTCCAGAATAGTGTCCATCAGAGATATCATGACGGTGTTAGGCCATTTAACTTCCGCAATCCCTGCAATCAGGTGGGCCCAGCATCATACAAGAATGCTACAGATATTCCTCTTAAAGTCCTGGGATGGAAAGCAGGAGACTTTAGACAAAACAATAAAAATCCCTCTAAGTGTAAAACAGTCTCTCCTTTGGTGGAGAATAAAGAAAAATCTTCAGAGGTGTGTTCTGGCGACATACAAATCAGATAGTTATTACAACCGACGCCAGCGGTCGAGGTTGGGGAGGCCACACCCAAGATCAAGTAGTACAGGGTGTTTGGAGTCAAAAAATGGCAGAAGCATCTTCAAACCTAAAAGAACTCATGGCGGTATACAAAGTACCACTTTCTCTACAGTAAACCATAAGATTTCAACATGTAAAAGTTCTGTCTGACACTACCGTGGCTTATTTAAATCGGCAAGGGGGTACAAAAAGCAAGGCACTACAAGATCTTTAATGAAGATTTTTTTTTTGCACGCCCGAAAAGAACCTAAAGACCCTGACAGCAGTTCATATAAGAGGCAATGAAAACACAGTAGCAGATTATTTCAGCAGGAAAAGTCTGAAAGGAGAGTGGTCGCTAGACCCAGAAATGTTCAAACAAATATCAGAAAGGTGGGGAAAACCAATCATAGACGTTTTTGCGGATCAAAAAAGCAGACAGGTCGAGAAATTTGGTTCCCTCTCAGCCTCTGATAATAGACGCTCTGTCTTCCCCATGGCCAAAGGGTCTTCTTTACGCTTTTCCGCCTTTCAGTCTAATTCCAAGGGTATTGATGAAGGCAATGGAGGAAAAGGGCCAATTGATACTGATCGCCCCCTTTCTGGCCGAAAAGTTCCTGGTTTCTTCTCCTGTTCGATCTGGCGGGGGGGGGGGGGGGGATTTTGTGGTCCCTGCCATCCTATTCAGGTCTATTGCGTCAGGGCCCAGTGTTCCATCCAAGTGTATACCAGTTGCACCTAACAGTCTGGAAAATTAACAAGTTCTACTAAAACGAAAGGGTCTGTCAGAACAGGTAATTTCCACTCTTTTTTTTTATAGTAAAAAAGTTACAACTTCTAAAATCTATTCAAGATTTGCAGGGGATAGATGGAATCTCAGTCAAGATCCCGACATTCCCCTTATATTGGATTTTCTTTAGTCCGGTCTAGACAAGGGGCTTTGCAGATTTCGGCACTAAGCTATTTTTAAAAAAATAAAACTGGCAGATCTACCTCTGATAAAGAGATTTCTAAAAGATGCAACAAGAAAATTCCTGTTTGTTCATTGCAGTATTCCATCTTGGGATTTGAACCTACTGCTGGAAGTTCTGATGGATGTGCCTTTTGAACCCTTACAGACTATGGCTACTTTCACACTCGCGTTTTGTGTGGATCCGTCATGGACGGATCCGTTCAGATAATACAACTGTCTGCATCCGTTCAGAACGGATTAATTTGTATTATCTTTAACATAGCCAAGACAGATCAGTCTTGGACACCATTGAAAGTCAATGGAGGACGTATCCGTTTTTCTATCGTGCCAGATTGTGTCATAGAAAACGGATCCGTCCCCATTGATTTACATTGTGTGCCAGGATGGATCCGTTTGGCTCAGTTTCATCAGAAGCGACACCAAAACACTGCAAGCAGCGTTTTGGTGTCTGTCTCCAAAGCGGAATAGAGACTGAACTGATGCAAACTGATGCATTCTGAGCGGATCCTTATCCATTCAGAATGCATTAGAATGCAAACTGATCCGTTTTGGACCGCTTGTTAGAGCCCCGAAAGCCAAAACGCGAGTGAGAAAGTAGACTATCCCGCTAAAACTTTTAACATTAAAAACCATTTTTTATTGGCAATTACGTCAGCCAGAAGGGTGGGGGAGATGCAAGCCTTTTCCTGTAAGGCACCTTACCTTACGGTGTTGGAGGACAGTATTGTTCTCAGACATACCCCTATGTTACTACCTAAGCTGGCTTCAAAATTTCATCGTCAGCAGGAAGTATCCCTTCCATCCCTTTGCCCAAATCCATCTTCAAAATTGGAGGAAAAATATCATAACCTGGATGTAAGACGGTGTATATTAACCTACCTGGATGTCTCCAAAGAGTTCAGGAGCTCAGATCACCTTCCTCTTCAATATCAAGGTCAGCATAAAGGATCAGCAGCAAGCAAGAGTACCATCGCACGGTGGATCAGAAATACCATCAAATTCTGCTATCGTCACAAAGACTTGACTCCCCCTCTGGGGATTAGAGCTCACTCCACCAGGGCGATGTCGGCCCCATGGGCAGAAAATGCGCCTGCATCGGTGGAACAGATATGCATGGCAGCCACATGGGTAAACCCAAATACCTTCAAAAACTATAAGTTGGAAGTACTCCATAACTATGATTTATCATTTGGCAGAAAAGTATTATCTGCGGTAGTCCCACCCTAAAAGACTTTTGTTTCTCTATTACTCCTCCTGAGAGTGCCGTTGTGGAGGCGTCGGGGAAAAGGGTTAATTACTCTTACCGGTAATTGGATTTTCCAATAGCCTCCACAACGGCACTGGAGTTTCCTAACCCTTATTATTTCACGTAAATTATGTTGTGTTATATTGTTAAATATTCAATACACTTCTTGCTCTACTAACGAGTCCTATGTCATTAACTGAAGCAGGTAAAGGGAGGGGGCCTTTTAAACTTGAGCTTCAATGTTGTTTATTGTCCTGAGGAGGCAGGGACACCCTCCTGAGAGTGCCGTTGTGGAGGCTATTGGAAAATCCAATTACAGGTAAGAGTAATTAACCCTTTTCGTCTGACTGTACATGGTAGTTCCAGTCCTTTTTCTACCAGTGGCTTTATTTGTGACTTCAATCTGTTCCTGTTGTACCATGTGACCCATGTGACTATCCAAATCCGCAGCATCCTCAGTGTATGTATTCCCTTAAGGCCACTTTCACACGAACGTGTGATGGCCGTGCCCGTGCTGTGGACCACAAAATGCGGTCCGCAATGCACAGGCACCGATCGTGGGCCAGTCGCAAGCGGATCGCGGACTTATTCACTTGATTGGGGTCCGCGATCCGTCCGTTCCGCAAAAAGATAGAACAAGTGTAGTGCTTCCTTTCCTTGGTTCCGTTCCATTCCGCACTGCATCTCTGGATTTGAGGACCCATTCAAGTGAATGGGTCCGCATCCGTGATGAGGAATGCACACGGCCGGTGCCCTGTGTATTGCGGATCCGCCGTATGCGGTGCGCAGCACGGGCACCGAGCCCTTACATTCGTGAGCAAGAGGCCTAAGACTGACATTGAGACTCTGATAGGAATGCAGAGAAACTGATATCTGGTCCACCCTAAATAAGCTAAGTATCTGGAGAATCAAAGCACAGGTCATACACATTACGGTATATCCAAAAGGAACACATTTGGGGTGCTTCTATAAAGTCTATAGCATGAAAGCCTGTAACTATTCAGGCAGTATCGCCACACTGCACTACTTCACAAGAACGCCAGCCCGTTTCATTATGGTAAGTCTACATTGTGCAGGTTACAGTGAATTACATGACACTTTTATGCCATTGGGCACCAATTGCGACATAATGGTATTTCTAAACTCTAGGTCTTTGTGATATAAAACAACTGACATGAGCTGACCTTTTTCAGCAGTATTTGCTGAATGTCAGGCTACAGCAATGCTGCCTCTTCACTGTGCTCTGAGGCAAATAGATTTAAGAAGGCTTTTAATATAAATTTTAATTCTCTATAGTCCTACGCATGTTAGGAAGTCGACAGAAAGCTTTGCTTTAATAAAAAGAATTTGATTCAAACATAAAGTATTTTTTGACCCACAGAGTCAAGCGGACACGAGACAGAACGTCTTATGAATATGCCTCTAATATTATGAGTATTCATTATTTTTGATGTTTGCATATAATATATATATGATATAATATTGTACATTATATTTGTCATGAAGATGGTTACAACTTACAAGCAGCCCTTCATTTCTGAATCTTAAACCAGAAAACCTCTAAATGCAGTAGTAACACGTAGAGGCCTATCATCAGTGTGGTTCGCTTTCCATTTATCACCTTCTATCCCTTGTGTAGCAGTTCATGACCCTAAATGAGTGTTTCATACACTTCTAAAGAGTCATAAATGGTTTGGGTTGGTGTTGAAATGAAGACCTGTGAGGATCTAGGTTACATGAGTAGTATCATGTTACAAGAAAACACAAAGCACTTGGATTCCACTGATATAGCCGCTTTCCCGGCCTTTGTGCATAACTGTGACAGTGACAAAAACTCATTATCACTGTGACCTAATTGAGTAGGTAAAACTAATCTCTGTGTCTCTCCTGAGCTTTCCATTTTTATGCATTTATTTTTGTAATCTTATTTAAATATATAGTCATAGTCTAAACTGAGGACATGCAACATGTAAATCATTGTGGATTAAACTATTAAATATTAAAGGACCTGTTGAGTGCACATGGGCTGTAATACCCTGCACAGCCACTATGCAGTGTATGGTGCTATGCTTGGTATGCTATGAGGAGGCCGCAGTGCTCACCAAAATGCAGTAGCGTCTTCAAACAATTGAAAGTCGGAAGTAAAAGGAATTGGACCTCCGTCAATTAGATATTGATGACCTATTCTGAGGATAGGCCATCAATATCGAACTCCTGGAAAACCACTTAATTAGTAGTTGTGGTTAGCTATAGCTATCCAAGGCATGGCAAACGTCTTATATACAAAGAACACCGCAAAAAATACAGAAACAGAATGTAAGTCAAATTTTCTATTATCTTATCTGTACATAACCACGTAATGAGTGTTTTTGTAGGGTTTTTAATGGCATTTTTTACTTGAAGGACATTAAAAACCCTCAAATTGCAACAGAAAATTATCTTACCAAAAATTCTTTATGTTTAATTTCATAATGCACTATAGACTTTAAACTAAAAGCTAGTCACATTAAAAAGCAAAAGATGATTTTAAAAAAATATCGACATAAGTGGTAGAAAACGCCCAAGAAACCCCTATGTTTGAAACCACTATAATATTCACATGTGGCTTAAAAAAGCCTTGCAGCAATGTAGATTTGGTGCAATGGAATTGCATGTAGCAAACACTGAAGTCTCATCCACATTTCCGTGTCAGTAACACATCCGTGAAAAAAAAAAAGCGTACTTGTTTAATCCGTGAAGATGTACATGAAGGATCCATGGTTGGTCTGGGTGTCCGTTTTTACCATCCGCGTGTCATCTGTAATTCACTGACGTTGCTCAGCCGAAAATTAATTTCCAAAGAATCTTCTATCTGTCTTCAGTGGTGTGTCTGTGATTTTCACAGACCCATACACTTCATGGACGTGCTTGGTCCGCATCATGGATCAAAAGTAGTGCATGTCTTCGTGATTTTTTTTTACTGACCCATGGTCAGTTAAAAAATACTAAAATGTGGACACATTTAAATCAATGGGTACGTGTGCTGTCCGTGGAAAATGCAGACAGCACACGTCAGTGAAAAGCGGAAATGTGGACGAGGCCTGAGGCCTCATGCACACGACCGTTGTTGTGTTCCGTTCCGCAAAATGGGGTTCCGTTGTTCTGTGATCCGTTTCCGTTTTTGTTTCCGTGTGTCTTCCTTTATTTTTGGAGGATCACCAGACATGAAGGAAAGTAAAAAAAAGTCTGTCAAGTTTGCCATGCAAAAAACGGACGCGGACGCGCATGACAATCTTGTGTGCCTCCGTGTTTTTTCACGGTCCCATTGACTTGAATGGGTCCGCGAACCGTTTTCCGTGAAAGAAATAGGACAGGTTATATTTTTTTGACGGACTGGAACCACGGATCACGGACGCAGATGACAAACGGTGCATTAGCAGAGTTTTCAACGGACCCATTGAAAGTCAATAGGTCCGCAGAAAATCACGAAAAATGGAACAACAGACATGGAATATGCATGTACATGAGGCCTGACTGTGTGAATAAGGCCTTAGGCACCACTGTCAAGCAGAATCACTTTCTAGTCTGGAATGTTGTGCCACTACTGCTGGGTTCTCCGCACCACAGGGTTTTGCGGCACCTTGGTTGGGAATCTCTTCTGTAGTCAAAAACAAATGACTTCATTTCTGCTTGAAGGTAGACCATAAAGAGGTTGTAAGTTATAAACTTATCCCCTGTGCCCTATCTGATCAGAGGGCGTTCCGTGCCTCCATATAAATGGAGCAGTAGGTTGTGCCTGCGTGCTGACGCTCCAGTCATTCTCCATGAGACAGCTGGAAATATCATTGCACAGCACTCCAGCAATCCCATAGAGAATGGAGTGGCAACGTGTATGCATGTCCTGTTCTATTTAAGGGGGCACAGGACCCTTACTGATCAGATACTCATCCCCTAGCCAATTTTGCTGCATTTGTGTGACAAATTCCTGGCAAAGACCACATGTTACATGTGGATTATGTTTCGTTGCTGCACATTTTACCAGGGGCATGGCTAAAAGCTCATGGGCCCTGGTGCAAGAGTTCAGCTTGGGCCCCCATCCCTCAGTGCTTGTTGGCAAGGGGCAGGAGAGCACATATCCTTTCTGCTGCCTGAGGCAAACATTGAAAGGGCACCCTCTCATGCCAAATTCTTAACCTAACCCTCCAGCCAGAGGTGCAAATTAACCAGTATGCACTTTCTGTAATGCCAGTGTCTTATGTGGCACAAGGGTCTTTGGGCCCCCTCAGGCTCCTGGGCCCGGTAGCGACTGCTACCTCTGCACCCCCTATAGCTACGTCCCTGCATTCTACCCTATGCATTACATAATGAAAATCTGCCGAAAGAATCGCAGCATGCTACAGATTTCAAAATCTATGCCACAAGTCAATGAGTGGAACATTTGTACAGTAGATGAGGTTTTAGAACCTAATCTTGTTAGTTTGTACTGTATTTTACAGCAGATTTTCTGGATGCAAATCTGCTTGGCAAATTTGCTAGAAACACGCAACATGTGCATGTGGCTCAAGAGTGTTCTATCCGTTTGCTTCTGTTAACATTTTTTATTGTGAGATCTCTTTTTCAGACATGTTTTAACACTATTAGGTCTCATGCACATGGCTGTAAGTGTTTTGCGGTCTGCATATCGCAGACCCGCAAAACACAGATACTGGCCGAATGCATGCCTCCATTTTTTTTATACTCCTGCAGAAATGTCTTCAAGAATATGACATGTTGTAGTTTTTTTGCGGGACCGCAGAACAGAATTATGGATCCGGATAGCACATGGGTGTGCTATCCGCATCTTTTGCAGCCCTGCTGAGATGAATGTGTCAGCATCTGATCCACAAAAAAAGCTGATCGGACGCGGACCAAAACTACGCCCGTGTGCATGAACCCTTATCGTTATATAACCTACAAATCTTTTTACCTGTATTCAGTTTCATATTTATAGCTGAACACTTTATTTCGGTCCTTGGCTGCAAGGAATGCTGTATTAGTTCCACTTGTCCTAAGAACTGGACAGGGACCTGGAGCTTGGGTTTGGGAAGAATGCTTCACCCTGTAACCATGCACAGACATCCTGTAAAAAAAAACTAAAAAAACACTGTGTTGGTCTTTTGACAACTATGTCCAAAAAAACACTGGGCTCACTTGCTCACAATATCTAGATAGAAAAGAACACACATTGGTATCCTGGAGCCTAATCAGAAGACAGTATATGGCATATATAGTATTCATAAGCAGCTATTATTACCATCGCTTACAGAATAGATGATTGCTGAATGTATAGTCACCTCTGCTCACAATCAGGCAGGTATCTGGAATGTTTGGGTTGTTCTCGGTAATTACCCAGGCTTTAGTCCATGTAAAAGAGCCTTTAATCACTTAGGTTGGTGGGAAGATTCACACAAGCAGTTTACAACAGTGCTGACAGAATGCATTATTTTATGGATGGGCCTCTATACACCTAATTTAAAAGAGGCTATCTTCCTAGCAAGTTGATCTATTACTAAAGTAACATATTGTGAAACCTGCCTTAGCTTATTCCTTTGAAGAGGCAGACAAATACATCAAATTGCCTGAAATGATAGGGAAAGATGATAGAAGGATGATAGGGAATATGCCTTTGCTGTGCATATTATCTTATGTTCAAGGAATTGTATATTGTATCCACACTGCAGAAGTGTATCAGCATCTATTCTATGCACAGCTAGAGATGAGTGAATTTCCTAAAATTTCTGGTTCCATTGATTCCTCCATTAGACTTAATTTGGTCAGAATAGATTGAACCCGAATCAAAAGTGCTCTAATTGACCTAAAAAGTCATGTATGACACTAGGGGGTCTTCTAGAACTATATCTAAACCCTATCAAGCGTTTTAATGCCAAGACAGCATTAATAATGTCCAAGTTACAGCAACATATATGGCCATGGGTAAACAGATGGTAAGCAATAGTAACAAACAGCCTGTTTCAAATCACACTGCACTGTTTTTATGTTCTCCACCCTGGACTGCAATGTTTGTTCATGGCCAGCGTCATCATCACTATCATATGTGCCACAATAAACATCATCGTCATCCTCTACTGTGAAAACTCCATGTCCCCTTTTTTCACTAACTTCTGCAGTGTCCCACTCAGTGATGATCGTGGGCACTTCAAACTTCTGTAAATGCCTATCTAATGTATTGCTGTATATATCTGTAAATTCCTTATAACAGGCTGTTAGCATGTCATTACAACTATTCGCCCCTAGGTGGTGCTGGCACCATTTACTTACAGCTGAGGGTGTGCTAATACAAGACAGAACAGAGAGGAAGTAAGCTGAGTAGAAGGAAGGAAGTTAATGGAGGAGGTGAACAGCAAAAGTCCAGTATGTAGCTGCCACTTTAGCCCATTGGCCCTGATCAAGCCGAGGGAGTGTGGACAAATCTCTTATAGCTACCTAGCACAGACCAGAGAGTCAATGTCTGGATATAGAGCAAGTCTAGTGGAGGTAGAAGCAGCATTAGTTTATGGACTCCACAGCACCAGTGACCGGGAGAAGCCCAAAAGCACCTGGACACAAACGGACAACTAAGCGCAAAGTTGTCCAATGCCACATGCCTCTATGGACATTGTGGACCTGAGTTTATGGAAGCATCTTGTACAAATAAGGGAGCAGAAGGTTTCTGCCTACCGTTAGGGAGACTGCCTTGTGGAGTGCTAATTACAAGTATAAAGTTATTACATCCAATACCTGAGTGCTAGAGTGTGGACAAAGTATAGACAGATATAGAAAGAAGGAAAACTCCTCAAATTGCAATTGCCAAGCCTGTTACAAGGATTAGAGCTGAACTAATATTTGGATTATTACTTATGCTATCTACATGAACTTCACTCACTACCCTGAGACAATTGATGAAGTTAAAGTTCTGTTGTTTACAACAATTGACTCCTCATCCTTTCTACCACCTTCATTTGCACCTAACGGTGCTGGCGTCACGAACACCAGGGACCCTCCCGTCAAGGCACTTAAAGCATCTATACCAGCGGTTCTCAACCTAGGGGTCGCGACCCCTTTGGGGGTCGATCGGCCCTTTCCGGGGGGTCGCCTGAGGTTTCCTATTGTGGGTCCAGGCCCGTCGCTAACAGACAGGCAAAACAAGCAATTGCTTGGGGCCCCGAGCTGGTTGGGGCCCCGAGCTGGCCCGGGGCCAAGCAGAGCCGGTGCTTGTTTTGCGGCTGAGTAACTCAGAAGATCCGATGGTATATTCTAACCCCCAGGTGTTCCCATGGTGACGGGGACGCTTGCCTGGGGGTTAGAATATACTATCGGATCTGAGTTTTACGAGCTCAGTGAGATCGTAAAAACTCAAATCTGATGGTATATTCTAACCCCCAGGCGTTCCCATGGTGACAGGGACGCTTGCCTGGGGGTTAGAATATACAGGGCCGCGCCGCTCACAGCAGTATATTTATAAACTAATCAGTAACTACTTTAACTTTAATCATTGCTCATTGCTGAGCTCTTTACTTGGAGCTCAGCAATGAGCAATGAATAAAGTTAAAGTAGTTACTGATTAGTTTATAAATATACTGCTGTGAGCGTCGGGGAGGGAGATCTGTGGATGGCACTGTAGGGGGATCTGTAGATGGCAGTGCCATCCACAGATCCGCCTACAGTGCCATCCACAGATCCCCCCTCCCCTAAACAGTGCCATCCACAGATCTCCCCCCTAAACAGTGCCATCCACAGATCCCCCCTAAACAGTGCCATCCACAGATCCCCCCCCTAAACAGTGCCATCCACAGATCCCCTCTCCCCTAAACAGTGCCATCATGGCACTGTTTAGGGGAGGGGGGATCTGTGGATGGCACTGTTTAGGGGGATCTGTGGATGGCACTGTTTAGGGGGGATCTGTGGATGGCACTGTTTAGGAGAAATCTGTGGCTGGCACTTTTTAGGGGATCTGTGGATGGCACTGTTTAGGGGGGAGATCTGTGGATGGCACTGTTTAGGGGAGGGGGGATCTGTGGATGGCACTGTTTAGGGGGGATCTGTGGATGGCACTGTTTAGGGGGATCTGTGGATGGCACTGTGTAGGGGGGAGATCTGTGGATGGCACTGTTTAGGGGAGGGGGGATCTGTGGATGGCACTGTTTAGGGGGGATCTGTGGATGGCACTGTTTAGGGGGGGATCTGTGGATGGCACTGTTTAGGGGGGGATTTGTGGATGGCACTGTTTAGGAGGGATCTGTGGATGGCACTGTTTAGGGGGGAGATCTGTGGATGGCACTGTTTAGGGGAGGGGGGATCTGTGGATGGCACTGTTTAGGGGGGATCTGTGGATGGCACTGTTTATGGGGGAGATCTGTGGATGGCACTGTTTAGGGGAGGGGGGATCTGTGGATGGCACTGTTTAGGGGAGGAGGGATCTGTGGATGGCACTGTTTTGGGGAGGAGGGATCTGTGGATGGCACTGTTTAGGGGAGGGGGATCTGTGGATGGCACTGTTTAGGGGGGGATCTGTGGATGTCTTTGTGATTAATTACTCTGCTTTAATTATGTTCAATTTGTAGCAATAAAAATACATCCTGCATATCAGATATTTACATTACAATTCATAACAGTAGCAACATTAGTTATGACATAACAAGGAAAAAAACTTAATGGTTGGGGGTCACCACAACATGAGGAACTGTATTAAGGGGTCACGGCTTTAGAAAGGTTGAGAACCACTGATCTATACCATCAAGGGCACCTCAACTTCCATCTGGCTGGGGATCCCTGGACAAATAAAGATTACCCCGAGGGATTTAGTGCTGACCTTCCCTTCACTGCACGCAGGCCCAGGGAGCTCTGCTAACCGTGAGTAAATCAACTACTACCCCCATCGGCCCACCGTACCTCACGTGTTGCCCCTGCGGACTCGGTCACTGCACTTCTTCTCATTGTCCTCAAGTCCTAGATCTTCATCCTTCCCCAACAGCCACATGGCAGAAAGCAAGATGTGGAAGCTGTTCTTCTTTCACCATACCGTGTTGCATCAGTATGAGCGTTTGCTGCAATATAAATATCTGGGGTATGACAATATTGATACTGCTGTTGTCCCTATTCACAAATATGGTGCCCTCTTCAAAGGGACTGACTAAGCAACTCGTGTACTTGATGAGCTGCCACTGCATGAGGTCAAAATGATATATGCTCCTTGCTGTAGTGGTCAGGTGCATGGTGTAATCATTTACCATTTTACGCTGCTCAGACGGTTGTGCATATCCAATGTAATATTCCAGCAAGTTGGAGCTTCACAGATCAAGAGCTGCAAAAGCAGACTTTTCTGTCGCTGCAAGTCTTGGAGGACATTTTTAGCCACATAAAAACAATGTAAATGTGCACACATTCTCCTGGATTCTGGAAGCCATTATATGTTTTTTTTTTTTTTAAAAGGTTGCACTACCAAATGATGCATGACATGCAGGAAGCATGTATATGTTCCCCAAATGCAGCACAGCCATAATGTTCCCACCATTGTTGTTGAATGTGTTGCCCATTTCTAGTTGGAGGGGACATACAGTGGGATGCGAAAGTTTGGGCAACCTTGTTAATCGTCATGATTTTCCTGTATAAATTGTTGGTTGTTACGATAAAAAATGTCAGTTAAATCTATCATATAGGAGACACACACAGTGATATTTGAGAAGTGAAATGAAGTTTATTGGATTTACAGAAAGTGTGCTATAATTGTTTAAACAAAATTAGGCAGGTGCATAAATTTGGGCACTGTTGTCATTTTATTGATTCCAAAACCTTTAGAACTAATTATTGGAACTCAAAATGGCTTTGTAAGCTCAGTGACCTCTGACCTACATACACAGGTGAGTCCAATTATGAGAAAGAGTATTTAAGGGGGTCAATTGTAAGTTTCCCTCCTCTTTTAATTTTCTCTGAAGAGTAGCAACATGGGGGCCTCAAAACAACTCTCAAATGACCTGAAGACAAGGATTGTTCACCATCATGGTTTAGGGGAAGGATACAGAAAGCTGTCTCAGAGATTTCAGCTGTCTGTTTCCACAGTTAGGAACATATTGAGGAAATGGAAGACCACAGGCTCCGTTCAAGTTAAGGCTCGAAGTGGCAGACCAAGAAAAATCTCGGATAGACAGAAGCGACGAATGGTGAGAACAGTCAGAGTCAACCCACAGACCAGCACCAAAGACCTACAACATCATCTTGCTGCAGATGGAGTCACTGTGCATCATTCAAACATTCGGAACACTTTACACAAGGAGATGCTGTATGCGAGAGTGATGCAGAGGAAGCCTTTTCTCCGCCCACAGCACAAAAAGTGCCGCTTGAGGTGGGCTAAAGCACATTTGGACAAGCCAGCTTCATTTTGGAATAAGGTACTGTGGACTGATGAAACTAAAATTTAGTTATTTGGCCATAACAAGGGGAGTTATGCATGGAGGAAAAAGAACACAGCATTCCAAGAAAAACACCTGCTACCTACAGTAAAATATGGTGGTGGTTCCATCATGTTGTGGGGCTGTGTGGCCAGTGCAGGGACTGGGAATCTTGTCAAAGTTGAGGGACGCATGGATTCCACTCAGTATCAGCAGATTCTGGAGACCAATGTCCAGGAATCAGTGACAAAGCTGAAGCTGCGCCGGGGCTGGATCTTTCAACAAGACAACGACCCTAAACACTGCTCAAAATCCACTAAGGCATTTATGCAGAGGAACAAGTACAACATTCTGGAATGGCCATCTCAGTCCCCAGACCTGAATATAATTGAAAATCTGTGGTGTGACTTTGTCCATGCTCGGAAGCCATTAAACCTGAATGAACTAAAGATGTTTTGTAAAGAGGAATGGTCTAAAATACCTTCAACCAGAATCCAGACTCTCATTGGAACCTACAGGAAGCGTTTAGAGGCTGTAATTTCTGCAAAAGGAGGATCTACTAAATATTGATTTCATTTCTTTTTTGTGGTGCCCAAATTTATGCACCTGCCTAATTTTGTTTAAACAATTATAGCACACTTTCTGTAAATCCAATAAACTTCATTTCACTTCTCAAATATCACTGTGTGTGTCCCCTATATGATATATTTAACTGACATTTTTTATCGTAACAACCAACGATTTATACAGGAAAATCATGACGATTAACAAGGTTGCCCAAACTTTCGCATCCCACTGTATTCAACAGGAATTTTTCTGCTTGATTTACAATAGCAGCTGATCTGCTATGTGCCTTCTCTTGCCCAATAGTTGTAAGACAGAATGGCAATGCTTCAACTGACAGATATGAAAGGAGGAAGAGGGAGTGCAAGTAACAATCAGCCCTGTTTCTGTTAGGGCTGGGAGGATATCCATTGGGAAGTACATGAAGGAGGTGGATTAACACTTGATGTGTCAAGCAGATTTGCACAACTATGGAGCTGTCAGCAGCACCTGGCCTTGTTACAGTAGTGTATTGTCACAACTACCGCATACCACTACCGCACAAAACATTAGTGGAATCCACTAAGTAGTATGGCAGCAACTGCATCGCCAGCAACTTGGCCAGGTGGGAATTCAGTTGGCACACATTTGGATTACTGCGTGTTTATTGTTGTTTCCTGCCCACACATTTCATTATGGATGACTGACAATGGAGTGGAAGAAGAGGTTAGAGCAAGAGAAACAATAGTTTATGTTGACAGTGATGATCACAACAATGACCATGGATGTCATCTGGCAACTTAAATTACAATAAAGAGGAGGAGGACAGTCTTGCTCACCTTGCTGGTGTAATGACCGGCATCACGCAAAGGGAGGGAAATGGGAAGGCCCTGTCCAAGGGAGAGGGAAAGGTGGTGACCCCTGACTCACATTGCGGCTGGCACCTGACTGCCCTGACGTCCCTAGACGGGTTCCTCACCCGTACGCCGATCACGTGCCTAAACCCTGGCTTTCCCTAAGATGAGCCCTGTGTAGTGAACAGGGCGGTGGGATCACTAGTCCGCACCACTGACACTAAGAGGAAAACACCAAGGAGAGGACAGACAATACAGACAAACATATAATCCTAGGTGGGCGACAACAGCAGACCACCAAGGCCCAACAGGGATCCGGAGGGTAACGTTCTGGAACAACAACCAGGGAACACAGCTACACAGCTCCAGTGGGTCAGTATAGAAGTCCAGGCAGGAAGCTCTATATCTGGCAACCAGAGAAGTGGGAGATGGGAATATAAGGAGGTTGGGATTGCTGGACAAGAAACAGCTGAGGAGGAGAAGCTACGGATCCCTGAGTGAGCCAAAAAGGATTGCAAGGCAAACCCAGAAAGCTACCATTACGAAACAGCACTGTCTTTGTACATCGAACGCGCAGCCACCCGCTGCGACTTCCTGACCCCGGGTATAACGGAGTCAGACGTGGCTCTTGACACCCTCGTGACAGTACCCCCCCTTCCACGAGGGGCCTCCGGACACTCAGGACTAGGTCTCTCAGGATGAGAGGCATGAAAAACCCAAACTAACCTGCTGGAACCCACATTCTTTCCTCGGGACCGTAACCCCTCCAATGCACCAGATATTGAAGAGAACGGCGGACCCGACGAGAATCAACAATTTTGGATATTTGAAACTCTAGATTACCATCCACAATAACAGGAGGGGGTGGCAGCGGTGATGGTTCTAGAGGTGGAACATACTTTTTGAGTAACGATTTATGGAAGACGTTATGAATTTTAATAGTCTGAGGTAGCTCCAGGCGAAAAGCCACGGGGTTAATGATGGCTACTATTTTGTAAGGACCAATAAACCTAGGACCCAGTTTCCAAGAGGGAACCTTTAATTTAATATTCCTAGTAGATAACCACACATAGTCATTTACTCCTAGGTCCGGACCTGGCGACCGTTTCTTATCAGCCATGCATTTATATTTACCTCCCATATTTTTCAAATTAGCTTGCACTTTCTGCCATACAGATGAAAGAGACGACGAAAACCGTTCCTCTTCGGGAACCCCAGAAGACTCCCCCTCTTTGAAAGTACTGAATTGGGGATGAAAACCATATGCACCAAGAAATAGTGACTTGCCAGTAGATTCCTGACGGCGATTATTTATGGCAAACTCGGCTAACGGTAAATATGATGACCACACCTCTTGGTTTTCAGACACAAAACATCTTAGATATGTCTCAAGGTTTTGGTTGGTACGCTCAGTCTGTCCATTCGACTGAGGATGGAAAGCTGAGGAAAAGGACAAGTGTACCCCCAAACGGGAACAAAAAGCTTTCCAAAACTTAGAAATAAACTGGGTTCCCCGATCCGAAACAACATCGGAAGGGACCCCGTGAAGCTTCACGATTTCACTGATGAATACCTGAGCAAGAGTCTTAGCATTAGGTAGTGCAGGTAACGCAATGAAGTGTACCATTTTGCTAAACCTGTCCACTACTGCCAAGATAACTGTTTTACCCGCAGACAAAGGTAAGTCAGTGATAAAATCCATTGACAGATGTGTCCATGGCCTATTGGGAATGACAAGTGGCAATAAAGACCCTGCAGGACGTGTATGAGAGACTTTCGCGCGCGCACAAGTAGAACAAGAAGACACAAAATCCATTACATCCTGACGCAACCTTGGCCACCAAAAACGACGAGACAATAGCTCCAAGGTTGCTTTACTACCCGGGTGCCCAGCAAGTGCCGAATTATGATGTTCCTTTAATAATTCGAGACGCAGGTTCAACGGTACAAACAATTTCTCTGAGGGGCAAGAGATCGGGGCGTCCCCTGGGCCTCTAACACCTTCCCCTCCAGAACAGAGTGTACCACAGAGACAACCACTCCTCTTTGTAGAATGGGTACCGGATCACTCACATTACCCCCTCCAGGGAAACAACGCGATAATGCATCTGCCTTAGTATTTTTTGCCCCAGGACGATAGGTAATAACAAAGTTAAACCTGGTAAAAAATAGCGACCACCTAGCTTGTCTAGGGGTGAGACGCTTAGCTGATTCGAGGTACAGAAGGTTTTTGTGGTCCATAATCACAGTGACGGGGTGGATTGCCCCCTCTAAAAAGTGACGCCATTCTTCAAACGCTAGTTTAATAGCTAATAGTTCCCTACTGCCAATATCATAGTTCTTCTCTGCTGCAGATAGTTTTTTAGAAAAGAAAGCACAAGGACGCCATTTGCCAGGAGACGGACCCTGAGACAGCACAGAATCCACTCCCACCTCTGATGCATCTACTTCTACAATAAAAGGCTGGGAGACATCAGGTTGGATTAGTACAGGTGCCGGGGTAAACTTCTCTTTTAGAGAGGAAAAAGCAATTTTAGCGGCGTCAGACCATTTAGAAAAATCAGTCCCCTTCCTAGTCATGTCAGTAAGGGGTTTTACAATCACCGAATAATTTTTAATGAATTTTCTATAGAAATTTGCGAAGCCCAAGAACCGTTGCAGTGCTTTGAGGTTCTCAGGAAGATCCCAATCTAAAATTGCCTGGACCTTCCTAGGATCCATACGGAAACCTGAAGCAGATAATAAATACCCTAGGAACTGTATTTCCTGAACGGCGAAAACACACTATCACTACCAGAGCTTTGAGACGTTCTCACAGCTCTGTTTCTCCACCCCTGTGATGATGTCACTACTAGAGCTTGGAGGAGTTCTCTCTGCTCTGTTTCTCCGCCCCTGTGTTGAGGTCTTTACTTTCGGTTTCCTTCCTCCCAGCTGTCCCTCCTGTGTTTGATTTCTCTGCCTTTAAATCATCCCTCCTCCTTTGTAGGGTGCGGATTATACTTTTCATTTGAGCTGTATCTCTCGCTTGAGTATCTTCACTTGTGTGATATCTTTCTATGGACCTGAGTTCTGCTGAAGCAAGTACTTCGGATATTGTCTGCTGACTTTGGATCTGTTTTCACTGCTGCTGCAGCTCCTTCAGTTAAGTGTGCAGACATTGTGTGTTTCTGTTTGTTTGCTGACTGGATCCGAGGCGGCCCCGGTTCTGTCTATATTCTGAGCAGGCCACCGGTGGCCGTGCCCCTTCCACTATTGTAAGGGTTACAGTGGTCATCAGCCTTAGGTACGCGGGCATGTCTCGATCCACCATCTGGATCTGGACATGTGCTTAGCAGCATAGGGAGAGCTTTTAGGGTCTGACAGGGGTCACCCTTTATCCTCCCTAGTTTGGGTCCGGTCTGTAGATAATTCACTGTGTATGCTATTGTTGCTCACACACAGCCGTGACACACACTTTTCAATTTTAGCATATAATTTATTCGTCCGTAGGACCTGCAGTACCTGTCTGACATGCACCTCATGTGTTTTCAGATCCGACGAATAAATTAAAATATCATCTAGGTATATCACCACAAACCTGCCGATAAAAGATGACTAAAAATGTCATTAACGAAATGTTGGAAGACAGCAGGAGCATTGGTCAGACCGAAAGGCATGACTAGATTTTCATAATGCCCCTCAGGGGTGTTAAAGGCTGTCTTCCACTCATCTCCTTCCTTGATACGAATCAGATTGTAGGCCCCCCTAAGATCAAGTTTTGAGAACCACCTAGCACCCGCAATCTGATTAAACAGGTCAGGAATGAGAGGAAGAGGGTATGGGTCTCGGATGGTTATCTGGTTTAATTCGCGAAAATCTAGGCAAGGACGCAGGCCCCCATCTTTCTTTTTAACGAAGAAAAACCCTGCAGCCACGGGTGAAGATGTGTCCCTTAGCCAAGCTCTCGGAGATATAATCTTTCATGGCTTGTCTCTCTGGACCTGAAAGATTATATAACCTGGTCTTGGGTAATTTTGCACCGGGAATCAGGTTAACCGGGCAATCATAAGGACGGTGAGGTGGTAACTTCTGACAACCCTTTTCAGAAAAAACGTCCTCAAAGTCCGAAACAAATGTGGGTAGGGTAGCTATGGAGGGTACCTATTTAAGCAATTTTCTCTGCACTGCTCACTCCACTCCAATATCTCCCTGGCCTGCCAATCCACCACTGGATTGTGCGCTACCAACCAGGGAAGACCCAACACCACCGGAGTGGGAAGCCCCTCCAGAACATAACATGAAAGCAACTCGTTATGGTGGTCCCCTACCCGAAGGTGTAAGTTATGGACAATGTGAGTGAGGTTTCTCTGAGACAGAGGAGAAGAATCAATAGCGAATATGGGAATAGGTCTCTGTAGCGTACAGAGAGACAAACCGATAGTGTGGGCAAAATGGGCATCTATCAAATTTACTCCTGCTCCACTGTCTAGAAAAAAAGAAATAGTCTCCGTCTTAACGCCAAAAACAACAACCGCTGGCAACACAAATTGCGATGTTCGTATGGAGGAAACGTATACCCCCCGGCTGACATCCTCCACACAGCCTGGGGTTAGTAGTTTTCCAACGGTCTTTTGTTTTTGAGGAAGGAAGGACAGACATTAATAAAATGACCCCTCTCCCCACAGAAAAAACAAACCCCACGCCTACGGCGAGCCTCAGGAGGATGGACCTGACGAGTAGTTCCTCCTAGCTGCATAGGCTCGTCTAAGTCCGTACAGACTAACTGCTGCTTGAGAGGGGTTACCAATTGCTCCGGATTTTTCAATCTGTCCCTAAGACGTCTATCTATTCTGATAGAAAGGGACATCACCGCATCAAGGGAAAAGGGAGTCTCATACAGCGCAAGCGCATCCTTAATCCTTTCGGATAACCCAGAGCAGAACTGACTCCTGAGAGCCGGGTCGTTCCACTGGGTATCCGTAGCCCACCTACGGAACTCTGCGCAATACTCCTCTACTGGCCGCTCTCCCTGTAGGAGTCTCCGTAATTTTGATTCAGCCAGTGCGACTCGGTCAGGGTCGTCATATATGAGACCCAAGGCCCCAAAAAATTCATCCACTGACCGGAGAGTCTGGAAATCAGTGGGCAAAGAGAACGCCCAGGATTGCGGGTCCCCCTGCAGCAGGGAAATAACAACCCCCACCCGCTGTTCTTCATTACCAGAGGAGTAAGGGCGCAGTTTAAAATATAATTTACAGGCCTCACGGAACGTCACAAATTTGTCCCTTCCCCCAGAAAATCTGTCAGGAAGAACAACCTTGGGTTCCGCAACAACCTGGTTACCTATAGCAACCGCTGGGCTTGCGGTCTGTTGCAATTGCTGCTGTTGCTGGAGGACCGACGCCTTCAATCCTGCCACCTCCAAAGACAGGCCTTGAAGTTGCTTTGACAAAGCAGCAATTGGATCCATACTGGATTTTAAGTAGGTAGAAAGAAAAAAAAATATATATATATATTTTTTTTTTTACCTACACAAAATAAGGGCCAGATATAATGTAATGACCGGCGTCACGCAAAGGGAGGGAAATGGGAAGTCCCTGTCCAAGGGAGAGGGAAAAGTGGTGACCCCTGACTCACCTTGCGGCTGGCACCTGACTGCCCTGACGTCCCTAGACGGGTTCCTCACCCGTACGCCGATCACGTGCCTAAACCCTGGCTTTCCCTAAGATGAGCTCTGTGTAGTGAACAGGGCGGTGGGATCACTAGTCCGCACCACTGACACTAAGAGGAAAACACCAAGGAGAGGACAGACAATACAGACAAACATATAATCCCAGGTGGGCGACAACAGCAGACCACCAAGGCCCAACAGGGATCCGGAGGGTAACGTTCTGGAACAACAACCAAGGAACACAGCTACACAGCTCCAGTGGGTCAGTATAGAAGTCCAGGCAGGAAGCTCTATATCTGGCAACCAGAGAAGTGGGAGATGGGAATATAAGGAGGTTGGGATTGCTGGACAAGAAACAGCTGAGGAGGAGAAGCTACGGATCCCTGAGTGAGCCAAAAAGGATTGCAAGGCAAACCCAGAAAGCTACCATTACGAAACAGCACTGTCTTTGCACATCGAACGCGCAGCCACCCGCTGCGACTTCCTGACCCCGGGTATAACTGAGTCAGACGTGGCTCTTGACACCCTCGTGACAGCTGGCCAGTTTGATTTTCTCACGTGAGGATGTGATGCTGCCTCATGTGTTAAAGGAGAGCCGTAGTTCCTACATTTGTACATAAGTTGTCATATCGTATTCTCTGCCTGCAGAGCTTGCACAGCACAATGTTTTGTCTGCCAGCAATGTAGATAAAGATTCCCACATGAGAGATGCCTACACAGAACCGCCACCATCAGCCCTTGCAGTATTTCTGCCACCAATACCAGAGCTTGACAGCTTTTGAAACTACAGTGCACCAACAGCAGCAGCGACATCACCTGCTCCTGAGCTGACCACAGTTGAAGAAGATCTGCCCCTGGAAGTTTTTTTTATTTATTTTTGTTTTTTCTTATGTAGCAACCTCCTCTCCCCCCTCATCACCATGATCGGATTCCCAGGTCCTGTTCAACACACAGTCATTGTAATAGTCATAATCCCTGCCTATTTTCTCAGACTGTAATGTGTCATTGGCTCATTGCCCTCCACATGATTACACTCTCTATATGTGTCCTGAGTGCCACTACCACTTTGGCTACCAGTACCACTACCACCACTACAATGGCTACAAGTGCCACTACTACCACCACTATCACAGCTATGCATTTCAGTCATGTCCTTCACCTCTGCATGAACTTCCTACTCATGGATGTTTAAATGCTGACTCTTCTCATGCAACCGATCAACAAGAACACTTCCTTGAGTATCTTCCTCAGCATTTGCAGTGTCATCTCTTGGGAGAAAAGAAGCTGCCTGACTAGTGAGGGTCGGTGAAGACAGACATGTCAGAAAAATATTGCTTCTATTGGGCCTCAAATTAACTAGTATGAAGGAAAAGCATAAGGAAACACAAGAACTCTGGCTCAAGACTCAAAGATAACATCAGCGTTATCTGCTGTAACTGAGATAATGAGTAAGTCATCCAGACCACAGTGTTATCGCCTTACTATTCAATAATAGTGCATCATGTACCGAAGTGGATGGACATATGTGGTCTGCTAATGGCTGGATGGCAGGTGCTGACAGTGCTGTTGCTGCTGCTGCTGCTTCTACTTGTGCTACAGCCACCAACCTTTTCATTGGTGAGAAGTGAGGGAAATGAACATGGGGAGTCACTGTGGGTAGAAATAAATGGTGGGAAAACAATAATAAAAAACTGATAGGGCGTTGTTCTAAGCCAACTTATATAACAAAGTCCACAGGAAAATCTACTACTAAAGGAAATAGATGAGGGGGCAAATTGTAATGAGGTCATTAATATGTCAACTATCCAGATATACAGACTGGGAAACTGAAACATGTGGATCTTATAAATGAAATTGATTATTGGCGATAACTAGACAGTTACCTTTCCAAACTGGTACAGGATCCAACTAGAAGGGTGGCCATAATTGACTTAGTATCTAAATAATAGACTTGACAGAACAAGAGAGGTGCAGATTGGAAGACACCTGGGAAACCGTGACAATAATATAATAAGCTTTCAATTGTTATTCAATAAGGTATTTTGTCAAGGAGACACCAAAATGCTGAAGTTCAGGAAAACAAAGTTTGTTTAGCTTGGAGGGGCCATTAGCCTCACTAACTGGGATAATGTCTTCAAAACTAAAAAATACAGGCACAAAATGGGATAATTTTAAGCATCCTAAATTTTCATTGTGAGATTGTACACATACCTTATGTAAATAAAAGGGTTAGCAACAGGAAATAAAAAGGTGGATAAATAGAAATGTAAAGGGGCAAGAAATTAATAAAACAGGAAGACAGTGAAAGTAGAAAGAAATAGAATATGCAAAAAATAGATAAAGGCAGCCAAGGTAGAGGCAGAGAGAGTCTCATTGACAAAGAGAGTAAAACTAACTCTAAATGTTCTTCAATTATATATGGCCAGCACGGTGGTTTGAATCTGACCAAGGACAACATTGCATGGAGTTTGTGTGTTCTCCCCATGTTTGCGTGGGTTTCCTCCCACACTCCAAAGACATACTGATAGGGAACTTAGATTGTGAGCCCCATTGGGGACAGTTGGATGCTAATGTCTGTAAAGTACTGCGGAATATAGTAGCGCTATATAAGTGCATAAAATAAACAAAAAAATTAATAAATGGTAAAAAGATTAAACCTAAAAGTGTTGGCCCTTTAAAGAGGGATAGGGGAGAAGTTATAGTTGACGATGAGGAGAAAGCAAATTTATAAAATATTTTCTCTACTGTATTCACTGAGGAAAATAAAATGTCAGAAGAAGAGTGTCAAGGTTAACTCCACATTAAATGTGGCCTGTTTGACCCAGGAAGAAGTGCAGTAACGTCTTAAAAAGATTACAATAGAAAAATCTCCAGGTCCAGATGATATACAAAATTGGCGCATAGAAAATGTGGTACCACAGAAAAAAGACAACTAAGGGGAGATCTAATAACTACACCATGTTCCAAATTATAAATTCTATTTAAGTGTCGCAAAGATTAAATATTTCGTTTTTCAGTTTAACTCATGGATGGCATTGTGTCTCAGGGCTCTTTTGATCACTGCAAACAATCTCGGACACCTGTGATAATTAGATTGGCAGGTGAGCCCAATTTAAGGAAAAACTACTAAAGGAGGATGTTCCACATTATTAAACAGAGCTCCATTTTCAAGCAATATGGGGAAGAAAAAGGATCTCTCTGCTGCCGAAAAGAGTGAAATAATTCAATGCCTTGGACGAGGTATGAAAACATTGGATATTTCACGAAAACTTAAGCATGATCATCGCAATATTAAGAGATTTGTGGCTGATTCAGAGCACAGACAGGTTCGTGCAGATAAAGACACATTGAGGAAGATTTCTGCCAGATCCATGGATTTGATCAAGAGAGCAGCTGCTAAAATACCATTACATAGCAGCAAACAGATATTTGAAGCTGCTGGTGCCTCTGGAGTCCCCCGGACATCAAGGTGTAGAGTCCTCCAGAGTCTTGCAACTGTGCATAAACCTTCTATTTGGCGACCACTAACCAATGCTCACAAGCAGAAATGGCTGCATGGGGCAGAAAAATACATGAAGACTAATTTTCAAACAGTCCTGTTCACTGATGAGTGGCATGCAACCCTGGATGGTCCAGATGGATGGAGTAGTGGATGGTTGGTGAACAGCCACCCTGTTCCAACAAGGCTGCGACATCAGCAAGGCGGTGTTGGAGTCATCTTTTGGGCCGGACTCATGGGAAGAGAAGTGGTCGGCCCCTTTAGGGTCCCTGAAGGTGTAAAGATGACCTCTGCAAAGTATGTGGAGTTTCTGAGTGACCACTTTCTTCCCTGGTACAGAAGGAAGAACTATGCTTTCCATAATAAAATCATCTTCATGCATGACAATGCACCATCTCATGCTGCAAAGAGTACCTCTGCATCAATGGCTGCTATGGGGAAAAAAAGGAGAAAAAGTCATGGTGTGGCCTCCATCCTCCCCTAACCTCAATCCTATTGAGAACCTTTGGAGCATCCTCAAGCAAAATATCTATGAGTGTGGGAGGCAGTTTACATCCAAATAGCAGCTCTGGGAGGCTATTCTGACATCTTGCAAACAAATTCAAGCAGAAAAACTGTCCAAAAACTCACAGGTTTGATGCAAGACTTGTGAAGCTGCTATCAAATAAGGGGTCCTATGTTAAAATGTAACGTGACCTGTTAAAATGTTTAAAAAGTTAAAATGTTGTTAAAAGTTTGATTGAAATAGCTTTTGATTTCAGTAAATATGCTGCAAACACAACAAATTAAAATGTTCAGTTCTTTACAACCTATAAAGCGTTTTGAAACTTACTGTGCGTAATAAATTGCAAAAGTGCATTGTACGTTTTTTATGTAAAAAAATAAATAAATACTGTTATTAGGAGGTTTGTTCAATAAAATTAGAATTATACTCTTAATAGTTGATAACATGAGAATTATGCTGACTGTTATTTACAACAATTATTTAGGTAAATGAGAAAAATAGCATAATAATTTGGAACAGGGTGTATGTATAAATATATCAGTGGACAGTACAGAGATCTCTCCCATGATCTATTTATTCCCAGGACTGTGGCTGTGAAAAGGGGACATCCCCTACATCTAGAGGAAAGAAGGTTTGTACACAAACATAGAAGAGGATTCTTTATGATAAGAGCAGTGAGCCTATGGGACTCTCTGCCTGAGGAGGTGGTGATGGTGAATTCACTAAAAGAGTTCAAGAGGGGTTTGGATGTACAGTATTTCTGGAGTGTAATAATATTACAGGTTATAGTTATTAGATGTCACGAACCAGTGCAGGACCGAAGGAGGAGGCAGAGGCGTAGTCAGACAGGCAAAAGGTCAGAGCAGGCGGCACAGGAACAGGTCAGGAAATCTGGGTCAGCAACAGGAGAGTCAAGGCGAGCTAACAGGGATCAGACGAGTAGCAGAATCCAGGAACAAAGTATAAGTCAGGAGCACACGAGAGTATCAGGAACTTAGCAAACACAAGGACCTTGACACTGAAGCATCTGGGAATGGGGCTGAGCCACTTAAGTACCTGGAGAGCCTGGGTTGGTCAGCGAGGTCACATGACCCAAGCCATGCAGCCCAGGGAGTGATTGCGCACCCAGCCCAGGGAGTGATGCGTGTAACACAAAACCAGCATGCATGGCCATGGCTGAGTGGAACCTGTGGAGCGGAATCCTCAGCACCACAGCGCGTACAGCGACAGAGCCCAGGACTGCAGCGGTGGATGGAAGGATCACCGCTGAGCACGGTGCCCAGGACCACAGCGGTAAGCAGGGGAACAGCGACGTGCAGCAGCCGCTGTTACATCAGATTTCTGGAAATGGGTCGTTGATTCAGGGAGTTATTCTGATTGCCCTATTGGAGTCAGGAAGAATTTTTTTTACCTTAAAATAAGGAAAATTGGCTTCTACCTCAGAGTTTTTTTGCTTCCTCTGCATCAACTTTGCAGGATAATAGGCTCAACTGAATGAACTTACTGTATGTGTTTTTTTCAGCCTTACAAGTTACATTACTATGTCAACAATTTTTCAGCCTCACTCGACAAGCTAGTGTGGCTTAGCAGGCAAGGGCCATGGCTTGTGTTACAATATTGTGAAGCAAACTAATAAGTAGTATACATTTTAAAAAAAAAAGTAGTAAGGTGGCTCTCCCAAACACTGCAATAGAATAGGTGCCCTAATCAATTCGACTCACCTAGCCGATATAGAATTTATAGTAAAAGAGTGATAGGCACACACCGTATGGAATCACATAGGACGTAAGGTGTTCAGATATCAAACAGATTTTATTTGTATATAACACACTAATAAAAGTAATCAAAAGTTTAAAATATATAAAATAAAAATAAAAATGTTATATAAATGCATTATAAATAATGAGTGAGTCTGTTCCGTCGATATTCCTATTATGGGCAGTCCATATAAATTAAGGACGTATTGTACCTAGAAAAAAACATATTATATACATATAGATCCAAATGTTGTTCTGTTTTTACATTAATGCGGTGCAGTGAACCATAGGAATGGATGTCGGACGAATAGAATAAAGGTTATTTCATAGGAGTCCTGGATCGCATATACTGTTTAGCTATTTATAATATGATCCACTATTGGTTATAATGTATATCCACTGAAACATATAGCAACTATAAAATAAATATTAATCACGGACCGGAATTAATCAAGTTAATTAAGATGGTTTTACAGCCTAAAATTCAGTTCATAGCAGACATTATGTATACCACACTATATAAAAACATTATGTATACCATACCATATAAAATTTGTATAACTGAAATTCACAATAATTATGTACACCACACTCTATTGTGCATATCGCATATGGATGTATATTAGTTCAGAGGTGCAGAAAATAGGTGGATATATATCTGCAAGTTCGTCTATTATGAGTTGTCAAAATGCAAGTGACAGTTCAGACCGTGCAGTCAGTATAACAGACTACTCGCTGGTAAGTATCGCTTCTATGTCCATAGGAATATTTAAAAAGTGCTTTCTCTCTGTACGTGCACCTTCACACACACAATTGCTTGTTACTCACGGTTAGGTGCGGGGATAAGAAATTCAGTGCCACGTCCCACGTGGTCTCTGGCACGTGCAGATCCTCCCTCGCTGTTAAATAAAGCGCAGCTAAATGCAACGCAACTTCCCGGTCTTGCTGCTCACTTCTTATTTTATGGTGTATCGCAGCTGGCTGGGTTTTGTGTGTTGGTGCAGCAGTTCAGCACAGGTTCCACACATAGGGTTGGAAGTGAATGGAAAACCTTATCCACATGATGATTGCACTTGCTTAAATAGCAATTTCTCAAATGGCAATTCTTCAAGGGATTCTTATGGAGAGCTCCATATAGCTTACAACGGGTACATCAGGCTTGAGGGTCCCCCCGAAACCAAACACGTTTCGGAGCTTTTAGCGTGCTCCTTCCTCAGTTGTTGGTGTCCCTCAAATGCCAGTACCCTTAAATACTTGTAAATACTTGTTTCCCCTACATGACTGGAGTCATGCCAAAAGTCCGGAGTGGATTTTATCTGTCCACCACATGTGTATATTGGTAATTAGATACTTGCGATTTGCTTGCAGTATTTGCGCATTTTTTTCGGATAGAAATAAGATAGTATATACTCAAAATAAATCTCAGGATTCTTCAGGTAATCATTACACTTCTAAAACTTCCATATATGTATATGCACATTTCTTTGAAAAAAATCCCCAAAGCATTTATTTTTTATTTTTTTCAAAAATTTCTACAGGTGTACACCTATAGTACTGTGCGATGTACCTGTCTGTTACTTTAGTCCATGCAATAACATATTGTGCTGGCATGCACTAGATGCCCTAAAGTCTTTCTGAATGTAATGCTAATGTTTATTAATCACACTTTGAATTTTTCTATATTGTGTGTTATACAGTAATATTATGCGTATGGTGTCCTCCTCACTATTGTTGAATGTTTTTTCATTTAAAAAAAAAAGTCTGTCTGTCCATACTGCGTACTTTGGTTAGACATCTAGTTCCCAACATCTCTCAGAAAGGCATTGGAGAGGAGGAGACCACATAAGTAGGATGTCCAGATTGGAATCAAATTCAATCTTTGAATTTGATATGCTTTTGTCCAAAGGTTTGAATGCTGAATTAGAAATATTAGTTTTTTTGTAAACAGGGGTGGGTGCCCTCCACCGACAGGTGATCGTGGTTTGCTCTATTTATTGACACCACGATCCCCCCTTGGTGAGAACCCCCCACCTCCTAACCACTATACAGTTTAGAAAGATACACACCCATCAACCAAAGGAAAATAACCCTTTCAACAGAACACTATGAAGGAAAAAAGGCATAATGCGATAACGCAACTCACTTATATAAAGTTACACAAATCAAGTTGAAAACTATACCTCACACTTCATATATTATTTTATAAAGGTATTACTTTCTAAATTGAATATGCAAAATTCATTATTTTTTTTATAGAAAAACTATAGGCTTTTGTTTTATTAGATATATTTTTATAACTCAGGATTGAATTTGTGTGCCAGCACAATATATGTTATTGCATGGATTAAAGTAACAGACATGTAAATCGCACAGTACAGTAGGTGTACGCCTGTAGAAATAAAAATTAAAAATAAAAAAAAATAATAAAAACTCTTTTACTATAAATAGTATAAATTTAGACTTAGAGATGCCTGCCCTGACCTCAGACTGTTTTCTTTTTTTTTTGCATACTCTGCCTGCCTTATCTCGACCTGTTACTGACTACAGTTCGCTTACCCCTTCGATGTTGAGCACTGGTGTCTGTTGTCCCCCCATGTGGGTCAGCAGTCAATTAAACAAATAATATTCCAGGAGATAGCGGCCTGATGGTTCCCTGCAGCAGAGTCTAGATTTCTATATAGGGGTTAAAGGGTGAAGACTAGAGGACTGCCAGGATAATGCCCTTTGGTGTTTCGTTGACACAGTGGTTCCACACCCGCTGACTTCTGCCTTACATGTTCTTGTTTTGAAGGCATACATCATTTCAAACTGTTTTAAAAAATAATTTCAGGAATTATCAAAGGTCACAGAAATTTTGGGAGGTTACATGGCCAACTGATATTGGCAACAGATATATATTTTAGATAATAGCTTCTAAGTACAAATGTTTACCATCTACATGATGAAAATATAGAGAAAATGCCACATAGTCACTGTGTCCAGGCAGGGACGGACTGGGAACTTAAAGTGGCCCTGGGAAAAAATAATCTAAAAGTGGCCCCATGTTGTAGGGGTGTCCAAATTGACAGAAGGTGGAGCAACACAAATAATCAGGGCCAGCAATACCATAGCGCAAAATACCGTACCAACAGAACCATATACAAAAGAAGCACAATATATTGCCCCAAAAGCTGTCCCTCTGTTGTGGCCATCATTAGATGCCATTTTCTGTCCTCCTTCAGTTGTCTCTGATTAAGATATGGAGCAGGACGCTTAAGAGGTGAGATGTGGGCCACAGTAATTGAATACATAGGGTGGTTGCTGGTGGGGTACATGAGTTTCTGATTCTCACAGGGTTAATGATCGCTGAGACTAATAAACTTTATTGAAGATATTAAAAACAGGGGATTGTGTCACCACACAAAGATTCAAACACAGAAGATTGTTGCCTAATGTATCAACTCGATCAGTAATTACCAGGTCGAATTTAAGGTTTAAAGTTCTGAGAGAGGTCTGAGAGTAGTGGAAGCAGTGATATACAATCACCACTCACTATAGAACATTATCAGGGTCAGATGTTTTAGATGGCAGATATCCATCACTACTGATACACTGACCAAATGGTCTCTCATACCTAAATAACTCAGTACACAGTTACCTCCGATCCTTTAGCAATCATTTTAATTGTTGCACTGGTATTCGACCTGGTAATTACTGATCGAGTTAATACAACAATCTTCTGTGTTTGTATCTTTGTGTGGTGACACAATCCCCTGTTTTTAATAGCTTCAATAAAGTTTATTAGTTTTAGCGCCTTTTTCCGTGATATTAATTACAGATGAGACGTGTACCTCATAAATTTTTTCAGACGAGTGATTTTTTTTTTATTACCGCTGAGAACTCACTATGCACCTGGCCAGCAGCAGAGAGGAGGGCTTGGGTGGCCCCATGGGCATAGGCCCACCGGGAAAATTCCCTGAAAGGTCTATGGCCAAGTCAACCCAAGATGGAGATGAAAAAACATAGAGAAGCTGTTAACCTAGTAGACTTTAAACAATTAAGTGGACATTGCTACTGGTTGCCACTGGGTGACAAGAACTGTCCCTTTACATGTCAAGGACTGACAACCTGACAATGACTCGTATGTGGAGCAAAAAGCTGCATTTACATGCAGCGATCTTGTCCACATTATGGGGAGGAGCGATCACTAATGCTATCACTTATCCCCATACAAAATCATTGCTTGCCAGCAGCAGAGTGCTGTCACAATCTGCTGTCGGCAAACTAGGATTTAGGTGTTCACATGAATGATCCTATTACCCAATGAGTGGTTCGCTCCTTCATTGAGTAATCGGCGACACCATTACACAGACAGATTATCGCTAACCAGCATTCATAAGAATGCTCGTTAGTGATAATCTGCCAAAACAGTGTAAAGTGCCCTTTAGGATCATATAAAGGGTGAATGCCATAAGCCCTATTACCCTAGGTGGAAAAACTCACAATTAAAACTGCCATTTTCAGTTCTTAGCACCTCTCTTCTATGGACACCACTGGATTTATTAAATGGGTATCAAGTATAAAATAATGTGTTTTTTTACTTTTGGTCCCTGTACATTCTGAAAGGTTGTTTGAAGCTTGCTGGACATTGTATTAGGATGTCAATCAGGTAAAGCAGGGAAAGACATCATTCTGTGTAGGGGATCAGAAAATCTCTCAGATGTTCAAGAATCTTGACAATATTGTTGCAATGACTTGTTCTTTACCCTTATTAAAAGAATTGAGAAGAAACAGATGTCCATTTATTTCTTAGGTCGGAGAATATACACATAGGTCGCCAACAGTGAAACTGGATGTATGGCCACTTTCCTAACTAGATGCTGCAGTTGAAAGCAGCACTGAACAAACATTGTGACAAGTGCTCACTGCCAGCCCTTATCTGTAAAACACAATAACTGCCGGGGAAAGCAAAGGAGCAAAGGTGCATGGAGGATATTTGGCTTTTGGCCCCTGAACATCCTGACATCCTGATAAAACATTTGAAGCTGTATTTCTAAAACGCCTTTTCCATTTTTCCCCCCAAAGAACATTATATAGTAAAACTAATATTTTCTTAAATTCTAATAGTATAAGATACTTATTAAAATTTAGAGAGATAAGAGCTAAGCACTTCTGTGAAATGTCAGTCACAAAATCCAGAACACTCCATGTGACTGTATTACAGCTACTGCTGATATTATACGTTGGGATTATACATTAATATCTAAAAATGTTAGTACCATCTAAATGTTCTAACCAGATGTAGCCATCAGGTGATCATGTCACTTGCACCATAAAAAGCTTTCGTGAGATATTGTTTTAAAGTTAGTGCTTAACATAGACAGCTTCTTATCTGTTATATGGAATGTGCCTGTGTTGCATACCAGATTGCAGAACTGACTTACGGTATCTGTATTACATTATACAACCGATGGAAAAATAGCAGATAGTCATTGCTGTTTATCCATGTATACCTAGTAGAGAGTTCACAAAAGGTGACACTTTATTTTAGAGTGAAGTTTTTGTTTCATTTACAAGGGGTGTTAGTGCTTTGCCGAACTTGTTTAGAGATTTTATGACACACTGAAAAAATACACTGCTCCTGGCTCCCTTTCTACCTGGAGAGGCCTACCTGGGGATTCCAGTTCAAGGACAGGTCTCTCTCTCTATATATCAAAGTCCTCACATGATGGTAAAGGGTATATTAGCCTGACAAATCTTCTAGCAGATTATCGCTAACAAGCATTCCTATGAACACTCATTAGCGATCATCTGGCAGTCTAATACTGCCTCCAAATCCCCAATGGACGAGCAAACACCGCATGTTATAGCAGCGGTGTCCTCTGGTAACTATCTGCGGCATTGGGGTGTCTAATACACCCTCAACTGAAACTCCACTTCGTGTTTTAGTTACACTTTCTGCCACTCTCTTAGGGCTGTATTACACCAACAGATTATCTGACCAATTCCTTTCCAATCAGACCAATAGCTGGTGTGTGTATAACAAAAGATCTGTGTGTGTAAACTGCCATATGGCCAATGATTGGTCAGAAAATCTGTCAGATAACCTGTTGGTGTAATACAGGTCTTAGCCCACTGGCTGCTCAGGCTTAGTTTACACATGTGCATTAAACTCCAGCATTCTGTTCCAGTGGAGGAACAGACTGCCGGAATTCACTGTATCCGGCACACATGCCGGCTTTTGGTTGGACAAAAAATACTACACGGCATATATGCCAGAAAGCAGCTGGATCCCTGCCAGATCCCATTACAGTGACCTTCGCTCAGTCGCAAAGTAAGTATTTCTGTCGCTCATCAGTTATATGGACACTCTTCAGCCCAACTACAGACACTATGGCATCCAGGAACATCTACTAGTACAGAAAAAGGTGACACCATTTGGGGGGCAATGGTTCACCAGCTCCTACTCTGCGCACTATTTGGTGCCGAGAATAAATGCGGTACATAACAGTGCCATACAGGGTTTGAGGAACATCAAGACTGGTGTAGTATGTAATGGATCATGGGTTCTTCAACATTTGAAAGTTTAGTGTTTGCTAATAAAAGGTGACATTTGGACAGGAAAGGGGAGGGAGGATATGTTTGCAGTATTTCTGAAGTAGTTTTCTTTGTTGTCCCATCCAGACATTTATGAAATATCCACATATACCATAAAATTCCAATAGGGGCCCACTCCTATCGTAAACCCTTTCATGTGTCACTGGGAACAGAGAGGAGGCTTCATCTGTGCAGCTCTCTTTATTCACTGCTACGGGACTTAAATGGGAAAATAGTTCTATAATACCATCAATATCTTTGCTGTTTTGTTTTCCACTCCCTGTCTTTCTGGGGCCATAACTTTTTTTATTTTTCCATTCACATAGCCATATGAGGGCTTGTTTTTTGCAGGACAAGTTGCACTTTCTAATGCTGATCTATTACCTTGATTCTCCAGGTCAGTATTTTTACAGCGATACTACATATATGTGGTTTTTCTTGCAGTTTAATACATAAAAAAATTAATTAGTACTTTTTTTTAATCTCCATATTTTGACCCCCCCCCCTATAATTTTTTGTAGTTAAAGGGGTATTCCGGTAAAGTAACTTAAATTTTAAAAAAACTGGATTAAGGCTGCAAGCTGTGACCCAATCAGAACCCATAACTATACATATAACCAGAGTTTCAATTTACCTTGCAATCCATTTGTCTAGCTCCTATGTGGCGCCTGATTTTTCCACACAAAACTTCAAAGAGTACAATACCCACAATCCCTAGCTTTCCTGCTGTGAGTTGATGTTTATTGATTGGCTGCCTGATATACAGTCCGGTCACGCCCCCTCTACTCAGTAATCACCAGCACACTAAGGCTAGGTCTACACAACGGCAGATAGGGCACAACTACACTGCAACATTTGTCGCGCAACATTTTGTTGCACCAATGCTGCGCGCCAATTTTTATAATGGCAGTCTATGGTGTTGCACTGCAACATGTGACATGCTGCGACGCAACAGTCGCAGAAAAATCCATCTCTAATGGATTTTCTGCGACTGTTGTGTCGCAGCCGCTGCCATTAAAAAAATTGACGCGCGACATTGGTGGAACAAAATGTCACGCGACAAATGTCATTGTGTAGACCTAGCCTAACACTCCCTATGTTTAACAAGACATTTAGCTAGAGAATTGATAGCAGAACACTGAGCATGCTCGACCTAACAAAGGCTCAGAACTACAGGTCGATGTCATTGTAATTTATGAGGAAACACAGTGGGTAGCAGAGGAAGAAAACTTCTTTTAGAACTACTGTAACTACTGAATATTAAATATGTGAAATTTACATTATATTAGGTAATTATTGATGATTAATTAATCTAAAACATGAGTTATATTTATGGTAACTAAAATACCCCTTTAAAGGGTTTCTGTCATGAGAAATAACGTTATGTAGCTGACTGACATTAGCGATGTGCTAATGTCAGCAGTACATAACAGTAGGCTTTCTAACTCCCTGCCTGCCGCCGTTCTCTTAAAATAAGGAATTTTAAAATATGCTAATGAGCCTCTAGGTGCTACTGGGGCGTTGCTTCAGCACCTAGAGGCTCGGTCTACTCACCCTTTGGCACGCCCAGGTCCCATTGATTGACTGTTGAGTTCTCCTCATCATCACGTAAATCCTGCGCCTGCGCCGTCCCTTTTAGTATTCAGTGCAGGCGCAGTGAATGAAGGACGCGCTCCTGGTGGCGGCTTTCTTCCTTCTGTCAGTCAGCTACAAAATGTTATTTCTCATGACAGAAACCCTTTAAGTGTACAGAGCTGTTTTAGGGCTCATTTCTTGCAGGGCAATTCATAGATACCATTTTGGGGTGTGTATGATTTCTTTTATTACTTTTTAAATTTTTTGTTGGAAGGGAAGCAACCAAAAAAACTGAGACCCACCCTGCACCTTATATTTATGGCGCTGGGCAGGAAGGGGTGATGACTATACTGATGACTATATTGTATTGTAAAAACTGTATATTGTTATGGTATGTCATTTGGCTCAAATGACTTGTATTTAACCAATGATAATTGTATTCATCCTATGCAGAATCCTGATGTTCAACAACTATGGGAATGATTCATCAAAACCAATGCAAAGAAAAATTGACATAGTTTGCCCATGGCAACCAGATTTCACCTTTCATTTTTTTAGAGCTCCTTTGGAAGATGAAAGGATCAATCTGATTGGTTACTATGTGCAAATAAGGCTACTTTCACACTAGTGTTAAAGTTTTCCGGTATTGAGCTCCATCACAGGGGCTCTATACCGGAAAAAAACACATCAGTTTTGTCCTAATGCATTATGAATGGAAAGCAATCCGTTCAGTATGCATCAGGATGTCTTCCGTTCCGTCCCTTTTACGGTATTTAGGTAGAGAAAGTACCGCAGCATGCTGTGGTATTTTCTCCGGCCAAAATTCCAGAACACTTGCCAGATTGCTGGATCCGGCATTAATTTCCATTGAAATGTATTAATGCCGGATTCGGTACCATGTGCAGACCTTTAAATATGTGAAAAAAATAAATACCAGATCTGTTTTTACGGATGACACTGGAGAGACGGATTCGGAAAAAAATGATATCCGTTTGCATACAGATTCTTCTAACGCTAGTGTGAAAGTACCCTAAGTCAGTTTTCCTTTGCAGCAGTTTTGCGAAATTTCCCCCTATATCTCTGTATAATCTGATCTTTTGAAATATCCAATAAATATCCAATAAAAATATCCTTTAAAAAAAAAGTGCAATACGATAATAAATGTTCACTATAATAATATTTTGTGTGAACAACATCAATAACAGTTCCTTGGAATGTGAAAATTTGTAAGAGTGTACTTGTAGGGCACTTACAGTTTACCCCCCTATCCTTTACATACGGTCAGCAATGGTCATCTTTGTGATATGTTTTTGTTAGTAATAATGTTTAATATGAATCTGTGAACGCAATAGTCTCATTAACATCCTGTACGAGTAGGCTAATTGCTTGATTAGCACATTATGGGTATGGCCTCATGTGGCAAAAATGCTGTGGATTTTTCTCTTTGGAATTGCTGGTTGAAAATTGACATCAATTTACACTTGATGAGATTTCAATAAATTACCTCTGCACATGGCAGACAATGTATTATTTTATTTGTGCTACAATTCTAGTGGATAGAATCACAAATTGTAGAGCATTCCATTTTTTGTACATAAATTTGCAACTTTTAGTGATTTAATACAGCTCTTACCACTTTGGAAAAGTTAGGCTGGATAGAGATTTTAATTTGCTGTAGGCCAATGTTATCAACTGTGACTTTTTTAAAAATAAAATCTTACTCCAGTAGATGGTGGCATAAAATACACTACAATAACGTCTGTAGACAAAAGTGTTATGTTAAAAAATGTGCCATATTTATCAATGTGCAAAGTTTTATAGTTACCCTTCCTCCCCGTGCATATGCAGTATCTGTAAGAAGGCAGATAATGATGACATCTTGTTTGTGAATTAGGATAAAGGAGTGGGTTTCAGTACAAATGGCTGAACTTTCAAGAACAAAAGGCTTCACAAAGGTACAGTACATAAAGATGGAAGAGCACTGGGAAGTTTTCAATGAAGGTGTTCTTTAAATTTGTTTCAGCTTGATTTCCTGGCTGTTATAACTGCTTGCTCGCAAATGCACCTTGCAGCAGATTGGTGATGTAGATGACATGTGATGAATAATGTAGTAGTATTGTACTTTCTTACTGTACTATTCTTAAGGGGATGTGTGATCAGAAAATGACCTATTGTTTAAATCATGTTTATGTTTAGAATTGTTGGTTACTTTTTTAATTTTCCATGTCATTATAATTGAAAAAAAACAAAAACTAAATTGAGCAGTTTTTCACACTGGCCACTATGCTTAATAATATGATGAGATTTCCTGTTCTTTACAGGTAACTTTTCAATAGCAATCTCATTATCATCACAGGCAGAATTACATTGAGAGATATCACCTCTGTATAGATAACACAGGATCCACCATTCATAATAGGTGATATCACAGCTTATCTGCTCCCACCTGGCCAAAAGACAGAGAGCATGCCTAGAAAAATCTTCCATAGAAGTCTATTATGGACAGTGGATGTGGATCCACTGTGCCAACCAACCGGTTTGACTTTGGGCAAGTTCTGAGGGCGTTATCCTGGCAATATCCTGGTTTTCACTCTTTAACCAGGCTGCTTCCTCTTGAATAGTCCCATTGTGGTTGGCTGCTGACCCATGGGTCAGAAACACCAGTGCGAAGCACAGAGGCACCAGGCAAAGCTGATGGTCAGGGCAGGTAGAGTTCATGTGGATATGAAAATCAGTCCATGGTCAGGGCAGGCAGCACAGAGTCAGAATGTAGAACAGGCATGGGTCAGGTCAGGCGGTAGAGGTCAGAATCTGGGAATCAGGCACAAGTTGGTACACATGCGGACAAATAGATAATAGCGCTTTTTCAGGATCTAGCAAGCTATTGAAACCTATTGGTCAGACACTTCTCCTGTGGGAAAGGTGCCTTAAGAACCCAGAGGTGTCCAGCCATTGGCTGGCGAAGATTGGTGTTCAGGTGCACTGGCCCTTTAACAGCCAGAGAGTGCTTGCTCCTTATGGGTCATGGTAAGAGCCCTAGCAGCCAGGAGCAGGCTGCAGCCTCCAACAAGGGATACAGAATGCCAGTGGCTAGCCCTACTACTGGAAGGCAGAGGATCGAACAGCGGGGCTCAGTCATAAGGCAGCGGCATGGTGAGTGATGTGTTGCTTGTGTCCTCCCTGGATGACGGGATGGTGGCGGACACAGAGCACCACAATGACAAAGTCAATGAGGTCCCTTCCCATCTATTGTGTCTATGACCCATGTGGCCGAATGTCAAAGAACCAGGAAGTCATGATATGTTTTAGGGCTAGTGGCCAGTGTGAAAAATTAATGCTTTTAGTTTTTGCAGATAGGGAGTGGGACATGGAAAATTGAAAAAAAAATAATCAAAATAATTCTAAAAAAGTATGTTTAACATAAAAACTTGATTTAAACAAGAAGTCATTTAATGATGTCACATTCCCTTTAAATGTGGAGGGAATGTATTATTTTACCTTAATAATTTAAACTTTTACTAATCCATAACTTAGCATGGATTTCCCTTTTTTACATTTGAGTACGGTTGGTTTAATATCTAAGTTGTTTTCATAACTATTCCTTAAGAATATGCAAACTTTACAAACCATTGCAGGCCCCCACATTCATTCACCTACCTCTAATATAAGTGGACTTATAAAAACTAAACTCCCCCCCCCCCTTTTTCTTTGCAGTTTGTACTGGAGGTGTGGCTGACACCTCAGTCGTGCACTCCTAACCAGCTCGTCTGCCCCATAGGCTGATTTTAATTAGTGTGAGTATATAGCTTGGTTTGCTCTTCCTCATTCTCTGGAAGCCATTTGGCACCAGGAGAGGTATAGTTGTGGACTCTCATTGCATTCTTTGGTGACCAGTTGGCACCAGGAGAGGTGTGGAGTGGGCCCGGAAGGCATGTTGGTACCTGCATTCCCTGGATATAATGGAGGCTATTTTGGCACCAAAGATGATAAAAATGAAAGTGGGCCCAGCATGCATGTGGAACCTACACTCCCTGAATTGTATGGTAGCCATCATGGCACATAACAGGTAGAATTTAGTGTTAGGACCCGTCTTACAGAGATCGCCTTGACGTGTGGCAGACGGGCTCAGATAATTTTGTACAAAATGATTTGCCAAGCATCTCTAACTTATTAGCATAGCATAAGCAATATAATTCATTTTTGTACTTTATTTGGTTTGCAGAGAGCTGTTTCTTTGTATGTTTTGTTCTATGTTGTGTTTTCAGCCATAGCAACGTGCCCCTGCGCATTGGGATGTGCTGACTGACCCCCTTTTTTCTTTGCAGTTTATAAAAACTAATGCTACATTTACACTATATAAAGGAACAATGAGTGTTCCCCTTAGTTATTGGTAGTCAGTGGATCAAGAGCTACAAAGTTGTCAGGGATTGAGTACACCAGAAATAATTGTCTTCCCTTTTGTTAGTCAGTACACTTACAGAAACCGGCAGTTGGAGGACACAATTTGAAAACCCAATGGTTCTGAGTAAATGAAACGCTGTGTCCCCCAGAATGACACTTAATTTAATGCATCTGTAATTCTACAGAGATTATAATTTTTAGAAATATCTTAACTTCTTTATGCTTATGACTAAAATATTTCACTGTTTAAATTATGTACAGTATATAACCACAATTATACATTTGTACAATATTACAGCTTATGTCCTGAAAATTCTTGTACAGTTACTGTAGTACAATGGCAGCGATTCATTACTATATTCTATGAGCTTTCATCTGCTGCCATTCAAAGAAGGATAACCTTATTTCTCTTTATCCAAGCAGACAGAATAACTAGCGATAAGGAGGATATGAAACCATCTCTTGCTGAATAAGATTTATGAAAAAGTGTTTCAGTAGAGAAGATGTTTTGTAGATAAGGTGAAATCCCAATCATCCCCTGATTGCTTAGTGAACTGAAGAACATGACATTTTTGAGTTCACCGATAAATCACTGGTCGCTCTTCTATATTAGCAGTTGAGGGGTGCTTATGTCATGTGGTCATTTTAAGAACTGGAATCAAGGTTGTCCAGTCTCGTTCAAGGGCAAAGAGAATACAAAAGAATGCTGTTACAGAAGCGCAAAAAGGAATCCTGTATTTTCAAGTTTGCAACTTTTATTAATTATCTGGACAAATCAGACATATGTCAGAAGTGTTAGAATAGACTGAAGAGAAGTGAATAGAGCTGAGATATGATCACATAAAATTATAGGCCAAGAGCCGAAAGCTGTACTACTAAGAAATTATCTGATGACATTTCTTGTTCTATTTCTGCCAAGAACAGTGTTGTTATGGTGAATATTATTTATATTGCACATTCAAGAGACAAACGGACGCGCTCACCGATGCTTGCAGAAACAATTCCTTTATTCCTTTATTCCTGGTAGAGAGCGGACAACATACACAAGTGCTCCAGCTGAGTTGGCCTAACTCAGCTGGAGCACTTGTGTATGCTGTCCGCTTTCTACCAAGAATAAAGGAATTGTTTCTGCAAGCATCGGTGAGTGCCGTCCGTTTGTCTCTTGAATGTGCAATATTATTGAAGCAGTAACTGCCTGGTTACACGTTGGACAGAGCACCACCGGCAGCAGCTATGCTGCATACATATTCCTGCTAAGTACCCCGGTGACGAGTGTGTCGACACAAAGGGATTTATTATTGGTCAAGTGCAGTGCCACTCTTTTCTTCACTACAATCGCAATTGAATATTATTTATATGTTAGGTCATCAGTGAATTAATGAATTGAATGATTATGCTGTTCTTAAAGCATACCATGTCTTTCAGATTCATTTTCAGAATACACTGTCATGTGACCATTATATGGATTGTATCTGGCCGTTTCACCATTGTGTCCCCTCTGCAGGTTCCATTTATAATTTTCAGTTTTCCCCAAGCTCACCTCCAGATGTTATGATGTCTTCCTTACACCACACACAGAGAGAAGAGGAGATCTCAATGTCCCATCTTTTTGTAGCACAGCCTAACAAGCATCAGCTAAGCATTTTGTGCCAGAATTATGAAGTAAAAATGCACCAAAAAGAATGGCGTTTTTATTTGCACCAAACATAGTAACATAGTAACATAGTACATAAGGCTGAAAAAAGCCATTTGTCCATCCAGTTCGGCCTGTCATCCGGCAAGTTGATCCAGAGGAAGGCAAAAAAAAACCTGTGAGGTAGAAGCCAATTTTCCACACTTTAGGGAACAAAAAATTCCATTCATCTAATCAGAATAACTCCCTGGATCAACGACCCCTCTCTCGTAGCTATTGCCTGTAATATTCTTACACTCCAGAAATACATCCAGGCCCCTCTTGAATTCCTTTATTGTACTCACCATCACCACCACCTCAGGCAGAGAGTTCCATAGTCTCACTGCTCTTACCGTAAAGAATCCTCTTCTATGTTTGTGTACAAACCTTCTTTCCTCCAGATGCAGAGGATGTCCCCTTGTCACAGTCCCGGGGGTAAATAGATGATGGGAGAGATCTCTGTACTGACCCCTGATATATTTATACATAGTTATTAGATCTCTCCTGATATCAACAGTTTTTTTTCAGAATTTTCACCATAAAAAATGCATCACGCCGGAAATGAGTTATAAATGTTAAAGTGAGAAGGGCTATCAAATTGGCTCCGCATTTATCATCGACAGATATGGCTCAAATTGTTGTGGACAAGTAAGCCAGCTTATGTGGTGGTGTTTTGTGTAAAAATTTGCATTTATGGCATAAAGATGCGAATTTTTGTCAAAAAGTCGCATTAATCAAAAGAAAAAAACAACTCATCGTAGGAACAAGTAATAGGTAAGTATTAAAACAGAATGCTTTTAAGGCTACTTTCACACCTGCGTTTGGTGCGGATCCGTCTGGTATCTGCACAGACGGATCCGCACCTATAATGCAGACGCTTTTATCCGTTCAGAACGGATCAGTTTGCATTACCATTACGTTTGCATGGTCATGATAATGCAAACGGATCCGTTTTGACTTACACTGAAAGTCAATAGGAGGCGGATCCGTTTTCAATTGCACCATATTGTGTCAGTGAAAACGGATCCGTCCCCATTGACTTACATTGTAAGTCAAGACTGATCCGTTTGGCTCCGCATCGTCAGGCGGACATCAAAACGCTGCAAGCAGCGTTTTGGTGTTCGCCTTCAGAGTGGAAAGGAGGCTGAACGGAGGCAAACTGATGCATTCTGAATGGATCCTTATCCATTCAGAATGCATTGGGGCTAAACTGATCCGTTTTGGGCTGCTTGTGAGAGCCCTGAAACGGATATCACAAGTGGACCCAGAAATGCCAGTGTGAAAGTAGCCTTACACCTTAAGGACCCAGGATGAGAATGCTCGTCCTAAAGGGCCGGTACTTGCGCCCCAGGATGAGCCTTCTCATCCTGCGGTCCTTCTCTTCCCCCCACATGCGGATCAGTAATCAACAGCACGGATCCGGCTGTTACTGACAGATGTATTGTGCTGCATTGAAGCAGGGATTAGACCCTGTAATGTTGAAGTCCCATAGTGGGACAAAAATAAAAAATAATAAAAGTTAAGTTTCAATAAAAAAAAAACCTTTCCCATAAAAAGATACATAAAATTTAAAAAAATAGAAAAAATAAATAAAAACAGACATATTAGGTATCTCTGTGTCCGTAACAACCAGGTGTATTAAAATATCACATGATCTAACCCCTAAGGTGAACACCGTAAAAAAATAATAATAATAAAAACGGTGTCAAAAAAGCCATTTTTTGTCACCTTACATCACAAAAAGTGTAATACCAAGCCAGCAAAAAGTCATACGCAACCCAAAATTGTACCAATCAAACTGTCATCTCATCCCTAAAAAAATGAGATGCTACCTAAGACAATCATCCAAAAAATAAAAGAAAATATGGCTCTCATTATATGGAGACACTAAAACATGATTTTTTTGGTTTTACAAATGCTGTTATTGTGTAAAACTTAAATAAACAAAAAAAGTAGACATATTAGGTATCGCCGCATCAGTAACAACCTGCTCTATAAAAATACCACATGACCTAACCCCTCAGGTGAACACTGTAAAAAAATAAAATTAAAACGGTGTCAAAAAAGCCATTTTCTGTCACCTTACATCACAAAAAGTGTAATACTAAGCGATCAAAAAGTCATATGCACCATAAAATAGTACCAATCAAACCGTCATCTCATACCAAAAAAAATAAGCCCCTGCATAAGACAGTCGCCCAAAAAAAATAATAAAACTGTTGCTTTCAGAATATGGAGACATTAAAAAATAATTTGTTTCAAAAATGCTTTATTATGTAAAACTAAAACAAACAAACAATATTTGGTATCGTCATGTCCGTAACAACCTGCTCTAAAAATATAACATGATCTAACCTGTCAGATGAACATTGTAAATAACAAAAAGTAATCCAAGCCAAAATCTTGCCTCACAAAAAGTGTAATATAGAGCAACCAAAAATCATATGTACCCTAAAATGGAACCAACAAAACTGCCACCTTATCCCGTAGTTTCCAAAATGGGGTCTACTCTAGGGGAGCATCAGGGGGTCTTCAAATGTGACATGGCAACCTAAAATTATCCCAGTGAAATCTGCCTTCCAAAAACCAAATGGCATTCCTTTCCTTCTATGCCCTGCCCGTACAGCAGTTTACGACCACATATAGGGTGTTTCTGCAAACTACAGAATCAGGGTAATAAATATTGAGTTTTGTTTGGCTTGGTTACTGGAAAAAATAGAAAATCTGCCAAAAAAAAAGAATTTCTGAAATTTCATTTCTATTTTCCTTTAATTCTTGTGGAACACATAAAGGGTTAACAAAGTTTGTAAAATCAATTTTGAATACCTTGAGAGGTGTAATTTCTAAAATGGGGACATTTATAGCTGGTTTCTATTATGTAAGCCTCACAAAGTCACTTCAGACCTGAACTGGTCCTTAAAAAGTGGGTTTTGGAATTTTTTTTAAAAATTTCAAGATTTGCTATTAAACTTCCAAGCCTAACGTCCCAAAAAAGAAAATGTCATTTACAAAATGATCCAAACATGAAGTAGACATATGGGAAATGTAAAGTAATAACTATTTTAGGAGGTATCACTATCTGTTTTGAAAGCAGAGAAATAGAAATTTTTAAAATTGCTAATTTTTCCAAGTTTTTGGTAAATTTGGTATTTTTTATAAATAAAAATGAAATATTTTGACTTAAATTTACCACTGTCGTGAAGTACAATATGTGACAAGAAAACAGTCTCAGAATGGCTTGGATAAGTGAAAGCGTTTTAAAGTTATCACTACATAAAGTGACAGATTTGCCAAAAATTGCAGGGTCCTTAAGGGGTTAATACTAACTGACATTCAACAAAAAAAAAAACAATAACAAAAACGTCCCGAGTCTGAGACAAAAGTCACAATTTACCACTGGAAATGTTGGAAATACGCTTCAAAAGTCGGAAATATGTTTCAACTTGCAGGATAATAGGCCGAACTGGATGGACAAATGTCTTTTTTCGGCCTTATGTACTATGTTACTATGTAAAAGTCACCAGTGGGGTCTTGCAGGGTTGGCTGAAATGGCTGAAATTTAGAGCTATTGGCGTTAAAATGTTGCAAATAGAGAGAAATAGGCAGAGAATCGTTTATATTTAAAAAAACGCATTTTAAAGGGTTTCTGTCACCAGAATTAACCCTATTAAACTTCGCGATGTGCTAATGTCAGCTGAACCTAACTAGCCTATTCCTACTTTTATCTATGCCCCCGTTACTCCAGAAATATGACTTTTATAATATGCTAATTAGCCTCTAGGAGGGGCGTTGTTCCTGCTCCTAGAGGCCCTGTTCACCCACCTCTGCCCACGCCCTGCTACACTAGATTGACAGGGCCAGGCAGCGTTGGTCTCCTACTGCCAGCCCTGTCTGCCGTGTAAATCTTGCCCCTTTCCGTCCCATTCAGTATTCGGTGCAGGCGCAGTAAGTGAAGGGCGCTTGCCGGCTGCCTCACTGCTCCTGCGCCGAATACTGAGCAGCGCAAGATTTCCCCATCGCACAGGGCTGGCAGTTGGAGTTGGAGGCTGCCTGGCCCTGTCAGTCTGGTGTAGCAGGGCATCGCCAGAGGTGGGAGACCGGAGCCTCTAGGAGCAGGGACAACACCCCCCCCTACTTCTAGAGGCTAATTAGCATATTATAAAAGTTATATTTATGGAGTAAAGGGGGCATAGATAAAAGTAGGAATAGACTAGTTAGGTTTAGCTGACATTAGCACATCGCTAATGTCAGCTAGTTTAATAGTGTTAATTCTGGTAACAGAAACCCTTTTGTTATATGAAGTGAAACAAATCACCACTTTTGATTTGTAATTTTAGTATTTTCTTGCTGCAAATTATGCCACTATTGATGAATGTCCCACAGTGTTGCTGTAAATTAAGCACTGTGGTGAGGTAGTTAAACATCAGAACCAGCAGCATCTCTGTATCTGTGTCTCCCTTTCTCTGCAGTTCCTTCCTACTTTCTTTCCCGTAGACCAGGCAGTAGGTCTACCCTGATCTCTCAGTGAGCTGATAATCTGACTCTCAAGAAAGATTTTGCCAGTGAACAGTGATGATCGGCAGAGGCAATATTCCAATTCGCGATATTTCGCTAATATTCGTCATATATTCGCGAATTCGAGAATTCATGACCTCCAGTCATTATTTTCTTGATTGCGAAAACCGGCAATAGGAGAATTCGCAATACAAAAATTCGCAATCAACATTACTCCTATAGTCAACTTTCCTATTGGTTGCTAGGAATGTTGCTAAGTGGCGATATATAATATTATATAATGCGATAAATTCACGATTAGAATATTCGTGAATACGAATATATAGCACAATATTCTAAATATTTGCAAATTCTCAAAGTGTCGATATTCGTGATTAAAATTTGCGATTCGAATATTCGTGCTCAACACTACCAGTAAACTGAGAATGAATGATCAATGCAGAAGGAAAGGCAAAGAAGAATGAGTGACTGATAAGAGGAGAAAATAAGGTTTTCTCTAATATGCTATATTGCAAAATGTCTTACTATTGATTTATTTAAAGGGTTTCTGTCACCCCGCAAAACTCATTTTTTTTTTTCTGGATAGTTAGATTCCTCATAGTGCGATATAGGAGAATATAATGCTCTTACTTACTTTCATGCGGCCGATTCTTTATAAAACGAACTTTTATAATATGTAAATGAGGGCTCTACCAGCAAGTAGGGCGTCTACTTGCTGGTAGCTGCTGCAGAAATCCGCCCCCTCGCCGTGTTGATTGACAGGGCCAGCCGTGATCTCCTCCTCCGGCCGGCCCTGTCAGTAATTCAAAAATCGCGCGCCTCGCGTCATTCGGCGCAGGCGCTCTGAGATGAGGAGGCTCGTATCCTCAGCACTCCCTCAGTGCGCCTGCGCCGATGACATCACCGAAAGAGAAGACGTCATCGGCGCAGGCGCACTGAGGGAGTGCTGAGGAGACGAGCCTCCTCATCTCAGAGCGCCTGCGCCGAATGACGCGAGGCGCGCGATTTTTGAATTACTGACAGGGCCGGCCGGAGGAGGAGATCACGGCTGGCCCTGTCAATCAACACGGCGAGGGGGCGGATTTCTGCAGCAGCTACCAGCAAGTAGACGCCCTACTTGCTGGTAGAGCCCTCATTTACATATTATAAAAGTTCGTTTTATAAAGAATCGGCCGCATGAAAGTAAGTAAGAGCATTATATTCTCCTATATCGCACTATGAGGAATCTAACTATCCAAAAAAAAAAAAATGAGTTTTGCGGGGTGACAGAAACCCTTTAAGCTTTGTTGAAACAATCGTACTGACTCAATGCTGCTGTGATACTGTGTTTGTTAGTCCAAAATTTCAAGATTTTACTAAATTAGTTAACATTCCTACACTGTATGATACTGTTCATATTCCTTTTTAATAAAATACTAGAGGCTGTGAAAACCATAACAAATACCATAACTTATGGTGGAAATGACGGTCTAGAACCTCCTCCAGAGAAGATGCTGATGCTAAATATTAGAAATATCAAAATCTTATTAGGGGGGCAGTTGGGCAGATACTGATGACATCATTTACCAGCATCAGTTCACCCACTCTACACCAGATTGCTTGGGTGAAGAGGAGTCAGCGATTTAGTAGGTACAGTAGGTATATAATTTTATTATTTTCTGCATGTATGGTAGAATGAGGATTGGAGAATCAATATTATTTCCCTTGAACTTTGAGCTACTTTTATCTACTACAACTGGTACTATGTTATTTTTGACTCAATGTGTACAGTGGGGGAAATAATTATTTGACCCCTCACTGATTTTGTAAGTTTGTCCAATGACAAAGAAATGAAAAGTCTCAGAACAGTATCATTTCAATGGTAGGTTTATTGTAACAGTGGCAGATAGCACATCAAAAGGAAAATCGAAAGAATAACTTTAAATAAAAGATAGCAACTGATTTGCATTTCATTGAGTGAAATAAGTATTTGAACCCCTACCAACCATTAAGAGTTCTGGCTCCCACAGAGTGGTTAGACACTTCTACTCAATTAGTCACCCTCATTAAGGACACCTGTCTTAACTAGTCACCTGTATAAAAGACACCTGTCCACAGAATCAATCAATCAAGCAGACTCCAAACTCTCCAACATGGGAAAGACCAAAGAGCTGTCCAAGGATGTCAGAGACAAAATTGTAGACCTGCACAAGGCTGGAATGGGCTACAAAACCATTAGCAAGAAGCTGGGAGAGAAGGTGACAACTGTTGGTGCGATTGTTCGAAAATGGAAGGAGCACAAAATGACCATCAATCGACCTCGCTCTGGGGCTCCACGCAAGATCTCACCTCGTGGGGTGTCAATGGTTCTGAGAAAGGTGAAAAAGCATCCTAGAACTACACGGGAGGAGTTAGTTAATGACCTCAAATTAGCAGGGACCACAGTCACCAAGAAAACCATTGGAAACACATTACACCGCAATGGATTAAAATCCTGCAGGGCTCGCAAGGTCCCCCTGCTCAGGAAGGCACATGTGCAGGCCCGTCTGAAGTTTGCCAATGAACACCTGAATGATTCAGAGAGTGACTGGGAGAAGGTGCTGTGGTCTGATGAGACCAAAATAGAGCTCATTGGCATTAACTCAACTCGCTGTGTTTGGAGGAAGAAAAATGCTGCCTATGACCCCCAAAACACCGTCCCCACCGTCAAGCATGGGGGTGGAAACATTTTGCTTTGGGGGTGTTTTTCTGCTAAGGGCACAGGACAACTTATTCGCATAAACGGGAAAATGGACGGAGCCATGTATCGTGAAATCCTGAGCGACAACCTCCTTCCCTCTGCCAGGAAACTGAAAATGGGTCGTGGATGGGTGTTCCAGCACGACAATGACCCAAAACATACAGCAAAGGCAACAAAGGAGTGGCTCAAGAAGAAGCACATTAAGGTCATGGAGTGGCCTAGTCAGTCTCCGGACCTTAATCCAATCGAAAACCTATGGAGGGAGCTCAAGCTCAGAGTTGCACAGAGACAGCCTCGAAACCTTAGGGATTTAGAGATGATCTGCAAAGAGGAGTGGACCAACATTCCTCCTAAAATGTGCGCAAACTTGGTCATCAATTACAAGAAACGTTTGACCTCTGTGCTTGCAAATAAGGGTTTTTCCACCAAGTATTAAGTCTTTTTTTGTTAGAGGGTTCAAATACTTATTTCACTCAATGAAATGCAAATCAGTTGCTATCTTTTATTTAAAGTTATTTTTTCGATTTTCCTTTTGATGTGCTATCTGCCACTGTTACAATAAACCTACCATTGAAATGATACTGTTCTGAGACTTTTCATTTCTTTGTCATTGGACAAACTTACAAAATCAGTGAGGGGTCAAATAATTATTTCCCCCACTGTATATGTATAGTCAAAAATCAAAGATCACATTCACTCATTAGTGCTTGTTCACACGACCATGCCGTTTTTTGTGGTCCGCAAATTGCGGATCCGCAAGTGTGAAAGTACCCTAAACCACAAGGGCACTATCTATCTTATAAAGTGCCCTTGTGGTTTACTGTATGTTGGGGAGACAATGCAGATGGTGAAAGATTGAATTAGCAAGTCCACTATACGTAAAAAGAACCTCTTGTTACCCATACCTTTTCATTTTCATATTCAAAAACATTCAATTGCACAATTGAAATATCAAGTTATAGAGCAGGTTCATCAACCAAGGAGGGGTGGTGATTTTAAAAGATTATTACTCAAAAGGGAGGTTTTCTGGATCCATACTTTGGATACCTTACAACCCAAAGGCCTGAATAGAGATTATGAGGTTATGTGTTTTTGATTGTAATATGGGATGTATTCTCTTACAGGCCACAATACAACGATCATACCGTGTTTCTCCGAAAATAAGACAGGGTCTTATATTTTTTTCTCCGAATAAAGGGTTAGGGCTTATTATTTGGGTAGGGCTTATTTTGGCTCCATGAACATATTTTATATAGACCCATGCCAATTGCAGAACAGTCCCTGGACAATGTTTATATTAAATATGACTATAACCCCCCTCATCCATAGGAATGCACCCATATACTGCAGTACATGGGTGTGTTCCTATGGATGAGGGGGATTATAATCATATTTGCCACACTTTTTTCATTCTGGTACCATATATTGCCCCTGAGCTGTCCTTACCCAAGGAACCTAGGCAGCAATCTACGGTACCAGGGAGAGCAGATACGGCACGGGAGAGATGCTCCTCCAGGCAGCAGAGAGGAGAAGGAGATCCTCCTGCTGCCTCCTTCATGTAAGTAAGAACGTGCGGGCTGGCGGCAGTACAGGGCATGCAGAGAAGCCGCCCAACGTAAAAGTGCAGGGAAGTGCGGGCTGCCGCCATAATTTAGCATTTAGTGAAGCTAGTTCCAGCCCGCCCTTCAGGTGCTGCTTAGTGCAGCGATGTATGCGCGGGCTGGCGGCTTCACTGCAGGCTAATTCACTGAAGCCTGCGCTGCCCGCCCACAGTTTGATGGCAGCTCAGGAGCAATTAGGGAGCGCTCCTGAGCTGTTGCAGCCCGCACATTTCCTCCACCTTCCCTTTACATATAAAAAAAAATACGGCTGTATCTAGGGCTTATTTTTAGAGTAGGGCTTATATTTTAAGCCTACTCCAAAAACCCTGCCAAATAGCGCTAGGGCTTATTATCAGAGTAGGGCTTATTTTCGGGGAAACACAGTAGTCTGGAGGACTTTTTTTCTTTTCTTTATGATGAACATGGATCATAGTAAGAAAAATACACTTTGATTATATGCCCATGTCATTTCCTGTTTGCTTAATTAATTGATGATGTCATGACTAGGTGATTGTAATTTGTGTCTATAAAATGTTACATGGTGTCATTTAGCATCATGCAGTTGAGGAAGGCTGGACGGGCCAAAACGTGTCATGTCATTTTGTCATTTTTAGTATGTAATAAAGCATATTATAATTTGGAAACAAGCACGCCTGCTGGGATTATCCTTTGAACTGTGATATGGGGATTGCCCTTTTCCATGCAGCGTAACAGGAGGATCGTGAACTGTCTGATTTGACTCTGTTCACACCATCTAAGTCCCTGTGCAGATGATCACAATGTTATCATTTTATGCCCTTCTGTGCCGACGATACACTTATAAATTACACCTGTGCCGATGATCGCTTATAAGCTTTGGGCCTAGTGGCCTGTGGTCTTTAAGTGTGAATGATGGAATAGATGGCCCTTGGGTCTGCTGCAATATCTGTAGATGGTGATACCATTGAATTCAGGAGACGTCATTATGTCCCCGACGAACAGCTGTGAGGAGGGGCCGGCCCCCTGGACATTGGCCTAACAAGAAGTATCTGAGTAGGGCCCAGGGCCAATCCACCCCTGCTTTTAGTAGTGTTTGGTTATATATAAAGAGATACTGAGCAGGGTGATGTATTTTTTTATTCTAACAAATGTATGCACTATGCAAATAATCTTACAGCCTCTCATCTTCCTCTGTGTACTAGTCAGTAACTGACAGCCTTCTCTGTATCCAATATGCATATAAAGATGATTGTAAACCACTTACTGATGGGCATAGGAAGCCTATCAATGAGCTGGGCATGTGACTGGCAGCAATCTAATTTGCACTCCATGCCCTAAAGGGTTTAAATAATTAACTTTGCAGTATTTCTTTATTATAAAACAATGTATCCTCCTGCCTATCGTCCATTCTTTTATAACCATGTGGAGACAGATAAGACAGCATGGACAAAGTGACAAAATCACTGCTGCAACCAGTCACTGGCCTCAGCAGGGATGTCCTATGCAAGGAACATCACTGTTGTAGCCAAGAAGATGACATCAGCAGTGGAAGTACCAGAGTGCAGGGATCTAAGAAACAATGGAAAAAACAGATGAATATCCATTCATTTGGTTTTATATAATTCGGACAAGCCCTTTAAACAGTTTAAATGTTCACCAGATTTATCACAGTGGCTGATCTGGGATGATCGCACCTCTAGACTGTTTAGTCTAACTTTATATCACCTATTGGTTGGCTTACTTTGTGACATAATTTGTTCCAGAAGTTTGGTGCAAAGTGCTACATCTTAGGCCACATCATATTTTCTTCTAAGCCATACCGCTTTTCCGTGACACCATGCCTTGATGATGGATTAGGCAGAAGGGATTATTTAATTCGGCTCAACTGAGCCAAAAATGTGCTAATTTACACAAGAAGTCAGGCGCAGCCCCAATATTAAATGTGAGTCAATAAGTAATCTCATGTACATTGTGTCTGTGACCTACAGTACAGACCAAAAGTTTGGACACACCTTCTCATTCAAAGAGATTTCTTTATTTTCATGACTATGAAGGCATCAAAACTATGAATTAACACATGTGGAATTATATACATAACAAACAAGTGTGAAACAACTGAAAATGTCATATTCTAGGTTCTTCAAAGTAGCCACCTTTTGCTTTGATTACTGCTTTGCACACTCTTGGCATTCTCTTGATGAGCTTCAACAGGTAGCCACCTGAAATGGTCTTCCAACAGTCTTGAAGGAGTTCCCAGAGATGCTTAGCACTTGTTGGCCCTTTTGCCTTCACTCTGCGGTCCAGCTATAACCAAACCATCTCGATTGGGTTCAGGTCCGGTGACTGTGGAGGCCAGGTCATCTGGCGCAGCACCCCATCACTCTCCTTCATGGTCAAATAGCCCTTACTTTCAAAGTTTTCCCAATTTTTCAGCTGACTGACTGACCTTCATTTCTTAAAGTAATGATGGCCACTCATTTTTCTTTACTTAGCTGCTTTTTTCTTGCCATAATACCAATTCTAACAGTCTATTCAGTAGGACTATCAGCTGTGTATCCACCTGACTTCTCCTCAACGCAACTGATGGTCCCAACCCTATTTATAAGGCAAGAAATCCCAATTATTAAACCTGACAGGGCACACCTGTGAAGTGAAAACCATTTCAGGGGACTACCTCATCAAGAGAATGCCAAGAGTGTGCAAAGCAGTAATCAAAGCAAAAGGTGGCTACTTTGAAGAACCTAGAATATGACATATTTTCAGTTGTTTCACACTTGTTTGTTATGTATATAATTCCACATGTGTTAATTCATAGTTTTGATGCCTTCAGTGTGAATCTACAATTTTCATAGTCATGAAAATAAAGAAAACTCTTTGAATGAGAAGGTGTGTCCAAACTTTTGGTCTGTACTGTATGTGGTTACTGTACAGCAGCTCAGGCAGGATGGATGGCCCAATAATAACTCCCTTTAAAGTAGATCTGTCACTTTGTCCATGCTGTCTTATCTGTCTCCACATGGTTATAAAATAATGGTCGATAGGCAGGAGGATACATTGTTTTATAATAAAGAGATACTGCAACGTTGCCTATTTGAATCCTTATAGACACCAAGTGCAAATTAGCTTGCTGCCATTCACAACATACAAACTAAATGCAAATGTTGTTCTTGGTTGGATTTGAACCTGAGAACACAGGGCTGCAAGGCACCAGTTCTAACCACTGAGCCACCATGCTGCCCCACTGTAACAGCCTATGTAGGAATTTTGGCAGATGGTTTTCTAGTTATCATTTTTCTTTCCTATACTGTTTTTTTTACTTCCTCCTTTGTTTGAACTTTTACCATGGCAAAGAGCCTCACTTGACTTTTTTAGACCATTCACTTCAATGAGGGAGAGAAGGGGATTAGTAGCTTATTTGAGAATCACACGTTACAAGTGCAGTGCTCTCCTCTGAATATCTTTATCTAAACCTATCAAGAAAACAATAGAGCTATTATACTGTCATCCTAATTCTACATCTACTATTAATAATGAGGAATAACTTGCAGATAACATCTTCCCCTCACAGCAACAGTAAATTGACAGTAAGTTACCTATGTATAAAATAGTTGTATCTCTGACTGCTACAGAAGGACAAGATTTAGTCTTTATTTTTCAATGACATAGTACTGCAGAAATGAAAAAGAAAAAACATCCACAGATAAAAATAAAAAAAGTCTATTATCTATGAATATTGAGGTAAAAATACTTTATGTGCCAGTACATAAAGGCTATATTGCCATGTACCAGGCAATTTCTGTATAGGCTGTGCGTGTGGCCAAATCCTGTATAAACTACTAGTGATGAGCGGCAAGGGCAATATTCGAATTCGCAATATTTCACGAATATTTTGTAGAATATTCATCATATATTCGCGAATTCGAGATTATATTCTTGATTGCAAAAATCGGCAATGTAATATTCGCTTAATGCGCGCTAAATATAGTTTTCAAGCTGGTATGTTTTTTGAGACTGGAGAAAATGGTTGGCACGGTAGAACATTAGAATAGCTTTATATGCAGATCGAGTGCTCCAATATGTTCGCGCTTGCAAATATTTGGCGATATCAGCTACACTATAGATCAATCTAACCTACACTGACTATCTCCCCCTAACTATCTGAATTATATATATAAAAGTTAACTGTCTAATGTAATACAACAAAGCACAGAGCACAGCAATGACACTGCTGTCTCTTTCATAACTGCATTAAACTTTAGAAAATAGCTGCTGGGGAGGTTCTTAGATCGAGATTAGAATCTTGATTGCGAAAATCAGCAATGTAATATTCGCGTAAAATGAATATTTGTCATTACGAATATATAGCACTAAATTATAAATATTCGTGATAAAAATTTGCTTTTCGAATATTCACGCTCAACACTAAACTACTGCACCAAGCAACCTCTACAAAAGCATCTACAATAAGAAACAGAAAGCAAGATATTGTCATTTTATGTTTTTGAGATTGAGTAGACTTACCTAAGGGCACTTTTGGTATGTTTTTGATGTGTTTTTGTATTGCTGGGCTAACAGCACTGTTTATGCACTACTATGTTATAAGATGTATTTACCCATGGTACTTTTCCCCCTATGAAGGGTTAAATATTTAATCTGGTATAAACATATTGTGGGGTTCCGCTCTGGTAGACAGGATTAGCGAACACACTACACTGCGTGCAGAATTATTAGGCAAATGAGTATTTTGACCACATCATCCTCTTTATGCATGTTGTCTTACTCCAAGCTGTATAGGCTCGAAAGCCTACTACCAATTAAGCATATTAGGTGATGTGCATCTCTGTAATGAGAAGGGGTGTGGTCTAATGACATCAACACCCTATATTAGGTGTGCATAATTATTAGGCAACTTCCTTTCCTTTGGCAACATGGGTCAAAAGAAGGACTTGACAGGCTCAGAAAAGTCAAAAATAGTGAGATATCTTTCAGAGGGATGCAGCACTCTTAAAATTGCAAAGCTTCTGAAGCGTGATCATCGAACAATCAAGCGTTTCATTCAAAATAGTCAACAGGGTCGCAAGAAGCGTGTGGAAAAACCAAGGCGCAAAATAACTGCCCATGAACTGAGAAAAGTCAAGCGTGCAGCTGCCAAGATGCCACTTGCCACCAGTTTGGCCATATTTCAGAGCTGCAACATCACTGGAGTGCCCAAAAGCACAAGGTGTGCAATACTCAGAGACATGGCCAAGGTAAGAAAGGCTGAAAGACGACCACCACTGAACAAGACACACAAGCTGAAACGTCAAAACTGGGCCAAGAAATATCTCAAGACTGATTTTTCTAAGGTTTTATGGACTGATGAAATGAGAGTGAGTCTTGATGGGCCAGATGGATGGGCCCGTGGCTGGATTGGTAAAGGGCAGAGAGCTCCAGTCCGACTCAGACGCCAGCAAGGTGGAGGTGGAGTACTGGTTTGGGCTGGTATCAGCGATGGACTGGCCATCGGGAGTACCGGGAGAATCCCGGTGGGCCGATCGAATTATGGGCCGGCCAGGGCCGCCATCAGGGGCAGGGGGGTAAAGCTCCAGTAACAGCAGGGCAGTGTGGGGGCGGCGGCGCGGCGCTCACTCACTGACGTCACACGCCTGCTCCTCCCACCCTCCCACTAGGCGGCGCAGGCGCGTGACGTCAGTGAGTGAGCGCTGCCGCCCGCACTTGTTACTGGAGGCTCAGGCTGGAGGCGGGAGCTGAATGAATGTAAGCCTGTAAGGTACTGTAGTAAAGACTAAAGAGATGAGATGAGCGCTGCCTGTGTTAAAATTAAAGTTACTGTCTGCAGCCTGCACTGCAGCCGGATCGGATACCGATTTATTAATGTATACTACTGTGAGATGTGAGTGGCGGGGAGGGGGATCTATGGATGACGGCACTGTTATAGGGAGGGGGATCCGTGGATGGCACTGTTATGGGGGGGGGGTCTGTCATGTGGATGACACTTATGGGGGGGGGGGTCTGTGGATGACACTTATGGGGGGGATCTGTGGATGGCACTGTTATGGAGGGGGATCTGTGGATGACACTGTTATGGAGGGGGATCTGTGGATGACACTTATGGAGGGGGATCTGTGGATGACACATAGCATAAGATGCTATATACGGTATGTGTCATCCACAGATCCCCCTCTATAACAGTGCCATCCACAGATCCCCTCCATAACAGTGCCATCCACAGATCCCCTCCATAACAGTGCCATCCACAGATCCTCTCCATAACAGTGCCATCCACAGATCCCCTCCATAACAGTGCCATCCACAGATCCCCTCCATAACAGTGCCATCCACAGATCCCCTCCATAACAGTGCCATCCACAGATCCCCTCCATAACAGTGCCATCCACAGATCCCCTCCATAAAAGTGCCATTCACAGATCCCCTCCATAACAGTGCCATTCACAGATCCCCTCCATAACAGTGCCATTCACAGATCCCCTCCATAACAGCGCCATTCACATGTTTTTTTTTGAGTGTGTTTGGGAAAAATAAAGTGGGCCGGTCTGGCTGAAGTCCAGGGCCACTTTATTGTCCCAGTCCATCCCTGGCTGGTATCATCAAAGATGAGCTTGTGGGGCCTTTTCGGGTTGAGGATGGAGTCAAGCTCAACTCCCAGTCCTACTGCCAGTTTCTGGAAGACACCTTCTTCAAGCAGTGGTACAGGAAGAAGTCTGCATCCTTCAAGAAAAACATGATTTTCATGCAGGACAATGCTCCATCACACGCGTCCAAGTACTCAACAGCGTGGCTGGCAAGAAAGGGTATAAAAGGAGAAAATCTAATGACATGGCCTCCTTGTTCACCTGATCTGAACCCCATTGAGAACCTGTGGTCCATCATCAAATGTGAGATTTACAAGGAGGGAAAACAGTACACCTCTCTGAACAGTGTCTGGGAGGCTGTGGTTGCTGCTGCACGCAATGTTGATGGTGAACAGATCAAAACACTGACAGAATCCATGGATGGCAGGCTGTATAGGCTCGAAAGCCTACTACCAATTAAGCATATTAGGTGATGTGCATCTCTGTAATGAGAAGGGGTGTGGTCTAATGACATCAACACCCTATATTAGGTGTGCATAATTATTAGGCAACTTCCTTTCCTTTGGCAAAATGGGTCAAAAGAAGGACTTGACAGGCTCAGAAAAGTCAAAAATAGTGAGATATCTTGCAGAGGGATGCAGCACTCTTAAAATTGCAAAGCTTCTGAAGCGTGATCATCGAACAATCAAGCGTTTCATTCAAAATAGTCAACAGGGTCGCAAGAAGCGTGTGGAAAAACCAAGGCGCAAAATAACTGCCCATGAACTGAGAAAAGTCAAGCTTGCAGCTGCCAAGATGCCACTTGCCACCAGTTTGGCCATATTTCAGAGCTGCAACATCACTGGAGTGCCCAAAAGCACAAGGTGTGCAATACTCAGAGACATGGCCAAGGTAAGAAAGGCTGAAAGACGACCACCACTGAACAAGACACACAAGCTGAAACGTCAAGACTGGGCCAAGAAATATCTCAACACTGATTTTTCTAAGGTTTTATGGACTGATGAAATGAGAGTGAGTCTTGATGGGCCAGATGGATGGGCCCGTGGCTGGATTGGTAAAGGGCAGAGAGCTCCAGTCCGACTCAGACGCCAGCAAGGTGGAGGTGGAGTACTGGTTTGGTCTGGTATCATCAAAGATGAGCTTGTGGGGCCTTTTCGGGTTGAGGATGGAGTCAAGCTCAACTCCCAGTCCTACTGCCAGTTTCTGGAAGACACCTTCTTCAAGCAGTGGTACAGGAAGAAGCCTGCATCCTTCAAGAAAAACATGATTTTCATGCAGGACAATGCTCCATCACACGCGTCCAAGTACTCCACAGCGTGGCTGGCAAGAAAGGGTATAAAAGAAGAAAATCTAATGACATGGCCTCCTTGTTCACCTGATCTGAACCCCATTGAGAACCTGTGGTCCATCATCAAATGTGAGATTTACAAGGAGGGAAAACAGTACACCTCTCTGAACAGTGTCTGGGAGGCTGTGGTTGCTGCTGCACGCAATGTTGATGGTGAACAGATCAAAACACTGACAGAATCCATGGATGGCAGGCTTTTGAGTGTCCTTGCAAAGAAAGGTGGCTATATTGTCACTGATTTGTTTTTGTTTTGTTTTTGAATGTCAGAAATGTATATTTGTGAATGTTGAGATGTTATATTGGTTTCACTGGTAAAAATAAATAATTGAAATGGGTATATATTTGTTTTTTGTTAAGTTGCCTAATAATTATGCACAGTAATAGTCACCTGCACACACAGATATCCCCCTAAAATAGCTAAAACTAAAAACAAACTAAAAACTACTTCCAAAAATATTCAGCTTTGATATTAATGAGTTTTTTGGGTTCATTGAGAACATGGTTGTTGTTCAATAATAAAATTAATCCTCAAAAATACAACTTGCCTAATAATTCTGCACTCCCTGTATAGAGGCAACAACAAGTTCTTTGGATCAAACAGTTCAGTGTTTTATTCCCACTTTAGGCAAGTGACTAAACAAGCAGTCATAATAAAACAAAAAGTCACCTTGCCAATTCCGTATCGCCTCTATTTTGTTTACTTGGGTTTTGATGACTCCGCGCCCAATGACATACTCCGGGTACTTAATCTCTTCTAACCCTATTGCACATTTTTTTGGGTTAGCGGTTAGGCCAGCTCTCCGAAGGGAGTCCACTACAGCCTGCACTTTGGGTCGGTTACTTTCCAGTCGGTACTGTGGATGACAATATCGTCCAGGTAAGCCGAAGCGTACTGATGATGTGGACAAAGCACAATGTCCATTAGTCACTGAAAAGTTGCGGGGGTGCCATGTAGACCAAAGGGTAAGACCTTATATTGATACAGCCCCTCAGGCGTGATGAAGGCAGTTTTCTCTTTGGCAGCCTCCATTAAGGGCACCTGCCAGTACTCTTTAGTGAGGTCCAAAACAGAAAAATACCGGGCTTGTCCTTACCTCTCGATGATCTCATCCACCCGGGGCATGGGATACGCATCGAATTTGGAAACCTTAAGTTTTCAAAAGTCGTTACAATGTCATGCTGGATTATGGAAGTGCGTCCAGGGAGGTCCGAGAACACATCAGTGTTCCGACTAACGAACTCCCTGGCCTCCTGAGTCTGTTTAGAGGAGAGGCTGTCAGCAATTTTTACAGCTGCCTCTCTTGCATCAGACAGAGGGGGCGGTACCTCTTCTCCTAGAAACCCTGCACGTGGGCTGTCTTCTGTACAGGTTTCCCTATCTTTCCACAGTTTGAGTAAATTCACATGGTAAACTTGCTCCGGCTTTTGCCGCCCTGGCTGGTGTACCTTGTAGTTTACATCTCCAATTTTTTCCAGTACCTCACAGGACCCCTGCTACCTAGCCAGGAACTTACTGTCCACGATCGGTATCAGAACCAAAACCCGATCACCCATGTTAAAGATCCGGACCCGAGCCTGCAGATTATATACCCGACTCTGGGCTCGCTGAGCTGCCTCCATATGCTCCCTAACAAGAGGCAACACTGTCTCTATCCGATCTTGCATCTGGATAACGTACTCAATGACACTTATGTGGAGTGGGTTGCTGTTCCCACGCCTCTTTGGCCACGTCCAAGAGACCGTGAGGGTGTCTGCCATATAGCAGTTCGAAGGGGTACCTCTCGCACTGCGAACATGATATAGTGCAGAAGGAGGTCCCAGTCCTTTCCATCTTTAGCCACCACTCTTTTCAACATACTTTTTAATGTTTAACCTTTCTACCGGACTGTCTGTTTGCAGATGGTAAACAGACGTCCATAGCTGTTTTATGTGCAGCAACTTAGAGTTCCCTCATCACCTTGGACATAAAAGGGGTCCCTTGGTTGGTCAGAACCTCTTTAGGTAGTCCTACTCGGGAAAACATCTCCATTAATTCCTTAGCTATGAGTTTGGCCGAGGTATGTCGCAGTGGCACCGCCTCCGGGTACCAAATGGCATAGTCTAGAATGACTAAGATGTGTTGATGCCCTCTGGCGCGGACTTTGGTACTGAGCCTATGAGGTCCATAGCTATTCGGTCAAATGGCACTTCGATAATTGGGAGAGGTACTCGGGGACTATGAAAATGTGGCTGGGGGCTACTTATCTTGCAGGTCGGGCAAGACTTACAAAACTCTTCCACTTCTATGAATATGCTGGGCCAGTAAAACCCCTGTAGAATATGATCCTGAGTTTTCTGCAGCCCCAGGTGACCCCCGAGAACATGTTGGTGGGCTAGATCTAACGCAAGCTTGCGATAAGCCTTGGGGACCACCAACTGTTCAATAGGCTCACCCCATAGTTGGTTTACCCAATACAACATATCCTGAAGAACCACAAAACGGGGAAACACTGACTGCCCCAGGTTGTTGTGGTTCACCATCTACTATTAACACATTTACCCCGCCGCGGGATAGGGTTCGGTCCTGATGTTGGGCGGTACCAAAATTATCCCCGGAGACATTGAGGTCTGACAATTCAGGACCCGGCGGCAAGTCCACGTCTCCCACCATCACACTTAGCAGGGTTGTCTCCTCCTCTTCCACCGAAGTGGCGGTCACCCCTACCGCTGGCCCTTTGGTCTCAGGTTCCCAGGGTTCTGGTCTTCTGTCTCATGGGTATCAGTCACTCTCATAGCAGGCCACAGTCCCGGAAAGCCCGGGAAGTCTCACTTATTATGAGTTCATAATGTAGATTTGTTGCGACATCCACCTCGTGGGTCCATCTACCGGCCATAGTAGTTAGAGACACCAGCGCAGTGGGGTAGTCTTTTAAGTCTCCGTGGATGCACATCACCCCGACTTTCCGGCCAGTATACTCAGGGGACCGCACCAGGGTAGCCCTTACTAGGGTCACCATACTCCCTGAGTCCGGCAGAGCCTCTGCCGGTGTGTCTCCCACTTGTTGTAATACAGCTGGTTTAATGTACGACATACAACCGTGGCTGAAAAATGCAAAAACCAAAAAAATTGCCATTCACGCCAGCCCCAATTGTAGGGTTTCGCTCTGGCAGACAGGATTAGCGGACTCAGTATAGAGGCAACAACAAGTTCTTTGGATAAAACAGTTCAGTGTTTTATTCACACTTTAGGCAATTGACAAAACAAACAGTCATAATCAAACAAAAAGTCACCTTGCGTTGTTGGTGTTAATTCACACCATATTGTAATTCTGCCTCAAAGAGTCCTTGACCATAGCAGCACCAACCTGTTTTCACGCCAAACAGGTAGCAAGCCTTCAACCAGACACAAGGCTCCCAGATCCCAACACAGAGACCTCACTTCTGAGCCCAGCTGCCTATTTAAGGACAGCCAGATGCTGCTAAAGCCTGAACCGCCACTTAAAATCCGGTCGGGTATTTGACATCACCTGGCTGTAAATCAGCCCAGCAGGAGTTTTTCCAGACAAAACCTCTCACTGTGTCACAATATACGCTTTATCATATCTGTTTTGCACATTGCTCTATTATATTCTTGACCCCCGGCAGTGTCTTTTCTGTGTTTGCTTTCTCCCCTTCATATTTTATTTATTTACTTATAAAGCGCTGATATTTTTATAGCAGTTCTATAATTATCCTAATAAAGTTTTTGCATTTAAAAATACATTATTGTGTGTTGTGTATTTCTGTAGGCTTTTTATTTGTATGGGCTGCACATACACTGATACAGTTTCTTATTTGCCCTTTATAGGTTAAATATGGAAATATACAGGAATACTATATGTTATATTTCTATTACACGATACATAACAAGATTTCATTGGTATAAAAGCAGGTAAAATAACTTAACACATGTAATCTAACATCCGCTGTATCTGCTTGTTGAGTATTTTCATCTACTTGTCTAAGCTTGTGGAAAAGTGATATGTGAAATTAGTTTATTCTGAGCACGGACAGATACATGACATACCATATTAAGTTGTTGCATTCAGCAGATGAGAGCTGGTTTTAAGCAAATCTCTAGTCATCCAAAACCAGTCGTTTATTGACCTTGCGAGCTGTATTTGTTTAAAGTTAATTTAATTCCCGTTTCTAGATCTTTGTTATCATTGTCTCTACGGGTCATTGCTTTAAAGATGTTGCAATGAATTTTAAGGGAATGATTGGTTTTATGTTCTGGCTGGATCATTTCATTTGCAGATATACAGGCTTTAATGTTGTATTTATTTATTTATATTGTGGCAGAAAGAGTTAAATTTGTTTCTCCATTGCTTTATCTATAAAAAAAACACCCTTTCTTCTGCCTCCTGGCACAAACACATTGCAGTTGTAATTATTGGGCATATGCTATATATGCCACATTGCAAATGACAACGTTTCATTATGTGGTTTTCATCTCAGGGCTGCTTCTTATTAATATATACACTGTATAACATATGACGCTACATAAAAAAAAGGAAATTATAAGCTTTGTGCTATAAAAATGCAATTTTACATAAAGTGTTTTATTTTGACACTGAACAAACAGGGTCATTTTAAAAACTGCCGACATTGAAGCAATAGAAAAAAGCTGTAGCCAAGTATCTTGAACACAAGGAACTTTTCATCAAGATTTTCTCTTTTTTTTTTTTTAAACGCAATTGTTTTGGGGGGGGATGTGGTAATTTTAAGGGGGACAGGTCCAAATTGTTCATTGTGTCTTTACATAATTGTATTTATACTGCATGTTAGATCAGATCTCCAAGTATATACACTGCGTGCAGAATTATTAGGCAAATGAGTATTTTGACCACATCATCCTCTTTATGCATGTTGTCTTACTCCAAGCTGTATAGGCTCGAAAGCCTACTACCAATTAAGCATATTAGGTGATGTGCATCTCTGTAATGAGAAGGGGTGTGGTCTAATGACATCAACACCCTATATTAGGTGTGGATAATTATTAGGCAACTACCTTTCCTTTGGCAAAATGGGTCAAAAGAAGGACTTGACAGGCTCAGAAAAGTCAAAAATAGTGAGATATCTTGCAGAGGGATGCAGCACTCTTAAAATTGCAAAGCTTCTGAAGCGTGATCATCGAACAATCAAGCGTTTCATTCAAAATAGTCAACAGGGTCGCAAGAAGTGTGTGGAAAAACCAAGGCGCAAAATAACTGCCCATGAACTGAGAAAAGTCAAGCGTGCAGCTGCCAAGATGCCACTTGCCACCAGTTTGGCCATATTTCAGAGCTGCAACATCACTGGAGTGCCCAAAAGCACAAGGTGTGCAATACTCAGAGACATGGCCAAGGTAAGAAAGGCTGAAAGACGACCACCACTGAACAAGACACACAAGCTGAAACGTCAAGACTGATTTTTCTAAGGTTTTATGGACTGATGAAATGAGAGTGAGTCTTGATGGGCCAGATGGATGGGCCCGTGGCTGGATTGGTAAAGGGCAGAGAGCTCCAGTCCGACTCAGACGCCAGCAAGGTGGAGGTGGAGTACTGGTTTGGGCTGGTATCATCAAAGATGAGCTTGTGGGGCCTTTTCGGGTTGAGGGTGGAGTCAAGCTCAACTCCCAGTCCTACTGCCAGTTTCTGGAAGACACCTTCTTCAAGCAGTGGTATAGGAAGAAGTCTGCATCCTTCAAGAAAAACATGATTTTCATGCAGGACAATGCTCCATCACACGCGTCCAAGTACTCCACAGCGTGGCTGGCAAGAAAGGGTATAAAAGAAGAAAATCTAATGACATGGCCTCCTTGTTCACCTGATCTGAACCCCATTGAGAACCTGTGGTCCATCATCAAATGTGAGATTTACAAGGAGGGAAAACAGTACACCTCTCTGAACAGTGTCTGGGAGGCTGTGGTTGCTGCTGCACGCAATGTTGATGGTGAACAGATCAAAACACTGACAGAATCCATGGATGGCAGGCTTTTGAGTGTCCTTGCAAAGAAAGGTGGCTATATTGGTCACTGATTTGTTTTTGTTTTGTTTTTGAATGTCAGAAATGTATATTTGTGAATGTTGAGATGTTATATTGGTTTCACTGGTAAAAATAAATAATTGAAATGGGTATATATTTGTTTTTTGTTAAGTTGCCTAATAATCATGCACAGTAATAGTCACCTGCACACACAGATATCCCCCTAAAATAGCTAAAACTAAAAACAAACTAAAAACTACTTCCAAAAATATTCAGCTTTGATATTAATGAGTTTTTTGGGTTCATTGAGAACATGGTTGTTGTTCAATAATAAAATTAATCCTCAAAAATACAACTTGCCTAATAATTCTGCACTCCCTGTATTAAAATTAGCATGCATACTTTATTATCTATGCTTTGATCTAATTTTATGTATTTATATATCCATGAAAATAATAAAAATAATACATACATTGGCCAGATAATAAGTGCCACACAGTGCCAGGAAAATAATGCCATTCAGTGCCATATGGTTACCGGAATAACTACTTGACTGATTAGTGCTCCCCTTTGGACAACAGTGCTTGCTTACCTTTAGTTTGTCTATTTCCATTTGTGTTCTGCAGCGCCTTTTCACATGTTCCTTTACTACTACAACTGTCATCTGCAACACATGGCAGTCGATCCACAACTGCATACTATGACTCTAGGTTTACAGAGGATAAATGATAGTTTGGTGAACTGGAAACCAAAAACATGAAGAATTGCCATAAATACCCAGGGAAGTATCCGAGTAGGAATGCACAATTCACCTATACAACCAGATTTTCCAGTGGCTTTGGTTTGGCACTGTGATGACTTCAGGACTGTAGTTCTGCAGTGGTTAAATATGTGAATAAAGTAGGTATAGGAGAAAGTGATTATCAGTGGCTGTGGGAAAGAAATGTACTTGTCTCACCCTATTGCCAGTAGCGTTCAAGGTTAAGTCATTATCGAAAGACAGATTCATAGTACGGAAGTCAGGTTTGACAACAATTACAGAAGTAACATTGGGTTAACAGCGGCGAGTCATGTAAGCACCATGCAAAATTGCTGTTGAATGGTCTAAAACGATTCTGGTCAGAAAATCGCAGATCACGAGGTCATATAACTAATGTTTTAGAATTGCTAGAAGTAGGCCTTTACCACTAAAATATGTTGTCAAACAGGTCCCAGAGAGCAATTTAAAGGAAACCTAACAGCAGATTTTACCCCTAAAGCATTTCTACTGCATTATAGTGTAGGTGAATATCTAACCTTAGCTATTCTTTCTTTTTGATGCATTATATAAAACACTAACTTTGAAGATAGAAGAACATGATATATGTAAAGTACCTTTTTGAAGTGAGGGAGGTGATGCTGCTCACCTGAAGAACTACTGTATATGCTCCTTAAACATGCCCATTATTGCTTAATTGATGTCCTTGTGTCCAGGATTTAGAACAAGGTGTTTCCTGGCCTCAAGGATAGCAATCAACCCATACTGGGCGTGTTTAGGGAGCAGACACCATGACTGTTTGTTGTGGCAAACAGCACCATCTCTTTGGCTCCATGAAGGTAATTTACACACAACGTGCTCCATCTTCAAAGTTATGCTAAGTTCACATCTGAAGCAGAGGGCTCCAGCAAAAGCCTCCAGCAAAAAAAAGGAAAAAATACCAGTGCATACAACAGTATGTTGTCTGAAACCATAGCAGAAATTAACTATAATTGGTTCTGTTGGGCACATTGGTGTCTGGTATACGCTGCATACGGGTGTCCATGTTTTTATTTTTTATGCTCCTATACTGGAACATAAAAATGGAAAAAAAAAAAAACTGTATGGATGAACCAAGCCTTAGTATTTTAAGTAATGAAGCACACACAAAGGATATAAGGATTTTGTTAGATGGCTATTCACCAGTGGAAATTATTTAATAGGGATGGGAAAAAAGCTACTGTCAAGTTCTCTTTATAGCTTGCTGCATTTTATTACCTGAGGGGGGCCACTCAAACTTTTCATGCACCACTGTTGACTAGTTCAGAGCTGTTATTTAGATATTCTTGTTATAACATGAAGTTGCATGTGTAAATGTAATTTAAAACACCATTAACCTAATTTATCAAAGCTAGATATTAGTTAGATATATATTTTTTATGGTTCAGAAAATTTAATCTGAATTATAACTGGGTGCATGTTACAAGTCTACTTCCCTTCTGAGTTTAATTTTTGGAGTCTTAAGTTTTTACTAAGGGTACTTTCACACTAGCGTTTTTCTTTTCCGGCGCTGAGTTCCGTCCTAGGGGCTCAAATCCGGAAAAGAACTGATCAGTTTTATCCTAATGCATTCTGAATGGAGAGTAATCCGTTCAGGATGCATCAGGATGTCTTCAGTTCAGTCTTTTTGACTGATCAGGCTTTTCAGAAAACCGTAGCATGTTGTATTTTTACCTCCGGCCAAAAATCCTGAACACTTTGACTGAACGCCGGATCCGGTCTTTTTCCCATTGACTTGAATTAACGCCGGATCCGGCGCCGTGTGTTCAGTCAAACCGGATCCGGCTTTTGCATGTTCAACCCGAAAAATGTGAAAATAAAGTTAAAGTCCATAAATGGCGGATCCGTTTTTTCCAATGCATTTTTTCATTGTGATCAAAATCCTGATCAGGGTTCAAATGTGATCAGTTTTCACCCAATTTTTTTTCCGGATCCGGCGGGCAGTTCCGGTGTCGGAATTGAACGCCGGATTTAAACAACACTAGTGTGAAAGTAGCCTAAGGGCTCTTTCACACTTGCGTTGTCCGGATCCGGCATGTACTCCACTTGCCGGAATTACACTCCGGATCCGGAAAAACGCAAGTGTACTGAAAGCATTTGAAGACGGAACCGTCTTCAAAATGCTTTCAGTGTTACTATGGCACCCAGGACGCTATTAAAGTCCTGGTTGCCATAGTAGGAGCGGGGAGCAGGGGAGCGGTATACTTACAGTGCGGCTCCCGGGGCGCTCCAGAATGACATCAGAGCGCCCCATGCGCATGGATGACGTGTCTAATGCGATCACATGATCCATGCGCTTGGGGCGCCCTGACGTCACTCTGGAGCGCCCCAGGAGCCGCACGGACGGTAAGTATGCTGCTCCCCCGCTCCCCGCTACACTTTACCATGGCTGCCAGGACTTTAGCGTCCCGGCAGCCATGGTAACCATTCAGAAAAAGCTAAATGTCGGCTCCGGCAATGCGCCGAAACGACGTTTAGCTTAAGGCCGGATCCGGATCAATGCCTTTCAATGGGCATTAATTCCGGATCCGGCATTGCGGCAAGTGTTTCGGATTTTTGGCCGGAGCAAAAAGCGCAGCATGCTGCGGTATTTTCTCCGGCCAAAAAACGTTCCGTTCCGGAACTGAAGACATCCTGATGCATCCTGAACGGATTTCACTCCATTCAGAATGCATGGGGATAATCCTGATCAGGATTCTTCCGGCATAGAGCCCCGACGACGGAACTCTATGCCGGAAGACAAGAACGCAGGTGTGAAAGAACCCTAAGCAAAAAAAGAAAAGGAAATGTAGTAATGAAGTGCCAGACATACAATAAACTTCCTCTGATTATCACATCATAACAAAACCTCATTTGGCCATGGTACTTGCTTCTGAGAGTGATCTTGAGATTATTAGTGGAGAAACTGTGGATGGACAAGTGGGAGATTTGCAAACAGCAGGGAAAGAAGGAGAATGCATGGAGGCATATTCATGCCAACTTGGTTGAAGACTGGGTGACCGTTTGGCTAAGTAAACCCTATGGGAAATGTAATAGTGGGGAGGGTTGCTTTCACAAATGAAATTCTGAAAGTATATGGTTTAATAAAAAATAAAAAAAAATAAAAAAAAATTCATTTAAAACAATAACTTTTCACTTTTTTTACTTCCTGATAAGATTCTTCAGCTCTGTCCTAGTTTACGTGAGGGAGACTACACTGAACAAGTGGAATCAACACCAAAATAAAATCCTCTTATCTGAAGAGGGGAATTATGGATATTGAATGCTCCTGTCTCCAATATACTGAGCTCAGTGAGGACCATACATCTCAGTGGGAACATGTACTGAAACACTGCATGCTGATATGACATTATACAGTGTAACACTAATTTTGTTTAAAAGAAATTCATAGAGGCACGTAATTTAAAATGATAGAGAAAGTAATTGGTTCCAGAGGGGCTATTTTCTCATGGCTGAGTGTAAAGAGGTATCAAGCCGAATCACCTTGTCATTTTCTCTTTTCTCTGTCAGCTATTAGCAATGCACATCAGGTAAGGCAGAGACGATTACATGAATCCCAAGTAGTCTGAACCACTGAGTGCATGGGAAATGGGAGCCATAAATCTGATGCCATACAAATACTAAGTTTAACCTACCAAGATACAGATTGCGCACAAGAAATCATATACTCATTTGAAAAAGATAACTTGTTTATAGTAGTATATTTATCGTGATCAAGTTATAATATCATTTTTGTAGCTTATTTCTGAGTGGAATAAAATAATAGCTTATTCTATTTATTTAGATGTTCTTTATTGCTTGGTTATCTAGGGACCTGGCCCAGAAAGTAAATATATTCATGTTTCTATCACCTTTTGAGAAGATAAAATATGCATTTTTCATAGTAGTAAAGCAAATCTGCTCTTATAGTAAATGCATTGTGATATTACTGTTAGATCAGACTTTCATAAGGCAGTTTAAGGCCAGCTTCACATACAGTATGTCAGATCATCCGGCTCCTTTCCCCTGCAGAGTGTTGCAGAAAATGCCGGAGGGGAACTTAAAAGGGTTTTCAGACATTTTAATACTGATGACCTCAGGATAGGTCATCAGTATCTGATTGGTGGGGGTTGGACACCTGGGACCCTCCGATCAGCTCACCAAGCACAGCTCCGTACATTGTATAGCGGCTGTTCTTGGCATCGCACTCAGCCACATTCACTTGAATGGGGCTGAGCTACTCCTAGGCCATGAGAACGATGAATGTGACATCACTGGCCTAGGAAAAACAGAGAGAAGGCCCCAGTGCTCACAGGAGTGCCGGTACCTTCTCAAAAAGCTGATCAGCGGGGGTCCCAGGTGTCTGACCCCACTGATCAGATACTGATGATCTATCCGAGAATAGGTCATCAGTATAAAAATCTCGAAAAAACCCTTTAAGCCAGAATTGATCCCATAGTTTTCTATTGGTGCGTACATTTTCATCTAGCGCATCACTGATGACGAAGGCTGTCAAAAAGCGGCGGATGGAAAAACACTCCTGTCCAGCGCTATCAGTCTATAGAAGCCGTATCTGTAAACTAAGTGCACATACACACTTAACAGATATCTGGGCTCAACTGATATATGTAAAGTAGGCCTAATGCAGTTTTTTTAATTTGTTGCTCATATGTGGTCACTTTAGATTGTTATTTTGGATGGCAATTTTGTTCATTATTATAGATTTCTTCATATGTCTGTGATAAGGTAAAAGGAATTAATACATCAATTATGACACCGCAATAGTTGCCTCATTGACTCCACTGTGTAAGTCATTATAGTAGATTTTTCAAATACCAGCAGATATAATATACCACATATATGTTTTGTGGGCAACTTGTTATATACTCTTATATGATCAGGATAGGTGCTACATTGCATAAATCAAAATGGGTTCCCTCTTGGTGCGTGACACTATTTCACACTCCACTTAGTAACATAGTAAGGTTGAAAAAATATATGTCTGTATAAATGCGATGCCGATCCAGGCTTTTCAGCTTTTTTATGCCAGAAAACTGCTGTCTCCCCCAATATCCCCACCAGATTCCATATTATGGTTTGTACTGATGTATAATATACTGCAGCAGTCATGGAGATGCTGGTTGCTTAAAGACTGCCCTAAGTTTCATATTTTTATGATTTCACGCAACGCTTTTAACTATTCTATCAAGCCTTTCACACTATGATGCATTTGCAAGAAAAAGTAGGTGAACCTTTTGGAATTACTTTTTGCATCGATTTTGCTTTACTTTTGCTTGCTAAAAAAATGTTGTCTCATTTTTAGTTAAGTCACAATTATAGACAAACACCATAGGGGAGATTTATCAAGCTTGTGTAAAGTAAAACTTGCCTAGTTGTCCATAGCCAACCAATCATTTTCCACCTTTCATTTCTCACAGCTTCTTTGGAAAATGAAAGGTGGTATCTGATTGGTTGCTATGGGCAACTAAGCCAGTTCTACTTTACACCAGTTTGATAAATCTCCTCCATGTAACTAAATAAATAACATAAACTGTCTTTTACGGAGTACATTGAATAACCATCCACAGTGCAGGGAATAAAAGTAAGTGAAGCCTTGAACTTAAAAACAATTAGATCCCCCTGTACCAGCATTTACCATAAATTTCCTTTCTTTATTTGATTTACTTGTGTTCTTTGTGTCATTGTGTTGTTGCATCACCCAACATCTCTTCAGCTTGAAGTCATGGGCTGCTGATCTTCCATTTTCCTGTAGAATATTTTAATACACTGTAGAATTCATTGTTCCCTCAATGATCGCAAAGGGTCTAGGCCATGACGCAACCAAAGCAATCCTAATCCATGGTGCTCCCGCCAGTTCCTATGGACTAAGGGAGGGGGTAATTTATTAAGACCAGTGTTTTAGACTTTGGCATATTCACCACCTGTCTAAATATACACCAGATCCCTTTAGACTAAACAGGCATAGAAAAAGATAAATGAGACGGGCCTGCTGGCCCACCCCCTTCCCCACCCACACCACGCCCCCTTTTTTTAGACCTAGCGTGAACGGGAAAAAAGTAGATTGCAGCGCAAAGGTTAATTGCAACAAAAATTGGCGTATATCTGATAATAAATTACCCCCCAAGTGTTCTTTTTTTTTATCTCCAAACACAGATTTGAGCATTTGTGCTAAAAGGTTTCATTTTTGTCTCGTCTGTTCATAGAACATTTTCCCAGATATTTTGAGGGTCCATATAATCTTGGGCAAATTTTAGATGGGCTGCAATGTTTTTTTCCCTTCAAGGTATCCTTGCATGAACACCATTCTTGTATTTTTCGCATAGAGGGCTCATGAACAAAAATGTTTATTCTTGGGGTCTTTTTTCACCTATTACAGGGTCGCCCATTGTGGTCTGGGCGTGATCTTAACAGGACGCTGAGAAAGTGGGAATTCCTTGCTACCGCATTCTTGCCTGTTTACGAACATTGTTTGAGGCTGTTCTTGTGTCCCTCATACCTCTTGGGTTCATCACATTCATGGACTTGATATCTATAAGAGGACAATAAAACTTTCACACTCCTTATCTATAATTGCCACAATAATTTACTGCTACAAGTTTTTGTTTACTTCTTCACTTATATTGACCTGCTTTACATTACTTGTCCCATCTACCAAATTATTCCAATGTACTTTAACATATAAATATGTGAATCTTTAGATAATGTCTTAAAAGATGCCTAAGGAAGAGGCCTGAGTAGTCTTGAAAGCTTGCAATTGTGTCATCTTTTCAGTTAGCCATTAAAAGTTATCAACCACTGAGGAATCTCAATTTGCTTTATTCCCTATTGATGTACTTTCAGATTATTTAGCAATGCTTTTGTGGCTTTTTCTAGCCTCGTGCATTCTTATAACAAGTCTTCAGAAGCTTTCTGAAAGTTGTTTGCATCGAGCAGTGGTTCACACTAAGACTACTTTCACACTAGCGGTTTTTGCGGATCCATCATGGATCTGCAAAAACGCTTCTATTACAATAATACAACCGCATGCTTCTGTCATGAATGGATTGTATTATGTCTTCTATAGCCATGACGGATCCGTCTTGAACACCATTGAAAGTCAATAGGGGACGGATCCGTTTTCTATTGTGTCAGATTGTGTCCGAAAAAACTGATCCGTCCCCATTGACTTACATTGTGTGTTTCAGGACAGATCCGTTTGGCTCCGCTTCACCAGGCGGACAGCAAAACACTGCAAGCACTGCAGCGTTTTGGTGTCCGCTTTCAGAGCAGAATTGTGATTGAACGGAGGCAAACTGATGCGTTCTGAGCAGATCCTTTTCCATTCAGAATCCATTAGGGCAAAACTGATCCGTTTTGGGCCGCTTGTGAGAGCCCTGAACGGATCTCACAAACGGAAAGCCAAAACGCCAGTGTGAAAGTAGCTTAACCAATCTTTCTTGAAATCTTTCTTGAAAAGAACAGAATTGTCTGTAACCATTTTATTTAAGCATGAGTGAAACCCAGACATCAAATCTCATCTCATTCCATTGAAACACCTTTTGCCAATTAGCTTTTGGAGAAGTCATATGCTAATCTTTTAAATATGGAATAATGCATGTTTCATGATGTATCATTTCAGGATTTTCCTATATCAGATTACTACTTTATTCATCTCGATACCTTCCCAGTAGTACATCTAATTATATATAACCTTTAAATCTATGTTATTAGGGGAAATTTTCATCTTCATAAGCTGCCGGTAGCCTCTAGTTCCCCATTTCCTGCCTCACTCATTAAATAGCTTGTCTTCAGTGAAAACAGAAGTGAAAAAGGGGTACGAGGGGCAGATGCTGCAGTCCCTTCCTTAGGACTCATGCACACGAACGTATTTTCTTTCCCTGTCCATTCTTTTTTTGTTGTTGTGTGGACTGTATGCGGAACCATTCATTTCAATGGGTCCGCCAAAAAAATGGAAGGTACTCCGTGTGCATTCGGTTTCCGTATGTCCATTTCGCAGAAAAATAGAACATGTCCTATTATTGTCCCCATTACGGACAAGGATAGAACTGTTCCTATCTGTTCCAGCTGTTACGTTCCGCAAAATACGGAATGCACATGGACATCATCCGTTTTTTTTGAGGATCTGTGTTTTGCGGACTGGAAAATACATACGGTCGTGTGCATGAGCCCTTAGCCTGTGTGTGAGACTGCTGTGAGAGGGGAGGCAGAGCAGCAGGTAGCAGAAAGCGAAGGAAAAACACAGCTATACTTATTTCTGAATGCACCGCATATCTACAGTTGTCTGGCAACAATATTTTTTATCATTTCATGAAATGTACAGTATATAATGTGCAGAATAGCAAAAAAAAAGTCTGATTTTATTTTTTGTGTGCTTTTTGCTATATATGGGACAAAGTTGCATCTGAATTATTACTTTGCATATAGGAATCAGGTAATAGACATCACACAAGCTGACTGTATGCAGAGTCATTGTATCATATACTGTATATTTCTTTCTGATTATGTGAAGGCTCTTGTAGCATAATCATTTTCTGCACATTCATTTAAACAATTATATACAGGAAAAGCAGCCTTGTAGAAATGTCATTAAAGTGTTTTGCCACCGTGATTAAATATGCCTGAGCAATAATAGGAACATCTTAAAATGTAATTAAGCATAGGCAGCGTAACAGCGTATGCTTCCAAATCAGCAGTCTGTTTTTGGATTGTGCCTGTCAAAAAGAAATTGAATCAAGCAAGCAGCAGGTAATTATACTTCAAGACCTGGATCACAAAGTATGCCTGCGTATCATTTACCTAGGAGACTGAATTCAGAAACAACATGAGTTTATCCGTGAGCAACACTTCAATGTTCAGAGCACAATAGCCAAACAATATCAGCCCTAAAAAACCTTTGTCTGGTGTATAGGCTCAAACTCTGCGAACAAAGCAAGCACATGATGAGCAGAGAGAGATTCAGAGCTGTCAAGACAGACATTTGGAAACTGAAACCAGTGATCATACATCCTGCTAAGCTAGCAATTGATTTCAGAGGTCAACATTTAAGCAATCCACAGGATGCACGAGTATCCATTAAATGGAAGCTGACAAAAAAAGAGCAGAAATGTTTCACAGCATGGATTTCGGATGTCTTGCAGTCTCAGACTTTGAGTAGTGGCTCGGGGATTAACCCTTATTATTGTTATCCATTGTCACTGGACTCAGACAGGGTGGATTACAGATTAACCTCTCCAGTGGTAAACTGCAAACACCAAAGACCTTTGTGACAGTGTGTAATATTTGCCGTTTGCTTTTGAAGGACAATATCCTTGGTCAAACTTTCCTAGCTTTTTGTTTTTGACCACTTTTGACAATGTCCTGGCAGATCATTTTCTCAGCAATACAATCTACCGTAGAACAAATAAAAAAGCACAAAGTCTGAACTTGTCATGTTGAGATTTTTTCTTTGAAACTGTTGCGCTCTGTGTTCAAAGTGCAAAACATACATTCAAGTTCCAGTTCAGTGATGCAGGACTTCTGGAAGGCATATAGTAAATTGGTTATACGAGGAAAAGTAGATACCAACATTCTTTTAATCCAGCAACAATGGAACATAATAAGCACTGGATTATTAGACATTCTGGATTAGGCTAGCGGTACACTGTGACCTTTGGCAGGCAAAGCATTAAGACTTCAAAGCATTGGCTGCCAGTCACAGCTAATGATAGTCAATGCAGCAGTGGAGGAAGCCGGTAGGGTTAGATTCCTGAAGACAATTGGAATGTGGTGGTGGCATCTTGTAGGTTGCCTTTGTCAGCAGATGCCAAAGTAAAAGTTGAGTGTTGCAGATGTTTTTGCATTAATACATAGCATAGAATTCCTACCTACTCAGGAAGGAAGTACTTGTTTTATGAGCTAAATACATCTGCACCAACTAAATAACCCTCTGGTATGTTCTATCTTCTAAGTATTGGTCTAGTCCTTGGAGTTTAGCTATCAGGGCTGAGAACTGGACTCCTTATACACTAGGTTTGCTTCCTCTGAAAGTAGAAAGTTGATTAACCTCTTACTTTACACGGATTTAAACATTCTTCACATAAAACCCCTTCAACCGGATCTTGGGAATGGACAAGTCAAAGGCACGGATATAATGCTTGGGTATACCGAGTATACCAAAGCATTTTAGATGGTATCAAATGGGGACAGTAGCAGTTGTGAGCACTACACAAATCGCATAATTATGTGGGGCCCCAAGGAAATTGGGGTCCCTCTGACAGCAGCACGTATTTCAGCTGCATCCATGTCCTCAAGGCACAGATATGGTTGTATATAGTGGTGAAGCAGGGAGTCATAAGCTCTTTGCTTCACAATTCTCTCCGCGGCCAGTGGTTTGGTACAGGCAGGCACAACAAAGTGATGTCGTCACACTTGCTGTGCCTATCTGCTGGACATACTGAAGCAGAGCAGGAGAGAGTAGCTCTGTTCTTAGGGGGAACATGTGCTAGGGGAGTATGCCCTGTGGTGGGACACATAAGGTGCATTATACTGCATGAGGGGCAGATTATACAGTATAAAAGCCCTTACATGTGCCCCTCATACAGTATAATTTATAATGTATGAGGAGCACATATAGGGGGTATTATATTGTATGAGGAGTACATATAGGGGGCATTATATGGTGTAGTGGCTCCTAGTTGTGCCCCTAATACAGTATAATGTATACTGTATGAAGGGCACATGTAGGGGGGCATTATACTGTAGGAGAGACACATGTAAGGGGCTTTATATTGTATGAGGGGCACAAATAGGGGCATTATACAGTATAATAGCACTACATGTACCCCTCATACAGTATAATTTATACTGTAGGAAGGGCACATGCAAGGGGCATTATAATGTATGAGGGGCACAGCAGGGGGCAATATACTGTGTGTGTGGGACACATCAAAGGACATTATACTGCATTGAGGGCACATCAAAGGGCATAATATTGTGTTAGAGGCACATAAGGGGGCATTATACTGTGTGGGGTGCACATAAGGGGTCACAATACTAACAGGTGATTAGGGGGGGGGGCTTAGCAGTGCTATGGGTAAGCGCTTAGCTGTGCTAAAGGACAAAGCTTAGGGTATGACAGGGGCCCCTGATATTTGCTTGAGGCCCCATAAATGCTAAATCTGCCCCTGAATAGAGACTACAAATGTGTGCAGTAAAGAAATGTAAAACCATTTTTTTCTTAAAAATATATATTTATGTTACTGCTTTAATTTTAATGACACATATAATAAAGGAAACACATTATTTAAACCATACGGTGAACCACATAAAAAATGCAAAAATGCAATGCCAGAATTGCTTTTATTTCTATTATCCCCTCTAAAAATAGTACTCTTAAGAAGTAGGACTTGTCCAACAAAAAAGAAGCCCACAGCTTTTTATAAAGTACAACTTGCTCTGCAAAAAACCTCATATGGCTGTGTTGACGGAAAAATGGTTTTTGGAATAAGATGAAACAAACAAAAAAAAATGCTCTGTATTTAACCCCTTAGGGCCTGTGGGCAGGATCAACCCTATAAGACCAGACATACTACCCTGTAGACTTGATCCTGTTGATTAAAATGATATGTGTACCCAAAAAGAAGAAAAAAGACTTTTATTCTTTATGCAAATAATGCTTCAGTACCCCGAGGGGCGGGCCTAGCTCTTTGCTGCACCTTAGCTCCTCAGCTTTTCAGTGCTGGCCATGCCCCTTGATACACTGAAGTCCTCATTTGCATGAGGAATAAAAGTTTTGTTTTATAATTTTTTTGCCAGGTATCATTGTGATCAACAGGATCAACCTTACCAGACAGTATGCCTGGTTTAATATGGTTGATCCTTCTGTCATGTACTCTTTAAGGGTACAGCCTAGTTTGGTACTTAAGAATGCAAGTTGTTGTTTTTTTTCAACTCCACATTTCAAAAGCTATATCTTTTTTATTTTTCCATTGATTTAGCCATATGCTGGCTTGTTTTTTGTTGGAACAGTTTAGTTTTTTTAATGCCTCCATTTTAGGGTATCTCTAATGGAGACATTAAAAAAACACAACTTTTACCACAAAAAACAAGCCCTCATACAGCTACTTCAATCGAGAAAATAAAATAAAGATGTGAAAAACCAATGCAATTCCACCAGTCTTTTAGGGTTTCATTTTTACAGTGTTCACTGCCTGGTTAAATTGACATGCTACTGTAACTTTATTCTGTGGTTCAGTACAATTATGAAGATACCAAATTTATATAGTTTTTGTTATGGTTTACTATTTTATAAAAGTAAAAAAAGTAGACTTCTTTGCATCACCGTATTCTGACACCCATGACCCATGACTGAGGGCTCTTTTTTTTTTTGTGGGGCAAGCTATAGATTTTATTGATACCATATTGGGATACGGTGACCTTTTAATAATTTTTAGTCAATATTATTTGGGAAGAAATTACAATTCTGGTACTGGGGAATATACAATATATAATAATTTTAAAAATGTTATTCTGTTCATTTTTTTTTTTACATTTATCAATCCCCTTGACTTGAACCTGCGATTGCTACTGCTATACACTGTACTACTTTTGTATTAGGACTAGTTCACACTTAAGTGATTCAGGGTTTGGTCAGGGATTGTGAGCCAAAATCAGGTGTGGGTCAAAAACACAGAAAAGATGCAAATCTTTCCAATCTCTGTATAGACCTCGGGAATCACAGATCAAATCACTGAAGTGTGAACTAGGCCTTACAATGTATAGGGAAAATTACTGTCATTTTATTGCAATCCATCAGATGGAGGGTGTAATAGTTGTAATAACATGGGGAGACCTGGCTGCCAAGACAGTTACTTGGCACCCTGCGATTACATTTGCTGGGTATTGATCGGTGGGCACAGGGAGCTCCTTTCCTCTGTCTAAGGGCTCATGCACACGACAGTATTTTGCGTTTTGTATACTGAAGTGTCTCCGTGTGCATTGCGTTTCAGTATTTCCGTATTTCCGTACCGTGAAAAGATAGAACATGTCCTATTCTTGTCTGCAAATCACAGTACTTGGCTCCATTCAAGTCAATGGGTCCGCAAAAAAACCTGAACATATACGGAAATGCATCTGTATGTCTTCCATATCTGTTCCGTTTTTGCTGAACCATCTATTGAAAATGTTATACCCAGTCCAATTTTTTCTATGTAATTACTGTATACTGTATATGGCATACGGAAAAACGGAACGGAAAAACGGAATGGAAACAGAAACACAACGGAAACAAAAAACGGAAAAACGGATCCGTAAAAAATGGACCGCAAAACACTGAAAAACCCATACTATCGTGTGCATTAGCCCTAACTGCTTAGATGCTGCAGTCACTACTGATCATTGTGTCTGAGAAGTTAAGCTGCTAGGATCGGAATTATCTTCCATCCTGGCAATGAGAGCAGGGTACCAGGTATATAACACAACTGGCACCCTCAGCTCCTGAGTCCCCACCATCACAGCAACATACTATAACAGCTCTGAATGTAATATAATAGTACGGTGCTGAGTGTGAAAGGGTTAAAGTTCAAGGTACTATGTCCTTAAGGGGTTAAGCTCTTTAGACTGGAATCTAATATAAACACATTCGCTTAGTATGCTTTTGAGCATAAAAGGGATTGGGTAATGGATACAAAAATTGGGCAATTTACAATACAAAGAACATTATTATTTTTATTTTTTTAGCACAGCTGACTTTACTTCTTCTTGCCTTACTCCGTACTCCCCAGTAAATATTTTCCTTAGGCCTCATGCACACAAACGCATTTTCATTCCGTGTCCGTTCCGTTTTTTTTGCGAGTCAGCAAAAAAAACAGAAGGTAATCCGTGTGCATTCCGTTTCCGTTAGTCTGTATGTCCGTTCCGCAAAAAAAAATAGAACATGTCCATTATGAAAAAGGATAGGACTGTTCTATTAGGGGCCAGCTATTACGTTCCGCAAAATACAGAATGCACACGGACGTCATCTGTATTTTTTGCAGATCTGTTTTTTTGCGGACTGCAAAATACATACGATCGTGTGCATGAGGCTTTACACTTATATATTGTTTTTATTGGCTCAGTATAGGTGCAGTTCTAAACACCAGGGTGAAACTGAAGAATTGAGGAACCTATGAGTACAGTGATACTTCTGCTTCCATAAATTTACACTGATGATAATGAGAAAAAGTCAATGGGAAGTGAAACCGCTAAATCTCATAATAAAAATCAGCATTGTGGGCCAGTATAATACCCCTGGTCTTAAAGGGGTTGTGCAGCAATTTATATTGATGACCTATCTTCAGGATAAATATCTACATAAACATAAATATCTGATCGGCGGGGATCTGGCACCCGGGAACCTCGCTGATCAGCTGTTTCATTACTCTGCACTTCATCTCAGACGTGCAGTGTAATGACAAGTACTCGCTCCATTCAATACACCGCTGCCGCACAGGAGACGACATGTAGTGTAATGACCAGGAAGCAAAGCTTGCATGGAGTGCCGCCACCTCATCAAACAGCTGATCGCCTGGCTGACGGGTCTCGGACCCCCACCGATCAGATATTGATTGCAAAGAAAGAAATTGGGTTTAGTCAACACATCCCAATGCGCAGGTGCACGTCCCAATGGCTGAAAGCACAAAAGCAAAAACAAACACAATGCAACAGAACTCTGCAAACAAATAATCAAGTAAATACAATAGTACTAATGCTAATGCTACGTGATAAATGTGAGATTCTTAGCAAATACATTTGTGATCTGTTTAGGACAGGAACCTCCATTAAATTCAGGAAATGCAGGTTCCACATGCATGTTGAGCCTACACTGTTATACCTCTTTTTGTGCCACAATGGCCTCCATTAAATTCAGGGAATGCAGGATCATTTGAGGATAGGTCATCAATATACCGTAAATCATTGCACAACCCTTTAAGCTCTGTATAAACATTAGCTGGTTATTCCACTTATCTTATTAATGAGACACACAATGCAGATTTCCTGTATAATATGATGATAAATTTAGTTTTCCCTGTTGTTACGGTAGGCTTTTGCATTTTGGAAAGTAGTTGCGTAGGCCGAGAAAGCAAAATGGAAGAGAGATGGAACATACAGTATGTTTATTGGTGACTTTGAATAAATTCATGTGGAAGTTCTAGTGCGTTCAGTTGCACCATAAATGGTCTACTACACAGTTTGTGTGGGAATTAGAGTAGTCGTGTATAGCAAAAGTAACACATAAAGTAAGTTTGAAACATCTGAAGCAGAATATAATTTTCTCCACATGGTCAGGAAGATTAAAATCATGAAAATGAGGCAAATTCCCCACGACCGCATGGCTTTTTTAGTATTTTGCGGTCCGCAAAAACGGATCCGCAAAAAATACGGATGAAGTCCGTGTGCATTCCGTTTTTGGCGGAACGGAACAGCTGGCCCCTGTTAGAACAGTACTATCCTTGTCCGTTATGCGGACAATAATAGGACATGTTCTATCTTTGAATGGAACGGAAAAACGGAAACGGAAGGCATACGGAGTATCTTCATTTTTTTTTGGAGTATCCATTAAAATTAATTGTTCCGTATACAGTCCGTATACGTAGCGCAAAAAAAACAAAACTGAAAAAATAAGTTTGTGTGCAAGAGGTCTTATTCTGTGTTGATCCAGTGTCTGATCGATGGGGATCCAACAGCTATCACTGATTCTGAGAATGGATTTCCTGTGTCCCCCATTTAAATGGAGTGGTGGTTGAGCATATTGTACCATTCAAAGTCCATGGAACTGTCATTGATAGCAGAGTACAGTCCCACAGTCCCATAAGGTTTCAATAGAGTGGCAATGCGCATGCTAAACTTTATCTCCATTCAGATGGGGAACACAGGCTCCTCATTGTCATGTTCAGGGGGGGTTACCAAATATCAGACATCCACTGATCAGCTCAAGCACTGCTGCTCCATTCTAAGTCTTTGAAAATGCCAACGGTAACGCACTACAGTGCATAGCTATTTCTAGCAGTTTCAGAGAATTTCAATAATGTTACAGTGCACATGTTCAATTGCTACTCCTTTCAAATGGGGGACACAGGCACCAGTTGTTGTGACAGTAGGGGTGCCATCAGTCATACCTCTACCAATCAGAGTTATCCCTTATATTTGGAATAGTTGATAAACTGTCATTCTTGAGTAACCCCTTTAAAGAGATATGCTGGTTACGACAAGGTATCCCTTATTCACTGGGTAATGGATAACTGACTGATCGGTGGGGGTCTGATTCCTGGGCTCCTGTTAATCCATTCATTCTCTTTGCTGATCCCTTTATTCTCTTTACCAGAGACAGAAGAGCGATTTACTTGGCTATTTCAGTCACAATAAATTGAGTGGATGGAGCCATACTCGACCTGCTGCTCCATTAGAACAGGGAACAGGACACCCCAAATCAATTAGTTATACCTTATCTAGTGGATAGTGGATAACCTGTAGTAACTGAAATATAGTAGCCCTATAAAGATTGCCATATCTGTTTGTTGCGGTTGAAGGGTAGGGCCAGAAACCACCACAGGGTAAATGAAACATATGGTGCGCAATAAAATCAGTTGTCCGTCAGTGTCATGCTTGGATGTGCTCACTCCTCATATGCAAGAGATTTTCCTTGTAGCCACCCTTAGCACCAGCAAATTTTTTTTAAATCTGAAATTAGGGACCGTGTTCTATTTACTGTAATATTCTTGAGGAATTTAAACATGGGTTTAATAAACTAGACAGTCTCTGGTTCCTCGGTACCAAAGCCGACTTCGGATCCATGTTTTAAAATGGTTTTAAAGTTAAAAAATTAATGGGCGAAGTTATTCACAGAAGTCTTGGTGATAACTCACTTTGCCTAGCTGGAGCCCATACATTTTAATGCTGCATGGAGACGAATCTCTGTACAGCATTCAGACAAAGTTTTGACCAAAGCGTCTTCAGATCTATGATCCGAAGCTCAATTTGCTCAACACTAGTGGTAAACCAGTTTTCTTAGAAACTGGTTTGGGAAATCTACCTATCTATGGTGCTATTTAGGAATGGGGAGGAGGATTTATCTTGTTAGATTTAGCATTCTGAAGCCTATTACGGTTCCATTTGGTGGTAACCCAGCTTTCCCAGGAACCTTTTAGTGCTATGGCACTATTTAGGAATGAGATTTATCTTGGTAGATTTAGAATTCTCTATTCTATTACAGTTCAGAATGGTTATAACCAAATCTATTTTTGTATTATTACTGACTAGGAGATTCTTTCTAACAAAATGGCTACTCTTGCTATGTTGACAAAAGTTATCCAGACTAAACCCAGCCTGTCCTCCTATACGTCCTGGACCATGTGCACTAGCATGAGAGGGGGAGAAGGAGATGGCATGGCTGCAGCCTGAGAGGACAATGCACTGCTTTTCCCTTGTATTTTCATGGTCTGCAATTGTGATATCTAATGAAATAAGAGCAAATAACAAAAACCATAAGAATATTGTTACATTTTCTTGGTTGTTCTTTTTTTGTGTTTGGATTCTGGCTTTAGTTCCCCTTTAAAGACTACTGAAGCTATAATAAATGGGCGCTGCATCACATTACAAATAAAGGTGCTGTTTACAGCTCAGATGGTTGCTAACTGTACTTATGGTTAAAATGTCAAGGTGTGATGAGGAAACACAGTAAATGACAAGACATTTTGGCAGCATACCATGAATTCTGAGATTTTTTTCTTTGCTTTGTTTAGTTACAGCAGACAATCACTGAGAATATCTGCTGAAGCATTACATATTTTACATGTACGTTTCCATAACGCATGTGATAAACAAAAAACCTTAAAGGGGATCTCAAACTTAACCCCTTTCAGACACATGGCGTAACAGTACGTTATGGCGGCAAGTGACTTCCCACATTTGGACATACTATTACGTCATGGTGATCGGGCGGGCACCTCAGCGGTGCGCGCCTGATCATTGCAGGGGCCCGGCAGTCACTGATAGACGGGCCCCTGCTGTATCCGCCGGCATCACTGTAAAAGCCGATGCCGGCAGATTACCCCTTCTATGCCACGGCGGGTGAGGGAGCCCATTGGGTCCCCACGCTGAGGAGGCGGGGACCCGATGGGTGACAAGGCAGCCGGATGCCATGCAGAGGCTTCCCAATGCATTGCACGACATGGAGACCTGCCTTCTACGGGGGCCAATGATATCCAGCCCCAGGCTGGGTCTCCTAGGCAACCTGTTAGTGCAGGGATGGCCAACCTGCGGCTTTCCAGCTGTTGTAAAACTACAACTCCCACCATGCCCTGACGTAGGCTGGGAATTGTAGTTTTGCAACAGCTGGAGAGCCTCAGGTTGGCCATCCCTGTGTTAGGCCTCATGCACACGACAGTATTTTTTCACGGTCCGCAAAACGGGGTTCCGTTTTTCCGTGATCCGTGACCGTTTTTTCGTCCGTGGGTCTTCCTTGATTTTTGGAGGATCCACGGACATGAAAAAAAAAGTAGTTTTGGTGTCCGCCTGGTCGTGCGGAGCCAAACGGATCCGTCCTGAATTACAATGCAAGTCAATGGGGATGGATCCGTTTGACGTTGACACAATATGGTGCAATTTCAAACTGATCCATCCCCCATTGACTTTCAATGTAAAGTCAGGAGTTAATATACCATAGGATCGGAGTTTTCTCCAATCCGATGGTATATTTTAACTTGAAGCGTCCCCATCACCATGGGAACGCCTTTATGTTAGAATATACCATCGGATTTGAGTTACATCGTGAAACTCAGATCCGACAGTATATTCTAACACAGAGGCGTTCCCATGGTGATGGGGACGCTTCAAGTTAGAATATACTGAGAACTGTGTACATGACTGCCCCCTGCTGCCTGGCAGCACCCGATCTCTTACAGGGGGCTGTGATCCACACAATTAACCCCTCAGGTGCTGCACTGAAAAAGCTTTCATACAGACGGATCTTCAGATCCGTCTGTATGAAAGTAACCTACGGCCACGGATCAAGGACGCGGATGCCAATCTTGTGTGCATCCGTGTTCTTTCACAGACCCATTGACTTGAATGGGTCCGTGAACCGTTGTCCGTCAAAAATATAGGACAGGTCATATTTTTTTGACGGAGAGGAAACACGGATCACGGATGCGGCTGCAAAACGGTGCATTTTCCGATTTTTCCACAGACCCATTGAAAGTCAATGGGTCCGCGAAAAAAAACCGGAAGACGGCACAACGGCCACGGATGCACACAACGGTCGTGTGCATGAGGCCTTAGTGTATTACTCAATGTAATTGTACGCTAACAGGCAATGCATTACAATACAGATGTATTTTAATGCATTGCAGAGGGAATCAGACCCCCAAAAGTTGAAGTCCCAGAGTGGGACAGAAATAAAGTTTTAAAAAAAGTAAAAAAATGTGTTTTTAATAAAAAAAATTAAGTTTCAAGTAAAAAAAGAAAAAAAAAACCCCTATCCCCAGATTTTATAATAAAAAATATTTTAAAAAAAAACCCACACATATTAGGTATCATCGTGTCCATAATGACCGTCTCTATAAATATATCACATGATCCACCCCATCCAATAAACACAATTAAAAAAAAAACTGTGTCAAAAAAAGCCATTTTTGTCACCTTACATCACAAAAAGTGCAACACCAAGCGATCAAAAAGATGTATGCCACCCAAAATGGTACAAATAAAACCATCACCTCATCCCGCAAAAAATGAGAACCTACCTAAGACAATTGGCCAAAAATAAAAAAGCTATGGCTCTCAGACTATGGAGACACTAAAACATCATTGTTTTGGTTTCAAAAATGTTATTATTGTGCAAAACTTAAATAATTAAGAAAAAGTAAACATATTAGGTATTCCCGTGTCTATAACGACCTGCTCTATAAAAATATCACATGACCTAACCCCTCAGGTGAACACTGTAAAAATAAATAAATAAAAACTGTGCCAAAACAACACATTTTTGGGTCACCTTGCCCCATAAAGTGTAATGTTGAATGATCCAAAAAATCATATGTACCCAAAAATGGTACCAATAAAAACGGCAACTCTTCCTGCAAAAAAAAGGAACCCCTGCACAAGACAATCGGCGGAAAAATTAAAGAAATATGGTGTTCAGAAAATAGAGACACAAAAACTTTTTTCAAAATGCTTTATTATGTAAAATTGAAACAAACAAACAAACAAAGAAAGTAGACATATTTGATATCATTGCGTCCGTAACAACCTGCTCTATAAGAAAAGCACACGATCTAACCTGTCAGATGAACGTTGTAAAAAACTAAAAATAAAAACAGTGCCAAAACATTTCCTCACAAAAAACTTAATATAGAGCGACTAAAAATCATATGTACCCCAAAATAGTACCCATAAAACTGTCACCTTGTCCTGTAGTTTTCAAAATGGGGTCACTTTTGGGAGTTTTTATTGTAGGGGTGCATCAGGGGGGCTTCAAATGGGACATGGTGTCTAAAAACCAGTCCAGCAAAACCTGCCTTCCAAAAACCATACGGTGCTCCTTTTCTTCTGCGCCCTGCTGTGTGCCCTTACATCAGTTTACAACCACATATGGGGTGTTTCTGTAAACTGCAGAATCAGGGTAATAAATATTGAGTTTTGTTTGGCTGTTAACCCTTGATGTGTAAAAGAAAAAAATTATTAAAATGGAAAATTTGCCCAAAAAGTGAAATTTAGAAATTTCAGCTCCATTTTTCTTTAATTCTAACAAAGTTTGTAAAATCAGTTTTGAGTAACTTGAGGGGTGTAGTTTCTATTGGGTCATTTAGGGGTTATTTATGGGGGGTTTCTACTATGTAAGCCCCACAAAGTGACTTCAGAACTGAACTGGTCCTTAAAAAGTGGGTTTTTGAAATTTTCATAAAAATTTTAAGAATTGCTTCTAAAGTTCTAAGCCTTCTAACGTCCTAAAAAAATTAAATGACATTTACAAAATGATGCCAACATAAAGTAGACATATGGGGAATGTTAAGTAATAAATATTTTATGACGTATCACTTTCTGTTTTAGAAGCAGAGAAATAGAAATTTAGAAAATTGCAAATTTTTCTAATTGTTTGGTAAATATGGGATTTTTGCATAAGTAAAGGGGAAATATATTGACTCAAATTTTTGACTGTCATGAAGTACAATGTGTCAAGAAAACAATCTCAGAATGGCTTGGATAAATGAAAGTGTTTTTTAGGCCTCATACACACGACCGATTTTTTTTGCGGTCCGCAAAAACGGGTTCCGTAGTTCCGTAATCCATGTCCGTTTTTTCTTCTGTGGGTCTTCCTTGATTTTTGGAGGATCCACGGACATGAAAAGAGAAAATAAATTCTAAGTCAAGTTTGCCTTTAAAATGATTGAAAAAAAACGGACACGGATCACGGACACGGATGACAATCTTGTGTGCATCCGTGGTTTTTCACAGACCCATTGACTTGAATGGGTCCGTGAACCGTTGTCTGTGAAAAAAATAGGACAGGTCATATTTTTTTCACGGACAGGAAACATGGATCACGGCCGCGGATGAAAAACGGTGCATTTTCCGAATTTTCCACTGACCCATTAAAAGTCAATGGGTCCGCAGAAAAACACGGAAAACGGAACAACGGCCGCGGATGCACACAACGGTCGTGTGCATGAGGCCTTAAAGTTATTACCACATAAAGTGACACATGTCAGATTTGCAAAAAATGGCCTGGGGTAGAAGGGGTTGAAGAGGTTGGCCCATCTGGGACATTTATGGAATATCGCTAGGATATGCCATCAATATCATATAGGTGTGGGTTCCATCTCTGTGGACCTGTTCATTTCTCCAGGATGGGGCCCAGAAGTGAAGCAGAGCACACTCATGCACTGTGTGCTCTCTAGTCATCACTGTGGGAGTTCCAAAAATAGCAGAGAGACCATGACTGTTTTCGAAACTCCAGTAGCAACGAATGGAGGGCACGCCACACAAGCATGGCCAACTCTCCCTTCAACACGGGACTGCCTGAAATAGCTTAGGTTTTTTTCTGAACTCCCATAGCAGTTAAACAAGGGTAGCTGTGCATGCATAACTGATCTCTGTTCCCTTCAGTGGCCCTGCTCTGCAAATAGAACCGAGGTGGGACCCATATCTATCTGACATTGATGTGATATGGTAGCGATATGCCATTAAAGTCCCAGATGTGCCAACCAATTAAATCACTGTATTCATGAAACATTATACAATTCAGTAAAATACTTTGTTTCAGTTAATTCACTATTTGCAAGATTTTGTTTATTTCACAACAATTTTTTTTCATGTACACAAGCAGCAAAATATATAGCTAGTGGTGCTCTAGCTGGCAAGTGCATGTAGATGTATCCACTCTAGGCAAGGCTTTGTGAGTTAAATAGCATGTACTCTACACTGATGCATTGTAGCATGCTATCGGAGACACTTTTGCTGCTGATGTACAGTATATACGGTAGCTCAGAGAATATTGCCTACACCACTTATAATTGTATCAGTTTCTCAGCTGAAAGGAGGACTACGTATGTGTTGTACTTGTAAACCAGAATGTTCTCATTTACTGTCAGGAACTAAATATACTGCAAATGGTAAGGAATTGAAACACAAAGGGGGAGATTTACCATCTCATTATGCCAAGTCGCAAAACCCAGTTAAACGCTATTCTGACTAATTGATCCTGAAAATGAGGGGTGCCCTCTCTGAATGGAGCTGTAGTGCACATGCCAGTCCACTGCTCCATTCACTTAGATGGAGCTGACATAGAAGGTGCTCTGTCAGTCCCATAGAATTGAATGGAGCAGTGAACCAACATATGCATTCCATATGATATGATATTTACACCTATCCTGTCAATGAGTGACAAATTATTTTCATGAGATAACCATAAATGGTCTATCCTTAGGGTAGGCTAGCAATATCTGATTGGTAGGTGCCCAACTCCTCACCAGCTAAATGAAGGGACTGCTGAACACCAGCCAGGAGCACCACCTTCCCCTAAAATGCTTATCCTGGCACCACACTGTAGATTTGGTTGTGGCTGAGCTGGCTACTACAGCTTCCAGCAGTTAATTTTACTAATCTACTGTACATTACCTGCCACAAATGTACACATAGTGCTGTTCATGGCTAAACAATGAAGGAGACATGACACTTGCAGGAGTGTTGTAGCATCTTCATTCAGCTGACTGTCATGGTTGACTGAAGTCAAATTCCGAAGCTGAGCCATTAATATTACCGTGCCAGACTATCCCTCTTAGTATACACATAATGTTTGCCCATTCGGCCATTCCCCATTTCACAAATCAGAGTTTTTAAGCCTGCCAGTTGTTTCCTAGTCATAAACTGTGTTATTTTTGGACTTACATAATCTTTGCTTTTCATACAAAAACAAGCATATTTCTCCTCTTTTTGCAATTCCTCAATGTTAATGAAACCACAATTTTGGAATGTACCCAATATGTTCTCACACCCTTCAGAGAAATGTTAAACTTCCTGACCTACAACTAGTCCGTGAGATTGCAAATGCTAAGTGAACTCCCTTCCTCTGGGTGCAAAGATAATACAATTATTTTGGCAGAGTGGATACATTGTTGCAGCTTCTCACAGTAAGCATAGTAAAAACATTGATGTTTTGCTAATAAACAGGAATAATCATGTATGTATAACTGTACATTGTGTATTTTTAACAATGCAGCGTGTGCCTATAAAGGTTGGTTTCCTACATGAGGAAAACTAAATTTCAGTTATATTTAAAGGAATCCCGTTTCAATAAAAATGCAGTGTAGTTTATCATGTTATAGAGCAGGAGGAGCTGAGCAGATTTATATATATATTTTTTTGCTAAATTAATTCATTAAACCTTGGTTCTTTTTATATATGTACATTGTGTGACTAGCCCTACTGAGTGACTGATAGCTAAATCTGAATGACTAAGCATATCTTCCTCATAGGTCATCAATATCAGGTCAGTGGGGGTCTGACACCCCCACCCCCACCAATCAACTGTTTGTCCACTTTCACACGAGCGAGTATTCCGCGCGAATGCGATGCGGGAGGTGAACGCATTGCACCCGCACTGAATACGGACCCATTCATTTCTATGGAGCTGTTCACATGAGCAGTGTTTTTTACGCATCACTTGTGCGTTGCGTGAAAATCGCAGCATGCTTCTCTTTGTGCGTTTTTCACGTAACGCAGGCCCCATAGAAATGAATGGGGTTGCGTGAAAATCGCAAGCATCCGCAAGCAAGTGCGGATGCGGTGCGATTTTCACGAATGGTTGCTAGGATACGATCGGGATGGAGACCCGATCATTATTATTTTCCCTTATAACATGGTTATAAGGGAAAATAATAGCATTCTGAATACAGAATGCATAGTAAAACATCGCTGGAGGGGTTAAAAAAATAATAATAATAATTTAACTCACCTTAATCCACTTGATCGCGTAGCCGGCATCTCTTCTGTCTTCATCTGATCTCTGTGCAGCAACAGGACCTTTGGTGACGTCATTCCGGTCATCACATGATCCATCACGTGATCTTTACCATGGTGATGGATCATGTGATGACTGGAATGACGTCACCAAAGGTCCTGTTGCTGCACAGAGATCAGATGAAGACAGAAGGAGATGCCGGGCATCGCGATCAAGTGGACTAAGGTGAGTTAAATTATTTTTCATAATTTTTTTACCCCTCCAGCGCTATTGTACTATGCATTCTGTATTCAGAATGATATTATTTCCCCTTATAACCATGTTATAAGGGAAAATAATACAATCTACAGGGTACCAAACACGCGCGATTTTTCTCACGCGAGTGCAAAACGCATTACAATGTTTTGCACTCGTGCAGAAAAATCGCGGGTGTTCCCGCAAGGCACCCGCACATTTTCCCGCAACGCCCGTGTGAAAGGGGCCTTTGTGGCAGCCGCTGGCACTGAAAACACAAAAATGCACAGAGCCGTAGGCTGAGCTTAGCTCCCATTCAAGTTCTAGAACTTTTCATAAAATCAGAGGATGTGAAGAATGACTGACAGCTTTATTCCTATACTGTGCATGGAGAGGACTACAGCCTCAGCTCACACTGCTGCAGAGAGAGAGAGAGAGAGAGAGAGAGAGAGAGAGGTTTTAGGAAAAGTACTGCGCAACAAAAGTAAATCACCCAGCACTGTCCATAGAAAATATGCATTTTATATACACAACTGAAAATACATGTACAGTGCCTTGCAAAAGTATTCACCCCCCTTGACTTTTTTCATATTTTGTTACAGCCTTAAGTTCAATGTTTTGTTAATCTGAATTTTATGTGATGGATCCGAACACAATAGTTAAGTTGGTGAAGTGAAATGAGAAAAATATATAAATAAAACTATTGTTTAGAAATAGAAAACAGAAAATTGGCATGTGCGTATGTATTCACCCCCTTTGTTAGGAAGCCCCCAAAAAAGCTCTGTTGCAACCAATTACCTTCAGAAGTCACATAATTAGTGAAATGATGTCCACCTGTGTGCAATCTAAGTGTCACGTGATCTGTCATTCATTACATATACACACCTCTTTTAAAAAGCCCCAGAGGCTGCAACACCTAAGCAAGAGGTATCACTAACCAAATACTGTCATGAAGACCAAAGAACTCTCCAAACAAGTAAGGGACAATGTTGTTGAGAAGTACAAGTCAGGGTTAGGTTATAAAAAAATATCCAAATCTTTGATGATCGCCAGGAGCACCATCAAATCTATCATAACCAAATAGAAAGAACATGGCACAACAGCAAACCTGCCAAGAGACGGCCGCCCACCAAAACTCATGGACCGGGCAAGGAGCACATTAATCTGAGAGGCAGCACAGATACCTAAGGTAACCCTGGAGGAGCTGCAGAGTACCACAGCAGAGAGTGGAGTATCTGTACATAGGAAGACAATAAGCTGTACGCTCCATAGAGTTGGGCATAATGGCAGAGTTGCCAGAAGAAAGCCATTACTTTCAGCAAAAAACAAAAAAGGCACGTTGTGAGTTTGCAAAAAGGCATGTGGGAGACTCCCGAAATGTATGGAGGAAGGTGCTCTGGTCTGATGAGACTAAAAATTGAACTTTTCGGCCATCAAAGAAAACGCTATGTCTGGTGAAAATCCAACACATCACCCAAAGAACACCATCCCCACAGTGAAACATGGTGGTGGCAGCATCATGCTGGGGGATGTTTTTCAGCAGCTGGGACTGAGAAACTGGTCAGAGTTGAGGGAAAGATGGATGGTGCTAAATACAGGGATATTCTTGAGCAAAACCTGTACCACTCTCTGCGTGATTTGAGGCTAGGATGGAGGTTCACCTTCCAGCAGGACAATGACCCCAAAAACACTGCTAAAGCAACACTTGAGTGGTTTAAGGGGAAACATGTAAATGTGTTGGAATGGTCTCGTCAAAACCCAGATCTCAATCCAATAGAAAATCTGTGGTCAGACTTAAAGATTGCTGTTTACAAGTGCAAACCATCCAACCTGAAGGAGCTGGAACAGTTTTGCGAGGAGGAATGGGCAAAAATCCCAGTGGTAAGAGGTGTCAAGCTCATAGAGACTTATCCAAAGCAACTTGGAGCTGTGATTGCAGCATAAGGTGGCTCTACAAAGTATTGACTTTAGGGGGTGAATAGTTATGCACATTGACCTTTTTCTCTTATTTTGTTCTATTTGTTGTTTGCTTCACAATAAAAAAAAAATTATAAAAATCTTCAAAGTTGTGGGCATGTTCTGTAAATTAAATGATGCAAATCCTCAAACAGTCCATGACAATTCCCGGTTGTGAGGCACCAAAATACGAAAAAAGTCAAGGGCGGTGAATACTTTTGCAAGGCACTGTATATCGAATCCTGATGGTAACCATGTTAGATTAGTATACACTTAATCTAGCATTGTATGGATAACATACTATTTAAAAAGAGATGGTCTTTTTGTGTAAAACAGCTGACAATGCTGTTTAGAGGCCGGTGAGGGCAGGACAAACATACGCATATAGATTCTTTCAATATCTGCAAGTGCCTATAAGTGCCTTGGAGGCAAGGGCTTTTTTATCTCCTGGAAATGCCTTTGCCCTATGCGATTCAGCCTGGCTGAAAATATGGGTATGTCCCAACCCTTTTATAACCCCTTTAAGTCACATTTTCTCCCCTACACGTTGTCACTAGAGATGACAAAGTGTAGGAGACAAAATGTCGTTTCACGGCGAACTTTGCGAATATGCGAACATATGGCGATATTCGTATCCGCCATATTCTTTTGCATTGTGCCGAACTTTGACCCATGACACATCCATCAAGACAGCCAATTGAGACGTTTCAGCACATGGACACCCCCCCCAACCCTATAACAGAACCCGGTCTGGCAGCCATTTTACATTATGTGTTTTGCCAGTGTAGGGAAAGGGTCGCATTTTGGAGCAGGGACAGGCTGTTAGGAACTTAGGGACACCAAACGCTAGCTAATAGGGCCACAAAAGTCCTTTTAACCCTTTCACCCCGGAGGTGTTTTTATTCTTGCGTTTCCATTTTGCGCTCCCTGCCTTCCCAGAGCCATAACTTTTGTATTTGTCTGTTCACATAGCCATATGAGGGCTTGATTTCTGCAGGACAAGTTGTACTTTCCAACGCCACCATTTAATATTGCATATGATGTAGTGGGAAGCGGGGGAAAAATTCCAAATGGGGTAAATTTGCAAAAAAAGCAATTCACCACAGTTTTACGGGTTTTTTATTTATGACGTTCAATGTATGATAAAACTGACCAGTTAATTTTATTCTACAGGTCAGTACAAATCCGGCGATACCTTATATGTATAGTTTTTCTTGCGTTTTGATAGTGATAAAAAAAATTAAAAGTGGGAAAAAAATCTGTTTTATTTTTTACCAGCTATATTTTGACCCCTATAACTTTTTTGTAATTATGTGAGCGGAGCTGTATGGGGGCTCAATTTTTGAGGGGCGACCTGAACTTTTCATTGATACCATTTTGAAGTGTGTATGACTTTTTGATCACTTTTTATTTAATTATTTGTAGAAAATGAAGCGACCAAAAATGGCGAATCGGCCATTTGGACGCTTTTTTCTGTTTTGCTGTTTGCCGTATGGGGAATATATTTTTAGTATTTTATACTCTGGGGATTTTTTCGCACATTGCGACACCCATGATATGTATTTTATTTATTTTTTAGCTCTTTTATTTTTATTTTGGGAAAAGGGGGGTGATTTGAATTTTTTATTTTTTATTTATTTTTTTACTTTTTTTACACTTTTTTATTGTTCTAATAGGGAACTATAACAATCAATCATCTGATTGCTATTATCATAGACTCCAATGCACTTGCATTGGAATCTATGATGATTTTAGTACTTTCCTATGGAGTCCTATTACAGGCAAGGGCTCCATAGGAAATACTATGCAGCAGCCTCCTGTCATTCACAAAGACAGGGGCTGCTGCACACATGCTCCGGCTCCTCCGATTGCCACATGGGGAGCCGGAGCACAGCACAACCGAAAGCTAAAGCTTTCTGTTTTCAGCGAGCTCAGATGCTGTGGTCAGGATTGACCGCGGCATCTGAGGGGTTAAATGTCCGAGATCAGCATTACTGCCAGTTGCGGACATGAGCCGCGGATGTCTGCTAAAAGAAGCAGGCGGCCATCCGCGGCTATGGCGCCCGCAGCGGGCAGAAGCGGGCGACATCTTTAAAGGCCGGCCAGCGCTGTACTATTACGGCGCTGGTCGGGAAGGGGTTAAGGACTGGTAATGTTGTGCTATCGATAGGTGTGATATACTGAGGGGTGTGATATACTTATAATATACTTTCTAACATAGAAAGTATATTATAGTGCATTTGTATGCTTCCAGAAAATACTGATTAAGGGGTTGCGATCTATCAGCTTCCAGAAAATAGTGGCAGAGGTTTTCCATATACCTGCGTCCACAAAATTACTGCTTGAGGGTGATATACCTGCTTCAACTAACAACTGATATACAGCGATTGGTCTGACATGCATGTGAAATGTAATCAAATACACTGGTGTAATGTGAAATTACTTACAGTGATCAGGAGTTCTTCCTCACTGTCGTGAAATTTGCTTCCAACCATCTTTTCTAATTGCATCAAACTTCGGGTAGTTCAAACCAGTTGCTAGACTAGGCCACGCCCTTTTTGCGCATGCACATTATACAAAATTTAACTAGGCGATTTTTGCATTGAAAAAAAAAGAATGAACGGAGATAGCTGCACATTTGCATACATCAAACTGAAAGGAAATACAATTTTCCTAGGTTTCAGCAGGGCACATTTTTTAGAGTTTCCCTTTAAGACGCATAAAAATGGCCCCTGATTAAAATACATATTTTTTGTGGGAATTTTTGCCAATGATCCCCCTCTGGTATGTCACTGTCCATGTTGTGGGACTATTTGTGCACTCATAGTTTGTATTTGGTGGCTGCAAATATGACCTAAAGGTTTTCCAGGTTCGCCTGCTATTAAAGTCAATGGGCGCGATGCAAATGCAAACATTTTATCGCGAACGCGCGTTTCGCGAATCGTCCCGGACGATGTTCGTCCATCACTATTTGTAACCTATCAGTCTACTGATTAAGTGCTGTATTTTAGATGACCCGATCTACATTCTAAAAGTCAAATAGCAGCACATCCCATATTTCTTTTTCCTAATGTACTAATAGTGATCAAGATATTAAATGTAAAAGTTCTACTAAAATGGCTTAGCAAAGTAGGATTCTGTCTTGCTGTTCTGATGTGTGGAAAACAACTTATTCCTGCAATTAGATAAATCTCTGCTGTTTTTCTGTTTCTTTATCAATAAATTGTATTGAGTTTTTTTAGGCGTATTAAAAGACTACAATATAAAAACAAAAACACAATCTACTAAACAGTGCAGAAGGCCTGAAGTCAAGTGCTGTACATTACATTTTGAAGAATATTCCGTTTTAAGGGATGTTTCTGGTTGACCATGGTGTGTGCATGCAAAAGCAAAGTAGTAAAGTAGAGATGGAGAGAAGTAACAAATCCAAGGAGAGAAACAGATGCGATGTCCAAATATCAATCACTGGGTCAATCACTGGTAGGCCGAAGAAATCAGTTGTAGGCTTTAGGCAGTGTCTAGGCTACTGATACCCAGAAAAGGTTCATGGGACCCTTGATTGTTTAAATAGGTCACCAGATTTGGGGTTCATGCAGTTATGATGGCAAGTGTACAGTCAGGAAAGTGATGTCATCACTGAATTCTCGATTGCCAATGGAACCCCAGGTGTCGACTAGACACGTAGGATCTGTGTTGTGGGGAGAGGAATGAAATACTTTGATAATGTTTTGAGAATATGTGGTTACCTGTCTGCAAAATAGACATGGTTGTGTGAATGGAAAATAGAAAATGGGGCATTGTGACTTGCATATCCTGGGAGTAATTGACACGGGTATATTAGGAAACTGGGCGGGGCCATGTAAGATCTGAGTAAGCCCCTGTATGTAAACTTTTTTTTAATTTTGCACTTGTCTACCGTAACTAGGGCATCCAAAAGAGTCCCAGTTGCAGGGGAAAACAGCCCCATGTGTGGAGCATTTTACACATTTTACACTGCTCTCCCTGAGAACCAGTGATCACATGATCACTGTGTCCAATAGAGAAATGTAACTTGTGTGGCATATTGTTAGTCACAGGGGGAGAATCTCTCCTGTGCCTGAAACATTGCGTTAAAAAGTCCCAAACACATAGTATAGCAACTTTGATCTTTTAAAAAATAGTCAAATCTCCCAATTTTTATGCCGACTTCGCCACATTTCTTAAAGGGTGCATAGCCAGTTTTTTGGTGGTGCAAATGAAGTCATGAATCTATGGCAGCGCTGACATTAATGGGGAAAATGCCCCTAATTTCTGGCGCAAATGATTAATAGATGTGACCCTCAGAAGATAAGTCATACTTTTTGGATTACAGTGTACCAGGGAATACAAATATATTGGTAAATGAGGGCTATAGTGTGCAAAGCACCCTGAGAATTTAAGGGATTAGAATGATGGAATTAAAGGGATGTTCTATCACAAAAAAAAGCTTTCCACTGGGCTGCACATACTGTAAAAAAATAACAGAACTTACTGTATACTCACCTCGCCCTTCCCCCCGATAATATACTGGTAGTGCTGGGGTCCCTGCTGCGCTCCACTTCCTGCTCCTACCTTGACTCGGCAGGAAATGACTGGAATTGACACTCAACTTATGATTGGCTGAGGAAGTTCATTGCTGTAGTCATTGATTGGCTGATCAGCATTCATAGTGTGTGTCGAGACAGCATGCACAGCCCAGTGGAAGAATTTTTTTTTGCTAGAATACCATTTTAGCTGCCCTGGTATGTGATATGACCCCATTAGCTATATTCTACTGCTTTGCACTACTAAAAATTACCCTGATTTCCATTTTAAAAACAGAATTTCTGAAAACACCTGATATGACAAAATTACTAGGTGCAATTTTCTGAAATGTGGAGTGTATTATCACACAATTTTGCCAGCTAATTTATTTTTAACATATTCTACAGTCTTTTCTACCCACGTAAAAATTTTGAATGAAAAATAAGTATGCATTATTATATTATTATTTTTGTTTATATCTGTGTATATGAATGCTTATTTATTCACAGATCATAAACTATGTGAAATGACATGATTATTTACCATGGAGAGCATTTTAAACTAATATAATTGGTCTTAATGAGACATATTAAGAATGACTGTTTGTTAAATGTTTCTAGAACACTAATTGTGCTATGAAAAATCATTTGTGAATATGTAATTGTAACAAAAACTGAACACTAATTTAAATAAGTACAATAAATAATGGGCATTTATTGACTATTAAAATGTACTATTTAAAAACAAGAGCAAACTTTGCATCTGTCTCAATGACAATTCAGTTTTTAAACTGTTTTCTTCTGCTGTAAGGCCTGATTCAACCAGACATATTTTTTGTCTGTGTGGTATATTGTGTGTGCAACAGACTGCACATGGACCCACAGAAGTCAATGGTGCAACTCATCCCTCCATTTTCCAGCAAGGACCCTCAATATCCACTGGTTTGGTAGAATGGGCGAATAGGGGTCTAATGTGTGCAGCTCAAATTTCCAGTTTACAGAAGCTAAACAAACAGCCAAGCTTACCTGTTTTTATTCATATAATTAAATGAAAAGAGATGTGCATTGCATCTTCTGCTGCATCTGGCCACCTCACTTGGCTGCAGTGGTGTCACCAGGGGGGGGGGGGCCAGAGGGGGCCACGGCCCCCCTACATCACGATGTGCCCCCCATGTGCCCCCCCAACTAAAATGGGGGGCTTATTACTGGCACGTGATGGGGGCTGGGCTCTTATTACTGGCACATTGGGGGCTCTTGTTACTGGCACGTGATGGGGCACTTATTACTGGCACGTTATTGGGGGCACTTATTATTGGCACATTATTGGGGGCACTTATTACTGGCACATTATTGGTGGGCACTATAGGGGCATCTACTGAGGCCACAAAGAAGGGGTATTTTATATGGGGGGCTCTGTACAGTAGCATTTTATACTGGGACACATTATGGTGGGTACTCTGGGGAAGGTGGGAGAGGAGTACTAAGGAGTCATCTACAGGGGGCACTAAGAAGGGGTATTTTATACTTGCAAATTATGGGGGACACTGAGGGCATCTACTGGGGCATTTTATACTGGTACATTATGGGGGGCACTAGGAGGAAGGGGGAGAGGAGCACTATGGGGGAATTTACTGGGGGCACTATATAGGGGTATTTCATACTGGCACATTATGGGGGACATTAGCTCAACTGGGGGCATTACAAGGGGGTATTTTTTGCATTGTCACAATATAAGGCCAGATGCACACGGCCGTGTTCCGTGGCCGAGAGCGGTCCGTGGTATGCTGGGCTGGATTCCTGTTCAGAGCAGGAGTGCACGGCGTCATAGCAACCAATCTCTCTCCCTGCTCTGCTATCCCTCTGCCCCTTCTCCAAATCCTTATTATGAAATCTTTCTCAATAGGATAAAACACATCAGCTCCGCCGAGCCCCCGGCCAAAGTGGTGAAGTGGCGTCCGAGATCCCCAAGGGCCAAGCCAAGTAATTGTAAGTTTTCATGTGAAATTTGTTTATGTTATACACATATAGCATACACTGTGCCACACAATGTACAGTATACCTCTACACTGTGCCACACAATGTACAGTATACCTCTACACTGTGCCACACAATGTACAGTATACCTCCACACTGTGCCACGCAATGTACAGTATACCTCTACACTGTGTAGTCTGTTCTATAAGCACCCTTGTTCTGTGGCGGCGGACAGAAAATAATCTGGAAGTGCCCCTCCCGAGACCAGGCTCTGGATCAGCCACTGGTCTGGACCGCTCACAGGAGTGTACATTTCTTCTAAACTGTAATCCGTAGCCTCTGACCTGCAGAAATCAGGTAACAACTAACAGGCAGTGCCTGTAGGCTGAAGCCTGGCTCTGTTACCGAAGCTAGCCGAGTGGTGTAAGGTTAAGGTACTAGTAGAGATGAGCGGCCGCTGAATCCTGATTTAAAGTTAAAGTTACTGCAGGATATGGATTACAGTTTAGAAATGTCAAATGTACACTCCTGTGAGTGGTGGGGAGGGAGATCTGTGAATGACACTGTTATAAGGAGGGGGATCTGTGGATGACACTGTTATAGGGAGGGGGATCTGTGGATGACACTGTTATAGGGAGGGGGATCTGTGGATGACACTGTTATAGGGAGGGGGATCTGTGGATGACACTGTTATAGGGAGGGGGATCTGTGGATGACACTGTTATAGGGAGGGGGATCTGTGGATGACACTGTTATAGGGAGGGGGATCTGTGGATGACACTGTTATGGAGGGGGAAATGGGGAGGACACTGTCATGGGGTGGATCTGTGGATGACACATATAGCATAAGATGCTATATACGGTATGTGTCATCCACAGATCCCCCCCTTAGCAGTGTCATCCACAGATCCCCCTCCCTATAAAAGTGTCATCCACAGGCAACTAGGACATGTTGAAATCTGAGTGATTGTTTTTTTTTTTTTAAAACCACAGACAGCAGGATTTTTCTTCACTGTTGCGGTTTTAGGTATTGGGTAAAGTATCGCAGTATTTCTAAGCGTACTTGTGTAAATGTATCTTTGTAATAGCTGCCCCCCCTACTTTTGTCCTGGCCCCCAGTGTGCCCCCCCAAAATTTGAAAGCTAGAGACACCACTGCTTGGCTGACCCATTTTTTTTGATTGGTGGAGAGCCCAGAGTTAGAACTTTTAAATTATATGCTACTGTCATAGATGCTTATATAGTAGTTATGGCATGTGTAAAAACATAATTCTGATTATCCCCTTAACTCAACATAACATATCTGTATCTTATAGTTTGCTATGCATTAAGGCACCATGATGTACAGGTACATGATGATGATTATGGGGTCAAAGAAGCTGTTCCCACACGATCAACAACTGATAGCCAGGCTCCTACTGTGGTTGCTGGGATTGGCAAATTTCTGATCCCAGCCTTTCTAGCCCTTGTACAATGTGATCAATAGTAGAATCAATATAGCTTGATAGAGAGACCGAGCCCCCTTTCTCTACCCATCTTTCCTGCTTGAAAATTGTGTGGTGACAACGCATTATCACGACAAACAGGAGCCTAACATGGGCCCACAGGTCTGCCATAAAGATCCACCTACTAGGCCATGCTAGAGACATAGGGCCAGATTTATCATTACTCTGACAGCTCACTCCACTTTCACATATGGCTAAAGTCAATTTTAGCCAAGTCAGATTTATGATCGGCCCTTTAAGACTGTAATAAATGTGGTTTGACGGTAGCAGTTTATCTGTCAGTAAGCAGCTTTACAAAAGTCGCACGTCCTTACAAAAAAGTCGCATGTTCTATTAAAAAGTCTCAGAAGATAAGCATGGTCCTCACTGGAGTGAAATTGCGCATTTTTTTGTGATTTTTTAGCGACTTTTTAAATAGTCCCAATAGTAAATCTGTCTAGAGATTCATTTACATAAGAAAGCACGCCCACTTTCAGAAAACTGGCGAGCATAGTGCAGAGCAGAAAAAAGTCGCAAATTTGTGCGCAGTTTTAGTGTTTGCGCATTTTTTTGAGACTTTTTCACTCCATTATTCTGACTTGAGCTAATGAAAAATCTGGCCCATAGTCTGATATGTTTCCTGTCAGTATATCACAGATAGATTGTAATACTTTAGAATACTAAGCTTGTGATCAGAAAATCGCAGCTTCAAGTCCCCTAGTGGGACATAAAAAATGGAATAAAATTTAACAAAGTTTTAGAAAAAAAAACAACTTCCCAATAAATAAATAATAAAGCAGCCATCTTGTTTAACATCCCTTTCCTCCTGGGCGCATGGATTACAGATCCCCTGATAAAGGTCATTAGTGACCGAAACGTTGGGACAACTGTACATAATCGCATGCTATGCCTTGAAATAATATTGGATGTAATGTGACACATTGTGACCGCTTTTTACGGCGGCCCAGTCTAAGCACTGCACGGGTCCCCCGTGCAGCAGGAAGCAGGGGCCCGGCTCTCACATGAGAGCCACGCCCTGCTCTTACAGCCAGGACTCTCAGGAGTGCCGATCTGGGCTGTTTAACACTTTACATGCTGTGGGCAATGGTGCCCGACACATGTAAAGTGCTGATAGAGGGAGTGGACTCCCTCTGTAGCCCATCTACACCCCGCAAATGCGATTGCGTGGTGCCAATGTGTGTATAGGCTGGCTAGGGTCTCGTGTAGGCCCCAGACCAGCCTTCAGTCATTTCCAGCAGGCTGCGCCTCTCTGACGCAGCCTGCGCCTCTCTCGGACGCAGCCTGCTGGTCAATATCAGAATAACACTGATATTAAAATGCAATGCACTATAGGGATATGTATTGCATTTTAAAATCAATCAGAATGTTGTCTGTTATAGTCCTCCTGTGGAACTATTAAGTGGTAAAACAATAAAAAATATTCAATAAAAAAATCCCATTCAAAAATTTTGTTTTTTTTCCATTGAAAGTACACTTTTCAATAAAAAAAAAAAAGAAGCAAAAAATAAAATATCTCCCCCATATGTTTGGTATTGCCACATCCGTAACAACCCGGACTACATAAATATCACGTAAAATTATCCCCTATGATGATAATGCATTGCATTTTAAAATCAATCAGAATGTTGTCTGTTATAGTCCCTTTGTGGAACTATTAGGCCCCTTTCACACGGGCGAGTTTTCTGCGCGGGTGCAATGTGTGAGGTGAACACATTGCACCCGCACTGAATCCGGACCCATTAATTTCTAGGGGGCTGTGCACATGAGCGGTGATTTTCACGCATCACTTGTGCGTTGTGTGAAAATCGCAGCATACTCTATATTGTGTGTTTTTCACGCAAAAGCAGGCCCCATAGAAGTGAATGGGGCTGCGTGAAAATCTCAAGCATCCGCAAGCAAGTGCGGATGCGGTGCGATTTTCACGCATGGTTGCTAGGTGATGATCGGGATGGGGACCCGATCTTTATTATTTTCCCTTATAACATGGTTATAAGGGAAAATAATAGCATTCTTGATACAGAATGCTAAGTAAATTAGGGATGGAGGGGTTAAAAAAATTAAAAATTAAACTCACCTCATCCACTTGTTCGCGCAGCCCAGCTTGTCTTCTTTCTTCTTCTTTGAGGACCTGGGAGAAAATGACCTTTGGTAACGTCACTGCGCTCATTACATGGTTCATCACATGGATTAGGTGAGTTTAATATATTTATTTTAACTCCTCCATCCCTAATTTATTCTTAGTTGCCACAGAAAACGTAATAACAAGTGATCAAAAAGCGCCATTTACTCCAAAATTATAGTTCGCCCCGCAAAATTCAAGCCGTTATACAACTCCATAGAAAGAAAAATAAAAAAAGTTATGGGTATTGGGAAGCCGCAATGCAAAAACATTTTTTTCTTTAAAAAAAAGGGGTTTTATTGCAAAAAAGTAGTAAAACAGAAAAAAAATAATATATGTATTTGATATCACTGTAATCGTAGTGACCCAGAGAATAAAGATATTATGCTATTTATATAAAAAAATGAACGCCATAAAATTTATATCTTAAAAATGCAGTGGCAGTATTGCTGTTTTTCCCATCTCCCTCCCAGAAAGAGTTAATAAAAGTTAATCAGAAAGTTATGTGTACCCCAAAATGGCTCTATTAAAAACTACAACTTGTCCGGCAAAAAACAAGCCCTCATAAAGCTATATAGACGGAAAAATAAAAAAGTTATTGCATAAATACAGGGCATCACAGCAAAGATATAAGATATAAAATACATTTTTCCACTGTATGTACCTCACAAAAAGAAACAAGCCCTCATACAACTATGTCAGTGGAAAAATTAAAAATGTATGGCTCTCACCAAAGTGGTGTCCCAAAACCGACTTTGTTGTCCATAAAAAAAAAAAATTGTACAAAAGTAGAAAAACATAAATAAACTCATAGATGTTTGACACTGTCACCTTGTTGACAAAAGTCATCTTTGTCGCATGACAAACATCCTAAAATGCTAAATAAACTATAGCAGAATGGCTGATTTGTTATGCATTAATAAAAAAAAAGTAAGCTAATCAATGCTAGTAAAAAATTGCAGTGCATAGGTACAAAACAGTATAAATCAGTATAATGCCTTATGCTCCAGAGAAAAGATCAGTTTCCAAAATGGAGGATCACGGTCACACACGTACTGTGATTTCCGGACTGCACATGCTCGTGTGAAAGATCCCTGAGTCATTACTTGGCTGAGTGGGCAGTCTAAGCCATTTCTAGCATGTCGAGCCTGAGCCCAGGAAATGGAGAGGAGTAGGGGTCGCTAAGGGGAGTAATGATTGTTTGTTTTTTAACCCTATCCTACCATGTTTTTACATAAATGTTTCTCCTAGAAACCCTTTTTAAGGTCCAAAACAGATTGGACCTTAATGGGTTAAATAATTCTGCATAGATAACATTAATGAAGTAAAAAAAACATGCAAGTTGAGCATTTCTGCATGTTCTAAGTTATATAGTTAGCAAGGTTGGAAAAAGTGAAACATTTATCCATATCAAATCTTTATCCAGCAGAGCTGATCCACAGGAAGGTAAAAAACAAACTCCACCCTATTTCTAGTTGCCGATTGGTACAATTTGAGTAATGAAAAGTGTATTTCCACTTAAATTAAGGAAATCAGAAGAAATGCCTGAATCAATTACAAATGCCAAGCAATTGTTACAAACCATGTGGAGAGTTTGTATCCAGAATTTTATTGCATCTCCAATAAACTGATTGCTAACAGAAATGTCAAGCAACCTAATTATTAAATGGATCGAAAATCTAGTTACTGGGAGTTCCATAGTTTCTTTTCTTTTTGTATACTGGTGGCCAAACCTTCTTATTTGACAGAAATATAAATATTTTGGGGCACATTTATTAAGACCGACATTTTAGACACCCGTCTTAATAAGCCCCTGTGCTGGAGGTGAATTGCCGAAGTCATGTAGAGGCGTATCCACCGCCAATTCTAAATGTAATACAGTGTTCCTATGTGTCCATATACCCCCTAACAGTTCCCCTCATCGGAGACCCAGGGAGCTACACCCTAATAACTCAGAACGCTAGAGGGCCTGAATCCTGCCTGCTCACATTTCTAACACATAAATAGGGTGAATGGACAAGACATAGACATATACTCACCAGACTGTGGAGGAGCTGTAGCCCTGCCAAATGGAAATCCTGCATCCAGTTGTTTGTTGTTGCTTTTCTGGACCACACTGTCTCCATCAGATTCTGCTTCGCCATCATGGCTGCAGCAAGATAGACAGCCCCTTGTATGGAGAGTGAAAATTCCTGATGCTGCTGTGGGATCTAAGCTGGAAGGAGGGCTGATGCCCACCATCTACTTGTCCAGACATCAAGGAGGGCAGTCCAGGCCATGAGCAGTTTGGCAGGAAGGTCCACTAACCATAATAATTACCACAGGGACCTGCCACAGAGGAGCAGTCCATTGCAGGCCCCACCACATGGTGAGAGTGAAGCCAGCTATCCTCCATAAAACTGGATGCCCAACAGAATTCCTGTAAGACCATGATCTGCAGCCTGTAGCCAAGGATCACAAAGACTCTCCTGGATAGACCCTACTTAGACTCCTTGTCCGCCACTGGGGCTGAGGTGCCAACTGTGGTCTCAAGCGTTCAGCAGAGAGAGCTCTGAGAGCTCGCCAGTCAGGAGCAGACAACAGCATTGTACCATTGAGAACAGCAACAATCTGCTCCTGTAGCTTTTCATCTCCTTGGGAGCTGGTGGTTCATGCAGCTGCTCCAGGAGGGAGTTCAGTGATGCCATTTTAAGGTAGGATGGAGAGGGAATGAAGAGAACCTCACTGGGTTAAATGTGCTTAAGTGATTTTCCAGCTCTCCACTAATGGCTATTCTAGCCCCTTTTCCACCTAAACTAAATAACTGCAATTTTGATAATGTTTCTGGGTACTGTAGTCCACCCATTCCAATTATTACTTTAGTTGCCCTATTCTGAACCCTCTCCAGCTCTGCTATGTATGTCTTGTGCACAGGAGCCCAGAATTGTACTGTGTGGTCTAACTAGTGATTTGATTTTTTTTTTTTAACAAATATATATATTCCACAGATCCCCCTATAACACTGTCCTCCACAGATCCCCATAACACTGTCCTCCACAGATCCCCATAACACTGTCCTCCACAGATCCCCATAACACTGTCCTCCACAGATCCCCATAACACTGTCCTCCACAGATCCCCATAACACTGTCCTCCACAGATCCCCCTATAAGTGTCCTCCACAGATCCCCCTATAAGTGTCCTCCACAGATCCCCCTATAAGTGTCCTCCACAGATTCCCCTATAAGTGTCCTCCACAGATCTCCTTAACAGTGTCATCCACAGATCCTCATAAAAGTGTTATCCACAGATCCCCCATAACAGTACGTATCCACAGACCTCCCATTAGTTCAAAACCCACCAAAAGCACACCATTTTATTTTCTTAATTTCCTCCACAAAAACCTGGGTGCATCTTATCATCAGGTGCATCTTATAAAGCGAAAAATACGGTATATAAATATATATATATATATATATATATATATATATAGAGCAAGTTGCTGCTGTTTTGCAATGCGGTTTTCATCTGCATGGTTTGAACAGGTAGAGCATGTTGAAACCATCTCAATTCAACCCCATTTTGATTTTCCTATGGGACACTTTCCCTAAAGTTGGTACAAAGACACACTCCAATTAGAATTAATTGGCAATCAGATCAAATTATTAACTTTACATATTTGCAACTAGCTTTGTCCTGTACGCATAATTATAATTTCAAAATAACTTAGATTGCTGAAGTTCTAGAAAGTGGATACTGGATATTTCAAGATATAACATTTTCCATTTCTTAATAGAGAAAAATATTTCTTGACGGTTAACACCTAAAGAAAATATGAAACCAATATTTAGTCATGACCCTTGTAAGACCTTTCTGTCTTTTCTTCACAAAAGTCATTAAATGACTTGTATTGTTGGTTCTATTAGAAAGCGCTCTTCATGTAAGCACTTGACAGGTAGTCAAGAGAACACTACTATTCTGACAGAAATTTCACAATTCTTGCTACAGTAACTCTCCTATTGACATGACGCTCTCTTTGAGTTGGCAGATTTCTGGGCCAATACTATGTGGAGACAGAGGTCAATAAGCTTGACTGATGAGGCAGAAGCCTGGTCAATGTCTGTATAGCTGAATGGAGAAATTCTTATATTGCATATGCTTCACAGTGGTTGTTGGCAGCCAAGAATCATTTACTTGCCAGTATAGTGCAGACATTATGGCTTGATTTACGCATTGTGAATTACTGTGTTCCTGTACAGTGTCTTTTAGAAAGATCAGCCTCTAGACTTCTTTCAAGCCAACACTCGTCTATGTCACACATTCAAATGTACAAAGGTCTGGAATACTAAAGGGTATGTAAAAGTGACACAAAAAGGTCTTAATTAAAGAAAAAGCTATAGAATTTTCGAGGTCATTATGCTGTCACATTCAGCATGACCTGTATTCTAAACAAAAAACTATTCACACCCACAAGCCTCTATTAAAACAAGATTTTTAGTGTTCTTGTTTCCAGACATATTTGAGACACAGAAACATATATGCAAAATAGCAAACTTACTAATTAAAACATGCTAAATAAAATTTTATTTAATTTAAGCCTTGCTTCTAAGTTGGCGTAATCTACCAATATTTTCCGGACTTGTGCATTCCTGTCCTTTGCCTGTCTTTGTTGCTGACCCTGAGGACATTGATTCATCTGTGATAAGCTAGTCAAAGTATTATTCTAGAGTGCCAGTTGTTGTTTCAGTCACATTTGCATGATAGTCTTTACTCCCCTGTCATTAAAGGGGTTCTGCAGTTTGTTTAAACTGATGATCTATCCTCTGGATAGATCATCAGCATCTGATCGGCGGGGGTCAGACACCCGGGACCCCCGCCGATCAGCTGTTTGAGAAGGCAGCGGTGCACCAGCAGCACCGCGGCCTTCTGACTGTTTACCGCTGGCCAAGTGACGTCACGACTAGTATCAACTGGCCTGGGCGCGGCTATGCTCCATTCAAGTGAACAGAGCTTAGCCGCGCCCAGGCCAGTTGATGCTAGTCGTGACGTCACTTGGCCTGCGGTAAACAGTGAGAAGGCCGCGGCGCTCCTGGAGCATTGCTGCCTTCTCAAACAGCTGATTGGCAGGGGTCCCGGGTGTCGGACCCCCGCCGATCAGATGCTGATGATCTATCCAGAGGATAGATCATCACTTTAAACAAACTGCGGAACCCCTTTAAAACATGCTGTAAGACTGCTACTCTAGAGTGCCAGCAGTTGCCCTGGTTATAATCTTCAGAAGGAACCTAGATGATTGTGAGAAAGTACTTTACGCAAATCAGTCATAAATCACAGCAAAGCAACCATTACACTGCTCTGTACTGATGAGAGGCAAAAACCCTGACACACTGTTGTCTACTGATGGGCCCTGGCTTCTCTGGTATGATCTTATTTGTGTTGTCGTGATAAATTTAAAACAATCTGTTACTATGAAATTCACTGATAAGTCAGGTACTATGCATAGTAGGGCTAGCTTTGTTGAATGTAATGACACTTTTCAATTAGGAGAAAAAGTACTTTTAATTCATATGCAAAAGAGCTGTTAAGTGCCCTGAGGATGGGCCCAAGCCCCTCTGTGCACCATTGAGCCTTCTACTACCTCTGCCAGCTCCTCCCTCTCTTTCTTGATTGATAGGACTAGGTGAGATGACTATGTAGGAAGCTGGCCCTGCAAATCAAGAAGGAGAAGGTGGGGCTGGCAGAGGAAGCAGGAGGAGCAAGTGTGCACAGAGTGGCTTGGTCCCATCCTTGGTGCACTTAACTGATCATTTGCATATGGATTAAAAGTAGTTTCTCTACAGGATGAAGCAGTGGATCGCTAAGTGAAAGGTATCATTACATTCAGCAGATCTACACCTACAATGCATCGTGCCTGGTTTAACAATGAATTTGCTAGTGCCAATTCTCCCTTAAGATTGACCTAGTTTAAAATGTATAGATGCCCCTTTGTAGTATGCACTATACATGTGGTTAAATATTAATGATAAGCACAGCAATAGGTAATTGTTTTATTCCTTTTATTATAAAAATGTATAAAAAATATACTATACATCTGACATAAGTAGAGACCCAGCTCCACATACCGTATAAAAGAAAATACAATAAATGGAACAAAACTAGTAGGTTGTGGCATACAATAAGGAAGGAACAATCATTTAGTACAGTACATGATGCAACATTACAGAAAAGCAGTAATTTATTAGATTCTAACTTGTTCCATATAAACCTCAGGTTGAAATAAAGAAGAAATGCGATTAGAAATATGCTTTAATTGGCACTAAGCATGATTATTAACATTTATACCTACCTACTCCTTGTAACTTCTGATACTATTGGCTTTCCTAAAAATGACATAGGACTTTAATTTTATTTAAATACAGATTAAGATAAATATTTGAGTATTCAATAACATAATTATAGATTTCCCAAAAAATGTTACCTCCAAACTGAGCCAAAGTTTTGGCAGTTTGATTTGGATGCATTGTACAAAATTGTACCTGCCAATATCAAATTCCGTGCACTAGTAATGGAAACAGGGCAGGGAAGATAAAGATGGAGGACCGCATGAGCCTGGGCTTGCCCATAATGACTTCCAATCAGGAGGGATAATATTGACTCATCTACTAGGCAGGTAAAGCATGTAAGGTCCCAAGCAGAGACGCCATTCTGAATTATTTGATAGAAAGACATGTTTTAGCAGTAGTGATAGGATACAGTATTTTTTTTACTATAAGACTCAGTTTTTAGCAGGAAATAAAATCTTGCTTAAATGTACCTGTATCTTATAGTCCACACTTAGGGTGTTTCAGAGGTGCCAGATCTTCTTGGCTGCTTTCTTAATGATCCCGCAAAATGCTTATGTAGGGCTTTGCAGGATCAGTGAGAGAGCTGTGCATCTGCACACTTCTGTCTCTCCCTGCCCGACATCGATCCATGTAATCAGTCAGGAGAGGATGGCGAAAGATCATTCAGCTTATGGAGAGGGCTGTGAGAAACACAGCCCCCCCCCCCCCCCATTTTGAAGGTCCCCAGGCAGCAGGGAAATACATGAAAGCTCTTGCTTATTGTAGCTAAATGACCTTTGAAGATGCCAGCAGTGGCAGAAGTCAGTCCAGTAAGAAGGAGAGGACTACACAGTGGGTACTGTATTGTACTTTAAATGTTAGGCTACTTTCACACTCACGTTTTGGCTTTCCGTTTGTGAGATCCGTTCAGGGCTCTCCCAAGCGGTCCAAAACGGATCAGTTTGCATTCTAATGCATTCTGAATGGAAAAGGATCTGCTCAGAATGCATCAGTTCAGTCTCCATTCAGCTTTGGAGACGGACACCAAAACGATGCTTGCAACGTTTTGGTGTCCGCCTGATGAAACTGAGCCAAACGGATCCGTACTGACACAATCCGTTTTCACTGACACAATCTGGCACAATAGAAAACGGATCCGTCCTCCATTGATTTTCAGTGGTGTTCAAGACGGATTTGTCTTGGCTATGTTAAAGATAATACAAACTGATCCGTTCTGAACTAATGCAGATGGTTGTATTATTTGAACGGATCCGTCCATGACGGATACGCACAAAACACGAGTGTGAAAGTAGCCTTACTTGTGATGTTTATGGTGATGTTGATACTCCTATCATGTGACAACATATGCCACTGCTGTTTTAATGATCACAAGATGACACACTAGAATTAACAGACGCTGAACAAAACTATTAAATCCCTCTACACTAGACCCCAAAGTTACTGACCTTGACCCTTTTACTTCATTTAAAGAGGACCTTTCACCTGGAAAAACATTGTGAACTAAGTATGCTGACATGGAGAGCGGCGCCCAGGGATCTCACTGCACCTACTATTATCCCCGGGCGCCGCTCCATTCTCCCGTTATGCCCTCCGGTATCTTCGCTCAGTAAGTTATAGTAGGCGGGTCTTCTCTTGTCCTGTAGGCGTCTCCCCCTCCTAGGCTGTAGCGCTGGCCAATTGCAGCGCACAGCTCACAGCCTGGGAGTTTTTTTTCTCCCAGGCTGTGAGCTGTGCGCTGCAATTGGCCAGCACTACAGCCTAGGAGAAGGAGACGCCCACAGGACAAGGGCAGACACCGCCTACTATAACTTACTGAGCGAAGATACCGGAGGGCATAACGGGAGAACGGAGCGGCGCCCAGGGATAATAGTAAGTGCAGTGAGATCCCTGGGCGCCGCTCTCCATGTCAGCATACTTAGTTCACAATGTTTTTCCAGGTGAAAGGTCCTCTTTAACCTCACCGTACACAATAATTGTGATTTCCAAAATCACCAGCAGCATATATTTTGGCTGCAGATAATGTGCCCTTTTTCTCCAAAAACTTGCTGTATACTACTCTGTGTATATAAACACTGTGTGGGGGGGTTAGCTCTTCTCCGGGGGTCATTCACACAAGTTTCTTCACCAGACACCAAGTTTAAGGTCCAAACATCACTTTATTTGGCACCTCAGCAAAACAAACATAAATCATACAAAATAAACACCTGCCCGGCTGGGCTCTAACTAAACATAACATAACCTGACTCACCTAAAGCACCGTTCACACACATCATAACATGCGGCTGTCCATCAGCCTTCTGGCTGTACAGAGCACCGTTCACACACGGTCTCAAGTCCAGTACCTTTATGGGGGAGTGTGGCCCAGTAGTCCTCCTGACTCTGGCCTTGTGACCCTTGCGCCCAGACATCACGGCGTCCCCCAATGTACCGGATAGCACCTAGCCCCGTGGCCCCTCAGCCAGCCCGGCTGAGACCACTCTTCCAGAGCCTCCAGCAGGACTCTGTTGCACAACGAATCTCCTTCCCCAAGACTGACACCCTGGGAGGTGCTTTATGCCTGCCCCAGCACCTTCAGCTGGTTTCACCTGTGGTGGGATAGGGGTGTGGACTGCACTATCCACCCCTTTCTTGCCTCTCACCTCTGTGAGATCTGTCACTATCTCACAACTGTCAGGCATCTGCAAATGTTAAGGCTTAATTTTTGGACTGATTGTTCAAAACAAGCTAATCTTTGTTTCCTATACTACCTTGTGTGTGTATAAACTATTTTTAAAAGCATAAAAATCTGACAATGTAGTGTATTATTGAAAAGGGTGTTTGCTAACACTGTCAACCATGCAGTTACCAACAGCTCTATATGTCAGTGTCACACTTACATTACTAATGCTGTCTTTGTAAAGAACTTGAAAGGGGGTGGAAAAAGATAGTGAAATGTATAAAAAAAATAGAGAATAAGAGAAAAGAAAAAATAAGAGCCCTTGGAGTGTCATATACAAATTTTCAGGCCATTTGGAGTACCTTCGGTTTGGGTCAAATTTATTCATATCTGAATCTAATCTTCTGACTGATTCATTAGAATCTGACATGAAATGAATGTCAAGAAATTTGCTCATCTCTACATACACACATCAATAAAATTGTTGGTACCCTTCCATTAAAGAAAGGAAACCCACAATGGTGACTGAAATAACTTTAAACTGACCAAAGTAATAGCACAAAAATTACTGAAAATCAACTAATGAAAATCAGACATTGCTTTTTAATTGTGGGTTTACAGAATAATTTATAAAATAAACTAATGAAACTAGCCTGGCCAAAAATGATAGTACCTTTAACTTAATATTTTGTTGCTCAACCATTTGAGTCAATCACTTGAATGGAGTGATTTCTGTATCTCTCAATGAGACTACTGCCTCCTTATGAGCAAACAGCTCCATCTATCTCAGGGCATGTTTCAGCTCCTTTCACATATGTTCAGTAGGATTTAGATCAGGTCTCTTAGCCATCCTTGGCCATCCATAGCTGTGTGTTTTGGGGCATTATCCTGTTCGAGGACCCATGAACTGCGATCTGACACTGGGCAGCACATTTCACTCCAGAATGCCTTGATAGATTTCGTTGTACCCTGCACATATTTGAGACATCCTATGGGAGATGCAGCAATGCAGCCCTAATATATTATTGTCTCCACCATGTTTCACATTAGGTACTATATTCTTTTCTTGTTATGCTTAATTTTTGCTTCTGTGAACATCGAGCTGATGTGACTTGTCAAAAAGCTCCAGCTTTGTCCTATCTGTCTAAAATACATTCTCTCAGAAGCTTTGTGGCTTGTCATTATGCCTTCTGGGAAGTTCCAGTCTCACTTTTTATAATTTGCTTTCAACATTGGTTTCTTCCTCGGTCATCTTCCATTAAGTTCACTTTGGCTAGGACAGTGATGGATGTTGCAATCTGACATTGATGTACCTTGACCTTGGAGTTCACCTGTAATATCTTTTGAAGTTGTTCTGGGCTCTTTGGTTACCATTTGTATTATTTGTCTCTTCCATTTGTCATAAATGTTTCTTCTCCAGAGAGGTTGGCTACAGTTCGTAGACCTTAAACTTCTGAATAATGTGTGCAACTGTAGGAACAGGAACATGAAGCTGTTTGAAGAGGGTCTTATAGCCTTTACCTTTAACATGTTTGTTTATAATTTTCTTTGTAATCTTCTGAGACAACTCTCTCCTTAGCTTTGTATGGTACATGTTCAGTTTGGTACACACCATGACACTAAACAGCACAGTGATTACTCTCACCCTTAGGGCTCATGCACACGACCATATGTATTTTGCGGTCCGCAAAAAACGGATCGGCAGAAAATACAGATGACGTCCGTGTGCATTCCATATTTTGCGGAACGGAAAATAGAACAGTACTATCCTTGTCCGTAATGTGGACAATAATAGGACATGTTCTATTTTTTGGCGGAACGGAAATACGGACATACGGAAACGGAATGCACACTGAGTAAATTCAGTTTTTTTGCGGACTCATTGAAATGAATGATTCCGCATACAGTCTGCAAAAAAACAGAATGAACACGGACAGAAAATACGTTCGTGTGCATGAGCCCTTAAAAATGGCGCAGACTGATTACAAGTTTGAAGACACCTGTGATGCTAATTACAGGACACACCTTAGTTTAATATGTCCCTGTGGTCACATTATTTCCAATCTTTTCTAGGGGTACCATCATTTTTTGTCCAGAGAAGTTTCATTAGTTTGCTTTTTTCAATTATTTAGTTGAAATCCAATTCAAAAGCAATGTCTGATTTACATTAGCTGATTTTCAGTATTTTTTTTTTATTACTACTTTTGTCAGTTTCAAGTTATTTCAGTGACCATTGTGGATATTTCTTTAATGGAAGGGTACTAACAATTTTGTCCACACGTGTATAATATTATGTACGTCATATCCATATTCTTTAACCACAATATCATCATAACTAAAAAATACCACACCCAATTACTTCAGGCTTCTACCAGAATGTGTCCATAGTGCAAATATTGGTGGTCAAACAGTGACTTTGTTCCCTTAACATAGCATCAGGGATCTACAGGCTTGCTAGAAGTAGGAGTCCACTTGCAACTTGCAACTTCCAATATTGTAGCTACTTTTACGATATTCAGACAATTATATAATTATTCCCAAATAACCTGTGCACACTGGTAAATTTCCAAATCCTGGTGTGCTCTGTGACCTCATTGCAATGCGGTTTTAACCCTCCTCTTTCCAGAACATACCACATAGAGGGAACTGACACATAGTAATAAGATTAGAAGTGTAGAAGGAAGACCATGTGTTGAAACCATACAATAGTCAATTACTACAAAATAATTAACTTTTTTTTCAATTTGCAAGTTGTCACACTTAACGGAGAATGATGTGTTTCTGATGTTATACAGATTTATCACTGCTCTCTGCACAAGAATTATTGAGGTGTAAAATATGTACAAAGAGAGAACTAGATGGGTTAACTGTATACCATCACTCAATATTTTCAAGTGTTTTGTGGGTATTGTATGGACATAAATATCTGCGCCACTTGAGCTGGCTGCAAAAAAACACAACCCTAAGGCCTCTTTCACACGGGCGTTGCGGGAAAATGTGCGGGAGCGTCGCGGGAACACCCGCGATTTTTCCGCGCGAGTGCAAAACATTGTAATGCGTTTTGCACTCGCGTGAGAAAAATCACGCATGTTTGGTACCCAAACCCGAACTTCTTCACAGAAGTTCGGGCTTGGGTTCGGTGTTGTGTAGATTTTATTATTTTCCCTTATAACATGGTTATAAGGGAAAATAATAGCATTCTGAATACAGAATGCATAGTAGGTGATCAATTGAGGGTTAAAAAAAAATAAAAAAATAAACTCACCTTCTCCTCTTGTTCGCGTAGCTCCCGGTCTATTCTTTACTTCTCAAAAGATGAACTATCGGCTAGGACCTGTGGTGATGTCAGATCACATGCTCCAATCACATGGTCCATCACCACGGTGATGTACCATGTGATTGGAGCATGTGATCTGACGTCACCAAAGGTCCTTTAGCCGATAGTTCATCTTTTGAGAAGTAAAGAATAGACCGGGAGCTACGCGAACAAGAGGAGAAGGTGAGTTAATTATTATTATTTTTTTTAACCCTCAATTGATCACCTACTATGCATTCTGTATTCAGAATGCTATTATTTTCCCTTATAACCATGTTATAAGGGAAAATAATACAGTTTACAGACTGTCACCTAGCAACCATGCGTGAAAATCGCACTGCATCCGCACTTGCTTGCGGATGCTTGCGATTTTCACACAACCCCATTCACTTCTATGGGGCCTGCGTTGCGTGAAAAACGCTGAATATAGAGCATGCTGCGATTTTCACGCAACGCACAAGTGATGCGTGAAAATCACCCCATAGAAATGAATGGGTCGGTATTAAGTGCGGGTGCAATGCGTTCACCTCACGCGCGGAATACTCGCCCGTGTGAAAGGGGCCTAAAGGCTTAGGCAACCTTCACACTCACGTTTGGTGCGGATCCGTCTTGTATCTGCACAGATGGATCCGCACCAATAATGCAAATGCTTGTATTCGTTAATAACGGATCCGTTTGCATTATTCATTAAAAAAAAAGTCTAAGTCAAAACGGATCCGTCTTGACTTACATTGAAAGTTAATGGGGGACGGATCCGTTTTCGAATGCACCATATTGTGTCAGTGAAAAACGGATCCGTCCCGATTGACATTGTAAGTCCGGATGGATCCATCCATTTGGCTCCGCATCATCAGTCGGACACCAAAACGCTGCAAGCTGCGGTTTAGTGACCGTCTAAAAAACGTAACAGAGAACAGACGCAGCCAAATTGATGCATTCTGAACGGATCCTTATCCATTCAGAATGCATTGGGGCTGAACTGATCCGTTTTGGGCCGCTTGTTAGAGTCCTGAAATGGATCTCACAAGCGGACCCAGAAAAGCCAGTGTGAAAGTAGCCTTACATGTTACTGATTTATAGATAGCTTCTTATTGAGAGGAACATCCAGACACCTGTTACTTTCGATTCTTTGCACTGCATACAGATGTTCTACTGTGCATTTCCTCTTGCAATGTACAGCTTGTGAAAATTCTAGTTAGTTTCTATACACACCCAAATAGTTTAACCTGTTAACCCCTTCAACCCCGGGCCAGTTTTCATCTTCCTGCCCAGGCCATTTTTTGCAAATATGACATGTCACTTTATGTGGTGATAACTTCAAAACGCTTTTTTTTATACAGGCCATTCTAAGATTGTTTTCTCGTCACATATTGTACTTCATGACAGTGGTAAAATTTAGTCAAAAAAGTTAATTTTTATTTATAGAAAATTCAAAATTTACCCAAAATTTGGAAACATTTGCAAATGTCCTAATTTAAATTTCTTTACTTTTATAATAGATAGTAATACCTCCAAAAATAGTAATTACTTTACATTCCCCATATGTCTACTTCATGTTTGGATTATTTTGAAAATGACATTTTTTTGGGGGGGACGTTAGAAGGCTTAAAAGTTTGGAAGCAAATCTAGAAATTTTTCGGAAAATTTCCAAAACCCACTTTTTAAGGACCAGTTCAGGTCTGAAGTCACTTTGTGAGGCTTACATAATAGAAACCACCCAAAAATTACCCCATTTTAGAAACTACACCCCTCAAGGTATACAAAACTTTGTTAACCCTTTAGGTGTTCCACAAGAATTAATGGAAAATGGAGATGAAAGTTCAGAATTTTACTTTTCAGATTTTACATTTTAATTAGGGGTGCACCGAAATTCCGGAGGCCGAAAATATTGGCCGAAAATGGGCCTAATCCATTTCGGCCGATATTGGTACATATCGGCAGAAAATATGATAGCCCCGCCCCGCCGCTCCGGTATACTAATATAAGATGTCATATTCATTTATTGGTTATTAAACATGTCCTCTCAGTCCTATTACTACCTTACATCCTAATCGCATCTGTAGAATTCAGGCAGGCCAGGCGGGCGGCAGCGTAACTCTTGTCATGTGCCTGAATGAAGCCGGCGGCGCAGGCAAGTGACGTCAGTGAGAGACGCGCCGGCCGCCCGGCTTGGGCTGCCTGAATTCTACAGAAGCGATTAGGATGTAAGGTAGTAATAGGACTGAGGGGGCATGTTTAATAACCAATAAATGAATATAACATCTTATATTTGTATACTGGCGGCAGCGGGGGGGGGGGGGGGGAGGCGGGGGCGATCTGTGGATGGCACAGTTATGGGCTGGGGGGGTCTGTGGATGTCACTGTTATGGGCTGGGGGGGGGGGTCTGTGGATGGCACAGTTATGGGCTGGGGGGGTCTGTGGATGTCACTGTTATGGGCTGGGGGGGGTCTGTGGATGTCACTGTTATGGGCTGGGGGGGTCTGTGGATGGCACTGTTATGGGCTGGGGGGTCTGTGGATGGCACATATATAACAGTGCCACCCACAGATCCCCCCAGCCCATAACAGTGCCATCCGCAGATCCCCTCCTGTAACAGTGCCAGCCACAGATCCCCCCCCTGTAACAGTGCCAGCCACAGATCCCCCTGTAACAGTGTCCGTCATCCACAGATCCCCCCCATAACAGTGTCCGTCATCCACAGATCCCCCATAACAGTGTCCGTCATCCACAGATCCCCCATAACAGTGTCCGTCATCCACAGATCCCCCCCATAACAGTGTCCGTCATCCACAGATCCCCCCATAACAGTGTCCGTCATCCACAGATTCCCCCCATAACAGTGTCCATCATCCACAGATCCCCCCCATAACAGTGTCCGTCATCCACAGATCCCCCCCATAACAGTGTCCGTCATCCACAGATCCCCCCCATAACAGTGTCCGTCATCCACAGATCCCCCCCATAATATGCGAGAAAGCTGAGCAACTTTTGTTCTTGAAAATAAACCTGCCACTTTTACTTAAATAGAAAGCAGTCCAAGTTGTGTGTAGTTATTTTATTTACATTTAAAAAAAATTGTGTAGCCCAGCAAAAATTTGTTCTTGACCTGAGGCTACGTCTGTTTACAGTTTGGAGGTTGGTTTTACAACTGTTTCTTGCACTGTTGTTTTGTACAATCACTTGTGTATGAGGAAGCACCATGTTATATAATATGATTTATTAAATTCATGAAAAAGAATTATTAATAAAATCATAAAAAAAAAAGTATTTTAAAAGTATTTGGGCAAAAAGGCAGTTTCGGTTTCGGTTTCGGGTTTCGGTCAAGGGCATCCTGAATTTTCGGTTTCGGACCAGAATTTTCATTTCGGTGCACCCCTAATTTTAATCCATTTTTTCCAGTAGCAAAGCAAGGGTTAACAGCAACATAAAACTCAATATTTATTACCCTGATTCTGCGGTTTACAGAAACACCCCACATGTGATCGGAAACTGCTGTACGGGCACACAGAATTGCGCAGAAGGAAAGGAACTCCATATGTTTTTTGGAAGGCAAATTTAGCTGAACTAATTTTTAGATGCCATGTCCCATTTGAAGCCTCCTGATGCACCCCTACAGTAGAAACTAAAAAAAGTAACCACATTTTGGAAACTACAGGATAAGGTGCCAGTTTCATTGGTACTATTTTGGGGTACATATGATTTTTAATTGCTCTATATTATGTTTTGTGTGAGGCAAGGTAACCAAAAAATGGATGTTTTGGCCCCGTTTTTATTTTTTATTTTTACAGCGTTTACCTGAGGGATTAGGTCATGTGACTTTTTTAAAGAGCAGATCGTTATGCACGTGGCAATACCTAATATGTCTACTTTTTCTTATTTATTTAAGTTTTACACAATAATAGCATTTTTGAAACCGAAATAATGATATTTTAGTGTCTCCATAGTCTGAGAGCCATAGCTTTTTTATTTTTTGACCGATTCTCTAAGGGAGGAACTCATTTTTTTCGGGATGAGGTGACGGTCTGATTGGTAATATTTTGGGGGGCATACGCCTTTTTGATCACTTGCTGTTGCAATTTTTGTGATGTAATGTGATATTTTTATAGAGCTGGTTGTTACAGTCGTGGCAATACTATCACGGGTGAAGTTTGCAGATAGCTGGAACTTATGAATAAAGGAGCGATTGGCTTGATCCCAAACTAAGGAGCTTATAGGTGAGCCCTATAAAACCCTAAGAGCTCTCCCTGACTGCTATGTACATGCAAGGGTCTCGATGGTAGACGATTGCATGCCCACGTACCTAAGCCTGTGTGACACCTGAAAACCCTATAATAGTGAGGGGATACGACCACCGGCTCCCTGCACTTAATACGGACGGAGTCAGGGTCACCTCGAATCAAGCCAGCAAGGAAACACAATAAAGTAAAGGACTTATCTGAGCAAACAGCAGAAGCAGCCTCCAGCAGTGAACACATCATCCAGGAAGTAGTATAAACCGCAAAGTGAGACAGTATGGGAGGGAATATAAAGGAAGACGATTAGTCTAAATGAGTGACACCTGGCAGAAGGAAAGGAGATGAGAAAGTGAAACCAAAACAAAGAACATCATACAAGAGGTACAGAAGAACGTCTGCCAGACTTTCTCACAGAACTGGCGATGACAGATACCTAATATGTATATATTTTTGAATGTATTTCACTTTAGCACAATAATAGCAGTTTTGAAACCAAAAAAATGATGTTTTAGTGTCTCCATGTTCTGAGAGCTATATTTTTTTATTTTTTGGCCGATTGTAGGGGCTCATTTTTTGTGGGATGAGGTGACGGTTTTATTGATACCATTTTGTGGGACATACGCCTTTTTGATCACTTGATGTTGCATTTTTTGTGATGTAAGGTGACAAAAATGGCTTTTTTTTTACACCGTTTTGACTTTTATTTTTTATGGTGTTTATCAGACAGTGGATCATGTGATTTATTTATAGAGCTGGTCATTACGGATGCGGTGATACCTAATATGTGTGGGTTTTGTTAGTTTTTTCAGTTTTTTATCATAAAATAAGGGGAAAGGTTTTTTTTTTTATTAAAAACACTTTTTACTTTTTTTTCTTTACTTTATTTCTGATGTTCACTTTTGGGGGTCTGATCCCCTCTGCAATGCATTACAATACATCTGTATTGTAATGCATTGCCTGTTAGTGTATGACACTGAGTCATACACTAACAGGTTGCCTAGGAGACCCTGAGACATTGGGCAGCCTCTGCACGGCATCGGGCTGCCTTGTGTCGCATCAGGTCCCCGCCACAGCAGCGCGGGGACTTGATGCGATCGCGCACCCGACACTAACCTCTTCTATGTCGCGGTCAGCGCGGACCGCGGGATAGAAGGGGTTAATCCGTCGGCATTGGCTTTTACAGCGATGCCGGCGGATACAGCAGGGGCCCGGCTACCACGGATTGCCAGGCCCCTGCAGTGATCGCATGCGCACCGCTCCGGTGCCCGCGCAATCACTATGACGTACTATTACGTCAAATTGCGGGAACGCAGTGGTTTCCATGACGTAGTAGTACGTCATAGGTCGTTAAGGGGGTTAAAGATGGGTGGCCAGAGAAAACGCAACTAAAGAAAATACACAACTGTATTATGTGCTAATTATATTACTTAGGCCTCATGCACACAACCGTTGTTGTGTTCCGTGTCCATTGTTCTGTTTTCCGTGATTTTCTGCGGACCCATTGACTTTCAATGGGTCCGTTGAAAACTCGGATAATGCACCGTTTGTCATCCGCGTCCGTGATCGGTGTTTCCAGTCCGTCCAAAAAATATGACCTGTCCTATTTTTTTCACGGACAACGGTTCGCGGACCCATTCAAGTCAATGGGTCAGTGAAAAAACACGGAGGCACACAAGATTGGCATCCACGTCCGTGATCCGTGTACGTTTTTTTCCTATCATTTGCAAGGCAAACTTGACTTAGATTTTTTTTTTCACTTTTCATGTCTGGTGATCCTCCAAAAATCAAGGAAGACACACGGAAACAGAAACGGATCACGGCACAGAACAACGGAACCCCGTTTTGCGGACCGTGAAAAAATACTGTTGTGTGCATGAGGCCTAACTTTGTGACAAATCTCCTTCCTTGGTGATTTACACTCATTTTTTGTTTCAACAGTAGGGAAATCTGACAAAATATTGAGAGAAAAGTCATAATTGTAACGGAAAGTGTACATGCTGTTACACTGGAATGTCTCGCATTGTAGATGCGCTGCATTTGGAAAAATATTGGATGCCTTTATGTATTTATAGATTCTATGGATAATAGAACTGCAAAATAATAAAATATCAATTATTTTTATTATACGTTAAAAAGAACTTTATGCTGCCATTACTGAGAGCAGTATAAAACAATGACATACCCTGTGAACACGATATGTCAGTGATGTGTTAGTGTGTGCACCCATTTTTAAGAACTTACATGTTAAGTGTCACAGCACACAACCAACTAAGGGTGTCATTTGCGAACAGATATATGCCACTTTTATGGACTATATCTGGAGCAGATTCTGTTGCAGCAGAATCTGCAACTTTTTTCCCACTAATGACAGATTTTAAAAAGTAGGCGTTGCGCAGGCGGTGCAGGGGACAGGCCAGTAGGCCCGTCTCATTCATCATTTTCGATTCTTGGTTTAGACGTAGAAAATGGTCTAAATTTACGCCAGCAAGGGAGCTGTCTTACATTTAGAATCGGTGTTGGATACGCAAAGCTATGTAGGCCTCTAAATGTAAGACAGCTCCCTTACTGGCGTAAATTTAGACAATTTTCTATGCCTAAACCAGGAATAGAAAATGATGAATGATATGGGCCTACCTGCGCCTCTACATAAGCTTGGTGATCCACCGGCAGGGCAGGGGCTTATTAAGACCAGCGTCTAAAACACCGGTCTTAATAAATGTGCCCCTGTCTACTGACATGAAGGAGTGAAATGATATGCATAATATGCAAGTCTATTGTCCACTGGCTGCAGATTGATAGGTTTCTCCCTATAAATGTGTCAGCAGCTATGTTACTCATCTGTTCGAGATCCAGCACCCTGTGCTGCCTCGCTCACTGACTCCAGCTGGTTTAGCCTCTTCTCTGTTTTGAGGTTTTCCGCAGAAACTCATGGTTCACTGATGATCATCTGTCCAGATTACTTAAACCCACCTTAGGCAGCAGGATGCTGCCTCAACACACTGGTCAACAGGACAACTAGGATACACCAGTCTTCATAAACTTGACTATACCAGTCTCCAGTAACTCATCTGCACTAGTCTCTAGTTAACTAGTTGACTGTTTTACTTTGATGCAAATTATAAATAGACAGATTCTTATCTCATGGGATGATAACTGAGGAGAAGCAGCACAATACTGGACTTTATTTCTGAGTAATTATACAGTATGATAAGGATAAAGTAAAGAACTTACTGTGTCTTGATCAATTTTCTGTGACAAGGTGATGTGATCAAAGCCTGAATCAAAGAGGAAGGTCAGCGTGCCCTTGTGAGTATCACATGCACCCAGGCATCATTGTAGAAAGGCAATGCTTGTGTTTTACTGTCATGTCCACTGTGGTTTCCCCTAGAGAATGATCTTTATTCCTATGATCAGATAAAATTCCCTATGTATGGATTCAGGTCAATATACACTATATGGACAAAAGTATTGGGGCACACCTCTTAATCACTGAATTCAGGTGTTTCATTTAGTCCTATTGCTACAGATGTATAAAATCCAGAAGTCTGCCTTTACAAACGTTTGTGAAAGAAAGGATCACTAATTCTGTCATGGTACTGTTATAGTTAGATGTTCCATGATAAACTGTGAGGGGTGTTATGGCAAAGTGGAAGTGGACCATGTATATTTAAAGAGCGAGGTCACTGAGTGCTGAGGCGCATAGTGCATGAACGTCACCAATGCTCTGCTGACTCAATAACTGCCACAAACAGTTCCAAATCTCCCCTACTATTAGGGTCCATTCAGATGTCCATAGTGTATTGCGGACTGCAAAACACTGACCCCGCACATCGCCGTCACTTAATAGAGGATTCCTATTTTTGTCCGCAGCTGCGGACAAGAATAGGACATGCTCTATTTTTTTTCGGGGCCGCGGACTGGAAATGCAGATGCGGACAGCACACTGTGTGCTGTCCGCATGTTTTCCAGTCCCATTGAAAATGAATGGGTCTGCGCCCATTTCGCATAATTGCGGAACGGATCCGGACCCATTCAACGGACTTCTGAATGGACGCTTAACATCAGCACAAAAACTGTGTGCTGAGAGCTTTATGGCATGGGTTTCTGTGGCCAAGCAGCTGCATGCAAGCCTTACATCACCAGGTACAATGCCACCAGATGAAGTGGTGTAAAGCATGATGCCAATAGACTATGGAGCACTAGACACATGTTCTGTGGGGTCACAAATCATGTTTCTCCATTTGGCAGTCTGATGGATGAGTATGGATTTGGGTAATGCCAGGAGGACGTTACCTGCCTGACTTCATTGTGCCAACTGTAAAATTTAGTGGAAGAGGGATAATGCTATGAGGTTGTCTTTCAGGGGTTGGCCTAGGCACCTTAGATTAAGTGAAGGGACATCTTAATTCTTCAACACTCCAAGACATTTTGGATAACTGGCTGTTCACAGTATGGATGTTCAGTGACTGTTATAGAGGGAACACATTAGGTATGTTTGATTTGGGTGCAAAAAGAGCTAGGATTTGAAAGTGTCTTGGGCCATATCATTTTACATATATTTATGTTCATCTATAGACCATCTACCAACAGCAAATTAAGGAGGTTGTCCAATAAAATATTTAAATATAATGAAGAAATCTTCATCGCAAATCCTCACTATTTCAAGATCTCTATTGGCAGTCAGTGAGTGGAGCTATTTTTAAGTCCAGGGACTAAAAACCTATATATAATCCTAATAGTACTCAAATATAGACTTTCCTACAGCTTAAAAACTGATAGATGGCCATAAAATGGATGCAATCACTGATGCAAAATGGTCATGAAAAACTGACAGTGTACTCATTTTTAATGCCTGTTACTTTTCACATGTGAAATGTAGCCTTGTACTGAGGGCATTATGTAAGTATAGTTCAGTAGATCAATGGTCGGACAGGAACACACAGCATTATAAACCATTATAATGTGAGTTTGTGTCATAGGAACAGTGTTCTCTTCCCATTCATCTCTGAATATCTCAAACCAAAAGTAAGGTTAAGAAATGACACCTTGGTATTTCAAAGTCGCATTTAAGTTTTATGTATATAAAAAGAGTTAAATAAAATATAAAACAGATGTTAAAGTAATTCCTGGTGCATTAGCACACAAGCTTATTGTGGTGGCTTAGTTTAACAATCTGCAAAGCTTCTAAAGCTTAAAGTTGCTATACAGTTACATTGTTGGGATGAGGCCTCATGCACACAACCGTTCTGTTTTTTGCGGTCCGCAAACCGCCGATCCGCAAAAAACGGAAGCTGCCCGTGTGCCTTCCACAATATGCGGAACGGAACGGGCGGCCCATTGTAGAAATGCCTATTCTTGTCCACAAAACGGACAAGAATAGGACATGTTATATTTTTTTTGTGGGGCTACGGAACGGAGCAGCGGATGCGGACAGCACACGGAGTGCTGTCCGCATCTTTTGCAGCCCCATTGAAGGGAATGGGTCTGCATCCGAGCCGCAAAAACGGCGGCTCGGATGCGGACCAAAACAACGGTCATGTGCATCAGGCCTAACACATTAACCCACTGATGTTGGCGTTTTCTATATCTGTAGGCTAATAACTGTACATTTTGCATTTTCCATTTACTGTACTTCTTTAGAAAATCAATTACTGCCAAGAGATCTCACATAAAATAGCACTTTTTTCTATTCTAGAGGGCACACTGTACTTTTCGTATCATATAACTAAAATGCCAACTGTGTTGGTGGCATCATGTTAAAATAGGGTAAGAGATTCTGGATCTCATGGGAGATACTCAGCCCTTAACGATGATGTGATACTATAGTATTTAAATACATGGCTTTCTCTTTTCTCCATCTATTATTGTAATTATCATTATCATCCTTTTTATATCGTATACTATTTCTTTATACTCTTAAATATCTCATTAAACTGCTGTACTGCAGACTTAATGGACCCCTTAAAAAGTAGGGAATTGTAGTAAAGTAATCTGATACAAATGAAATAAGACATTGATCGAAGAAACAGCACCACAGGAATAACAAACGCTTCAATGAATTTTAATGCCGGAGCAGAAAATTAAATGGTGCAAATGAGAACTGCATTGTCAGTCTTGAATCCAAGCAAACATCGGCTTTTTAAAACTCCTAGAGCTCTTTTGATAAAGTGAAATCATGGCGGTGTGCAGAGCAGCAGGAGAAGATGCGAACTGATCATTAGGTAGATGGTAAATTGTCAACTTAAGGCCTCATGCACACAAATGGATTCGCGATTCATGTTGTACAGATCTCAAATATGCGACAGAAAATATGATTTATTTTATTCATATGTATAGCACCAACATATTGCACAGTGCTGCACAGAGATTGTCTTTACTTACATCGGGGCCTACTATCTAAATTTTAAATTAACCTTTTAGTATGTCTTTGGAGAGTGGGAGGAAACCCATACAAACATGGACAGAACATACAGTACAACCTCCATGCATTAATCTAAAGGTCATGCTGAATCTCTGCGCATCTGTGATTTTCCCCAGGGAGGTACCTAAAGGCTCATGGGCCCTGGCCCGAATTCAGTTTGAGCCCCTTTTCCCTCGGCGCTTTGTGGCCAGGGGCAGGGAAGGACATAGGGTCAGATTTATCATTAGCTCAAGTCAAAATAATGGAGTGAAAAAGTTGCAAATTTTTGCAATTTGCGACTTTTATTGGCTCTGCGCTATGCTTGCCAGTTTTCTGAAAGTGGGCATGTTTTTTTATGTAAATGAATCTCTAGACAGATTTACGATTGCGACAATTTAAAAAGGCGCAATTTCACTCCAGTGAGGACCATGCTTATCTTATTTGTAAAGTTGCTTACTGAAGGATAAACTGCCACTGTCAAACCACATTTATCACAGTATTAAACGACCATTATTAAATCTGACTTAGCCAAAAGTGACTTTGGACATATGTAAAAGTGGAGTAAGATGTAAGTGTAATGATAAATCTGGCCCATAGTCTTCATGCTGCCTGAGGCAAAAATTGAAATGGCACCCCCAGCCTTCCGCCTCATACCAAATTCTTGACCTAGCCCCTTCCCTCCAGCCAGAGGTGTAACCTGACCAGCATGCACTTTCTATTATACCAGTGTCTTCTTATGTGGCCCAAGGGTCTTTGGGCCCCCTCAGGCTCCTGGGCCCGGTAGCGACTGCTACCTCTGCACCCCCTTTAGCTATGCCCCTGATCTTCACACAGACATGCATTCGTGTGGATCCTGTGAGAAAGGGCAATTTCACCTGAGCATATTCAGTCTGGGAAACACTGTGAAAGCAGCATTTCCCTGGATGAACACTAATCCTGTGACTTGTGATTTATACCTCTTTGAATTCCAATCTGGCCGGGGCTGTTCCAAATTGGGGCTTATTCACATGACAATGAAAAATAGCCATTAAAAAAGGGTACACTATGTGAGAAAAGGGCCGCTCAGAGGTAGAAAAAAACATACCTCATACTCTGGCTTTCAGGAACATTGTTGTAACATTTTGTGTGCTTCAGATCCTGCTGCCTCCAGTGAGGAGTAAGCTTGTGCAAGTGGATGAGGTGAGTATATATATATATATATAGTACATATATATATATACAGTATATACAGTACAGACCAAAAGTTTGGACACACCTTCTCATTCAAAGAGTTTTCTTTATTTTCATGACTATGAAGGCATCAAAACTATGAATTAACACATGTGGAATTATATACATAACAAACAAGTGTGAAACAACTGAAAATATGTCATATTCTAAGTACTTCAAAGTAGCCACCTTTCGCTTTGATTACTGCTTTGCACACTCTTGGCATTCTCTTGATGAGCTTCAAGAGGTAGTCCCCTGAAATGGTCTTCCAACAGTCTTGAAGGAGTTCCCAGAGATGCTTAGCACTTGTTGGCCCTTTTGCCTTCACTCTGCGGTCCAGCTCACCCCAAACCATCTCGATTGGGTTCAGGTCAGGTGACTGTGGAGGCCAGGTCATCTGGCGCAGCACCCCATCACTCTCCTTCATGGTCAAATAGCCCTTTCTTTCAAAGTTTTCCCAATTTTTTGGCTGACTGACCTTCATTTCTTAAAGTAATGATGGCCACTCGTTTTTCTTTACTTAGCTGCTTTTTTCTTGCCATAATACAAATTCTAACAGTCTATTCAGTAGGACTATCAGCTGTGTATCCACCTGACTTCTCCTCAACGCAACTGATGGTCCCAACCCCATTTATAAGGCAAGAAATCCCACTTATTAAACCTGACAGGGCACACTTGTGAAGTGAAAACCATTTCAGGGGACTACCTCTTGAAGCTCATCAAGAGAATGCCAAGAGTGTGCAAAGCAGTAATCAAAGCAAAAGGTGGCTACTTTGAAGAACCTAGAATATGACATATTTTCAGTTGTTTCACACTTGTTTGTTATATATATAATTCCACATGTGTTAATTCATAGTTTTGATGCCTTCAGTGTGAATCTACAATTTTCATAGTCATGAAAATAAAGAAAACTCTTTGAATGAGAAGGTGTGTCCAAACTTTTGGTCTGTACTGTATATAATCCAGAAAATGAACGGCACTCCAGTAGATTAAGAACAAATCACTCCTTTATTCACCCGTGCGGTGCAACGTTTCGGCTCAGTACTAGAGCCTTTTCCAAGCAGAGAACTCATACAAATGGTGGCAAATATATAGGTGAAACAATCAAGGTACAAATCATGTGACCACAATCCACCCTGCGGGTGTGTTACAAAGTAAAACAATGAAAAAAATGCAGTGAAGAAAAAACAATGTAGAAAATACAATGTAAAGTAAGGACATGATCATACATGTCAATCGTGATACATACTGTACATACTGTACTAATCTTGTGACAAAAACCTGTTATTCATATGCAAAAACTGACCATGTCATATAATAAGTGATGATCTAAAATACAGGGGGAGGAGCAAAGGAATGATAGCGCAGACATACTAATCAGGTAGGAAACACATTCCATGCGGCATCACGGCGTTGTATACATCACTCTGCGCCTGCTCCGAGCAGCGCCAATAGGGAAGCTCCTGCAGCCGCGGACGTCATGCATCACAGGCACTTGCCGACGCATACACGTTCTCCAGCCGCCGCACCACTAAGCTGCCTCGGTGTATTAAATATTCCGCCAATGCCCATTATGGGTCAGGCACAGACGCGACAACTTAGCTAATGGAAAACCGCCCTTAATCTGCGAATCCACACTGTCAATCACTAAAACCAGCTCTATTGCTGAGTACTAAGCCGCTGACAGGTAGGGATAATCCCCATCAAAGGGCTCGCACACTCCGAACAAATCCCAACGACCACCACGGAACCCACGGCTATCCAAGGGGCATTGTCCAGGATGTCGTGCGGACATAATTACACTCATGAGGGTTCTCCTTCGGCCGATACGCAGGTGACGCAGGGGGCAACAGCTTATAAGAAAACAAAACAATAAAAAACAAAGAACAACACCATAGAAGCTAATTTGACAATATGACATATGTCCCATGGCGCTCCCCGAGCAGGACAGTGCATGCTATAATGGACACTGCATGTAGGAATGCCTCCTTTCTGAAGGATGTGCTGCGTCCAACTTGACCCCTGTACTCCATCCCTCCTGTTACAATAGTGCAGATGATCTAGAACAAGAAAAAGAAAGAGAAAAAGAAGAAAAATTATTAATAAGGCAAGAAATAGTTTGATATTTAAATTCTCCTTATGTACACACCGGACACCGAGATGCAAACCACGTGCCCATGGAGGCAAACCACACTTCATAAAATATCCCCAAAGTTGTATTCCACATTCAATCCATTGGGTCTCAAACTACCCAACCTATGTATCCACTGTAGCTCCTTATAATTAAGTAACCTGGATCTATTACCACCACGTCTAGATTGAGGTATGTGATCAAGGATCCAGCACCTCAGATCACACTCCCTGTGTCCAGCCTCAGCAAAATGTTTGGATACCGGCAAGTCAAGACGTTTTTTTCGGATACTATACTGGTGATTGTTAAGGCGGGTTTTTAACTCAGTAGATGTCTCAACCATGTAAAGTAAATTGCATAAGCAAGACAACACATATATAACGAAACTTGAGTCGCAGGTTAAATGAAACATGATATCGTAAGTCATACCTGTGATGGGATGCACAAATTTCTTCCCTTTACGAATATACCTACAGTTGACGCAACACAGACAAGGAAAACAACCCAGCCCAGGCTGCGCCATCGTGGTCTGTCTAGAGGCACCCTTGGAACCAATATCAGCCTTAACCAGCTGATCTCGCAGGTTTTTGTCACAAGATTAGTACAGTATGTGACATGTATGATCATGTCCTTACTTTACATTGTATTTTCTACATTGTATTTTCTTCACTGCATTTTTTTCATTGTTTTACTTTGTAACACACCCACAGGGTGGATTGTGGTCACATGATTTGTACCTTCATTGTTTCACCTATATACAGTGGGATGCGAAAGTTTGGGCAACCTTGTTAATAGTCATGATTTTCTTGTATAAATCGTTGGTTGTTACGATAAAAAATGTCAGTTAAATATATCATAAAGGAGACACACACAGTGATATTTGAGAAGTGAAATGAAGTTTATTGGATTTACAGAAAGTGTGCTATAATTGTTTAAACAAAATTAGGCAGGTGCATAAATGTGGGCACTGTTGTCATTTTATTGATTCCAAAACCTTTAGAACTAATTATTGGAACTCAAATTGGCTTGGTAAACTCAGTGACCCCTGACCTACATACACAGGTGAATCCAATTATGAGAAAGAGTATTTAAGGGGGTCAATTGTAAGTTTCCCTCCTCTTTTAATTTTCTCTGAAGAGTAGCAACATGGGTGTCTCAAAATAACTCTCAAATGACCTGAAGACAAAGATTGTTCACCATCATAGTTTAGGGGAAGGATACAGAAAGCTGTCTCAGACATTTCAGCTGTCTGTTTCCACAGTTAGGAACATATTGAGGAAATGGAAGACCACAGGCTCAGTTCAAGTTAAGGCTCGAAGTGGCAGACCAAGAAAAATCTCGGATAGACAGAAGCGACAAATGGTGAGAACAGTCAGAGTCAACCCACAGACCAGCACCAAAGACCTACAACATCATCTTGCTGCAGATGGAGTCACTGTGCATCGTTCAACCATTCGGCGCACTTTACACAAGGAGATGCTGTATGGGGGAGTGATGCAGAGGAAGCCTTTTCTCCGCCCACAGCACAAAAAGTGCCGCTTGAGGTGGGCTAAAGCACATTTGGACAAGCCAGCTTCATTTTGGAATAAGTTGCTGTGGACTGATGAAACTAAAATTGAGTTATTTGGCCATAACAAGGGGCGTTATGCATGGAGGAAAAAGAACACAGCATTCCAAGAAAAACACCTGCTACCTACAGTAAAATATGGTGGTAGTTCCATCATGCTGTGGGGCTGTGTGGCCAGTCCAGGGACTGGGAATCTTGTCAAAGTTGAGGGACGCATGGATTCCACTCAGTATCAGCAGATTCTGGAGACCAATGTCCAGGAATCAGTGACAAAGCTGAAGCTGCGCCGGGGCTGGATCTTTCAACAAGACAACGACCCTAAACACTGCTCAAAATCCACTAAGGGTACTTTCACATTAGCGTTTTTCTTTTCCGGCATAGAGTTCCGTCATAGGGGCTCTATACCGGAAAATAACTGATCAGGCATATCCCCATGCATTCTGAATGGAGAGTAATCCGTTCAGGATGCATCAGGATGTCTTCAGTTCAGTCATTTTGACTGATCAGGCAAAAGAGAAAACCGTAGCATGGTACGGTTTTATCTCCGGCGAAAAAAACGGAAGGCTTGCCTGAATGCCGGATCTGGCATTTTTTTCCCATAGGAATGCATTAGTGCCGGAACCGGCATTTAAAATACCGGAATGCCGGATCAGTCCTTCCGGTCTGCGCATGCGCATGCGCAGACCTTTAATAATTTGAAAAAAATAAATACCTGATCCGTTTTGCCTGATGACACTGAAAAAACGGATCCGGTATTGCAATGCATTTTTCTGACTGATCAGGCATTTTTCAGACTGATCAGGATCCTAATCAGTCTGAAAAATGCCTGTTCAGTTAGAAAAAATTACATGCGTTTGCATACAGTTTGCCTGATCAGGCAGGCAGTTCAGGCAACGGAACTGCCTGCCGGAATCAAACAACGCAAGTGTGAAAGTACCCTAAGGCATTTATGCAGAGGAACAAGTACAACGTTCTGGAATGGCCATCTCAGTCCCCAGACCTGAATATAATTGAAAATCTGTTGTGTGACTTAAAGAGAGCTGTCCATGCTCGGAAGCCATCAAACCTGAATGAACTAAAGATGTTTTGTAAAGAGGAATGGTCCAAAATACCTTCAACCAGAATCCAGACTCTCATTGGAACCTACAGGAAGCGTTTAGAGGCTGTAATTTTCTGAAAAAGGAGGATCTACTAAATATTGATTTCATTTCTTTTTTGTGGTGCCCAAATTTATGCACCTGCCTAATTTTGTTTAAACAATTATAGCACACTTTCTGTAAATCCAATAAACTTCATTTCACTTCTCAAATATCACTGTGTGTGTCTCCTATATGATATATTTAACTGACATTTTTTATCGTAACAACCAACGATTTATACAGGAAAATCATGACGATTATAAGGCTGCATTCACACGTCCGTGGTGTGTTGCGGACCGCAACACACCAGCCCGGCACCCCCATTGAAATGCCTATTCTTGTCCACAAGCTGCGGACAAGAATAGGACATGCTCTATCTTTTTGCGGAGCTGCGGACCCAAAGATCGGGGCCGCGCACTGCAAATGCGGACAGCACACTGTGTGCTGTCTGCATCCATTCCGTCCCCATAGAGAATGAATGGGTCCGCACCCGTTCCGCAAAATTGCGGATTGGATGCGGACCCATTTTGTGGACGTGTGAATGGAGCCTTAACAAGGTTGCCCAAACTTTCGCATCCCACTGTATTTGCCACCATTTGTATGAGTTCTCTGCTTGAAAAAGGCTCGAAACGTTGCACCGCACGGGTGTTTAAAGGAGTAATTTGTTCTTAATCTACTGGAGTGCCGTTCATTTTCTGGATTATTCATTGGGGTAAGAAGTCTATTCCCTTGGAGCGTGCACCCGATATTTTTAATATTTGCCAGTGCCGCCATTTTTCTTTGATATATATATATATATATATATATATATATAATCCCAAAAAACGAACAGCACATCCAGTAGAAAAAACAATGGTTTATTCACCCATGTGGTACAGTGAGGCAACGTTTTGGCCTTATTTATTTTTTGTTTGTTAGCATTAAAGAAGTGGGAGTGGTGTCGGGTATTATTCACATTATTGGGCATTAATGGGGGGCATTAATATGTGCCACTATGAAGATATATACAGGGAAAACTATAAGGACATATATACTGGAGGAACTACAATGATATATATACAGGGGGCACTATGGGGATATATATATATATATATATACAGGGGTTATTATGGAGCCATTTTATGTACTGGGTCACTATTGGGGCCATTATAGATACTGGGGGCACTAAGGGGGGCATTATATGTCCAGGGGGCACTACAGAGGGGCATTATATATATTAAGGGCACTGTGGGTGGCATAACATATACTTGAGAGCACTGCAGGGTTGGGATAAAAAATAAAAAAAAAATATGAAATTCATCTATTTTTAATGGCTGGTTTTAACAGCAGTTAACCCCTTAAGGACACGGCCATATTTTACCTTAACGACCAGGCCATTTTTTGCAAATCTGACCAGTGTGACTTTATGTGTGAATAACGCTTTTACTTATCCAGGCCATTCTGAGATAGTTTTTTTCTCACATATTGTACTTCATGACACTGGTAAAATGGAGTCAAAACAATTCATTTTTATTTATAAAAAAATGCCAAATTTTAAATATTTTTTTTTCAATTTCTCTAATTTTATAATAGATAGTTATACCTCCAAAAATAGTTATTATTTTACATTCCCCATATGTCTACTTCATGTTTGGATCATTTTGGTAATGCCATTTTATTTTTGGGCTTAGAAGTTTAGAAGCAAATCTTGAAATTTTTCAGAAAATTTCTAAAACCCACTTTTTCAGGACCAGTTCAGATCTGAAGTCACTTTATGAGGCTTACATAATAGAAACAGCCCAAAAATGACCACATTTTACAAACTACACCCCTCAAGGTATTAAAAACTGATTTTACAAACTTTGTTAACCCTTTAGGTGTTCCACAAGAATTAATGGAGAATAGAGATAACATTTCAAAATTTCACTTTTTTGGCAGATTTTCCATTTTAATCCATTTTTTCCAGTTACAAAGCAAGGGTTAATAGCCAAACAAAGCTCAATATTTATGGCCCTGATTCTGTAGTTTACAGAAACACCCCATATATGGTCGTAAACTGCTGTATGGGCACACGGCAGGGCGCAGAAGGGAAGGAATGCCATACGGTTTTTGGAAGGCAGATTTTGCTGGACTGTTTTTTTTACACCATGTCCTATTTGAGAAGCCCCCTTGATGCACCCCTAGAGTAGAAACTCCCAAAAAGTGACCCCATTTTGGAAACTACGGGATAGGGTGGCAGTTTTTATGGTACTATTTTAGGGTACATCAGATTTTTGGTTGCTCTTTATTACACTTTTTGTGAGGCAAGGTAACAAGAAATAGCTGTTTTGGCACCGTTGTTTTTTTTTGTTATTTACAACATTCATCTGACAGGTTAGATCATGTGGTATTTTTATAGAGCAGATTATCACGGATACGACAATACCAAATATGACAACTTTTTTTGGTCATTTGTTTCAGTTTTACATACCAAAGCATTTAAAAAAATAAATAAAAAATGATTCTTTAGTGTCTCCACATTCTGAAAGCCATAGTTTTATTTATTTTTTTGGCAACTGTCTTGTGCTGGGGCTCATTTTCTTCGGGATGAGATGACGGTTTGATTGGCAGTATTTTGGGGTGCATATGACTTTTTGATTGCTTGCTATTACACTTTTTGTGATGGCTTTTTTTACACCGTTTTTTTTACGGTATTCACCTGAGGGGTTAGGTCATGTGATATTTTTATAGAGCAGGTTATTACAGATGCGGCGATACCTAATATGTTTACTTTTCTTTTATTTATGTAAGTTTTACACAATGATTTCATTTTTGAAACAAATAAAGTTTTAGTGTCTCCATAGTCTGAGAGCCATAGTTTTTGTAAGTTTTCGGGAGATTATCTTGGGTAGGGTATGATTTTTGTGAGATGAGACGATGGTTTGATTGGCACTATTTTGTGGTGCGTATGACTTTTTGATCGCTTGCTATTACACTTTTTGTTATGTAAGGTGACAAAAAATGGCTTTTTTTACACCGTTTATTTTGTGTTTTTTTTACGGTATTAACCTGAGGGGTTAGGTCATGTGATATTTTTATAGAGCAGGTTCTTACGGACGCGGCGATGCCTAATATGTATACTTTTTTTATTTACTTAAGTTTTACACAATACCAGCATTTTTTAAACTAAAAAAATTATGTTTTAGTGTCTCCATATTCTGAGCCAAAAGTTTTTTATTTTTTGGGTGATTGGTTTAGGTAGGGGCTCATTTTTTGAAGGATGAGGTGATGGTTAGATTGGCACTATTTTGGGGGGTATACGCCTTTTTGATCACTTGGTGTTGCACTTTTTGTGATGTAAGGTGACAAAAATGGCTTTTTTATTACACCGTTTTTATTTAAAAAAAATTATGGTGTTTATCGGACAGGGTGGATCATGTGATATATTTATAGAGCCAGTCATTATGGACGCGGTGATACCTAATATGTGTGTTTTTTTTTCTTTTTTTACTTTATTAATTTTATTACTTTATAAATTTTATTTAAAAAAAAAAAAATTCTACTTTTTTTTCTTTACTTTATTTCTGATGTTTACTTTTGGGGGTCTGATCCTCTCTGCAATGCATTACAATACATCTGTATTGTAATGCATTGCCTGTTAGTCTATTACACAGAGGCTGGATCTCCTCAGCTCCTGTAGAAGGCACTTTCCGATGCCTTGCATTGGGCAGCCTCTGCACGGCATCGGGCTACCTTCTGAGACATCGAGTCCCCGCCAAAGCAGCACGGAGACTCGATGGGCACTCTCAAACACAAACCCCAGGTACAGGTACGCCCTGTGTCCTTAAGTATCGGGACATCAGGGCGTATCTGTACGCCCTGTGTCCGTAAGAGGTTAAAAACTGATGAATGGCTAGAAAATGGATGCACTCACTTATGCAAAATGGTCATGAAAAACTGAGAGTGTACTCGTTTTTAATGGCCGTTATTTTTCGTTTTCGTGTGAATGTAGCCTTGTACTGAGGGCATTATGTGAGTACAGTTCAGTAGATTCAAGGTCGGGCAGGAACACACAGCATTATAAACCATTATAATGTTGTGAGTTTGTGTCGTAGGAGCAGTGTTCAGCCAGAAAAATACTGCTCTCACATGGAATGAAAACGCTTGTGTGAAATTGTCCATTTTGTGAGTGAAAAATAAAATCATGGCAAGCATCATCGTATGTTATACTACAAACAATATTATCCCTTCAAGGCATTGTTTGTATGGGCAATATGGTGTTGCCACATAAACTGCAATTTGATTTGATGATCCCCCTATAAAGAAAAAAGCAAAACAGCTTTACCTGCTGCAGAGTTTGGAATTTTTAACTCTTCCTAAATAAATTGACTTTTTCACGATATTCAAATTTTTCGAGTTTCACCTGTATAGGGTTGGGGATACAGTCTGTGTTATTAGGGAGTCCTTTTGTTCTCACAGTATATTGGTGGCCATAGGGCTGTCACAAGGTATTGGGAGCCCTGCGGCCCATATGCAGATATTGGGATGTTATATTTATGGATTGCATTCTATGGATTACTCGGTAATATGATACTGCAGCTCAGACACCATGTTCAACATGACAGTTCCCTTAAAACAATACAAATCATTTCAGCTTGGTAGAATGTAGACTTACATGAATATTTGAAACCTATTTTTTTTGGGGGGGGGAAATAGTACAGTAACACAATGGTAGAAAGTGCTCTATATGAAGTGAAATGCAATCTAAAGCTTGCATTTACTTTCTATTCGATTCCTACGATCTGTGTATAAAGGAAAATCATTACATTTTAGATGTTTCCCCTCCTGTGAAGGCATTTATGTTATTGTAAAGTTATAAGTATAACATTTGCTACAGGCTATTCTTCCTAGAATTGCTACAAAAGTTAGCAGCCAGGGACACTTTTTCTAATGTCAGCGTAAGTCAAGAAACATAACTTTCTGCTGTGCCATGAAACCTCCTGTAGGCAAGATTGTCTGTGTATGAATGGCTACAAGAGGAAATGTATAATGGGCATTATGAAGAATATAGAGCACATTATGCTTTTCCAAATACAGTTTGGTCGGGGTTAAGTGCCATGCTGTTAGCTCATTATAGTATATCAGACAGTCTATTAATGTAGATTCACTTTGGTGACAGATGTTCATGTGTTTGATACCCAATATGCCTATAAAATACCGTACAAACAGTAATTACATATTGTATTAAATGTGCATTATTATTAATCTATAATGTTCTCCAGTACTATACATTAACAGTAAGTGATGACAGTGAAAAAGAACAAATGTATGATACTTATAAATTATATTTATATAAAAGTGACCGGGGATTATTATATTTACCCAAGATTCCTCTCATGTGTGTACTAGGCTCTAGAGCTAAATAAGCACTTTGATAAGTCCTATTTTTGGGCCTGGAGTTTTATGGAATGATGGGCAGTGCCTTGGGGGCCCGTGCCTATCATAGGTGTACATACCAGTGTATGAAGAACTGAGAAATAATAATGTTAGGCTAAAGGACCTTTGATGTCATCATGTCCTATGATCGCGAGTCCTTTAGCCTCCAAAAGACGACAGAGAAGAAAGAGGAGAACGGGATACTGTATCATATCAGTATCTCAGTATTAGTGTCTTCAATATCTAGATATGAGTAGCAATGCTCTTATGCGATATAGATATATATATAAAGAATATGGGGGACAATTATCAAGACCAACGTTTTAAAGCAGCTCTGTCACCAGATCACGCCTAGTAAACCAGGCACATAGCCCGGTAGCAGTGATCCTGCAGTTTAAAATAAAACCTTCCTCGCTGTCTGCACCACAGTTGTTGATAAAATTGTACTTTTATTCCTTTGCTGGCAGGCAATTTTGAGCATCGGGAGGCGGGATGCTTTAGTACGAGCACTATTCTATGAAATCAACTCACAATGGCAAATCAGACAGGTGAATGCTTACACACCATCTGAATGCCTACAGTTATGTATTTTATAACAGTAACTGTAGATAATGAGAAAAAGGGTTGTAAGCAGCATTGGCATACCTTTAATGGAGGGAGACTTTGTGATTGCTATGGGGCCTGGGGGGAAGAGGGGCCCTGTACTAAACTTCTTCTATTCCTGACATGAAACACCGCTACTGGGGGGGGACCTTAGTGCAAGAAAATTATTATCGTGTTTTTATACATTCCTATACAATGAGCTGCAGGCAGCCTATTTTGTAATATATTATGTGAAGATAAGCAGTAGAGCTGTATGGGATGGAGAGTTATCAATGCATTTATGGAAATTGGTGTAAATACATTGACAAATATGCTGTTCAGAATGGGCACAATGTTTTTGAAGCACCAGTTCCACTTTTTTGACATAGAAGCTGGATAAAGTGAGTGGAGGGTGACTCCTTTTTATTACCATTGTTTTTTTATTAAAATTTATTCCGCTCAATACATAATTTTTTTTAAATGCATCCAAAATCTGGGGATCTTTGTGTTCTGCATTGCCTTGAGAGTGTTTGTCTCACACATAATGGCAAACTGCGTGGGGCAGGGGGAGCCAAATCTTGATATGGGGCCCTATGAGATTTGTGTATGCCTCATGGTAACTAGGCATGTTCAGCTATCTGATTTGCCATTATGTGTTTCATTTTCCTAAAAAAAAAAAAAAAAAAAATTACAATGATTGGAGTGTGCGGGTTCAAATATCTAAGGGTCCTTTTACACAGACTGGTGTAGAGACATAGCAAGTAACCATAGCAACAGCACCGGAGCAAAACTTAGAACGAGCCACCTACAACCAACTTTTGCAGAAAGTTCAGAACATGTAAAGCTTCTGATTATTTTAGTTTCCAGAATGAACAGAGGTAATTCATACAATGCTGTCATAATAGTGGCATTATGCACACAGTGATGTCACAATAATGGGATAACGCACACAATGATGTCACAGTACAGGGAAAGTGCAAACCATGATATAATATCATGGTAATAGTAAAGATATGGCACTCGTATAACTGGAGGACTGCTCAAAACAAATTACTTTATTTAAGTTCAACTATTGATATTCGCAATATTAAAAAGTCACAATATTAAAAGGTCATACAAGATACGTAAATTGTACAGAAATTAAGAAACAAATGGATAAAACATCACAAATGACGGTATGGGTAAAAAATCACTTGAGGTATGGATTTAACTTCACATAAGTCAGCTAGCATATAGGTGCTTAATAAGTATACCACAAGAAGATCCAATTATCGATAATTCACTGAAGCTCTCGATTAAATAGTCACCAAATCTTTGGTTAGTATAATCGTCGATTCTTGGTACTATAATGCACTCATATATTTTTTGATTTTGCACTCATATACTTTTCGATTTAATTGTTAGTTCTTGGTTCGGACAATTGAAAGAGTCAAAATAGTTCTTATATAACAGTTCATATGCTTATCGAAATTTTGAGAAATTCAGGAGTTTTTAGCTCTAGGTGGCGTCCCACCTATTATCGAGCTATTTAATTCCCTTACCTCCAACCTCTGAGTGCGGCTTGTTCGTTTAATCGCCGCTCCTTCAGCGTCCCACGTGCTCTAATCCTCACTAGCTCCGATCGAGCTGGGAATGGAACTGTATTACTCCAGGAAGTTAACGAGCACAGGTTTCTGTATAGGAAGGATCAGTCACTTAGAAGGTTATTAATAAGGAGGGAAAAGTGAAGATGTTTTTGCGTACGCCAAAGTGGTGGTAGTGTGGGGTCCAGGTTCCTCCCAGACGCGTTTCGAAGTCCCCAAAGGTACTGACTTCTTCCTCAGTGGTAACCTGTCTCCCACTAAACCACCTTTTTATATCCTCTTTCCTAATTGGATCCAGATGGTACAGATTCCAGTCTCAGATCAGGATTCGGATCTCATTGCAACAAAGATCCGGCCCGGATTATAATGCTCTAATCCTCACTAGCTCCGATCGAGCTGGGAATGGAACTGTATTACTCCAGGAAGTTAACGAGCACAGGTTTCTGTATAGGAAGGATCAGTCACTTAGAAGGTTATTAATAAGGAGGGAAAAGTGAAGATTTTCTTGCGTACGCCAAAGTGGTGGTAGTGTGGGGTCCAGGTTCCTCCCAGACGCATTTCGAAGTCCCCAAAGGTACTGACTTCTTCCTCAGTGGTAACCTGTCTCCCACTAAACCACCTTTTTATATCCTCTTTCCTAATTGGATCCAGATGGTACAGATTCCAGTCTCAGATCAGGATTCGGATCTCATTGCAACAAAGATCCGGCCCGGATTATAATAGTGCAATAAAATCGATAATAAAATTAAATTAATTAAAATTATAGCACCTCTCCTTGTTCAATAGGTCTCATATATGTGTATTATATCAAAATCTTACTTCTAATGGAAAAAAAGATAGCCCCGACAACAAAGAGAAAGAAAACTAACAAACCTACGATACAAACAATGTTAGATATAAAAGGCTTTTTTAGGTGCTGCACTTGTATCAATTGCCGATCAACATGTTTTCCACGGAAGACACATGAAATAGTATCCCCGGTAAATCAATTTAGACATAAAATAAAATAATATCTTACCTGTAACACTATGAGCGTTATCTATATAATAAGCTGCCCATGTAATAAAATTTATGTGGGAAGGACAAAACGGATGCTAAAGAAAAGGATTGCGGAACACCTCAACAACATCAGAAAAGGACATATGGATAACCCACTCTCAAAACATTTTAAGGAATACCATGACCAACAAACAAAGAATTTGAGCTTTGTAGCGATAGAGAAGGTTGAAATGGACTGGAGAGGAGGGAACCATGTGGAAAAAATGTCCAGAATAGAATCAAGATGGATTTTTGAACTGAACACCCTTATCCCACACGGCCTAAATGCCGAACTCGAAATTTTTGGCTTTTTATAGATTACGAACGCTCTGGGGTGGTTGCCTTCCACTGATGTATGGTCGGATGGTACATTAGTTACGTACGTCCGACCGTACCTTAGTGGAGGGCACCCACTCTTATTCAACCACAATCTCATATTCATCAGATCCGACACAAGTCCCCCTTCTTTTACTATTGATCGTTGATTGTGTATATAAATGTCCCATTGTAATGATTTTAACTTTTTATGGATAATTTTTTATATTCATTTATACATTTTAGTCTATATGTATCTTAATTCTACTGGTATAACTTGTATCAGTGGGAGTTAAGTGAAAATGAGGATATAACTTAACAAAGAATGCAATTAATACTAAACCCTTTATCCAAAAGATTAAGGGTAAACTTTCAGCAGCATCTGTGAAAAAAACGCATCGGTAGACAAAAAAACGCATGAAAACCGCATCACTACCGCACTTGCGTTTTTTCCATTAGAAGTAAGATTTTGATATAATACACATATATGAGACCTATTGAACAAGGAGAGGTGCTATAATTTTAACTAATTTCATTTTATTATCGATTTTATTGCACTATTATAATCCGGGCCGGATCTTTGTTGCTATGAGATCCGAATCCTGATCTGAGACTGGAATCTGTACCATCTGGATCCAATTAGGAAAGAGGATATAAAAAGGTGGTTTAGTGGGAGACAGGTTACCACTGAGGAAGAAGTCAGTACCTTTGGGGACTTTGAAACGCGTCTGGGAGGAACCTGGACCCCACACTACCACCACTTTCCTTCTAAGTGACTGATCCGTCCTATACAGAAACCTGTGCTCGTTAACTTCCTGGAGTAATACAGTTCCATTCCCAGCTCGATCGGAGCTAGTGAGGATTAGAGCACGTGGGACGCTGAAGGAGCGGCGATTAAAGTCCTCCAGTTATACGAGTGCCATATCTTTACTATTACCATTATAAAATAACCTTCTGGTGTTTTGAAGTTAACACATAGATATTGAGCACCATCCTTTCCTACTGATTGGTAGAGCCACTCCATCCTGTGAATATGATATAATATCAGACAACAAATACAAAAAGGTCACCATGTACTGTGTGACACAGGAGATAATGCAGTGATGTAACAGCAGGAATGCAAACAGTAACGTCCACTTCCATCATCCATAGTTATCACTTACTATACCTTAAGTCTGAGTAGTGATGGTTCACCTTTGGCCTTCCTTCCATCATCCATAGTCATTGGACTGACATGCTTAGTAGCTTTCTTGCTCCCTTCCCCTAATCCTGAGCATTGTCATAGTGATCTCATAGAGAAATATTCATTCATTGATCCCTACTTAGAAATATATAGCTATATCTCTCTCTAGACAGTGTAGAAACAAATTGTGTTTGTGTGCGATTTTCTATGCTGGGGAGGATGGCAATAATTGACTTCATCTTGGGAGATGCAGCTGCTTGATGAGCTACCGCTGTCACGGCGGACAGGATCTCAGATACACAGACAACCAAATACACAAGTGTCTAGGCTAGATGCAGGGGAAAGGTCACCTCCTAGCACATCCCTGACTTCTCTCCCTATGCTGCTAAGCCCACATTCAGACCTTGATGGTAGGAATTATGTGTCCTCGTGCCTGGACTGCAAACACCCTAGAATCCCTGAGATGGTGAAAGGGGAGAAGGGGCAGAAGACACACAAATAGCCTAGACCGCAAACAACACAAACAGAAACCAAACTTATTTGAGCTGGAACAGACAATCCTTCCTTCCTTGAATCCAAGGCCAGACTGAATTCTATAACCCACACGGCCCTCTGGGATTGAAGAAAATTTAAGCCAATGACCCCACCCAGAGCACCTGAAGGAAGGCGGATCCAGCATGATTCCAAAACAAACAAAAGGTTAGACACGTGCTGCCAATCTGACAGACCTCCGCACACCGTCCGAGCAGGGCATGACAGTACCCCCCCCTTCTACGGGTGACCTCCGGGCACCCCGGACCAACCTTATCCGGATGGGCTCTGTGAAAAGCCATAAACCAGTCGGCTGGCATTGACCTCCAGTGCCGGAACCCACATCCTCTCCTCGGGGCCGTATCCCCTCCAGTGTACCAGGTACTGAAGGGAACCCCGAAGAACTCTAGAGTCAAGAATCCTGGAGATCTCGAACTCTAAATTCCCATTGACCAGAACAGGAGGAGGGGGCAATGGCAATGGTTCCACTGGTCTCACATATTTTTTCAATAAAGATCTATGGAACACATCATGGATCCTCCAAGTCTGCGGAAGATCCAGTCGAAACGCTACTGGATTGATCAGCGCAGATATTTTGTACGGGCCGATAAATTTTGGACCCAGTTTCCAAGATGGCACTCTCAATTTAATATTTTTAGTGGACAACCACACCAGATTACCCACACACAGGTCCGGACCAGTCACACGTCTCCTGTCAGCCATTCGCTTATATCTCTCACCCATCGTCTCCAAATTCACTTGTATCCTCCGCCAGATAGAGGATAAGGTAGAAGAAAACCTTTCCTCCTCTGGCATCCCAGAGGAACTAGTCCCAGAAAAGGTACCAAACTGAGGATGATAACCATATGCGCCAAAAAATGGCTACTTACCCGTGGATTCCTGTCTACGGTTATTCAAAGCAAACTCCGCTAAGGGCAGGAATGAGGACCAGTCCTCCTGATTCTCCGCCACAAAGCACCTCAAGTAGGTCTCCAGGTTCTGATTAGTGCGCTCCGTCTGTCCATTCGACTGCGGATGGAAAGCCGAAGAGAACGAAAGTTGAATGCCAAGCCGAGAGCAGAACGCCCTCCAGAACCTGGAGACAAACTGCGTGCCCCTATCAGAAACCACATCTGAAGGAATATCATGCAATCTCACGATATTGTCAACAAAAATTTGCGCAAGAGTCTTGGCATTAGGCAGACTAGTTAACAATATAAAATGAGTCATCTTGCTAAAACGATCAACTACCACCAAAATTACTGTTTTCCCCGAGGAACTCGGCAGATCCGTAACCTCTAGGGATAATCCCTGCATGCGGTCAACCAGTGCATCAATTGACGCCATCACAAAACCGCTGAGTAATGGCAGTCACAGTATGGCGGGTTATAATGTCACGGCGGACAGGATCTCAGATACACAGACAACCAAATACACAAGTGTCTAGGCTAGATGCAGGGGAAAGGTCACCTCCTAGCACATCCCTGACTTCTCTCCCTATGCTGCTAAGCCCACATTCAGACTTGATGGTAGGAATTATGTGTCCTCGTGCCTGGACTGCAAACACCCTAGAATCCCTGAGATGGTGAAAGGGGAGAAGGGGCAGAAGACATACAAATAGCCTAGACCGCAAACAACACAAACAGAAACCAAACTTATCTGAGCTGGAACAGACAATCCTTCCTTCCTTGAATCCAAGGCCAGACTGAATTCTATAACCCACACGGCCCTCTGGGATTGAAGGCAATTTAAGCCAATGACCCCACCCAGAGCACTTGAAGGAAGGCGGATCCAGCATGATTCCAAAACAAACAAAAGGTTAGACACGTGCTGCCAATCTGACAGACCTCTGCACACTGTCCGAGCAGGGCATGACAACTGCCCACTCACAGAAAGGCAAGCAAGTCCTCCAGATATGAGTAACGATCAGTTTTAAATTCTTGGGATAGCCCCTTTAAATAAGCAAGTTATGGGGTTGGAACATGTACTCATGTACTGTATACACACATGGACACAATTGTTGGTACCCTCCCTTTAAAGAAAGGAAAACCCACAATGGTCACTGAAATAACTGGAAACTGACAGAAGTAATTCTGAAAAACATTTACTGAAAACCAACTAATGAAAATCAGACATTGCTTTTGAATTGCGGTTCAACAGAATAATTTATAAAACAAACTACTGAAATTAGCCTTGCCAAAAATCATGGTACCCTTAACATTTTATTGCACAACATTTTGAGGCAATCACTGCAATCAGTGTCTGTAACTCTCAACGAGACTTCTGCACCTATATTGGCCCACTCCTCATGAGCAAACTGCTCCAGAAGTCTCAGGTTTGAAGGGTGCCTTCTCAAGATTGCATGTTTCAGCTCCTTTCACAAATGTTCAATAAGATTTAGTTCAGGGCTTATAAAAAAGCCACTTCAGAATAGTCCAATGCTTTGCTTGTAGCCATTCTTGTATGTTTTTAGTCGTGTGTTTTGGATCATCATCCTGTTGAAGGACCCATGACCTATAACTGAGACCAAGCTTTCTGAAACTGGACAGCACATTTTGCTCCAGCATGCCCTGATAGTTTTGAGATTTAAATGTACCCTGCACAGATTCAAGACACACTGTGCCATATGGAGAAAAGCAGCTCCAAAACATAACCGAACCTCCACCATGTTTCACAGTAGGTACAATGTTTGTTTCTTTGTATGCTTCATTTTTGCATCTGTGTCAATATGGATTTAGGCAAATTTCAGTCTTGCTTTTTTATGATTTGCTTTTAACAGTGGTTTCTTTCTAGGTCATCTTCCATTAAGCCCACTTTGGCTAAGACAGTGATAGATGGCGCAATCTTACACTGATATAACTTGACCTTGGAGTTCACCTCTAATCTCTTTGGAAGTTGTTCTGGGCTCCTTGGTTACCATTTGTATTATCAGTCTTTTCTATTTGTCATCAGTTTTCCTCTTGCGGCCACGTCCAGGGAGGTTGGCTACAGTCCTGTAAACCTTAAACTTCTGAATAATATATGCAACTGTAGTAACAGGAATATCAAGCTGTTGTCTATAATTTTCTTTCTAATCTCCTTTGACATCATTCTCTTTAGCTTTCTTTGGTGCATGTTCACTGTTGTACACACCACTATACCAAAAAGCGCTGTGACTACTTTTTCACTCTTTATTCAGGCAGAATGACTGAATTTGAAGACATCCCTATGATTAAATTTTTTCTAGGGGTAAAATCATTTTCAGGTAGGTCTCATTATTTATTTTTTTATTATTATTCTGTTGAACCACAATTCAAAAGCAATGTCTGATTTTCTTTAGCTGATTTTTAGTACATTTTTATTTATTATTAGTTTTGTCAGTTTCAATTTATTTCAATAACGATTGTGGGTTTTTCTTTCTTTAACAGAAGGGTATTGACAATTTTGTCCACTTGTTTATGCTTTCAGATTTGTTTTAAAATTACATTTAAAAAGAACCTGTCGTCATGAAATGTAGTACAATTTTCAGGCAGTGGGTTATAGAGCAACGGAAGTTGAGCAGATTGCCATATAGTTTTGTGGAAAAGTTTCATTAAAACTTGTAATTTATACATCTAAATTTCTCCTTTTTCTATGCTCAAGATGGTCCATTTGGCTATTATCAGTGATTGATAGCATTCTGTGACTCTTTCTGTGACTCTAGAAATATATGAGATCTGCACACCCTAGATGGTGGGTGCTCGTAGAGGACAGACGTCAGTAGATTCACATGAGAAATCCACGGCACACCAAATGCATTTCATCAATTAATCGTTTTTAATTCATAGTAGTTTTTACATCAATTTTTTGTTCCATCCAGAGCAATTATTTGAGCAATATAGTTAGTTAAGCAGTACAACCCCAACGTTTCGGTCAGTATCGACCTTTATCAAGGGATCTGTGACTTTGAATATGCAGGGTCTGAGTAGGGCACTATTGTATTTTCTTTATTATTTGTGTTTGCCGAGTATGTAGCATTGTGTTTGTTTTTGTTTTTACACATTTTTATGGACAAAATTATGTGGATAAATTTACTTAAATGTACTTTTACCCCTTCACCTATTGTGACGTACCCATACGTCACAGTGGCTGAGGGCTTCTATGGAGCGGGCTGCTGTGGTGAGCCCACTCCATACACGGCACATGCTGGCTGTATGATACATCAGGCACTGAGCCACAATGACAGGGAACAGCGATCACACCGAACCCCATCATTTAACCGCTCAGATGCCACATTCAACAGCGATCGCAGCATCTGTGAGGTTAGGCAGAGCGATGCGGCTCCCTCTGCCTTCCGGTCTGAGCCCCCGCAGTGAAATCGCTGGACTGCGACTGGTTACCATGACAGCCTGGGAGCTGCTGAAACCAGGCACACCTCAGCAGGGAATGCTTTGGAATCACATTCACCCTAATAGGTCTCTATTAGGGTGAATGGGACAAAGAATCAAAAGATTCCAGGTTCTAGCTCACTGAGGGGCCTAAAAGTTTTTGTAAAAAAGGTTTAATAAAAACGGGGAAAAAAAACTAAATTAATAGTTTAATTCACCCCTTTCCCAATTTTACATATAAAAATATATAAACAATAAAAAATAGACATAAGAGATTGCCACAACCAAAAATGTCTCAACTATTTAAATATAAAAATATTTTTCCTGCTTAGTGTACACCGTAAAGAAAAAAAATGTGATTTGCCATTTTTTGGTCACCCCCAAACAAATTGAATGAAAGTGAATAACAAAATGTTATAAAAAATGTACTAATAAAAATGAAAGTTTGTCTTGCAAAAAACAAGCCCTCATACAGCTCTGTGGATGAAAGTATAAAAAAGTCATGCTTATTAGAAAATCGCAATACAAAGACAATTTCGATTTTTTTTCAAAGGTTTTTTAAATGTAATAAAACAAAGAAAAAAACTTTACACATTTAGTATTGCTGCAATTATATTGAGCTGTAGAATAAGGATGTCATGTCATTTTTAGTGTGCAATGAACACCATAATATTAATTCCCCAAAACCTTGTTGGAATTGTGGATTAAAAAAAAAAAAAAGTAAGCTCACATATGGCTATGTGAATGAAAAAAGTAAAAAGTAATGGCTACTGGAACATGGGGAGGAATAAAATGAAAATGCAAAAATGAAAATGGTACTAAGGGGTTAAAGAAGTACTCAGTTATGTTGGTAAAATCTTAGTGTCTCCTTTCTGTCTAAAGAATTCCTGCATTTAATCACGCAACATAAGTTCTTGGTATATCTGTTGTAGGCAAGGACTCACCATCTCCCATCATGTCTCACTTTGTTGACTACTGTATGTCTTTCAATGCATTGTGATTCCTGATTTGTTCTGGCTCTAGACTCATTCTCTGTACTTTAGAGTTTTTCTGGCTCTGATTTCTTGCTTGCTAGCTCTATATCAGTGATGCCCAACCTACGGGTGTAGTGGAGGGATGGAGAACCGCGCTCTGAGGGTTTTCTGGTGCCAACAAGGGCTGAAATAGCCACGTTACATATAGTAGAGATTAAGGCACTCAGACCATTCAGTTTTGCATTTAAGAAAGGATTTTTTTATTCAGACATCAGTTTCCCAATTTTCACATCAAAATGAAAGAAAAATTTAAGAAAAATGACCGGACGTTTCGGTCTCAATGCGCACATCCAACACCCTGCCAGCCATCACACATGCTCTACAGATAAAATCTGACCGCTGAGGAAGGTCTAATGACACTGAAACGTCCGGTCATTTTTCTTTAATTTTTTCTTTAATTTTGATGTGAAAATTGGGCAACTGGATTATGAAACTAATGTCAGAATAAAAAAATCCTTTCTTAAATACAAAACTGAATGGTCTGAGTGCCTCAATCTCAACCTACTGCTGTGTCATGCGGCCCGTGCGACTCCCTGGAAAAAGTCATCAGTGCAGTGAGCGCTGTGGACATCATAGGCAGCGCAGCAATGCTGGCTGGGCCTGAAATAACCAAATACAAAGCTCCTTACAGCAAGGAGCTTTGTTATTGGTTGGTATGAGGGCACCAGAGCAATACAAGTCAGGTCAGGCAGGGGAAGCCGGCGGGAGCTGGAAGGAGGAGGGGCCGGCTCCCGTGGTGGCTGTAGTAAGGAGAGCGGAGCACGCTGCCCAAGGACCTTGGGCAACATGACATGGCCGCTGGAGAGGTAAGGAGCGTGGACTCATGTGACTGGTCCCCGGTGACCTCCCCTCTCCTACTATCACCCCACTAGTGACCCTGCTCCCCCCTCCTCCTGTCACCCTACTAGTGACCATGCTTTCCCCTCCTCCTGTCACCCCACTAGTGACCCTGCTTCCCCCTCCTTCTGTCACACCACTAGTGACCCTGCTCCCCCTCCTCCTGTCACCCCACTAGTGACCCTGCTTCCCCCTCCTCCTGTCACCTCACTAGTGACCCTGATCCCCCCTCCTCCTGTCACCCCACTAGTGACCCTGATCCCCTCTCCTCCTGTCACCCCACTAGTGACCCTGCTTCCCCCTCCTCCTGTCACCCCACTAGTAACCCTGCTTTTCTCTCCTCCTGTCACCTCACTAGTGACCCTGCTTCCCCCTCCTCCTGTCACCCCACTAGTGACCCTGCTCCCCTTCCTACTGTCACCTCACTAGTGACCCTGCTTCCCCCTCCTCCTGTCACCCCACTAGTGATCCTGCTCCCCCTTCCTCCTGTCACCTCACTAGTGACCCTGCTTCCCCTCCTCCTGTCACCCCACTAGTGATCCTGCTCCCCCTTCCTCCTGTCACCTCAATAGTGACCCTGCTTCCCTCTCCTCCTGTCACCCTACTAGTGACTCTGCTTCCCTCTTCTCCTGTCACCCCACTAGTGACCCTGCTCCCCCTCCTCCTGTCACCACACTAGTGACCCTGCTTCCCCTCCTCCTGTCACCCCACTAGTGATCCTGCTCCCCTCCTCCTTTCACCTCACTAGTGACCCTGCTTCCCCCTTCCTCCTGTCACCCCACTAGTGACCCTGCTTCCCCTCCTCCTGTCACCCCACTAGTGATCCTGCTCCCCTCCTCCTTTCACCTCACTAGTGACCCTGCTTCCCCCTTCCTCCTCTCACCCCACTAGTGACCCTGCTTCCCCTCCTCCTGTCACCCCACTAGTGACCCTGCTTCCCCTCCTCCTGTCACCCCACTAGTGATCCTGCTCCCCCTTCCTCCTGTCACCTCACTAGTGACCCTGCTTCCCTCTCCTCCTGTCACCCTACTAGTGACCCTGCTTTCCTCTCCTCCTGTCACCCCACTAGTGACCCTGCTCCCCCTCCTCCTGTCACCCCACTAGTGATCCTGCTCCCCTCCTCCTTTCACCTCACTAGTGACCCTGATCCCCTCTTCTCCTGTCACCCCACTAGTGATCCTGCTCCCCTCCTCCTTTCACCTCACTAGTGACCCTGCTCCCCCCTCCTCCTGTCACCCCACTAGTGACCCTGCTTCCCCCCTCCTCCTGTCACCTCACTAGTGACCCTGCTCCCCCCTTCTCCTGTCACCCCACTAGTGACCCTGCTTCCCCCTCCTCCTGTCTATACAAACTAAGAAGACAGGTTGGCATTTGCAGGAGGTGCTCAAACCCACATGTAATTGTGCATATATATAGGGGAGCAAATCCTGCACTTGTGGCCCGTTGCTAATGGCAATCCCCAGCAAAATGCATACAGTGGAGGATGCCCGCGGCGAACCACAAGTACCACAATAGACATCCTACACAAGGTAACAAGTGCGGATGTCATAATTAATATAACAATATAACAAAACAATAACAAATACAGGTGCACTCTGCACTAAACTATACCCTCAAACTGATTTTAAAATTGAGAGATTAGTCAACATGTCCTACGGTGTAGAACATGTCTAAGCCCGGACACCACGCCAAGGTTTCTCAAGTAGCCCGGGACCTAACACTCTCCTACCTGAGCCGTATGGGCGATACCACGAGCCAGTGGGCAAATTACAGGAGCATAAGGCCGACTCACAAACAGCTCACCAGTTACCTCCAACATGTAGCCAATGCTTGCAATGGGAGGAGGGAGGAGTCTGCGAGTCCCACTCAAGACTGGCTGATATGTCCCAGGCCTCACAGGTGCACCTAAATGTGGCCTGTAGATGGAAAACATCTACATGTTGGAGGTAACTGGTGAGCTGTTTGTGAGTCGGCCTTATGCTCCTGTAATTTGCCCACTGGCTCCTGGTATCGCCCATACGGCTCAGGTAGGAGAGTGTTAGGTCCTGGGCTACTTGAGAAATCTTGGCGTGGTGTCCGGGCTTAGACATGTTCTACACCGTAGGACATGTTGACTAATCTCTCAATTTTAAAATCAGTTTGAGGGTTTAGTTTAGTGCAGAGTGCACCTGTATTTGTTATTGTTTTGTTATATTGTTATATTAATTATGACATCCGCACTTGTTACCTTGTGTAGGATGTCTATTGTGGTACTTGTGGTTCGCCGCGGGCATCCTCCACTGTATGCATTTTACTGGGGATTGCCATTAGCAACGGGCCACAAGTGCAGGATTTGCTCCCCTATATATATGCACAACTGCATGTGGGTTTGAGCACCTCCTGCTAATGCCAACCTGTCTTCTTAGTTTGTATATATAGATTTCTGGAGGTGTATAAACTCCAATTTAAATGTGCCTGTTTTCCATCTACAGGCCACATTTAGGTGCACCTGTGAGGCCTGGGACATATCAGCCAGTCTTGAGTGGGACTCGCAGACTCCTCCCTCCTCCCATTGCAAGCATTGGCTACATGTTGGAGGTAACTGGTGAGCTGTTTGTGAGTCGGCCTTATGCTCCTATAATTTGCCCACTGGCTCCTGGTATCGCCCATACGGCTCAGGTAGGAGAGTGTTAGGTCCCGGGCTACTTGAGAAACCTTGGCGTGATGTCCGGGCTTAGACATGTTCTACACCGTAGGACATGTTGACTAATCTCTCAATTTTAAAATCAGTTTGAGGGTTTAGTTTAGTGCAGAGTGCACCTGTATTTGTTATTGTTTTGTTATACCCCTCCTCCTGTCACCTAACTAGTGACCCTGCTTCCCCCTCCTCCTGTCACCCCACTAGTGACCCTGCTCCCCCTTCCTCCTGTCACCTCACTAGTAACCCTGCTTCCCCTCCTCCTGTCACCCCACTAGTGATCCTGCCCCCCCTTCCTCCTGTCACCTCACTAGTGACCCTGCTTCCCTCTCCTCCTGTCACCCTACTAGTGACCCTGCTTCCCTCTTCTCCTGTCACCCCACTAGTGACCCTGCTCCCCCTCCTCCTGTCACCACACTAGTGACCCTGCTTCCCCTCCTTGTGTCACCTCACTAGTGATCCTGCTCCCCTCCTCGTTTCACCTCACTAGTGACCCTGCTTCCCCCTTCCTCCTGTCACCCCACTAGTGACCCTGCTTCCCCTCCTCCTGTCACCCCACTAGTGATCCTGCTCCCCTCCTCCTTTCACCTCACTAGTGACCCTGCTTCCCCCTTCCACCTGTCACCCCACTAGTGACCCTGCTTCCCCTCTGCCTGTCACCCCACTAGTGACCCTGCTTCCCCTCCCCCTGTCACCCCACTAGTGATCCTGCTCCCCCTTCCTCCTGTCACCTCACTAGTGACCCTGCTTCCCTCTCCTCCTGTCACCCCACTAGTGACCCTGCTCCCCCTCCTCCTGTCACACCACTAGTGATCCTGCTCCCCTCCTCCTTTCACCTCACTAGTGACCCTGCTTCCCTCTTCTCCTGTCACCCCACTAGTGACCCTGCTCCCCCTCTGCCTGTCACCCCACTAGTGACCCTGCTTCCCCTGCTCCTGTCACCCCACTAGTGATCCTGCTCCCCTCCTCCTTTCACCTCACTAGTGACCCTGCTCCCCCCTCCTCCTGTCACACCACTAGTGACCCTGCTTCCCCCCTCCTCCTGTCACACCACTAGTGACTTTGCTTCCCCCTTCCTCCTGTCACCCCACTAGTGACCCTTCTCCCCCCTCATCCTGTCACCTCACTAGTGAACCTGCTCCCCCCTCCTCCTGTCACCCACTAGTGACCCTGCTCCCCCTTTCTCCTGTCACCCCACTAGTGACCTTGCTCCCCCTTTCTCCTGTCACCCCACTAGTGACCCTGCTCCCCCTTTCTCCTGTCACCCCACTAGTGACCCTGCTTCCCTCTCCTCCTGTCACCCTACTAGTGACCCTGCTTACCTCTTCTCCTGTCACCCCACTAGTGACCCTGCTCCCCCTCCTCCTGTCACCACACTAGTGACCCTGCTTCCCCTCCTCCTGTCACCCCACTAGTGATCCTGCTCCCCTCCTCCTTTCACCTCACTAGTGACCCTGCTTCCCCCTTCCTCCTGTCACCCCACTAGTGACCCTGCTTCCCCTCCTCCTGTCACCCCACTAGTGATCCTGCTCCCCTCCTCCTTTCACCTCACTAGTGACCCTGCTTCTTACTTCCTCCTGTCACCCCACTAGTGACCCTGCTTCCCCTCTGCCTGTCACCCCACTAGTGACCTTGCTTCCCCTCCTCCTGTCACCCCACTAGTGATCCTGCTCCCCCTTCCTCCTGTCACCTCACTAGTGACCCTGCTTCCCTCTCCTCCTGTCACCCTACTAGTGACCCTGCTTCCCTCTTCTCCTGTCACCCCACTAGTGACCCTGCTCCCCCTCCTCCTGTCACCACACTAGTGACCCTGCTTCCCCTCCTTGTGTCACCTCACTAGTGATCCTGCTCCCCTCCTCGTTTCACCTCACTAGTGACCCTGCTTCCCCCTTCCTCCTGTCACCCCACTAGTGACCCTGCTTCCCCTCCTCCTGTCACCCCACTAGTGATCCTGCTCCCCTCCTCCTTTCACCTCACTAGTGACCCTGCTTCCCCCTTCCTCCTGTCACCCCACTAGTGACCCTGCTTCCCCTCTGCCTGTCACCCCACTAGTGACCCTGCTTCCCCTCCCCCTGTCACCCCACTAGTGATCCTGCTCCCCCTTCCTCCTGTCACCTCACTAGTGACCCTGCTTCCCTCTCCTCCTGTCACCCCACTAGTGACCCTGCTCCCCCTCCTCCTGTCACACCACTAGTGATCCTGCTCCCCTCCTCCTTTCACCTCACTAGTGACCCTGCTTCCCTCTTCTCCTGTCACCCCACTAGTGACCCTGCTCCCCCTCTGCCTGTCACCCCACTAGTGACCCTGCTTCCCCTGCTCCTGTCACCCCACTAGTGATCCTGCTCCCCTCCTCCTTTCTCCTCACTAGTGACCCTGCTCCCCCCTCCTCCTGTCACACCACTAGTGATCCTGCTTCCCCCCTCCTCCTGTCACACCACTAGTGACTTTGCTTCCCCCTTCCTCCTGTCACCCCACTAGTGACCCTTCTCCCCCCTCATCCTGTCACCTCACTAGTGACCCTGCTCCCCCCTCCTCCTGTCACCCACTAGTGACCCTGCTCCCCCTTTCTCCTGTCACCCCACTAGTGACCTTGCTCCCCCTTTCTCCTGTCACCCCACTAGTGACCCTGCTCCCCCTTTCTCCTGTCACCCCACTAGTGACCCTGCTTCCCTCTCCTCCTGTCACCCTACTAGTGACCCTGCTTACCTCTTCTCCTGTCACCCCACTAGTGACCCTGCTCCCCCTCCTCCTGTCACCACACTAGTGACCCTGCTTCCCCTCCTCCTGTCACCCCACTAGTGATCCTGCTCCCCTCCTCCTTTCACCTCACTAGTGACCCTGCTTCCCCCTTCCTCCTGTCACCCCACTAGTGACCCTGCTTCCCCTCCTCCTGTCACCCCACTAGTGATCCTGCTCCCCTCCTCCTTTCACCTCACTAGTGACCCTGCTTCTTACTTCCTCCTGTCACCCCACTAGTGACCCTGCTTCCCCTCTGCCTGTCACCCCACTAGTGACCCTGCTTCCCCTCCTCCTGTCACCCCACTAGTGATCCTGCTCCCCCTTCCTCCTGTCACCTCACTAGTGACCCTGCTTCCCTCTCCTCCTGTCACCCTACTAGTGACCCTGCTTCCCTCTTCTCCTGTCACCCCACTAGTGACCCTGCTCCCCCTCCTCCTGTCACCACACTAGTGACCCTGCTTCCCCTCCTTGTGTCACCTCACTAGTGATCCTGCTCCCCTCCTCGTTTCACCTCACTAGTGACCCTGCTTCCCCCTTCCTCCTGTCACCCCACTAGTGACCCTGCTTCCCCTCCTCCTGTCACCCCACTAGTGATCCTGCTCCCCTCCTCCTTTCACCTCACTAGTGACCCTGCTTCCCCCTTCCTCCTGTCACCCCACTAGTGACCCTGCTTCCCCTCTGCCTGTCACCCCACTAGTGACCCTGCTTCCCCTCCCCCTGTCACCCCACTAGTGATCCTGCTCCCCCTTCCTCCTGTCACCTCACTAGTGACCCTGCTTCCCTCTCCTCCTGTCACCCCACTAGTGACCCTGCTCCCCCTCCTCCTGTCACACCACTAGTGATCCTGCTCCCCTCCTCCTTTCACCTCACTAGTGACCCTGCTTCCCTCTTCTCCTGTCACCCCACTAGTGACCCTGCTCCCCCTCTGCCTGTCACCCCACTAGTGACCCTGCTTCCCCTGCTCCTGTCACCCCACTAGTGATCCTGCTCCCCTCCTCCTTTCACCTCACTAGTGACCCTGCTCCCCCCTCCTCCTGTCACACCACTAGTGACCCTGCTTCCCCCCTCCTCCTGTCACACCACTAGTGACTTTGCTTCCCCCTTCCTCCTGTCACCCCACTAGTGACCCTTCTCCCCCCTCATCCTGTCACCTCACTAGTGACCCTGCTCCCCCCTCCTCCTGTCACCCACTAGTGACCCTGCTCCCCCTTTCTCCTGTCACCCCACTAGTGACCTTGCTCCCCCTTTCTCCTGTCACCCCACTAGTGACCCTGCTCCCCCTTTCTCCTGTCACCCCACTAGTGACCCTGCTTCCCTCTCCTCCTGTCACCCTACTAGTGACCCTGCTTACCTCTTCTCCTGTCACCCCACTAGTGACCCTGCTCCCCCTCCCCCTGTCACCACACTAGTGACCCTGCTTCCCCTCCTCCTGTCACCCCACTAGTGATCCTGCTCCCCTCCTCCTTTCACCTCACTAGTGACCCTGCTTCCCCCTTCCTCCTGTCACCCCACTAGTGACCCTGCTTCCCCTCCTCCTGTCACCCCACTAGTGATCCTGCTCCCCTCCTCCTTTCACCTCACTAGTGACCCTGCTTCTTCCTTCCTCCTGTCACCCCACTAGTGACCCTGCTTCCCCTCTGCCTGTCACCCCACTAGTGACCCTGCTTCCCCTCCTCCTGTCACCCCACTATTGATCCTGCTCCCCCTTCCTCCTGTCACCTCACTAGTGACCCTGCTTCCCTCTCCTCCTGTCACCCTACTAGTGACCCTGCTTCCCTCTTCTCCTGTCACCCCACTAGTGACCCTGCTCCCCCTCCTCCTGTCACCACACTAGTGACCCTGCTTCCCCTCCTTGTGTCACCTCACTAGTGATCCTGCTCCCCTCCTCGTTTCACCTCACTAGTGACCCTGCTTCCCCCTTCCTCCTGTCACCCCACTAGTGACCCTGCTTCCCCTCCTCCTGTCACCCCACTAGTGATCCTGCTCCCCTCCTCCTTTCACCTCACTAGTGACCCTGCTTCCCCCTTCCTCCTGTCACCCCACTAGTGACCCTGCTTCCCCTCTGCCTGTCACCCCACTAGTGACCCTGCTTCCCCTCCCCCTGTCACCCCACTAGTGATCCTGCTCCCCCTTCCTCCTGTCACCTCACTAGTGACCCTGCTTCCCTCTCCTCCTGTCACCCCACTAGTGACCCTGCTCCCCCTCCTCCTGTCACACCACTAGTGATCCTGCTCCCCTCCTCCTTTCACCTCACTAGTGACCCTGCTTCCCTCTTCTCCTGTCACACCACTAGTGACCCTGCTTCCCCCCTCCTCCTGTCACCCCACTAGTGACCCTTCTCCCCCCTCATCCTGTCACCTCACTAGTGACCCTGCTCCCCCCTCCTCCTGTCACCCACTAGTGACCCTGCTCCCCCTTTCTCCTGTCACCCCACTAGTGACCTTGCTCCCCCTTTCTCCTGTCACCCCACTAGTGACCCTTCTCCCCCCTCATCCTGTCACCTCACTAGTGACCCTGCTCCCCCCTCCTCCTGTCACCCACTAGTGACCCTGCTCCCCCTTTCTCCTGTCACCCCACTAGTGACCTTGCTCCCCCTTTCTCCTGTCACCCCACTAGTGACCCTGCTCCCCCTTCCTCCTGTCACCTCACTAGTGACCCTGCTTCCCCTCCTCCTGTCACCCCACTAGTGATCCTGCTCCCCTCCTCCTTTCACCTCACTAGTGACCCTGCTTCCCCTCCTCCTGTCACCCCACTAGTGATCCTGCTCCCCTCCTCCTTTCACCTCACTAGTGACCCTGCTTCCCCCTTCCTCCTGTCACCCCACTAGTGACCCTGCTTCCCCTCTGCCTGTCACCCCACTAGTGACCCTGCTTCCCCTCCCCCTGTCACCCCACTAGTGATCCTGCTCCCCCTTCCTCCTGTCACCTCACTAGTGACCCTGCTTCCCTCTCCTCCTGTCACCCCACTAGTGACCCTGCTCCCCCTCCTCCTGTCACACCACTAGTGATCCTGCTCCCCTCCTCCTTTCACCTCACTAGTGACCCTGCTTCCCTCTTCTCCTGTCACACCACTAGTGACCCTGCTTCCCCCCTCCTCCTGTCACCCCACTAGTGACCCTTCTCCCCCCTCATCCTGTCACCTCACTAGTGACCCTGCTCCCCCCTCCTCCTGTCACCCACTAGTGACCCTGCTCCCCCTTTCTCCTGTCACCCCACTAGTGACCTTGCTCCCCCTTTCTCCTGTCACCCCACTAGTGACCCTGCTCCCCCTTCCTCCTGTCACCTCACTAGTGACCCTGCTTCCCTCTCCTCCTGTCACCCTATTAGTGACCCTGCTTACCTCTTCTCCTGTCACCCCACTGGTGACCCTGCTCCCCCTCCTCCTGTCACCACACTAGTGACCCTGCTTCCCCTCCTCCTGTCACCCCACTAGTGATCCTGCTCCCCTCCTCCTTTCACCTCACTAGTGACCCTGCTTCCCCCTTCCTCCTGTCACCCCACTAGTGACCCTGCTTCCCCTCCTCCTGTCACCCCACTAGTGATCCTGCTCCCCTCCTCCTTTCACCTCACTAGTGACCCTGCTTCCCCCTTCCTCCTGTCACCCCACTAGTGACCCTGCTTCCCCTCTGCCTGTCACCCCACTAGTGACCCTGCTTCCCCTCCTCCTGTCACCCCACTAGTGATCCTGCTCCCCCTTCCTCCTGTCACCTCACTAGTGACCCTTCTTCCCTCTCCTCCTGTCACCCTACTAGTGACCCTGCTTCCCTCTCCTCCTGTCACCCCACTAGTGACCCTGCCCCCCCTCCTCCTGTCACCCCACTAGTGATCCTGCTCCCCTCCTCCTTTCACCTCACTAGTGACCCTGCTTCCCTCTTCTCCTGTCACCCCACTAGTGACCCTGCTCCCCCTCTGCCTGTCACCCCACTAGTGACCCTGCTTCCCCTCCTCCTGTCACCCCACTAGTGATCCTGCTCCCCTCCTCCTTTCACCTCACTAGTGACCCTGCTCCCCCCTCCTCCTGTCACACCACTAGTGACCCTGCTTCCCCCTCCTCCTGTCACCTCACTAGTGACCCTGCTCCCCCTCCTCCTGTCACACCACTAGTGACTTTGCTTCCCCCTTCCTCCTGTCACCCCACTAGTGACCCTGATCCCCCTTCCTCCTGTCATCCCACTAGTGACCCTGCTTCCCCCTTCCTCATGTCACCCCACTAGTGACCCTGCTCCCCCCTCCTCCTGTCACCCCACTAGTAATCCTGCTCCCCCCTCCTCCTGTCACCCCACTAGTGACCCTGCTTCCCCCTTCCTCCTGTCACCCCACTAGTGACCCTGATCCCCTCTCCTCCTGTCACCCCACTAGTGACCCTGATCCCCTCTCCTCCTGTCACCCCACTAGTGACCCTGCTTCCCCCTCCTCCTGTCACCGCACTAGTGACCCTGATCCCCCCTCCTCCTGTCACCCCACTAGTGACCCTGTTTCCCCCTCCTCCTGTCACCGCACTAGTGATCCTGCTCCCCCCTCCTCCTGTCACCCCACTAGTTACCCTGATCCCCTCTCCTCCTGTCACCCCACTAGTGACCCTGATCCCCTCTCCTCCTGTCACCCCACTAGTGACCCTGATCCCCTCTCCTCCTGTCACCCCACTAGTGACCCTGATCCCCTCTCCTCCTGTCACCCCACTAGTGACCCTGATCCCCTCTCCTCCTGTCACCCCACTAGTTACCCTGCTTCCCCCTCCTCCTGTCACCCCACTAGTGACCCTGATCCCCTCTCCTCCTGTCACCCCACTAGTGACTCTGATCCTCTCTCCTCCTGTCACCCCACTAGTGACCCTGATCCCCTCTCCTCCTGTCACCCCACTAGTTACCCTGCTTCCCCCTCCTCCTGTCACCCCACTAGTGATCCTGATCCCCTCTCCTCCTGTCACCCCACTAGTGACCCTGATCCCCTCTCCTCCTGTCACCCCACTAGTGACCCTGATCCCATCTCCTCCTGTCACCCCACTAGTGACCCTGCTTCCCCCTCCTCCTGTCACCCCACTAGTGACCCTGATCCCCTCTCCTCCTGTCACCCCACTAGTGACCCTGATCCCCTCTCCTCCTGTCACCCCACTAGTGACTCTGATCCCCTCTCCTCCTGTCACCCCACTAGTGACCCTGCTTCCCCCTCCTCCTGTCACCCCACTAGTGACCCTGATCCCCTCTCCTCCTGTCACCCCACTAGTGACCCTGATCCCCTCTCCTCCTGTCACCCCACTAGTGACCCTGATCCCCTCTCCTCCTGTCACCCCACTAGTTACCCTGCTTCCCCCTCCTCCTGTCACCCCACTAGTGACCCTGATCCCCTCTCCTCCTGTCACTTCACTAGTGACCCTGATCCCCTCTCCTCCTGTCACTTCACTAGTGACCCTGATCCCCTCTCCTCCTGTCACCCCACTAGTTACCCTGCTTCCCCCTCCTCCTGTCACCCCACTAGTGACCCTGATCCCCTCTCCTCCTGTCACCCCACTAGTGACCCTGATCCCCTCTCCTCCTGTCACCCCACTAGTGACCCTTATCCCCCCTCCTCCTGTCACCCCACTAGTGACCCTGCTTCCCCCTCCACCTGTCACCCCACTAGTGACCCTGATCCCCTCTCCTCCTGTCACCCCACAGGAAAGAAGCTGAACAGACTCCACCGACTATGATAGGATCCGTTCAGTTTCCATTTCGGGATCCTGTCTTTTTACCGGACACAAAAGTGTTGCATATAAGGCTTTTTTGTCTGGTCTTTCGACAGAATCTGCACCAGAGTCTCCAAACGCAGAGTGAGCAAGTGAAGGCTTACGTATTATGTTTTTTAGTAATGCTCACACGTGCCCCCTCAGTGTTAGCATTTCTTTCTGGCAAAGCTACCTGGTTCTGGCCCTCGAAATTTATACCATGTCTAGTGCGGCCCTCAGACGAAAAATGGTTGGGCACCACTGCTCTATATAAGTGAAATTCCACTGGTAGAATTCCATTTCCACCAGGCATTTCTGTAAATATATTGCAAGCGCAGTGGTACCAGTTTTGCACATTGCCAAAGTAGATGAGGAAAAAGAAAACACATTTGTGTATAATCAGTAAAATTCAAGAGTTAAATATATAAATTACTGTTATTATCTGAAATATTCTCTTTATTTTAATTTTAGGCAACAGAGGAATTTAGATAATATGCTTTTATTTTTACATTACAAAAGTATGAGTAAATTCAGTGGATAAGTTGACTTCTTTCTCACAAAATCACTGCATTGTGAGTTCATTTTCATGCTTTATTGATTGACAGGAAAATTGTGGGGGATGATAAGCAGAGACAGGGATGTGCATTTTATCCAGACAATGCTATAATAACACCTTAATAGAAATTAGGCTTTGTATTGTGAATACGTTATCCATGAATTGAAGTCCACAGGTTGTATAAGCACAGATGATAAAAAAAGACAGGTAATATATGTCTAGAAATTCTGAAGGTTCACAATGTTATAGCTATGTGAGATAAAGTAGTCATAATAGGGGCTGAATGAGGGACATTTATCAAGACTGGCATTCCCATATATCAGTCTTGATCCCCCTGCGCTGGAGTGAGATGCGCCTAATTTATTAAGAGACAGATCTCTGGCAGTCCGGGCACAAGAAACTGAAGCCTACAGCAGCCAGGAGCTGGTGTATACTTCAGCTATAACTTATGCCAGTTTCTGGTGTAAGTTATAGTAAATCCGGTGGACTATGTTAAGCCCCACTCTCTTTGCCACTATAGAAAAATAGTAGGAAAATAAGTAAGCAGGCACACTCTAATTTGGGTCAATATATTAATTTATTTATTTATATGGTGGATGTAGGATATATTAAAATTGGTCGATAAAATGAGGCAAAGGTATGGTATATAGTATGAAAAAAACGTATTGGGGAATAAAATACGGCTAACTGTCCTTTTAGGTAGGTAAAGAGTAATGGATGTCGAGATAGGTGGGTTGTCATTAAATGGTCACCAGCTGGTATTTAGGAATGTTGAGGTAATAACATATAAAAAATAAAAAAATAATAAAAATAAAAATGTGCGCTGAAAGATGCGGTAAAAAAGTTGTCCTTTTATATAAAATCGTCTTTTCATGAAGTAATAGTCTCAAGAATGATGCGTTTTATTCCTTATATAGGATAGTAATATTCTTTAGTGGTGATGTCCTCTGAGTAAGAGATAAATAAGTGAATATTGCGCCTTGTGACTCCTTGTATGATTCCCTGCGGCTCTATGACAAATAACTGGCCCTTATATAACAAAAAAAGGCACATCACATACTCTCCATTTAACAGCGGGAATCATATAAGGAGTCACAAGGCGCAATATTCACTTATTTATCTCTTACTCAGAGGACATCACCACTAAAGAATATTACTATCCTATATAAGGAATAAAACGCATCATTCTTGAAACTATTACTTCATGAAAAGACGATTTTATATAAAAGGACAACTTTTTTAGCGCATCTTTCAGCGCACATTTTTATTTTTATTATTTTTTTATATGTTATTACCTCAACATTCCTAAATACCAGCTGGTGACCATTTAATGACAACCCACCTATCTCGACATCCATTACTCTTTACCTACCTAAAAGGACAGTTAGCTGTATTTTATTCCCCAATACGTTTTTGTTCATACTATATACCATACCTTTGCCTCATTTTATCGACCAATTTTAATATATCCTACATCCACCATATATATAAATAAATTAATATATTGACCCAAATTAGAGTGTGCCTGCTTAGGCTACTTTCACACTAGCGTTCGTGTGTCCGCTCGTGCGCTCCGTTTGAAGGGGCTCACGAGCGGCCCCGAACGCATCCGTCTGGCGGCCCCAATGCATTCTCAGTGGAGGCGGATCCACTGAGAATGCATCCGCCTGCCAGCGCTCAGCCTCCGCTCCGCTCAGTGAGCGGACACCTGAACGCTGCTTGCAGCGTTGGGGTGTCCGCCTGGCCGTGCGGAGGCGAGCGGATCCGTCCAGACTTACAATGTAAGTCAATGGGGACGGATCCGCTTGAAGATGACACTATATGGCTCAATCTTCAAGCGAATCCGTTCCCTATTGACTTACAATGTAAAGTCTGAACGGATCCGCTCAGGCTACTTTCATACTTAGAAAATTTTCTAAGTTTTAATGCAGACGGATCCGTTCTGAACGGATGCGAACGTCTGCATTATCGGAGCGGATCCGTCTGATGAAACATCAGACGGATCCGCTCCGAACGCTAGTGTGAAAGTAGCCTTACTTATTTTCCTTCAATTAATCCACTCCTGACTGGGTGAGTCAGTTCTAGCAGCCTTGCACCTCAACCATTTGCCTGAGCAGTAGAGCCGTCTATTCCACCCCTTTTCTCTTTAGAAACATAGTGAAGCTTAAAAAGTTGCAAATTATTACACACATATTGTGATGTAAAGACATTAGTAAATGCCCCTCATTATGTCTGGGTTTCCTTTCAGTGAGGATCCTATTACATAGGAAGATACTCTGCCTGTTAATGAGCTCCAGTTGACAATAGCACATGTTGACTGCCGCTTGCTGCCCATATTTAATGAAGCAATTATGATTAGCATGGGGACGAACGATTGATAATACAATCATATAGTCCCAAACAGTTTCCACTTGTCAGCAGCAGATCCCTTGTTTACAGAGGGCTATGTGTTGCTGACAAACAAGCATTTTAGCATAACAGTTGCAATTACCCAAAAAGCAAGGTTTTGCTCATTTGTCTGGTGTTTAGTGGAGTGTTTACGTGCTGCAATGATCAGAATGTGTACGAGGGCCCTAAGGCTCTATTCCCATCAAGCATTTTTTTGGTTAGCACTAAGGTAGAGGGAAGAGTGCCAGGGAGGCTAGCCCTGATCTGACACACCCCAGCAAGTTTGCACAATTGGCAGATGAGGGGGATGTCAGTTCAGGGAGAGCACTGCTGCAGCCAGACACTTCTTCTGCCAGTCAGGGGAATGTCAGCTCCAATAAGCAGGGAACCAGCAGAGCAGGGCAGGCCAGACAGATGTTGGTAGTCGGAGACTCAATTATTAGGGGTACAGATAGGGCAATCTGTCACAAAGACTGGGATCGTCGAACGGTGTGTTGTCTTCCTGGCGCTCAAGTTCGACACATCGCAGATTGGGTTGACAGATTACTGGGAGAAGATCCAGCGTTCATGGTCCATATCGGAACCAATGTGTCACGGAACCATGAACCAGACGTACAACAAGAGATAAGTGAAAATAAGAAGGCTTTATTAAAAATAAAGCTGTAAAGCAAAAGTCTAAACGGATGGTGAAACCGAGCAGAGTCTTTGCGAAGCCAGAGGTCAGGAACCAGAAGGGTAGTCAGACGAAGCCAGGATCAGGAACCAGCAGGGTAGTCAGACGAAGCCAGGATCAGGAACCAGCAGGGTAGTCAGACGAAGCCAGGATCAGGAACCAGCAGGGTAGTCAGACGAGGCCAGGATCAGGAACCAGAAGCAGCAGCAGTCTTAGAAGCATGTGAACACAAGAGGACCAAGCAAGGAACTGAAGCCACAGACCTCCTATATATATGAGCTAGGCATCCAGCTCCTCCCAGGGGAAGGAGGAGCCGCAGGGTGGAAGGCTACAAGAAACCCAGGACCCAAGATGGCCGCCAGCACATGTCAAACGAAGGAGAGCAGCAAGCAGGTAAGACCATGACACAATGACAAAGTTAGAGGTAGGTGGAGCGTCCTTAAAAATGATTTTAGGGATTTAGGTCAAAAGCTTAGGGCAAGGACCTCAAAGGTAGTATTTTCCGAAATACTACCGGTACCATGAGCCACACAAGAAAGGCAGCAGGAGATTAGGGAGGTTAACAAGTGGCTCAAGAACTGGTGTAAGAAGGAGGCGTTTGGGTTCCTGGAGAACTGGGCCGACTTCTCTATCGGCTACAGGCTCTATCGTAGGGATGGGCTGCACCTCAATGGGGAAGGGGCAGCTGTGTTGGGGGATAAGATGGCTAGAGGGTTGGAGGAGTTTTTAAACTAGGGACTGGAGGGGAGGGTTATTACATTATAGGATGGGAAGATGGGGGCAAGGTAATGGGACTGGGGGAGAAATGGAAGGAGGGACTAGAACAGCTCAGAAGGAAAAGTGTAGGGTACAAAATATACATAAACCTCTTAAATGGGTCTGCCTTTATGTAAAGTCCTGTCTAAAGCCCACACTCCGGGAAGATATAAGTGAGGGACATAAACATGTAGAGTCTTTGTGGGTAGAAATACATGGAGGCAAAAACAATAATAAATTACTAATAGGAGTTTAATATAAACCACCTAGTATACCAGAGTCCACAGAAAATCTGCTACTAAACAAGATAGATGAGGCAGAAAATCATAATGATGTGGTTATTATGGGGGACTTCAACTACCCAGATATAGACTGGGAAACTAAAACCTGTACATCTCATAAAGGAAACAGGTTCTTGAAAATAACCAAAGACAATTACCTTTCCCAACTGGTTCAGGACCTGACTAGAGAGACGGCCATACTGGACTTAGTATTAACCAATAGACCTGACAGAACAACAGATGTGCAGGTCGGGGGACACCTGGGAAATAGTGACCATAAAGTAATAACCTTCCAATTATCATTCAAAAGAGTGTTCAGGGAGAAACAAAAACACCAAACTTCAAAAGAGCTAAATTTAGCTAAATAAGAAAGGCCATAGGCCTAACTAACTGGGACAAAGTCCTCAAAAATAAAAATACAGCCACAAAATGGGATATTTTTAAAAGCATCCTAAAATCTAATTGTGAGACGTAAATACCTTATGGGAATAAAAGGTTAAGGAATAGTGCTTGTGTGCTCGGGTAGAACACTTTGCGATGCTCGGGTGTTCTACCGAGCACAATGGAAGTCAATTGGAGAACCCCAGGCACCCCCTGCTCTGGAAGAGGGGAGGGTGTCGGGACTCTAGTTTGGCTTAGGAGTCCCTGCTCTGACTCCATATATAGCTATATCCATATATGGAGTCAGTGCTTTGGGACACCCCAGTGTATTTAAATCTAATTTCTGAAAAGTTTCTGCCAGGATTTGAACTTCCAACATTGTACATTGGAGGCAAGGACCTTATCCACAGTTAACCACAGTTATAAAGCTGAATGCTAAACTGTGTCAGAAAAACCTTGTAGAAGTTTCTGATGTAGTGAGTAATACTCACTACATCAGCAACTACTATGAGGTTTTTCTGACACAGTTTAGCATTCAGTTTTATAGCTGAGTGGATAAGGTTCTTGCCTCTAATGTACAAGGTTGGGAGTTCAAATCCTGGCAGAAACATTTCAGAAATAGAGATTACATTTATATATATATATATATATATATATATATTTTTTTTTTTTTTGTAATTGTAAAAAATGTATGACACAAAATAAATGTGTAATTATTACTAGATAAATAAAATAAAAATATAAAAATATAAAAAATATATATACATAACATAGACCCTGACTTAACTACAGGTTACAGTTCATACCTGCCGTCAGGTCCGGCTTTCCCAGCCTAACAGTTCCCCAGCCTCCAGGCTGTACAAGTACGAGTCCCTTTGGGGGATTGGGATCCAGCAGTCCTCCCGACCCTGACCTAGTGACCCTAGTACCACCAGCGTCACTGCGTCCCCCAAAGTCCAGGCTATCACCTAGCCTCGTGGTCTCTCGGCCAGCCCAGCTGAGACCACTCTTACAGAGCCTCCAGCAGGACTCTGTTGCACAAAGAATCTCTCCCCTTGACTGACAGTCTGGGCTGGGCTCTTATCCCAGATTAGAAACTACTAATATGGCAGGCAAATACTTCTCTGCAACATCTCAGCACTGCTATGCTAGCTGGAGTAAATAGGAACTTTTCCTTTTCTGCTGGAACTTAGTTTAGCTGTCTGTAGTCTGTCTCTTACTTTAATCCTAGGAACTTCTTGTCCTGGCTTTGGGGTACCTCAGGCTCTAGCTTCAGCTTGGATGAAGGCAATGCAAGCTCAGGAGGGGACAAGCAACCATGTAGACTTTAGAAGCAGGTCCTTTGGGCCTAGCAGAGCAGGCAGTGCTCTACTAGCCGACACACAACCCCTCCCTAAAGAGGGTGGACTAGACTGCTCTTAATGACTAATTAAATCTCCTCCCTCTCTAAAGAGGGCTGGAAGGGAACTATCTCTTCTCAGATTTTCTGCCACCTGCTGGCGAACCAGGCACATTACATATTTTGCAAGAAAATGAATACACACATTGCAGGAAATGACATTAAATATCAGATATGATGCAGGATGCACCAACTAAGATAGTTGGGTATAAAGGAGGTGGTAATGACACTCTGGGTCATTACATATATACCCCAGTATGGCCAGTGGGGGTATATGCATGTATATATATTTATGTATTTAATATGCCCCCAGTTATGTATATATTTATCCCCAGTATATACAAGTATATATAGATATATATGCCCCTGTAATTTATATATATGTCTGTATATACAATTGTATGGCCCTAATCAAAGGTGCCCCCTCCCAGCTGAAGAATGCCCCCTTTTAAAGAATTCCCCTGCAGGCACATGTCAGCGTGTCAGCAGGAGGGAGATGCCACCTGGACAACTGGACAAATGTCCAGTTGCGGGCATATCAAAGGCAGAGGTTCACAGAGATCCTCTGCTTGGAATGCCACAAACCTCGGGCACTGTAATACATAGCCCCGGAGATGTGCGGCTACATCAAAGTGCAGGAGGATCAGAGAGATCCCAGGAGTGCGTACCAGCGGGGGTTAAAAAACCCGATGGTGGAGCGCTCAGAAGTTGAGATCTGCACTCGGAGCAGAAAGAAGCCAGCAGAGCGTCCCTACCTGAGAGGCAGGGGAGCGCTTACAGGGATGAGCAGATCGTGCAGGAGGGAGGAAGACCAGGGAAAATCAGCTGACCGAACCTGCAGGGAGGCAGGTCACATGAATAATCCCCAGACCAACGAGCATACAAGTGAGAATCCATGCTACACGGTGGCTCAGTGGTTAGCACTGTTGCCTTGCAGTGCTGGGGTCCTAGGTTTAAATCCGACCAATGTCAACAACTGCATGGAGTTTGTATGTATGTTCTCCCGGTGTTTGTGTGGGGGTTCTCTGGTTTCCTCCCACACTCCAAAGACATACTAATAGGGACCTTAGATTGTGATCCCCATTGGGGACAGTTGGATGATAATGTCTGTAAAGTGCTGCGGAATATAGTGGCGCCATATAAGTGCATAAGACAATAAAAAAATAATATACCCCTTGACCCTGGTATTGACCTGCTACCCCTGTATTGTTTTACCCCTGTAGGGAAAGTTAGCATTAGGTGGGAGGGTGCAGTCATTATAGAGTGCATATGTGTATTTAGTTAGATATTTTGGGTGGAATAATTAGTGGGGATTGTTAATTTTGTGCAGTTTAGCTAGGGTTATTATAGTGTTTGTATAGTGTGCGTCTATATGTATATGTATTTATATAGTCATTGAGATATATATATATATATATATATATATATATATAAAGAATTGACTGTAAACTTTATATTTGTTTTAATAAATATGTTTTATTGTTATAATACTGTATATAGAGTCTTCAGTCACCGCCACAGTCCAGTACGCACAGACAGTTTCAGAAAAGTAAAGTTACAGACAGGTAGGGTTAGGAAATAGGCGGAGCCAACAGTAGCTGGTTATGTCTATCCATTAATATTAATTATTATTCCCAAATATTGATAATTCATATTTCTGATAACACAGATAAAACTTGCAGTACCAGCCATGATCATTAGAGGACAGCAGACCGATGGGTCACAGTTGGGGAGAAGGCATGATATTTCTGTGAACTAAACTTAAAAGGGTTATCCCATGAAAATGATTTTACAGTTTTCAAACCAGAACCTGGATCTGACTACTTTTGTAATTGCATATAATTAAAATTGTTGCATAGCCACTCAGTTATTCAGTAAAATGTACCACCTGCTGTTTGTTTTTTTTTTGTTATTTCTTTGACCTGCTCACTGAGATGGCCGCACATGCTCAGTTTCATCCTTCAGTTGCCTCCTGAGCTGGGATAGGGAGAGCATGGACACTCCTCCTGAGCTGTGATAGGGAGAGCACCGACTCGCCCCCTTAGCTGCAGCAGAAAAGACACTCCCCTTGAGCTGTTGACTTGATATAAATCTAGCAGAGCAATGAATGTGGAGATCTCTGGATCCATGTCAGATACAGGGCTGCTTCTAGCTTGTCATGTACTATATGATGTCTGATTTTCATTTTTTACGTTAGTCATAGGAAAACCACTTTAATATTCCAAACCTGCTGTGAATAGCGTGGAAAATTTGTATTTAGTAGCAAAAGAAATTAACATAGATTTTAGGTTTAGTGGATCTCAATAGTTACAAAAGACAAAAGCAAGGTGAAAAGAGGGAAAAAAACTGTTCATTTGCTTCAATTTCAGTAAATGTCCCTGTTATTTCCTAGAGGAACCTTATGAGATTTTGTTTATTTTTTTTATTCTACGTAAACAAACACTTGTGACAAAATCTAAGTAACAACAAGGACATACACGCAGTCGTAGTGTTTCAGCATCTGCATTTTTAGATGTTTCTTTCTTCCTAGGGGTGTAATTTACCCTTATTATATATTATCTGCAAATAGAGAGAAAAATCAGGCATTGTAGAGCTCACTAGTAATTGTTTTAGGCCTCTTATTTGTACATTTTTTTTTTATAGGGTGTTGGGTTTTATTTTGCTTTTCATTATTTTTCTATATTGTCTATTATGCAACCTATTTGTTTTATTACATTACCACATTGAATTTAATTCCTTTGATACCCAGTCCACTAGAACATAATTACCGTATTTTTCACCCTATAAGACACACTTTTTCCCCCCCAAAAAAGTTGGTGCGTCTTAAGGGGGGGAATATAGGGGGTGGGAATGTCCGGCGCTTTGATGTGGCCTCTGATGTTACCTGGCTGCCCCTACAGTGAGGAAAGAGCCGGAGGAGCTGTGGGTGCTGGACGGAAAGCGCCTTGCGTGCTGCAGGGACTGGTAGTCAGGGACCGGCCGCCGCGGCAGATGGTGGGATGCAGGTTCCGGTCGCCTCTGTGGCTGCTCTGCGAGGGGCCGGCTGGCCATAGCAAGCGCGGGGTGGTAGGGACCGGCCAGCCGGAGGAAGATACGCAGTTATGGAGGAGGAAAGTTGATGAGAGCGCGGCAGACAAGGGGCAGAGCAGACTTCCCTGTCACATATGCCTGCTCCGCCTCTCAGTCTTCACAGTGTGTGCCTGCTCCTGACTACCGTACGTGCAGAGCTGCAGAGCTGTGCCCTGCCAGTCATCCCTAAGGTACCCCTAACAAAGTGACCCCCCATAATAAAGTGACCCCACTCCTAATAAAGTGACGCCACCCCTAATAAAGTGACCCCCCCATAACATTGTGTCAGCAGCAGATTACGGTACCCCCATAAACTTGTGTCAGCGGCAGATCCCCCCATAAGTGTATCAGCAGCAGATTACCCCCATAAACTTATAGGGGGAGATCTGCCGCTGACACAAGTTTGTCAGCAGCAGATTACCCCCATAAACTTGTGTCAGTGGCAGATCCCCCCCATAAGTTTGTCAGCAGCAGATTACCGCAATAAACTTCTGTCAGCGGCAGATCCCCCCCATAATTTTTGTCAGCAGATTACCCCCATAAACTTCTGTCAGCGGCAGATCCCCCCATAATTGTCAGCAGCAGATTACCCCCATGACATTGTCATCCACTGTTCTTAGCTACAGTACCCCCATAATTGTAGTGCTGACAGTTCTTCCATTACTGTATTCTGTTGCAGAAAATTACAGTAGTCTTCTGCTGCATACTGTACATTTCTGAACCATGTGAAAGCAGAAAAGGCTTTCTTATAAAATTCCTTTTAAACTGAGGGTGATAAAATACGACAAAGAGCATGGAAACAGGGCAGTGGAGAGACATTTTGGGCCGCCTCCAACTGAAAAGATGATTTGTTAATGGAGGAAACAAGAGGATCAGTTGGAAAAATCAGTTAAAGGTAAACACACTTTTCGCGGGTGTGCTGCAAAGTGGCCACAGCTAGACGTGGACATGAAAGAGTGGATCACATGTCACAGGAACAATGGCTTCTTAGTATCTACAAAAATGATCATATATAAAGCCAAACGTCTTGCTGCAGAGAAAGGCATTGACGACTTCACTGGATCGACATCATGGTGCTACAGGTTCATGAGAAGATGTGGCCTTGCTATGCGCACCAAAGCAAGAATTGCACAAAAAAATCCCCAATGAATATGAGTCCAAGATTCTCTCTTTTCATAAATTTGTGCTGCATTCAAGAAAGAAACATCGCTATGAAATAGGCCAGATTGGTAACATGGATGAAGTCCCGTTAACCTTCGATGTTCCATCGAATAGAACCGTCGATGTGAGAGGCGCAAAAAACGTAACGGTGAAGACCTCAGAACATGAGAAAACCCATTATACGGTTGTGTTGTCCTGCTGTGCAATGCTGATTTTCAAAAGGAAGAACATGCCAAAAGAGGCGATCCTACAAGGAGTGATTGTCCCTGTTCACGACAAAGTGTAGATGGACAAAAATGGCATGAAAGTATGGATCGAAAAGGTGTGGTCCAAACTCCCTGGAGGACTTCTGAAGAAACCGGCCCTACTAGTGCTTGGTCAGTTTAGGGCACATATTAGCGAAACCACGAAAACAAGATTTAAGGAAGTGAACACTTATCTAGCGGTCATTCCTGGGAGGCTTACCAGCCAGCTACAACCTCTGGACGTTTCCATTAATAAGCCATTCAAAGTGTTCATGAGGGAGGAATGGAACAAATGGATGGCAGCTTGGAACCATGACCTGACTCCCACTGGACGGATGAAGAGGCCCACCATCACCCAAGTTTGTGAGTGGGTGAAAACATCATGGCAGGCAGTCAACAATGAAATCGTCATCAGATCGTTCAAAAAGTGTGGCATTAGCAATGCCTTGGATGGCACTGAGGACAATATGCTGTACAACGAATCTGAAGGCAGCGATACTAGTGATACTGAGCCACAGAGTGTGATTAAGGGTACTTTCACACGAGCGTTATTCTTTTTTGGCATTGAGTTCTGTCCTAGGGGCTCAGTACCAGAAAAGAACTGATCAGTTTTATCCTAATGCATTCTGAATGGAGAGTAATCCATTCAGTATGCATCAGGAGGTCTTCAGTTCAGTCTTTTTGCCATTTCAGGACGGAGAAAATACCGCAGCATGCTGCATTTTTCTCTCCGTTCAAAAAGACTGAACACTTGCCGGAATGCCGAATCCGGCATTAATTTACATTGAAGTGTATTAGTGCCGAATCCGTCATTAAGTGTTCCGGCAATACGGTCTGCGCATGCGCAGACCAAAAAAAAAAGCAAAACAAGTTTATATCGGATCCGTTTTTCCGGATGATACTGGAGAGACGGATCCGGCATTTCAATGCATGTGTCAGACGGATCCACATCCGGATCCGTCTGACAAATGCCATCAGTTTGCATACGTTTTGCCGCAAGTGTGAAAGTACCCTAACTTGGACAGTAGTGATGAGGAGTGTACGTGGACATTTAAGTCAGTAATGATGGTTGTTAATGCTGCTAGTTACTAATGTTAATGTTTACAATGTTAAAATATTGTGTTGTTATTTTATGAAAAATTTTAACAGACCTTTTGTTTAAAATATTATTTTTTCCTATTTTCACCCTCTAAAACCTAGGTGTGTCTTATGGGCAGGTGCGTCTTATAAGGCGAAAAATACGGTATTCATAATACTATCTTTATTCTAATGAAGTTACACTTGAACAATTTATATTCTGTATACAGATTTTACTAAGCTACAAACTAGTTAAATAAAGGAAACAAAATCAATAGATTTAACATGACACCTACTGGGAAATGCAGGCTCATGGTATGGTCTGATCAATAGTCTATTACTGCACTGCTAGTGTTGCAGCTCACAGATGTGATCAATGTGCACTGCAGTGACATGAAACTACCAAAATAGCCATATTACTCTGCTCCAGCTAATCCAAGTATAAAGTGGAACAAGATCAAAATATTTCACAAAATACCTTAAAGGGACACAAACATAACTGAAGAATACATACCATGAAAATAAAACAAAAATATATATTTTTTAATTGCCTGACGGTATTTTTTTTAGTTTTTTTTTCTACATCTAATGATTAGAGCGTGTGAAAAATACATTTGGGAAATGGGTGAGATTTAGGATTTCTGAAGATAAACCTTTCCTATTGCTCTGTGTGCAACGTAGACCAAGCAAGGCAACATCCCTTCCTTATTGCTATGCTCCTACCCCAATGCTTCTGCTGAAATTGGTAAGCACCAGAAGGTTAAGCAACACTTCTAAGATCGTTTGTTAAGGCTCATGCTGAAGCTTTTCCTGTGTTATTCCTTATGCATGTTTAAATTCAGCTAACGCTTCCATGGGTTCTCTGTTTCATTATTTGATTTTTTTTTTTATCTCCCCAATTTATCCCAAACACTGCATACTGTATTCTTGTCCCATATACCTGTCCTTTCCTCCTCTTTTTCTCAACAACTGCATTCTGGCAGGATATTTACATGCAGTACTTCCTGATTATTATTATTTTTTTTTTCAACATTATCTTTTTATTGATTTTGAAGAATATTACACATGTTGAAAGATACCGAAATAAAGAAGAAGGGGAGTAACAGTAAAATAAAACATGCACATGTACAGTATAAGACATGAGACTGGAACACTTTTATATAAACAGCTATATGAGCAAGCTCTTTGTAGCCATTAACATCCACAGATTGATATGTAGAGAAGACCTAACCCAATGGGCCCTTAGACACTCTTTAGAGTAAGGTGGTTGGTAGCAGGGTGGCATGGGTACTAGATAGCCACAACAACCACTGGTTGTGTGCTCTTATCCTGGAGTGCATATGTAGGTTTACCAGAACTTCCTGTCTCTATCAGCTTCCTGTTAGACTGTCTAATCAAGCCCAGCATGCTTTTCTCAGTAATGCTTTACAGTTATTGTTCCACATAGCTAACATGGAGAGGGGATGTGTAGGGGACATGACTACTAAAGAGAGAACAGTGTGACAACTGTGAAACATTGCAGGGCAAAGCATGCTGGGTTTTGTTAGAAAACCCACCAGAAAACTGATATAAACAGGAAGTTCTGCATGTAAACATCCTGTCTAGATGATCTGATTAAAATAATGGAGAAGGAAAGTGGTGACATGAAAAACAGATATATGGGGCAAAAACATGTTTGAGGTACTCTGGGAGGAAAATTCATTATGAACCAGACTTAATTGCCTTTTATATTGCCCTGTAAATGGTATAATTGTAGTGCTTTATTAAGCCTTTTACTGTCCCCCTAGGGTCCCTTTATTACATGCCCAATGCACTGCAATACTGTCTGCAATGTATTCTCTTTTTCACTTTTATCCTTTTATACATTCCCTATGGTGTGTTGAAATGGGAGTACTGAGATGATAACTTCTGGCTGCCATGGCAAGAGCACAGCACCCAGCAGTTGTGACACTGGGGGAGTTTATGGGACAGAGGAAGCCACATTCCTCTGTCTAACTGCATATATGCGGCCGTTGCTATTGACTGCAGAAACTGAGTGGATAAATGGCTGGGATTAGGAATTATCTCTGATCCTGACAGGTGCAGCCAGCTTCCGGTTTCTGTACATGTCAGGGTGGTGTTATTTTCATGTATTCCAATGGATATCCCACTCTGAAATCTGCATGTATTTCGCCTTCCATTGATTTCTATCTGCACCATAGTTCATACAGCACTGATTTTTTTTCTGCTACAGATTTAAAATCTGCACCATGGAAAAGAAACCTGATGCAGATCAAATCTATCTGTGGATCCACTGCATGGAACAAACTGCAATTCTGCTGCAGAAATACGATGGTCAGCCTCAGATTTCTGCCATCAATATGACTTCAAATACATGTTGAATTTTTCCAACGTGTATTTAAATTTAAAGCTTAAGGATGAATTGGCAGATATGTTACAGAAATGTCTCATTCATCTGAATGGGTTTACTGAAATCCATGAGCCCACCACTAAACCAGCTCTATTCAGATGAATGGAAGTGAATTTCTGTCGTAAAAAATTCTGCAGCAATGCACCATGTGTGAGTCTATTCTAAGGGTACCTGCACACCTCGGATTATGTGTGTTTTTTGTGTGCATTTTCATGTAAAAAAATTCAGCATATTCTCATCTCGTGTACAAGTTGCGTATTTTGTACACACGGAAATTGCTCTGCCATGGGAATTTTAACCAATCTTTACAAAAAATTGCAACAAAAATGCATACTAGTCTACCATACAAAAACTGCCACAAATAATGCAGAATTATGTGATTTTTAATGCAGATTTTCTGCATACAAATATGCAATGTGTGTCAGTAGCCGCATGGTCTTCAAACTGTTGTAGGATGATCCTTTTCAACATCGCTTTTTTGTAATGAACCAAACTTTATGCATTTAGCTTGTCATGTATCATTCTTGTCTTTCCTTGGCAATCATTTAGGTGAATTAGTGTCCAAAAGCAGGGGCCAGGGGCAACTGGCTTGAAAAGCTACTTATTCCTGCCAGGAAGTTTTGTCCGTATTATGTACTATCTTTATTTATATGGCCAAAGTTGAAAGTATCTAATGAAAGTGCTAATTTATTGTAAAGGAATAACAAAGGACTAAAATGTTCTTCCCAGCTAACAAGTTAGATGCTGTGCCAAAAGATGAGTAAAGTCCAGCATTAATATGTGTGAATATGTAAAACAAAGCTGATTTATTAGCACTACTTTAATTAATTGTATATAGCAATATTATATTTCTAGTGTTAGGCTAATATGAAAATTCTAACCATTGACGTGTCACCACATTGTGCCAATGTCAACCAGTACAAGTATATAGAATAAAACAGTATATAAAATGAGCTATCCTGGCCAAAAACTCCCGATTGGCCACTCTAAACCTCATTGATCAGAAGTTTGGGCATGTGGTAAGCCAGTCTGTCTGTCACTCTTCCAATCAATATTAAGGTGGCAAAATATGAGCCAGTATAATGTGGGTGGTCCATGCCACTGGCATCTACCCTTTTCTGGTGGGCACAGCCTCTGCAGTATTTACTCTCCCCGTCACTCCACTCTGTGCACTGTTACAGGCTCTCTCTGCTGCTTCCTTCTGCTTGCTCCTCTAGGGTATGCACTCTCTGCTTCTCTTACAGGACCCGCCTCATGGACTAATCTGTCCCCACCCATCAGCATTACCTGGAGTTTATAGGGCACCCTTCCCTATGAAAAGGTGCTGGACCTATAGGTTCTTTTTTAGCTTGTCTAGTCCTGCGAAGTTGTTCTATTGTATTGTTTTACCTCCCATGCCTGACCTCTTCCTGTTTACCAGATTGACTCTCTGCTGTCTGTCCTGACTGTCCTAAATTGCTAAGTGCTGTATTGCACAAACTTAAAAAAACACTCTAAAATTAGGAGCAGCTTGCAGACTGAGTATCAAGGAGTCTGAAAAATACATGAAGGAATAAAGATTACAGATTGAACCTTAAAGGGGTTTTCGAATCTCAGACAATGAGGGCATATCGCTAGGATATGCCCCCATTGTCTGATAGGTGTGCTGGGACCGGCTGGGATCCGCACCTACAATGAGAACAGAGCGGGGAAATGAACGGAGGGCACACAGCGCATGCACAGCCGCCCTCCATTCATTTCTATGGGGCCACCGAAAATAGCCGAGCGCTGGCTCGGCTATTGCCGCCTGCCCCATAGAAATGAATGGGAGCATGGGCCGCGCATGCGGAGTGAGCTCCCATTCACCTCTATGGGAGCAGTGCTTGGTGGTGAACGGACCCCGGGGTTCTCCAGCCACAGCGCTCCCCGCTTTGTTCTCGTTGTAGCGATATGCCCCCATTGTCTGAGATGGGAATACCCCTTTAAAGAAACTATGTTAGTTTCTGTTTCTTGCATATGGAAAAATAAAAGGAGTCCATAGCCTCTAAGATGTTCAGTATTCTGTTGCATTAATGATTAACACCAAAGAATAATGGCTCCAATCACAAATTAGCGAGTGCCGTGCATATCTCAAAGAACTCTAACACACCAAAACTATACACAGCAACAATTGATATAAAATATACAGTACAGACCAAAAGTTTGGACACACCTTCTCATTCAAAGAGTTTTCTTTATTTTCATGACTATGAAAATTGTAGATTCACACTGAAGGCATCAAAACTATGAATTAACACATGTGGAATTATATACATAACAAACAAGTGTGAAACAACTGAAAATATGTCATATTCTAGGTTCTTCAAAGTAGCCACCTTTTGCTTTGATTACTGCTTTGCACACTCTTGGCATTCTCTTGATGAGCTTCAAGAGGTAGTCACCTGAAATGGCTTTCACTTCACAGGTGTGCCCTGTCAGGTTTAATAAGTGGGATTTCTTGCCTTATAAATGGGGTTGGGACCATCAGTTGCGTTAAGGAAAAGTCAGGTGGATACACAGCTGATAGTCCTACTGAATAGACTGTTAGAATTTGTATTATGGCAATAAAAAAGCAGCTAAGTAAAGAAAAACGAGTGGCCATCATTACTTTAAGAAATGAAGGTCAGTCAGTCAGCCGAAAAATTGGGAAAACTTTGAAAGTAAGGGCTATTTGACCATGAAGGAGAGTGATGGGGTGCTGCGCCAGATGACCTGGCCTCTACAGTCACCGGACCTGAACCCAATCGAGATGGTTTGGGGTGAGCTGGACCGCAGAGTGAAGGCAAAAGGGCCAACAAGTGCTAAGCATCCCTGGGAACTCCTTCAAGACTGTTAGAAGACCATTTCATGTGACTACCTCTTGAAGCTCATCAAGAGAATGCCAAGAGTGTGCAAAGCAGTAATCAAAGCAAAACGTGGCTACTTTGAAGAACCTAGAATTTTACATATTTTTCAGTTGTTTCACACTTGTTTGTTATGTATATAATTCCACATGTGTTAATTCATAGTTTTGATGCCTTCATAGTCATGAAAATAAAGAAAACTCTTTGAATGAGAAGGTGTGTCCAAACTTTTGGTCTGTACTGTATATTTTATTGATAAACTACATAGAAAAAATAGATATATTAAATGTAATAAAATGGCGGCATACATATACAGGAAAGAAATAAATCACACTGGTACATAATACATCAAAATAACAGACTCCCAAAAATATGGTGTTGGTATAGAGTCTCATTGCTCATAACATAAACAGCATCAAAATATAATTGGTCAGAAAAAGACCTTTAAATGTAAAGATCTTCAATAGAGATGCGAATAAATAGTGGGGATAGAACAAACTATCACATAAGACATAAATATAAAGCGCATAGTGCAAAACAACTGATGCCAAAACCATAAGGGAGTATATCATAAAATAGATGATACCAACCAGTATGAGAAGAGCCCTGACGCGCATTTTGCTTTTTTCGCTTCCTCAGGATCCCCTGAGGAAGTGAAACGCGCGTCAGGGCTATACTCATACTGATTGGTATTATTTAACATGACTTTCAGAGACAGGAAAGGAAGTGAGCTTATAAAGAATGAGAACATATATAGGTGGTGGTTTGCAGTCATTGAAGCATGTACTTCTACAGTGCCAGCCACATTGCCAGCATGGCCTTATCAACCGGATTGATGCTATAAAGGAGCCAGCTATAATAATAAAAATACTTATCTGTTTCTGGCTCTCATGTCACTCTCCATCTCTAATCAATGACCTTTCACAGGTGACATCCTCTTTCAGGATACTGATGGCATAGCTGTTTTATGTAGTAACACCATGTGTCATAATGTCCTGAGTGTTACTACAGAAATAAAAGTAAACCACAAAATGCCAAACATACCCGATAAATATCTGAAAATTTAAAATATTTTAATGATGTATTCAGACAATACATTAAGAAAAGGATAAAAACAGAAATAGTCAAGAGACAAGAGACTGCAAAAATAGTACTGCAGCAAAAGAGGGATGAGATCCAATAGGTCAGGAGAAAAGTTCATTTAGAAATTGTGGCAATAAGGCCTCATGCACACGGCCCCCAATGCATGGGCAACGTCCGTGCGGCGGCCGGGACGGATCGAGACCCGTCCACACTGCAAAAAAATAGAACATGTTCAAGTGAATGGGTCCACATCTGTGATGCGGGGAGCACACGGCCGGTGCCCGCATATTGCGGACCTGCTGTTTGCGGGTCGCAATATGGCCATGGTCGGGCAGCAGCCATGTGCATGAGGCCTATGTAAAATGTAACTACAGATAATAATTAATATAACATTGGCACATCAGCTCGGAATCTGCAAAAATGCAGTATACTTTTTCCTTCTGTTCAAATCTCTGAACTACTATAGATAAACAAGACACAAGTTACGTTTCATCACCGTGTTTAACCACCAGTGGGCAAACGTACATAACAGTGTAAAATCTAATCTGAAAGTTTTATTGATGGGTTTTCAGGCCTCAGCTATGTCTAATAGGTTGCATTTTACCAGACCAACCAGCAGGGCTGGGATGGGTTACCGCATTACAGTTCTTTCCCATGTGTAGGCTGCAATATATGTCAGCTTAAGCAAAGGGAATCTGTCACCTGCTTTTACCATTTTAAGCTGGCACCATCGCTATGTTGACTAAAGTACCTTATTTCCAGCAGTCTTCTTTATACTTTATTTCGTTTTGTAGTTTTGATATAAAAACGCTTTTTATGTTATGCTAATTAGGGTCCAAGGTGCCCAGAGGTGCGTTTTTTTCCCTCTCCGGTGCCCAGTGACGCCCCCCTGCAGTGCCCAAGAACGCCTCCTGATCATCAAATAACCTCCCACAGCCCCAGCAAACAGTTCCGCCCCCTCCCCACGTCATAGTCTACCTTATAGAAATGCCCCGTCCTTCTTCCTGTCTGCGGCCAGAAAACTCGTGCAGGCGCATTACCGCCTGCGGCCTGCGCCTGCGCGATCATCAACATCCTGAGGGCAACAGCGCTCAGGTCACATCACTGGGCTCGGTGCATGCCCAGTGAGACTTTTGAGGCTGTTGCCCTCAGGAGGTTGATGATCGCACAGGCGCAGGCCGCAGGCGGTACTGCACCTGCGCGAGTTTTCTGGCCGCAGACAGGAAGAAGGACGGGGCATTTCTATAAGGTAGACTATGACGTGGGGAGGGGGCGGAACCGTTTGCCGGGCTGTGGGAGGTTATTTGATGATCAGGAGGCGTTCTTGGGCACTGCAGAGGGGCGTCACTGGGCACCAGAGAGTGAAAAAAACGCCCCTCTGGGCACCTTGGACCATAATTAGCATAACATAAAAAGCGCTTTTATATCAAAACTACAAAACGAAATAAAGTAAAAAGACTGCTGGAAATAAGGTACTTTAGTCAACATAGCGATGGTGCCAGCTTAAAATGGTAAAAGCAGGGGACATTCCCTTTAAGCAACCCACAAGTGTATTTACTCATCCGTCAAGTCAACAACAATTTAAATTCAAATGGTTACATCAACCGTAAAACTTGTTTGATTTGATTTGCATTAGTTTACTAATTAAGCTTTGTCTTTTGATCGGCACATAATTTTTATTATATATAAAGGTTAAACCAGGCACTCAAATACGGAGTAAATTGATCAAACTATTTATTTAAGGGAAGATTCCCACAATAGTAATAGAATATAACAATAAAATATACCATTAAAATAAACATTACAATAAAATCACTTAAATTCACTAAAAGACACTGATCAAGTAGCAGCAATGATAGACATATATTCTAAAATGGCAAATGCGGCTTAAATTTTAAATACTGCGGTCATTGTTCCAGTCTAGGAAAAACGCAATTCCGTGCTTTGTAACAAAGTCTTATGAACACTCGTCGGTTTTGAATCGGTAATAACAAAGTGCAATTGTGCACAACGGTGGCGTCCCACCTAATTGAGCAACTGTGTTGCTTTGTTTTACCTGGCCGGTATGTCCTTATCCTACGTCCAGACCTGAAGAGATGCGCTGTGGGCACAATGTCACCTGGATATCCGCTCACGAAAACTGTGTTTGTGGCTTTGTTTGCAGGGATTCCTCCGGTGTTCGTTGCTCTCAATCACAGCTATTCGGCTTCAAAAGTCCAGGGGAGCTACTGTTCCAGCATGCCGGTACAAGGTGTTTAACCATACGCGTTTTGGGGTTCTCTGAATGACCCCTTCCTCAGTGGTAACCTTGAAGTGCTTCCCCACATCCTTTTATATGAAATCGTGGAAAAAGGCAAAGTCCGGACAAGGATCTCATCATACCAAAAACATGGAAAACTCGGATTGTCCGATATAGTCATTGTATGCGTTTTTCCTTATGCAATTTTCAAAGTGCGGTTTTTGGAATGCGTTTTTTTAGATAAATTGCGTTTTATGCTCCATTGCTGCTTAAATATAAATTAGATAATATGCCACATACTTTTTATTACAATATAATTTTTAAAATATCTAAAAAATATAAAAATGTGAAAAATATATAAAAATATCGCAAAATCAACAATTCCCTCTATTTTTATTCATCAATAATTTGAGGGGGGGGGGGGGGATCAAGGGTCATGGGATCACAAGAAACCAAAAAGTTCCCAATCAGCATTCAGTCTCTTTGGGACTAGGGAACCAAAATCAAATATAAATTTGGATTCCACCCTTGACATTTTTTTAATCAAATCCGCCTCCCCTCCACTCTGGCATCACCGTTGTTAAAGCTGTATAGGTGAGACCTGTTGGATCATTATTGTGACATAACTTAAAGTGCCTTGAGACAGTGTGATTTTCATAACCTTTACGGATATTCGCTACATGCTCTGAAATCCTTGTCTTAAGGCACCTCTTCGTGCGACCAATATATTGCTTTCTACAGGGACAAGTTAACAGATATATAACATTCTTACTGTTACATGTCAGAAAGGTTTTAATTTCATATGTATATTCGTTACTGGTCGAGGAAGCTTTCATTATTTTTCTCGGGAAATTTGTTATTTGACAATTTGAACATGTTCTACATCTAAAAAAAAACTCAAAACACAACCATTGATTATCCTTTTTTTTGGGGTTATTTCTAGATGTTTTTATCGTAGGTGCTATTTTTAGACCCAAGTTATTAGCACGAGTGTAAATTATTTTTGGTTTTGCCGGCATCAGTGGTCCTATAATTTTGTCTTTCTGCAGAAATGACCAGTGCTTCGCAATGATGGTTTTGATTTTCTTATATTGAGTATTGAAGGGCAGAATCATCTGTGACTCCCCACATGTCACACCATCACTGCTAGATGCAACTGGTTTATCTGCAAAAAAATCCTGCCGGTCTAAATTCTTCACTTTGTTCAGAGCCCTTTCAATACAGTCACTGGGATAGTCTTTTTCAACACACTGCTGCCTCAAAATTTCAGCTTCATTTTCAAATATCTCATTCTTTGTGCAGTTTCTTTTGAGGCGCCTGAATTGGCTTGTTGGTACATTCAGCAGCCACCTGGGAAGGTGGCAGCTTGAATGTAGAATAAAATTATTCCTTGCTGTAGGCTTATAATAAGTACTACAGCTAATCTTATCCTTATCAACATCAATTTTTAGATCCAAAAATTAGATCCCCGTTTTGCTCACATTGGCTGCAAACTGAAGGTTTTTTTATCATTCAAATTGATGTTAGATAGGAAGGAACCCAATGCCAAATCTGTACCTCTCCAGACAAAAATCACGTCATCTAAATACCGCTTCCCATCGCGGTACCAGATTCCTGCAGAAAAAATTCTGCATTAAAAGCGAAATTGTTGTGCTTCAATATAAAATGTACTGCTTCTAAAATATATTCTATTTGTGCTAATTTAAAATAACCACTTTTATCAAGTTGGGATCTCAACGCCACAAGTCCCTGATCGTGCCTAATGGATGTATAGAGAGATCGGACATCGAGAGTCCCCAGTGTCCAATTTTCTTCTACTGTTAATTCCTCCAAGATTTTTACTATCTGTGTAGTATCTTTTAAGTAGAATTTAGTTTTTTTAACTACCGGTTGCAGCTGATGATCCACATATTGGGAAAGGTTGGCCGTAAGGGAATTAATCCCCGAAATTATGGGACGGCCAGGGGCATTTGTGAGGCATTTGTGTATCTTCGGTAAAAATTAAAATACAGGAAGTCTACACTGTGTGCTCAGTATAAACTTTGCCTCACTTTCTAATAAAATATTTCCCCTTATACCCTTCTCACATAGCTGTGTCAGCTGTGGGTAAAAATCATTAGTGGGATCCGCCCTTAATTTAGTGTACACATTCGTGTCCGACAATTGTCTCTGACATTCTTTATTATAATCGTCGGTACTTAGAATTACTATCGCTCCGCCTTTATCGGCGGGGCGTATGGTAATCCCATCATCCTTCTGCAGCTGTTTGATTGCTGCAATCTCCTGGTTAGAAAGGTTCGATTTTTTCTTTTTTGTACCGCCTAAAGTTCTAATATCCCTTTCTATATTTTTTCTGAATGCTTCTATCTCTGGACTAATCTCATTCCTAGGGTATTTAGTCGACCTAGGTTTTAATTCCGTGTGGATGAAGCCAGATATTTCCTGGGATTGCAATGCAATGGGATACTTCATAAAATACTTTTTGAGACAGATTTTTCTTACAAATTTTTCTATGCTCACATAGGTATCAAATTTGTTTAACCGTGAGCTCGGGGTAAATTTAAGGCCCTTATTTAATAGAGATATTTGGGATGACGTTAAATTGACTCCACTCAGATTAATGATAGAGCTTGGTGATGGTGCTACTGAATCTAATATCTGTGTCTGTATCTTTCTCTTAGCCCTTCGTGTTTTTCTCTTGGTCTTTGATAATCGTGTGTCCAATCTAGTGACCTGTCTGGTGTCCTGTTGTGCCTCCAACGTGAGTTGTAATTCGGGGGTGTCCAATTCTGTGTGGTTTGTTTGTTCCGTAAATTGTACGTGTGTTGGGCTGGGGGGTCTAAGTGATGTGTTCTCTTGGGGGAGTGTTGGATACGTTGTCGTACATTCTGAGTTCGGTAATGTGCAGGACTTTGATCTAAAAAAGGTTCCCTGCTCAGTACTTCATATCTTTTTGAAGTTTTAATATTAGTGTCTACATTTGTGTCTATTTCTTCTATAGTGTTTCTATGTGTTTCTTTGTGCGTATCTTTGTGTTTATTTTTTCATTTCACTTTTGACTGTTGTGTAGTGATTTCCTTTGCCTGCACTACCTCACTTATGTGTTCCCTATCATGATCTGAGTGTCGTCTATTGTGTTTTTTCATTTTTTTATCTATTATTTCTTGTTCCAATCTATCTATATTTTTACAGATCCTCTGTTGCCAATTATTGTAATCTTCGTTTTTAGGTAATATTTCGACTTTATCTTTAATCCTCATGATTTTTCCAGATAGATCGTCTAAGATCTGTACACGTCTCTTGATTATTAATTCCATTAATACAATGGACTGGTTTTTAAGTAATTGGTCCCACTCTGCATTGAACTTATCTTCACATAGATCTTGTGCTGGAGTCTTTGAGAGCTGCAATCCCTTGGGAATAATCCCATTTTTAATATACTGTGCAAGGGATTTGATCTCCCATTGTTGTTTAAGTTGTTTCTGTAATAGGATTTCAAGCTCTCCAAATACTCCTGCTACAGACTCTGAATAACTTGATCTATCATCAAAGTTAAAGGAATCTATCGTTTGTTTTTTGATCTCAATAAAACTCCATATATCCATGTTCCCAGCCGAGGAGCTCATCAGAAAGGTGGATGAAGTGAAATCAGAATACGGTATCTGTGGATCACTACAGCTGGGTAATGGATTCAAGGTGCTCTTGGTTTATGTGACCCACCCAGTCACAGAAAAAAGTTGCAAAAATATATAAAGGTTAAACCAGGCACTCAAATACGGAGTAAATTGATCAAACTATTTATTTAAGGGAAGATTCCCACAATAGTAATAGAATATAACAATAAAATATACCATTAAAATAAACATTACAATAAAATCACTTAAATTCACTAAAATACACTGATCAAGTAGCAGCAATGATAGGCATATATTCTAAAATGGCAAATGCGGCTTAAATTTTAAATACTGCGGTCATTGTTCCAGTCTAGGAAAAACGCAATTCCGTGCTTTGTAACAAAGTCTTATGAACACTCGTCAGTTTTGAATCGGTAATAACAAAGTGCAATTGTGCACAACGGTGGCGTCCCACCTAATTGAGCAACTGTGTTGCTTTGTTTTACCTGGCCAGTATGTCCTTATCCTACGTCCGGACCTGAAGAGATGCGCTGTGGGCACGATGTCACCTGGATATCCGCTCACGAAAACTGTGTTTGTGGCTTTGTTTGCAGGGATTCCTCCGGTGTTCGTTGCTCTCAATCACAGCTATTCGGCTTCAAAAGTCCAGGGGAGCTACTGTTCCAGCATGCCGGTACAAGGTGTTTAACCATACGCGTTTTGGGGTTCTCTGAATGACCCCTTCCTCGGTGGTAACCTTGAAGTGCTTCCCCACATCCTTTTATATGAAATCGTGGAAAAAGGCAAAGTCCGGACAAGGATCTCATCATACCAAAAACATGGAAAACTCGGATTATGTCACAATAATGATCCAACCGGTCTCACTTATACAGCTTTAACAACGGTGACGCCAGAGTGGAGGGAAGGTGATTTGATAAAAAAAATGTCAAGGGTGGAATCCAAATTTATATTTGATTTTGGTTCCCTAGTCTCAAAGGGACTGAATGCTGATTGGGAACTTTTTGGTTTCTTGTGATCCCATGACCCTTGATTCCCCCCCCCCCCCCCCTCAAATTATTGATGAATAAAAATAGAGGGAATTGTTGATTTTGCGATATTTTTATATATTTTTCACATTTTTATATTTTTTAGATATTTTAAAAATTATATTGTAATAAAAAGTATGTGGCATATTATCTAATTTATATTTAAGCAGCAATGGAGCATAAAACGCAATTTATCTAAAAAAACGCATTCCAAAAACCGCACTTTGAAAATTGCATAAGGAAAAACGCATACAATGACTATATCGGACAATCCGAGTTTTCCATGTTTTTGGTATGAAGAGATCCTTGTCCGGACTTTGCCTTTTTCCACGATTTCATATAAAAGGATGTGGGGAAGCACTTCAAGGTTACCACTGAGGAAGGGGTCATTCAGAGAACCCCGAAACGCGTATGGTTAAACACCTTGTACCGGCATGCTGGAACAGTAGCTCCCCTGGACTTTTGAAGCCGAATAGCTGTGATTGAGAGCAACGAACACCGGAGGAATCCCTGCAAACAAAGCCACAAACACAGTTTTCGTGAGCGGATATCCAGGTGACATCGTGCCCACAGCGCATCTCTTCAGGTCCGGACGTAGGATAAGGACATACCGGCCAGGTAAAACAAAGCAACACAGTTGCTCAATTAGGTGGAACGCCACCGTTGTGCACAATTGCACTTTGTTATTACCGATTCAAAACCGACGAGTGTTCATAAGACTTTGTTACAAAGCACGGAATTGCGTTTTTCCTAGACTGGAACAATGACCGCAGTATTTAAAATTTAAGCCGCATTTGCCATTTTAGAATATATGCCTATCATTGCTGCTACTTGATCAGTGTCTTTTAGTGAATTTAAGTGATTTTATTGTAATGTTTATTTTAATGGTATATTTTATTGTTATATTCTATTACTATTGTGGGAATCTTCCCCTAAATAAATAGTTTGATCAATTTACTCCGTATTTGAGTGCCTGGTTTAACCTTTATATATTTTTGCAACTTCTTTCTGTGACTGGGTGGGTCACATAAACCAAGAGCACCTTGAATCCATTACCCAGCTGTAGTGATCCACAGATACCGTATTCTGACATAATTTTTATTATCTGTATGTTTAGTGGATTGCACTACAGCAGATTTATTAGTACATGGTGTTATTAGGTGGACTCCTGCTTATATACTTTGGTACTTTATGTCTGATTCACTATTCAGTAATAGGACAGGCGCATCTTAACAGATAAACATGCCCTTGAATTGAGCTTGTGCTTATTACATCCATCTTGTGTTCCAGTAGATTGGTATAACCTTGCAGCAGATGCAGGTGCACTTACTGCTTGCGTTCTTTATGGTAGTCCCTCTGCTGCACATAGATTACTTCTGGATGCTATCCATCTGGTGCATGATCCTGCCAGACAGAGACTGTCTGCTTAAATATTTTTTTAATAACGTACTTAATTGTTTAACTGTATACTAGAGATGGGACGACGAATCCGTCGAATCCACAAATCCCTCGAATCTTGTTGGATTCGAGGGATTTCGTGGACTCGAATACCGACCTCATTTACTAAATTCGAATCCGACGAATCCATGACAGCGGGGAGCGGTGCAGTCCCTGTGTTCTAATGCACCGGCCCCGCTCACTGTAGTATAATCTTATGATCTAACCTGCATTTTTAAGATATAACATCTGTATTACTTACATTACAACATTAAGTTCCGTAGCAGAGAGAAGGGAGGAGGCAGGCCGGGAGGACGGGCGGGTGGCGCGTCACTCACTACGCCACGTGCCTGCGCCGCCCACTTTATAAATGAAGCAGGCGGCACGGACGCGTGACGTAGTGAGTGACGTGCCGCCCGCCCGTCCTCCCGGCCTGCCTCCTCTCTCCTCTCTGCTACGGAACTTAATGTTGTAATGTAAGTAATACAGATGGATTATTATATCTTAACAATGCAGGTTAGATCATAAGATTATACTACAGTGAGCGGGGCTGGTGCATTTGAATACAGGGACAGCACCGGTCCCCGCTGTCATTCCTAATCCAGATGTCGGGCCCCTGTATTGGTGGTCATTCAAACTGCAGGGGCACAGATCCCCCCATAACAGTGCCATCCACAGATCCCCCCATAACAGTGCCATCCACAGATCCCCCCATAACAGTGCCATCCACAGATCCCTCCCATAACAGTGCCATCCACAGATTCCCCCCTATAGCAGTGTCATCCACAGATCCCCCCTGTAACGGATCTCCTAGCACCCCGACTGGGTACCTCCGTTAATGGATGCTCCTTGTGCTTCCTGAGGGCTCCAAGCACTCCACTCGACACCATAACCACCACAGGAACAAGGAACAGCAACAGCTCTTACAAGAGCTAGGGATTAAAGCCAGGGGAGTATACAGCGTATAGCAATCGCCACACACATGAGAAGAGGCTCTATGTTGAAGGTAAAACAGGAACTCACTTTATTGAAGACCAACTCAATATATATATACAGTTCAAGAAGTCTAACAACATAACGCAATCAACCATGAACAACATGCAAACATCCCCCCCCACTCCATAATGAATGAATAGATAGAGGAGACACATGTGATGGGATTATCTCCTGAGTGTATCATAGGGTGATCTACTAATCTAGGAGTCGGCTGCTCCTAGAGTCAGCTATCTTAATCCCATCACTAACACAATTAGTGGGAGTCTCAGTGCAGAGTTAACCCCTTTTTGTGTTGCTGAATTCACACCCTGCACCTTAAATGGGAAATAGGAAATATGTGTCATATAAATTCCCCACATAAATCAGGGTTCATAGTTCCTTGTAACCCCAAAAGGTCTGAGGGAGTCTCCATAGTTCTGGGTCCATAGTCCGTAGGAAGGAGGCTGGCCCTCTGGCTTCTCCAGCAGCCCCTGTGACGATTTAGTCCGTCACATTTCTCCCCTCCCAACAGTAGACTAACCAGGTACCTGACCTCCTTTCAGTCGGTGCCTGAGTTAGTTGAGTAGCCCACCCATAAACAAACACTGGTCCTGTTGAACTCTGGGGCCTGGCTCTGTTCTGTTTGTCCCCAGCTGTTGAGTGTGCGTCTGTTAGTCCTTGCTGCATTGTTCGTCTCTAGCTTGGAGCTGTGGGTACTTGGTGAGCAGAGGCCAACTGCGCTCTGCCCTGGTGCCAGCACTTCTGCTAGGACAACCTGTAACCAGTCATGCTCTGGATCAAAGGAAAGGGTAGGGCAGAGGCTAGCAGCGCTCTGCCCAGATTCCAGCTCTTCTGCTGGAAGGGGGGCAGTGGGTATAAACATCTCCTCCACTACCCCCAGGACTCAGTTGAGCAGCTGCTGCTGGAGAGGGGCATTGGTTGCACCCTCTCTCTGTAATGTACACAGCTGCTGGGGCATGTGACTGGCAGTCTCCACTCCCTGTGGGACACACTGACGCTGGGGAGAGAGAGTCGACTGCCTCCTCTCCCTGTGATGCTGGCTGCCACTGGGGAGAGAGACCGAATGTCTCTTCTCCCTTTACAACACACTGCCGCTGGGGAGTCAGACTGACTGTCTCGACTCTCGGTAACGCTGCCTGGTGCTGGTTAGTGGGTGCGACCATCTCTACTCCCAGTGATGCTGGTTGCTGCAGGGACGGGGGACCAACAATCTCCTCTCCCTGTGATCCTGCCTGCCGCTGGGGAGAGAGACCGGTTGTCATCTCTCCCTGTAAGGTAAGCTGCCGATGGGGAGTGAGACCGACTGTCTGGACTCCGGGTAACGCTGGCTGTAGTTGGGGATCTGGGCCAGCTGCCCAGCATCCCTGTAGGGCCGCTGGAGAGACTTTGGTCCCATCTCTACCTGCCATCAGGAGGTCTTCCCAGAGCCAGTCGATGAAGTTCCCTACTTTGGGAGTAGGTAGAGAAGCAGGGGGTATCGCCGCCAAGTCTTCTCAGTTGTAGGAGGGCAGATGTGGCTCTGCTTGTCGGGTAGGTTGGGGATGAACGGAGCTGAGCAGGTGTTGGTAGGTCTGCTTCAGCTCCCATTCCCTTGTTACCAGGTGGGTCATGTCTTTGCTCACCTCCCATCCGTCAGCATAAACATGCATTCCCATCCGGTAGTCGTAGATTTCCCAAAACCAAGACATGCTGCCGAGATCAATGTCCTCTTACAAGGCCTCCCATAGTAACCCAGGTCCATCATTATACTTACCTTCAGGTAAGTCGTGCTCGGCCGTTCAGGGGGAATGTTGAATAACATGCCACCTTAGGGCCCGGTAAGCGTCCTCTAGCCAAAGCTCCTTACATACCAGGCTCTGGAGCTCTGTTACCCACTCATCCAGGGGCTGCTCTACCAAGAGACCAATCCGCATCGCCACACGCTTCTGTAGCCGCTGCTCATAACTGGGGAGACTCTCACCTCGCCGCCGCTGGGCATTTTCCAGGGCATCATACCAGACTTCCTTTCTGTCTGCATCCCTGTAGTCCATGGCTACCTCCTCCTCCTCGTAATGGAACGCTGTCCGAAGACTAGTTGATTTTATCCTGCTGTATCCCGGGACGCTGTACGGATACTAGCGTTGTCCTCAATTTTGTAAATGCACGAACGATGTCTCCGAGCTGCTTTTCCTCTCACTAGGACGCCATCCCACTGCTGCCACCAATGTAACGGATCTCCTAGCACCCCGACTGGGTACCTCTGTTGATGGATGCTCCTAGAGCTTTCCGAGGGCTCCAAGCACTCCACTCGACACTGTAACCACTACAGGAACAAGGAACAGCAACAGCTCTTACAAGAGCTAGGGATTATAGCCAGGGGAGTATACAGCGTATAGCAATCCCCACACACGAGACGAGGTCTATGTTTAAGGTAAAACAAGAACTCACTTTATTGAATATATATACAGTTCAAGAAGTCTAACAACATAACGCAATCAACCATGAACAACATGCAAACAGACATCTCCCCCCCACTCCATAATGAATGAATAGGGAGAGAGGAGACACATGTGATGGGATTATCTCCTGAGTGTATCATAGGGTGATCTACTAATATAGGAGTCGGCTGCTCCTAGAGTCAGCTATCCTAATCCCATCACTAACACAATCAGTGGGAGTCTCAGTGCAGAGTTAACCCCTTTTTGTGTTGCTGAATTCACACCCTGCACCTTTAATGGGCAATAGGAAATATGTGTCATATAAATTCTACACATAAATCAGGGTTCATAGTTCCTTGTAACCCCAAAAGGTCTGAGGGGGTCTCCATAGTTCTGGGTCCATAATCCATAGGAAGGAGGCTGGCTCTCAGGCTTCTCCAGCAGCCCCAGTCACGATTTAGTCCGTCACACCCCCCATAAGTGTGTGGATCACTTTGTTTCTTACACCGTTCATACAATTCTTATGTACAGGATTTGTAGGATTCAAGATTCGAAAGATTCAATAGATTTGAGAACCTTTTCGGATTTGGATTTAAAAAAAAATTGATTCGTCCCACCTCTATTGTATACATATGTATGTAGTATTACATAAAGACAATAGATTCTACATCAATTACCCCTGTGGAAACTGGCCTGAGCAGTGATATGCATGGTGCTTCTGATTGCAGAATCTTTTCATCCGTTTCATGTTCTTACTTATGGCACACCTTGCTTTTGGGACTGTAAATATTTTTCCATTATTTTGTATTTGGTTTTGATGTCACATTATTAAAATGTTTTGTTTTTCATCCATTTATTATGTTCCTCACATGGTCTTTGTGTACTTGCCATTTTATTATTGCTCTTTAGCTTCTGTACTGCATTTTTGCTGATCCCCAGATGGAGTGCTGTTGTTATATTCATTATTGTCTGCATTTATAGCCTACTTATTGCCATTATTTTTCAATATACTTTTTTCCTGCCTTATTGGGGCTTTCTTGTGCTGCAATAGTGACCACAATATTTTTTGCGATTACAAGGGGGCAGATTTATAAAAACTGGAGTAAAATAAAACTGGCTTACTTCCTCGCAGCAACCAATCAGATTCCACCTTCCATTTTTCAGAGCTCCTTTGGAAAATGACAGGAAGAATCTAATTGGTTACTGTGGACAACTAAGTCAGTTTTCCTTTACACCAGATTTATAAATGTCCCCCTTAGTCTCTTGTCTATTTTAACGATTTCTAATGTAAATATTTTGAGATGTATTGGTGCATGGGAGTTTCGTATGTTAGTTTTCTTTCTTGTTATTTTGATATCTGAGTAGCTCCCCGCTCTTGCTTATGTGCCTTCCATTCCATCACAAAATGTCCTGAGTATATCTGTGAAAATCCCACTATTTCTCCCTCTCTTCCTATGCCATTGAATATCTTGGTTGAGGATGACGGTTGCAGTACAACATGATCAAACGTGATGAGAGTCTCTCAGGGTACTATGCATACCGGGAAAGTGTGAGATGAAATAGGAAACATGAAGAAGGAGAGGTAGTAGGGATGATGGCAGTAGCATATGCCGTCTAGCTAAGAACAACCTTCTAATAACATGGACACAAACAACATCAATTATTTCTAAAAGGCTCATTATTTACACAGATTTTGCTTTCGACTGAGATTTCTGTAAGGATTTCATTCTTCTTGCTTGTTGCTTTGCACAGTCTGTGCTGTAGAGCGTTTTCCATATTTATACTCTTCATGAATAATACAGTAAGAAAATGAATATGTTAACTTCCATCAATTCAAATATATGTTTACACATATATAAGAGTATGGATGTTGCTCATACATTCACTTTGCTATTTTGCATTGCACTCACAGATTTCTGTCTGTGAGTTTACTAAATTGTTGACGAATAATTTTGTTTGTTGGAGAGAAACAGACAGGTGTAGATCCATCTGTTTGCCCAAGAATGTCAGCCATATTTTCTATTTTTTACTGCAGCTCATAACACAATTCCATTTCATTTCTTAATGTCCTTTTCTTGCTTGTTGACAGATCTTAAGAACAGTTTTTTTTTCACCCACCTAACCTTTACAAAGAGAATCACAACAAGTGACACTGGCATCTCCGGAAGAGGAAAGATAACATTTGCATTTTACATCTAACCTATAAAAAAGTGAATAATAATAATAAGGCGTTTCATTGAGAATGCGATGTTAGTTCGCCACTGGACAAGGTCAAGCTACCGATGCTGTTCACAAAAATATACTTTACATATGTCAGGTGAATCCATACTGTAAATCAACAGTGGAATGTAGTTTTCTAGACATTTTGCTACAGGTGCTACACAAGCTAAACTGTGCTTGGCTGTATTCATTTCTTGTCTATAATCAATCATAGTCAGTGACCTGCTATAAGGATTACTATATAAAATGCTGCCTAACAAAATCATAAGCTTGCATTGCTCTTCACTATAAAGCTATAAAAATAAAAGCTCTATCTTGTCTTTCATTTTTGACATTTGTTCTAATAACATAAAAAGGATACAAATGGTCACCAGTTTATCAGAAATCAGAGTAGGCTGAGAAATTTTAATGACTTGAACTAGTAACAGATTTAGATGTTTAAAGCTTATAGATATATAGTAGAATGCTTGACACCTTACACTACGCCATGTATTTTTAAAGCCATAAAATGTATTCTGTTTTTTCATGCATACACTTGGTATTATTTAGTGTGAAACAATGCAGTTAGAGATGAGCGAACCATTCGAGATTTGATTAGGTTCAAGTTCACCGAATTGGATCGAACTGAAGTTGCTCCAATTGCCCAGAAAATTGGTATTTAACTATAATACCCTCTAGGAAGAAGACTCAGAATCTATAGGAAAACTTGTCTCTTTTCATTTATTTTTTATGATTTTTTTTTCTGCTGGTGAAGAAAGTTTTTTTCATAGCCAAACATTTCATTATAGATGTCTCACGATGGAGCTGAGGACAAGGAGGAGACTTAGCAGGAGAAGAAGAAGGTGATGTTAATGACAAAGATACCATATTGCTTGGGGATGCAGGTTGGCTGCCATAAAGTGGACCAGGTGAACGAGGACAGACTTGTTCTGATTGGGAATGCTAGTCAGTTGTATTTACCCAAAGGATCCGGTGATCTGCTGCAGTAAAGATCTTGTAACTATGATTGTGTTTGAATGACCATGGCTTTTTTTTTAACCGCCTCCAGACCGCCTAACGCAGGATTGCGTTCCGGAGGCAGCTGATTCATTCCTCGTAGACGCATATACGCGTCATCTCGCGAGACGCGAGATTTCCTGTGAACGCGCGCGCCTGTGTTCACAGGAACTGCAGGTAAGCGAGTGGATCTACAGCCTGCCAGCGGCTGGCTGTAGATGCAATTTTTTTAACACGTAAGAGGTATATTAGACGCTGTTTTGATAACAGCGTCTAATATACCTGCTACCTGGTCCTCTGGTGGTCCCTTTTGCTTGGATCGACCACCAGAGGACACAGGCAGCTCTGTAATAAGTAGCACCAAGCACCACACTACACTACACCCCCCTGTCACTTATTAACCCCTTATTGACCCCTGATCACCCCATATAGACTCCTATGCTGCTTGAGAAAGATCACACTGATCAAAACGTCGCATTTGTTGGTGAAATAAAGCATTAAGGATCAAGGCTGGAGAGTGCTGCAGTTTTTCTGTTACAATTGCATCTGGATTTGGGGAAGCTGAGGACTGGCTTCTGACACAGCGAGCACCACCACAGTAAGGAACAATCTAGATTTTTCGTAGTGCTGCTACACATTTTTTCTTTTTATTCCCATATAGACTCCCTGATCACCCCCCTGTCATTGATCACCCCCCTGTCATTGATCACCTCCTGTAAGGCTCCATTCAGACGTCCGTATGTGTTTTACGGATGCATGGATCGGATGCGCAAAACACATACGGACGTCTGAATAGAGCCTTACAGGGGGGTGATCAATGACAGGGGGGTGATCACCCCATATAGACTCCAAAAAAAGAGGGTTAGTCAGCACCTCCCAGTGCGCAGGTGCACGCCGCCATGGCAAAGACCTAGAGGAAAAAAAGGAGACAATGCGGCAGCACTCTGCAAATCAGACAAAGTACAACAATGCCTACAAAAATTATGGTGCTAATACTACGCTTAAAAAGCGAGATGCTTGGTCAATGCATTTTGTACAAAACCATCTAAGCCCGTATGCCAAACGTCAAGGCGATCTCTGTTACACGGGTCCTAACACTAAATACTACCTGTTATGCGCCATAATGACCGCCATAAAATTCAGGGAGTGTTGGACCCACATGCATGTTGGATCCACTCTGCCTTTTTCCGTTTTTTGTGCCAAAATGGCCTCCATTACAAGGGATGCAGGTACCAACATGCATGCTGAGCCCACTCTATACCCTTCCTGGTGCTAAACAGCTTCCAATGAATGTAGTGAGAGCAGGCCACAGCTTTATACTGAAAATAATTAAAATCAGCCTATGGGGCAGACAGGCTAATCAGGTAGTATTTAGTGTTAGGACCCGTGTAACAGAGATCGCCTTGACGTTTGGCATACGGGCTTAGATGGTTTTGTACAAAATGCATTGACCAAGCATCTCGCTTTTTAAGCGTAGTATTAGCACCATAATTTTTGTAGGCATTGTTGTACTTTGTCTGATTTGCAGAGTGCTGCCGCATTGTCTCCTTTTTTTCCTCTAGGTCTTTGCCATGGCGGCGTGCACCTGCGCACTGGGAGGTGCTGACTAACCCTCTTTTTTTGCAGATTTACAATGCTGGAGATGTGGCACTCCAGCGAGTCGTGCACTCCTGATTAGCCTGTCTGCCCCATAGGCTGATTTTAATTATTTTCAGTATAAAGCTGTGGCCTGCTCTCATTACATTCATTGGAAGCTGTTTAGCACCAGGAAGGGTATAGAGTGGGCTCAGCATGCATGTTGGTACCTGCATCCCTTGTAATGGAGGCCATTTTGGCACAAAAAACGGAAAAAGGCAGAGTGGATCCAACATGCATGTGGGTCCAACACTCCCTGAATTTTATGGCGGTCATTATGGCGCATAACAGGTAGTATTTAGTGTTAGGACCCGTGTAACAGAGATCGCCTTGACGTTTGGCATACGGGCTTAGATGGTTTTGTACAAAATGCATTGACCAAGCATCTCGCTTTTTAAGCGTAGTATTAGCACCATAATTTTTGTAGGCATTGTTGTACTTTGTCTGATTTGCAGAGTGCTGCCGCATTGTCTCCTTTTTTTCCTCTAGGTCTTTGCCATGGCGGCGTGCACCTGCGCACTGGGAGGTGCTGACTAACCCTCTTTTTTTGCAGATTTACAATGCTGGAGATGTGGCACTCCAGCGAGTCGTGCACTCCTGATTAGCCTGTCTGCCCCATAGGCTGATTTTAATTATTTTCAGTATAAAGCTGTGGCCTGCTCTCACTACATTCATTGGAAGCTGTTTAGCACCAGGAAGGGTATAGAGTGGGCTCAGCATGCATGTTGGTACCTGCATCCCTTGTAATGGAGGCCATTTTGGCACAAAAAACGGAAAAAGGCAGAGTGGATCCAACATGCATGTGGGTCCAACACTCCCTGAATTTTATGGCGGTCATTATGGCGCATAACAGGTAGTATTTAGTGTTAGGACCCGTGTAACAGAGATCGCCTTGACGTTTGGCATACGGGCTTAGATGGTTTTGTACAAAATGCATTGACCAAGCATCTCGCTTTTTAAGCGTAGTATTAGCACCATAATTTTTGTAGGCATTGTTGTACTTTGTCTGATTTGCAGAGTGCTGCCGCATTGTCTCCTTTTTTTCCTCTAGGTCTTTGCCATGGCGGCGTGCACCTGCGCACTGGGAGGTGCTGACTAACCCTCTTTTTTTGCAGATTTACAATGCTGGAGATGTGGCACTCCAGCGAGTCGTGCACTCCTGATTAGCCTGTCTGCCCCATAGGCTGATTTTAATTATTTTCAGTATAAAGCTGTGGCCTGCTCTCACTACATTCATTGGAAGCTGTTTAGCACCAGGAAGGGTATAGAGTGGGCTCAGCATGCATGTTGGTACCTGCATCCCTTGTAATGGAGGCCATTTTGGCACAAAAAACGGAAAAAGGCAGAGTGGATCCAACATGCATGTGGGTCCAACACTCCCTGAATTTTATGGCGGTCATTATGGCGCATAACAGGTAGTATTTAGTGTTAGGACCCGTGTAACAGAGATCGCCTTGACGTTTGGCATACGGGCTTAGATGGTTTTGTACAAAATGCATTGACCAAGCATCTCGCTTTTTAAGCGTAGTATTAGCACCATAATTTTTGTAGGCATTGTTGTACTTTGTCTGATTTGCAGAGTGCTGCCGCATTGTCTCCTTTTTTTCCTCTAGGTCTTTGCCATGGCGGCGTGCACCTGCGCACTGGGAGGTGCTGACTAACCCTCTTTTTTTGCAGATTTACAATGCTGGAGATGTGGCACTCCAGCGAGTCATGCACTCCTGATTAGCCTGTCTGCCCCATAGGCTGATTTTAATTATTTTCAGTATAAAGCTGTGGCCTGCTCTCACTACATTCATTGGAAGCTGTTTAGCACCAGGAAGGGTATAGAGTGGGCTCAGCATGCATGTTGGTACCTGCATCCCTTGTAATGGAGGCCATTTTGGCACAAAAAACGGAAAAAGGCAGAGTGGATCCAACATGCATGTGGGTCCAACACTCCCTGAATTTTATGGCGGTCATTATGGCGCATAACAGGTAGTATTTAGTGTTAGGACCCGTGTAACAGAGATCGCCTTGACGTTTGGCATACGGGCTTAGATGGTTTTGTACAAAATGCATTGACCAAGCATCTCGCTTTTTAAGCGTAGTATTAGCACCATAATTTTTGTAGGCATTGTTGTACTTTGTCTGATTTGCAGAGTGCTGCCGCATTGTCTCCTTTTTTTCCCATATAGACTCCCTGATCACCCCCCTGTCATTGATCACCCCCCTGCAAGGCTCCATTCAGACGTCCATATGTGTTTTACGGATCCATGGATCGGATGCGCAAAACACATACGGACGTCTGAATGGAGCCTTACAGGGGGGTGATCAATGACAGGGGGGTGATCACCCCATATAGACTCCCTGATCACTCCCCTGTCATTGATCACCCCCATGTAAGGCTCCATTCAGACGTCCGTATGTGTTTTACGGATCCACGGATCCATGGATCGGATCCGCAAAACACATACGGACGTCTGAATGGAGCCTTACAGGGGGGTGATCACCCCATATAGACTCCCTGATCACCCCCCTGTAAGGCTCCATTCAGACGTCCGTATGTGTTTTGCGGATCCGATCCGTGGATCCGCAAAACACATACGGACCTCTGAATGGAGCCTTACAGGGGGGTGATCAATGACAGGGGGCTGATCAGGGAGTCTATATGGGGTGATCACCCCCCTGTCATTGATCACCCCCCTGTAAGGCTCCATTCAGATGTCCGTATGTGTTTTGCGGATCCGCAAAACACGGACACCGCGGATCCGGAAAACACATGCGGACGTCTGAATGGAGCCTTACAGGGGGGTGATCAATGACAGGGTGGTGATCACCCCATATAGACTCCCTGATCACCCTCCTGTCATTGATCACCCCCCTGTAAGGCTCCATTCAGACATTTTTTTGGCACAAGTTAGCGGAAATTGTTATTTTTTTCTTACAAAGTCTCATATTCCACTAACTTAAAATAAAATCTCACATGAACTCACCATACCCCTCACGGAATCCAAATGCGTAACATTTTTTAGACATTTATATTCCAGACTTCTTCTCACGCTTTAGGGCCCCTAAAATGCCAGGGCAGTATAAATACCCCACATGTGACCCCATTTCGGAAAGAAGACACCCCAAGGTATTCGCTGAGGGGCATATTGAGTCCATGAAAGATTGAACTTTTTGTCCCAAGTTAGCGGAAAGGGAGAGAAAAAAAATAAAAAATTAATTTCCGCTAACTTGTGCCAAAAAAAAAAAAATCTTCTATGAACTCGCCATGCCTCTCATTGAATACCTTGGGGTGTCTTCTTTCCAAAATGGGGTCACATGTGGGGTATTTATACTGCCCTGACATTTTAGGGGCCCTAAAGCGTGAGAAAAAGTCTGGGATCCAAATGTCTAAAAATGCCCTCCTAAAAGGAATTTGGGCCCCTTTGCGCATCTAGGCTGCAAATAAGTGTCACACATGTGGTATTGCCGTACTCAGGAGAAGTTGGGCAATGTGTTTTGGGGGGTCATTTTACATATACCCATGCTGGGTGAGATAAATATCTCGGTCAAATGACAACTTTGTATAAAAAAAATGGGAAAAGTTGTCTTTTAGAGAGATATTTCTCTCACCCAGCATGGGTATATGTAAAAAGACACCCCAAAACACATTGCATGTGTGACACTTTTTTGCAGCCTAGGTGGGCAAAGGGGCCCACATTCCAAAGAGCACCTTTAGGATTTCACAGGGCATTTTTTACACATTTTGATTTCAAACTACTTCTCACGCATTTGCCAGGGCAGTATAAATACCCCACAAGTGACCCCATTTTGGAAAGAAGACACCCCAAGGTATTCCGTGAGGGGCATGGCGAAATGATGATTAGTTAGTGGAAAATGATGATTTTATTTTTATTTATTTTTTCTTACAAAGTCTCATATTCCACTAACTTGTGACAAAAAATAAAAACTTCCATGAACTCACTATGCCCATCACGAAATACCTTGGGGTGTCTTCTTTCCAAAATGGGGTCACTTGTGGGGTAGTTATACTGCCCTGGCATTTTAGGGGCCCTCATGCGTGAGAAGTAGTTTGAAATCAAAATGTGTAAAAAATGCCCTGGGAAATCCTAAAGGTGCTCTTTGGAATGTGGGCCCCTTTGCCCACCTAGGCTGCAATAAAATGTCACACATGTGGTATCACCATACTCAGGAGAAGTTGGGCAATGTGTTTTGGGGTGTCTTTTTACATATACCCATGCTGGGTGAGAGAAATATCTCTCTAAAAGACAACTTTTCCCATTTTTTTTATACAAAGTTGGCATTTGACAGAGATATTTATCTCACCTAGCATGGGCATGTGTAAAAATACACCCCAAAACACATTGGCCAACTTCTCCTGAGTACGGCGATACCACATGTGTGACACTTTTTTGCAGCCTAGGTGGGCAAAGGGGCCCACATTCCAAAGAGCACCTTTAGGATTTCACAAGGCATTTTTTACACATTTTGATTTCCAACTACTTCTCACGAATTAGGGCCCCTAAAATGCCAGGGCAGTATAACTACCCCACAAGTGACCCCATTTTGGAAAGAAGACACCCCAAGGTATTTCGTGATAGGCATAGTGAGTTCATGGAAGTTTTTATTTTTTGTCACAAGTTAGTGGAATATGAGACTTTTGTAAGGAAAAAGAAAAAAATCATCATTTTCCGCTAACTTGTGACAAAAAATAAAAAGTTCTATGAACTCACTATGCCCATCAGCGAATACCTTAGGGTGTCTACTTTCCGAAATGGGGTAATTTGTGGGGTGTTTTTACTGTCTGGGCATTGTAGAACCTCAGGAAACATGACAGGTGCTCAGAAAGTCAGAGCTGCTTCAAAAAGCGGAAATTCACATTTTAGTACCATAGTTTGTAAACGCTATAACTTTTACCCAAACCAATAAATATACACTTATTTTTTATTTTTTTATCAAAGACATGTAGAACAATAAATTTAGAGAAAAATTTATATAGAAATGTAGTTTTATTTGAAAAATTTTACAACTGAAAGTGAAAAATTACATTTTTTTGCAAATTTTTTTGTAAATTTCGATTAATAACAAGAAAAGTAAAAATGTCAGCAGCAATGAAATACCATCAAATGAAAGCTCTATTAGTGAGAAGAAAAGGAGGTAAAATTCATATGGGTGGTAAGTTGCATGACCGAGCAATAAACCGTGAAAGTAGTGTAGTGCAGAATTGTAAAAAGTGGTCTGGTCATTAAAGGGCTTCTGTCACCCCACAAAACGCTTTTTTTTTTTTTGGATAGTTACATTCCTTATAGCGCGATATAGGAGAATATAATCTTATCACTTACTTTCATGCGGCCGTTTCTTTAGAAAACGAAGTTTTATAATATGTAAATCCGGTCTCTACCAGCAAGTAGGGCGTCTACTTGCTGGTAGCTGCAGCAGAAAACCGCCCCCTCGCCGTGTTGATTGACAGGGCCAGCCGTGATCTCCTCCTCCGGCCAGCCCTGTCAGTATTTCAAAAATCGCGCGCCTCTGTTCATTCGGCGCAGGCGCTCTGAGATGAGGAGGCTCGTCTCCTCAGAACTCCCTCAGTGCGCCTGCGCCGATGACGTCTTCTCTTTCGGTGATGTCATCGACACAGGCGCACTGAGGGAGTTCTGAGGAGACGAGCCTCCTCATCTCAGAGCGCCTGCGCCGAATGAACAGAGGCGCGCGATTTTTGAAATACTGACAGGGCCGGCCGGAGGAGGAGATCACGGCTGGCCCTGTCAATCAACACGGCGAGGGGGCGGTTTTCTGCTGCGGCTACCAGCAAGTAGACGCCCTACTTGCTGGTAGAGACCGGATTTACATATTATAAAACTTAGTTTTCTAAAGAAACGGCCGCATGAAAGTAAGTGATAAGATTATATTCTCCTATATCGCGCTATAAGGAATGTATTTTACCAACAAAAAAAAAAAGAAGAGTTTTGTGGGGTGACAGAAGCCCTTTAAGGGTGTTTAAGCTAGGGGATCTGAGGTGGTTAATCCTACAGATCTTGCACATGGCTATAGTTTTGTTTGCCCGCCTTGTGGAGAGAAAAAAGTTGCTCGCACAGAGCTACAGGCAGCCAAGCTTGACTGGGGTCCCCAGCACCCTCTCAAACCTTCTCCTCAGGGCAGTACAAATTGTGATGGCTCTCACACATCGTCAACAGGGAGACTCTCTTGACTACCTGCTGTCGGGCATGGTGGGGTTTTCTTGCCACTTCTTAGAAAACAGGAGGGTGCCTCACTAGGAAGGGGCAGTGTTTTCTGGGGCTGCACGGAGGAGAAACAGGAGAATCGCTGTGACCCCTGCTGTGACTGAGAGGAGAAATGAGTTATCCAATCCAGAATCTCAGCATCTTTCTCCTCAACGATAATGTTGTGCCTTTTTGAAGCCAGGGACAACTGCAGCCTACTACTACTACTACTTCTTCTGGCCGGATACCTTGTGCTCTTACTACCCACATTCTGGCTCTAGGTCATTAGTTGGGAACCCTTCTGTAGCCCTGACATTTTGGCACTCACACATAATAATGTGCGCTACCCTGTGTATGCAGGGTTCGGGTGTCTGCCTGGCCGTACGGAGGCGAGCGGATCCGTCCAGACTTATAATGGAAGTCAATGGGGACGGATCCGCTTGAAGATGACACCATATGGCTCAATCTTCAAGCGGATCCGTTCCCCATTGACTTTTAATGTAAAGTCTGAACGGATCCGCTCAGGCTACTTTCAGACTTAGAAAATTTTCTAAGTAATAATGCAGACGGATCCGTTCTGAACGGATGCAAACGTCTGCATTATCGGAGCGGATCCGTCTGATGAAACATCAGACGGATCCGCTCCGAACGCTCGTGTGAAAGTAGCCTAAATCAACAACAGAATGGCTTAAACAGAAGAAAATACGCCTTCTGGAGTGGCCCAGTCAGAGTCCTGACCTCAACCCGATTGAGATGCTGTGGCATGACCTCAAGAAAGCGATTCACACCAGACATCCCAAGAATATTGCTGAACTGAAACCGTTCTGTAAAGAGGAATGGTCAAGAATTACTCCTGGTAAAAGGTAGTGGTTTTTGGAACCCTTTTTGCGGCGCTGGAAACAGGAGGCGGATTTTCATAAAATACTTTTTAGAGAATAAAATAGCTTGTTTATTTTTTGTGTCAACGCGTTTCAAGGGCGTCCAGCCCTCTTCGTCAGGACAATAAAAGTATCTTTTATTGTCCTGACGAAGAGGGCTGGACGCCCTTGAAACGCGTTGACACAAAAAATAAACAAGCTATTTTATTCTCTAAAAAGTATTTTATGAAAATCCGCCTCCTGTTTCCAGCGCCGCAAAAAGGGTTCCAAAAACCACTACCTTTTATCTTCTCACTTTTTTCTTCTGTCACCTCTGGTGCAGAGAAAAAGGAACCTTTGGCAGCAGTACAGGACCCCGCATGCTGGACGGGAGAATACCAGCACAAGCCTTCTACAGTTGTTGTGACTATACACAACAAAACACGGTAAGCGCTTCTTGTATACAGTGAATTTAGACCGTAAATACAGCCACACACACGAGGCGCGGCCTCCTGTCTCTTTTTCTCTCTTTTCAAGAATTACTCCTGACCGTTGTGCACGTCTGATCTGCAACTACAGGAAACGTTTGGATGAAGTTATTGCTGCCAAAGGAGGTTCAACCAGTTATTAAATCCAAGGGTTCACATACTTTTTCCACCTGCATTGTGAATGTTTACATGGTGTGTTCAATAAAAACATGGTAACATTTAATTCTGTGTGTGTTATTAGTTTAAGGAGACTGTGATTGTCTATTGTTGTGACTTAGATGAAGATCAGATCACATTTTATGACCAATTTGTGCAGAAATCCATATAATTTCAAAGGGTTCACATACTTTTTCTTGCAACTGTATGTGGGTGCAATTAAGTCGGTGTCTGGGGAATAGCTTCAGTGATCTGTTATATATCAACTATAGATTATACCTTAGTATGATACTAAGTGATATACAGTATTAAAGAGTGCATATTAAAAGAGAATATGGTATATAATAGGACCCTTTGATCCCTTTCAGGTCACTATCACATTCCACTAAATAGTGGTGTCAATTTACACTTTTCAATAGCCTCTTATATGCTGTATATATAATTTAGACATTTCACTTATGTTGATGTCTTATACTGTGACTCAGTCTAAAGGTGGGCCTCCTTCGGATGGATTTAGGTATAATTCTCATTCTTCTTAAAGGGAATCTGTCACCAGAATCATCACCATTAAACTAAAACTATTGTCTTGCAGCACTTATTACCTCCTTTCCAGATGTGCTTTTCTTTCCTTGCTGCCTAGTTTCTATCTCGAAAAAAATCCACTTTATTCCTTATGCAAATAAGCTAGTAAGGTGCCCAGAGGGGCGTTATTTTTGTTCAAAGGTGCCCAGGAACACACCCATTGAGTGCCCAGGCCCGCCCTCCAGTAGAGCCCAAGCACACCTCTCCTCGGCTCATACTCTACGCCCCCAGCAGTGCCGTTGACCCCCCGCAGAGAACCCCGCCCATCCTTGCCTTCAGTGTGACTGACAAATCTCGCTCCGATCTTCCAGCAGAGGATGAAACCATCATTCAATAGGCACGGCGCATGCCCAGTTAAACATTTGAGGCTGATTCATCCTCTGCTGGCGAGATTTGTCAGTCACAAATCTCGCCCATTGTGTGGGCTGAAACGTTGACTGGGAATAAACGGGTCATCACCTTTTTACCACATTTGGAGTGCTGCCTATTCTTTGGATATACTACATGATAGGATTAGATATGCAGTTTAGCAGACAGTATCACGTATGATAGGATTAGATACACAGCTTTGCAGATAGTATCACACATGATAGGATTAGATACACAGCTCAGCAGGCAGTATCACACACAGTAGGCTTAGATACACGAATCTGCAGACAGTATCACACAGATTAGGATTAGATACACAGCTCAGCAGGCAATATCACACATGATAGGATCATGTACACAGCTCAGCAGAAATGATCACACACACGACAGGATTAGATACACATCTTAGCAAAATGTATCACACATGATGGGATTAGATATGCAGCTTAGCAGACAGTATCACACATAATAGGTTTAGATACACAGCTCAGCAGAAAGTATCACATGATAGGATTAGATACACAGCTTAGCAGACAGTATCACACATGATAGGATTAGATGCGCAGCTTTGTAGACAGTATCACACATTATAGGTTTAGCTACACAGCTCAGCAAAAAGTATCATACCTGATAGGATTAGATACACAGCTCAGCAGGCAAAATCACGCATGATGTGATTAGATACACAACTCAGCAGGCAGTATCACACACAATAGGCTCTAATACACGACTCTGCTGACAGTATCACACATGATAGGATTGGATACACTGCTCAGCAGACAGTATCACACACAATATGCTTAGATACACGACTCTGCGGACAGTATCACATATGATAGGTTTAGATACACAGCTCAGCAGCAGTATTACACATAGTATGATTAGATACACAGCTGAGCAGACAGTATCACGCATGATATTTGGATTCTGGATTTAGTGTTCCTTTAGTCTCATGTGTTTGACTCGAACATTTAATATTCTCAATAGATCTCACCAAATCTATCTGGGTCTGCCGCTAAATATCTCATATTTGAGGCTAGCTTCTCTGCGGCTTAAGCAATAAGCTAAATGTGGAGCACTCACCGCCCAGTGGTTGTGATGTGTATTGCAGCTTTTTAGCGTTTAGTTACAGTCTTGCGATATGATGTTGTTTTGCTGTCAGGACAAAATTGACACCACTTCCAGTTTGGAGATCAGGTAAGAGAGGACGCATCTGTAATTTTAGGTGAATTGTTTTCAGGCAAGTTCTATCCCTAGTAACAGAGACACAGAAGACAGCTCACAGGAAATGGGGGCATTTCACAGCTAGCTCAGATCATGAGCCTGTTAAAATAACTGCTTTCACACAGCCTTAGAAGCCTCCTGTGTGTCTGCAAGTGTGATTTACCCCTCCTTATCTGTTCTGTGAGATCTGGAGCTAAAAGCAAACATAGTGGAAATAAGGGAAAAGACATCACAGAAGTATAGTGCTAGCAGATTCCACGGAAGGGATACATTCCTTGCTTCTGAGAGAAATGCATCTAATTGCGCAGCTGAAACAGGGAATAAAATGGCTGAAAAAGATTTTACAGAAGCTAAAAAAAACTGTTCCTTTAAAGTTATGATTGTACAAAGAAGCAGTGTCCCATGCCTGGGGCCCAAGGCAGACCTCCGGGACGTCTTGCAAACAGGACATAGGCAGAAACAGACCAGGGACCAACAGAGTACTTTATTACACATGTAATAAAAGAACATGACAGTAAAGCAGGTTAGGCAATAGTGGTAGCACTACCACAGAACCAAGTGCACTGGCAGACCAGAGGCAAAACCCAGACTGCAGAGAGACAGTTAGGCCCGTTCTTCACAGAACCCCTGGTGGTGGGGATGAACTGGGCTGAGGGCTTGCTGATTGCACCTCTAGAAAGGTCCTGACACTCTTGGCTGCAACCTGCAGAGAACCACGCTGGTGCAAGCACCAGCGGAAACAGACAACAGGACTGGAACCCAACCAAACATAGGACATGGATTTGACAACAAACGGGAACCAGTACAGAAGTAGGTGCCTGGACCCCAAGCAGAATGGAAGCATGGTGGTCTCAGGGAGAACCCAGGATCCCTCTCACGAAGGAAGGACAAACACAGGAACAGAAGCAGTAAGGCACTGCAGGACAGACAAGGAACAGACTAGATCAGAATCTGTAGGCACTGGCAGGCTGGACATAGGACAGGATCAGAAGCAGTTTGGCACTGCCAGGCTGGACATAGGACAGGATCAGAAGCAGTTTAGCACTGCCAGGCTATAAGATGCAGTTAGAGCACTGCTAGGCTAGACATGGATCATAGTGGATCCAGACAGAAAACAGGAACAGAAGATCAGACAAGGCAACAACAACAATGCATTACTAGGCGACACCACAAACAAGGGAAGATGGCAAAAAACCCTGGGTCAGCAGCAAGGGGCTACACCCAGTAAGGCACAAGACAGACTGACCCCCTGGGTAAGCAGAAAGGTGCAACACACAGCAAGGCAGAAGATAAACTAAACACAAGCCCCACAGCTCAAAGGTAGAAATAGCTGCATAAAGAGGGCACCTGATAAGACACACCCAGGAACAGATCAGGGAATGTTAACCCCATCTTAACCAGGTATGAACAGACCCTAGAGGTAGGTGAGTTTATACACAGGAATACCTAAAGTCCTATCTAACCCTAAAGGACCCTGGTACTAATGACAGGAATGAAACATCCTCTTCCTCCAAAAGGAAGGATGAATGGGAGTCTCCCTAAGGCCTAATACAAAACAACAAAGAAAAACAACACACAGAAAAGCCAAAATACAAAGGCAAAGGTAACACTTAACTTCCAAGAAGCTATGACAGCACCAGGAACTCAGCTGAGATCCAAACAGCAGCTATCCACAGGTCCAACTGAAGCTATAAACCACACAGCATTGTGAGAGAGACAACTATAAATAGGGAAAGTTAAATGATCACAATAGCAACACCTGGAGGTTAAGGGTGTGGCCAGTACCAGAAACATCACAGACGCCTATTGATCCACAAGGTAAATACAGTCCTGATCAAAAGTTTAAGACCACTTGAAAAATTGCAAAAAATCATATTTAGCATGGCTGGATCTTAACAAGGTTCCAAGTAGAGCTTCAACATGCAACAAGAGGAAATGGGAGTGAGACAAAACATTTTTTGAGCATTCAATTTAATGAAAACAACGAATAAACTGAAACAGGCTGTTTTTCAGCTGATCAAAAGTTTAGGACCACACCTCCAAAAAAAACTAAACCCCACCAAAACAGAAATCCAACTTCCAAACATGAACTCAGTAATGAGTAGCTCCGCCGTTATTGTTTATCACTTCCAAAATTCGTTTCGGCATGCTTGATGCAAGCGTTTCCATGAGGTGAGTGGGAACATTTCTCCAAGTGGTGAAGACGGCCGCACGAAGGCCATCTACTGTCTGGAACTGTTGTCCATTTTTGTAAACTTCCCTTGCCATCCATCCCCAAAGATTCTCAATTGGATTTAGATCAGGGGAACACGCAGGATGGGCCAAAAGAGTGATGTTATTCTCCTGGAAGAAGTCCCTTGTCCTGCGGGCATTGTATACTGTAGTGTTGTCCTGTTGAAAAACCCAGTCGTTACCACACAGATGAGGGCCCTCAGTCATGAGGAATGCTCTCTGCAACAACTGGACATAGCCAGCGGCCGTTTGACGCCCCTGCACTTCCTGAAGCTTCATTGTTCCACTAAAGGAAAAAGCACCCCAGACCATTATGGCGACCCCTCCTCTGTGGCGCGTAGAAAACATCTCAGGTGGGATCTGCTTGTCATGTCAGTAACGTTGGAAACCATCAGGACCATCAAGGTTAAATTTTTTCTCATCAGAGAATAAAACTTTCTTCCACCTTTGAATGTCCCATGTTTGGTGCTCTCTTGCAAAGGCCAAACGAGCAGTTCTGTGGCGTTCAAGGAGACAAGGTCTTTGAAGACGTTTTTTGTTTTTGAAGCCCTTCAATCTGAGATGCCGTCTGATGGTTATGGGGCTGCAGTCAGCACCAGTAAGGGCCTTAATTTGGGTCGAGGATCGTCCAGTGTCTTGACGGACAGCCAATTGGATCCTCCGGCTCAGTGCTGATGAAATTTTTTTGGGTCTACCACTTAACTTTTTTGTTCCATAACCCTCAGGATCATCAACTTGGGCACCACTGCACCTCCTTTCCTGCCAGGAGTTGAGTCGCTGCTCGGGGCATAGTGGGACTGGCACGACGGGCATCAAACCATTTAAATATCAGTGACACCTTCCATACTCTGCATTCCATTATTTATGCATATTGTTGCTTTCATACACTTACCATGACTGCTAACCCAGATATCTGCTTGTGGCCTAGCATCTGACCAGCACCACATTGTCTACAGTCGTGGCCAAAAGTTTTGAGAATGACACAAATATTAGTTTTCACAAAGTTTTGCTGCTAAACTGCTTTTAGATCTTTGTTTCAGTTGTTTCTGTGATGTAGTGAAATATAATTACATGCACTTCATACGTTTCAAAGGCTTTTATCGACAATTACATGACATTTATGCAAAGAGTCAGTATTTGCAGTGTTGGCCCTTCTTTTTCAGGACCTCTGCAATTCGACTGGGCATGCTCTCAATCAACTTCTGGGCCAATTCCTGACTGATAGCAACCCTTTCTTTCATTATCACTTCTTGGAGTTTGTCAGAATTAGTTGGTTTTTGTTTGTCCACCCGCCTCTTCAGGATTGACTACAAGTTCTCAATGGGATTAAGATCTGGGGAGTTTCCAGGCCATGGACCCAAAATGTCAACGTTTTGGTCCCCGAGCCACTTAGTTATCACTTTTGCCTTATGGCACGGTGCTCCATCGTGCTGGAAAATGCATTGTTCTTCACCAAACTGTTGTTGGATTGTTGGAAGAAGTTGCTGTTGGAGGGTGTTTTGGTACCATTCTTTATTCATGGCTGTGTTTTTGGGCAAAATTGTGAGTGAGCCCACTCCCTTGGATGAGAAGCAACCCCACACATGAATGGTCTCAGGATGCTTTACTGTTGGCATGACACAGGACTGATGGTAGCGCTCACCTTTTCTTCTCCGGACAAGCCTTTTTCCAGATGCCCCAAACAATCGGAAAGAGGCTTCATCAGAGAATATGACTTTGCGCCAGTCCTCAGCAGTCCATTCACCATACTTTCTGCAGAAGATCAATCTGTCCCTGATGTTTTTTTTGGAGAGAAGTGGCTTCTTTGCTGCCCTTCTTGACACCAGGCCATCTTCCAAAAGTCTTCGCCTCACTGTGCATGCGGATGCGCTCACACCTGCCTGCTGCCATTCCTGAGCAAGCTCTGCACTGGTGGCACTCCGATCCCGCAGCTGAATCCTCTTTAGGAGATGATCCTGGCGCTTGCTGGACTTTCTTGGACACCCTGTAGCCTTCTTAACAAGAATTGAACCTCTTTCCTTGAAGTTCTTGATGATCCTATAAATTGTTGATTGAGGTGCAATCTTAGTAGCCACAATATCCTTGCCTGTGAAGCCATTTTTATGCAACGCAATGATGGCTGCACGCGTTTCTTTGCAGGTCACCATGGTTAACAATGGAAGAACAATGATTTCAAGCATCACCCTCCTTTTAACATGGCAAGTCCGCCATTTTAACCCAATCAGCCTGACATAATGATCTCCAGCCTTGTGCTCGTCAACATTCTCACCTGAGTTAACAAGACGATTACTGAAATGATCTCAGCAGGTCCTTTAATGACAGCAATGAAATGCAGTGGAAAGTTTTTTTTGGGATTAAGTTAATTTTCATGGCAAAGAAGGACTATGCAAATCATCTGATTACTCTTCATAACATTCTGGATTATATGCAAATTGCTATTATAAAAACTTTCCAATTTCCAATATTTATGTAATTCTCAAAACATTTGGCCACGACTGTATATCTGGTGAGCAATTGATAGGATGTATCTGGCCAAAACTGTGGATAGTTTCACTTTTTCCCCACGGGGATTGATCTAATTTATTATCTGTGGCAATGCAATAGAATTTACCAGTCTTATCAGGACGCTTGTGGATTGAACTGTATATATCATCTTGTGGCAATACAGTGGAATATACACCTTTTATCAGGATGTTTATGTATTGAATTGCACATGTTAAGAGGGGGTGGATTGATCCCTATACACAGCAGTCCTTTGCTAAAGGATTATACTATCATTCCATCTGTATACCTTGCTGTTTTATTTGTTCCTGGTGAACCCCGGATACAATATCTAACGGGGGCAAGTGTGTTGGGCTTGGATTCAAATATATGATATTACTAGTAGAAGGACCCGGCTTTACACGGGCATTTTTCATCTATTTCATTTAATGTTTGTGTGTCGTTAAAAGATATTGACATTATCCACTATAACAGTGACATCTACAGTACCCTGCCCCTTTAACAGTGTCCTCCACAGCGGCCTGCCCCCTTAACAGTAACATCCACAGCAGCCCACCCCTTTAACAGTGACCTTCACAGTGGTCGCCTCTTTGTTAATGACCTCCACAGTACCCAATCTCCTTAACAGTGATTTTCACAGCACCCCGTCCCCTTAACAGTGGCCTCTACAGCAATCTGCCCCTTAACACTGACCTCCATAGCGGACCGTCCCCTTAACTGTGACCTTCACAGCAGCCTGCCCCTAGGGTGGCCAGAGGTCTGGTTTTAGGCTGGACAGTCCGGCTTTCAGACTCCCTGTCCTCCGTCCGGGGCAGGACCTGGACGGACACAGGGATGTCCTTTTGAACAGCTCACTCTCAGACAGCAGCACTTATACAGGAAAATCATGACGATTAACAAGGTTGCCCAAACTTTCGCATCCCACTGTACATACATACACACATACACTCAGCTTTATATATTCGATTCTTGAATAGTTTTTGGATGGTTACCGTACTGTTGGGCCATATATTCAGAGTGTATCAATATAATGATGCTTTTACATATCCAGGTCCCCATTTGTTACCCTACCTACACTTTCCTTTCTCTACCCCTATTATTTGCCAGGCTAGGGCACCTTATAATTAGATTCGATGGCAGTGGGATTGCTATTTTATGGGAGGCTATTCCTCTTTAGGTAGGGCTACTCAGGGTCAGATTCTCCCTGGACAGGCACTATATATGCTATCCATGGGATGCCCTCCTTTCTTGTATCTGTTGCTTACGTATAGTGGGACCTATATCTACTGTACATTTAGCAATTAACTATTTTTTGTGGTGCTGCTTATTGTTTTAATGAACTAATAAAGGTTACATTTTAGGGATGGTTTGTTGGTTTTTGTTCTGTGATTCTTTGGTATCTCAATAGCTGACTCCTTTATGTCTTCTTATTTACACTGTCTGTAATGTATAATTGCAAAATGTTAATAAAAATACTGTAAAAAACAGGGACAGGCTCTCTTTTTGAAAACAGTAATGTTTTGCAGTGAAACACTTTAGCATTTCAAAGAAAACATGTTAACAAAGAGTCGAGAACTGGGAGATCAGTCCTCTAGGCAGCTTCCCACTGACTTCTTCCTGCTGGCTAGACTTTATTGGCAGGTCTCTCCCTATATGCAAATTAGGCTACTTTCACACTTGCGTTCAGAGCGGATCCGTCTGGTGTCTGCACAGACGGATCCGCTCCTATAATGCAGACGTTTGGATCCGTTCAGAACGGATCCGTCTGCATTATAGTTTAGAAAAAATTCTAAGTGTGAAAGTTGTTCAGACGGATCCGTCCAGACTTTACATTGAAAGTCAATGGGGGACGGATCCGTTTGAAAATTGAGCCAAATTGTGTCAACTTCAAACTGATCCGTCCCCATTGATTTACATTGTAAGTCTGGACGGATCCATTTGCCTCCGCACGGCCAGGCGGACACTGCTTGCAGCGTTCGGGTGTCCGCCTGCTGAGCGGAGCAGAGGCTGAACGCTGCCAGACTGATGCATTCTGAGCGGATCCGCATCCACTCAGAATGCATTGGGGCAGTACGGATGCATTCGGGGCCGCTTGTGAGAGCCTTCAAACGGAGCTCACAAGCTTGTCAATCAAGCCAAGCCAGGCAGAGAGAAACTATCCATGATCTATTCAGATAACTATTTTCCCTGTTCCTGACTTCCTTTTAAATTATGCCTTCTCTAAAGTGCTGCAGCATTTCAGAGTAAAATATAGCTGTTAGTAATGAGGGAGGTTGTTTCATTCTGACCATGAATAAATCTCAACAGGTTCCTTTTAATATTAATCATAAAATAATAATAATCATTAATAATAACAATAATAATCATACAAACATCTACAGACCAGGCTCTAAAAATTAGTTTACTAGTGACAAAAGCTTGCCAAGGAAAGAACTATCTGGATCTCCTTCAACTAAACTACAAAATGAGAAACAGAATAGCCATATGAGAGAAAACAAATTATCAGAAATGTGTTTTGCATTTAAAAGATTTCTGCTGCACTAATATCTAATATAATTATGTAGCTTTTACTACTTATTTGCAAAGCAGACATATCTTTAGAGTTTGGACTAAGCACTTGGTGAAGTACAATCTGAGTGAAACACACATGGAGTTCTTTTAATCATGTAAATAATAGCTATGTTTTATTCTAAATTCCAAGGCGCTGGATCCATTGAAAATTTGTTACTGAAGTCTCTCATGACCCCAGATCTGGGGGGATTAATCTGTGTTGCCTTTTCCTTCACATTACGGGAGTGTCTGGATTACGCAAATTCAGGGTGAGCTTGAGCTGTGCAAAACTTTTAGTTTTTTTTCTAATTATGTACTTGGCTGCCATTTGAAATATCTGGGCCACATACATTGAAATGGTCAGGGTCCCCTGACTATCGTCTACAAAATCCTCCATCTGGTAACCCATTATGTACATCTGATGGGCAAATGAGGGAAGGTGTTTTCAGGACTGATGAGCTTTATGAAGATTTTGTAAACTGTAAGCTCCTATAGTAGAAAAGAGAAAGGAATTATATAATTTTTAAGCACTTTTTAGAACCTACAATATATTTGGTGGGAAAGTAAAAAACAATTTGGCTCTGTGAAATCAATGGACTTTGTGTTTGCATGTTATTGTAAATTTACTATAAGGCTAAGTATTCTGACTCCGATTGTTGTAATAGAGATTTATCCCGAGTGAAACCTCTATGCCTGGCCTGTATAAGCAGATATAATCACTGTGGACAATCCTTATCAGATAGCTTGAACTCACCAACACCGAGTTTATCCATGTAAATTGCTTTATTCTGTAAGCCAGATAACAGAGTCCAGCAGAACAGATGATTCCAGTATTGTGCGTTCAAAAGATGATGCTTTCATAAGCGTACATGAGAATACATGTGTACCAGTACATATGACTGGAGCAGTATGAAGATACAGGAAGTGAAGTACACAGAAGAAGGGGTGGAGCAAGGAAATGAATCACAGATATTAAGAACAAGAAAAACAAGTGCATTACCAAAAACGGCCACTAGATGGGAGCATATAACCAAATATAGAATATCATATGAAAGGTTCAACTAATTAAACTATATAAATTTAACTGTGTAGCAGCACACTCCCCGTCTGGCATTAAAAAAGGTCACTATTTAAACGATAACGGTAGTTATATTATTGCAAATAAACAACAGTGAAATTTGCATGATGTCCGAGGAACTGAAAAACATAAAATAACAGGTATATAATGTAACAACTAAAATGTAAGGCTTCAAGTGTATCAATTAAAGTTCAAAACTTCTTCGTTGAAGTTTCAAGTAGGATTCAGCAGCCTAGGCAAATAAGTTCATTCTCCAAAGGGAAAGAGCAGAATAAGTTCCGTGATAGGCCTGATAAAAGTCTTGACAGTCCCTTGTCTTGCAACTTTCAGCTCCACCTTGCGTACCTTTCCGTCATCACTAGGAACGCTCCTCACAATAAGTCCCATAGTCCACTCGATTCTTTCAGCTTGCTGGTCCTTGAGCAGAATGAGATCTCCAACTTGTATGTTAGGGTACTGTCGTTGCCATTTCCTGCATCCTTGCAGAGTGCAAAGATACTCCATCTTCCAACAATTCCAGAAGCGGTTGGCAAGGTTTTGTACTCGCTTCCATTAATCAAAGCACAGATTTCCGTCTTTAAAGTTTCCAGGTGGAACAGGAACCGACCCAAGCTTCTGGGTAATCAGGGTAGCTGGGGTAAGGATAGTTGGGTTCTCTGGATCGGTAGACACTGGATCAAGTGGTCTCGAATTGATTATGGCAGATGCTTCTGGCAGGAAGGTGGTTAGAATCTCGTGGGTTTGATTAGAGGAGTCTCTCACCATGAGGTAGGCAACAGCCTCTATGGCCTCAGTAGATGCGTCTGAGAAGATGTGAAGCTCTTTTCTCCGGCTCGTAGCAAGGGAAGCTGAGGTGTAGCAGCGTGGTATATGAATTCCATCTAAGGCGTGTAGAGATTGCTTCCAGGACTCCCACTTTGAAAGCTTGTCAGATGGCAGTGGAGCATCCCAATCTTTAATAGACTCTGAGAGCTGTCTAAGTAAGGCTTTACCTTGTATGGTGATGGGAGCCACAAATCCATTGGATCGTATAGGCTGTTTACCACTGACAGAACACCACGCTTGGTAAATGGCTTGTCTGTAGAGCTGACTTGAAAGCTGAAAGTGTCCTTTAATAAGTCCCACCATAGGCCCAGACTTCTCTGTATAGGTGGCATGTCCATTCCCAGATTTAAGTCCTTAAACCCTGTGGCATGATCGCCAGGTTGAAAGGCTTTCATAACAGCAACACTATTTGAGGTAATTGTGTGTAGTCTGAGGTTAGCCTCAGAAAGCATACCGTGTGTCCTTTGGAGCAGGTCTATGGCTTCTTCGTCTGTAGGTAAAGACTTAAGTCCATCGTCAACATAAAAGTCTCTCTCAACGAAGTGTCGAGCATCCGCGCCATACTCCTTTTCTCCATCAATGGCAGTCCTTCGTAAACGGTATGTTGCAACAGCGGGTGAGGGACTATTTCCGAAAACATGTACTTTCATGCGGTATTCAATAATTTCATTGTCCATGTTGTTGTTACGGTGCCACAGAAACCTTAGGAAGTTCCTATGGTCTTCGTGTACAATGAAGCAATGAAACATCTGTTCAATATAAGCAGTTATGGCAACTGGTTCTCTTCTAAATCTCATAAGTACGCCTACAAGGTTGTTGGTTAGATTTGGGCCAGTGAGAAGAACATCGTTCAGGGATACACCTTGATGCTTGGCACTGGAGTCAAATACTATCCTGATTTGTTTTGGCTTACGTGGATGATACACTCCGAAGAAAGGCAGATACCAGCACTCATCGTGTCTTTGAAGTGGTGGCGCTGGTTGGGCGTGATCATTGTCAAAGATCCTTTTCATAAAGGCGATGAAATGGTCCTTCATTTCAGGCCTGTTCCTTAGTGTACGTTGAAGTGAGTTGAATCTGGTTAAAGCCTGTTCACGATTGGTTGGGAGTTTGGCCCTTGTACCGTAGCACGAAGAGGTAATGGTGCAACCCAGCTGTTAGACTCATCCTCAAATAATTCCATATCCATTTTTTTTATGAATTCTCTGTCTTCAACTGACAAGGCTATTTTGTTGTCCTCACTTGTAGTACAAAACACTGTGGTACATAGTGTGGTAAGGTGAACAGAAATGTGTATGGTAAAGTCCTGGAAGGGGTGTATATCCCACCCAGCTTCCTCAACTGGGTGAGGTAAAAAAAAATCCAGAAGATTAAAATGGTCTCAGCAATGTGTAGGTTGCTGAGACAGTTTTGATAAGTTTATGGGCTGGATTTTATTGGACTGGGAGAAGGTAGGATTGGTAGAGGGACCTCCCCAGTCCACCCCATTCCGGGACAGGTTTTCCCCTAGCCTGAGGGATCCCCACCTGAAGCCAGCTGGGATCGTGAAGGGGAAATAAAGCACAGTCCAGGCTGTCAGTCTGGAGAGAGTAATGCCTGGAAAAAGTCTGGGAAGATGGCTGCGCTGCTGGCTAGAGAAGCTAAATTCTCTGTGTGACCTGTGTTCAATAGGTGAGCTAGGATCTTTACTGTTTTAGCCAGAGCCCAGATGGGCAGGTGTTTTATTTTGGTTCAGTTTATGTTTTGTGGTGCTGAACCTTCACCTTACCCAGTGAATTAGAACTGGGGTGTCTGTATTGCCGGAGTGTTATAAATAAAGCAACGTTTGGACTTTAACCCTGTGGTCTGCAAGAGAATCTGTCACCGCCGCCCTGCCTGAGAGTGTAACACCTTACAATAGGTTGTCATTACAAAGGACAGGAGTAACATCAGGTACTTGGATGATGTCAAGAAGCTTCTCCTTTACTTCTTAATGGTGAGGGCACTGTTTGAAGTGGGATGCACGTCCGTTTCCCAACACGTAAGTCTTGAAGGAGTGGATCTCAGATGACGAACACATCATGTCCAAGCATACATTGCCCCCTATTACCCAGCCTAGGTCAAGTCTTTGTGCATAAGGGGCGTCGTTAGGCCCATCGCACTGATCGCGTACTTTATGTACTCTGAGAATGTCCCTTCCTAACAGGACTAAGATTTCAGCACTCTTGTCCATCGCAGAAATCTCATCAACAAGGTGCCTTAAATGAGGATGTTGATACGCAGCTTATGGAGTGGGAATCTCTTCCCTTTCGTCTGGTATCTGGTCGTACTCGACTAACGTTGGTAGGGGTAGGCCCTCTCCCTCGTTAATATGAGAGACCATGAACCCATCAAGCCTTCTGCCGAAGATCTCTACACGACCAGAACAGGTTCTGAGAGTATATGGTGTTGCGTGACCCTCTATGCCAAAGATTTCAAAGAATTTAGGCTTAACCAGGGATCTGTTACTTTGTTCATCTATTATGGCATACATCCTAGCAGCTTTCTCAGGATGACTCTTTGGGTATATCTTGACTAGGCATATCTTGGCACAGCATTTGTGGTCCTTGCCTTCTCCACAGACTTCTGTACATGAAGAAGAGACATTATCTTTTGTTGGAGCATGACCTTGTTGCTCCCCGCCATGATTTGAGACGGGAGTGGAGGTAGGAAGCTGTTGTGGGTTGTCTGGAAGTGGAGTAGGATGCATGACTACAACATGTCTGTCGCTACCGCATTCTGTGCACTTGATGACAACTTTATAGTCTTTATAGTCTCCCTGCGCTCTTGTAAAGTCTTTGCCCTAAGCCCACAACATTTCTTAAGAGGGTGAGGCTTCTTGTGAATAGGACACTGACGATTAGGGTCTTTATCTCTGTCATCCACAACGCCCTGATCAATAGGTGAGGTTGTGAAGGGTGAGATGTCTGTCCTTTTAACAGATATTGCTCTATTTAAGTCTCTACGTTTAGCTGCTGTATTATCATACCTTGATGATGGTGAGGATGAAGCAGGCAGGTTGGGTTTACTGAAGCTGAAGCTGGGATCGTTTCTCATCCAGGCTTGATCACTAAAGAAGCTGCAGAAGTATGAGAAAGGAGGAAAGGATACATTATAGTCTCTTTTGTATCTTGAGCCCTGTTGTGCCCATTTCTCTTGTAGGCCATATGGCAGTTTAGACACCACTGGGTTGACACCAGGAGCGGTGTCCAGGAAGCTTAGTCCAGGTAGACGTGGGTCAGGCTTTGCCAACTGTAGCTTCATGAGGAGGTCACTTAGATCTTGGAGCTTGCGACAGTCTTTGTTCCCTATTTTTTGGGAAGTTTTGCAGTCTTTTGAATAGAGCGCTTTCTATGGCTTCAGAGCTACCATAGGCTTGCTCAAGTCTTGCCCATGCAGCAACAAGACCTGCATATGGATGGTTAACATGTACTGTTCTGAGTCTTTTAACACGACCTGCAGATTCTGGTCCCAGCCACTTTATGAGCAAATCAAGTTCTTCCTTAGCAGTAAGGTTGAGATCGGCAATAGTAGACTTGAAGTTTGATCTCCGGGCCCTGTAGCTCTCTGGACAGTCGTCAAACCTTGAGAGGCTGGTGTTAATGAGCTCACGGCATACCATATATCTGGCAAAGTCATTCATGTCTGGTCTCTCACTCCTTGGTGTCAAAGTAACTTGTGGAACCCCTTGGGTGTGAAAGTTCTCTGGTGATGTAGGGTGAGGTTTACCAGGGTAAAATGATGTTGCATGAGTGTTTAACTGTGGTATAGTTTCTAAGGCTTGTGCTGGCTTTGGAAGTAACCTTGTTGTTGACATGAGTTGATCCGGTTTGCTGCATAGATGTACTTGCATTGTAGACTTGAAGAGGCTCAGACATATAGAGCTGAGAGGTCTCTGCTTTGAGAGTCAGAACAGTGTTGTTAGTAGGAGGTACAGGAGATGACTCTGTATCTTTGCAGATGTTATGCTTTAGAACATATTCACTGGTGCGTTCAGCTAGATCTTCCAGTTCTGCTGGGATAAGGCAGTCTGAATTAGTACTTTGTCCCATTGCTTGTTCAAGAACTTTCAACCTTGCTAGGGAAGCTGCTTCCTCCCCTTCCATTTGCAGAATCTTTATTTGTGAATCTGCCTCTGCTTGGAGAGCTTTGCTTTGAGCTTCCATCTTGGCTTGATGAGCTGCCATCTCTGCTTGACGAGCTACCATCTCTGCTTGTTGAGCTGCCCTTTTAGCTTCCATCTCTGCTTGACAAGCTACCATCTCTACTTGGTGAGCTGCCCTGTGAGCTTCCATCTCTGCTTGCTTTCTGGTAAAGGAGCTTTGCGCCTTTTTTGATTCAGCATAAGCACGGGCCTCTATTAACTTGTCACTTAATGTTGATCTTCTGGAATGAGAGGATCTGGAAGAAAGTGCAGTATGCTTGGTTGTGGTGGATCTGTGAGATCTGGTTTCCTGCAGTTGAGTAATGCAGAGTTCTGCCTAAAACTTAACATTTTGCACTGCGAGATCCCTTTGTTGGTTCAGTGCATCAGTCCTGGTCAGTTCTGCTGAAGAATCCCCTATATTAGAGTCCTGCAAGAAGGCTGAGTATTTTGCAGATGGCTGCTGGTAGCGTACATACACAGCAAATAGGTGATTTATAGAATCTCTTATTTCAGCTGCTTGATTATTAGAGTGTGACAAAACTGACATGCGGTGTGAGGTTCTGTCCCAGAAGTCTGATAGATTACTGGAGAACTCATCTCTAGTGGCTTGGTAGTTTTCTCTGAGTTTCTGTGTTGGTTTTATTGTACGTGTCTTACACTCTGTTCGGTAATATCTGCAGAATCTGCTACCTGTACGTCTGATGGTTCAGAGGCATGATGTATCTGCATTGGTTCAGCCATAACCATTACGGCTTTGTGAAAAATGGAACTGTTCCTTTAACCACCTCAGCCCCCCTAGCTTAAACACCCTTAATGACCAGGCCACTTTTTATACTTCTCCACTACACTACTTTCACCGTTTATTGCTCGGTCATGCAACTTACCACCCAAATGAATTTTACCTCCTTTTCTTCTCACTAATAGAGCTTTCATTTGGTGGTATTTCATTGCTGCTGACATTTTTACTTTTTTTGTTATTAATCGAAATTGACCAAAAAATGACATTTTTCACTTTCAGTTGTAAAATTTTTCAAAAAAAACGACATCCATATACAGGGAGTGCAGAATTATTAGGCAAGTTGTATTTTTGAGGATTAATTTTATTATTGAACAACAACCATGTTCTCAATGAACCCAAAAAACTCATTATTATCAAAGCTGAATATTTTTGGAAGTAGTTTTTAGTTTGTTTTTAGTTTTAGCTATTTTAGGGGGATATCTGTGTGTGCAGGTGACTATTACTGTGCATAATTATTAGGCAACTTAACAAAAAACAAATATATACCCATTTCAATTATTTATTTTTACCAGTGAAACCAATATAACATCTCAACATTCACAAATATACATTTCTGACATTCAAAAACAAAACAAAAACCAATCAGTGACCAATATAGCCACCTTTCTTTGCAAGGACACTCAAAAGCCTGCCATCCATGGATTCTGTCAGTGTTTTGATCTGTTCACCATCAACATTGCGTGCAGCAGCAACCACAGCCTCCCAGACACTGTTCAGAGAGGTGTACTGTTTTCCCTCCTTGTAAATCTCACATTTGATGATGGACCACAGGTTCTCAATGGGGTTCAGATCAGGTGAACAAGGAGGCCATGTCATTAGATTTTCTTCTTTTATACCCTTTCTTGCCAGCCACGCTGTGGAGTACTTGGACGCGTGTGATGGAGCATTGTCCTGCATGAAAATCATGTTTTTCTTGAAGGATGCAGACTTCTTCCTGTACCACTGCTTGAAGAAGGTGTCTTCCAGAAACTGGCAGTAGGACTGGGAGTTGAGCTTGACTCCATCCTCAACCCGAAAAGGCCCCACAAGCTCATCTTTGATGATACCAGCCCAAACCAGTACTCCACCTCCACCTTGCTGGCGTCTGAGTCGGACTGGAGCTCTCTGCCCTTTACCAATCCAGCCACGGGCCCATCCATCTGGCCCATCAAGACTCACTCTCATTTCATCAGTCCATAAAACCTTAGAAAAATCAGTCTTGAGATATTTCTTGGCCCAGTCTTGACGTTTCAGCTTGTGTGTCTTGTTCAGTGGTGGTCGTCTTTCAGCCTTTCTTACCTTGGCCATGTCTCTGAATATTGCACACCTTGTGCTTTTGGGCACTCCAGTGATGTTGCAGCTCTGAAATATGACCAAACTGGTGGCAAGTGGCATCTTGGCAGCTGCACGCTTGACTTTTCTCAGTTCATGGGCAGTTATTTTGCGCCTTGGTTTTTCCACACGCTTCTTGCGACCCTGTTGACTATTTTGAATGAAACGCTTGATTGTTCGATGATCACGCTTCAGAAGCTTTGCAATTTTAAGAGTGCTGCATCCCTCTGCAAGATATCTCACTATTTTTGACTTTTCTGAGCCTGTCCAGTCCTTCTTTTGACCCATTTTGCCAAAGGAAAGGAAGTTGCCTAATAATTATGCACACCTAATATAGGGTGTTGATGTCATTAGACCACACCCCTTCTCATTACAGAGATGCACATCACCTAATATGCTTAATTGGTAGTAGGCTTTCGAGCCTATACAGCTTGGAGTAAGACAACATGCATAAAGAGGATGATGTGGTCAAAATACTCATTTGCCTAATAATTTTGCACGCAGTGTACACATTTTTCTCTAAATTTATTGTTCTACATGTCTTTGATAAAAAAAAAATGTTTGGGTAAAAAAAAATGGTTTGGGTAAAAGTTATAGCGTTTACAAACTATGGTACAAAAATGTGAATTTCCGCTTTTTGAAGCAACTCTGACTTTCTGAGCACCTGTCATGTTTCCTGAGGTTCTACAATGCCCAGACAGTAGAAAAACCCCACAAATGGGGTTATATTTATCTCACCCAGCATGGGTATATGTAAAATGACACCCCAAAACACATTGCCCAACTTCTCCTGAGTACGGCGATACCAGATGTGTGACACTTTTTTGCAGCCTAGATGCGCAAAGGGGCCCAAATTCCTTTTAGGAGGGCATTTTTAGACATTTGGATCCCAGACTTCTTCTCACGCTTTAGGGCCCCTAAAATGCCAGGGCAGTATAAATATCCCACAAGTGACCCCATTTTGGAAAGAAGACACCCCAAGGTATTCAATGAGGGGCATGGCGAGTTCATCGAAATTTTTTTTCTTTGCCACAAGTTAGCGGAAATTGATATATTTTTTTTCTCACAAAGTCTCCCTTTCCGCTAACTTGGGACAAAAATTTCAATCTTTCATGGACTCAATATGCCCCTCACGGAATACCTTGGGGTGTCTTCTTTCCGAAATGGGGTTACATGTGGGGTATTTATACTTCCCTGGCATTTTAGCGGCCCTAAAGCGTGAGAAGAAGTCTGGAATATAAATGTCTAAAAATTTTTACGCATTTGGATTCCATGAGGGGTATGGTGAGTTCATGTGAGATTTTATTTTTTGTCACAAGTTAGTGGAATATGAGACTTTGTAAGAAAAAAATAAATAATAATTTCCGCTAACTTGGGCCAAAAAAATGTCTGAATGGAGCCTTACAGGGGGTTGATCAATGACAGGGGGGTGATCAGGGAGTGTATATGGGGTTATCACCCCCCTGTCATTGATCACCCCCCTGTAAGGCTCCATTCAGATGTCTGTATGTGTTTTGCAGATCCGCGGTGTCCGTGTTTTGCGGATCCACGGATCCGCAAAACACATACGGACGTCTGAATGGAGCCTTACAGGGGGGTGATCAATGACAGGGGGGTGATCAATGACAGGGGGGTGATCAGGAAGTCTATATGGGGTGATCACCCCCCTGTCATTGATTACCCCCCTGTAAGGCTCCATTCAGACGTCCGTATGTGTTTTGCGGATCCGATCCATGTATCCGTAAAAAACATACGGACGTCTGAATGGAGCCTTACAGGGGGGTGATCAATGACAGGGGGGTGATCAGGGAGTCTATATGGGGTGATCACCCCCCTGTCATTGATCACCCCCCTGTAAGGCTCCATTCAGACGTCCGTATGTGTTTTGCGGATCCGATCCATGTATCCGTGGATCCGTAAAAAACATACGGACGTCTGAATGGAGCCTTACAGGGGGGTGATCAATGACAGGGGGGTGATCAGGGAGTCTATATGGGGTGATCACCCCCTGTCATTGATCACCCCCCTGTAAGGCTCCATTCAGACGTCCGTATGTGTTTTGCGGATCCGATCCATGTATCCGTGGATCCGTAAAAAACATACGGACGTCTGAATGGAGCCTTACAAGGGGGTGATCAATGACAGGGGGGTGATCAATGACAGGGGGGTGATCAGGGAGTCTATATGGGGTGATCATGGGTGATCAGGGGTTAATAAGTGACAGGGGGGGTGTAGTGTAGTGGTGTTTGGTGCTACTTATTACTGAGCTGCCTGTGTCCTCTGGTGGTCGATCCAAGCAAAAGGGACCACCAGAGGACCAGGTAGCAGGTATATTAGACGCTGTTATCAAAACAGCGTCTAATATACCTGTTAGGGGTTAAAAAAAAAATTGCATCTCCAGCCTGCCATCGAACGATCGCCGCTGGCAGGCTGGAGATCCACTCGCTTACCTTCCGATCCTGTGCGCGCGTTCACAGGAAATCTTGCGTCTCGCGAGATGACGCATATATGCGTGACTGTGCCTGGAGCTGCCGCCTCCGGAACGCGATCCTGCGTTAGGCGGTCCGGAGGCGGTTAAGAAGACGAACTGCAGCTTAGACAGGTGAGGTAGCACAGTGCAATGTAGAGAAACAGCTTTCAACATTCACTTGAAGTGCAGTAAGCTTGTGCGACTATGTGCGTTCACAAGATGGCGGATGGCACTGAGCTTGATTGCATATTAGGCACACACATATACACAGCAGGTTGTAGGAATTCTATGCATTTTTTGACTATTCTGACTCCGATTGTTGCAATAGTGATTTATCCCGAGTGAGACCTCTATGCCTGGCCTGTATAAGCAGATATAATCACTGTGGAAAATCCTTATCAGATAGCTTGAACTCACCAACACCGAGTTTATCCGTGTAAGTTGCTTTATTCTGTAAGCCAGATAACAGAGTACAGCAGAACAGATGGATTCCGGTATTGTGCGGTCAAAAGATGATGCTTTCATAAGCGTACATGAGAATACATGTGTACCGGTACATATGGCTGGAGCAAAAAAACTATTCATTTACTGCAGCACTCACCTCCAGTTTTTCAAAGGAGTCACGGACTGTACTGGTCTAGACACATCCAGGTGAGCAATCCAGGAATAGCAAAAAAACGTCCAGCTCCTTTTCCTTAAAAACCAATGCTTTATTCTTTCATATATTCAATTAAAATCCATGTGTACAAACGGAGAAACTGTAGCACAATGTGACATGTTTCGGGCCACTTGCGTATGGGCCCTTCATCCAGACATGTACAACTGACTAAAAACAACATTTTTATATACCCAGAATGCACCCTCTCTTGATTTGGTGATTGACATCACCCACAGCGCAGCCTCATAGGTGGTGTAACAGTCCTACGGCTCACTTGAGTCAGAGGACAGCTGGCTGGAGGTAGGAGTGGAGCCAAGTGGCAAGGGCCGCAGGCAGGTAGTAGGTGCAGGAAGTCTGGCAGAGGCGTAGTCGGTAGGCAGGCGGTGGGTCAGGGCAGGCGGCAGTAAGCGTGGTCAGACAATCCGGATGGCAACGGTGGTAGCAGTTCAGTAGGTAGGGACAAAGCAGAAGAGTAGTCGCTAGTCAATTCCTGGTCAGCAGTGGACTTCCAGTAGTAGCAAGAGCAGCAGATGAGGAGAAGCTTAATCAAGGCTCAGGAGCTCTATAATCAGCAAACTGGAGTGCAAGGGGCTGGACTTATATAGGGAAGTACCAGGTGTGGGGAATCAAGGGTGATGAGCAAGGCTTGGCAAGACTGAGGTTAACTAATAGGCTTCAGGGAGGAATGTCCAAAGAGGACGGTAGCCTAGTAAGCAGGGCTACCGCCTGGGATGTGGCTGGTCACGGGTTCGAATCCCGACACGTGGATGCAGTGTGGGTGGGGGAGGATGGATCACCAAATCAGGCAACAGGTGATTGTTTCTCTGAGTAAACATAGTGGTGTATGGTCTACTAGAAATGTGCAATACTATGTTATATGATCCAATCAATAAACATGGGTTTTCTTTCAAAAACAAGCTTGCAAAAAACAGTTATTTATATTGTAAAGGGAGGTCGTGTTTCCTATTTAAATCTTTTGGTATACATGTATCTAAGCAGAACATCCAGTAGGTTTCCCTACTTAGTAATTTCTGCCTACGATCCCCAACTCTTATAGGCATAAAGATCCTTTCTAATCCTTGTACTGTAAACGCTGAAGTATCCCCGCTGTGAACTGTTGCAAAATGCAAAGATGCAGTGGATACATTTCGTGTCAAAGCATGTGGAATGTCACCAGGGCCGGCGTCATAACCCGGCATCCCCGGGCAAGTGCCGGGGCCCAATGCTCCTGGGGGGGCCCACTGAGCTGCTATGAGCACTTCCATCAATACAGATGGAAGCTCTCACTGCTGTCATTTCACTTACGCAGTACCCCTTTGGTGGGCCCTCTGAGTCACATGAGGCCGGCTGCTGCAGAGACTCAGAACACGCCCCCTCTACACAGGACATGCTGCCTGAGGAGAGAGACCGCAGGGCTGGAGCAGAGAAGTGTGAAGGCAGTCTGTGAGTAAGTCTGCACTGTGACTGTCTCTTCTCTGTGGGACAGAAGGAAGGGGGAATCTTCGATCTGCTGCTTCATTCTATTTAGTGGTTTTACTGCTTCATTAAGCTGTTTGTCTCCATGACACCTGCCCCCCCCCATATCCTGTCCTATCTCATCCTCATGGAGCCCCTGCTGTCTCCTTCCCTCCCTCATGTATCCAGAGCTCCTGTCCCACCCTCCTATCTCCTATTGCTGCCCTGCACAGACCTCCTGCCACTACTTGTATGAATCCCCCTCAGAGCCCCTTCCACCTACTTGCTGTGTCCACCCCTCCTGTCCATCCAGGGCCCCTGTCTCACTCCTCTGCCTCTCATTATGGTGGCATCTGAATCGCATTCACCATAAGGACCTTCTAACGTCACAGGGTCATGTGACTGTGCCCCCCACCCCGTACTGTGCCCCTTTATACCCTGCATTGTGCCCTCTTACCACACTCTGTGCCGTGCCCATAGTCATTCCCGGTTCTGTGCCCTCTTATACCCTTTTATCCGGTCACTGTATGGTGGTTTTATCATTGTATGGCGGTGCTATCACTGTATGACGGTTGTATCCAATAACTGCATGGCCATAACTGTATCCCTTCCCTGCCCACACCACTTTTTTTTAGACCTGGCATGAGCGAGAAAAGATACAGATTGCGGTGCTAAGGACCTTTGCGCCACAATCTGTGTCAGATATACGCCTAATATAGACGTATTTCTATGTAATAAATGACCCCCTAATTGTATTATTATTCGGGGGTAGGGTTAATATCTTTATATTATATAGATTCTGGTGTATTATACCGTGCCATGTATTTCCCAGCAGAAAATGATCCTTGGGAAACACATTCCTCATCCCTGACCACCAGGACCAGTTAGCGCTCTGTACATGGCGGCCTCCCCTCTCCGCCACGCTGCACCGCTGTGTACTGGTGCTTATTCTGACACTAGGGCTGGGTTCACATCCTATTTGTGCCATCCATTTAATAAATACCAAAAATGTATCCATGGTAGAAAAAAAATATACGTTAACGTATGCATTTTTTACTGGACTCTGCAGGATACAAAAACATGGAGTGCTGCACATTTGTATACATCAAACCGATAGGAAAAACGTGATGTGAACACACATGGGGGGGGGGGCACGTACTCAAATTTGCTGTGGGGCCCAGTCAGTTCTAGCTACATCACTGCACATCTCCTTCTCTCCTCCAGGCCTGGCCCACTGCTGCAGCGGGCCGGAGGAGAGAAGGAGCGCAGGGAGCTACGGTTAGTGAATGACAGGACCGCCGGCTCCCCTGCGCTCCAGCAATGATAGGTATGTGAGGGGGCAACTGGGGGATCATTCATTACACTGTGAGGGCCCCTTACACAGTATAATGACTGATAAAATAGTGTTAGTCGGATGCACAGGGAGGTTGATACACCAAAGAAGGGTGCTCTCAGTCTTACAGCGTCACCCCGCTGTTACAAAGGGAAGAATTGAAAAGGAAATGACTGGGCACACCTAAGGATATTTAGTGACCAACAATTTATTAAGTTAAAAAGACAAGTAAGTTGCGATAATTGAAATATCAGATATATAAATGCAGAAACATTGAGCGGTAAAAAGTTAATAAAATTAATAAAGTTTACGCACTTGAACAATGATTCATAAAAAGGTTCATATAAAAATCTGTGTAAAAAGTTCTGTACATTTGTGGTTAATGTGCAGACCAGTCACTAGATGGTAGCGGTACCGCCCGTGACTGCTAGCTACACCTCAAACACAAATGGACAGCTGAAATACAAAATAATTGGACTAAAATCAAAACAGCGATCTGGTGTCAATAAAAGTTCAATGCAAACAGTAGTTAGTAGATATATAACTATGTGCAAATATAAGCCGCGGTCAGGTGATGAAATGTAATAATCGACTTGACATAGGAATTCAATGCCCCGTAGTGGTCATGGGAGTCCAAATGAGACAAATGTTAGTTAGGGATAGTAAACTAGCCTTGGTATGGCAAAAGTGCAGGAATTGTAAGTTTTGACTTACTCCGTAGCTGACTTGGCGGCGTCCCGCTTTCAGTCAGAGAAGGATCCGACAATATGATGGAAATATATTAAGGAACAGTCTTACCGGTATTGGAGGGTTTCTCTCATATAGAAGAAGCCTCAGCCGTCTCTCGGAACTTTATTCCCGGATCTTTCGTTACGGTCAGGTGAATCCCGCAATGAGTAAATGAATTGGGTCACCTGTTACCCGTTCGACTTGCTGCACGTGGTTCCGCTTGTTTCAATGCGGTTGCAGTATCGCAGCCTTCCGGACTAAAGTTTCAGACCGACTTATCTTTGTGAAAATGGTACGAACTTGTTCCTGATTGGGGTCGATGTGGTGCACTCACATAAAGTTGAACTTGGGGGGTCAGACCAGACGCGTTTCGGGGCTAGAGTATCCCCTTCCTCAGTGGCTATCTGACCACCCCAAAAGACCTTTCTTTTATACTCTACAAAGGAGCTTTTGCAAAACCCGGTTCGTACTTGGTTCCGGAAGTCCTATAGGGATAATTATCCTATCAAAGAAATGTTTTCATTATTTGTATAAAGAAGCGGCTTGTTTGTGTTTATTATAAAGTTCCATTTGTTTCAGCCATCGATGATATGAATCCACATCTTTAGATCGGTGGTATCATATAGTTACTAAAATAAAGTCAATATTCTTGCGGTTCCTTTGCGGTTTTTTGGGTGTGTGTTGTAACTACAAGAACATCTAAACAGTTAAATGTCCGCATATCTACACCATATATAGAGAACATTCATGGAATGTTCTCTATATATGGTGTAGATATGCGGACATTTAACTGTTTAGACGTTCTTGTAGTTACAACACACACCCAAAAAACCGCAAAGGAACCGCAAGAATATTGACTTTATTTTAGTAACTATATGATACCACCGATCTAAAGATGTGGATTCATATCATCGATGGCTGAAACAAATGGAACTTTATAATAAACACAAACAAGCCGCTTCTTTATACAAATAATGAAAACATTTCTTTGATAGGATAATTATCCCTATAGGACTTCCGGAACCAAGTACGAACCGGGTTTTGCAAAAGCTCCTTTGTAGAGTATAAAAGAAAGGTCTTTTGGGGTGGTCAGATAGCCACTGAGGAAGGGGATACTCTAGCCCCGAAACGCGTCTGGTCTGACCCCCCAAGTTCAACTTTATGTGAGTGCACCACATCGACCCCAATCAGGAACAAGTTCGTACCATTTTCACAAAGATAAGTCGGTCTGAAACTTTAGTCCGGAAGGCTGCGATACTGCAACCGCATTGAAACAAGCGGAACCACGTGCAGCAAGTCGAACGGGTAACAGGTGACCCAATTCATTTACTCATTGCGGGATTCACCTGACCGTAACGAAAGATCCGGGAATAAAGTTCCGAGAGACGGCTGAGGCTTCTTCTATATGAGAGAAACCCTCCAATACCGGTAAGACTGTTCCTTAATATATTTCCATCATATTGTCGGATCCTTCTCTGACTGAAAGCGGGACGCCGCCAAGTCAGCTACGGAGTAAGTCAAAACTTACAATTCCTGCACTTTTGCCATACCAAGGCTAGTTTACTATCCCTAACTAACATTTGTCTCATTTGGACTCCCATGACCACTACGGGGCATTGAATTCCTATGTCAAGTCGATTATTACATTTCATCACCTGACCGCGGCTTATATTTGCACATAGTTATATATCTACTAACTACTGTTTGCATTGAACTTTTATTGACACCAGATCGCTGTTTTGATTTTAGTCCAATTATTTTGTATTTCAGCTGTCCATTTGTGTTTGAGGTGTAGCTAGCAGTCACGGGCGGTACCGCTACCATCTAGTGACTGGTCTGCACATTAACCACAAATGTACAGAACTTTTTACACAGATTTTTATATGAACCTTTTTATGAATCATTGTTCAAGTGCGTAAACTTTATTAATTTTATTAACTTTTTACCGCTCAATGTTTCTGCATTTATATATCTGATATTTCAATTATCGCAACTTACTTGTCTTTTTAACTTAATAAATTGTTGGTCACTAAATATCCTTAGGTGTGCCCAGTCATTTCCTTTTCAATTCCTTCACAGTATAATGACTCCCAGTGCCCCCCATTTAGTATAATGATCCCCATTGATCCTCCATTTAGTATAATGACCACCAGAGCCCCCATTCAATATAATGACCCCGAGTGCCCCTTCCATACAGTATAACCGCCAGTGTGGGGGCGACTGGGGGTCATTATTCTGAATGGAGGGCCACTGTGGGGTTATTATACTGTGAAGGCCCTTTACATAGTAAAATGACCCCCAGTGTCCCCCATTTAGTATAATGATCCCCAATGACCCTCCATTCAGTATAATGACCCCCAGAGCGCCTTCCATACAGTATTCCCCCAGTGTGGGGGCTACTGGGGGGTCATTATTCAGAATGGGGGCGAATGGGGGTTATTATTCTGAATGCAGGGCCACTGGGGTCATAATACAGTGGGGGAGGGGGAATTGGGGGTTCATTATACTGTGTGAAGGGCCACTAGTGGTCATTATACTGTATAGGGGCCACTGGGGGTCATTATATTGTGTGGGAGCCACAGGGGGACATGTAAATGTAAAAAAATGCCTCATGGGGGCCCACTGGGATTTATCGCCCAATGGCCCACATGAACCTGCAGCCGGCCCTGAATGTCACTGAGATGTTTTCTTATCCTGACCTTTAATGCATTTGTTGTGCACTCCACATATTGAAGTTCACAACTTTGGCATGTGATTATATATAGTACATATTCAGTGTTACAATTGATATACTGTTTCATAGTATATATATTCTTGTTTGCTGTTGACATGATGTTATTTCCTATTCGCATATAGCGGCAGCAAATAAATTTTTTGCTGCCACATTTGAAATTGCCTTTGAACTGCAACCATGTGGGTGTATTATTGTACTGATCATTAAACAAACTGGTGCTCAATTTGCTACCAATCGTTGGTGCTTTTTTTGCCACACATCTCACACCTGCATTTACCACTGCCCCCAAATCCCGGTCAAAATTTAATACAGGGATATGTTTTCTTATTATTTTGCATGTCGGGAGGTGATGAAGTTAGCGTCACCACTTGTACTTTCCGGAAAGATACGTCCGGAAATACTACCCTCCTTGCCTCCTCCTGCCATCCCCCACATGTCGTCAAAAATATCCCTAAGGGAGAATTGATTAGAGCAAAAAGGAATTGTTCCACTCCTGAACTGTACAACAGAGAAGTTTCTGTAATTACACAGAGACTTTTAAATAGAGGTTATTCACAGCATAATATAAACAAAAAGTAAACAAACAGTGGATCATTTAAATAGACAGGTTTTGCTTTTTCCTGAAGATCAAGATATACAGGCTTGTCATAAGGAAAAAAAGAAAAAGAAAAGCAGTAAAAATAGAAATAAATTAAAAAATGACAGTAACTCAAAAAACAACAAACCTGTGACCTTTGTAACATATTACAGCAGGGAGTATCACCAGATATGCAAAATAATAAGAAAACATATCCCTGTATTAAATTTTGACCAGGATTGGGGGGCAGTGGTAAATGCAGGTGTAGATGTGTGGCAAAAAAAGCACCAACGATTGGTAGCAAATTGAGCCCCAGTTTGTTTAATGATCAGTACAATAATACACCCACATGGTTGCGGTTCAAAGGCAATTTCAAATGTGGCAGCAGAAAATGTATTTGCTGTCGCTATATGCGGATAGGAAATAACATCATGTCAAACAAGTGTGAAACAACTGAAAATATGTCATATTCTAGGTTCTTCAAAGTAGCCACCTTTTGCTTTGATTACTGCTTTGCACACTCTTGGCATTCTCTTGATGAGCTTCAAGAGGTAGTCCCCTGAAATGGTTTTCACTTCACAGGTGTGCCCTGTCAGGTTTAATAAGTGGGATTTCTTGCCTTATAAATGAGGTTGGGACCATCAGTTGCGTTGAGGAGAAGTCAGGTGGATACACAGCTGATAGTCCTACTGAATAGACTGTTAGAATTTGTATTATGGCAAAAAAAAAAAAGCAGCTAAGTAAAGAAAAACGAGTGGCCATCATTACTTTAAGAAATGAAGGTCAGTCAGTCAGCTGAAAAATTGGGAAAACTTTGAAAGTAAGGGCTATTTGACCATGAAGGAGAGTGATGGGGTGCTGCGCCAGATGACCTGGCCTCCACAGTCACCGGACCTGAACCCAATCGAGATGGTTTGGGGTGAGCTGGACCGCAGAGTGAAGGCAAAAGGGCCAACAAGTGCTAAGCATCTCTGGGAACTCCTTCAAGACTGTTGGAAGACCATTTCAGGGGACTACCTCTTGAAGCTCATCAAGAGAATGCCAAGAGTGTGCAAAGCAGTAATCAAAGCAAAAGGTGGCTACTTTGAAGAACCTAGAATATGACATATTTTCAGTTGTTTCACACTTGTTTGTTATGTATATAATTCCACATGTGTTAATTCATAGTATTGATGCCTTCATAGTCATGAAAATAAAGAAAACTCTTTGAATGAGAAGGTGTGTCCAAACTTTTGGTCTGTACTGAATATACTATGAAACAGTATATCAATTGTAACACTGAATATGTACTATATATACTTCAGCGTTTACAGTGCAAGGACTAGAAAGGATCTTTATGCCTATAAGAGGTGGGGATCGTAGGCAGAAATTACTAAGTAGGGAAACCTACTGGATGTTCTGCTTAGATACATGTATACCAAAAGGTTTAAATAGGAAACACGACCTCCCTTTACAATATAAATAACTGTTTTTTGCAAGCTTGTTTTTGAAAGAAAACCCATGTTTATTGATTAGATCATATAACATAGTATTGCACATTTCTAGTAGACCATACACCACTATGTTTACTCAGAGAAACAATCACCTGTTGCCTGATTTGGTGATCCATCCTCCCCCACACTGCATCCACCTCTGTGGCTGCGCTGTGGGTGATGTCAATCACCAAATCAGGAGAGGGTGCATTCTGGGTATATAAAAATTTAGTTTTTAGTCAGTTGTACATGTCTGGATGAAGGGCCCATACGCAAGTGGCCCGAAACGCGTCACATTGTGCTACAGTTTCTCCGTTTGTACACATGGATTTTAATTGAATATGTGAAAGAATAAAGCATTTGTTTTTAAGGAAAAGGAACTGGATGTTTTTTTGCTATATATGGCTGGAGCAGGAAGTGAAGTGCACAGAAGAAGGGGTGGAGCAAGGAAATTAATCACAGATATCAAAGAACAAGAAAAACAAGTGCATTACCAAAAACGGCCACTAGATGGGAGTATATAACCAAATATAGAACATCATATTAAAGGTTCAACGAATTAAACTACCGTATATAAATCTAACTGCGTAGCAGCACACTAAGTTCACATGAAGCTGAATAACTGTAGATTTACTGTTGAAAACTTTCATGGCAAATCTGCAGATTTGTACAGTACCAGCAAAATGGATAAGATCGTAAAAAAACCTGCTGAAAACAAAAAACGCTGAGTAAAATGACCTGTGATGCAGGTTTGAAATCTGCAGCATTGTAGCGTGCCGGGGATCCCGCGGGAAACCCCCGAGACGTCAGGCAAGGCAGGACACGGCAGAACAGGCTACGGAACATGGAAACTTTAATGGAAGGTAACAGAAGCACATGACAATGACAAACGTGCCGCAGAGTACTGTACTGTTACAGATCAGCGGGTAAAAACCCACTGTGCTACTGACGGTATGTACCCTGAAGGGGCGTGACTAAGCATCTACCTGGACTTCACTAGAGCTCCTGATGGTGGGGATAGACTTTGCCATTAGGGTAGCTGCCAGGTGCCACTCCAGAGCCGCACCCGTACAGTAACAACTGGTCAGGAGGACCAGGAGATACCTACAAAGGTATCTACAGTAGTACAGGCATGAACAGAAATACAGGCATGACAGAAACCAGGAATAGACAGGACAGAGCCAGAAGTAGTTACCTGCGCCGCAAGCAGTGGGAGCTAAGCGGCCCCAGGCAGAGCTGCACAAGGATGGCGATTCCCCCTCCGAGGAAGCCAGGAACACACTTCCGCAGGCGGACAAACAGACATAAACAGAAGCAGAGTAAACTGCCACAAACAAGAACAGAAACAGGCATAACAGAAACAGATGCAGATGAGCTCCACTAGGCTATGGACAGAACATGGCATACAAACAGAACGAAAACAACAATACAGAGCAAGGTGAAACCACACCAAAGTATGGCAGACAGAACCCCGAGGATCAGCAGCAAGGGGCAAAACAAAGCATAACAAGACATAACAAGGAACTGACTACAGAACAGAACCAGAAAGACTGACCCAGAAACACACGGATCACAGGGAGAAATACCCGCCCAACGAGTGCACCTGTAAGGAACACACCCACAGAGCAACTCAGGGGGATTAACCCTTACAGGTCAGGGAACCAGAACACAGCACAAGGCTACAGTACCGGGCATTGCCCATGGCAACCAGGAACACTGAACAGAACAGGGTGTTGCCCTTGGCAACCAGGATACACGGATACAGACACAGTCAAAGGGGTAAACATGTATACGGGCAGGTTCACACCAGATACCGCAGCCAGCACGCAGCCCCTAGCAACCAGCCAGCATCAGGATTCTGGCCTGCAGCCAGTACGCCAGGGCGCATGCAGCCAACCTGCAGGGCATCACACGACAGGGTGAACCGCATATGAGGCAGCATCACTGGATCCTATAGGAAAATAGAGCTGACCAGTACTTGGAACAAGACTGTCTCCTTCTCGGGGTCTTCTTTGTGGCAGCTAAGCAGTACAGAGTTCTTGTCATAATCATCAGCTACTTCTCCTTCTCAGACTCCTCCTTGTCCTCTGCTCCACTCTCCTCTGCACATCCATAACGTAATGTGTAGACATAAGAAAACTATTTGCGACCAGCAATTACCTTGTATGCAAGCTAAACTCCCACCTGGCCAAGATGCTGGCAGTGCAGTTTCTGCTGTACCACATAGGCTACTTTCACACTAGCGTTCGGGGCTCCGCTTGTGAGTTCCGTTTGAAGGCTCTCACAAGCGGCCCCAAACGGATGCGGATCCGCTCAGAATGCATCAGTTTGGCACCATTTGTCCTCCGCTCAGCAGGCGGACCCCTGAACGCAGCTTGCAGCGTTCGGGTGTCCGCCTGGCCGTGCGGAGGCAAACGGATCCATCCAGACTTACAATGTAAGTCAATGGGGACGGATCCGTTTGAAGATGACACAATATGGCTCCGTTTTCAAACGGATCCGTTTTGACTTTACATTGAAAGTCAATGGGGGACTTGCATTATCATGAACAAAAAAAAAATAAAAAAAATTTCTGAACGGATCTAAGCATTTGCATTATAGGTGCGGATCCGTCTATGCAGATACCAGACGGATCCGCACCTAACGCAGGTGTGAAAGTAGCCTAAGTTGTGGTAAATGAGGCGCAGTTCCATGCCTTTACTCAAATGTAATTCTGTTCAATAATATTTCGACTTCTGGCCAGCTGTCTCATTTTTAAAATGTTGTGCAGTTCTCTGCACATGAGATGGCATCATCAGATCCAGTGTCAAAATGGAACTGTCCAGCAATCAGAACAAGACTGTTCTCCTGTTCCCAGTCTTATTTGTGGCAGCAAGGCCACAAATACACCCAGTACAGTGTCCTTGTCATCATCAGTTATTTGTTCTCCCACTTAGACTCCTCCACCTCCCTGTCATCAGTCATCAATAACTCGGTTGTGAGCAAGCTGAACTCCCACCTGGCCAAGTTACTGGTGGTGCAATTGGTGCCTTATCAGCTAGTTGTGGTAATTGTGGTGCAGCTCCATGCCTTCACCCAATTTTATTCTTCTCTATGGCACTTGTACTTCTGGACAGCTGTCCATAAAATGTGTGTCTCGTTGTTTAGCTAATGTGGCGCACTTCCTCGCCTTGACCAAAATTTCATTGAGCAGGCATTGCTACTTCTGGAAAGCTCTCCATAAAAATTGTATTGTCGATCTGCTAATGTGGAGCACTTTGGCGCCGTCACTAAACTTTCATTCAGCAGGCATTATTATTTCTTGCCAGCTGTCTGTAAATATTGTCTCATTGTTCTCTAAATGTGACATGGTTCCATGTCTTCACCCAAATTTTACTCATCAGGCAATAGTACTTCTGGCAAGCTGGCTGTTAAAATTGGCTCATTTTCTAAAAGACTGTGCCCTTTCTCTGGCACATACCCTGTTTCCTGACCCCGTGGACTTCTCGGGAAACAGAATGAAATGATGGCATTGGACGTTTATGGCAATTCCTTTATTGATTTACCATAAATGTAGATATGGAACAACCCATTTAAGGAATTTGACTGTACACAGATTCATAATATACATCAAGCACCATGTTTTGGATACTGTAGAGGATTTGACTTATACTTCTTACAGCTGTTTTTTTCCCAGAGTAAAGAGCTGAGCAAAGGTGCTTTGAAATAGTACACTTACTCTGGAGACTTCTATTTAGCTCTCATGCACACGACCATGATATTTGTCTGCATTCGATTCGCATTTTTACGGGGCAGATGTGGACCCATTTACTTCAATGGGCCACAAAATATGTATACAGCACACCATGTATGTCCGTTCTGAGGTCCCACAAAAAAAATAGAACATGTCCTAATCTGGTCCGTTTTCTGGACAAGGATATGACAATTCTACAAAGGTCTGGATTTTCCGTTCCGCAAGATGCGGAACTCACACTGCCATTATCCGTGTTTTGCAGATCTTCAATTTGAGGTCCGCAAAAACAGAAATAGACGTGTGCGTGAGCCCTTAGAGTGAGAGTAATTTAATAGCAAAGGAATTTTGGAACAGTGCAATTACTCAGGAGACTCCTATTTAGTGGTGGATTAATTCAATAGTTCATTGCTTGGCAATAGCTCACATTGCAATTACACACTATCCTATTGTAACCTCAGAAGGTGGTGCACTTGGCAGTTGTTCAAGTGCTGAAGGTATCTCCCTAATGTGTTTTTTTTATATGCAACATACTTTATGATATAAATTTCTCTTCAAAAATAAAGAAAAGAAGGTGCTCTGAGGCAGTGTAGGATGTGGTACACTCATATAATTGAAACATGAAACAAAAATGTTAGTTTTATTACTGATTTATGCTGTGAAAGCCAAATATCTCAGTGAATACACTGGGTCAGCAAGCTATGGACTGTGAAAACTGAAGGTGTACAATTATCTACCCACATAACTCTACCTTTGTAGTCTAAATTCTGTAAGAGAATTTATGACTTAGGAAAATAAATGCTTTAGAAAAAGTTCTAATGAGTTAGTGATCAGAGAAAAAGAGAGTTAAACCAGCACCTCCAAACTATGTATGCAAGCTACCATGGCTGCAATGCTAAAACAAACAAGGACTACAAGTAGCAGCACACTGCCTAATGTATAAAGACACATGTAAACATTGAAAACATTAATAAATGTAAACTGCATTACTGTTATACTAACTATATGAAAACTAGAAGCTCTTTGTGCATATTTTCGATCTAGAATATGTTTGGCCCATCTACCAACGACAAGGTGGCTTCTAACAGATGGGACCTACATTAACAGTCTTGCCTGTCCAGGGATTTTGACCTACAAAATTCAGGGCAATGTAGAATCCAGTTATGGGGTACTCTTATTAAAAGCACTAGGCAGAAGGGTGGGAGTGTAAGATTCTCAGGGGATGCCACTGTCCCAAATATACAATTCAAAAGAGTGTTAAACCAGCACTTTCAAACTATATATATATAGAGAGAGAGTTCAGGTGCACGCTACCATGGCTGCAATGCAAAAGCAAACAAGCACTACAAGTAGCAGCACACTGCCCTATGCACAAAGACACATGCAAACACTGAAAACATGAATAGATCTAAACTGCATTACTGCTACACTTACTATACGAAAAGAGAGACAAGACTGTTAGTGTAGGTCCTGTTGGATAGAATCCACCTTGTCAATGGTAGATGGGCCCAACATAGTCTTGATCAAAAATATGCGCAAAGAACTTCTAAGTTTCATATAGTAAGTATAGCAGTAATGCTGTTTACATTTATTCATGTTTTCAATGTTTGCGCGAGTTGGTGATCAGTATTATATATTTTCAGTTGCTGGAGAGACTCTGCTAAGGTAATTTTAGTTAGGCCTCTTTCACATATATGTGATAACATCTGTGGCAAGATGGTCCTTGGTTCATCTGTGAAGATGTCCGTGAAGGATCCGTGTTTGGTTTGTTTGTCCGTTTTCTGCTCTCCCTCTGTCATCCGGATGTCACATACACAGCAAGTTTGAAAAGGGATTTTCAGAGCCTCTCCTACCAACGGTCTGTGAAAACCATTGACTGAACACATTTGACATCCATGATGTGTCAGTGGTTTATATGGACCCATAGACTTTAATGGGCATGTTTGGTCCACATGACGGACCAAAATAGTGCATGATATTTCCACTCCATGACTGATGTAAATAAACACCTTAAAGGCTTAGGACTCTTTCACACCAGTGATACAGATTATGTCAATATCTATTCAGGGAACTTTGCACACAAGTTCAATCAGTTTTTTTCTGTGATTACATTCAGTATGTGTGTTTTTCCATAACGGATTGTATCCTGATTGCATGCGTTTTTCACTGGCGTGAAGAAAAACTTAAGAGTAACACTCAACATCTCATAGTAACTATCAATGAAAGTTGCATTGTACCTGGATGCCTTACCTTTTTCACGCAAGCCCCATTCCCTTCTATGGAGCTAGAACTGCATGAAAAACATACTATATAGAACATGCTGCAATATTTCCTGAATGCAAAGATGATGCATGAAAAATAACGCTCATGTACAGAAACCTATTGACATGAATGGGTCAGGACTCAGGATGGATGAGAAGAGGCACACTTTCAACTACCGGTTAAGCAGGGCCAGAAGGTATGTTGAGTGTGCCTTTGTCATATTGGCCAGCAATATTCTTTTGGCCATCCAGCTGGCACCTGAAAATGTCAATGGAATAATAAAAGCATGTGTAGTGCTCCACAACGCCATTCACATGTATGAGGCCACTCCTGATGAAGAAACAGAAGTATTGACTGCAGCAGCCCAAGGAGACCCCTCATACCTTGGAAGAGCTGGATCAACAGGACTGAAAGTGAGAGAATTATTTTCGGACTATTTTATGTCCCCTATTGGTTCTGTTACTTTCCAGCAACAATACTCTTCATGTGGATCAACGTAATTTTTTTTTTGCATTACCTCAATATGACTTTACAGTATATTTTTCCTGTATGGATGTTTTTTTCCTGATGTGGGTTGCGAGCTTACATATTTTGTAGAATTTTTTTTTACATGTGTTTGAAATATAAATTAATACCTCATTTTTAAATTATTAAATGTCATCTGAAATAAAACAATATTTATTTATGTTACTCTTTGATAATGTTAATGTATGTTATTAATGTATCTAGACTATGAATACATTTGACAGAAAACACAAAGCCAGCATTATTAGGTGATACAATTAGTACACAGTATACATCATGCTTAACCTGTAGGATACCAGCATTGTATATGTACGGTGCTGGAAAGTGTGTCTAAAATCCCAGCGCCATACAGCTACAGTGTGCTGATCATGCAGCTCCTGCGCCCGCCCGATCAGCTGCAGGGATCCGGCAGTCACTGATAGCCAGACCACTGCTATATATTCCGGTATCAGTGAAAACACCAATGCCAGCACATTAATTCTGACAGGTCCCGGGTGTCCATTGGGTCCCCGCGCTTCCTTAGGCATAGTGCTGCCTTCCCTGTCAGCCCGTGAGTTCCAGCCCCTAGGATCTCACAGGAAGCAGGCTGTAAGTGTATTACATTCAGTAATACACTTACAGCCAATGCATTACAATACAGATGTATTGTAATGCATTGTAAAGGGGATCAGACCCCAAAAGCTGAAGTCCCAGAGTGGGACAAAAAATAAAGTAAAAAAAAGTAAAAATAAAATAAAGTTTTACAAATAAAAAATTAAAAGCATCCTTTTCCCAAAGTAAAATAAAAATAAAATATAAAAAATAAGGAAAAGAAGAAAAGTATACATATTAGGTATTGCAGCATCCATATCGACCGGCTCTATAAAAATATCATATGATCCATCCTGCCAGGTGAATGCCGTAAAAAAAAAAACTGTGCCAAAACAGCCATTTTCTTTCAAGAAGTCTTATGTAAACCAAAATGGTACCAATCAAACCATCATCTCATCTCGCAAAAAGTTAGACCCTACCTAAGACAATTGCCTCAAAAATAAAATAAAATAGGGCTCTCAGAAAATGGCAACACAAAAACAAGATTTTATTCTGTTCAAAAATGCTTTTACTGTGTAAAACTTAACAGAAAAGAAATAATAGACACATTGGGTATCGCCGCGTACGTAACAACCTGCTCTATAAGAATATAACAAGATATGCCCTCTCAGGTGAATACTGTAAAAAAATAAAACTAAACTATGCCAAAACAGCCATTATTTTTCACCTCACAAAAAGTGTAATACCAAGCGATCAAAAAGTCTTATGTACCCCAAAATGGTACCAATGAAAACATCACCTCATCCTGCAACAAATGAGCTCCCACATAAGACAATCACTCAAAAAATAAAAAAACAATGGCACCCGCAAACCAATCCACCAAAATCTGCACTGCTAAAGCCATATGGCGCTCTTTTCCTTCTGACCACTGCCACCTGCTCATAGAGCAGTTTACCACCACAGATGGGGTATTTAAGTATATTTAGGTTTATTTTGCTGTTAACCCTTGCTGTGTTGCAAGAAAAAAATGGATTAACAAAAAAAATCTACCAAAAAAGTGAAATTTTGAAAATTCACCTCCATTTCCCTTTAATTTTTATGGAACCCCTCAAGGTTTAATAAAGTTTGTAACATCAGTTTTGAATAATTTGAGGGGTGTAGTTTCTAAAATAGGATCCTTTACGGGTGGTTTAATGTCAATGCCCCTCAAAATCACTTTATAACTGAATTGGTGCTTAAAAAATGGTTTTAGAAATTTGTTGAAAATCTGAAAAGTTGCTTCTAAAATTTGAAGCCTTCTAACAGCTTAAAAAACTAAAATGAAATTTACTAAATTATGCCAACATAAAGCAGACATATGGGGAATGTTGATTGATAAGTATTTTATGAGGTATTACTATCTGTCTTAAAAGTAGAGAAATAAAAATTTAGAAAATTGGGATTTTTTAAAACTTTTTGGTGAATTTTGGATTATTTTATAAATAAAGGTGAAATATATCGACTCAAATTTACCACTGTCATGAAGTACAATGTATCAGGAGAAAATTGTCTCAGAATGGCTTGGATAAGTAAAAGCATTCCAAAGTTATTACCGCATAAAGTGACACATGTCAGAATTCTGCCTTGGATTTAAGGTGAAAAGTGGCTTGGTACTGAAAGGCTTAATGATACAGTAAACATTGTTATGTAGAGTATACTATACGTTTAATAAAGGCCCAAATCTATTTCTACACTTTTTATACGTAAGGTTATGGTTGGGTATGTACATTTTTGTCAAAATAATTTAGTGTACTTTTTATGTAAATTAGTTTGTACATCATGTATATTGATTAGAGATGACCGAATCGAATCAGACTAAGTGGAATTCGATCTTAATTTCAGGAAAAATTCGATTAGCAATGAATGCGAATTTCCTTGCGCTTTGTTGTAATGAATCACAATTTTTCCTATAATGGCGGCTACAATGGCAGCTACACGTGTGAGGACATGAGGCAAGGAACTCTGGGAATGCGGGCTGACCCATAATACCATGCATGCAGCCAATCAGCAGCCAGCCCTATAAATATGGCGGCCTTCTTAGAGTCAGACATTTTTAAGCGTTGTGAGTGCAGGAACAGACATGAGAAGGTGCTAGGACAGCAATTGGAAAAACCTGATTGCGAAAAAAACCCTGAGAAAACGATTTATAAGTGCAAGGAAAGCATAGGGAGGAATCATTTCACAGCATCTTAGTGCAGGGAGAGATGTCAGAAAGCGCTAGGAACAGTGCCATAAAAGCGATTTACAAGTGCAGGGAAAGGATAGGGAGGAATCATTTCACAGCATCTTAGTGCAGGGAGAGACTTCAGAAGGAGCTAGGGACATTGATAGGAAAGCGATTTACAAGTGCAGGGAAAGATTATTTGAGGATCCAAATAGCCATTAGACAGCTCTGTCATTCCAGCAATTTGTTCTTGGGGTGCAAGTGCTATGTTGAAAAGCCTTTAGTGGCTTATATCTTTTCAAATAAGAAAAATATATACGCAGTTCACTTCTGCAGTTATATGTGTTGAAAGCGTACAGAAAGAAAAAAATATACGCACTTCACTGGTGCACTTATTTGTGGCAAAATGGTTTAGTGGCCTATTTCATTATAGAAAGAAAAAAATATACGCACTTCACTGGTGCAGTTATTTGTGGCAAAAGGGTTTAGTGGCCTATTTCATTATAAAAAGAAAAAAATATACGCACTTCACTGGTGCAGTTATTGTCACCGCCAGATCTCTAAGAAGCTCTGACAGACGTTCTTCTGTACCTCCTGCATGATGTTCTTTAGTTTTGCTTTCACTTTGTCATCTCTTTTCCTTCTCCCAGCTGTCATCTATTCACACTGATTGCCTCCCTTTATATCCCCTCCCATACTGCCTCACTTTGTGGTTTATACTACTTCCTGGATTGTGCTCTCTGCTAGAAGCTGCAACTGCTGGTTCCTCAGATAAGTCGCTTCTTTTATTTGTGTTTTTCTGCTAGCTTGATTCTAGGTGACCCTGACTCCCTCCGTATTAAGTGCAGGGAGCCGGTGGTCGTGTCCCCTCACTATTGTAGGGTTTTCAGGTCTCATATAGTCGAGGCACGTGGGCATGCCATTATCTATCATAGAGATCTTTGCATGGGCTGAGCAGTAAGGGTGAGCTCTAGGGCTGTTATAGGGCTTACCCATATGTTCCTTAGTTTGGGATCAAGTCAGTCTGATGTTTATTTGTGACTTCCAGTTTTCTGCAACACCATCCGTGACAGTTATTTGTGGCAAAAGGGTTTAGTGGCCTATTTCATTATAGAAAGAAAAAAATATACGCACTTCACTGGTGCAGTTATTTGTGGCAAAAGCGTTTAGTGGCCTATTTCAGTACAGAAAGAAAAATATATGCACACTTCACTGATGCAGTTATTTGTGGTAAAAGCGTTCAGTGGCCTATTTCATTATAAAAATAAAAAATATACGCACTTCACTGGAGCAGTTATTTGTGGCAAAATGGTTTAGTGGCCTATTTCCTTATAGAAATAAAAAAATATATGCACTTCACTGGTGCAGTAATTTGTGGCAAAAGGGTTTAGTGGCCTATTTCATTATAGAAATAAAAAAATATATGCACTTCACTGGTGCACCTATTTGTGGCAAAAGCATTTACTGGCCTATTTCATTATAGAAAAAAAATATATACGCACGTCACTGGTGCACTTATTTGTGGGAAAAGCGTTTAGTGGTCTATTTAAGTACAGAAAGAAAAATATATACGCACTTCACTGGTGCATTTATTTCTGCTAAAAGCATTTACTGACCTATTTCAGTACAAAAAGATAAATATTTTCTCAGTTCATGTTGGCGGTTATATGTGTTGAAAGCATATATGTGTTGAAAGCATGGCTGGAAGTAGAAGGAGTAGTAGGAAATGTGCCTGGGGTAGACCACATGCTTCACAGAAGCCTACCTACCCGGGAAGTAGTGGTGCAGATGTTCACAGAAATAGTGGCGGTAGCAGTCAGTGCGGTGGTTATATTTATTTATTTTATGCACTTATATAGGACTACTATGTTCCACAACGCTTTACAGACATTATCATCCAACTGTCCCCAATGGGGCTCACAATCTAAGGTCCCTATCAGTATGTCTTTGGAGTGTGGGGGGAAACCAGAGTACCCGGAGGAAATCCACACAAACAGGGAGAACATACAAACTCCATGCAGATGTTGTCCTTGGTCGGATTTGAATATAGGACCCCAGTGCTGCAAGGCACCAGTGCTAACCACTGAACCACCATGCTGTGCATGTGGTTATATGTGTTATTTTGTATTTCAGTACAAAAAGAAAATACACTGCTCAAAAAAATAAACGGAACACAAAAATAACACATCCTAGATCTGAATTAATTAAATATTCTTCTGAAATACTTTGTTCTTTACATAGTTGAATGTGCTGACAACAAAATCACACAAAAATAAAAAAATGGAAATCAAATTTTTCAACCCATGGAGGTCTGGATTTGGAGTCACACTCAAAATTAAAGTGGAAAAACACACTACAGGCTGATCCAACTTTGATGTAATGTCCTTAAAACAAGTCAAAATGAGGCTCAGTAGTGTGTGTGGCCTCCACGTGCCTGTATGACCTCCCTACAATGCCTGATGAGGTGGAAGACGGTCTCCTGAGGGATCTCCTCCCAGACCTGGACTAAAGCATCTGCCAACTCCTGGACAGTCTGTGGTGCAACGTGACGTTGGTGGATAGAGCGAGACATGATGTCCCAGATGTGCTCAATTGGATTCAGGTCTGGGGAACAGGCGGGCCAGTCCATAGCATCAATGCCTTCGTCTTGCAGGAACTGCTGACACACTCCAGCCACATGAGGTCTAGCATTTTCTTGCATTAGGAGGAACCCAGGGCCAACCACACCAGCATATGGTCTCACAAGGGGTCTGAGGATCTCATCTCGGTACCTAATGGCAGTCAGGCTACCTCTGGCGAGCACATGGAGGGCTGTGCGGCCCTCCAAAGAAATGCCACCCCACACCATTACTGACCCAATGCCAAACCGGTCATGCTGGAGAATGTTGCAGGCAGCAGAACGTTCTCCACGGCGTCTCTAGAGTCTGTCACGTCTGTCACATGTGCTCAGTGTGAACCTGCTTTCATCTGTGAAGAGCACAAGGCGCCAGTGGCGAATTTGCCAATCTTGGTGTTCTCTGGAAAATGCCAAACGTCCTGCACGGTGTTGGGCTGTAAGCACAACCCCCACCTGTGGACGTTGGGCCCTCATATCGCCCTCATGGAGACTGTTTCTGACCGTTTGAGCGGACACATGCACATTTGTGGCCTGCTGGAGGTCATTTTGCAGGGCTCTGGCAGTGCTCCTCCTGTTCCTCCTTGCACAAAGGCGGAGGTAGCGGTCCTGCTGCTGGGTTGTTGCCCTCCTACGGCCTCCTCCACATCTCCTGATGTACTGGCCTGTCTCCTGGTAGCGCCTCCATGATCTGGACACTACGCTGACAGACACAGCAAACCTTCTTGCCACAGCTCGCATTTATGTGCCATCCTGGATAAGCTGCACTACCTGAGCCACTTGTGTGGGCTGTAGACTCCGTCTTATGCTACCACTAGAGTGAAAGCACCGCCAGCATTCAAAAGTGACCAAAACATCAGCCAGGAAGCATAGGAACTGAGAAGTGGTCTGTGATCACCACCTGCAGAACCATTCCTTTATTGGGGGTGTCTTGCTAATTGCCTATAATTTCCACCTGTTGTCTATCCCATTTGCACAACAGCATGTGAAATTGATTGTCACTCAGTGTTGCTTCCTAAGTGGACAGTTTGATATAACAGTGTGATTGACTTGGAGTTACATTGTGTTGTTTAAGTGTTCCCTTTATTTTTTTGCGCAGTGTATATTCTCAGTTCACTTCAGCGGTTATTTGTGTTAAAAGCGTTTAGTGACCTATTTCAGTACAAAAAGACAAATATATTCTCAGTTCATGTCGGCAGTGGTTATATGAAAGCGTTTAGTGGCCTATTTCAGTACAAAAAGAAAAATATATTTTCAGTTCACGGCGGCGCGGTTATATGTCTTGAAAGCTTTTAGTGGCCTATTTGTAAGATCCTCACCTGTCTCGCACTCCGGTGTGACCAAAAAAAGTCCTCGTGGAGCAGTGGGACAGGTTACGCGTGTCTCCACTGATACACCAGATCCAACCCCTTTGCGAACTGACGGGGGATGCGTTCACATGTGCGCCAAAGCGGAAGACCGCCAGGGTCTCGGGGACAGGTCGGTCGAGCTAGTGGCAGTACGCCGCGACCGGGCTTGTCTCCGGTATCTCTTGCAGATTCCACTTCAGTGTCCATGTCGACACGCTCGCGTACTCTTGCTGAGCCTGTTGGGCGTCCACGTGTACACTCGAGAACGGGTTTGCAAGGGGATGTGCGTACGCGCTTCATATGCGCTTCGCCGACCAGTGATGGGAATAGCACCTGGCCACAAATTCAAAGTAGATTAGGGGCCGGGATTGGTCTAATTGGCCAATGACCGGCCAGGGCCTTGTTCACAAGTGTAGGGAAGTTTCATGACCTATGGGGAGTGGACACTTGGCGCCCTGGGATTTGTCAGCAGGCACATTAAAGGGGGTTTCCCCGGTCGGTCACTGTCCACTGTTATCCTTCCCTTTCCAGATACAGGTCATAACTACTTGTGCAAGTGACTGACTCCGTCCTTTCCAGTGGGACCCAGGATCCGGAATCCCCTGTGATGCATCCTTTCGTCTGGCAAGTGTGCACAGTGATTTAAAGCACGGATTGGGACTACACCTGGCTTCCCCTCGTTTTCGTATTCCTGTTATTTGTTACCAGTGAAGTTTGCCTGGACTTTGTTTATTTTCTTTTGAATAAACCCCTTGCTTCATCTACACTAGTCTGTTTCGTTGGTGCCTTGCATTACAGAACAGTGGGCCCAACCAACAGTTGCCATGGAAAAAATCCAGCAGCAGTTAACTGAATTAACAGATGGCAGTTAATCTGTTGTCTCAACGACGCCCTAATGTGCCGTCAGTTGCTGCAGCTCAGATCCAGGAGCAACTGTCTCACGTGATAGAGGAGGTTCAGCAGCTGCTCCAAGGATCCTCCACGTTACCCATCACAAGACACCAAATGGAGCCAAAGATTCCTCTGCCTGACTCCTTCACAGGAGATAGAAAGGAGTTCCTAAACTTTAGGGACTCCTGTCTTTTATATTTCCAGTTGCGGCCGATAGCTTCCGGCAATATCAGACATAGGATTGGGATCATAATGTCATTGCTGCGTGGGGATCCCCAACGTTGGGCATTTAATTTTCCCGAGGACCACAAAGCCCATTTATCAGTTGAAGCTTTCTTTGATGCCATGGCCATTTTCTACGACAACCCGGATCATACCCGTACAGCCGAGACCCTATCTTGAGCATATTCAGCAAGGTCGCCGCCCTGCCGAAGAATACGCCACGGAATTCAGGCGATCGGCAGCCTTTACCACCTGGGGCGACGCAGCCCTTTGCCATTGTTTCCGGCTGGGACTTTCTGAGGCAGTCCGGGATCTTCTTCTAGCCTTACCTACTCCCATCTCTTTGGAGATAGCTATCTCCCAGGCTATCGATGCTGACAGACGGATCCGTGATAGGCGGTTGGAATGGTCATCTCGCTTTACACCTTCACGGCCACATGCAGGGCCCCATAAACCGGCAGAAGAGCCAATGGAGGTTGGGTCCTCCCATCTTTCACAGGCAGAACGAGCTCGTCGCCAGCAGAAAGGTCTGTGCCTGTTTTGTGGGAAGGCAGGTCTTCTCATTAAGACCTGCCCCATCCTGCCGGCGGTACACGAATGAACCTAGGGGGCATAAAGGAGAACATCCTAGGTGCTATTATCCCTCCTCCAAGCCGAGTAATGGTACCTGTCTCACTACATTGGCAAGACAAAGTGCATGTGTTTTCTGCCCTGATTGATTTCGGGGCAGGGGGAAATCTTGTTGACTCAGCCTTGGTTCATCGACTTGGCATCCAGCTGATCCAGGCAAAGACGGCCCTGTCGGTGACCGCTATGGATGGCTCTCCTCTCCCGGATGGTCGTGCAGTGTGGATGACGCCCGGGATGCAGGTAACAGTGGGGGCTGACAATCGGGAGACCTTAAGCCTTTTTGTCCTGGACATGCCATCGATTCCTGTGATTTTGGGTCTCCCTTGGTTGAGACTGCATAATCCAGTAGTGGACTGGCGCTCAGGTTAGGTTTGCCGGTGGAGTACTGAATGCCTCACTAAGTGCATTTGTTCTAAGTCGCTGCTTGTTTCCACGGAAGTATTAAGTGCATTACCTCAGCATTACCATCACTTCCAGGATGTGTTCAGTCCACAGGGGGCTGATGTGTTACCTCCCCATAGTTCATATGATTGTCCTATAGATCTGTTGCCAAGTACCATGCCATCCCGGGGACATCTATATAATCTCACTGAACCTGAGATTCAGGCCCAGCGGGATTATATTAAACAGAATCTTGCGATGGGATTCATTCGTCCATGCACGTCCGCCGCTGGAGCTGGGTTCTTCTTCGTGGAGAAGAAGGATGGAGGTTTGAGACCCTGCATCAATTTTTGCGCCCTCAATCGGATTACGGTGAAGAATCGGTACCCTCTGCCTCTGATTGACGATCAGTTTTCTCAGGTGGCAGGGGCCCGGATCTTCACCAAACTTGACTTGAGGGGTGCATACAATTTGATACGCATTAGAGAAGGTGACGAATGGAAGACTGCATTCAACACCCGGGGCGGGCATTACGGGTATCTAGTTATGCCTTTTGGTCTCTGAAATGCTCCCGCGGTCTTCCAGGAGTTCATCAATGATGTCCTCAGGGATTTATTGGGTAGATTTGTTGTTGTCTATTTAGACGACATACTAATCTACTCGTCAGATCTGGTGTCTCATCAGAGACACGTGTGTCAAGTTTTCCAGAAGTTGAGGGAGAACCGCCTCTATGCCAAACTTGAGAAGTGTCTGTTTGAAGTAAAGGAATTGCCTTTTCTGGGGTACATTATCTCAGAAAGGGGACTGGCTATGGATCCATCCAAACTTTCTGCTGTCTTGGATTGGCCTCAGCCTAAGGATCAGAAGGGATTGCAGCGTTTCTTAGGCTTTGCCAACTTCTACCGCAAGTTTATTAGGAATTTTTCTGCGGTAGTGGTACCTCTCACAAAACTCACTAAGAAGGGAGCTAATCCCTCAAAGTGGGTGAGAGAGACAGGTAAAGCCTTTGAAACGCTAAAGCAGGCTTTTTGCACTGCGCCAATCCTAACTCACCCAGACACTTCTCAACCTTTTTGTCCTTGAGGTTGACGCCTCCGAGGTCGGAATTGGGGCGGTTTTTTCACAGTATTCTGGGGTCTCTGAGAGGTTACATCCCTGTGCCTTCTTCTCTCGGAAGCTTTCTCCAGCCGAGCGTAATTATGACATCGGTAATAGAGAGCTTCAGGGAGTAAAATTGGCTTTTCAAGAGTGGAGATATTGGTTAGAGGGTGCGGAACATCCCATTATGGTTTACACTGACCACAAGAATTTAGAGTACCTAGAGAGTGCCAAGAGACTCAACTCCCGACAAGCCCGGTGGGCATTGTTCTTCACCCACTTAAATTTTCGTCTCACTTATAAGCCGGGTGTCACAACCAGACAGCTGAGAAGCTCTGACAGAAGCCTTTCAGAACCTCCTCCTTGAGTTTTCTTTGTTTTGGTTTTCAGTTCCTCATCTCGTTAGTCTCTCTCAGCTGTCATGTAGTTGGACTGATTGCCTCCCTTTAAATTCCTCCCCATAATGCATTAGTGTGCGGCTTATACAACTTCCTGGAGTGTGTGTGCATGCTGTTCCTATTTCCCAGTCTTCTACAAGATAAGTGCTGTACATTCATTTGTGATTTTCTGTTTGCTGGATCCCAGATGACCCTGACTCCCTCCGTGTCTAGTGTAGGGAGCCGGTGGTCGTGTCCCCTCACTATTGTAGGGTGTTCAGTTATTATATAGTCGAGGTACGAGGATATGCGATCATCCACCTTTGGGGTGTTCGCATAGGCGGAGCAGTCAGGGAGAGTGCCAGGTCTCATGCAGGGGTCTCCCTTTTGTTCCTTAGTTTTGGATCCAGTGAGTCATAGATTCTTTTGCATTGTCTTGTTTCCTGTACACCTTCCGTGACATTATAAGCCGCCAAAACCGTCTCAAGCATGGATCCGGTTTCACTTTTGGCTGAACGCTTCCAGGGTCTTTCATTGGAGGTAGCTGATCTCCGTAAGACTTTTTCTCAGTTTCAAGTGACCGGTTCAGCTTGCGTTCATAGAGTTTGTTCTGAGCCTAAGATCTCGCTCCCGGATACGTTCTCCGGGGGTAGTGAGAATTTTGTGCGTTTTAGAGAGGCTTGCAAACTCCATTTTCGCCTTCTTCCCCATTCCTCTGGTGATGAGGAACGGAGGGTGGGGATCATTATATCGCTGCTCAGAGGTAACGCTCAGTCCTGGGCCTTTTCGCTGCCAGAGGGGGCACGGCCCCTCCGTTCAGTGGATGAATTCTTTTTAGCCCTGGGTCAGATATATGATGATCCGGATCGTATTGCTCTGGCTGAGTCTAGATTACGTCTGTTATGCCAGGGTAAACAATCCGCAGAGATATACTGCTCAGAATTTCGGAGATGGGCAGCTGATACTGGTTGGAATGATGCTGCACTCCGAAGTCAATTTTGCCATGGTCTTTCAGAGGGATTGAAAGATGCATTTGCCTTTCATGAGAGGCCTATCTCCTTGGACTCTGCTATGTCTCAGGCCGTTCGTATTGACAGGCGTCTTAGAGAGAGAGGAGAGATCTCTCCTTCCTGTCATACTCAGTCCCGGGACAGTGCAGTGGTCTCATTCTGTGCGCAGGGGTCTCAGTCGCTGTCAGCCCCTTCTGAGCAGGAGCCCATGCAGCTGGGGTTGATTGCCTCTGACAATAGAAGATTCAGCCCGCATGGGAGGGTTTGTTTTTGTTGTGGAGGTATAAATTATTTGGCAAATGTTTGTCCCTCTAGGAGATCAGGCAGTTTTCTGGGAGTAATAAAGAAACAAAAAGGAAAAAATCTTTTAAAAATGTTCCGTCTGTTACTATTGGCAGGGTTGAGGCGGAAATTGAAGGTTTTCCGTTTGCTTGTAGTTCCCGTTTTGTCCTGCCTGCTAGGGTGGCGCTAGAGAGCAAGAGCATTTTTTGTGAGATTTTTGTGGATAGTGGAGCAGCTGTCAATCTCATTGATAATCAATTTGCAATAACTCATGGTTTCCAGGTATGCACTTTGGGAAAGGATATTCCTGTTTTTGCTATTGATTCCGCTCCACTTTCTCAGAAATCGTTAAAGGGCATAGTTCACAATATCCGTTTGATTGTGAGTGATACTCATGTTGAGGATGTGTCATGTTTCGTCCTAAACGGGTTGCCTACTCCTTTAGTGTTGGGGCTACCCTGGCTCACTAAACAAAACCCCACCATTGATTGGCAAGCGAGGCAAATAAATGGTTGGAGTGACTTTTGCAGAGAGAATTGCCTCACGACATCTGTTTATGAGGTTTCTACTAAGACTGTACCACCTTTCCTCTCTGAATTTTCGGATGTCTTCTCTGAGAGTGGAGTTCAGGATTTGCCGCCGCACAGGGAGTACGATTGCCCTATTAATCTCATCCCAGGCGCCAAGCTGCCTAAATCTCGTTTATACAATCTTTCCCAACCTGAGAGGGTCGCTATGCGTGCTTATATCTCTGAGAGTCTGAGAAAAGGACACATACGACCCTCGAATTCACCTGTTGCCGCTGGTTTTTTCTTTGTTAAGAAAAAAGATGGTTCTTTAAGACCTTGTCTGGATTTCAGGGAACTGAACAGTATCACTATTCGTGACCCTTATCCGCTTCCTCTGATCCTGGACCTGTTTAACCAGGTTGTTGGGGCTAAAGTCTTTTCCAAATTAGACCTAAGAGGGGCATACAACATGGTCAGGGTCAGAGAGGGAGACGAATGGAAGACGGCCTTCAATACCCCTGAGGGCCATTTTGATTATTTGGTTATGCCTTTTGGTTTGATGAATGCCCCAGCTGTTTTTCAGCATTTCGTGAACCGAATTTTTTATCATTTAATGGGAAAATTTGTATTAGTGTATTTGTATGACATTTAGATTTTTTCTCCTGATTTCAAAACTCATAAGGAACACTTACGTCAGGTCTTGCTCATCCTGCGGGAGAATAAATTATACGCGAAACTGGAAAAATGTGTGTTTGCGGTTCCAGAAACTCAATTTCTGGGGTTTCTTCTCTCCGCTTCTGGTTTTCGCATGGACCCCGAGAAGGTCCGTGCTGTGCTTGAGTGGGAGCTTCCTGAGAATCAGAAGGCGCTGATGCGTTTTTTGGGCTTTGCCAATTATTACAGGAAGTTTATTTTTAATTATTCCTTGTTAAACCACTCATTGATATGACCAGAAAGGGGGTAGATTTTTCTTCCTGGTTGGTAGAGGCGCGTAAGGCCTTTTCTAATATCAAGGAGAGTTTTGCTTCCGCTCCCATCCTGGTACAACCTGATATTTCTTTACCCTTCATAGTTGAGGTTGATGCTTCTGAGATGGGTGTGGGTGCGGTCTTGTCTCAGGGTTCCTCTCCTGCCAAATGGCGACCGTGTGCCTTTTTCTCGAAGAAACTCTCCTCCGCAGAGAGAAATTACGATGTGGGAGATAGGGAATTGTTGGCCATCAAGTTGGCTTTTGAGGAATGGCGCCATTGGCTAGAGGGAGCCAGACACCCTATCACCGTGTTTACTGACCATAAAAATCTGGCCTACTTGGAGTCAGCCAAGCGTCTGAACCCGAGACAGGCCAGATGGTCTTTGTTCTTTTCAAGGTTTAATTTTGTTGTCACGTTCCGCCCTGGGGTTAAGAATGTGAAGGCAGATGCCCTGTCACGTTGTTTTCCGGGAGGTGGGAATTTTGAAGACCCGGGTCCCATTTTGGCTGAAGGTGTGGTGGTCTCTGCTCTTTTTTCTGAATTGGAGGCAGAGGTGCAGGCAGCCCAGTCGGAGGCTCCTGATCTTTGTCCTCCTGGGAGGTTGTTTGTGCCTCTCGCTTTAAGACACAAGATTTTTAAGGAACACCACTATACGGTCCTTGCTGGGCACCCGGGGGCAAGAGCCACACTGGATCTCATCGCTCGGAGATTCTGGTGGCCTGCGCTTCGTAAGTCGGTTGAGGGTTTTGTGGCAGCCTGCGAGACTTGCGCTCGTGCCAAAGTCCCTCATTCACGGCCATCAGGTCCTCTCCTTCCTTAACCCATTCCTTCCCGTCCTTGGACACATCTGTCCATGGACTTCATAACGGACCTGCCTCGTTCCTCGGGGAAGACTGTGATTCTGGTGGTGGTGGACCATTTTAGCAAAATGGTGAATTTCATCCCTTTTCCTGGTTTGCCCAATGCTAAGACGCTGGCGCAGGCATTTATTGATCACATTGTCAAATTGCATGGCATTCCTTCAGACATAGTCTCTGATTGGGGCACGCAGTTTGTTTCCAGATTCTGGAAGGCTTTCTGTTCTCGCTTGGGGGTTCGGTTGTCATTCTCTTCTGCTTTCCACCCGCAGTCGAATGGCCAGACAGAGCGCGTCAATCAGAATCTGGAGACATATCTGCGCTGTTTTGTGGCGGAGTTTGCTTTAAATAACCGTCGTCAGGAGTCCTCTGATAAGTCACCATTTTTTGGTGCATATGGGTTTCATCCGCAGTTTGGGACTTTCTCGGGAGAGGGGTCTTCTGGTTTACCTGATGAGGACAGATTCTCCTCGTCTTTGTCATCTATTTGGCAAAAGATTCAGGATAATCTAAAGAGCATGAGTGAGAGATATACAGGGAGTGCAGAATTATTAGGCAAGTTGTATTTTTGAGGATTAATTTTATTATTGAACAACAACCATGTTCTCAATGAACCCAAAAAACTCATTAATATCAAAGCTGAATATTTTTGGAAGTAGTTTTTAGTTTGTTTTTAGTTTTAGCTATTTTAGGGGGATATCTGTGTGTGCAGGTGACTATTACTGTGCATAATTATTAGGCAACTTAACAAAAAACAAATATATACCCATTTCAATTATTTATTTTTACCAGTGAAACCAATATAACATCTCAACATTCACAAATATACATTTCTGACATTCAAAAACAAAACAAAAACAAATCAGTGACAATATAGCCACCTTTCTTTGCAAGGACACTCAAAAGCCTGCCATCCATGGGATCTGTTCACCATCAACATTGCGTGCAGCAGCAACCACAGCCTCCCAAACACTGTTCAGAGAGGTGTACTGTTTTCCCTCCTTGTAAATCTCACATTTGATGATGGACCACAGGTTCTCAATGGGGTTAAGATCAGGTGAACAAGGAGGCCATGTCATTAGATTTTCTTCTTTTATACCCTTTCTTGCCAGCCACGCTGTGGAGTACTTGGACGCGTGTGATGGAGCATTGTCCTGCATGAAAATCATGTTTTTCTTGAAGGATGCAGGCTTCTTCCTGTACCACTGCTTGAAGAAGGTGTCTTCCAGAAACTGGCAGTAGGACTGGGAGTTGAGCTTGACTCCATCCTCAACCCGAAAAGGCCCCACAAGCTCATCTTTGATGATACCAGCCCAAACCAGTACTCCACCTCCACCTTGCTGGCGTCTGAGTCGGACTGGAGCTCTCTGCCCTTTACCAATCCAGCCACGGGCCCATCCATCTGGCCCATCAAGACTCACTCTCATTTCATCAGTCCATAAAACCTTAGAAAAATCAGTGTTGAGATATTTCTTGGCCCAGTCTTGACGTTTCAGCTTGTGTGTCTTGTTCAGTGGTGGTCGTCTTTCAGCCTTTCTTACCTTGGCCATGTCTCTGAGTATTGCACACCTTGTGCTTTTGGGCACTCCAGTGATGTTGCAGCTCTGAAATATGGCCAAACTGGTGGCAAGTGGCATCTTGGCAGCTGCAAGCTTGACTTTTCTCAGTTCATGGGCAGTTATTTTGCGCCTTGGTTTTTCCACACGTTCTTGCGACCCTGTTGACTATTTTGAATGAAACGCTTGATTGTTCGATGATCACGCTTCAGAAGCTTTGCAATTTTAAGAGTGCTGCATCCATCTGCAAGATATCTCACTATTTTTGACTTTTCTGAGCCTGTCAAGTCCTTCTTTTGACCCATTTTGCCAAAGGAAAGGAAGTTGCCTAATAATTATGCACACCTAATATAGGGTGTTGATGTCATTAGACCACACCCCTTCTCATTACAGAGATGCACATCACCTAATATGCTTAATTGGTAGTAGGCTTTCGAGCCTATACAGCTTGGAGTAAGACAACATGCATAAAGAGGATGATGTGGTCAAAATACTAATTTGCCTAATAATTCTGCACGCAGTGTAAGCGTGTGGCAGATAAGAGACGTGTGCCTGGTCCGGACCTGAATGTTGGTGATCTGGTGTGGTTGTCTACCAAGAATATCAAATTGAAGGTTCCCTCCTGGAAGTTGGGTCCTAGGTTTATTGGGCCTTACAAGATCCTGTCTGTCATCAATCCTGTTGCCTACCGTCTTGATCTTCCTCAGACTTGGAAGATCCATAATGTTTTTCATAAGTCCTTATTGAAACCTTATGTTCAACCCATTGTACCCTCGCCTTTGCCTCCTCCTCCGATTATGGTTGATGGGAATCTTGAATTTCAGGTCTCTAGGATTGTGGATTCTCGTCTTGTCCGCGGTTCTCTCCAGTACCTCGTTCATTGGGAGGGTTATGGTCCTGAGGAGAGGATGTGGGTCCCAGTGACGGACATTAAGGCCACTCATCTCATCAGGGCTTTCCATAGGTCCCATCCTGAGAAGGTGGGCTCTGAGTGTCCGGAGTCCACTCATAGAGGGAGGGGTACTGTCACAACCAGACAGCTGAGAAGCTCTGACAGAAGCCTTTCAGAACCTCCTCCTTGAGTTTTCTTTGTTTTGGTTTTCAGTTCCTCATCTCGTTAGTCTCTCTCAGCTGTCATGTAGTTGGACTGATTGCATCCCTTTAAATTGTTCCCCATAATGCATTAGTGTGCGGCTTATACAACTTCCTGGAGTGTGTGTGCATGCTGTTCCTATTTCCCAGTCTTCTACAAGATAAGTGCTGTACATTCATTTGTGATTTTCTGGATCCCAGATGACCCTGACTCCCTCCGTGTCTAGTGTAGGGAGCCGGTGGTCGTGTCCCCTCACTATTGTAGGGTGTTCAGGTATTATATAGTCGGGGTACGAGGATATGCGATCATCCACCTTTGGGGTGTTTGCATAGGCTGAGCAGTCAGGGAGAGTGCCAGGTCTCATGCAGGGGTCTCCCTTTTGTTCCTTAGTTTTGGATACAGTGAGTCATAGATTCTTTTGCATTGTCTTGTGTCCTGTACACCTTCCGTGACACCTGGTTCTAAAAATGTCAAAGCAAATGCCCTGTCCCGGCGCTTTCCTGAGGCTGCTTCCGTCCTGGGCTCTGAACCAGAATCAGACTAAATGTTTTCTAACCACCGTAGGGGCCACAGACTTAATGATGACTTGTCCTCTCTTCTCGAGCCTTAACAGGCAGAGAGTCCTCCAAACAAGCCCAATGGTCGATGTTTGTGCCGGTTAACCTTCAGTTTAAGGTTATCCAACAGCTTCACTACTCCAAGTCTGCCGGGCATCTGGGGGTTAAGAAAACACTTTCCCTGGTTAAATGCCACGTTTGGTGGCCTAATTGTCACGGATGGTGTTGCAGAAAACTGGAAGTTATAAATAAAGATCCGACTGACTTGATCCCAAACTAAGGAACATATGGGTGAGCCTTATAAAACCCCTAGAGCTCTCCCTGACTGCTCTGCCCATGCAAAGATCTTTATGATAGATAATTGCATGCCCTCGTACCTAGACTGTGTGACACCTGAAAACCCTATAATAGTGAGGGGACGCGACCACCGGCTCCCTGCACTTAATACGGAGGGAGTCAGGGTCACCTAGAATCAAGCCAGCACGTAAACACAAAAAAAAAGAAAAGACTTATCTGAGGAACCAGTAGTTGCAGGCATCTTGCAGTGAACACAATCCAGGAAGTAGTATAAACCGCAAAGTGAGGCAGAATGGGAGGGAATATAAAGGGAGGCAATCAGTGTAAATAGATGACAGCTGGGAGAAAGAAAAATGATGACAAAGTGAAAACAAAACAAAGAACATCATGCAAGAGGTACAGAAGAACGTCTGCCAGAGCTTCTCAGAGAGCTGGCGGTGACACTAATATGTCCTTGGATGTCAAGGCCTACATTCAGGCATCTAGTGTGTGTGCTCGGTGTAAACCATCTCGGTCCGCCCCTTCTGGCACTTTGCTCCCATTGCCCATTCCTCAGGCTCCATGGACTCATATCCCTGGATTTCATCACAGATTTGCCAAGGTCCTCTGGTAGTACTGTAATCTGGGTAGTGGTGGACCGTTTAGTAAAATGGCTCATTTCATCCCACTTCCCGGATTGCCCTCGGCCAGAGAATTGGCAGATCTGTTCTTTAACCATGTCTTTCGATTACATGAAGCACCGGATGATATTGTGTCAGATAGAGGTGTTCAATTAATCTCTCGGTTCTGGCGTTCTTTCTGCTCCCGGTTGGGTATAAATTTGTCTTTTTCTTCTGGGTTTCACCCAGAGACCAACAGTCAGACGGAAAGAACTAATCAGACTCTGGAGCAGTATCGCTGATGCTTCGCGTCAAACTGCCAGGAGGAATGGGCCGCGCATCTACCCTTCACGGAGGTGACGTATAACAACTCTGAGCATGCTTCCACTAAGATGTCTCCGTTCAGGTGCGTGGGGGGCAGGGATCCAAGACTCTTCTCCCTGGCGGGTTCTCCACTAACTCACCTGTGGTGGATCAATGGTTTGAGGAAAGACGTCCTATCTGGTCGTTGGCGCAGTTGAATCTTCGCAGTGCGGTAGTGCAACAGAAGAAATTTGCTGATCGTCATCGCACTGTAGAGCAAAAGTTTAAGGTGGGAGATCAAGTGTGGGTCTCTACCCGCAACATTCCGCTGCTCCAGCCATCTTCCAAGTTGGGTCCTCGATTCATTGGTCCATACCCGGTGACGCAGAAGATCAACCGAGTTACGTACAAGGTTGCTCTTCCATCGTCGAGTTGAGGAGTGAACACCTCTGATGTATCACTTCTTAAATCGGTGGCTGACTCCGCCCCCTTCATTCAGACTCCACCCCCTCTGGAAGTCCAAGGTGTGCCGGAGTTCGAGGTAAACAGGATATTGGACTCTCGTTTTGTCCAGAGATCTCTCAAGTACTTGGTGGACTGGAAGGGCTTTGGTCCAGAGGAGAGATGTTGGGTACCTGCTCGTCAGGTGCATGTGGATGAGTTGGTGGCAGCTTTCCACCGGGATAACCCGGGGAAATCTCGCTGGGAGTCTTCTGAGCCGCCTCCTCGAGGGGGGGTAATGTAAGATACTCACCTGTCTCGCACTCCGGTGTGGCCAAAAAGGATCCTCGTGGAGCGGCGGTACAGGTTACGTGTGTCTCCACTGATACACCAGATCCAACCCCTTTGCGAACCGAAGCGGGGATGCGTTCGCATGTGCGCCAGAGGGAAAGACCGGCGGGTTCTCAGGGAAAGGTTGGTCGGGCTAGTGGCAGTACACCGTGGACGGGCTTGTCTCCGGTACCTCTTGCGGATTCCACTTCGGTGTCTATGTCGACGCGCTCGCATACTCTCGCTGAGTCTGTCGGGCATCCGCGCGTACGCTCGAGAATGGGTTCACAAGGGGATGTGCGGTCGCGCGTACGCGCTTCGCCGACCTGTGATGGGAATAGCACCTGATCACAAATTAAAAGTAGATTAGGGGGCCAGCATTAGTCTAATTGGCCAATGACCGACCAAGATCTTGTACACAGGTGTAGGGCAGTTTCATGACCTATGGGGAGTGGAAACTTGGTGCCCTGGGATTTGTTAGCAGGCACATAAAAGGTGGTTTCGTCGGTCGGTCACTGTCCACTGTTATCCTTTCCTTTCCAGATATAGGTCATAACTAGGTGTCACGACTATGGTTATGGTCGTGACTCTTAGATCCGCATGCAGTTGCCAGCGGCCAGGATTGTTGGTTTGCCGCAGGTGAGGGCTGTGAGCTTGTTGCCTCACGTGTGGTTGCCGCTGGCAACATGATGTTGTTGGCAGTGTAGCAACCTGAGCTGGTTGCTAGGCGGCTCGCTGTCAATGCATGCGGTTGCCTCTATTGTGTTTGTATGTGTGCACTTTGTTTTGTTAACAGCGTCTGATATACCTGCTACCTGGTCCTCTGGTGGTCCCTTTTGCTTGGATCGACCACCAGAGGACACAGGCAGCTCTGTAAGTAGCACCAAGCACCACACTACACACACCCCCCCTGTCACTTATTAACTCCTTATTAACCCCTGATCACCCCATATAGACTCCCTGATCACCCCCCTGTCATTGATTACCCCCTATAAGGCTCCATTCAGATGTCCGTATGTGTTTTGCGGATCCGCAAAACACGGACACCGGCAATGTGCTTTCCGCATTTTACGGATCCGCACATTGCCTGAACTATATAGAAAATGTTCTATATTTTTGCGGAACGGAAGTGCGGACCCGAAACTATAAAGATCACTTTTGAGCTTTTTGGATCTTTATTAGCGATCGCGTTTTTTTTTTTTATTTGCACATTTTTGGGTAGAGATTTTTTCATCCACATTGATCGATGTGTACTCATATGTACTCATTGGAATTTGGGCCCCTTTGCGCACCTAGGCTGCAAAAAAGTGTTACACATGTGGTATTGTCGTACTCAGAAGAAGTAGGGCAATGGGTTTTGGGGTGTTTTTTTACATATACCCATACTGTGTGTAAGAAATATCTCTGTAAATGACAACTTTTAAAAAATATTTATACAAAGTTGTCAATTTACAGAGATATTTCTCTCACCCAGCATGGGTATATGTAAAAATACGCCCCAAAACACATTGCCCTACTTCTTCTGAGTACTGTGATACCACATGTTTGACACTTTTTTGCAGCCTAGGTGCGTAAAGGGGCCAAAAGTCCAACGAGTACCTTTAGGCTTTACAGGGTTGCTCACAATTTAGCCCCGCCCAAAATGCCAGAACAGTAAACACACCCCACAAATGACCCCATTTCGGAAAGTAGACACCCTAAGGTATTCACTGAGGGGCATAGTGAGTCCGTGGGAGATTTTTATTTTTTTTGCCAGAAGTTAGCAGAAATGGAAACTTTATTTTTTTATTTTTTTCCTCAGAAAGTGTCATTTTCCGCTAACTTTTGAAAAAAAATTAAATCATACATAAACTCACCATGCCCCTCCGCGAATACTTTGTGGTGTCTTCTTTCTAAAATGGGGTCATTTGGGGGGTATTTATACTATCCTGGCATTCTAGCACCTCAAGAAACATGACAGGTGCTCAGAAAGTCAGAGCTGCTTCAAAATGCGGAAATTCACATTTTTGTACCATAGTTTGTAAATGCTATAACTTTTGCGCAAACCAATAAATATACATTTATTGGATTTTTTTTTATCAAAGACATAAAGCACAATAAATTCTGACACAAACTTGTATAGAAATGTAATTATATTTTAACAATTTAAACAGAGAAAGTTAAAAATACACTTTTTTGAGAAAATTGCGGTCTATTTTGATTAATATCAGAAAAACAAAAAATATTAGCAGCAATAAAATACCACCAAAAGAAAGCTGTATTTGTGAGAAGAAAAGGAGGTAAAATTCATTTGGGTGCCAAGTTGCATGACCGAGCAATAAACCGTTAAAGTTGTGAAGTGCCGATTTGTAAAAAAGGCCTGGTCACTAGGGGGGTATAAACCTGTGGTCCTAAAGTGGTTAAAAAAACACCCATTTAGGGCCAAATAGTACATTTTCGGCCTTGGTTGCACCTGTCAGTGTGAGATACAAGCTTGAAATACTGCAATAATATTCAGGGTTTAAAAAAACACCCATTTTTGGCAATATCCTACATCTGAGGCCTATGCTGCATTTGTTAGTGGGACATACAAGCTAGAAATACTGCAATAATATTCTGGGTTTAAAAAAACACCCATTTTGGGCAAAAAACTAAATTTGCAGCCTTTGCTGCATCTATCAGTGTGAGATACACGCGTTAGATACTGCTGTTCTATCTTGTTATTTAAAAAAATAATTGGGGCAAAATACTTAATTGGCAGCCTTTGCTGCATCTGTCAGTGTGACATACAAGCTAGAAATACTGCAATAATTTTCTGGGTTTATAAAAACACCCATTTTGTGCAAAAAAACAAAATTTGCAGCCTTTTCTGCATCTGTCAGTGTGAGATACACTCGTTCGATACTGGTGTTATATTCTGTTATTAAAAAAACATAAATTTCGGTCAAAAAACTAAATTTACAGCCTTTGCTGCATCTGTCAGTGTGAGATACAAGCGTTAGATACTGGTGTTCTATTCTGTTATTGAAAAAACACAAATTTTGGGCCAAATAGTAAATTTGTGGCCTTGGCTGCGTCTGTCAGTGTGAGATACAAGCTTGAAATACTGCAATAATATTCAGGGTTTAACCCCTTAAGGACTTAGGACGTACCGGTATGCCATGTTTGCCGAGTCCTTAAGGACCCATGACGTACCGATACGTCCTGACTTTAAAACTACATTGCGGCGCGGCGGGGGTTAATCAGAACAGGATGTCCGCTGAAATCATTCAGCGGGCATCCTGTCACAACGCCGGGGGGGGTCATGTGACCCCCCCCCCACATCAGCGACCGCAGCAAACCGCAGGTCAATTCATTCCTGCGGTTTGCGGCTTTTACCTGTGCTTTCGGCGGCGATCGGCGGTGCCATCGGGTCCCCCTGCGGCTGTAGGGGGATCCGATGGCATGGAAGGCAGCCCACTGGATTTCACAGGCCGGAAGCTGCATGAGTAATACACACAGTATTACTCATACAGCCAATGCATTCCAATACAGAAGTATTGGAATGTGCAAAGAAAAAAAGGTTTTAGCAGCTCTCACCTCTAACCACCTGCGTGAAGCACGGAAGGAAAGTGACTTGAACCTAGCCACACTTGATAAGTCCAAAAAACAAAGGGGTTGATTCCAGCTTTTGACGTATAAAAACTGAATTCATATATGTGGAACATGCAATTACACCCATTTTTCACGCGCTCCCCAAAATCCATAAACCAGGTTTTCCTCCCCCATTACGTCCGATTGTGGCAGGCATCGGCTCTTATTCCGAAAATCTATCGGAATGGGCAGATTCCCTATTACAGCCACTTGCACCATTAATACCGGGGTATTTGAGAGACACTGGTACTGTTCTGGGCAATTTTCTTTCTTTTGATTGGCATAAAGATTTCATATGGGTAACAGCAGATATTTCCTCTTTATACACCAACATACCCCATCAATCCGCCATTGTTGCTTTAAAATGGTTCTTAGAACACTACAGCAACTATACTCTAGAGCTGCAGGATTTTCTATGTTCGGTTATAGATTTTTTGATGAGACATAATTTTTTTATGTTCAATAAAAAATATTATCTTCAGCAATCAGGAATCCCTATGGGAGCTAAATACTCACCGTCAATAGCAAATATATACATGGCGTGGTGGGAAAATAGGTTCCTTTTCTCTGATAACAACCCTTATAGGGAGGATATTAAATGGTATGGTCGTTATATCGACGATATGTTGTGGGTATGGCAGGGGGACAAAGAGAGAATAGCCAAATGCATAGAGTATTTAAATAACTGCACTACATCAATAAAACTCACGTTTTCCAGCGATCCAGAGAAAATTGTTTTTCTGGATCTGTGTCTGGAAGGGGATAATGGCACCAACAGGGTGGTTACATATACCCACAGAAAGCCTACAGCGGGCAATACTATTCTCTCTGCCTCCTCCTGCCATCCAGCACACGTCCTAAAAAATATCCCTAAGGGAGAAATGATAAGGGCCAAAAGGAATTGCTCTACCCAGGAACTTTTTGAAAGAGAGGCTCAAAATATTGCAGCCAGACTGAGAATAAGAGGCTACACCCAAACTAGTATAAACAGAGGCATTAATTTTGCTAGATCAAAAAAATAGAGAAACCCTTATTTTTTCTAAAAGAAATAAAAATAAGAATAAAGACAATGAAGACAAAAATGAGAACGAAGGAAAAAATGGAATGAAATATAAAAACAGAAATAAAAATAAATATAAAAAAGAAAACATCACCAATAAGGAAGAACCTATCACTTTCACCACAAATTATAGTAGAGATTACTTTAAACTCTGCAAAATTATACGGAAACACCTCCATGTTCTGAATTTTAACGAGGAATGGAGAAATATAGCATCCACAGGGATAAGGTGTGTAGCAAAAAGAGCCCATACAGTGGGCCAAAAAATCAGCCCAAGCCTATTCAAGGAAAATTTTCCTAGGATAAGCACCTGGCCCAAAACCAACGGGAATTATAAATGCGGCAGCAAAAAATGCATCTGCTGTCAACACATGCATATTTCAAAAGAGGTTACATCTATGGCTAATAATAAGAAATATATGCTAAAACAGTACATTAATTGTAACACAGATTATGTGGTATATGTTATAACATGCAGAATATGCAATCTACAATATGTGGGATGTACCACGAATGATTTGAAGGTACGCATAAGAAAGCATTTAAGTGATGTCCCTCACTTTATGTCTCGCAATGTCTCAGCGGCAACAAGGCATTTTGCCACTGTTCACAAGGTGTCACTACCAGAGCTTTGGGACGTTCTCACAGCTCTGTTTCTCCACCCCTGTGATGATGTCACTACTAGAGCTGGGAGGAGTTCTCACTACTCTGTTTACTTTTGGTTTCTTTCACCACAGCTGTTTTTCATGTGTTTGATTTCCCTCTCTTTATATACCCCCTCCTCCTATGATAGGATGTGGATTATAGTTCTCACTTCAGTTGTAGCTCTTGCTTTAGTTTCTTCACTTGTAGCTATCAGTTCACTGGACCTGTGTTCTGCTGCAGCTAGCACTCCGGATATTGCCAGCCTGTCCTTGGATCCGTCTTCTCTGCGGCTGCAACACCTCCAGCTAAGTGTGCAGACATTGTTGTGTTCCTGTTTATTTTCTGACTGGATCTGAGGTGGCCACGGTTCCCTCCATATACTGAGTAGGGCACTGGTGGCCGTGCCCCTTCCACTATTGTAGGGGTTACAGGGGTCATTAGTCTTAGGCACATGGGCATGCCTCGTTCCACCATTTGGATCCGGGCATGTGCTTTAGCAGAATAGGGAGAGCGTTGAGGGTCGGACAGGGGTCACCCTTTATCCTCCCTAGTTCTGGGTCCAGTCAGTAGCTCTGTACTGTGTAGTTCTATTGTTGCTCACATACATCCGTGACATTATAATCCACCAAAACCGTCCTTTTTTGACATGGATCCGCTTTCTGACCTGTTTGACCGCATGCAGGGTCTTTCTTTGGAAGTAGCGGATCTCCGTCAATCTATGACCCAGCTTCAAGCATTGGGCCCTGCTCCGGCTCATGGAGTCTGTTGCGAGCCAAAGGTCTCACTTCCGGAGACGTTCTCCGGGAGCAGTGAGAATTTTGTTCGTTTCAGAGAGGCATGCAAACTCCATTTTTGCTTGTGTCCTCACTCTTCTGGTAATCAGGAGCAGAGGGTGAGGATTGTCATTTCCCTGCTCAGGGGTAATGCTCAGACTTGGGCTTTTTCGCTGCCATCAGGGGATCCCTCCCTTCGATCCGTGGAGGGATTTTTTGTGGCCCTGGGGCAGATTTATGATGACCCGGATCGTGTTGCTCTGGCCGAATCTAACCTACGTGTTTTATGCCAGAACAAACGGTCTGCGGAGCTTTATTGTTCTGAATTTCGGAGATGGGCAGCTGATTCGGGTTGGAATGATGCTGCACTCCTGAGTCAGTTCTGTCATGGTCTCTCGGAGAGATTAAAGGATGCGTTTGCTTTCCATGAGAGACCAACGTCCTTAGAGTCTGCCATGTCATTGGCGGTACGCCTTGACAGGCGTCTAAGAGAAAGAAACGAGACCTCTCTGTCCAGCCATTGTCAGTCTAGGGGCAGTGGTGCGGACTCATTCAGTGTGCAGGGGCCTCATCCTGTCTCGCTCCCCTCTGAGGAGGAGCCCATGCAGCTAGGTCGACTTGCCCCTGATAAAAGAGGATTTAGTCCTCAGAGTATGGTCTGTTTTTGTTGTGGGGGCATAGGTCATTTGGCAAATGTTTGTCCGTCTAGGAGATTCTTGAACCGTACTAAGAGCGATAATAAGAGAAAAATCTCAAAAGGTAAATCATCAAGTTCTGCTACTTTGGGCAAAGTTGATGTAGGATTTGATGCTTTTCCTCTGACCTGCAGTTCCCGTTTTCTCCTGTCTGCCAGGGTGGCGCTAGAGAGCAAAGTCATTTCTTGTGAGATTTTTGTCGATAGTGGAGCGGCCATCAATCTTATTGACACTCAATTTGTAGCCATGCATGGTTTTCAGGTTTGCACATTAGATAAAGATATACCTGTTTTTGCTATTGACTCTGCTCCACTCTCACAGAGATCTCTAAAGGGCATTGTTCACAATATTCGGCTAGCTGTAGGTGACACTCATGTGGAGGATATATCTTGTTTTGTCCTTAACGGATTGCCGTCTCCTCTAGTTTTGGAGTTACCCTGGCTCACTAGACATAACCCCACTATTGATTGGCAAGGAAGGCAAATAAATGAGTGGAGTGATTTTTGTAGAGAGAATTGTCTCACAGCGACTTTTGCAGAGGTGTCTACTAAAACGCTGCCATCATTTCTCTCTGATTTCTCGGACGTGTTTTCCGAGAGCGGTGTTCAGGAGCTACCTCCTCACCGGGAGTTTGACTGTCCCATTAACCTCATTCCCGGCGCCAAGCTGCCAAAAGCACGCCTCTACAATCTTTCACAACCGGAAAGAATCGCTATGCGAACTTACATCTCCGAGAGTCTCGAAAAGGGGCATATTCGTCCCTCAAAGTCACCTGTGGCCGCGGGTTTTTTTTTTGTTAAAAAGAAAGATGGCTCTCTGAGACCTTGCCTAGATTTCAGGGAGCTGAACCGTATCACGATTCGCGATCCCTATCCCCTTCCTCTGATCCCGGACCTCTTCAATCAAATTGTCGGGGCCAAGGTGTTTTCCAAATTGGATTTGAGAGGCGCGTACAACCTGGTCAGGGTCAGAGAGGGGGATGAATGGAAAACGGCCTTTAATACCCCTGACGGGCATTTCGAGAATCTCGTTATGCCTTTCGGCCTGATGAATGCTCCGGCCGTCTTTCAGCATTTTGTTAATAGTATTTTCTATCATTTAATGGGGAAATTTGTATTGGTGTATCTTGATGATATTTTGATTTTTTCCCCTGATGTTCAGACACATCAGGATCATCTTTTTCAGGTTCTGCAGATTCTGCGGGAAAATAAATTGTACGCCAAGCTGGAGAAATGTCTTTTTATGGTATCGGAGATTCAATTTCTGGGTTTTCTCCTCTCTGCTTCTGGTTTTCGCATGGATCCCGAGAAGGTCCGTGCTGTACTTGAGTGGGAGCTTCCTGAGAATCAGAAGGCATTGATGCGCTTTCTGGGTTTTGCGAACTATTACAGAAAGTTCATTTTGAATTATTCCTCTGTTGTCAAACCCCTCACTGACATGACAAAAAAGGGGGCGGATTTTTCCTCTTGGTCGGAGGAGGCGCTTACAGCCTTTTCTAAGATTAAAGAGAATTTTGCGTCTGCTCCCGTCTTGGTGCATCCCGATGTTTCCTTACCTTTTATTGTTGAGGTGGATGCTTCCAAGGTGGGTGTGGGTGCGGTTTTGTCCCAGGGCCCTTCCCCTGCCAAGTGGCGACCCTGTGCCTTTTTCTCTAAAAAACTCTCCCCGGCAGAGAGAAACTATGATGTGGGAGATAGGGAGTTGTTGGCCATCAAGTTGGCTTTCGAGGAATGGCGCCATTGGTTGGAGGGGGCCAGGCACCCTATCACCGTTTTTACCGACCATAAGAATCTGCCATACTTGGAGTCGGCCAGGCGTATGAATCCGAGACAGGCCAGATGGTCTCTGTTCTTCTCCAGATTCAATTTTGTTGTTACATTCCGACCTGGGATAAAAAATGTGAAGGCTGATGCTCTCTCTCGCTGTTTTCCGGGAGGAGGAAACTCTGAGGACCCGGGTCCCATTTTGGCGGAGGGGGTAGTTGTTTTTGCTCTATATTCCGATTTGGAGGCCGAGGTCCAGGCTGCCCAGACTGAGACACCTGCCCGTTGTCCTTCTGGGAAGTTGTTCGTGCCTCCTGAGCTACGTCACAAACTCTTTAAGGAGCATCATGATACGGTTCTTGCTGGTCACCCCGGGAGTAGAGCCACGGTAGATCTCATTGCTCGGAGATTTTGGTGGCCGGCTCTTCGTAAGTCGGTGGAGGGTTTTGTGGCTGCTTGTGAGACGTGCGCTCGCGCTAAGGTCTCTCGTTCACGGCCTTCAGGTTCCCTTCTCCCGTTACCCATTCCTTCCCGTCCTTGGACACACCTGTCCATGGACTTAATCACGGATCTTCCTCGTTCCTCGGGGAAGTCGGTGATCCTGGTGGTGGTGGACCGTTTTAGCAAGATGACTCATTTCGTACCTTTCCCTGGTTTACCCAATGCTAAAACGTTGGCGCAAGCTTTTGTCGACCATATTGTTAAATTGCACGGCATTCCCTCTGATATTGTTTCCGATAGAGGCACGCAGTTTGTGTCCAGGTTCTGGAAGGCTTTCTGTTCTCGCCTGGGGGTTCGGCTGTCCTTCTCTTCTGCTTTTCATCCGCAGTCGAATGGTCAGACTGAGCGCCTCAATCAGAATCTGGAGACATATTTGCGCTGTTTTGTGGCAGAGAACCAGGAGGATTGGTGTTCATTTCTCCCTCTTGCTGAGTTTGCTCTGAACAACCGTCGTCAGGAATCTTCTGATAAGTCACCATTCTTTGGTGCATATGGGTTCCATCCGCAGTTTGGGACATTCTCGGGAGGGGCTCTTTCTGGTTTACCTGAGGAGGAGAGATTTTCCTCGTCTTTGTCTACCATTTGGCAAAAGATTCAGAGTAATCTTAAAAAGATGAGTGAGAGGTATAGGCGTGTGGCTGATAAGAGACGTGTGCCTGGTCCGGACCTGAATGTGGGTGATCTGGTGTGGTTGTCTACTAGAAACATTAAGTTGAAGGTTCCCTCCTGGAAATTGGGTCCCAAGTTTATTGGGCCTTATAAAATCTTGTCAGTCATCAATCTTGTTGCCTTCCGTCTTGATCTTCCACGGGTTTGGAAGATACATAATGTATTTCACAAATCTCTCTTAAAACCATATGTCCAGCCCACGGTACCCTCCTCTTTGCCTCCTCCTCCGATTTTGGTTGATGGCAATCTGGAGTTTGAGGTTTCCAGAATTGTGGACTCTCGCATGGTCCGCGGTTCTCTTCAGTACCTCGTTCATTGGAAGGGTTATGGTCCTGAGGAGAGGATGTGGGTTCCGGTGTCGGACATTAAAGCCACTCGCCTCATCAGGGCATTTCATAGGGCTCATCCTGAGAAGGTGGGTCCTGGGTGTCCGGAGTCCACCCGTAGAGGGGGGGGGTACTGTCACTACCAGAGCTTTGGGACGTTCTCACAGCTCTGTTTCTCCACCCCTGTGATGATGTCACTACTAGAGCTGGGAGGAGTTCTCACTACTCTGTTTACTTTTGGTTTCTTTCACCACAGCTGTTTTTCATGTGTTTGATTTCCCTCTCTTTATATACCCCCTCCTCCTATGATAGGATGTGGATTATAGTTCTCACTTCAGTTGTAGCTCTTGCTTTAGTTTCTTCACTTGTAGCTATCAGTTCACTGGACCTGTGTTCTGCTGCAGCTAGCACTCCGGATATTGCCAGCCTGTCCTTGGATCCGTCTTCTCTGCGGCTGCAACACCTCCAGCTAAGTGTGCAGACATTGTTGTGTTCCTGTTTATTTTCTGACTGGATCTGAGGTGGCCACGGTTCCCTCCATATACTGAGTAGGGCACTGGTGGCCGTGCCCCTTCCACTATTGTAGGGGTTACAGGGGTCATTAGTCTTAGGCACGTGGGCATGCCTCGTTCCGCCATTTGGATCCGGGCATGTGCTTTAGCAGAATAGGGAGAGCGTTGAGGGTCGGACAGGGGTCACCCTTTATCCTCCCTAGTTCTGGGTCCAGTCAGTAGCTCTGTACTGTGTAGTTCTATTGTTGCTCACATACATCCGTGACACAAGGGTGATATCTCTGCGTTTTCTGTACAGGGGGTGGAGGTTGTCTCCGCACCTGTCAGCGGAGGTGATCGCAAACAAAAGCTTCTAAGTAGGGAAACATATTGGATGTTCATTTTAGATACTTGTATACCGAAGGGTTTGAACAGAAAGCATGATTAAACCTTGCAGTATATGTAGTACACCAGTGTATGTTTTCTGAATGTGTAATTCTTTGAATTGCTGCGTCCCCACCCACGTATTCCTGGGAGGGTTTTCCTAATCTGGGAGCACCTGGGTCTGGGACGCAACCTTCATCCAATTAGAGAAGGAGGAGGAACCCATTTGTGTTGTATATAAAGCACTTGTTTTTAGTACACTTTGTATTGTCTTGATGAAGGGCTCAATACCATAGCCCGAAACGCGTCACAATCTATTTGTGTCTCTCCATGTGACATTTGTTGGATCTTAATACTGCAAGCCGAATAAAGAATACTTTTTATACGTCAGAAGTATTGGAATGCATTGTAAAGGGGATTAGACCCCCAAAAGTTCAAGTCTCAAAGTGAAACAAAAAATAAAGTGAAAAAAAAGTAAAAAAAAAAAGTTTTCCCCCAAAAAATTAAAAGTTTCAAGTAAAAATAAACAAAAGCTTCATTTTCCCCAAATAAAGTTTTAAAAAATTGGTAAAAAATGGCATGGAAGGCAGCCCACTGGATTTTCCCCAAATAAAGTTTAAAAAAATTGGTAAAAAATGGCATGGAAGGCAGCCCACTGGATTTCACAGGCCGGAAGCTGCATGAGTCATACACACAGTATTACTCATACAGCCAATGCATTCCAATACAGAAGTATTGGAAAGCATTGTAAAGGGGATTAGACCCCCAAAAGTTCAAGTCTCAAAGTGGAACAAAAAATAAAGTGAAAAAAAAGTTAAAAAATAAGTTTTCCCCCCAAAAATTAAAAGTTTCAATTAAAAATAAACAAAAACTTCATTTTCCCCAAATAAAGTTTAAAAAAATTGGTAAAAAATAGGGGGGGGGGGAAGTATACATATTAGGTGTCCGTATCGACTGGCTCTATAAACAAATCACCCCTCAGATGAACACCATAAAAAATTTAAAATAAAAACTGTGCTAAATAAACCATTTTTTTCTCACCTTACATCTCAAAAAGTACAACAGCAAGCGATCAAAAAGGCATTTGCCCACCAAAATAGTACCAATCTAACCGTCACCTCATCCTGCAAAAAATTAGCCCCTACCTGAGACAATCGCCCAAAAAATAAAAAAAACTATGGCTCAGAATATGGAGACACTAAAACATAATTTTTTTTGTTTAAAAAAAGCTGTTATTGTGTAAAACTTACATAAAATAAAAAAAGTATACATATTAGGTATCGCCGCGTCCGTATCGACCAGCTCTATAAAAATATCCCATGACCTAACCCCTCAGATAAACATTGTAAAAAATAAAAACTGTGCTAAATAAACCATTTTTTGTCACCTTACATCACAAAAAGTGTAATAGCAAGCGATCAAAAAGTCACATTCACCCCAAAATAGTGCCAATAAAACCGTCATCTTATCCCGCAAAAATCATACCCTACCCAAGGTAATTTCCCAAAAGCTGAAAAAATTATGGCTCTCAGACTATGGAAACACTAAAACATGATTTTTTTTTGCTTCAAAAATGAAATCATTGTGTAAAACGTATATATAACTAAAAAGAAAGTATACATATTAGGTATCGCAGCATCCGTAATAACTTGCTCTATACAAATATCACATGACCTAACCCCTCAGGTCAATACCGTAAAAAAATATATATAAAAACGGTGTAAAAAAAGCAATTTTTTGTCACCTTACATCACAAAAAGTGTAATAGCAAGCGATCAAAAAGTCACACGCACCCCAAAATATTGCCAATAAAACCGTTATCTCATCCCGCAAAAATCATACCCTACCCAAGGTAATCGCCCAAAAACTGAAAAATTTATGGCTCTCAGACTATGGAAACACTAAAACATAATTTTTTTGCTTCAAAAATGAAATCATTGTGTAAAACTTACATAAATTAAAAAAAAAGTATACATATTAGGTATCGCAGCGTCCGTGACAACCTGGTCTATAAAAATATCACATGATCTAACCTGTCAGACGAATATTGTAAATAACAAAAAATAAAAACGGTGCCAAAACATCCATTTCTTGTTACCTTGCCTCACAAAAAGTGTAATATAGAGCAACCAAAAATCACATATACCCTAAACTAGTACCAACAATACTGCCACCCTATCCCGTAGTTTCTAAAATGGGGTCACTTTTTTGGAGTTTCTACTCTAGGGGTGCACCAGGGGGGCTTCAAATGGGACATGGTGTAAAAAAAAAACCAGTCCAGCAAAACCAGTCCAGCAGCAGGGGATTTTAATATAATTAAAATGGAAAATCTGCCAAAAAAGTGAAATTTTGAAATTGTATCTCTATTTTCCATTAATTCTTGTGGAACACCTAAAGGGTTAACGACGTTTGTAAAAACAGTTTTGAATACCTTGAGGGGTGTAGTTTCTTAGATGGGGTCACTTTTATGGAGTTTCTACTCTAGGGGTGCATCAGGGGGGCTTCAAATGGGACATGGTGTCAAAAAAAACAGTCCAGCAAAACCTGGCTTTCAAAAACCATATGGCATTCCTTTCCTTCTGCGCCCTGCCGTGTGCCCGTACAGCGGTTTACGACCACATATGGGGTGTTTCTGTAAACTACAGAATCAGGGCCCTAAATATAGAGTTTGGTTTGGCTGTTAATCCTTGCTTTGTAACTGGAAAAAAATTATTAAAATGGAAAATCTGCCAAAAATGTGAAATTTTGAAATTGTATCTCTATTTTCCATTAATTCTTGTGGAACACCTAAAGGGTTAACAAAGTTTGTAAAATCAGTTTTGAATACCTTGAGGGGTGTAGTTTATAGAATGGGGTCATTTTTGGGTGGTTTCTATTATGTAAGCCTTACAAAGTGACTTCAGACCTGAACTGGTCCCTAAAAATTAGGATTTGCTTCTAAACTTCTAAGCTTTGTAACATCCCCAAAAAATTAAATATCATTCCCAAAATGATCCAAACATGAAGTAGACATATGGGGAATGTAAAGTAATAACTATTTTTGGAGGTATTACTGTGTATTATAAAAGTAGAGAAATTGAAACTTGTAAATTTGCAATTTAAAAAAAAAATTAAATTAAATTTGGTATTTTTTTTATAAATAAAAATGTATTTTTTTTACTTCATTTTACCACTTTCATGAAGTACAATATGTGTCGAAAAAACAATCTCAGAATGGCCTGGATAAGTCAAAGCGTTTTAAAGTTATCAGCACTTAAAGTGACACTGGTCAGATTTGCAAAAAATGGCCAAGTCCTTAAGGGGTTAAAAAAACATCTACATCTGAGGCCTATGTTGCATTTGTTAGTGTGACATACAAGCTAGAAATATTGCAATAATATTCTGGGTTTAAAAAAACACAAATTTTTGGCAAAAAACTAAATTTGCAGCCTTTGCTGCATCTGTTAGTGTGAGATACATGCGTTAGATACTGCTGTTCTATTTTGTTATTAAAAAAACACCCATCTTGGGGAAGATCCTAAATTTGAGAAATATGAGGAGAGCGTCAAATAATGGACGTGGCCCCGGTCGTGGTGCTGCTGGTGGAGCTCCTGTTGCAGGGAGAGGACGTGGTCGATCTGTGCCAGCTACACGCACAAGTGAAACACCTTCCTCAGGTGAGAGTAGGCGACAAAACCTTCAGCATTATTTGGTCGGGCTCTACGAATGGTGAGGCCAGAACAAGTACAGGCGATAGTAGATTGGGTTGCTAACAGTGCCTCCTGTTCCTTTACATTGTCTCCCTCCCAGTGTCCTGCTGAAAGATCACAGTTGGCACCTGCAGACGATGTCCATCAGTCTTTCACCTCACCCCCTTGCAAATCAGCCAAGCAGTCTGAGCCCCAAGTCATGCAGCAGTCTCTTCTGCTTTTTGATGACTCTGCTAGCAGGCTTTCCCAGGGCCATCCACCTAGCCCTGCCCCAGAAGTGGAAGAGATTGAGTGCACCGATGCCCAACCACTTATGTTTCAAGATGAGTACATGGGAGGACCATCGCAGCACGTCTCGGATGATGACGTAACACAGGTGCCAACTGCTGTGGCTTTCTGCAGTGTGCAGACCGACAAGGAGGCAGGGGTGAAGACTGGATAGAAGATGATGTGGAGGACGATGAGGTCCTCGACCCCACATGGAATCAGGGTCATGCGAGTGACCTGTTTAGTTCGGAGGAAGAGGCAGTGGTCGCACAGAGCCACCAAAACAGCAGAAGAGGGAGCAGGGTGCAAAAGCAGAGAGGCCTTCCCCTAGACAGTACCCCTGCTACTGCCCACCGCAGCAAGGAGTTCTCTGGCATGGCATTTCTTCAGACAATGTGCTGACGACAAGACACGAGTGGTTTGCACGCTGTGCAATCAGAGCCTGAAGCGAGGCATAAACGTTCTCAACCTGAGCACAACCTGCATTAACAGGCATCTAAGTGCAAAGCACGAGCTGCAGTGGAGTAGACACCTCAAAAACAAAAAAAGGTTTCTGGCTTTCCCTGTTTCCTCTTCTGCTGCAGTCTAGGCCTCTTCATCCATCTCTGGAGTGACAGTGGCACCTGCCACCCCGCAAACAGAGGATCTGTCAGCAACACCACCACCTGGGTCACCAAGCATCTCCACAATGTCCCACGTAAGCGTTCATCTCTCTATCTCCCAAACACTTGAGTGGAAGAGGAAGTACCCCCCTACCCACCCGTGATCCCTAGCCCTGAATGCCAGCATTTCAAAATTACTGGTCTTTGAAATGCTGTCATTCTGTATGGTGGAGACGGAGAGCTTTAAAAGCCTTATGGCGGTGGCTGTCCCACAGTACGTTGTGCCCAGCTGCTACTACTTTTCCAGGCGAGCCATCCCTTCTCTGCACAACCAAGTGGGGGACAAAATCAGGTGTGCACTGCGCAACGCCATCTGTGACAAGGTCCACCTAACTACGGATACCTGGACCAGTAAGCACGGTCAGGGACGTTATATCTTCATACCAGCACACTGGGTAAATGCAGTGGCGGCTGGGCCTGAGACGGATAGCAGTTTGGCGCATATCCTTCCACCACGAGGATTGCAGGGCTCTTCAGTTTGCCTCCTGTTGCTTCCTCCTCCTACTCTGCTTCCTCATCCTCTACCGGCTCCTCATCCGGTCAGCGTAACACCTTCACCACCAACTTCAGTACAGCCTTGGGTAAACGACAGCAGTCAGTTTTTAAAGTTTATCTATTTGGGGGACAAACGCCACACCGCGCAGGAGCTGTGGACGGGCCTTGAACAACAGACCGATGAGTGGTTGGTGCCAGTGAGCCTCAAGCCGGGCCTGGTGGTGTGCGTTAAAGGGTGAAATATAGCAGCTCTGGGACCATCCGTTTTGACGCACATTTCTTGCCTGGCGCATGTGCTGAATTTGGTGGTGCAGAGGTTCCTTACCCCGATAAGTCAGAGCTTCTGTGCTGCTGCTCACCTGTCAGCATTGTAGCTTAACTTCGGCCTTCCCGCTCACCGCCTCATATGCGACGTGCCCAGAAGTTGGAACTCCACCTTGCACATGCTGGTCAGACTGTGCGAGCAGTAGCAGGGGATAGTGGAGTTTCAGCTGCAGCACGCAGGTGTGAGTCGCTCTGCGGAACAGCGCCACTTCACCACCAATGACTGGGCCTCCATGTGAGACCTGTGTTCCTTGTTGCGCTGTTTCGAGTACTCCACCAACATGGCCAGTGCCGATGGCGCCGTTCTCAGCATTACATTCCCACTTCTATGCCTCCTTGAAAAATCGCTTCTAGGGATGATAGAAGAGGATGTGGCACAGGAGGAGGAGGAAGAGGTATCATTTCATAGGGTTTCCGGCCAGTCATTCACAAGTGGCTCTGAGGGTGGGTTCCTGCACACTCAAACGCCAGGAACACAATTGTCCAGCCAGGTGGAGGATGAGTAGGAGGAGATGGAGGAGGAGGAACCATGTTCACAGCAGGGTGGCACCCAAACCAGCTCATGGCCATCACTGGTGCATGGCTGGGGGATACAGAGGACACAGACGATACACCTCCCTCAGAGGACAGCTTGTCATTGCCTCTGGGCAGCCTGGCACACATGAGCGATTACATGCCGCAGTATCTCTGCAACGACCGCCAAGTTGCCCACATTCTAACTTGTGCTGATTACTGGGTGGCCACGCTGCTGGATCCCCGTTACAAGGACAACGTACCGTCCTTAATTCCATCACTGGAGCATGATCATAAAATGCACGAGTACAAGTGCACGCTGGTAGACGCGCTGCTGGTGGCATTTCCACCTGACAGTGGGGGCACAGTGGAAGCACAAGTCGAAGGCATAGGAGGAGGAATAGGTTGCCAACGCAGCTGGGGCTCCACCAGCACCTCAGAAGGCAGGGTTAGCATGGCCGAAATGTGGAATAGCTTTGTCAGCACGCCACAACAACCAGCACCACCAGCTGATATGGAATGTCTTAGCAGGAGGCAGCATTTCAGCAACATGATGGAGCAATATGTGTGCACCGCCTACACGTACTGAATGACGGGTCTGCCCCCTTCAACTTCTGGGTCTCCAAATTGGGCACATGGCCTGAGCTTGCCCTTTACACCTTGGATGTGCTGGCCTTCCCTGCAGCCAGTGTATTGTCTTAACATGTGTTTAGCACGGCAGGGGGCGTTATCACAGACAAGCGCAGCCGCCTGTCCACAACCAATGTGGACAAGCTCACGTTCATTAAAATGAACCAGGCATGGATCGCACAGGACTTGTCTGTACCATGTGCAGAATAGACATGTATACCGGCCTTACCCAGCCGTTGTTATACTACAGCGCAATTTCTCATTGTTGTATTTTGGATATTTCCCACTCTTTTGGAGTGTGCCCTAATAAAAAATAAAAAATTTAAAACAAAAAACTGTGTTTGCTACCTCGTCCTCCTCCACCGCCGCTTCCACCTACACCGCTACGTCCACCGCCTCCTCAAACTCCTACTCCATATGGACCTCCACCTCAAATCAAGATTATTATTTTTTATTTTAATGTTATTTCACTAATTTGTCTGTTACATTTTCAGGTGAAATTCACCAATTTTTGGCTGTGATATACCACTGCTATACCTAGTAGACAGGTAAAAAAAAATCATTAATTTGTCTGTTACATATTCGGGTGAAATTCACCAATTTTTGGGTGTGACATACCCCTGCTATACCTAGTAGACAGGTAAAAACATTTCACAAATTTGTCTGTTACATATTCGGGTGAAATTCACCAATTTTTGGGTGTGACATACCCCTGCTATACCTAGTAGACAGGTAAAAACATTTCACTAATTTGTCTGTTACATTCTTGGGTGACATTTGACCATTTTTGACGTGATTAAACCCCTGCTCTGCATAGGTGACAGGGACATAAATTTTAAAAAATCGTTACATTGTCAGTTGACATTTTACCAATTTTGCAGTATACAAACCCCTGCTCTGCATAGATGACAGGGAATTAAATGTCAAAAATTATTCTTTAATTGACGCGCACCACCTCCTTTACTTGTAAGCTTCGGCTTCAATAATTTGTCCCACTTTTCCGCTCAATCAACATTTAATTTCATCCATTGACCTCCCTTGGATGTGGTATCTCTTTCTCTCGCTCCCTCTCCGGCGTGGAACCCTGATTCGCCAATAACCGTAATCAACATGGTAGGCTCAGAACATAACATTGAAAGTTGATAGAGAAGATATCCAAATAGGTCATGGATGTCACGGGGACGTCACTACCTCCCCTCCTTAACTTAGAAGCTTCTGCTTCAATACTTTGTCCCACATTTCCGCTCGATCACATTGAATTTCATCCATTGATCTCCCTTGGATGTAGTATCCGTTTCTCACGCTCCCTCTCCGGCGTGGAACCCTGATTTGCCGCTAACCGTGATCAACATGATAGGCGCAGAAAAGAACATCGAATGTTGATAGAGAAGATATCCAGTTGGATCGTGAACATCACAGGGACGCGCTCCATGGTGGGGCAGTATGTGTGCACACGCCTACACGTACTGACTGATGGGTCTCCAAATTGGCCTGAGGTGCTGGCCTGCCCTGCAGCCAGTGTATTGTCTGAACGTTTGTTTAGCATGACTGGAGAGGGTTATCACAGGTTATATTTCCCAATGTTTTGGGGTGTACCCTAGTTTAAACCAAAAAATTATATAACGTAAACCAAAAAACTGTGTAGTCTACCTCCTCCTCCTCCACCGCCACTTCCACCTACACGGCCACATCCACTGCCTCCTCAACCTCTTACTCCATATGGACCTCATCCTCCTAGTTCAAGATTTTTATTTTCTTTTTTTACGTATTTTATGTTATTTAAAGTCATTTCCCTATCCACATTTGTTTGCAGAGCACTTGCCATGCTTTAACCACATTTTGCTGGCATTTGCAGCCCTCTAGCCCTTTCCATTACATTTTTAGAGCCATTTTAACGCTCCAAAGTTCGAGTCCCCATTGACTTCAATGGGGTTCGAGGTCAAGTTCGGGTCAAGTTCAGGTCCCGAACTCGAACATTTTTGTGAAGTTCGGCTGAACGCGTCGAACCCGAACATCCAGGTGTCCGCTCAACTCTAGTCATAACTTCTTGTTCTAGTGACTGAAGGTTACCTGGAGTCCGTCCTTTCCAGTGGGACCCAGGATCCTGAATCCCCTGTGATGCATCCTTTTGTCTGGCAAGTGTGCACAGCGATTTAAAGCACAGATTGGGACTACACCTGGTTTCCCCTCATTTTCGTATTCCTGTTATTTGTTACCAGTGAAGTTTGCTTGGACTTTGTTTATTTTATTTTAAATAAACCCCTTGCTTCATCTACACTGGTACACTATTTCGGTACAAAAAGGAAAAATATATACGCACTTCACTGGTGCATTTATTTCTGCTAAAAGCGTTTACTGGCCTTTTTCAGTACAAAAAGAAAAATATATATGCATTTCACTTCTACAGTTATTATTATTTCAGTACAAAAACAAAATATATTCAGCGTTCACTGTTGCAGTTATATGTGGAAAAACCTTTAGTGACGTATTTCGGTCAGCGCTAGAGTAATATTTGTGGTAAAATCTTTATTGATGTATTTCGGTCTAAAAAAATTTTTATTCAGCGTTCAGCGCTGCAGTTATATGTGGTAAAATCTTTATTGACGTATTTCAGTCGAAAAACTAAATTAATTCAGTGGTCAGCGCTGTGGTTATATGCGGTAAAATCTCCATGATGTCTCCATTATAAATCTGCAGCGTGGGGGACCCGTGTGGCTTCTACACACTTTCAAAATTAATGTAATGACCGACGACACGCACAGGGAGGAAAACAGGGAAAGCCCTGCCCAAGGGAGAGGGAAAGGTGGTGACCCCTAACTCACCTTGCGGCTGGCACCTGACTGCCCTGACGTCCCTAGACGGGTTCCTCACCCGTGCGGCGATCGCGTGCCTAAACCCTGGCTTTCCCTAATAAGAGCCCTGGATAGTGAACAGGCCGGTGGGATCGCTAGTCCACACCACTATCACTAAGAGGGAAACACCAGGGAGAGGACAGACAAAACATACAAACACATACACCCAGGTGGGCGACCACAATAAACCAAAAAGGTCCAACAGGGATCTGGAGGGTAGCGTACTGGACCAACTACCAGCGAACGCAGCAACACAGCTCCAGAAGGTCAGAATAGATGTCCAGGCAGGAAGCTCTATCTCTGGCAACCAGAGAAGTGTGAGAGACAAATATAAGGAGGTCTGGGAGTGCTGGACAAGGAACAGCTGAGGAGAAGGAGCTACGGATCCCTGAGTGAGCCAAAAGGGTTTGCTAAGCAAACCCAGAAAGCTACCATAAGGAAAACAGCCCTATCTTAAATAGAGCGTGCAGCCAACCGCTGCGACTTCCTGACCCCGGGTATAACGGAGTCAGGCGTGGTCCTCGACACCCTCGTGACAGTACCCCCCTCTCTACGAGGGGCCTCCGGACACTCAGGACCAGGTCTCCCAGGATGAGAGGCATGAAAAACCCGAACTAACCTGTCGGCGTTTACCTCGGACGCAGGAACCCACATTTTTTCCTCGGGACCGTAACCTCTCCAATGCACCAGATATTGAAGAGAGCGGCGGACCCGACGAGAATTAACAATTTTGGATATCTGAAATTCTAGGTTACCATCCATGACAACAGGAGGGGGTGGCAGCGGTGATGGTTCTAGAGGTGGAACATATTTTTTGAGTAACGACTTATGAAAAACATTATGAATTTTAAAAGTCTGAGGTAACTCCAGGCGAAAAGCCACGGGGTTGATGATGGCTACAATTTTGTAAGGGTTAATAAACCTAGGACCCAGTTTCCAAGAGGGAACCTTCAATTTAATATTCCTAGTAGACAACCACACATAGTCATTCACTCCTAGGTCCGGACCTGGCGACCGTCTCTTATCAGCCATGCATTTGTATTTACCTCCCATATTTTTCAAGTTAGCTTGCACCTTCTGCCAAACCGATGAAAGAGATGACGAAAACCGTTCCTCTTCGGGAACCCCAGAAGACCCCCCCTCTTTGAAAGTACAGAATTGGGGATGAAAACCATATGCACCAAGAAATGGTGACTTGCCAGTGGATTCCTGACGACGATTATTTATGGCAAACTCAGCTAACGGTAAATATGATGACCACAACTCTTGGTTTTCAGACACAAAACATCTTAGATATGTCTCAAGGTTTTGGTTGGTACGCTCAGTCTGTCCATTCGACTGAGGATGGAAAGCAGAGGAAAAGGACAAGTGTACCCCCAAACGAGAACAAAAAGCTTTCCAAAATTTAGAAATAAACTGGGTTCCCCGATCCGAAACAACATCGGAGGGGACCCCGTGAAGCTTCACGATTTCACTGACGAATACCTGAGCAAGAGTCTTAGCATTAGGTAGTGCGGGTAACGCAATGAAGCGTTCCATTTTGCTAAACCTGTCCACTACTACCAAAATAACAGTTTTACCCGCAGACAAAGGTAAGTCAGTGATAAAATCCATTGACAGATGTGTCCACGGTCTATTGGGAATGACGAGTGGTAATAGAGACCCTGCAGGACGTGTATGTGAAACTTTTGCGCGCGCACAGGTAGAACAAGAAGACACAAAATCCAATACATCCTGACGCAACCTTGGCCACCAAAAACGACGAGACAATAGTTCCAAGGTTGCTTTACTACCCGGGTGCCCAGCAAGTGCCGAATTATGATGTTCCTTTAATAATTCAAAACGTAAGTTCAACGGTACAAACAATTTCTCTGAGGGGCAAGAGAACGGGGCGTCCCCCTGGGCCTCTAACACCTTCCCCTCCAAAACAGAGTGTACCGCAGAAACAACCACTCCTCTTTGAAGAATGGGTACCGGATCACTCACATTACCCCCTCCAGGGAAACAACGAGATAGTGCATCAGCCTTGGTGTTCTTTGCCCCAGGACGATAGGTAATCACAAAGTTAAACCTGGTAAAAAATAGCGACCACCTAGCCTGTCTAGGGGTGAGACGCTTAGCTGATTCGAGGTACAGAAGATTTTTGTGGTCCGTAATTACAGTGACGGGGTGGACTGCCCCCTCTAAGAAATGACGCCACTCCTCAAACGCAAGTTTAATAGCTAATAGTTCCCTATTGCCAATATCGTAGTTCTTTTCTGCTGCAGATAGTTTTTTAGAAAAGAAAGCACAAGGACGCCATTTGCCAGGAGACGGACCCTGAGACAGCACCGCCCCCACTCCCACCTCTGACGCATCGACTTCAACAATAAAAGGCTGAGAGACATCAGGTTGGACCAGTACAGGTGCTGAGGTAAACCTCTCTTTTAGAGAGGAAAAAGCAACTTTAGCGGCGTCAGACCATTTAGAAAAATCAGTCCCCTTCCTAGTCATGTCAGTAAGCGGTTTTACAATAAGTGAATAATTTTTAATGAATTTCCTATAGAAATTCGCGAAGCCCAAGAACCGTTGTAGTGCTTTGAGGTTCTCAGGAAGATCCCAATCTAAAATTGCCTGGACCTTCCTAGGATCCATACGGAAACCTGACGCAGATAAAAAGTAACCCAGGAATTGTATCTCCTGAACGGCGAAGACACATTTTTCAATTTTAGCATATAATTCATTCGTCCGTAGGACCTGCAGTACTTGTCTGACATGCACCTCATGTGTTTTCAGATCAGATGAATAAATTAAAATATCATCTAGGTATATTACCACAAACCTGCCGATTAGATGACTAAAAATGTTATTAACGAAATGTTGAAAGACGGCAGGAGCATTGGTCAGACCGAAAGGCATAACTAGATTTTCATAATGCCCCTCAGGGGTGTTAAACGCTGTCTTCCACTCATCCCCCTCCTTAATACGAATCAGATTGTAGGCACCCCTAAGATCAAGTTTGGAGAACCACCTAGCACCCGCAATCTGATTAAACAGGTCAGGAATGAGAGGAAGAGGGTATGGGTCTCGGATGGTTATCTGATTTAATTCGCGAAAATCTAAGCAAGGACGCAGGCCCCCATCTTTCTTTTTAACGAAGAAAAACCCTGCAGCCACGGGTGAAGAAGAGGGTCTGATGTGTCCCTTAGCCAAGCTCTCGGAGATATAATCTTTCATGGCTTGTCTCTCTGGACCCGAAAGATTATATAACCTGGTCTTGGGTAATTTTGCGCCGGGAATAAGGTTAACCGGGCAATCATAAGGACGATGAGGTGGTAACTTCTGACAACCCTTTTCAGAAAAAACATCCTCAAAGTCCGAAATAAATGTAGGTAGGGTAGTTATGGAGGCGACTAAGCAATTGCTATTTAAGCAATTTTCTCTGCACTGCTCACTCCACTCCAATATCTCCCTGGCCTGCCAATCCACCACTGGATTGTGCGCTACCAACCAGGGAAGACCCAGCACTACCGGAGTGGGAAGCCCCTCCAGAACATAACCTGAAAGCATCTCGTTATGGTGGTCCCCTACCCGAAGGTGTAAATTATGAACCATGTGCGTGAGGTTTCTCTGAGACAGGGGAGCAGAATCAATAGCGAATATGGGAATGGGTCTCTGTAAAGTACAGAGAGACAAACCCAAAGTGCGGGCAAAATGGGCATCTATCAAATTTACCCCTGCTCCACTGTCTAGAAAGAAAGAAATAGTCTCCGTCTTATCACCAAAAATAATAACCGCTGGCAACACAAATTGCGATGTACGTATGGAGGAAACGTATACCCCCCGGCTGACATCCTCCACACAGCCTGGGGTTAGTAGTTTTTCCGACGGTCTTTTGTTTCTGAGGAAAGAAGGACAGACATTAATGAAATGACCCCTCTCCCCACAAAAAAAACAAACCCCACGCCTACGGCGAGCCTCAGGAGGACGGACCTGACGAGTAGTTCCTCCTAGCTGCATAGGCTCGTCTAAGTCCGTACAGACTAACTGCTGCTTGGGAGGGGTTACCAATTGCTCCGGTTTTTTCAACCTGACCCTAAGGCGTCTATCTATTCGGATAGAAAGGGACATAACCGCATCAAGGGAAAAGGGGGTCTCATATAATGCAAGCGCATCCTTAACCCTTTCGGATAACCCAGAGCAGAACTGACTCCTGAGAGCCGGGTCGTTCCATTGGGTATCCGTAGCCCACCTACGGAATTCAGAGCAATACTCCTCTACCGGCCGCTCTCCTTGTAAGAGTCTCCGTAATCTTGATTCAGCCAGGGCGACTCGGTCAGGGTCATCATATATGAGACCCAAGGCCCCAAAAAACTCATCCACTGACCGAAGAGCCTGGGAATCAGTAGGTAAAGAGAACGCCCAGGACTGCGGATCCCCCTGCAGCAGGGAAATAACAACCCCCACCCGCTGATCTTCATTACCAGAGGAGTAAGGGCGCAGTTTAAAATATAACTTACAGGCCTCACGGAATGTCAAAAACTTGTCCCTTCCCCCAGAAAATCTGTCAGGGAGAGGGACCTTGGGTTCCGCAACAACCTGGTTACCAGTAGCAACCGCTGGGCTTGCAGTCAGTTGTAATTGCTGCTGTTGCTGTAGGACCGACGCCTTCAATCCTACCACCTCCAAAGACAGGCCATGAAATTGTTTGGACAGAGCAGCAATTTGATCCATACTGGATTCTAAGTAGGTAAAAAATTTTTTTTTTTTTTTTTTTTTTTTTTACCTACACAAAATAATGGCCAGAGATAATGTAATGACCGACGACACGCACAGGGAGGAAAACAGGGAAAGCCCTGCCCAAGGGAGAGGGAAAGGTGGTGACCCCTAACTCACCTTGCGGCTGGCACCTGACTGCCCTGACGTCCCTAGACGGGTTCCTCACCCGTGCGGCGATCGCGTGCCTAAACCCTGGCTTTCCCTAATAAGAGCCCTGGATAGTGAACAGGTCGGTGGGATCGCTAGTCCACACCACTATCACTAAGAGGGAAACACCGGGGAGAGGACAGACAAAACATACAAACACATACACCCAGGTGGGCGACCACAATAAACCAAAAAGGTCCAACAGGGATCTGGAGGGTAGCGTACTGGACCAACTACCAGCGAACGCAGCAACACAGCTCCAGAAGGTCAGAATAGATGTCCAGGCAGGAAGCTCTATCTCTGGCAACCAGAGAAGTGTGAGAGAGAAATATAAGGAGGTCTGGGAGTGCTGGACAAGGAACAGCTGAGGAGAAGGAGCTACGGATCCCTGAGTGAGCCAAAAGGGTTTGCTAAGCAAACCCAGAAAGCTACCATAAGGAAAACAGCCCTATCTTAAATAGAGCGTGCAGCCAACCGCTGCGACTTCCTGACCCCGGGTATAACGGAGTCAGGCGTGGTCCTCAACACCCTCGTGACAATTATTCTTCAGCGGGGTGAATAGATGCCAGATGACCGGGACACTCCATGACCTTCCCAGGAGCTGCTGTCGGGAGCAACGGTTCATTTCTGAGACGTTGTATAGTGCGGGGGGAATCCGAAGACTCTCTCCATCTCCATGCTCCGTTATATGTGGTAAAATCTTTATAGACGTATTTTGGTCAAAGTTCTATGTGGTAAAACCATTTTGGACGCATTTCGGTCCAAAATTTTTTTTTTATTCAGCATTCAGCACTGCCGGTATATGCGGTAAAATTGTTATTGACGTATTTCGGTCGAAAAAACTAATTTTATTTAGCGTTCAGCGCTACAGCTGTATGCAGTAAAATCTTTTTTGAAATATTTCGGTTGAAAAACAAATTTTTTTCAGCGGTCAGCACTGCGGTTATATGCAGTAAAATCTTTATTGAAGTATTTCGGTCGAAAAACGAATTTCATTCAGCGTTCAGCGCTGCAGTTATATGTGGTAAAATCCTTAGTGACGCTTCTTGACGAACTTCGCGACTCTTCCTGGCTCAAAGTTATCTTGACGCATTGTCTTCTCATTGTCTGTAGCTATTAGAGGCCTGTTCTTGCCAGGCAGGATCCCCCAGAAGTATCTGGGTCGATGAGCAGCTGATACCACACTTGCATCAATCTTGACAGGATTCGTCTTCAGGTAGAGAGAAATTGTTTTTTGAAATGCTTTCTCCATTGTAACCATGTCGATGAATAAACAGAAGACTGGCGGATTCTCTCCTGTCTTAGGCAACACTTAATTTTTATTATTAAATGTATTAAATATTGAATATAAAATTGAACCAAAACTTAATTAAAATGATAAGAAAGTAAACATAAATTCGCCAATATATTATCCCAATCTTCGAGGAAAATTCACGGATAATCAATTTTCAAAGCCTTTTGTGCCAAAGAACGTGTATTATTAAATCGTGTTTTAAGCAACACTTTATAAAGTTGAGAAATTTTAACCTTCTCTTCTGTTCCATATTCCCTATAAATGAATAGACGAAGCGGCTACTCTGTGGCCTCCTCATGCTGGTGCCACCTCCACAATCTCTCGTCGTCGTGCCACTCTCTGGCCCCCTCATGCTGCTGCCACCTCTGCAATCTCTTGTCGTCGTGCCCCTCTGTGGCCTCCTCATGCTGTGGCCTCCTCATGCTGCTGTCACCTCCACACTATAAAAACAGAAAAAAGGGAAGTTATTCCAATCCAGAGGGATCACCAAAAATCCCAAAGGAGGTGAAGGAATAAGGCGGCGACAGATGAGGGACAGTATAAATGGGAAAATAGGAACAAGTAAGGGTAGGCAGCTATAGAAGGGTATTTGATGAAATCAAGCACCTGGGACATAAGTGCTTAAAAGACATGGCACCGGTCACCGTGTAGTGGGAGATCTCATCCACAGGGTGGCAGAGATCCATATAATAGTGAAAAGTACTAAGCGCCACTCCCTAGACCACAAAGTCAATCAGAGATTAATTGTAGGTGGCAGTGATGAACAAAAGGTAGATATAAAAAAGGTGATATAAAATAGGTAGATAAGGGGGATGGGCACATGAGAAAGTATCGCAAACCCCCAGTGCAGTTATGTGATCTTAATGCCAATGTGGGCAAAATAAGAGGATAATATATAAGTATCGCAAACCCCCAGTGCAGTTATGTGATCTTAATGCCAATGTGGGCTAAATAAGAGGATAATATATGATTAAAATGCATATAAAAGGTATTTTAAAAGCTTAAGGATAACCAGCATAAAAATAGTGAGCACTCACTTCACTGGGGGGTAGTCACCAGGATAAACTCATGACACCTGTGACTTTAAACCCCCCGGCCAGGATCGCATGTAGAGCAGACAGAGATTGATGGCAGCAATAGACAGGCAGCTTCTGATCAATCACTTTATTCCAATAACATCAAGGCTCAACGCATTTCGGGGAACAATCCTCCCCTTCCTCAGGAGCAGGTGCTAATATAAAAATACATACAGGGATACATAGAACAACATACCGCTTATATATAGACATGCCGTCTGTTTCTGTGTTTGGAAAGCGCTCCGCCGAGGTGCCAAAACCGGAAGTGACGAACCGGACGTGCGATGCGTGTCACCTTGGAACACTAGCTAGCTGAGGATATTCTGAACATTTCTACCTATTCGTTATCATTATCCAATTCCATCACTTTTTAGCTCTCCCATCTAATCTGACTGAAGACTCTTTTTTAGATCGGGTCTCTCCAACGGTACGGACACCCAATCCCACCCCACCTGCCAGAATGATTTTGACAAGTATTCTACCTCTCAGCCCTCTGATCAAGTCATTAGACACGCCACCCCTCAGCACTATCACTAAAAATTAACCATTTTTACACCCCGGTATCCAGCATCAAAAAAAGCGGCTAAATACAGACCTAGAGGATGCCAAGGAGGTAGAAAAAAGCACACCCCGAAACAAGAAAATCAAGCCCAAACAAATGTAGAACCATCTAACTTCACCAAGATGGAGAAAGAAAAAGAGAGGGGTATCTTTAATCTTTCAAAACACTCACTTACACTCAATGAAATTAAGCTTCTAGGGAAGGGACTCTTCTTTTGCCCCACCTATAACCCTGACCCTTTTGAACTTTTTGTGGATTTAAATCGATTTGTTAGGAAATTAACCCTCCATAGACATTTTTCCATCAAAAATCTCACTACATCTAAATCTAGTATAGAACCCCAAGGGGTTGTCGTACCTGACATAACATCTATTTGTAACTCGTCACTTCCCCTATCTCAAGATAACATTTCAGATCCCCCTGTTATAGCCACATCTGTCCCTTCTAGAATTCAAACTAAATCAACATTTTACCCTCTTGAAAGTAAAGGCCCACATATCGAAACGTTTTACAATATGCTTTTGGCCGACATGAAAGAGGATCTATCTACCATTTCCACTAATGAACGGGATAAGAACATTACCCCAGAACTGTTCCAAGCTCTTAAAACATTGACCAAAAATAACGATATAGTCATAAAGAGTGCAGACAAAGGGGGAGGCATAGTTATTATGGACACTAGTTACTATACCTCTAAATCTCTCCGTATCCTATCCGACCAGGATTATTATAAACGTTTGATACACAATCCCACTCAGGAATATAAGAAGATGCTTTACTTACTTGTAGATGAGGGTTAAAACGAAGGAATCATCGACAAAAAAATTAAAACATATCTCCCCCACCCATCCACCGCCAGATATGCCAAAGATCCACAAATCACACACCAACCCCCCTGGCAGGCCTATCATATCCGGCATCAGCTCTCTTACCACAAATCTTTCTGAATATGTCGATGGCTTAGTGAAGAATTATGTTTCTAAGCTACCGTCATACCTAAAAGACACAGCTCATTTATTGAATATTCTAGAAACCTTCTGTTGGCAGGTCTCCTACCATTGGGCAACACTAGACGTTTCATCCCTTTATAGCAATATTCTTCACTCCTTAGGCCTGAAAGCCATTAAAGATACTTTACTAGAATTGAGCGGACACTTGGATGTTCGGGTTCGGCCGAACTTGAAAAAAAAGTTCGGGTTTGGGACCCGAACTTGACCCCGAACCCCATTGAAGTCAATGGGGACCCGAACTTTTGGGCACTAAAATGGCTCTAAAATAGTCCTGGAAAGGGCTAGAGGGCTGCAAAACGCATCAAAATGTGCTTAAGAGCATGGCAACTGTTCTGCAAACAAATGTGGATAGGGAAATGACTTAAAAAAACATAAAATACAGAAAAATTTAAAATAACAATCTGGATCTAGGAGTAGGAGGTTGAGGAGGCGGTGGATGGTTGGATGTGGCGGTGTAGGTTGATGTGGCGGTGTAGGTGGAAGCGGCGGTGAAGGAGGAATAGGTAGCCAACACTGATTTGTGTTATTTTCTATTTTTAAATTGGGACATATAACAAAATAAAACAAAGAATAAGTGCACTTGAGTACAAGAATGGATGGTTGAGGCTGGTATAAATGTCTATTCTGCACAAGGTACGGACAACTCCTGTGGGATCCATGCCTGGTTAATTTTAATAAACGTAAGCTTGTCCACATTGGCTGCGGCCAGTGATAATGCTCTCTGCCGTGCAAAACACACGTTCACATTATACACTGGCTGCAGGGCAGGTTAGCACCTCCAAGGCTGACAAAGCTTTTCCACATTTTGGCCATGCTAACCCTGCCTTCTCAGGTGCTGGCGGTGCCCCAACTGCGTTGGCGACCTCTTCCTCCTCGTCTGCCTTCGCCTTGTGCTTCCACTGTGCCCCCGCTGTCAGGTGGGAATGCTATCATCAGCGTGCGCTTGCAGTTGCGCATCTTCCGATCAGAAACAGATGTTTTCACAAAATTTAGTTCTCTGTCAGCATTGCAGAGCAGGGGTTCATTCACGGCAAAAGGTGGTTCATGTCACGCAGCAATAGAACAGAGGATTTTGAGAGATTTAGGCCCCTGTCACCCAGGCACAGCAGGGGTTCATTCACGGCAAAAGGGGGTTCTTGTCACCCAGCAATACAACAGACGATTTTGAGAGATTTAGGCCCCTGTTACCCAGGCACACCAGGGGTTCATTCACGGCAAAATGGGGTTTTTGTCACCCAGCAATACAACAGAGGATTTTTAGAGATTTAGGCCCCTGTCACCCAGGCACAGCAGGGGTTCATTCACGGCAAAAGGGGGTTCATGTCACCCAAATATACAACAGAGGATTTTGAGAGATTTAGGCCCCTGTCACCCAGGCACAGCAGGGGTTCATTCACGGCAAAAGGGGGTTCTTGTCACCCAGCAATACAACAGAGGATTTTGAGAGTTTTAGGCCCTGTCACCCAGGCACAGCAGGGATTCATTCACGGCAAAAAAGGGGGTTCATGTCACCCAGCAATAGAACAGAGAATTTTGAGAGATTTAGGCCCCTGTCACCCAGGCACAGCAGGGGTTCATTCATGGCAAAAGGGGGTTCATGTCACCCAGCAATACAACAGAGGATTTTGAGAGATTTAGGCCCCTGTCTGTCACGGCTGAGGATGGGGGAAATCCTCAGCCGTGCGATGCCAGATGCTGTTGGCCTACTCGGCCAGGAGAACAGGATAGGGAGCAGGTCACCTCCTAACAGCGTCCCTACCCTGACCCTAACTCCTAACTGCATGGGCCGACCTTAAAGGTAGGAGGACCCATGCGCAGGAACCTCGGATCCCAAACTCACCCTCCGTCCGGTCCCTGCGCTAGGAGTCAGGGTAAGACGACCTACTCCTCCTAGACGCGGAGGAGCAGGAGTCTCACTGGCCAAGCTGTTGGGAAAAAGGGGAACACAAACAGCTTTACGGGTATGGCAGGCGAACTAGAAGTTCCACCAACCTGCCACAGCCTTGCTGACTGGATCCCAAATACAACACTGGTTGCCCGCGGCAACCACAAGTGAGGTCACAGACAAGCGGCCCTCACCCGTGGTTGAACACCCATACAAAACCGCAGGCAACTGCATGCGGTAAAGGAGTCACGGTCATGGGCATGGCCGTGACACTGTCACCCAGGCACAGCAGGGGTTTGTATACGCCAAAAATGGTAAAATGTCACCCGACAATTGAAAATAAGATTTTTTTCAATTTAGGGCACTAAAATTTGAACTTTTTGCATTAAAATGGCTCTAAAATAGTCCTTGAAAAGGCTAGAGGGATGTAAAAGGCAGTAAAATGTGCTTAAGAGCATGGCAACTGCTCTGCAAAGAAATGTGGATAGGGAAATAACTTAAAATGAAATAAAATAACAAAAAATTACAAATTATTAACCTGCAACTCAGAGAAGGAGGTGGATATGGAGTCGGAGGTTGAGGAGGCGGTGAATGTGGTGTTGTAGGTGAAGGCAGCAATGGAGGAGGAGGAGGTAGCCAACAATGTTTTTAGTTTTTTTTTTATTGGGGTAGGTAGCCCCCAAAATATTGGGACAAATAAAAAAAAATAAAACAAAGAATCATTGCACTTGACTTGAGTACAAGAATTTATGTTTGATGGTGGTATAAATGTCTATTCTGCACAAGGTACAGACAAGTCTTGTGGGATCCAAGCCTGGTTCATTTTAAAGAACGTGAGCTTGTCCACGTTGGCTGTGGACAGGCGGCTGCGTGTGTCTGTAAAGACGCCTCCTGTCGTGCTAAATACATGTTCAGAGAGTACACTGGCTGCAGGGCAGGCCAGCACCTCCAAGGCATACAGGGCAAGCCCTGGCCATGTGGACAATTTGGAGACCCAGAAGTTGAATGGGGCAGAACCATCAGTCAGTACGTGTAGTCGTGTGCACAGGTACTGTTCCACCATGTTGTTTAAATGCTGCCTCCTGCTAACACGCTCCATATCAGCAGTTGGGGCCGGTTGTTGCGGCGAGGTGACAAAGCTTTTCCACATGTCGGCCATGCTAACCCTGCTGGCGCTGACACAGCTGCGTTGGCGACCTCTTCCTCCTCCCCTGCCTTCGCCTTGTGCTTCCACTTGTCCCCCGGTGTCAGTCGGGAATGCTCTCAGGAGCGCGTCTACCAGCGTGCGCCTGTAGTCGTGCATCTTCCGATCACGCTCCAGTGAGGGAATTAAGGACGGCACATTGTCTTTGTAATGGGGATCCATCAGGGTGGCCACCCAGTAGTCAGCACACGTTAAAATGTGGGCAACTCTGCAATCGTTGCGCAGGCACTGCAGCATGTAGTCGCTCATGTGTGCCAGGCTGCCCAGAGGTAAGGACAAGCTGTCCTCTGTGGGAGGCGTATTGTCTGCGTCCTCGGTATCCCCCTAGCCATGCACCAGTGATGGGCCCGAGCTGCGTTGGATGCCACCCCGCTGTGAACATGCTTCATCCCCATCTTCCTTCTCCTTGTTTTCCAGTAGTGGGCCCTGGCTGGCCAAATTTGTACCTGGCCTCTGCTGTTGCAAAAATCCTCTTTCTGAGCCACTTCCTCTTCCATTATCGCCCTAAGTGTTTTCTCAAGGAGACATAGAAGTGGTATTTTAACGCTGATAACGGCGTCATCGCCACTGGCCATTTTGGTGGAGTACTCGAAACAGCGCAACAGGGCACACAGGTCTCGCATGGAGGCCCAGTCATTGGTGGTGAAGTGGTGCTGTTCCGCAGTGCGACTCACCCGTGCGTGCTGCAGCTGAAACTCCACTATGGCCTGCTGCTGCTCGCACAGTCTCTCCAGCATGTGCAAGGTGGAGTTCCACCTGGTGGGCACGTCGCATATGAGGCGGTGAACGGGAAGGCCGAAGTTACGCTGTAGAGCAGACAGCCGAGTGGCGGCAGGATGAGAACGCCGGAAGCGCGCACAGACGGCCCGCACTTTATGCAGCAGCTCAGACATGTCGGGGTAGTTGTGAATGAATTTGTGCACCACCAAATTTAGCACATGCGCCAGGCAAGGGATATGCGTCAAACCGGCTAGTCCCTGAGCTGCAATGAGATTTCGCCTGTGGCGAAACCAACCTCGCCACTGGGTTTTGGAGGGGCCTGGCTACTAGCCTCTTGCCCCAGGATTATGGCCCATACTAACTTTGGAGAAGAAGACAGACCAGCCGCACAGCTTTTCTGCCCCAAACAGTTCCACAGATTTAAGCTGTGCGGCCGGTCTGTCTTCTCCTTCAAAGTTATATGACTTCCATGGAATTCGGGAACCCCTGCTCGGATCTGGGTGATTTTTGGATATGTTGTTCACCCAGATCAGAGCTATCCATGGATGTATACATTATGGGGATATGTGGGGTTTTGAGGTGTGTGACAGAACCATCTGTCTTTGGAATTGTAGTGTATGTTATGTGAGGGTACCCAGATAGCTAATTTTATTGTATTCGTGTAGTCTGAGTGCCATTCACCTAATAATATGCACTCAGACTTGAGCTATCTGGGGATATGTTAAATGTCTGTGTTTACTGTAAGGGTTGTGACATTATATGTTTAAATGGTGATTTCTGTCCTGTTGTCCCCACATGTGTATTGGCGATTTCCCTTTGTCCTGAGAGATAATTGAATTACTCCTCGGGTGTCTCCAGGGCAGAGAGGAGGAAACCATGATGCATTGTGGGGATGTATTGTGTCTGTGTATCCTGGATTGCTGCATGTCTGTCCTTTGTCACAGTCTTCCATCTGGTCTCCTAGGGGAGTGTCCACCAGATGGGGACCTGCATAAATACGGGCGGGTAGCCCTCAATAAAGAGTGCCTGTTTTATCCTTCATCATGTTGAGGCTGGTGTTTGGGTAACTGATCAACACTGGGGGATTGCTATACGCTGAAGATTTGCTATACTCCCCTGGCTTTACTACTAGCTCTTGTAAGAGCTGTTCCTGCTCTCTGGTTTTAGGAGAGGTTAACCCACTGGAGCCTGGAGCCTTGTCGTAGGTCCAGGGTGGGTAGGAGACGGTGAGACCTCAACCAAGCTTCGGCGGTTCGTGGGGTCTGTAGTGCGTACGGTGTCAAGTGGAGTGCTTGGAGTCCTCGGAAAGCACTAGTAGCATCTATCAACGGAGGTACCCGGTCGGGGTGCCAGGAGATCCGCTACATCGCCCATTATCGCACACCACCAGGCCGGGCTTGAGGCTCACTGGCAGCAACTACTCGTCGGTCTGTTGTTCTATACCCCACCACAACTCCTGCGCGGTGTGGTGCCTGTCCCCCAAACACATTAGTTTCAGAACGGCCTGCTGACGTTTACCCCTGGCTGTGCTGAAGTTGGTAGTGAAGGTCTGTCGCTGACCGGATGAGGAGGTGGTAGAAGAGGAGGAGGAAGCCGTGTAGCAAGAGGAGGCAAAAGGAGGCAAAGAATGATGCCCTGCGATCCTTGGCGGCGGAAGGACATGCGCCAAACAGCTCTCTGCCTGGGGCCCAGCCGCCACTACATTTACCCAGTGTGCAGTTAGGGAGATATAGCATCCCTGGCTGTGCTTACTGATCCACGTATCTGTGGTTAGGTGCACCTTGCCACAGATGGCGTTGCGCAGTGCACACTTGATTTTATCCGATACTTGGTTGTGCAGGGAGGGCACGGCTCTCCTGGAGAAGTAGTGGCGGCTGGGAACAACATACTGTGGGACAGCAAGCGACATGTCCGTCTCCACCAGCCTGAATGACAGCATTTCAAAGGCCAGCAGTTTAGAAATGCTGGCATTCAGGGCCAGGGATCGAGGGTGGCTAGGTGGGAATTTACGCTTTCTCTCAAAGGTTTGTGAGATGGAGAGCTGAACGCTTCTGTGTGACATGGTGGAGATGCTTGGTGACGGAGGTAGTGTTGTTGGTGGCACATGCTCTTTTTGTTTGGCGGCAGGTGCCAACGTTCCTCCAGAGGCGGAGGAAGAGGCCGAGGCAGCAGCAGAAGAGGGAGCAGGAGGGGCCTGAGCCCTTTCTTGGTTTTGAAGGTGCTTACTCCACTGCAGCCCGTGTCTCACATGTAGATGCCTGGTCATGCAGGTTGTGCTAAGGTTCAGAACGTTAATGCCTCGCTTCAGGCTCTGATGGCACAGCGTGCAAACCACTCGGGTATTGTCGTCAGCACATTGTGTGAAGAAGTGCCATGCCAGGGAACTCCTTGAAGCTGCCTTTGGGGTGCTCGGTCCCTGGTGATGGTGGCCAGTAGCAGGGGAACTATTTTGGCGACGGCTGCTCTGCTTTTGCACCCTGCTCCCGCTTTTGCTACGCTGTTGGCTCGGTCTCACCACTGCCTCTTCCTCCGAACTCTGAAAGTCAGTGGCACGACCTTCATTCCATGTGGGGTCTAGGACCTCATCGTCCCCTGCATCGTCTTCCACCCAGTCTTCCTCCCTGACCTCCTTTTCGTTCTGCACACTGCAGAAAGACGCAGCAGTTGGCACCTGTGTTTCGTCATCATCAGAGATGTGCTGAGGTGGTATTCCCATGTCCTCTTTAGGAAACATAAGTGGTTGTGCGTCAGTGCATTCTATGTCTTCCACCCCTGGGGAAGGGCTAGGTGGATGCCCTTGGGAAACCCTGCCAGCAGAGTCTTCAAACAGCATAAGAGACTGCTGCATGACTTGAGGCTCAGACAGGTTCCCCGATATGCACGGGGGTGATGTGACAGACTGATGGGCATGGGTTTCAGGCGCCACCTGTGTGCTTTCTGCAGAAGACTGGGTGGGAGATAATGTGATTGTGCTGGATCCACTGTCGGCCACCCAATTGACTAGCCCCTGTACTTGCTCAGGCCTTACCATCCTTAGAACGGCATTAGGCCCGACCAAATATCGCTGTAGATTCTGGTGACTACTGGGACCTGAGGTAGTACGTTCAGTATGACGTGTAGCTGTGGCAGAATGGCCACGTCCTCTCCCTGCAACAAAGGCTCCACCAACACCACCACCACGACCATGACCGCGTCCCTTATTAGATGTTTTCCTCATAGTTAGCGTTTACAAAGCCAAGTAAAAAGCGGTTAAGTCTGTAAAAACTCTGATGTAGGGTATTGCACTCAATATTTTTTTTAACTCTATATGACAGCCGTATTTGTGGCCTAAATGTGACACTCACTTATGCACGTCTTATCCCAGATGTGCAGTATATCAGAGGCTTTTTTCACCCCAGTATGCCAAAGCCGTATTTATGGCCTAAATGTGACAGTCACTTATGCACGTGTAATCCCAGATGTGCAATATATTAGAGGCTTTTTCACCCCAGTAACCAAAAAGCTGTATTTCTAGCCTAAATGTGACAGTCACTTATGCTTGTCTAATCCCAGATGTGCAGTATATTAGAGGGTTTTTTCACCCCAGTAACCAAAAAGCCATATTTCTGCCCTAAATGTGACAGTCACTTATGAACGTGTAATCCCAGATGTGCAGTATATTAGAGGGTTTTTTCACCCTAACCAAAAAGCTGTATTTCTGTCCTAAATGTGACAGTCACTTATGCTTGTCTAATTCCAGATGTGCAGTATATTAGAGGGTTTTTTCACCCCAGTAACCAAAAAGCTGTATTTCTGACCTAAATGTGACAGTCACTTATGCTTGTCTAATCCCAGATGTGCAGTATATTAGAGGGTTTTTTCACCCCAGTAACCAAAAAGCTGTATTTCTGTCCTAAATGTGACAGTCACTTATGCTTGTCTAATCCCAGATGTGCAGTATATAAGAGGTTTTTTTCACCCTAACCAAAAAGCTGTATTTCTGTCCTAAATGTGACAGTCACTTAAGCACGTGTAATCCCAGATGTGCAGCATATGAGAGGCTTTTTTTCACCCCAGTAACCAAAAAGCCATATTTATGGCCTAAATGTGACAGTCACTTATGCACGTGTAATCCCAGATGTGCAGTATATTAGAGGCTTTTTTCACCCCAGTAACAAAAAAGCGGTATTTCTGACCTAAATGTGACAGTCACTTATGCTTGTCTAATCCCAGATGTGCAATATATTAGAGGGTTTTTTCACCCTAACCAAAAAGCTGTATTTCTGTCCTAAATGTGACAGTCACTTATGCTTGTCTGATCCCAAATGTGCAGTATATTAGAGGGTTTTTTCACCCTAACCAAAAAGCTGTTTTTCTGTCCTAAATGTGACAGTCACTTATGCTTGTCTAATCCCAGATGTGCAGTATATTAGAGGGTTTTTTCACCCTAACCAAAAATCTGTATTTCTGTCCTAAATGTGACAGTCACTTATGCTTGTCTAATCCCAGATGTGCAGTATATTAGAGGGTTTTTTCACCCCAGTATGCCATAGCCGTATTTATGGCCTAAATGTGACAGTCACTTATGCACGTGTAATCCCAGATGTGCAATATATTAGAGGCTTTTTTCACCCCAGTAACAAAAAAGCTGTATTTCTGGCCTAAATGTGACAGTCACTTATGCTTGTCTAATCCCAGATGTGCAGTATATTAGAGGGTTTTTTCACCCTAACCAAAAAGCTGTATTTCTGTCCTAAATGTGACAGTCACTTTTGCTTGTCTAATCCCAGATGTGCAGTATATTAGAGGGTTTTTTCACCCTAACCAAAAAGCTGTATTTCTGTCCTAAATGTGACAGTCACTTATGCTTGTCTAATCCCAGATGTGCAGTATATCAGAGGCTTTTTTCACCCCAGTATGCCAAAGCTGTATTTCTGGACTTGCAGACATGCAGATAGCCTGTGCTTGTGCACTATCGTTGCATAAAATGGTTGCCGATCATGTATTGATATTGAATAACTGAAGAAAAAAAGTTCGTTTTTAGCAGTTGGCTCAGGGCAGGCTTAAAAAAATTGTGCACTGCACCCACAAAACACTTTTGCTGTAGATAGCTGAGTACAGTTCTTGATAAGACTTCTCCCTGATCTCTCCCTCACAGCAGCTGCAGCCTCTCCCTACACTAATCCGAGCAGAGTGACGGGCGGCGCTATGTGACTCCAGCTTAAATAGAGGCTGGGTCACATGCTGCAATTGGCCAATCACAGCCATGCCAATAGTAGGAATGGCTGTGATGGCCTTTTGGGGCAAGTAGTGTGACGCTTGTTGATTGGCTGCTGTGCAGCCTTTCAAAAAGCGCCATAAAAATCGCCAAACACTGAACCCGAACCCAAACTTTTACGTAAATGTTTGGGTTCGGGAAAACCCTAAAGTTCGGTATGAACCGAAACTTTACAGTTCGGGTTCGCTCAACTCTATACTTTACTCTTAGATCCTTATATGCCTGAGATGCAGCGTTCCTTCATCCTGCAGTTTTGAACCCTAATTATTTTTCGTTCCAAGACACTATTTACCTTCAGGAAAAAGGAACAGCGATAGGGAATACGTTTTCCCCATCCTATGCTAATTTGTTCATGGGGTCCTTTGAGGAGAAGATGGATCTTCTAACACACCCCAACATTAAATATACAAAAGGTACCTTGATGATACAAACCGGATTCCAAAAAAGTTGGGACACTAAACAAATTGTGAATAAAAACTGAATGCAATGATGTGGAGATGGCAAATGTCAATATTTTATTTGTAATAGAACGTAGATGACAGATCAAACGTTTAATCCGAGTAAATGTATAATTTTAAAGGAAAAATAAGTTGATTCAAAATTTCACGGTGTCAACAAATCCCCAAAAAGTTGGGACAAGTAGCAATAAGAGGCTGGAAAAAGTAAATTTGAGCGTAACGAAGAGCTGGAAGACCAATTAACACTAATTAGGTCAATTGGCAACATGATTGGGCATAAAAAGAGCTTCTCAGAGTGGCAGTGTCTCTCAGAAGCCAAGATGGGTAGAGGATCACCAATTCCCACAATGTTGCGCAGAAAGATAGTGGAGCAATATCAGAAAGGTGTTACCCAGCGAAAAATTGCAAAGACTTTGCATCTATCATCATCAACTGTGCATAACATTATCCGAAGATTCAGAGAATCTGGAACAATCTCTGTGCGTAAGGGTCAAGGCCGTAAAACCATACTGGATGCCCGTGATCTCCGGGCCCTTAAACGACACTGCACCACAAACAGGAATGCTACTGTAAAGGAAATCACAGAATGGGCTCAGGAATACTTCCAGAAACCATTGTCAGTGAACACAATCCACCGTGCCATCCGCCGTTGCCAGCTGAAACTCTACAGTGCAAAGAAGAAGCCATTTCTAAGCAAGATCCACAAGCTCAGGCGTTTTCACTAGGCCAGGGATCATTTAAAATGGAGTGTGGCAAAATGGAAGACTGTTCTGTGGTCATACGAGTCACGATTCAAAGTTCTTTTTGGAAATCTGGGACGCCATGTCATCCAGACCAAAGAGGACAAGGACAACCCAAGTTGTTATCAACGCTCAGTTCGGAAGCCTGCATCTCTGATGGTATGGGGTTGCATGAGTGCGTGTGGCATGGGCAGCTTGCATGTCTGGAAAGGCACCATCAATGCAGAAAAATATATTCAGGTTCTAGAACAACATATGCTCCCATCCAGACGTCATCTCTTTCAGGGAAGACCCTGCATTTTTCAACAAGATAATGCCAGACCACATTCTGCATCAATCACAACATCATGGCTGCGTAGGAGAAGGATCCGGGCACTGAAATGGCCAGTCTGCAGTCCAGATCTTTCACCTATAGAGAACATTTGGCGCATCATAAAGAGGAAGGTGCAACAAAGAAGGCCCAAGACGATTGAACAGTTAGAGGCCTGTATTAGACAAGAATGGGAGAGCATTCCTATTTCTAAACTTGAGAAACTGGTCTCCTCGGTCCCCAGACGTCTGTTGAGTGTTGTAAGAAGAAGGGGAGATGCCACACAGTGGTGAAAATGGCCTTGTCCCAACTTTTTGGGGATTTGTTGACACCATGAAATTCTGATTCAACATATTTTTCCCTTAAAATGGTACATTTTCTCAGTTTAAACTTTTGTTCTGTGATTTATGTTCTATTCTGAATAAAATATTAGAAGTTGGCACCCCCACATCATTGCATTCAGTTTTTATTCACGATTTGTATAGTGTCCCAACTTTTTTGGAATCCGGTTTGTATTATATTTGTATGGGATGGGACCCCTGAAGATCTCTTAAAGTTTGTGGAAGTTCTCAATAAGAAAGAGTGGAATTTGACTCCACCCAAAAGAGGCAGTCTTTCTAGACTTGCACCTGAGTGTAATAAATAATTCAAATACCACAAGGACACATTTTAACCCCTTTAGGACACAGCCATATTTCACCTTAAGGACCAGGCCATTTTTTGCAAATCTGACCAGTGTCACTTTAAGTGGTGATAACTATAAAACGCTTTGACTTATCCAGGCCATTCTGAGAAAAATTTTTCGTCACATATTGTACTTCATCACACTGTTAAAATGAAGTCAAAAATTTAATTTTTAATTATAAAAAAATACCAAATTTAAAAAAAATAAAAAAAATAGCAAATTTCCAAGTTTCAATTTCTTTACTTCTATAATACATAGTAATACCTTCAAAAATAGTTATTACTTTACATTCCCCATATGTCTACTTCATGTTTGGATCATTTTGGAAATAATATTTTATTTTTTATACAAGGCTTAGAAGTTTAAAAGCAAATCTTGAAATTTTTCAAACATTTTCAAAAACCCAATTTTTAGGGACCAGTTCAGGTCTGAAGTCACTTTGTGAGGCTTACATAATAGGACCCACCCAAAACCACCCCATTCTAGAAACTACACCCCTCAAGGTATTCAAAACGGATTTTACAAACGTCGTTAACCCTTTAGGTGTTCCACAAGAGTTAATGGCAAATGGAGATAAAATTTCAGAATTTAGATTTTTTGGGAAAATTTTCCATTTAAATCCATTTTTTCCAGTAACAAAGCAAGGGTTAACAGCCAAACAAAATGCTATATTTATTGCCCCGATTCTGTAGTTTGCAGAAACACCCCATATGTGTCCGTAAACTACTCTACGGGCACACGGCAGGGCGTAGAGGGAAAGGTGCGCCGTGTGGTTTTTGGAAGGCAGATTTTGCTGGACTGGTTTATTTACACCATGTTCCATTTGAAGTCCCCCTGATGCACCCCGGTCAGAAAAGATCAGGTCTTTGAGGACTGCCTCATAGAACTGAAGAAATATCCCTGTGTTGCCACAACTCCGGGACAGCACAAAAGAGTTGTACAAGGCAACCTGCACCAAGTAGACCGCAACTTTTTTGTACCATGCCCGGGTTTTGCGCATGGCGTTATATGGCTTGAGGACTTGATCAGAGAGATCAACTCCTCCCATATACCGATTGTAGTCAACGATACAATCAGGCTTAAGGACCGTTGCCGCGGAGAGGGGTGATGCCGTTACCATGAATTGTGGACAGTACAAGGACATCCCTCTTGTTCTTATATCTGACCAGCAACAGGTTTCCAGTGGTAAGGGCACGGGCCTCACCCCTGGGGATAGGTACCTGGAGGGGGTGGGCAGGGAGGCCGCATTGATTTTTCCGCACGGTCCCACAAGCGGACGTGGATCTGGCGGCGAGGGACTGGAACAAGGGGATACTAGTATAAAAGTTATCCAAGTACAGGTGGTAACCCTTATCTAGCAGTGGGTGCATAAGGTCCCACACAAGTTTCCCGCTAACACCCAGAGTGGGGGGACATTCTGGGGGTTGAATATGGGAATCTCGTCCCTCGTACACACAAAATTTGTAAGTGTACCCTGAGGTACTTTCACAAAGTTTGTACAGCTTCACGCCATACCTCGCCCACTTAGAGGGAACATACTGGCGAAAAATGAGTCTCCCCTTGAACGCAATGAGAGACTCATCAACTGCGACCTCCCTTCCAGGTACAAAGGCCTGTAAAAATTTGGCCCCAAAGTGATCGATGACCGGCCTGATTTTGTATAGGCAGGATCACCTTGGGGGGGACATGCTGCATTATCTGAATAATGTAGGCATTTCCGGCTAGCCTCAAACCGGGAGCGTGTCATGACCGTACTGTAAAGTGGGGTCTGGTAGAGGACGTCCCCACTCCAGAAATGCCTGACACTAGTTTTTTTTGACTAGGCCTATGTGCAGCACGAGGCCCCAAAATGTCCTCATCTCGGCTGCACTGACCGGGGTCCAGCCACCGGGCCTAGCCAAAAAGGAGCCCGGGTGTTGAGCAACAAACTGTTGGGCGTACAGGTTTGTTTGATCAACCATTAGATTTCCAAAGTGGTCACTGAAAAAAAGACTAAAATAGTCGTATCCAGTGAAGCCCACTGTGGAAATCTGGATTCCTGGTTGGCCTACAAAATCAGGAATCAAGGGCTCAAATCGCTCTGGGGTACACAGACAAGTTCACCGGCAGGGGGCTCCATTGGATTTAACTGGTGGGCCGGAAAACTAGTACAAGCCCCAGAGCTGCTCATACTAGGGTGGACCACAGGGTCCCTAGCATGGCGGTCCCCTTGCTCCGCCTGGCGGCGTCTCCGCCGCCTTGGGGGCTCATTATCATCGCTAGATGATGAGGAGGATGCGGATGACAACAGGAAAGTGGGGTCATCCTCGTCCTCACTGGGGCTCTCAGACCAAAAAAAAAAGACTAACTAAAAAAAAGGGCTAAAAAAGTGAAAAAAAAAGTGAAAAAAAAAAATCTAAATCGCTGATCAACCGTCCGAAGTTGATCAGCGGTGGGGTGTGCGATGCGCTAACAGTGGCCGGACGCTAAGAGTGCTGGCCACAGTCAGAGTACGCACAAAAAAAAAAAAAAAAACTGCTTGCGCCCAAAAAAAAAGTTGTGGGGGAGCCCTAAATATCCCTGCCTAATCTAACCTGTCCCTAGCCTTTCCCTAATTACCTGGGTGCTGGGGCGCAGATGGAGTGCTGGGGCACAGATGGGGGTGCTGGGGCACAGATGGGGGTGCTGGCTGGAGATCCGTGCAGCGATCCACATGCAGCGCTCCTCTCTCCTCGGCTCCCCGGACACAAAGGGAGGAGGAGAGGAGCGATGCGATAATTTGAACCTCCCGCCCCTGCAGCCGACCAATGAGAGCGATCCTGAGAGGTGATGTCACCATCACCTCTCAGGATCGCAGGATGGTGATTGGTGGTGTATTATCACACCACCGATCACCATCCTGTTTCTGGTTATCGGGTCCCCAAAGACCCGAATAACCCGGAAACGCAGCAAACCGCAGGTCTGAATTGACCTGCGGTTTGCTGCGATCGCTGACATGGGGGGGTCACAGGACCCCCCCGGCGCATATAGCCAAGGTGCCTGCTCAATGATTTGAGCAGGCACAGGGTTCCGATCACCGCCCGCCGGCGGTGATCGGAACTATACCGCTACGTCATGTGTCCTTAAGTACCAGGAGAACATGACGTACCGGTACGTCATGTGTCCGGAAGAGGTAAACAGGTGGATACAAATAGTTACTTAGACTTTAAAAGTTGCCATCATCACCACTGAAAAAATAACATCCCCTTATAGCCAAATGGGGTGAATCCGAAGAAATAGCTCTGACGATAAGGTACTCAAAGAACAGTTAGATTTGGTGGGGAAGAGATTTTACGAGAAGGGTTACCCTGTCAGTTTAATGAATGAATCAAGAAGAACAACCGTACTCGAAAGCCAAAAAGAGAGCTTATAGAGTAAAAGAGAAAAACAATCGAACTCTAGACACTGCCCGATTAGTCTGATCACACGTTATAATATCAAACATGTAGAGATCAGAAATATTTTAACCAAACACTGATTAATATTAAAAAAAGACCCTATTATAGGCAATAGCATCCTAGAAGCCCCCCACCTTACGTTTCGCAGGGCAAAAACCCTTAAGGATATCCTTGCACCATCCTATCCAAATGGGAAGAAAGTACAGGACAGACAACAGCCTCTATTGACGAGTAACAATGGATCCAGAATAGGGTCTTACAAATGCGGGAAGAATAGATGTATGTGTTGCACTATGATCTCAAACAATAAAAAGGAAGTAATAATGACTACACTAGCAGACCCCATTCCATTGCGACACAACATGAATTGTGGTACGTCAAATGTAATATATTTATTGCATTGATCTTGCAACATTTATTACGTGGGCCGTACCATGCAAACATTGCGCGAATGCATGAATGAACATAGGTCCAACATAAAACATAAGGTCAACACTAATGTATTCCGTCATTTTTCCTATCATCATGATAGCGACCCCACCTCACTAATGGTAACCCCACTTGAATGGGTTCCCCATTCTTATCAAACATTGCGCCGCAAGGAGATGCATTGGATTTATAAACTTAACACCTTGACCCCTTTTGGACTCAATGAGTCGCTTGAATATGTTAACTATAAGATGCACTTGAGACAATGTTGACGTTGTCCACCATCTTTTGTGAAGCTTATACACAAACATGTGATAGGCTATATAATTTTTTTTTTTTAAAGTGTTCTTTTATGCTTTAATACCTCTTTATATCCTGCCGTGCTACATATGCGCACACTGTGGCTGCACTATTTCACCTATAGGTTCTACATCAGTCTTATATTGTGTTGTATACTTTTACCTTGCATATTTTTATATACACACACATACAAGTGTACAACCTAATTTTTTGCATTTTTCACATAAAAAATAAATCTATTATTATGTTTCTATTTTCAATAACATTGCACCACATATTTATTTTGTTTGTGTATGATATACACATATAGATATTTATGTATGTTAGCGTATATATATATATATATATATATATATATATATAAAGTGAATAAATGACACCGCGGCACGTCCGTTGGTGAAGAAAAAGTGGAATCCTTTATTCACCTATGCAACGTTTCGGTCCGCTTACTGGGACCATTCTCAAGCAATACAGCATTGTGAAGACTGTGAGTATTTATGAAGTCATAACAAATTAGCATACATAAGTGACAATTAACAGAACATACAAAAAAAGGTATCTAAATACATCTCATATAAATATAAAAGTGACAAGCCTGGAAGATGACCAGAGTCAAAACCATAAATTGGTATATTCAAAGCTTCCAGGTATATTCGTTCAGTGATATTACAGTAAGTTACAAAAGTGACAATCAACAGTGAATCATCATCACCTGCAAATGTGTAGACGTAACAGGACCGAACGTGGAGTCAGGCATGCTCAATGGTGGGAGGATACAATGTTGCGAGTTACACCGCATGGATACGGCGTCCCGGAACTGCATGTCCGTGATGTCACACAAAAGGACTCACGTGATCCCTCTGTGAGGTATCACCTGACACGCAACATAACACGTCACCATCAAGAAAGAATGTGCAGATACATGCGCCATAACAGAAAATTCTGAGAATAAGAAAGTAATTTAAGGGAAGAACACCCAGGGTATAAAGTCGGATGACGTGCTCTCTTGCGATGCACTGTCCTCCGGCGTGTGCGGGCAAAAAGGGGGAGGGGACAGCGGCGGCCATCACCCTCCCACTACGCTCGTCACAATTTAACCCTTATCGGGTGGAAATCCTCCACAGTAACTATACAGATGCGCATGTAACAGTAGTTAATATGTATAAATGAGTACGCAGTGATCAAGGGATGAGCCGCGCATGTCCAAAAGAGCATCCCGCCTCCCGTTGAGCAAAGCCCTTCCAACTGAAGGTCCTGTAAGTGAAACAATAAAAAATATATTATCCAAATATATTCATTAAAAACAAAAGAACTAATTCTTCAACACATACACTGGCAGGGACAGAACTGAGGGAAATCATATGAAAAGCCATGGCCTATATTCTACATTCAAGCCCATCGGTCTAATGGTTTGTAGCTTGAAAATCCATTCGGACTCGCGTTTTTTGAGCATTTTTATGCGATCACCACCAGTCCGCGGTAACGGAACATGATCAAGGATCATAAACTTGAGATCTCCTTCAACATGGTCCATATTCGCGAAGTAGTGTGAAACAGGCAAATCCTTACGTTTTTTCCGTATGGAAAAACGATGTTGATTAAAGCGGGACTTAAAGTCACATGTGGTTTCGCCCACATATAATAATTTACAGGGGCACCATAAAACGTAAATCACAAAACACGAATCACAAGTCAAATAAAATTTAAGAGGGTAAGAGATCCCTGTGTTTGGATGGATAAATTCACATCCCTTCACCATGTATTTACAATTTACGCAGTGAAGGCACGGATAACTACCACTATTCTTCGGGGCCAGAAATGACTGGCGTACACTTTTTTGTGAGCCTATATCATTTTTGACCAATTTGTCTTTTAAATTGCGGGCTCTTTTATAAGATATTAACGGTCTACTGCAAAATTCGGGAATATTTTTGTGTTTAGTTTTGAGAATTGCTTGAGAATGGTCCCAGTAAGCGGACCGAAACGTCGCAATAGGTGAATAAAGGATTCCACTTTTTCTTCACCAACGGACGTGCCGCGGTGTCATTTATTCACTTTATATTATACACCTTGGTAAGGTGTTTTCATCGCTGGCACCCAAATACTTACTACCAGGAGTGCTGCCCTGAACTTTCATCTCTTCATAATACCACAGGAGCTGGCACCCATCTTTTTACTTTGAGAGCAAGTATTATTTACTTTATTTGCATCCATGGATCCGCTGTCAAATCAGCTTTCACCGGCTATTTTTTCATACACTGAGGCCGACAGGGACAGAATTGTGGGAGCATGTGGAGGTAATGTGGACTTCCTTTCGGTTCCCTCACTGCTTGATATCAAAAAGAGGTATGAACGTGATGCTAAAAAATGTCTCACCCTGGAATTACATTCCACCACGTTAGTGGAATACGTTAAAACGAACCGCATACCGAGGGGGATGCGCGTACAACCGAGATCTTCCATGTATTCTAATGACCTAGAATTCCGGTCCAAATATGAACAAATCTCCAACAAATACTCCCTGGATTTAATGCTTTTAAACATTAAATTTATGCGTAAAGATCTACTTTCCACAGCAGCAAGCAAGACCGAGGAAGAAGTTTCACTAAGGGCAATTTTGTCCCCACAGGACTTTGACGATTATCATAGCAAGTTTCAATTCCATCTCAACAAACTCAAGAGTGAGATCCAAGAAACCAAGCGAGGAAAATAGCAAAGGGATACAATGGATTACACCACGGGCCACGTTTATAACTGGAATGAAAGTAACCGACCGAATCCAAATCCAAGTCAAAAAAGAACAAAAAAGCGGGATGATTCCAATACCAGCACTTCAGCCACTTTTTTAGGGCCCTTACCTGTTCACGGAAAAAAGCCACAAGAAGGGGCGGTCGAAACAGAAACCGACACCGTAAAAACAAGGAGCCAAAAGATGTTGAGAAAGACCAATGCCTGACTGAACGGACGGTGGTAAATATATCTTCCCACATATTGACACCGGTACAACTACAGTTACTTGAAAAGGGTTTAAGTTTTTGTCCAGCTAGTGTTATCAATTGGTATGAGTTAGAAGCTGATTTACTGTATTTTTTTAGATTGATCAAACTTAAGATCCATTTTCAAGATGCACATAGTTCTACTATTCAGCCTATGCATGAGCTACGCTTATCTGATTGGGGGTTGAGGGTTAAAAAAGATTTTTCCCCCCAAATATCTTCCAAGGCCTTTGATGTGTTTTCTGATGCAGTGCTGGGTGATATACAAGAGTTAAAACAATCCGGACTCTTGGATTACATCCAGCACCCTAATGTTTCTAAACAGGAATTGCAGGCACTTGAACAGTTAATCCATGACCACTCCCTCACCATCAAGTCTGCTGACAAGGGTGGTGCGGTAGTGGTCATGGATACTGCTATGTATTTGACAGAGGCAGCCCGCCAGTTATCTGATTCTGCAGTCTATGTTAAACTCCAAAGGGATCCTAGATTTGACATACAACGTGAATTTAAGTCACTCGTGAATACATATACACAAATAGGCCTTATTGATGAGCAACTGAGCGAGTTCCTGCAGATAGAACATCCAGTCACCCCTTTATTTTACTTATTGCCAAAAATCCACCAAAACTTACAGTGTCCTCCCGGCCGACCTATTGGTTCCTTACTCAGTAATGCTTCAATTTTTTTTGGATAAGATCTTGCAGACGTATGTGGTTACCTCCAAATCTTATTTGAAGGACACCACCGATTTTTGTCTAAGTTAGCAGACGTGACGATGCCGGGGGATACCATCTTGGCCTCCTTCGACATCGTCAGTCTGTATACTTCTATACAGCATGACTTAGGGTTGTCAGTTGTGGAATCTGCTCTGGTTAACTCTGACTTTACTATTGAGGCACAAACTTTCTTTTTGGCTTTATTACGCATGATTTTACATAATAATTATTTCCTTTTTGGAGATGATTATTATATGCAAATCAGAGGGACGGCCATGGGGACGAATGTGGCCCCTACTTACGCCAACATGGTCGTCTCCCATTTGGAGGAACAGCACGTCTATGTGTCCCACCACTTCAGCCATGTGCTGAGGTGGTGGAGATACATAGACGATATTTTTGTTATTTGGACGGGCACTGCCTCAGAACTGCATTTGTTCCATCATTATTTAAACAGCCTGATTCCTGATATACAGTTTACTTTGGAATTTTCTACTAGCACTTTACATTTTCTGGACGTAAATGTCCGATGCACTGGAGGTGCGCTGAGCACTGAGGTCTATACTAAACCTACTGACCGCAACACCGTCCTGAGGTTTGACAGTGCTCACCCTCGAGCGATGGTGCGGTCATTACCATATAGCCAGTTCATCAGAGCTAAACGTATAGTCAGTGATACTTCAGTATTAAATAAAACTTTGGAAACTATGACACAAAGTTTTAGACAAAGACAATACCCAGCTTCTATACTGCAGCAACAACTAAAACGTATTAACCAAAAAGAAAGGAGGGAATTATTTCAAGGTATAAAACGGGACCAATTCCAGAGAATACCTTTTGTTTCCACTTACTGTGAAGCAAGCCCACATGTCAGCAAAATTCTTAATAAACACTGGTCAATTCTCAAAACTGAACACAAAAATATTCCCGAATTTTGCAGTAGACCGTTAATATCTTATAAAAGAGCCCGCAATTTAAAAGACAAATTGGTCAAAAATGATATAGGCTCACAAAAAAGTGTACGCCAGTCATTTCTGGCCCCGAAAAATAGTGGTAGTTATCCGTGCCTTCACTGCGTAAATTGTAAATACATGGTGAAGGGACGTGAATTTATCCATCCAAACACAGGGATCTCTTACCCTCTTAAATTTTATTTGACTTGTGATTCGTGTTTTGTGATTTACGTTTTATGGTGCCCCTGTAAATTATTATATGTGGGCGAAACCACATGTGACTTTAAGTCCCGCTTTAATCAACATCGTTTTTCCATACGGAAAAAACGTAAGGATTTGCTTGTTTCACACCACTTCGCGAATATGGACCATGTTGAAGGAGATCTCAAGTTTATGATCCTTGATCATGTTCCGTTACCGCGGACTGGTGGTGATCGCATAAAAATGCTCAAAAAACGCGAGTCCGAATGGATTTTCAAGCTACAAACCATTGGGCTTGAATGTAGAATATAGGCCATGGCTTTTCATATGATTTCCCTCAGTTCTGTCCCTGCCAGTGTATGTGTTGAAGAATTTGTTCTTTTGTTTTTAATGAATATATTTGGATAATATATTTTTTATTGTTTCACTTACAGGACCTTCAGTTGGAAGGGCTTTGCTCAACGGGAGGCAGGATGCTCTTTTAGACATGCGCGGTTCATCCCTTGATCACTGCGTACTCATTTATACATATTAACTACTGTTACATGCGCATCTGTATAGTTACTGTGGAGGATTTCCACCCGATAAGGGTTAAATTGTGACGAGCGTAGTGGGAGGGTGATGGCCGCCGCTGTCCCCTCCCCCTTTTTGCCCGCACACGCCGGAGGACAGTGCATCGCAAGAGAGCACTTCATCCGACTTTATACCCTGGGTGTTCTTCCCTTAAATTACTTTCTTATTCTCAGAATTTTCTGTTATGGCGCATGTATCTGCACATTCTTTCTTGATGGTGACACAGAGGGATCACGTGAGTCCTTTTGTGTGACATCACGGACATGCAGTTCCGGGACGCCGTATTCATGCGGTGTAACTCGCAACATTGTATCCTCCCACCATTGAGCATGCCTGACTCCACGTTCGGTCCTGTTACGTCTACACATTTGCAGGTGATGATGATTCACTGTTGATTGTCACTTTTGTAACTTACTGTAATATCACTGAAGGAATATACCTGGAAGCTTTGAATATACCAATTTATGGTTTTGACTCTGGTCATCTTCCAGGCTTGTCACTTTTATATTTATATAAGATGTATTTAGATACCTTTTTTTGTATGTTCTGTTAATTGTCACTTATGAATGCTAATTTGTTATGACTTCATAAATACTCACAGTCTTCACAATGCTGTATTGCTTGAGAATGGTCCCAGTAAGCGAACCGAAACGTCGAATAGGTGAATAAAGGATTCCACTTTTTCTTCACCAACGGACGTGCCGCGGTGTCATTTATTCACTTTATATTATACACCTTGGTAAGGTGTTTTCATCGCTGGCACCCAAATACTTACTACCAGGAGTGCTGCCCTGAACTTTCATCTCTCTCTCTCTATATATATATACACTCACCTAAAGAATTATTAGGAACACCATACTAATACGGTGTTGGACCCCCTTTTGCCTTCAGAACTGCCTTAATTCTACGTGGCATTGATTCAACAAGGTGCTGATAGCATTCTTTAGAAATGTTGGCCCATATTGATAGGATAGCATCTTGCAGTTGATGGAGATTTGAGGGCTGCACATCCAGGGCACGAAGCTCCCGTCCCACCACATCCCAAAGATGCTCTATTGGGTTGAGATCTGGTGACTGTGGGGGCCATTTTAGTACAGTGAACTCATTGTCATGTTCAAGAAACCAATTTGAAATGATTCGAGCTTTGTGACATGGTGCATTATCCTGCTGGAAATAGCCATCAGAAGATGGGTACATGGTGGTCATGAAGGGATGGACATGGTCAGAAACAATGCTCAGGTAGCCCGTGGCTTTTAAACGATGCCCAATTGGCACTAAGGGGCCTAAAGTGTGCCCAGAAAACATCCCCCACACCATTACACCACCACCACCAGCCTGCACATGATGGATACATGTTCTCATTCTGTTTACGCCAAATTCGGACTCTACCATTTGAATGTCTCACAGAAATCGAGACTCATCAGACCAGGCAACATTTTTCCAGTCTTCAACAGTCCAATTTTAGTGAGCTCGTGCAAATTGTAGCCTCTTTTTCCTATTTGTAGTGGAGATGAGTGGTACCCGGTGGGGTCTCCTGCTGTTGTAGCCCATCCGCCTCAAGGTTGTGCATGTTGTGGCTTCACAAATGCTTTGCTGCATACCTCGGTTGTAACGAGTGGTTATTTCAGTCAACGTTGCTCTTCTATCAGCTTGAATCTGGATGTTTTTCCCTTTTCACACCATTCTTTGTAAACCCTAGAAATGGTCGTGCGTGAAAATCCCAGTAACTGAGCAGATTGTGAAATACTCAGACCGGCCCGTCTGGCACCAACAACCATGCCACGCTCAAAATTGCTTAAATCACCTTTCTTTCCCATTCTGACATTCAGTTTGGAGTTCAGGAGATTGTCTTGACCAGGATCACCCCCCTAAATGCATTGAAGCAACTGCCATTTGATTGGTTGACTAGATAATTGCATTAATGAGAAATAGAACAGGTGTTCCTAATAATTATTTAGGTGAGTGTATATATATATATATATATATATATATATATATATATATACATGCAGGGGAGCACCCAGGAATTTTGTCTTGGGGGGGGTCCGAAAGGCAAAAAAATGTGGCATGTGTAGTGCGCTGTGCTAATTCAATTTTTCAAAGCCCCCTTTATATAAAAAAATGCAGGGAAGGGGTGTAGTGTGTTGTGCTGATTCTTTTACTTGGCGATTCTAAAAGCCCTGTAGGAAAATAACAATGCGGCACGCGTTATTAAAAGCCCCTCCTACATATAATAGGCCACTCCCAACAAACACTGTACAGCTGACATTCTATAGTTGCGGCCTGTCTCTACACATCATACGGAGAGAGGGGGAGGTCTGTCCTGGCTGCACTGCCTGCTTCACATTATACAATAGACAGACTGCTACAGCCAGGGAGCTCCTCCGCTCTCCTCCCTCCCCAGATCCTGCTCAAGGCCTGTGGTTCCCCCACCATCTGCCACCCGCCCGTGGCCTGCTGCCCCCCTTGACCGTCCTCACCCAGCTCTGAATCCTCCTTCTGCAAATGGCAGGGGGAGGAGCCGGAGCATCTCCTCTCCTACATAGCGCCCCATACCTCTTACATCCAGTGATGTCACCTTTGTTGTAGACATTCTCTTTCTTTATCTTCTCCATTCAGACCAAACCGCCATGATGATTTTTCAGCCATCTCCCATCTCTGCAGAGATTAACAAACAGACATTAGTTTCCCACATTTCCATCATCTTCACATCTTCTGAACACCCTTTCCTGCCACCACCCAATACTGTGCCCGCTGTGCCCCCAATACTATACTGCAGAAACAGTCCCCCTGGAAATACTACTACCACACAGATAGTGCCCCCTTCAACAATTATTGGCACACAGTGCTCTAAAAAAATAACTGCGCCCAGACACTAATAGTATAAATATAATGTCCCCCAAAAATTATTGTGCTAAGCTGATACTGTGGCAGGGTGCCCCCCAAAGTAACAGGGCTCCCCAAAATAGAAATAATTCTCTGCCAGAGCACACTTAGTAGTAATAATGCCCCTATAGTGCCCATACTAGTAATCATGTTCCTTATAGCCCCCCAGTATTAGCAAAACTCTGCATAATACCTCCTAGTACTAATAATTCTCCCTACAATATGACAGTACATGAAATACCCCCGCTTAGTGCCCGCTGTTGAGCTAATGTCCCCATAATGTATGCCAGTATAAAATACCCCTATATAGTGCCCCAGTAAATGCCCTCATAGTGCTCCTCTCCCCCTTCCCCATAGTGTCCCCCATAATATGCCAGTAAAAAATGCCCCTTCTAAGTGCCACCATATGCCCCAATAGTGCTCCTCTCCCCCATAGTGCCGCACTCCCCTAAAGTGCCTACCATAATGTGCCAGTAAAAAAATGCCCCCTTAGTGCCACCAGATGCCATAATGCCCCCATAATGTGCCAATAAGAATAAAGGCCCCTTTTGAGCCCCCACTTCCCCTTAGTGCCCCCAAATAATGCCCCTATAGTGCCACCAGATGCCCCAAAGTGCCATTCTCCCCTATAGTGCCCCCATAATATGTCAATAAAAAAAAGCCCCTTTAGACCCCCCCAGATGCCCCCATAGTGCTCCTCTCCCCCATGGTGCCGCCCCATAATGTGCCAGTAAAAAATGCCCCTTCAAAGTGCCACCATATGCCCCAATAGTGCTCCACTTCTCCATAGTGCCGCCCTCCCCTATAGTGCCTCCCATAATGTGCCAGTAAAAAATGCCCCCTTATGCCACCAGATGCCATAATGCCCCCATGTGCCAATAAGAAAAAAGGCCCCTTTAGAACCCCCACTTCCCCATAGTGCCCCCAAATAATGCCCCTATAGTGCCACCAGATGCCCCATAGTGCCGTTCTCCCCTATAGTGCTCCCCATAATGTGCCTGCGGCCTATCAGAAGAACAGGGGAGGGACACACCTCTCCCTCCCCTGCCGCAGCACAGCACAGGCATCTGTATCGCTGTCCTAAGGATGGCTATACAGATGGATTAGATATGGAGATGAGCGCTTCCATCTCCTAGTACTCCTACTGCCCCACCGCCTTCCCCACCACCGCCGCCACAATTACATCCAGGGCCAGCGCCTGTGGTGATCGGCGGTGCGGCCCTGAAGGATTAAAAAAAATATATTTTGGCTGGTTGTTCTAGGGGGGGGGGGGGGGTCAAGACCCCCCCTGTAGGTGCGCCACTGTACGCATGCACAATTTGCCGCTTCTCTGTTATATTTTTTATTGTGTATGTTCATGTGTATAGACAGACGCCTACTTATCTATTCAATTGTTTTACTAGTTTTTACTTGTCTTTTATCTATCATAATGATTATAACAATTTTAGATATGTTATTTTATCACTTATTATATTATTACTATCTGTCTGTCTATTATAATCATTTTTGCATTATATATTTGTTTTTGTCCACTCTTCGTGGTATATATATATATATATATATATATATATTCTTTTCTGCCATATTTGTCATTAGTCATCCTTCCATTTTGGTATATTTCCAGCCGCTATCCGTATGCTAGCTATGTTCTCATTAAAACCAATAGCTCCCATAGTCTATCATGGCATACTCTCTGTAGCCACCCCTCCAATTGGTTATCATATTTCCCTTTGGCCATTCCCCCTATTTGTTACCATTCCCCTTGTTCCGCTCCAGCCTGGAGCGCATATCCTGTTTCTATGCGCTACGGCTCGGAGTGCAACTAACACTTCCGGCGGCGACTCGTGCACCTTCTTGCGTTCCAAGGTGACACGCATCGCACGTCCGGTTCATCACTTCTGGTTTTGGCGCCTCGGCGCGCGTTCCAAACACAGAAACAGACGGCATGTCTATATATAAACGATATGTTGTTCTATGTATCCCTGTATGTATTTTTATATTGGCACCTGAGGAAGGGGAGGATTGTTCCCCGAAACGCGCTGAGCCTTGATGTTATTGGAATAAAGCGATTGATCAGAAGCTGCCTGTCTATTGCTGCCATCAATCTCTGTCTACTCTACATGCGATCTTGGCCGGGGGGGGGGGTTTAAAATCACAGGTGTCATGAGTTTATCCTGGTGACTACCCCCCCAGTGAAGTGAGTTCTCACTATTTTTATGCTGGTTATCCTTAAGCTTTTTAATACCTTTTATATGCATTTTAATCATATATTATCCTCTTATTTAGCCCACATTGGCATTAAGAGCACATAACTGCACTGGGGGGTTTGTAATACTTTGTTATGTTCCTGACCCCCTCGGATATGAGATTGATGACCTATCCTGAGGACATCAATATAATAATAACCTGGACATCCCTTTTTAAATATTAACATAGATAACAACATTAAAAACTATATATATATATATATATATATATATATATATATAAACACTTACCCAAACTCTGTCGCTTTTCTTGAGGTTTTCTCAAGCAGCAAACACCTCCTGGGTTATTTTCACCCAGGTGCCTTCCTTTTTGTATCGGTCGTGATACTCCCCGACCTGGTGTCCCAAATGCAGGGCCTCTCCTGGACCATCACAATCAATTTCTCCATGTCCATTGGCTTTGAGGGCCTAGGCATCTTGTCTGTTGCAAAGCAAGGGCAGGAAGATCTTCCCTAAGCATCTCCTCACACCAGTAGCACGAGTCAGGCGCAGGAAATGTCATCTTCGTGTGGATTCTGCCATTACTGTTGCTAAGTAACATCTGTTAAAAATGGAACGCAATGCATTGCATCTGGATACATTGCGTTTTTCACTCAGCCCCATTCACTTCTATTGAGGGAACGCTGTGTAAAAATTTCACAGTATAGAACATGCTGCGATTTTCACGCAACGCATAAATGATGCGTGAAAAAAAAGCTCATGTGCACAGACCCATTTGAATGAATGGATCTGGATTCAGTGTGGGTGCAATGCACCCGTATGGAAAACCTGCTTGTGTGAAAGATCCCTTATAGTAACACCTCACATTCATAACTCCAACAACTGGTGTGAGCCCCAAAAATTTTATATACCTTCAAAAACTGCAAGTAAATCAATCTTCAGGCATGGTATTGCTGTATATAGTTTACTGTCTGCTCTTTCTGCTAATGGAAGTATCATGTTATCCTACATCCCCTGAGAGAACGTACAAAATATGACATACATGATGCTCCTGTAATCCTGAATTCGTAGCTTCTGGTCTTTCTTTGTCGCTGTAATTGCTAATCAATGCATTTCTCCTAGGCTGACATCTCTTTTTATAAACTCTGTCAATGACCGTCATAGAAAAATGTAATTCATGGCAGTGGATGAAACCTATGTTCTGTAAATTTAATATAGGGTTTTCTCTGGAATACAACTTCATTGTGTTTGGAATGATAATGGAATGATGTCCCTCTCAAAGCAGAAAACATATCCTTGTGGCCCATAGCAACCAATCATAATGAAGCTTTCTATTTTTCTAGGGCTGTTGAAGAAGTGAAAACTGCATTTTGATTGGTTGCTATTTGAAACAAAGCCAGATTTTTCTGCAGCTTTCAATGTAGTTATTTGAGACTACTTGTAAAATTCCTTCTATTGGATCCACTCTGGACCATGGCTCAAAAAACTGTATCAAAAACTGCCAAAAAAAATTGTGGGGAAGAACTATCAAAACTGGTGTGATAGAAAACTGGCTTAGTGGCCCACAGCAAAAAATCAGATTCCAGCTTTCAATTTTCAGAGGAGCTCTGAAAAATGAAAGGTGGAATCTAAATGGCTGCTATGGACAACTAAGCTAGTTGTCTTTTAAGAGCTTATGCACATGGCCATAAGTATTTTGTTTATGCTCCATTTTTTTTTTTTTTATCCGGCAGAAATATCTTATCCTTGTCCACAAAACAGACAAGAATAGGGCATGCTCTATTTTTTTTTGGGGCAGTGGAATGGATTTGCGGATGAATGGGTCCGCATCCGATCCACAGAAAAAAAATTGGATGTGGGCTGAAACTACAGCCGCGTTCATGAGCCCTAAACCAGTTTTGATAAATCTCCCCATATATGTGATTCCAGCCTTAGGGCTCCTTCTCAAACAAACACAATTTTTGGGGTATTTTTATTATTGTGAAAATGCTTGAATTTGAAGTGGATTTTTTAATGCTTTTTTTCCCTTCCAAGTGGTTCTGGTGGTTTTATATTTGTATTTTTCAGCCATTTGTCCAAATCCTATTCTGAAGTCTACTAAAAAAAAACATACCCAGCGGTTAAAAAAAAAAAGGTCACTGACACCAAAGTTCTACCAATATAACACAAACCAAATACAGTCCTGATCAAAAGTTTAAGACCACTTGAAAAATGGCAAAAAATCATATTAAGCATGGCTGGATCTTAACAAGGTTTAGGACCACACCTCCGAAAAAAAATCTAAACCCCCCCAAAACAGAAATCCAACTTCCAAACATGAACTCAGTAATGAGTAGCTCCGCCGTTATTGTTTATCACTTCCAAAATTCGTTTTGGCATGCTTGATGCAAGCGTTTCCATGAGGTGAGTGGGAACTGTTAGGCCTAATTTACTCTCTCGCCTAACATGTGTCCCTGACACATGATTTCAGTGGCCAGCTTGAATTAAGTCTTACCGGTACCGGGAGAATGAAGAAGATAGACCACATGAACACATGTCTATTTCCAATCCATTCTGGTTTATTCACAGCTGGCAAACAGTTTTAATAGAGGGGGTTGAGCTTCCTTTACATCCAATCATATGTTAGCATTAGTATTTGACCAATAGTATGGTCACACATAAGCTCTGCATTAACATCATAGCTGACTCATAGTAACAGCATTTGACCAATCAGGTATATACACATAAGCTAGTAGACACTTGAGCCAGATGTCCTTTTATGGCTAGAAGGCTGTTCATACTTTCAACATGTATGGATTTCCTGAAACAGTTTAAGGAAGTGTCTCACATTCCATAGGGGGAGGGAGGTTTTGTAGTGCACTAACCAAATGTAATACACGTGGCTAAATGAGACAAAATGGAGTCACATATATCCCATCAAATCCCCTCTTAGAACCTTATATATATATATATATACTATATGGTTCTTTCTCTGCTCTTCCTTGGTTTGCTTATAAGCCTTTAGGTATTCCATATACCCTTCAGCAGTATAATCCTCAGGCTTTGTTGAGGTTGTGTTTACCTCTTCTACCTCTACCGGAGTATAGAGGAATGTTGAGTGTACCCCTCTTTCGGCCACATTTTTTACATATGACAAGAAGGGAGGGCGCACACTGCAGGCAACCGCAGAGACACACTATTGCAGCGACCACGGCGAGTGCCACTCCTAAAACATATCTTATTTGACCAAAGTCAGATATTCAGCCAAAAAGGCCAGTCCCACCAACCTTGGTCAACATCTTGTTTTATATGTTTTCTCATCTCCTCTAATTGGCCTATTTTATCTTTTATTCCACGGGAGTGATCTAATAAATTGAAACAACACATCCCTGCGAACGCTGAGCATCCTACACCATGTTGGAACAATAAATAGTCAATAGTTGCCCTATTCTGGAAGATAGCCTTTTCATACGATTGTATATCCAGCAGCATATCTTGCAGAACTGCACTAGTGACATTTATCTGTTTTACCATAAAACAGGCAAGTTTTGATATTGTCCTGTGGTTATATATGGCCAACCCTGGTACTCCTATCAAAGATACCCCTAAACTCATATATTCTGATCTAGAGAGGAGATTCACATTATAATCACAATTTTCCGGTAACTGTAGGGCAGTGTCTCTCGTGTGTCGTATCTGCATTGCTGGGAATAGTGGTATCATTGCTAATGTCAGCCTAGCTATTGTACAGGGTCCCTCTGTAATATTGGCCGGTATATATGTGTGACTAGTATTCCCACAGGCCAATACCCATCCTGCTGGTAGAGGTACATGTTTGTCTAGGGATGGTACTGTTTTTGTAATATTACATTGCATATTCTTTCCTGATATTATCTTTTTACAACTACCTAAATCTCTATCACAAATATTTGGCTTAATCTTATTCTGCATTTTTGCTTGTATGCAGGGAGGCAATAGTGTCTCATCACAGGTGAAGTTATAACATATTTCTGCTGCTGTGACAAGACCTGTAATTACTTCTATCATATTACTCTGCAGATTCTCATATGTAGGACAGTCATAACAAGCATGATAAGGATTTACATATCCATATTTAACATCATGATCCTCCAAGTCTGTGTCGTTCCATTGGGAACGTAGGAGCTCCGTCCATACATCTACTGGGGTGAGGACTGCTACCAGACATGTCTCCAAAATGTTAGATGCCGATAAAGTGGTTTGGAGACAAAAGTCAGTTAAGTTCAGAGTTTTGGCCAGGTACAGCCATAAGTTCTCCTTTGTCTTGCATAGACTGTCTTCCCCTCTGCATTCTGTTTCCAGGTATATCTGTCTGTTCCACAGCCATGGGACAGTAAGTAGGAGACACAAAATTACAATTATTAAGGCACTACATCTCAGCCATCTCGAGGAATTTCCCGACTGCGTCATCTTGTTGGGGGTCAAGGCTGTCTGCCTCCGTTAGTACCCCTTCTGTATCTTCTTCGAGGTCAAGGCTGTCTGCCTCCGTTAGTACCTCTGGGCCTCGTTGGAGGTCAGGGCTGTCTGCCCCCGTTAGTACCTCTCTTTTCTTCACCACCTTAATCCTTGTGGCGTAGATCCACGTGGGCGATTGTTCAGTGAGGACCGCTGTTCTGGTGATCACGACTACCTCGGTGGGTTGTCCATAGGTGAAACTTCCTGGTTCCTTTCCCTTCTTTAAGATCTTGATCATCACCTGGTTGCCTATCCGGAATGGACGGGTTGATTCCTGTGAAAGAGAAGGAGACTTACAAGCCACTTTTTCTTCAGTTTTACTGAGGACTTTGATCAGATTAGTACTTCTCTCTGATCAGGTCCAAGTCCCCTTCCTGCACCACCAGGGGGCGTCTTGCCCATGGTGTGGGGAAAGGCCTACCCATGAGTATCTCAATGCTGTTTATGTCCTACTCTGTGGAAATGTGCTACTTAAGATGGAAGCACTGTGTTGGGGGAATGCATAACTTCCCCTCTTCGCAGACTAATCCTATCTCAGGATTTTTCTGCAATACTGGATAACACCAGTTTTACTGTTCCTGTTCAGTGACATACCACTGAAGATCAGTAAGCATTTGCAACATCTCAGGGGTTGGAGATGCCAAACATGGCATCTCCCAATGGTTATACAAACCTGTGAGGTTGCTTTTGGCAACTCATTTCGCCATCTTAACTGCCAGCGCATTGCCCTGTGAGACATGATCCTTACCATCTGCTGCCGTGAATCCTCTCCTCTGCCAGATCATACCATGGTTCCACACTACCCCATGTGTGTACCTACTCTCAGTATGAATGGTGACAGGTCTATCAGCATGTAGAATACATGTCCTAGTGAGTGCAATAAGCTCAGCTGCCTGCTGTGTTGAGTGCGGATGTCCTTGAGTAGGCCTACAACATCATGAGTGGTGTGCAAAATGGTGTAATGTCACATTGTGAAAGAATTTGCCGACTCTACCATCATAGCACAGGCTGCAAGAGAACGCAGACATGCCGGCATCCCCTGGACAGAGGTGGGCATTACCTTTGAGAAAAACACACAAGGACGCAACTTGCCTCCGTTTTCTTGTGTCAGTACACCCGCCATGGTTTTACAATTTTGGCATGCAAACATGTGGAAAGGCATATTATAGTCAGGGAGGCCCAGCCCTGGACTCGACATGAGCGAACATTTCAGATAATCAAATGCATTGTACATTTCAGAAGACCATTTAATCAAATCTGGATTTCCATCCAGAGTGGCTTGCCTCAAAACATTGTCAATAGTGGGAGCAATCAGTAATCCATTGTCTACCGTTTATCATACCAAGGAAAGATAACATTTCTTTCTTGGTGTGCGGGGCGACCAAACCCGCAATAGACTGGACTCTTTCTGTGCTGATTCTCCGTTCACCTTTTGTGAGGACAAAGCCCAAGTATTCAACCTGCATTTTACACCATTGCATTTGCTTAAGTGTCACTTTGTGACCACATCCTGACAACCATTATAACAGTGATAAACCATCCTGAATGCTGGCCTCCGCTGGCATGCTACACAGTAACAAATCACCGACATATTGCAGCAGCACAGAACCTTGGGGGGATGTACCATGACTCTAACATCGCTCGGAGGACTATGCTGTACACTACAGGTGAATCAGCATATCCCTGGGGCATTTCTGCACCAGGTCAGTTGGCGTCTGTCAAAGGAAAAAGCAAAAAGTAGTCTGGTTATCTTATCAACTGGGATAGAAAAGAAAGCATTTTTCAGATCTATCACACTGAACCAAACAGCGTCTGCTGGAATGGCAGATAATAATTAAGTGACATCAGGTACAACAGGGGCTATAGGCACAATGATGTTGTTGATGGCCCTTAAATCCTGTACAAAGCGGGTAGCACCATCTGCCTTTGTCACTGGATTCACGGGCGTGCTGTAGGGTGAAATCACCTCTGCCAGGATTCCCTTTTGTAGGAATTCCTTTATCATTGGCCTAAGCCCATCAAGTTTCTCTTTTAACAGCAGGTATTGTTTCTGGAACACTGAGATGACACCTGGTTTCACAGTAGCTGTGTAATGTGTGCAATCTATGAATCCTGTGTCATATTCATTTGAGGACCATAATGCAGGGTTAATGTTATTCTGGGTGGTCCTGTATGTTTGCAAGAATCAGTGGCACTGGTGTAGAGACTGGAATGAGACCTGAGTGTACTCTTATGTCCTGATTCTTTGCTGATACCTGCAAGTCAAGCTTAATGAACAAATCTCTCCCTAATAGGCTGACTGGGCAATCTAGTATAATGCTAAATACATGACATGATGTATTCCCTGTCCATGGTTTCTACTGGTAAGGAATCTGTTCTGTATGTCCTTGTCAGTACCCCATTTATTCCCATAGAGGGCTCACATTTCCTTCCTGACACTCTGAGTCACCTAAGTCCGCCCCTTTTGGTGGACGCTTTGGTCTGTCTTCTGTTCTGCCATTAGTATCTTAGCTGTCCATACGAGCAGAGCTCTGATGTTAAGCACAACACTGAACATATAACATGTAACTGCAAACATTGAAACAAACAGATCTGACAATACAGACATGAACACACAAAGGGCCCATAAAAACTTTTCATTGAAATAAAAATGTACAGCTTGATCAATGCTGTTGGTACCAATAAAAAAAAACAAAAAAACTTCCAAGAAAATAAAATAAAATTCTTAATGCGCATATTTAAAAACAAATACCGTATTCCATACGCATTCATATACATTTTCATGTACTCATCTTCACAAACCAGCTCATAACCACGCCCTTATACATAAAATATGAATTACACACACAGCTCTGCTACGTACATACAACTCAGAGCCACACCCATTCACATTCCACTGAATCATGTATCTTTCACCCAATCACACAATCTCTTTGTTACATCCCAAAACTTGCAGCACAGACAAACACAGCAATTGCTGATGGTCTGTCGCTGTAAAACAATATACATGTTAATCATACAGTCATTTTGGTAAAATTAACAAATCATCTTATATGCCATGTCGTTTTTTTGGTTTAGTGTTACACACATCGTTACTTATTCTATATAACTAACCCTTTCCCCATTTCCTCTGCCTTGCGTCTCCTATTTCAGGAGTGTTCAAACAGGGGAAGTAAAGCAATACATCAAGACGTTCAGCTGTACCACATGTTCCTCAAACTTTTACTCACATCTGAATAAGGACTTATTGGGTGCAACCTTAGATTGATACGAGTGGACACTTCCAATTAGCATCATCACTGCAGGCACATTTTAAACCATCGGAACATACAATTTGGAAAGATACAATCAATACTGGAGCCCTGTCTGGAATATCTTATAGATAACACAGGTTAGTATCTTCACATTGCTGCTTATGCATTACCAATTAGCAGCCCCCCTCCCCCCTCAACCCCCATATGAAATTCCTGAGCAGAGGAGGGGGGTGAGATGGGAGGGGGCTCTCTCTGAAAACACATCTCAGACAGAACAGGAAGAAATTTTTTTTTTTTTTTTTGTGGGACTACAAGTGACATTTTTTTTTTTGTGGGACTACAAGTGACATTTTGGAGTTTACTGCAGATGTGGTGGGGGGGGGGGGGAGGGATGCCTCATGGCAACTTATTTGTTCTCTATAGGATTCAAAATCCTCCATCTTGAAATAAGAAATGCTGCTCATTTCATTTCTCTAACTTCAAGTTCTCTCAGTCACTTCCATATACACTTTTTCACCATAACTCAGCTTGCACCAGGCTATTATTATCCTTCAACAACTTCTCTCTTCAACTATCAATACACTTATGCATTAACTGTCCATCTTTTAGTGCTGTAATCTCTAATTCCAGGGACTATAAATCGTCACTATTTAAACACACACAGATCATTAGGGCAACAAAACTTAACCAGTTCATTTCTGAACGTTTAACACAAGCCCTTTCTAATTGCAAACACTGAGACACTTTTCCCCTTGCCATGAATTAACTTCCTGACTCTGCTGTGTCTTGTCACTCACCCTAACCCCCCTTCACAATCACAGGAGCTCTGATGTAACCAGTCTGTAAGCTTCTAACAGCTTTTTGCAGCCTTTCATCCCTGCCAGCCTGGCATAACATTCTGTTTCACATTTTAACTGTCAATTCTCACATCTTGCCCAATTGTCTACTCATGTGTTAACTAGAAAATAATTTGTGGGACTAGACCGTGCAACAAAGTTTACATGTTGGCAGTGATAGAAACAGAATGATTTCAAAGCGGGATGCGACCGTAAACTTACCACCCGGCCAACATCTCACACAGACAGATAATCTTAATACTTCTAAAATACTTATACTATATATACATAAGAGTTAATTCAAGCTTGTATCCTTCTGTTCCCGGAACAGATTTCCTTATATAGTGCACTATCTCTTAACGATATGGACTTACTAAGCCTCTTATAATCAACATTTTTACCTAACGATATGGACCCTATGATATGAGCCGCTTAAAATCAACATTTGCGTGTCCCAGACATCGCAATCCACTGAAATCATAAATAGATGGTTCGACTTACTTGAATGGGATTTTTGGTCATTGCTAGTGTTGAGCGAACAGTTCGAGCATAGTTCGGGTCCGTACCGAATTTTGGGGTGTTCGTGACACGGACCCGAACCCGAACTTTTTCGTAAAAGTTCGGGTTCGTCGTTCGGCATGTATTTTGGCGCATTTTGAAAGGCTGCAAAGCAGCCAATCAACATGCATCATACTACTTGCCCTAAGATGCCATCGCAGCCATGCCTACTATTGGCAAGGCTGTGATTGGCCAAGTGCAGCATGTGACTCAGCCTCTTATAAGCTTGTGCGCACGTCGGGACGTGCTCACTCCCGATGTGAATAGAACAGGGTTAGACGCAGCTGATGCTAGGGCGAGAATAGGCAGGGATAATTGAATAACTGGAAGCAAATTTCTCTCCTCCACCTGTGATTCATCTGAACAACTGCAGCTGAGCTGCTTTTTTGATAGGGATTGGCTATTTTTAGAGTGGCCAGAGTGATTTTTCCATCCACATGTACCCGGGCTGACCGCCGGCCGCCATTTTGCGACTTGTAGTGCTGCAGCAGAAGCTGCCACAGTGTGCATTCCAAAGCTCCAAACAAGTCAGACATCTACACCTGGGATTCAGACCAATAGCGATTTAGCAGCACAGTCCAAGGCTATTTTTTTTAAAGGTTGTGCAGACCATTTTGTGGCACATGTTACTGGGCTGATAGACGGCGGCTATCTTGGGACTAGTGCTGCAGCACAATCTCTCCCAACGTCCATTAATCACTTGTAATAGTGGTCTGTGCCATAGAAATCCTACATCAGGGACTTGGGTGTGCTTGTGTCACCCCTACTAATACCAGTCCACCTGTAATCCATACAGTGAAAAGCCATAAAGTATTCCAGTGAGGGAATTTTTTTTTTATTTAAAAAAGGCCAAGTTAGTTTATCTGGCGTTCAATATACTAGATACAGTTAGGCCTGCGTTTCATACATCTGGAATTAGCAAACTAATGTGCTGGGGTTGGGAAAACATATATGTACCCATACTAGAATCTGTCAAAGAAAGCGGTACTCACATATAACAGTCATTCCATCCGTAATCCATACAGTCAAAAGACTGAAAGTATTCCAGTGAGGGAATTTTTTTTATTTAAAAAAGGCCAAGTTAGTTTATCTGGCGTTCAATATACTAGATACAGTTAGGCCTGCGTTTCATACATCTGGAATTAGCAAACTAATGTGCTTGGGTTGGGAAAACATATATGTACCCATACTAGAATCTGTCAAAGAAAGCGGTACTCACATATAACAGTCATTCCATCTGTAATCCATACAGTCAAAAGACTGAAAGTATTCCAGTGAGGGAATTTTTTTTTTATTTAAAAAAGGCCAAGTTAGTTTATCTGGCGTTCAATATACTAGATACAGTTAGGCCTGCGTTTCATACATCTGGAATTAGCAAACTAATGTGCTGGGGTTGGGAAAACATATATGTACCCATACTAGAATCTGTCAAAGAAAGCGGTACTCACATATAACAGTCATTCCATCTGTAATCCATACAGTCAAAAGACTGAAAGTATTCCAGTGAGGGAATTTTTTTTATTTAAAAAAGGCCAAGTTAGTTTATCTGGCGTTCAATATACTAGATACAGTTAGGCCTGCGTTTCATACATCTGGAATTAGCAAACTAATGTGCTGGGGTTGGGAAAACATATATGTACCCATACTAGAATCTGTCAAAGAAAGCGGTACTCACATATAACAGTCATTCCATCTGTAATCCATACAGTCAAAAGACTGAAAGTATTCCAGTGAGGGAATTTTTTTTATTTAAAAAAGGCCAAGTTAGTTTATCTGGCGTTCAATATACTAGATACAGTTAGGCCTGCGTTTCATACATCTGGAATTAGCAAACTAATTTGCTGGGGTTGGGAAAACATATATGTACCCATACTAGAATCTGTCAAAGAAAGCGGTACTCACATATAACAGTCATTCCATCTGTAATCCATACAGTCAAAAGACTGAAAGTATTCCAGTGAGGGAATTTTTTTTATTTAAAAAAGGCCAAGTTAGTTTATCTGGCGTTCAATATACTAGATACAGTTAGGCCTGCGTTTCATACATCTGGAATTAGCAAACTAATGTGCTGGGGTTGGGAAAACATATATGTACCCATACTAGAATCTGTCAAAGAAAGCGGTACTCACATATAACAGTCATTCCATCTGTAATCCATACAGTCAAAAGACTGAAAGTATTCCAGTGAGGGAATTTTTTTTATTTAAAAAAGGCCAAGTTAGTTTATCTGGCGTTCAATATACTAGATACAGTTAGGCCTGCGTTTCATACATCTGGAATTAGCAAACTAATTTGCTGGGGTTGGGAAAACATATATGTACCCATACCAGAATCTGTCAAAGAAAGCGGTACTCACATATAACAGTCATTCCATCTGTAATCCATACAGTCAAAAGACTGAAAGTATTCCAGTGAGGGAATTTTTTTTATTTAAAAAAGGCCAAGTTAGTTTATCTGGCGTTCAATATACTAGATACAGTTAGGCCTGCGTTTCATACATCTGGAATTAGCAAACTAATTTGCTGGGGTTGGGAAAACATATATGTACCCATACTAGAATCTGTCAAAGAAAGCGGTACTCACATATAACAGTCATTCCATCTGTAATCCATACAGTCAAAAGACTGAAAGTATTCCAGTGAGGGAATTTTTTTTATTTAAAAAAGGCCAAGTTAGTTTATCTGGCGTTCAATATACTAGATACAGTTAGGCCTGCGTTTCATACATCTGGAATTAGCAAACTAATGTGCTGGGGTTGGGAAAACATATATGTACCCATACTAGAATCTGTCAAAGAAAGCGGTACTCACATATAACAGTCATTCCATCTGTAATCCATACAGTCAAAAGACTGAAAGTATTCCAGTGAGGGAATTTTTTTTATTTAAAAAAGGCCAAGTTAGTTTATCTGGCGTTCAATATACTAGATACAGTTAGGCCTGCGTTTCATACATCTGGAATTAGCAAACTAATGTGCTGGGGTTGGGAAAACATATATGTACCCATACTAGAATCTGTCAAAGAAAGCGGTACTCACATATAACAGTCATTCCATCTGTAATCCATACAGTCAAAAGACTGAAAGTATTCCAGTGAGGGAATTTTTTTTATTTAAAAAAGGCCAAGTTAGTTTATCTGGCGTTCAATATACTAGATACAGTTAGGCCTGCGTTTCATACATCTGGAATTAGCAAACTAATTTGCTGGGGTTGGGAAAACATATATGTACCCATACTAGAATCTGTCAAAGAAAGCGGTACTCACATATAACAGTCATTCCATCTGTAATCCATACAGTCAAAAGACTGAAAGTATTCCAGTGAGGGAATTTTTTTTATTTAAAAAAGGCCAAGTTAGTTTATCTGGCGTTCAATATACTAGATACAGTTAGGCCTGCGTTTCATACATCTGGAATTAGCAAACTAATGTGCTGGGGTTGGGAAAACATATATGTACCCATACTAGAATCTGTCAAAGAAAGCGGTACTCACATATAACAGTCATTCCATCTGTAATCCATACAGTCAAAAGACTGAAAGTATTCCAGTGAGGGAATTTTTTTTATTTAAAAAAGGCCAAGTTAGTTTATCTGGCGTTCAATATACTAGATACAGTTAGGCCTGCGTTTCATACATCTGGAATTAGCAAACTAATGTGCTGGGGTTGGGAAAACATATATGTACCCATACTAGAATCTGTCAAAGAAAGCGGTACTCACATATAACAGTCATTCCATCTGTAATCCATACAGTCAAAAGACTGAAAGTATTCCAGTGAGGGAATTTTTTTTTTATTTAAAAAAGGCCAAGTTAGTTTATCTGGCGTTCAATATACTAGATACAGTTAGGCCTGCGTTTCATACATCTGGAATTAGCAAACTAATGTGCTGGGGTTGGGAAAACATATATGTACCCATACTAGAATCTGTCAAAGAAAGCGGTACTCACATATAACAGTCATTCCATCTGTAATCCATACAGTCAAAAGACTGAAAGTATTCCAGTGAGGGAATTTTTTTTATTTAAAAAAGGCCAAGTTAGTTTATCTGGCGTTCAATATACTAGATACAGTTAGGCCTGCGTTTCATACATCTGGAATTAGCAAACTAATGTGCTGGGGTTGGGAAAACATATATGTACCCATACTAGAATCTGTCAAAGAAAGCGGTACTCACATATAACAGTCATTCCATCTGTAATCCATACAGTCAAAAGACTGAAAGTATTCCAGTGAGGGAATTTTTTTTATTTAAAAAAGGCCAAGTTAGTTTATCTGGCGTTCAATATACTAGATACAGTTAGGCCTGCGTTTCATACATCTGGAATTAGCAAACTAATGTGCTGGGGTTGGGAAAACATATATGTACCCATACTAGAATCTGTCAAAGAAAGCGGTACTCACATATAACAGTCATTCCATCTGTAATCCATACAGTTAAAAGACTGAAAGTATTCCAGTGAGGGAATTTTTTTTATTTAAAAAAGGCCAAGTTAGTTTATCTGGCGTTCAATATACTAGATACAGTTAGGCCTGCGTTTCATACATCTGGAATTAGCAAACTAATGTGCTGGGGTTGGGAAAACATATATGTACCCATACTAGAATCTGTCAAAGAAAGCGGTACTCACATATAACAGTCATTCCATCTGTAATCCATACAGTCAAAAGACTGAAAGTATTCCAGTGAGGGAATTTTTTTTATTTAAAAAAGGCCAAGTTAGTTTATCTGGCGTTCAATATACTAGATACAGTTAGGCCTGCGTTTCATACATCTGGAATTAGCAAACTAATGTGCTGGGGTTGGGAAAACATATATGTACCCATACTAGAATCTGTCAAAGAAAGCAGTACTCACATATAACAGTCATTCCATCTGTAATCCATACAGTCAAAAGACTGAAAGTATTCCAGTGAGGGAATTTTTTTTATTTAAAAAAGGCCAAGTTAGTTTATCTGGCGTTCAATATACTAGATACAGTTAGGCCTGCGTTTCATACATCTGGAATTAGCAAACTAATGTGCTGGGGTTGGGAAAACATATATGTACCCTACTAGAATCTGTCAAAGAAAGCGGTACTCACATATAACAGTCATTCCATCTGTAATCCATACAGTCAAAAGACTGAAAGTATTCCAGTGAGGGGATTTTACTTATAAAAAATAATATATTTCATTGTGGTGCGAGTTGAATCGCAACAATGAAGAAAAATACTATTAAGGGACGAGGACACGGTCGTGGTGGTGTCCGTGGAGCCTCTGTTGCTGGTAGAGGACGTGGCCGTTCGGCCCCAGGCGCACACAGTAGGGAACGAACTCCCTCAACTAGCCGGCAGAATGTACCGCAATATCTCGTGGGGCACAATGCCGCTCTTAGGATGGTAAGGCCTGAGCAGGTACAGGCATTAATCGATTGGGTGGCCGACAGTGCTTCCAGCACGTTCACCACATGGTCTTCCACCCAGTCTTCTGCGGAAAGCGCACAGGTGGCACCTGAAAACCAAGCCCATCAGTCTGTCACATCACCCCCAAGCATATCAGGGAAACGGTCTGAGCCACAAGTTATGCAGCAGTCTCTTCTTCTGTTTGAAGACTCTGCTTCCAGGGTTTCCCAGGGGCGTCCACCTAGCCCTTCCCCAGTGGAGGAAGACATACCATGCACTGACGCACAACCACTTATGTCTCCAGATGAAGAGGACATGGGAATACCACCACAGCAGAGTCACCGACTCTCTGATGATGACGAAACACAGGTGCCCACTGCCGCGTCTTTTTGCAGTGTGCAGACTGAACAGGAGGAGGTCAGGGAGGGAGACTGGGTGGAAGACGATGCAGAGGACGATGAGGTCTTAGACCCTACATGGACTGAAGGTCGTGGCGATGACTTTCACAGTTCAGAGGAAGAGGTAGTGGTGAGACCGAGACAACAGCGAAGCCAAAGAGGGAGCAGGGGGCCAAAGCAGACGAGCCGCCGCCCCCAGAGTTCGCCTGCTACTGGACATCGCCAACAGGGACCCAGCCCCACAAAGGCAGCTTCAAAGAGTTCCCTGGCATGGCACTTCTTTAAACAATGTCCTACCGACAAGACCCGAGTGACTTGCACGCTCTGCCATCAGAGCCTGAGGCGAGGCATTAACGTTCTGAACCTCAGCACAACCTGCATGACCAGGCATCTACATGCAAAGCATGAACTGCAGTGGGGTACACACCTTAAAAACCAGGCACTCGCTGAGGCTCCCCCTGCTCCCTCTACCGCTGCTGCCTCGGCTTCCGCCTCGAGAGGAATGTTGCCACCTGCCGAGCAGCAAACAGAGGATGTGCCACCGCCACCACCACCACCGCCACCGTCAACTAGCGTCTCCACTATATCACACAGCAGCGTTCAGCTCTCAATATCTCAAACCTTAGAGAGGAAGCGCAAATTCCCCCCGAGTCACCCTCGAGCCCTTGGCCTGAACGCCAGCATTTCTAAACTGCTGGCCTTTGAAATGCTGTCATTCCGGCTGGTGGACACAGACAGCTTCAAACAGCTAATGGCCATGGCTGTCCCGCAGTATGTGGTTCCCAGCCGCCACTACTTCTCCAAGACAGCCGTGCCTTCCCTGCACATGCAAGTGTCCGATAAAATCAAGTGTGCACTGCGCAACGCCATTTGTGGCAAGGTCCACCTAACCACAGATACGTGGACCAGTAAGCACGGCCAGGGACGCTATATCTCACTAACTGCACACTGGATGAATGTAGTGGCGGCTGGGCCCCCGGCGGACAGTTCCTTGGCGCACGTCCTTCCGCCCCCTAGGATCGCAGGGCATCATTCTCTGCCTCCTGTAGCCTCCTCCTCCTACTCGGCTTCCTCCTCCACTGCTTCCACCAGCTCATCCGGTCAGCCACACACCTTCACCACCAACTTCAGCACAGCCCGGGGTAAACGTCAGCAGGCCATTCTGAAACTCATATGTTTGGGGGACAGGCCCCACACCGCACAGGAGTTGTGGCGGGGTATTGAACAACAGACCGACGAGTGGTTTCTGCCGGTGGGCCTCAAGCCAGGCCTGGTGGTATGCGATAATGGGCGAAATCTCGTGGCAGCTCTGGGACTAGCCGGTTTGACGCACATCCCTTGCCTGGCGCATGTGCTGAACTTGGTGGTGCAGAGGTTCATTCACCACTACCCCAACATGTCAGAGCTGCTGCATAAAGTGCGGGCCGTCTGTGCGCGCTTCCGCCGTTCACATCCTGCCGCTGCTCGCCTGTCTGCGCTACAGCGGAACTTCGGCCTTCCCGCTCACCGCCTCATATGCGACGTGCCCACCCGGTGGAACTCCACCTTGCACATGCTGGAGAGACTGTGCGAGCAGCAGCAGGCCATAGTGGAGTTTAAGCCGCAGCACTCTCGCGTCAGTCGTACTGCCGAACAGCACCACTTCACCACCAATGATTGGGCCTCCATGCGAGACCTGTGTGCCCTGCTGCGCTGTTTCGAGTACTCCACCAACATGGCCAGTGGCGATGACACTGTTATCAGCGTTACAATACCACTTCTATGTCTCCTTGAGAAAACACTTAGGGCAATGATGTTAGAGGAGGTGGCCCAGGTGGAGGAGGATGAGGGCTCGTTTCTAACACTTTCGGGCCAGTCTGTTCGAAGTGGCTCAGAGGGAGGTTTGTTTAAGCAGCAGAGGACAGGTTCACAAGTCGCCAGCCAAGGCACTGTACTGGAGGACGAGGAGGAGGAGGAGGTGGAGGGGGACAAGGATGACGCAAGTTCACAGCGGGGTGGCAGCCCAGGCCCATCACTGGTGCGTGGCTGGGGGGATACGGTGGACGATGACGATACGCCTCCCACAGAGGACAGCTTGTCCTTACCCATGGGTAGCCTGGCCCACATGAGCGAATATATGCTCCAATGCCTGCGCAACGACAGCAGAGTTGCCCACGTTTTAACGTGTGCAGACTACTGGGTGGCCACCCTGCTGGATCCCCGGTATAAAGACAATGTGCCCACTTTAATTCCTGAACTGGAGCGCGACCGTAAGATGCGCGAGTACAAGCGCACGCTGATAGAGGCGCTCTTGAGAGCATTCCCACATGTCACAGGGGAACAGGTGGAAGGTGAAGGCAGAGGAGTGGCAAGAGGTCGCCAACGCAGCTGTGTCACGGCCAGCTCATCTGAGGGCAGGGTTAGCATGGCAGAAATGTGGAAAAGTTTTGTCTCCACGCCACAGCTATCTGCACCGACACCTGATACGGAACGTGTTAGCAGGAGGCAGCATTTCACTAACATGGTTGAACAGTATGTCTGCACACCCCTCCACATCCTGACGGATGGTTCGGCCCCATTCAACTACTGGGTTTCGAAATTGTCCACGTGGCCAGAGTTAGCATGTTATGCCTTGGAGGTGCTTTCCTGCCCGGCGGCCAGCGTTTTATCTGAACGCGTATTCAGCACGGCAGGGGGCGTCATTACTGACAAGCGCAGCCGCCTGTCCATAGCCAACGTGGACAAGCTGACCTTCATAAAGATGAACCAGGCATGGATCCCACAGGACCTGTCCCTCCCTTGTGCAGAGTAGTCCTTATTAACTGCCTAAAACATGTCTTGTTGTGCTACGGGCCACTTCTTTATTTGATACAAATTTTATGAAACCCACAGTTGAATGAAACTCTTCTCTGTCTGGGCGCCGGGGCCTAACCAGATGAAAGTGGCCGGTTAAACTAACGGGTGACATGAAGCCATAACCTCTGCCATGCTACCTCTGTCTTCTGTCTGGGTGCTGAGGCCTAAGTCAAATAAAGCGGTCTTCTGCTGTGCTGGGGGATATGAAGCTAATCTCTGACCTCTCTCCTCTGTCTGGGTCCAAAGGCCTAAATCACTGAAAGAGGCCTTCTCCTGTGGTGTGTGATATGATGCCAGAATATGTGCTGTGGGGCCTCTCTCCTCTTCCTGGGTGCAGGGGTCAAATAAACTAAATTGTGGCCTACTCCTGTGGTGGCTGATATGATGCCAGAATATGTGCTGTGGTGCCTCTCTCCTCTTCCTGGGTGCAGGGGTCAAAGTAACTAAATGGTGGCTTCTCCTGTGGTGGCTGATATGATGCCAGAATATGTGCTGTGGGGCCTCTCTCCTCTTCCTGGGTGCAGGGGTCAAAGTAACTCAATGGTGGCTTCTCCTGTGGTGGCTGATATGATGCCAGAATATGTGCTGTGGTGCCTCTCTCCTCTGTCTGGGTCCAAAGGCCTAAATCACTGAAAGAGGCCTTCTCCTGTGGTGTGTGATATGATGCCTGAATATGTGCTGTGGTGCCTCTCTCCTCTTCCTGGGTGCGGGGGTCAAAGTAACTCAATTGTGGCTTCTCCTGTGGTGGCTGATATGATGCCAGAATATGTGCTGTGGTGCCTCTCTCCTCTTCCTGGGTGCGGGGGTCAAAGTAACTCAATGGTGGCTTCTCCTGTGGTGGCTGATATGATGCCAGAATATGTGCTGTGGTGCCTCTCTCCTCTGTCTGGGTCCAAAGGCCTAAATCACTGAAAGAGGCCTTCTCCTGTGGTGTGTGATATGATGCCTGAATATGTGCTGTGGTGCCTCTCTCCTCTTCCTGGGTGCGGGGGTCAAAGTAACTCAATGGTGGCTTCTCCTGTGGTGGCTGATATGATGCCAGAATATGTGCTGTGGTGCCTCTCTCCTCTTCCTGGGTGCGGGGGTCAAAGTAACTCAATGGTGGCTTCTCCTGTGGTGGCTGATATGATGCCAGAATATGTGCTGTGGTGCCTCTCTCCTCTTCCTGGGTGCGGGGGTCAAAGTAACTCAATGGTGGCTTCTCCTGTGGTGGCTGATATGATGCCAGAATATGTGCTGTGGTGCCTCTCTCCTCTTCCTGGGTGCAGGGGTCAAAGTAACTAAATGGTGGCTTCTCCTGTGGTGGTTGATATGATGCCTGATTCTCTGCTGTGAAACCTCTCTCCTCCATCTGGGTGTAGGGGTCAAAGTCTTTCAAAGTCACCTTCTCCTGTGCTGATTGATATAAAGCTGATGGTTGTGCCATCTGACATGGTTGCCAGGGTCTGATTCAATGGGGGCCTACTCCTGTGGTGGGTGATCTAAATGCCTGATTCTCTGCTGTGAAACCTCTCTCCTCCGTCTGGGTGTAGGGGTCAAAGTCTTTCAAAGTCGCCTTCTCCTGTGCTGATTGATATGAAGCTGATGGTTGTGCCATCTGACATGGTTGCCGGGGTCCCATTAAATTGTGGCCTACTCCTGTGGTGGTTGATATGATGCCTGATTCTCTGATGTGGAACCTCTCTCCTCTGTTTGGGTGAAGGGGTCAAAGTAACTAAATGGTGGCTTCTCCTGTGGTGGCTGATATGATGCCAGAATATGTGCTGTGGGGCCTCTCTCCTCTTCCTGGGTGCAGGGGTCAAAGTAACTCAATGGTGGCTTCTCCTGTGGTGGCTGATATGATGCCAGAATATGTGCTGTGGTGCCTCTCTCCTCTTCCTGGGTGCGGGGGTCAAAGTAACTCAATGGTGGCTTCTCCTGTGGTGGCTGATATGATGCCAGAATATGTGCTGTGGTGCCTCTCTCCTCTTCCTGGGTGCGGGGGTCAAAGTAACTCAATGGTGGCTTCTCCTGTGGTGGCTGATATGATGCCAGAATATGTGCTGTGGTGCCTCTCTCCTCTTCCTGGGTGCAGGGGTCAAAGTAACTAAATGGTGGCTTCTCCTGTGGTGGTTGATATGATGCCTGATTCTCTGCTGTGAAACCTCTCTCCTCCATCTGGGTGTAGGGGTCAAAGTCTTTCAAAGTCGCCTTCTCCTGTGCTGATTGATATAAAGCTGATGGTTGTGCCATCTGACATGGTTGCCAGGGTCTGATTCAATGGGGGCCTACTCCTGTGGTGGGTGATCTAAATGCCTGATTCTCTGCTGTGAAACCTCTCTCCTCCGTCTGGGTGTAGGGGTCAAAGTCTTTCAAAGTCGCCTTCTCCTGTGCTGATTGATATGAAGCTGATGGTTGTGCCACCTGACATGGTTGCCGGGGTCCCATTAAATTGGGGCCTACTCCTGTGGTGGGTGATCTAAATGCCTGATTCTCTGATGTGGAACCTCTCTCCTCTGTTTGGGTGAAGGGGTCAAAGTAACTAAATGGTGGCTTCTCCTGTGGTGGCTGATATGATGCCAGAATATGTGCTGTGGGGCCTCTCTCCTCTTCCTGGGTGCAGGGGTCAAAGTAACTCAATGGTGGCTTCTCCTGTGGTGGCTGATATGATGCCAGAATATGTGCTGTGGTGCCTCTCTCCTCTTCCTGGGTGCGGGGGTCAAAGTAACTCAATGGTGGCTTCTCCTGTGGTGGCTGATATGATGCCAGAATATGTGCTGTGGTGCCTCTCTCCTCTTCCTGGGTGCGGGGGTCAAAGTAACTCAATGGTGGCTTCTCCTGTGGTGGCTGATATGATGCCAGAATATGTGCTGTGGTGCCTCTCTCCTCTTCCTGGGTGCAGGGGTCAAAGTAACTAAATGGTGGCTTCTCCTGTGGTGGTTGATATGATGCCTGATTCTCTGCTGTGAAACCTCTCTCCTCCATCTGGGTGTAGGGGTCAAAGTCTTTCAAAGTCGCCTTCTCCTGTGCTGATTGATATAAAGCTGATGGTTGTGCCATCTGACATGGTTGCCAGGGTCTGATTCAATGGGGGCCTACTCCTGTGGTGGGTGATCTAAATGCCTGATTCTCTGCTGTGAAACCTCTCTCCTCCGTCTGGGTGTAGGGGTCAAAGTCTTTCAAAGTCGCCTTCTCCTGTGCTGATTGATATGAAGCTGATGGTTGTGCCATCTGACATGGTTGCCGGGGTCCCATTAAATTGGGGCCTACTCCTGTGGTGGGTGATCTAAATGCCTGATTCTCTGCTTTGAAACCTCTCTCCTCCGTCCGGGTGTAGGGGTCAAAGTCTGTCAAAGTCGCCTTCTCCTGTGCTGATTGATATAAAGCTTATGCTTGTGCCATCTGACATGGTTGCCGGGGTCTGATTCAATGGTGGCCTACTCCTGTGGTGGGTGATCTAAATGCCTGATTCTCTGCTGTGTAACCTCTCTCCTCCGTCTGGGTGTAGGGGTCAAAGTAACTAAATGGTGGCCTACTCCTGTGGTGGGTGATATGATGCCTGGTTCTCTGCTGTGGGACCTCTCTCCTTTGTCTGGGTGCTGTGGTCAAAATAATAGTAAGTGACCTTCTCCATTGGTGGGTGACTTGAAGCCTGATTCTGTGCTATGGGACCTCACTCCAATTAATATTGTTTAATTTTTATTTATTTTATGTTAACTCATCATTTCCCTATCTACATTTGTTTGCAGGGGATTTAACTACATTTTGCTGCCTTTTGCAGCCCTCTAGCCCTTTCCGGGTGTGTTTTACAGCCTTTTTAGTGCCCAAAAGTTCGGGTCCCCATTGACTTCTATGGGGTTCGGGTTCGGGATGAAGTTCGGGTCGAGTTCGGATCCCGAACCCGAACATTTTTCGAAAGTTCGGCCGAACTCGTCGAACCCGAACATCCAGGTGTTCGCTCAACTCTAGTCATTGCTCCCAGGTCCAAGGCGGACAAAAATTTATGTCTTTCACGGTAGACCTGAAGAGTTGACCCTCCCAATCCCGGAAACTGAGCCCCCAAAGCTGTTAGGCCTAATTTACTCTCTCGCCTAACGTGTGTCCCTGACACATGATTTCAGTGGCCAGCTTGAATTAAGTCTTACCGGTACCGGGAGAATGAAGAAGATAGACCACATGAACACATGTCTATTTCCAATCCATTCTGGTTTATTCACAGCTGGCAAACAGTTTTAATAGAGGGGGTTGAGCTTCCTTTACATCCAATCATATGTTAGCATTAGTATTTGACCAATAGTATGGTCACACATAAGCTCTGCATTAACATCATAGCTGACTCATAGTAACAGCATTTGACCAATCAGGTATATACACATAAGCTAGTAGACACTTGAGCCAGATGTCCTTTTATGGCTAGAAGGCTGTTCATACTTTCAACATGTATGGATTTCCTGAAACAGTTTAAGGAAGTGTCTCACATTCCATAGGGGGAGGGAGGTTTTGTAGTGCACTAACCAAATGTAATACACGTGGCTAAATGAGACAAAATGGAGTCACATATATCCCATCAGGAACATTTCTCCAAGTGGTGAAGACGGCCGCACGAAGGCCATCTACTGTCTGGAACTGTTGTCCAATTTTGTAAACTTCCCTTGCCATCAATCCCCAAAGGTTCTCAATTGGATTTAGATCAGGGGAACACGCAGGATGGTCCAAAAGAGTGATGTTATTCTCCTGGAAGAAGTCCCTTGTCCTGCGGGCATTGTGTACTGTAGCGTTGTCCTGTTGAAAAACCCAGTCGTTACCACACAGACGAGGGCCCTCAGTCATGAGGAATGCTCTCTGAAACATCTGGACATAGCCAGCGGCCTTTTGACACCCCTACACTTCCTGAAGCTCCATTGTTCCACTGAAGGAAAAAGCATCCCAGACCATTATGGCGCCCCCTCCACTGTGGTGTGTAGAAAACATCTCAGGTGGGATCTGCTTGTCATGCCAGTAACGTTGGAAACCATCAGGACCATCAAGGTAAAAAAAATTCTCATCAGAGAATAAAACTTTCTTCCACCTTTGAATGTCCCATGTTTGGTGCTCTCTTGCAAAGTCCCAACGAGCAGTTCTGTGGCATTCAAGGAGACGAGGTCTTTGAAGAAGTTTTTTGTTTTTGAAGCCCTTCAGTCTCAGATGCCGTCTGATGATTATGGGGCTGCAGTCAGCACCAGTAAGGGCCTTAATTTGGGTCAAGGATCGTCCAGTGTCTTGACGGACAGCCAATTGGATCCTCCGGCTCAGTGCTGATGAAATTTTTTTGGGTCTTCCACTTGACTTTTTTTGTCCAATAACCCTCAGGATCAATTAAGAAATTCCAAATGACTGTCTTACTGCGTCCCACCTCAGCAGCGATCGCGCGCTGTGAGAGACCCTGCTTATGCAGTTCAACAACCCGACCACGTTCAAAAAGGGAGAGTTTTTTTGCCTTTGCCATCACAACGTGTGACTACCTGACAGAAAATTACAATGAATTCACATCTTTGCACAGATTTGGCCTTTTAAAAGGCATGTGGTCCTAAAATTTGGATCAGCTGAAAAACAGCCTGTTTTAGTTTAATCATTATTTTCAATTAATTGAATGCTCAAAAAATGTTTTGTCTCACTCTCATTTCTTCTTGTTGCATGTTGAAGCTCTACTTGGAACCTTGTTAAGATCCAACAATGTAAAATATGATTTTTTGCCATTTTTCAAGTGGTCTTAAACTTTTTATCAGGACTGTACTTTGTATATTGTGTTTTTATATTTTATTATAGACTTTAAGTAACATCTGGCTACAACATTTTTACCTAAAATATGCTATGAAAAATGCAACAAAATTATGTGGGTGAATCCAGCCTAAAGAGAGGAATTAATGTATTCTTTTTGGCAGGGCTGAGACAAGGTATTTTGATGCCCTAGGTACATGGAGGAAATGGCGCCCCAACCCTCCCTCTCCATGCACACTTCTATTTAAAATAAACAACAGAATGGACAATAATTCCTCCCCCCCCCCCGGTAACTTCATAACTCACCCCTCAGCATAATACACATCTCAGCTGCTGCAGAACCTCATAATACACACCTCAGCTGTTGCAGAACATCATAATACACATCTCAGCTTCTGCAGAACCTCCTAATAGACACCTCAGCTGCTGCAGAACCTCCTAATACACACCTCAGCTGCTGCAGAACCTCCTAATACACACCTCAGCTGCTGCAGAACATCATAATACACACCTCAGTGGAACCTCATAATACATACAGATTTTACCAGTTGCAATGCAAAGGGTGAGATCTGAGCAAATCTGTAATATGTATCAAAATACGCCAGTAACAAATGTGGTTTTGGTACGGAAACACGAAATCTGTAGAACCACACCTGAATGCAGGTAGCCTAAGTCTCTGATTATCTATATATCTATATCTATCTCTGTCTGTCTGCCTCTCATGTCTATCACCTATTGTATCTGTCTGTCTCTCATATCTATATCTGAGTGGAAGATATAGTAGGATTAATTAAACATAATTAATACTTGGATATACCTGGGTTGCAATATTTGCTATTAAAGCTAGATGGCTACACAGGGGCATTATCACTAAAAGGTAGGGATAAGTGCAGCCCTAACTTAACCCACTACCCTATCCCTACCTACTTGCACAGTCCATCCTAACCGACGGGGTACAACTGAGCGGTAGTCCCTAGATACGTACGTGCAGGGGCTTAAAGGGAGGAAACAACAAGGGGAGAAAACAAAAGACAAGGATAGAAAACACAGAAGCAACAAGCTTCCCAGGCAGGGTAAAACCACAACTGAAACCAAAGGAAGCCAAGGTGTAGACCAAGGAGGTAACAAGGGCACAAGGGGTAATTCAAGATCGAAGTCAATACAAGCCGAGGTCAGGAGCCAAGAGGTCGCGTCAGTACAAGGGGTAGCACAAGATCGAAGTCAAATACAAGCCAAGGTCAAACAAAAGTAGTCACATATGCAGAGAGAGCTAGTGAGATACCATGACCAATCAAAGGCAACCTGTGGCCAGCAGGTTACCTGTTTAAATAGGTCTAATTGATGGGTCACGTAACCCATGTCCAGCACATCAATACACCTGAGTGCCGACTCATTGACATCGGCACTCACTTACCCCCTGCTCGTTGTCTAGGGGATGAAGAACGCCGGCCACGCTAAAGAGGCGTGCGTGGCCGGGTCCTCTCCTCCCCCTTGTTACCATGGAGATGAGGAAGCCGGCTGCGTCCTCTCTCCTCCGCACGAATGGGAACACGGCGGCACTGCAGGAAGAGAGCGCGTCGCTGGCTACCCGTTACAGTACCCCCCCTTCCACGAGGGGCCACCGGACCCATAATCACTGGAGTAGGTTTTACCGGGTGGGCTAAATGGACTCTCCTCACCAGCTTCGTAGCATGTATTTTACTCTCTGGCACCCAAGACCTCTATTCTGGAACAAAACCTTTCCAGTGAACTAGATATTGCTAAGAATTACGAACTTTCCTCACATCAAGGATCCTAGAAACCTCGTATTCTAGTTGACCGGCAACCTCTACTGGTGGCAGAGATTCCTGTGCAGGAGACACGGGCGAAACATACTTTTTGAGTAAAGCTTTGTGAAAAACATTATGAATGTGAAAGCAGTCAGGTAACAGTAACTTAAAAGACACAGGGTTAATGATGTCAATAATCTCATAAGGGCCAATAAATTGAGGTGCAAATTTACCCGAAGGTATCTTAAGATAACCCGACCTTGCCTCCCAACCCAAAATTCACCCCTCTAGAGAGGCTTTTGTCAGCATTAACCTTTTGAACCTCCTGGGCTTTTTTCAGGTTGATTGAACCTGCGCCCAGACTGTGCACAGTTCTTTAACTACTACATCAGCTTCAGGAATCTGAGAGGAAGACGGCGAGAATGAGCTAAATCGCAGATGAAATCTAAGATTACAAAAGAAGGGAGATATGCCAGTAGACGAGTTCACTTGATTATTAATGGCAAATTCAGCCAAGGACAAATGTTTCACCCAAAGATGTTGGTTGTCGTAGACGTAACACCTCAATTACTGTTCCAGAGACTGGTTTAAACATTCAGTTTAACCGTTTGTTTCAGGATGAAAGGCCGAAGAAAAAGACAGAAATATTAACTCCTTAAGGACCGGGCTCATTTTCACCTTCAGGACCAGGCCATTTTTTGCAAATCTGACCAATACCACTTTATGTGGTGATAACTTTAAAATGCTTTGACTTATCCAGGCAATTCTGAGATAGTTTTTTCGTCACATATTGTACTTTATGACATTGGTAAAATGGAGTCAAAAAAATTCATTTTTATTTATAAAAAAATACCAAATTTGCCAAATTTCAATTTCTCTACTTCTATAATACATAGTGATACCTACAAAAATAGTTATTACTTTAGATTCCCCATATGTCTACTTCATGTTTGGATCATTTTGGGAATTACATTTTATTTTTTGTTACAAGGCTTAGAAGTTTAGAAGCAAATCTTGAAATTTTACATAATAGAAACCACCCAAAAATGACCCCATTCTAGAAACTACACCCCTCAAGGTATTCAAAACTGTTTTTTACAAAATTTGTTAACCCTTTAGGTGTTCCACAAGAATTAATGGAATATAGAGATACAATTTCAAAACTTCACTTTTTTGGCAGATTTTCCATTTTAATAATTTTTTTCCAGTAACAAAGCAAGGGTTAACAGCCAAACAAAATTCAATATTTATGGCCCTGATTCTGTAGTTTACATAAACACCCCATATGTGGTCGTAAACCTTTCTACGAGCACACGGCAGGGCGCAGAAGGAAAGGAATGCCATACGGTTTTTGGAAGGCAGATTTTGCTGGACTGGTTTTTTGACACCATGTCCCATTTGAAGCCCCCCTGATGCACCCCTAGAGTAGAAACTCCAAAAAAGTGACCCCATTGTAGAAACTACACCCCTCAAGGTATTCAAAACTGATTTCACAAACTTTGTTAACTCTTTAGGTGTTCCACAAGAATTAATGGAAAATGGAGATACAATTTCCAAATTTCCCTTTTTTGGCAGATTTTCAATTTTAATAATTTTTTTCCAGTTACAAAGCAAGGGTTAACAGCCAAACAAAACTCAATATTTATGGCTCTGATTCTGTAGTTTACAGAAACACCCCATATGTGGTCGAAAACAGCTGTATGGGCACACGGCAGGGCGCAGAAGCAAAGGAATGCCATACGGTTTTTGGAAGGCAGATTTTGCTGGACTGGTTTTTTGACACCATGTCCCATTTGAAGCCCCCCTGATGCACCTCTAGAGTAGAAACTCCAAAAAAGTGACCCTATTCTAGAAACTATGGGATAGGGTGGCAGTTTTGTTGGTACTATTTTAGGGTACATATGATTTTTGGTTGCTCTATATTACACTTTTTGTGAGGCAAGGTAACAAGAAATAGCTGTTTTGGCACCGTTTTTATTTTTTGTTATTTACAACATTCATCTGACAGGTTAGATCATGTGGTATTTTTATAGAGCAGGTTGTCACATTTTACACAATGATTTCATTTTTCATTTTTTAAACAAAAAAAATAATGTTTAGTGTCTCAATAGTCTGAGAGCCATAGTTTTTTCATTTTTTGGGCGATTATCTTGTGTAAGGTATGATTTTTGCGGAATGAGATGATGGTTTGATTGGCACTATTTTGGGGTGCATATGACTTTTTGATCGCTTGCTATTACTCTTTTTGTGATGTAAGGTGACAAAAATTGGTTTATTTAGCACAGTTTTTATTTTTTATTTTTTACGGTGTTCATCTGAGGGGTTAGGTCATGTGATATTTTTATAGAGCCGGTCTATACGGATGCGGTGATACCTAATATGTATACTTTTTATTTATTTATGTAAGTTTTACACAATAACAGCTTTTATAAAACAAAAAAAAAGATGTTTTAGTGTCTCCATATTCCGAGCCATATTTTTTTTATTTTTTGCAGGATGAGGTTACGGTTAGATTGGTACTATTTTGGTGGCGATGCGCCTTTTTGATCGCTTGCTGTTGTACTTTTTGTGATGTAAGGTGACAAAAAAATGGTTTATTTAGCACAGTTTTTATTTTTTATTTTTTACGTGTTCTCCTGAGGGGTTAGGTCATGTGATATTTTTATAGAGCCGGTCGATACGGACGCGGCGATACCTAATATGTCTACTTTTTATTCCCCCCTATTTTTTACCAATTTTTTTTAACTTTATTTGGGGAAAATTACGTTTTTGTTTATTTTTACTTGAAACTTAATTTTTTTGGGGGAAAACTTTATTTTTGCAACTTTTTTTTCACTTTTTTTTTTTTGTCCCACTTTGGGACTTCAACTTTTGGGGGTATAATCCTTTCTGTATTGGAATGCATTGGCTGTATGAATAATAAAGTGTGTATTACTCATACAGCTTCCAGCCTGTGAGATCCAGGGGGCTGGATCTCACAGGCTCGTCACCGGAAGGCAGCGCGATGCCTTCCTTAGGCATCCCGCGGCCTTCCATGCCATCGGGTCCCCCCTACATGGGGTCCCCCGATGGCACCACCGCCAGCCGCCGCCGCAACATTGAAAAGCCGCAAACCGTAGGTCTGATTTGACCTGCGGTTTGCGGCGATCGCCGACATGGGGGGCCACGGGACCCCTCTGCGCATTTAGCCAAGGTGCCTGCTCAATGATTTGAGCAGGCACCGGGTTCCGATCACCGCCCGCCGTGCGGCGGTGATCGGAAATACACAGGGCGTACAGGTACGCCCTGTGTCCTTAAGTACTAGGACATCAGGGCGTACATATGTCCGTAACAGGTTAAATTTATGACAAAAGTCCCTCCAAAATTTTGAGAAGAATTGAACGCCTCTATCCGAAACCACGTTTTCTGGAATTCCGTGTAGACGTATTACATGGTCCACGAAAAGGGAAGCTAAAGTATTAGCATTAGGCAATTTTGACAAAGGGATGAAATTAACCATTTTGCTAAACCTGACAATGATTACCCACACAACCGACTTACCCTCCAAAACTGGTAGGTCAGCAATAAAATCCATGGAAATATGGGACCAAGTTCTACTAGGGATAAGCAGCGGTCGCAACTCACCCAATGGATGGGACCTAAAAGTCTTGGACCTGGCACAAACCTGACAAGAGGATACATATGACTGGATATCTCTAGACAAGGTGGGCCACCAGTAAAACATGGAAACTTGTTTCTTGGTGGCATCAATGCCAGATGCCCACTAAAAGCAGAATTGTGGCACTCACCTAACAGTCGGAGATGCAAATGACCAGGGACAAACAACTTATCTTTAGGGGATTGTACCGGAGCCAAGTGTTGTCCTGCAGTAATCTCGGTCGTCAAATCGGAAGAGATCGCAGCCACAATGATACCTGCCGGCAAAATAGGTTCTGGTGGAGTATCAGGACACTGAAAGGCACAAAAACTCTGGGATAGGGCATCAGCTTTGACATTTTTACTTCCTGGCCTGAAAGTAATGCAAAAGTTAAAGCGTGTAAAGAACAATACCCACCTAGCCTGTCTGGGATTCAAACATTTAGCAGATTCCAAAAAAATTAAATTCTTATGATGAGTAAGTACCGTAACACAATGTTGAGCCCCCTCCAAAAAATTTCGATATTCCTCAAAGGCCCATTTAATCGCAAGTAACTCTCAATTACCAATATCATAATTTCTCTCAGTAGAGGAGAACTTTCGAGAAAAGAAAGCGCAAGACCTCAAGTTAGTGAGAGTTGATGACCCCTGGGAGAGTACTGCCCCTACTCCATCCTCGGAGGCATCAACCTCAACCACAAAAGGCCTCTCTTGGTCTGGTTGAACCAATACTGGGACGTTAACGAAACACTTATGGAGTGTTTCAAAAGCCTCTATGGCCTCAGACAACCAATTCACTAGATTCGCCCCTTTCTTGGTTAGATCAGTGAGAGGCTTTGCAATAATAGAATAAAAAAAAAAAAAACTTCCGGCAATAATTGGAAAAACCCAGAAAGTGTTGTAATGCTTTAAGAGAGGAGGGTCTCGCCCATTCCAAAAACGCCTGCACCTTCCCCGAATCCATCTTAAAGGATTGGGGTGTGAGAATATATCCCAGAAATGAAATCTCCTGCACTCCAAATATACACTTCTCACTTTTCACAAATAATTGGTTCTCCCGAAGAACCTCCAGTACCTGTCTAGTGTGAGTAATATGAGAATCCCAGTCCAGTGAATAAATCAGAATATCATCTAAATACACAATCACAAATTTTCCAATAAATTGTCTAAAAATGTCATTGACAACATTTTGGAAAACCGCCAAAGCATTACTTAACCCAAACTGCATCACCAAATATTCATAATGACCATCAGGGGTATTAAAGGACGATTTCCACTCATCCCCCCCCTTAATTCAAATAAGATTATAGGCCCCCCTGAGATCAAGTTTACTGAACCAGTGAGCTCCAAGAACTTGGTTAAACAGGTCTGGGATTAAAGGCAAAGAATACTGGTTCTTAACGGTAATCTTATTTAATTCTTCCCAGAACCCTTACAGGTGCCAAAAGAAATAACCACAGGACACAATACTTTCCCTTTAACCACCTTGGGGAGTACCTTATCCTTCTGAGCGTCAGGAAGCGGAGATCTCCTGAAGGGAGGAATTTTAGGACATTGCCATAACCAGTGATCCAATTCTCTGGAATAAAAGCAGGCACCCCTCTGACGTCTTTGATCCTTCATTGTCATTCTGAGCTGCATGGGTTCTTCTAGACGATCCTCCACTTTGACTCTCAAGGTTGAGGATTCAGATTTAGCTACCATCTAAGGCAACGTCAGTTGTTCTCTTTGTCTTTCCCTCATTTGTCGGTCCAGTCTAACAGCTAAAGTCATCATCTGCTTTAAAGTGTCGGGGGAGGGGTAACTGACCAACATATCCTTCAAGAGCCCTACCCTGAGCTGACACTTAAGCGCTGGATCATTCCAGCCAGAGGAAATGCACCATTTCCGGAATTTGGTGCAGTATTCCTCCTCAGGTCTGTCTCCCTGGCTAAGAGACTTTAATTGAGACTGCCACAGCCGACCTATCGGGTTCATCATAGAGTACACTTAAAGCCTGAAAAAATGCTTCAACCGTAGCTATGCAAGGGGAATCCGTGGGGAGAGAGCAAGCCCATTCTTGTGGGTCTCCCTGCAACAAAGAAATAATAATGCCTACTCTTTGTTGTTTGTAACCCGAAGAGTGTGGGCGTAAACGAAAATAAAGCTTATAGCTCTCTTTAAATGTCGATTTAAAACGACAACTTAACATGAAGTTCAAGATTCTGAAAGGAGGAGGCCGCAATAGGTGGAGTCTGAAGTAAGTCCTGCTGCTGTAGCCTCTCTGCCACTTCCTGCACCATTTGGGCAAGGTTATGTACTTGGTCCTTAAGGACTCGCATAGAGTCCATGGTTTAAGTAAGGCCTGCGATTCTGTCACGAAAAGGTTGGTGATAAGTGCAGCCCTAAACTCCACCCACTACCCTATCCCTACCTACTTGCACAGTCCGTCCTAAGCGACGGGGTACAACTGGGCGGCAGTCCCTAGCTTACGTACATGCAGGGGCCTAAAGGGAGGAAACAACAAGGTGAGAAAACAAAAGACAAGGCCAGAAAACACAGAAGCAACAAGCTTTCCAGGCAGGGTAAAACCACAATTGAAACCAAAGGAAGCCAAGGTCTAGACCCAGGGGTAATTCAAGATCGAAGTCAATACAAGCCGAGGTCAGGAGCCAAGAGGTCGCCTTAGTACAAGGAGAAACACAAGATCAAAGACAAATACAAGCCGAGGTCAAACAAAAGTAGCCACACATGCGGAGAGCACTAGTGAGGTAACAAGACCAATAACAGGCAACCTGTGGCCAGCAGGTTACCTGTTTAATTAGGTCTAATTAACGGGTCACGGGATGTTGCCAGCGTCACGTGACCCATGTCCAGCACATCAATACACCTGAGTGCCGACTCATTGACATCGGCGCTCAGTCCCCCCCCCTGCTCGTTGTCTAGGGGACACACGGAAGAGGCTTGCGCGGCCGGTCCTCTCCGCCCCCTTGTTACCATCCGCGTCCTTGCTCCTCTGCGCGAATGGCATGCCGGCAGTGCTGCAGGGAGAGAGCTCGCCGCCGGCTCCCTGTTACAGGCATCATGTATCTAAACAAAGGAATTCCACTGTTCTGGTTTTCCCACCTAGAGTATCCTAATTGTGTCCAGATGCATACTTTGTACGTGTACGTGACTCTTTGTTAAAACACATGTCACAATCCTATTGGCTCATTAGCATTTTTAGGTTGCAAAGGTAACACCCAGGGCTTTGCTAATAAAGAGGGTCTACTGCTATTTGAAGTTGGAACATTTCAAGGAAGACTTGAATACCACTAGGCTTGAGCGAATTGACCTTCGGATCATAGATCCAAAGTCAATGTGTTTGTGCAGTGGCTCCATGGAGCCAAAGTTCGTCTTGCCCAAAGTTGCGCAAGACTTAGGTGAATTACTACTTTGGTACTGAGGTACCAGCAAGTACCAAAGCCCACTTTGGATTCGTATCTTAAATTGTTTTTAAAGATGCAGTTATGAATACAGTAGTATTTCACCGAAGTCTCGCGTGACTACCGGCGAGACGAACTTTGGTTCCATGGAGCCAATACATGGAGTATGTTCAGATCCTGTGCATTTTTTAAGTGTTTTCGGCATAGAGACATAGCACAGGATAATTTGATTTATAAGACATCCATCTTGGTTTGTATTTTTGTTTTAGTAACTACTTAAATTACCCATGTATTAACAGTTTTGGAGCAACTACTGTAGTCTTATGACTGTATGTTGTGCTGTTCCTTTATAAATGAACTGACAGCAGTCTGCAATAAAGGTTCAGTTGAGTGTTACCAATTGAAGTTGTGTCCTGCACAGTCTGACATTGACCACACTGAATGGTGTCACACAGTACAGGGACAGCTTGAGATTGATATTTATGCTGCAATATCAGTCTGTAACCTCGTACTATTATAGCAGTTTCAAGGGTGTGTACATTTTTTTTTTAGCTCACGTTTATATGATATCACTGCATTTTTCTACTTACAGAATTTAACTGAAAATCAACCATCAGAAATTACTAAACTCACTCAATCAACACCTTACGGTAATTTTTTCTTCTAAAACCCTAATGGGGTTGTCTGTGATTGGAAAAAAATTGTCCTCCATAGACAATACTGCTTTGGTCATGCACTGTGTATAGTATTACAGGTCATCCCCATTGAAGGTGTCTCCATGCTGTTGTTTCTGGAAAACAATCAAGCAAACCTTTTAAATTGTAGAAATGCATCTTTGTTTTTAGGCCAGTGGCTATTGTGAACATTATTTGTCAAAGCTCTCAATAAACAAGTCTACCAGCTCAATCTTCTACGCCTATACAGTTTGCACCTAATTACAATATTTTTAAAAATAGTACAATAGAAGGTTTATGATGCCAAATGTATGTACAATTGAGAATATTAAATATCAATCATTCTCTCTAGAGAAAATTCAATCTAAGCCAGATTTGTATGGTATGGTGCACACCAATTGTGACTATATAGCCATTATTCTAGATTCATGTCTAGTATAGCTGCCCCTCATCCTTTTTTCCCCTTTTCTTGACCTTGTCATGGCCTCACAAAATCTTTGAAATAATCTATTTCCTTACTAAACTAGTTTTTTTTTTACTTTGCCAGTATATAAGCTTATGCATATATGATCATGCTGCCAAATTGTATTAACATGATATGGTAGCTGCATGATTATAACATATTCTTAACTATTGAACAGAAAGGCATATAAAAATCTGATTATCCAGTTGACATACATTGATCAACCCCTTCTACCCCGGGCCAGTTTGCGCCCTCCTGCCCAGACTACTTTTTGAAAATTTGGCATGTGTCACTACATGGTAATAACTTTGGAACACTTTTACTTATCCAAGCCATTCTGAGATTGTTTTCTCATGACACATTGTACTTCATGACTGTCATAAATTTGAGTCAATATATTTCACCTTTATTTATGAAAAAATCCAAAATTTACCTTCGTGAAAACTCATATCCGACAGTATATTCTAACACAGAGGCGTTCCCATAGTGATGGGGACGCTTCAAGTTAGAATATACTGAGAACTGTGTACATGACTGCCCCCTGCTGCCTGGCAGCACCCGATCTTTTACAGGGGGCTGTGATCCTCACAATTAACTCCTCAGGTGCCGCACCTAAAGGGTTAATTGTGCATATCATAGCCCCCTGTAAAAGATCAGGTGCTGCCAGGCAGGAGGGGGCAGACCCCTTCCCTCCCCAATATTATATTCATTGGTGGCCAGTGCGGCCTCCCCTCTCCCCCCCCCCAGTTAAAATCACGTTCCGAATCCCCCATCATTGGTGGCCAGTGCGGCCTCACCTCTCCCCCCCCTAGTTAAAATCACGTTCCGAATCCCCCATCATTGGTGGCCAGTGCGGCCTCACCTCTCCCTCCCCCCTAGTTAAAATCATGTTCCGAATCCCCCATCATTGGTGACCAGTGTGGCCTCACATCCCCCCCCTAGTTAAAATCACGTTCCCTCATCATTGGTGGCAGCGGAGAGTTCCGATCGGAGTCCCAGTTTAATCGCTGGGGCTCCGATCGGTAACCATGGCAACCAGGACGCTACTGCAGTCCTGGTTGCCATGGTTACTTAGCAATTTTTAGAAGCATTATACTTACCTGCGAGCTGCGATGTCTGTGACCGGCCGGCGCTCCTCCTACTGGTAAGTAACAGGTCTGTGCTATAAGCAATGCGCCGCACAGACATTTCACTTACCAGTAGGAGGAGCGCCCGGCCGGTCACAGACATCGCAGCTCGCAGGTAAGTATAATGCTTCTAAAAATTGCTAAGTAACCATGGCAACCAGGACGGCAGTAGCGTCCTGGTTGCCATGGTTACCGATCGGACCCCCAGCGATTAAACTGGGACTCCGATCGGAACTCTCCACTGCCACCAATGATGGGGGAACGTGATTTTAACTAGGGGGGGGGGGGGAAGATGTGAGGCCGCACTGGCCACCAATGATGGGGGATTCGGAACGTGATTTTAACTTGGGGGGGGGAGAGGTGAGGCCGCACTGGCCACCAATGATGGGGGATTCGGAACGTGATTTTAACTAGGAGAGGGGGGAGAGGTGAGGCCGCACTGGCCACCAATGATGGGGGATTCGGAACGTGATTTTAATTAGGGGGGGGAGAGGCGAGGCCGCACTGGCCACCAATGAATGTAATATTGGGGAGGGAGGGGGTCTGCCCCTCCTGCCTGGCAGCACCTGATCTCTTACAGGGGGCTATGATACGCACAATTAACCCCTCAGGTGCGGCACCTGAGGGGTTAATTGTGCGGATCATAGCCCCCTGTAAGAGATCGGGTGCTGCCAGGCAGCAGGGGGCAGTCATGTACACAGTTCGTAGGATATTCTAACTTGAAGCGTCCCCATCACTATGGGAACGCCTCTGTGTTAGCATATACTGTCGGATCTGAGTTTCACGATGTAACTCAAATCCGATGGTATATTCTAACATAGAGGCGTTCCCATGGTGATGGGGACGCTTCAAGTTAAAATATACCATCGGACTGGAGAAAATTCCGATCCTATGGTATATTAACTCCTGACTTTACATTGAAAGTCAATGGGGGACGGATCCGTTTGCAATTGCACCATATTGTGTCAACGTCAAACGGATCCGTCCACATTGACATCCGTTTGGCTCCGCACGGCCAGGCGGACACCAAAACGTGGATCCTCCAAAAATCAAGGAAGACCCACGGACGAAAAAACGGTCACGGATCACGGACCAACGGAACCCCGTTTTGCGGACCGTGAAAAAATACTGTCGTGTGCATGAGTCCAAACTTAACGTTTTGCAAGGACAAAAAACATCTGGTAACATAGTAACATAGTACATAAGGCCGAAAAAATACATTTGTCCATCCAGTTCGGCCTGTCATCCTACAAGTTAATCCAGAGGAAGGCAAAAAAAAAACTGAGGTAGAAGCCAATTTCCCCCACTTTAGGCAAATAAAAAATTCCTTCTACTTCTTATACTACTCCAATCAGGCAATCAGAATAACTCCCTGAATAAATGACCCCTCTCTAGTAGCTATAGTCTGTAATATTATTACACTCCATAAATACATCCAGGCCCCTCTTGAATTCCTTTATTGTACTCACCATCACCACCTCCTCAGGCAGAGAGTTCCATAGTCTCACTCCTCTTACCGTAAAAAATCCTCTTCCAAGTTTGTGTACAAACCTTCTTTCCTCCAAACACAGAGGATGTCCCCTCGTCACAGTCACAGTCCTGGGGATAAATAGATGATGGGATAGATCTCTGTACTGACCCCTGATATATTTATACATAGTAATTAGATCTCCCCTCAGTCATCTTTTTTCTAGTGAATAACCCGAATTTTGATAATCTCTCAGGGTACTGTAGTTGCCCCATTCCAGTTATTACTTTAGTTGCCCTCCACTGGACCCTCTCCAGCTCTGCTATGTTTGCCTTGTTCACAGGAGCCCAGAACTGTACACAGTACTCCATGTGTGGTCTGACTAGCGATTTGTAAAGTGGTGACCCAAGCATTCCTCTCTTTGGCCTGGCTCATCCACTTGAGAGGGGAGTGGTCGGTCACCAGACGGAACTTTTTCCCCAACAGATAATAGTGGAGAGACTTGAGTGCCCACTTGATGGCCAGCCACACTCTCTCCACTATACTGTACCGGGTCTCGGCCGGAGTGAGCTTACAGCTGAGGAAGACAATGGGATTCTCTTCCCCATTGACTTCCTGAGACAGTACAGCACGAGGCCTACTTCGGAGGCATCGGTCTGTACTATAAACTCCCTATTGAAGTCGGGCGTCACCAAAACCGGGGACCCACACAGGGCCGACTTCAAAGCGGAGAAAGCCTCTTCCGTCTGGTCATTCCAGCGGACTATCACAGACTTCTGTCCCTTCAAGAGCCCTGTCAATGGAGCTGCTAAAGTGGCAAAATGGGGAACGAACCTTATAATAGCCCACCATTCCCATGAATGACTTTACTTGCCTAGAGGTGACAGGTCGGGGCCAATTTCTTATCGCCTCTATTTTGTTTACTTGGGGTTTGATGACTCCTCACCCAATGACATACCCTAGGTATTTGGTCTCCTCTAACCCTATCGCACATTTTTTGGGGTTAGCTGTTAGACCAGCCTTTCGAAGGGAGTCCACTACGGCCTGTACTTTGGTCAGGTGGCTTTCCCAGTCGGTACTGTGAATGACAATATCATCTAGATAAGCCAAGGCATATCGCCGATATGGACGAAGCACAATGTCCATTAGATGTTGAAAAGTGGCAGGGGCTCCATGCAGACCGAAGGGTAACACCTTATATTGGTACAGCCCCTCTGATGTAATGAAAGCAGTTTTCTCCTTGGCAGCCTCCGTCAAGGGTAACTGACAGTATCCTTTGGTGAGGTCCAAAACAGAAAAATACCAGGCTTGGCATAACCTTTCAATAAGCTCATCCACCCGAGGCATGGGATATGCATCGAATTTAGATATTTTGTTCAGCTTACGAAAATCGTTACAAAACTGTAACATCCCGTCCGGCTTCGGTATTAAGACTATGGCCTCTTTCACACGGGCGAGATTTCTGCGCGGGCGCAATGCGTGAGGTGAACGCATTGCACCCGCACTGAATCCGGACCCATTCATTTCTATGGGGCTGTGCACATGAGTGGTGATTTTCACGCATCACTTGTGCGTTGCGAGAAAATCTCAGCATGCTCTATATTGTGCGTTTTTCACCCAACGCAGGCCCCATAGAAGTGAATGGGGCTGTGTGAAAATCGCAAGAATCCGCAAGCAAGTGCGGATGCGGTGCGATTTTCACGCATGGAGATGATTGGGATGGGGACCCGATCATTATTTTCCCTTATAATATGGTTATAAGAGAAAATAATAGCATTCTGATCACAGAATGCTTAGTAAAATAGGGATAGAGGGGTTAAAAAAAATAAAAAAATAAAAATTTAACTCACCTCATCCACTTGTTCGTGCAGCCCGACTTCTTTTCTGTCTTTGTCTTTGAGGACCTGGGAGGAAAAGGACCTGTGGTGACGTCACTGCGCTCATCACATGGTCCATCAGATGATCCATCACCATGCTATTATTTTTCCTTATAACCATGTTATAAGGGAAAATAATAAAATCTACACAACACCTAACCCAAACCCGAACCCGAACTTCTGTGAAGAAGTCCGGGTTCGGGTCTGGGTACCAAACATGCCGATTTTTCTCACGCGCGTGCAAAACGCATTAAAACGCTTTACACTCGCGGGGAAAAAAATCTGGCATTTTCCCACATAGGACTGGCCCACTAACTTTTAGACTCCCCGATGACATCTAGCCACAGCATTAGCGGCACTTCCTCCGAGATGGCTTGTCACCGACCCTCGGGTACCCGGTATGGCTTTAACCGGAATTTTGCCTGAGGCTCAGCGACAATGTCATGCTGGATTGCGGAAGTGCATCCAGGGAGGTCCGAGAACACATCTGTGTTCCGACTAATGAACTCCTTGGTCTCCTGATCCTGTCTAGAGGAGAGGCTGTCAGCAATTTTTACTGTGGCAACCGCTTCCCTTGCTTCAGACATAGGAGCCGGAACCTCTTCCTCTAGAAAACCCTTTCCAAGGTTTAATAAATTAACATGGTAAACCTGCTCCAGCTTCCGCCGCCCTGGCTGGTGTACCTTGTAATTTACCTCTCTAACTTTCTTGAGTACCTCGTAGGGCCCCTGCCATCTAGCCAGGAACTTACTGTCCACAGTTGGTACCAGAGCCAAAACCCGATCACCCGGGTTAAAGTTCCGGACCCGAGTCTGCTGATTATAGATCTGACTCTGGGCTCGCTGAGAGGCCTCCATATGCTCCCTGACAAGAGGCAAAACGGTCTCTATCCGCTGTTGCATCTTGATTACATACTCCAGGACACTTTTATGCAGAGTGGGTTGCTATTCCCACGCCTCTTTGGCCACGTCCAACAGACCACGAGGATGTCTTCCATAAAGCAATTCGAAGGGCGATAACCCAGTAGAGGCCTGGGGTACCTCTCGCACAGCGAACATGAGATAGGGCAGAAGAAGATCCCAATCCTTCCCATCTTTAGACACCACAGTTTTTAACATAGTTTTTAGAGTTTTGTTAAACCTTTCAACCAGACAGTCCGTTTGCGGATGGTACATGGATGTCCGTAACTGTCTGATATGCAGCAACTTACAGAGTCCCCTCATGACCTTGGACATAAAAGTCAGAACCTCTTTAGGTAGCCCCACTCGGGAAAACATCTCCATAAGCTCCTTAGCTATAAGCTTTGCCGATGTATGTCGCAGTGGCACCGTCTCCGGGTACTGAGTGGCATAGTCCAGGACGACCAAGATGTGTTGGTGTCCTCTAGCGGACTTTGGTACTGGGCCTATGAGGTCCATAGCGATTCGCATAAACGGCACCTCGATGATCGGGGGAGGTACTAAGGGACTGCGGAAAAGGTGCTGGGGGCTAGTTGCCTGGCAGGTCGGGCAAGACTTACAGAATTCTTCCACCTCCTTAAACATACTGGGCCAGTAAAACCATTGTAGTATCCGGTCCTGTGTCTTCTCCCAGATGACCCCCGAGAACATGCTGGTGGGCTAACTCTAACACGAGTTTGCGATAAGCCTGGGGCACCACCAACTGTTCAATGGATTCACCTCGCAGCTGGTTTACCCGGTACAACATTCCCTGATGAACCACAAAATAGGGGAACACCGACTCTGCCCCTGGTTGTTGTGGTTCACCATCTACTATTAAAACATTTTCCCAGGCTCGGTATACAGGGAGTGCAGAATTATTAGGCAAGTTGTATTTTTGAGGATTAATTTTATTATTGAACAACAACCATGTTCTCAATGAACCCAAAAAACTCATTAATATCAAAGCTGAATATTTTTGGAAGTAGTTTTTAGTTTGTTTTTAGTTTTAGCTATTTTAGGGGGATATCTGTGTGTGCAGGTGACTATTACTGTGCATAATTATTAGGAAACTTAACAAAAAACAAATATATACCCATTTCAATTATTTATTTTTACCAGTGAAACCAATATAACATCTCAACATTCACAATTATACATTTCTGACATTCAAAAACAAAACAAAAACAAATCAGTGACCAATATAGCCACCTTTCTTTGCAAGGACACTCAAAAGCCTGCCATCCATGGATTCTGTCAGTGTTTTGATCTGTTCACCATCAACATTGCGTGCAGCAGCAACCACAGCCTCCCAGACACTGTTCAGAGAGGTGTACTGTTTTCCCTCCTTGTAAATCTCACATTTGATGATGGACCACAGGTTCTCAATGGGGTTCAGATCAGGTGAACAAGGAGGCCATGTCATTAGATTTTCTTCTTTTATACCCTTTCTTGCCAGCCACACTGTGGAGTACTTGGACGCGTGTGATGGAGCATTGTCCTGCATGAAAATCATGTTTTTCTTGAAGGATGCAGACTTCTTCCTGTACCACTGCTTGAAGAAGGTGTCTTCCAGAAACTGGCAGTAGGACTGGGAGTTGAGCTTGACTCCATCCTCAACCCGAAAAGGCCCCACAAGCTCATCTTTGATGATACCAGCCCAAACCAGTACTCCACCTCCACCTTGCTGGCGTCTGAGTCGGACTGGAGCTCTCTGCCCTTTACCAATCCAGCCACGGGCCCATCCATCTGGCCCATCAAGACTCACTCTCATTTCATCAGTCCATAAAACCTTAGAAAAATCAGTCTTGAGATATTTCTTGGCCCAGTCTTGACGTTTCAGCTTGTGTGTCTTGTTCAGTGGTGGTCGTCTTTCAGCCTTTCTTACCTTGGCCATGTCTCTGAGTATTGCACACCTTGTGCTTTTGGGCACTCCAGTGATGTTGCAGCTCTGAAATATGGCCAAACTGGTGGCAAGTGGCATCTTGGCAGCTGCACGCTTGACTTTTCTCAGTTCATGGGCAGTTATTTTGCGCCTTGGTTTTTCCACACGCTTCTTGCGACCCTGTTGACTATTTTGAATGAAACGCTTGATTGTTCGATGATCACGCTTCAGAAGCTTTGCAATTTTAAGAGTGCTGCATCCCTCTGCAAGATATCTCACTATTTTTGAGTTTTGTGAGCCTGTCAAGTCCTTCTTTTGACCCATTTTGCCAAAGGAAAGGAAGTTGCCTAATAATTATGCACACCTAATATAGGGTGTTGATGTCATTAGACCACACCCCTTCTCATTACAGAGATGCACATCACCTAATATGCTTAATTGGTAGTAGGCTTTCGAGCCTATACAGCTTGGAGTAAGACAACATGCATAAAGAGGATGATGTGGTCAAAATACTCATTTGCCTAATAATTCTGCACGCAGTGTAGGGTTGGGTCCCGGTGTTGGGCGGTACTAAAATTATCGCCGGAGACATGGAGATCTGCCAGCTCAGGACCCGGTGGCAAGTCCTCCGTGTCTCCCACCATCACACTTAGCGGGGTTGTCTCCCCCTCTTTCACCGCAGTGGCGGTCACCCCTACCGCTGGCCCTTTGGCCTCGGGTTCCCAGGGTTCTGGTCTCCCCCCTGAGTTGGGCCACTCTGCTAGAGTTACCCCTGTCTCATGAGTATCAGTCACTATTGTAGCAGGCCAGTGCCGGGAAGCCCGGGAAGTCTCTTCCTATTATAAGTTCGTAGTGTAGATTGGTGGCGACAGCCACCTCGTGGGTCCACCTGCCGGCAACCGTGGATAGAGAAACTATAGCAGTGGGGTAGTCTTTTAAGTCTCCATGAATACACATGACCTCGACTTTCCGGCCAGTATACTCAGTGGACCGTACCAGGGGAGCCCTTACCAGGGTCACCAGACTCCTGAGTCCAACAGAGCCTCCGCTGGAGTGTCTATTACCTCCACCTGGCACACGTGATTCAGATTCTCCGGGGCGCCCGCTGCATGCAGCTTCCTAGCATATAACGACTGACGGAAGCAATAGTTTGTGTCCATGGGTTCCACCTGATGTGGACAGTAAGCTTGTACATGGCCAGACTCCCGACACCGCCAGCAGACTATCGGAGCTAGGTCCACAGGGGGTACATCCCGGGCGGGTTTGTTGGGCACAAATCGCCGGGACTGGGGTGGAGAGTTACGGGTTTTGACTACCCCCCCAAAAGAACCCCCCTGTAGATTCAGGGTAGCCTCAGAGCGCTCCACCAGGTTGACCTTGAGAAAGAAGCTTGAGAAAAGCTCTAGTGCAGAGCCGAAACGTTGCCATTGCCACTGAGGTGAATAAAGAGTGTTTGAAATTATTTTTTTTGGGAGTGCTGCCTTTTTCCTACCTACAATTGTGTGATTGGCTTTTCCCAGCGGGCTGTGCACCCACATTTGATTTCAGGCTGTGCTGCCTTTTTTTCAATTGTACATACATACATACATACATAGATATACACTCACCTAAAGATTTATTAGGAACACCTGTTCTATTTCTCATTAATGCAATTATCTAGTCAACCAATCACATGGCAGTTGCTTCAATGCATTTAGGGGGGTGATCCTGGTCAAGACAATCTCCTGAACTCCAAACTGAATGTCAGAATGGGAAAGAAAGGTGATTTAAGCAATTTTGAGCGTGGCATGGTTGTTGGTGCCAGACGGGCCGGTCTGAGTATTTCACAATCTGCTCAGTTACTGGGATTTTCACGCATAACCATTTCTAGGGTTTACAAAGAATGGTGTGAAAAGGGAAAAACATCCAGTATGCGGCAGTCCTGTGGGCAAAAATGCCTTGTGGATGCTAGAGGTCAGAGGAGAATGGGCCGACTGATTCAAGCTGATAGAAGAGCAACGTTAACTGAAATAACCACTCTTTAAAACTGAGGTATGCAGCAAAGCATTTGTGAAGCCACAACACGCACAACCTTGAGGCGGATGGACTACAACAGGAGAAGACCCCACCAGGTACAACTCATCTCCACTACAAATAGGAAAAAGAGGCTACAATTTGCACGAGCTCACCAAAATTGGACTGTTGAAGACCGGAAAAATGTTGCCTGGTCTGATGAGTCTCGATTTCTGTTGAGACATTCAAATGGTAGAGTCCGAATTTGGCGTAAACAGAATGAGAACATGTATCCATCCTCTGATGGCTACTTCCAGCAGGATAATGCACCATGTCACAAAGCTCGAATCATTTCAAATTGGTTTCTTGAACATGACAATGAGTTCACTGTACTAAAATGGCCCCCACAGTCACCAGATCTCAACCCAATAGAGCATCTTTGGGATGTGGTGGAACGGGAGCTTCGTGCCCTGGATGTGCATCCCTCAAATCTCCATCAACTGCAAGATGGTATCCTATCAATATGGGCCAACATTTCTAAAGAATGCTATCAGCACCTTGTTGAATCAATGCCACGTAGAATTAAGGCAGTTCTGAAGGCAAAAGGGGGTCCAACACCGTATTAGTATGGTGTTCCTAATAATTCTTTAGGTGAGTGTATATTATAGACATCTTCATAAAGACTAGATAGAAAATTACATAAGACAACATATATTACTACAGGGCATAGGAATGTCTGCAATGTGATGTCATTATGTTAGCACAATGTTGCAAAGTGGACATTGCTGCACATTTTAGGAGGTCTTTTTTAGTTAAAGGGGTTCTCTAGAAATTGAGAAAATGAAAATACTTAAATATTATTTTATTATAAATATATTCCAAAATATCTTCCATTAGTTATAATGGCCGCCGTCCTATTAGTACGTACAAAACCTGTCCTAATCATACAGCAGGACAAGTTACTTCACAACACTGAGGTAAGGAGCTGCCTCATCCTCCTCTCTGCTCTACTTGTCAGGTGTTATGATCCTGAATACAGCTGATAAGATCTTCAGCTGAATCTCTGTAGGAATAGAGTTAACGAGGAGACAAGAAGTACAGAGAGAAGGGTGGGCGTGTAGATAATGAGCAGCAGCTCTTGTATACAGTCTCCATTACCACAGCCCTACATTACTGCAGTCTGTCCTCTCTGTACTTCATGTCTCCTCATAAACTCCATTCCTACACAGATTCAGCTGAAGATCATATTAAAAATTGTATTCAGGATCATAATCCCTGACAAGTAGGAGAGGAGGCTGATGTAGCCTCTGTGTGATTAGGACAGGTGTTGTGCATACTAATAGGATGTCTTCCATTTTATTTCTCCTAATGATTGCTCCCTAGAAAAAACAAGCCATTATAAATAATAAAAAGGTATTTGGGATTATATTTATAATAAAGTAATATATAAGTATTTTCATTTTCCTAATTCCCAGAGAATTCCTTTAATATAGCCCCCTTAAAGGGAACTGGTTAAAGTACACCAGTTTATCTATTAATAGGACCGTTGAACAGGCCTACCCGTACTTGACTATCAGTTTATTGTTACCATAAACCAACATGGGACTATTTTTTTCCATTCTGGATTTTCTAGATTGTTGGACCATCAAGTGCTAGGTAAATGGAATATTGCTGTTCATTGTTAAAAAAAAAAACAAATTTAACTTTGATGTGCATTTTATTATGTAATTGTAAAAGATTTTCAATAACTACTATACCAAAAGAATAAGAAATATTGCAACAACTGCTTCAGCGTTTGTATGCTGAACACTTCCCTTTCTATACCTCTTGATTATAAGGTTTAAGTAGAATAGTAATCTATAATTTAATCACTTAGCGTGTCAGTTAATAGAAAGCAAAGGAAGTTGGTATGATTACATTTTTGTCTCACATGGGAGTCGTTAAACATCAGGAGTTAATGAGTTCATCGGTACCATCTGCTGATCATATTTGTACTCCCATTTTTAAATAGCTACTCCCATTGTTATGTAGTTGAAGGATTTTCCTAGCTTTTGGATGACATGCATAGATTGTAAGACGTTCAAATGAACGATCATTTAACAAATGAATGCGTATTACACATAACACATCACCGAGAAGGAGTGTAGCATCGTGCTGGAGGGAAAGAATTACAGAGAATAAAATGTTCCGCATTTAAAATAAAGTATAGGTTATAAAATAACAGGGCAGCTGTTAGTGTCAGGAAACAGAAAACATACAATATAACAACAAAAGGCCACCCACTCTTTTTGTGATGCAAGACCATCCCTTCAAGGTCAGTGAACATGTGAGCGCCAGGAAGGTACTCTGGTGCAGGAGGAAATGGTATGATGGCGTAGCTATAAAGCTTGCTGACAAATATCTCCATCCACTTGTGATTAATGGGTTACTGACAGGCAAGACGGTTATATTGGTGCAGGTGTTGTCTAGAAAGGACAGTCTTGCAGGTTTGAAGACGAAAAAATGCACACATAAAAGCCAGATGGAAATGTAACAATCTGTTCCAAGTTCTGCACAGACATTTCTAAATTGATACTTACCGAGCTTTTCAGGGACTGACATTTTCTAAAACCTAATATTATCTAGGCTAAGTAAGTGCAAAATTACACTGGGTGGTATGACACACATTCACCAAATTTATCTGTTTCTTTGCAATTTTAGGGTGAATGAAGGTCTTTGATTCCGCTTTTAAAGTACAAACTTTGACTGTGAATGTCTAAAATGATAAAATGTGCAGACACTGTGAGAATATGTCTGCAAAAGACCAGAGGTTGTCCGGTGTCATGATTTTGATGGCCTATGCTTAGGATAAGTCCTCAATATCAGATCCCAAAATCAAAATTATTTTTATGTTCTCCTAACACCCCTCACCATGCATACATATGCCCCCAATTCCTATTTTTCATGTCCGAGCTTTCCTTCCCCCCTGGAAGACATCACATTATCCTGGCAGATCTGTTTATTTTCCCCTTTTCTTGTTTTGTTGAATACATAGCTTTATTGATACACAAGCCTGGCTGCACTGCACAGTGATGAGTCACAGGCTGGACACGCCCCCAGCTCCACCCACTACAACTCCTGTGTCCATGTTACTACACCCAGACAGGAATCTACTCCTCATCCAGTGTCTAAATCCCATCACTGACCATCCACGGGCTATGCCTTCAGATGTGTATCTAATCCTATCCTGTGTGATACAGCCTGCTGAGCGGTGTATCTAATCCCATCACTGACCGTCCACAGGCTCTGCCCTCACATGTGTATCTAATCCTATCCTGTGTGATACAGCCTGCTGAGCTGTGTATCTAATCCCATCACTGACCGTCTGCAGGCTCTTGCCTCACCATCTCCAGAGTGTGATAAACAGCTGGAATCAGCAAGTGTATCTAATCACATCTGTATCTAATCCTATCCTGTGTGATACAGCCTGCTGAGCGGTGTATCTAATCCCATCACTGACCGTCCACAGGCTCTGCCCTCACATGTGTATCTAATCCTATCCTGTGTGATACAGCCTGCTGAGCAGTGTATCTAATCCCATCACTGACCGTCCACAGGCTCTGCCCTCACATGTGTATCTGATCCTATCCTGTGTGATACAGCCTGCTGAGCAGTGTATCTAATCCCATGACTGACCGTCCATAGGCTCTTTCCTCACTATCTCCAGAGTGTGATAAACAGCTTGAATCAGTAAGCGTATCCAATCACATCTGTATCTAATCCTATCCTGTGTGATACAGCCTGCTGAGCAGTGTATCTAATCCCATCGCTGACAGTCCACAGGCTCTTCCCTTCCAGAGTTTGCACACGACCGTATCCATTTTGCGATCCACATTTTTTGCAGTGCCACTGAGTTCCATGGATTTGAGGTCCTCATTATGAAGACCAGAATAGGACATGTTCTGTCTTTACATAGGGATGTAAAAAACACACTGATGACGTCCATGTGCTTTCCACATCCGTATGTCAGTTCTGCGAAATATAGAACATGTCCTATTCTGGTCCTCATAATGCAGATCTAAAACCCATAGAACTCAATAGGACTGCAAAAAAATGTGGATCCGCGACTTGCAGACCGCAAAACAGATACGGTTCTGTGTACGAGCCCTATCACTTATACTCAGCACCCATAACAGTGAAATCCACAGTGCCCCCATAACAGTGACATCCACAGTGCGTCCATAACAGTGACATCCACAGTGCCCCCATAACAGTGACATCCACAGTGCCCCCATAACAGTGACATCCACAGTGCCCCCATAACAGTGCAGTGACATCCACATTGCCCCCATAACAGTGACATCCAAAGTGCCCCCATAACACTGACAATCACAGTGCCCCCATAACAGTGACATCCACAATGCCCCCATAACAATGACATCCACAGTGTTCCCATAACAGTGACATCCACTGTGCCCCATAACAGTGCCATCCAGTGCCCCTAGTGCCTTCCAATGCCCCCTATTTGTCAGCCAGTGCCCCCTTGTGCCATCCAGTGCCCCCAAGTACCATCCAGTACCCCCACTATGCCATGCAGTGCCCCCTTTTTTGCCATCAATTGCCCCCCTTGTGCCATCCATTACCCCCTTGTGCTATCCATTGCCCCCCTTGTGCCCTCCATTGCCCCATATGTCATCCACTGTGCCCCAGTGAAATCTATCTAGGCTAATCTATCCTGACTATTTTAATTTGTATTGTTATGTATATTATTATGTATATTATTATGTACTTTTATCTTGATTTTATACTACTGTGTCTTTTTATAGATTTATTTTGTACTAATAAATAGCGTCCGATCCAACACCAGTTATACACGTTTTTGATCCAATACCATCTACCAAAGGTGGTGTGCCTGCCCATGTATATATTTCTCCAGATTCATATATAGTTTTGTGAGAAGAGATTCAGTAAAACCTTTAGTTTTTACTTTTATATCTTTGTCTTTTCTACCTACTGTGAACAGCCATCGGTACAAGTGGGAGGGGTTATAAGTGATTAATAGCATTGTGTGTGTATATAAAGAGATAGCTGTCAGTCACTGATAACACGTCCTCCTGTACCAATAGCTGTTCACATGTATTATTTTCAGTATACTCAATACACACTGAAACTGTTATTGGGAGTCGATGATGCGCTCTCCCTTTGCAGCGCTGCTGGCATCCCGCGCAGGTAGAGGAGCAAGGACGCAGCCGGCGTCCTAGTCTCCACAGTAACCAGGGGGCGGGGAGGACCTGGCTGCGCACGCCTCCTCAGCGTGGCAGGTGTCCTCCATCCCCTAGACAATGAGCAGCGGAGGGGGGGGGGGCTGAGCTCTGATAAGGATGAATCGGCGCTCAGCTGTGTTGAGATGTGTGAGGCGAGTCACATGACGCTCGCATTGTCACTTGACTCACCAGTCGGGCTATTTAAACAGGCAGCCTGCTGGCCACTGGTTGCCTGTGATTGGTCTTGCTACCATCACCAGCATTTTCACATATTGTGTCTTTCGTGTGTTTGGACCTCGGCTTTGCTTTTGACCTCGACACTGTGACCTCCCTGGAATTGACGTGACATCTTGGCTTCTGACTTCGGATTGTTTTGACCTTGCTATTGTGTTGCTCCCTTTGTACCTGCGTGACCTCCCGGCTTTGACTTCGGCTTCCTTGACTCTGTTACTGTACTCTTCTTATCTTCTTTAGGCCCCTGCGCGTATCTAAGTGAGAGACTGCCGCCAAGTTGTACGCCATCGCTTAGGATGGGCCGTGCAAGTAGGTAGGGATAGAGGTGCGGGTGGATATCAGGGCTGCACTCTTCCCTTCCGCTCGTGACAGAAACACTTTTTGAGAAGATCATCCAAAACTGCATTGGAAGAAGATTACCAGTATGCATAATATGTGATCAGCTGAAAATTTTATAGAAATCTAGTCTGGATAAGGCTACTTTCACACTAGAGTCAGGGTTCCGCTTGTGAGCTCCGTTTGAAGGGGCTCACAAGCGGCCCCCAACGCATCCGTCCAGCTACCAATGCATTCTGAGTGGACGTTCGGGTTTCCGCCTGGCCGTGCGGAGGCAAACGGATCCGTCCAGACTTACAATGTAAGTCAATGGGGACGGATCCGTTTGAATTTGACACTATATGGCTCAATTTTCAAACGGATCCGTCCCCCATTGACTTTCAATGTAAAGTCTGGACGGATCCGTCTGAAGCTACTTTCACACTTAGAATTTTTTCTACAATATAATGCAGACGGATCCGTTCTGAACCCAGACGTATCCGCTCTGAACGCAAGTGTGAAAGTAGCCTAAAGGGGAGGGGGTCTTCTCAAAGAGGCTGTCTATTGTAGATGTTTCACTATATGCCAATTGAGTTTGTTTTATAAAATAGAACTGTTTTTGTCTTTCTGCAAAGAACAACCTAGTAAAGTAGTACTGATAAATATACTAGTACAAAATGCTCCACTCTCACTTATTTATAAAATTGTCACGCATGCACATTTTTAAGACTAGTGTCTACTATGTTATTCCAGCCAAAGATTTATTGGAGCATCATAGACATGTTTTACATAATTCTGGAGAAGACTCGTGTTATTGGTATGGTAAATATGAATTAGGTGTGGACTGCTTTAGCTTCAGGTTAAATTAACATTGGAATGATTTAAATAGTGTCTACATATTAATGTTGCATATTTTCTATGGTGTCCCTTGGAGTTCTATTGATTACTTCTCAGAATATCTACCTAAATGTATCTAGTGCTGGTGGTAACACATGCTAATTAGCTTAGTCCCACCACTAGGATCTTTCTATTTATTCCTGCTATTGTCCAGCCAAAAATAATCTAACTAGCCAACTATAACAGTTTATAACAGTAATATCAAGATATTGAAGGGTTATTTTAAAATTATACTTACTGAAATTGTTTGTCTGTTATGGATGATGTGCATGTGAAAAGTTATATTTAATCATAGGACAACTTTTTAAATCTCTTTATGGGGGAAGTGGTACCACATCACGAAGGTTAAATTATTATCTTCGTCTTTGCAAACCACACAGTCAGGTTTCATAGTTTGTGGAACTATATGCAATCCATTCCCATAGGAAAAAAACTGTCCTCAACATTGAAATTGCAACACCAAGAAGGACAAGCCTTCAGATTATGCAAATGGCAGGTGTTGTTAAAATTTGCAGATAATCAAATTTCAGGTACCTAACTCCAATTTGTGGCACGTGGGAAGTGCATAAAAGCCAGATTGAAAGCAATGTTTTTTAGCCATATGAAACCTCAAAAATCGTATCAAGTCATGTAGGATGATAGTGAGATGCCTCTTGTTCATTGATTTGCCAGTTATCGCCACTTGTCACTGAGAGGGATAGAATCCTTGAACTGAGAGACCTTGGTGTATCACTCTGGTAGATCGCTAAGCACCTGTCTGAGATGTCTGAACTGTTCAATGCTGTATATCCCAAAGTTTGGGAGAACAACAACAAATTGGAAGGGCAACAAGATGATTGGAAGAATGGGTCACAGTGATCCATTCTGTATTGCAAGTGAACTTGGACATCACATCCCAATCCTAAAATGACAAACAGTTTCTACACAAACCATCAAAAGGTGTTTGCATGACATTGGGGAACAGACCAAACATCCAGCTACTGGTATTCAATTGACCTCATAATACCATTTTTAAGAGCTATAATGGTGCGTAATAAGATGGCAATGGAGGCTGCAATGTAGGTCTATCGTATTCAGTGAGAGTCCTGCATTTGTCTTGGATTAAATGATAACTAGAGATTAGTCTGGAGACCATGTGGGCAACACCATGAAGAGGCCTTTGCAAGGGAATGTCACACAGGTCCTACTCCTGGGATTATGGTTTGGGGTGGCTCTGGGCATCGACACTGTGGCTCAGGAGTCCTGAGAGCAGAAGCAATGAAGATGGTAGTTTTTGAAGTTATCACCATATCTCCAGTTGGTATGGTAATGCACAAACTGCACTTGACCTTTCTTATGGTCCCAGTATCTCTTTTCTTTGCAACATGCTAGCATTCCCTCTGAAGAGTCACTTCTAGATTGTTTCGTCTTCTTTTTCATAATTCACTGCACACATATTGCACTAACATCATCTCTTCTCATGAAACAGGCACAATTATGGCTTACATTGCAACAAGCTAGCTGCTTATCGACAAATCTCTAGCTGCCTGAGTGTGCAGGAGCTAGGAAGTGCAAGTAAGCTACCCGTACTCCAAACTCTGCCTTTCTGCTACAATGCTCAACTGCTCTGTGTCCTGATGTAGGCTCTGGGGTGGTGTACACTATAACTTGTTCCTCACACCTTCACTTGCCAGCTAACTATAATGTAGGAGTATTGCTGGACCTGTCCTCAATATCAGTTTCTTCTCCCTGAAAAATACTTTTGTTTTGCCTGTGTACTACTTAAATGAAGTCTGCAGGGCACAGCTATTTATCATCTTACAAACATATACTCTTATTATAGCTCAAGGACCTGCACAATTAGACCTAATGATCAAAAAGGTCCTGTGCTCCTAACAGCATATTAGCCACCAGTAGTCAAGTGAGGAATAGGTTGCATCACAACCCCATTTCTGTCTACAACATACACATACAAATTACAGTACATATATTTCACGGTGCAGTCTCCACTTGACAGTGGTTTTCCACTGCCTCTAATGCAACTCACCTGCACTGTCCATCTCATCTTCCTCAAAGTGATATGACTCCTCCAGAGTGGTTATATGCCTTTGAAGGTTGCCTGCAACATTTCTTATCTGAGTTCAGCTATGTACAGGAGCCTGTGCACATAGGGCCTTTCACCCACTTTATTGCTATATCTTTTATAGTACCTACGCTGGCATTACAAAGCTTTACGAGACCCACATTAGCAAATTATTTTGCTGGCATCTCACATCACTTTAAAGGCACAGTACACATGGCAAACATGAATACACGTTTCATGGCACATCTAAGTGTGGGGAAATACAAGAGCATGCAAAAAATAATAAATAAAACAACATATGTATTACTGGCACACTCCTCACCAACCTAGCAGGTTAGGGTCATGTAACAGTTCAACCCATGTGAGATTGCCACTGCAAAATCGTCAATAGGTAACTCTTAACAACAAGTTTAACTGTAAGGGCCAAAGCTGTTCTCTATTACTTGCATTCTAGGCTGTTTTTAAGTGAATGGCTGCCAAAGTTACCGGTTTGGGAACAGTTGTCATTCTCCATGATGTTAAGGTAATTTATAACATATTGATCTATGGTTAGGAATATCACTTATACTTTTCTGGCATCAAGATCAGTGGTGCCAAGCTGAGAATCCTTGGCCAGCCCAAGCACCAACACAACTAATACAATAATAGGGGTTTAGACATTCTAACTATAATGCAACCAATGTGGTCAGCTAACTGCACAGCTATATCTTCATTGCTGTATGAATGAGGGCATGGTCTAGTGACTGACATTCAGGGTTGCATATAATGAAGTCAAGTTTAATGAGTTTTTTTCCCCATTTTAGACATTTATTATGGCATGTCATAACCATTATTGATTTATTTGTGAAAAACAGAACAACATTTATATTCAACTGTTGTGTATACATACTGTATATGCTGGCTATTTCACTGTAGTCTAATGGCTTCTTTTTCTACAGGATCTATGATGACGATGACTGCCCCATTATGATCCCTTATGATTCATTTGACAGATCCATAATGTTCCCTCTTAATTGCTTTATAACAGTCACTTAAGTTGTTGCCCAGCCGAGCAACTTCCCAGCAAATTTGTGGTCCTACAGAACTGTAAAAAAACAACTACTAACTGTGAATTAAAAATGTGAATCACATATTATAAAAATAGACTCGATATTCTAGTTTCAGTAATGAAATCACAAAAAACAGGGAAAGAGCCATTGTCAACATAGTATACAATATTAATAGAGTCAGGGAAAGAATACATTCTAATTATTATTTTTAATTAGCTGCTCTATCAATTCACTATAACATCTAATTAGAGAAACTTTTTAATTAAGATAGTTAGTAATACATTGAATATGGAAATCTAATTTTCCATTCAGATATATTTATTGCAAGCCAGCAATAGCGCTTAGGAAATGTAATAAATGTGATAATATTCTAAGAGATATGGTTCAGTATAGTATAAACATTTCCAGTGAAAAGAATAAAGTAGCCATTAATTAAATGTACAAAAGAATAATGTACTTACTGAGTGTTCACACTGAACACATAGTATTATGTGCTAATGTTATTCAGTCATGATACCAGGATCTTGTTGTCACAGATATGTTATAAAATATACCAGTCTATAGAAATAAAGACATGGATTGTACATGCACATGCCATGTATTAATCTATTGCTTCTCAGAATAATTTATAAACATCTCCATTAAGGTACCTGGTATAAGTTTTGATCAAAATGCATGGGTCCACTGACTGTCTCAAGGTAGCCTCTTATGAGTCCCTACTCACACAGCGCCCCATGGTGAATACCGCCGCCACAACACAGTGCATGCAGGTGAGGCTACTTTCACACTAGCGTTCGGAGCGGGTCCGTCTGATGTTTCATCAGACGGATCCGCTCCTATAATGCAGACGTTTGCATCCGTTCAGAACGGATCCGTCTGCATTATAACTTAGAAAAATTTCTAAGTGTGAAAGTAGCCTGAGCGGATCCGTCCAGACTTTACATTGAAAGTCAATGGGGGCGGATCCGTTTGAAGATTGAGCCATATAGTGTCATCTTCAAACGTATCCGTCCCCATTGACTTACATTGTAAGTCTGGACGGATCCGCTCGCCTCCGCACGGCCAGGCGGACACCCGAACGCTGGCAGACTGATGCATTCTCCGCGTCCACTCAGAATGCATTAGGGCTGGACGGCTGCGTTCGTGGCCGCTTGTGAGCCCCTTCAAATGGAGCTCACGAGCGGACACCTGAACGCAGGTGTGAAAGTAGCCTGACAAGACCTTGGAGCCCAAAAGCACCCCTACAATCAAGCTAAGTCCCCTTGGCACTGAGCCATACCAACCCACAACAATGGCCACCATGCAGCACTGCGCAATGTGAACATATCTCAAAAGCTCAACTCTTCATGTGGTCTCAGAAACCTAAACTGAGGCCAAGTAGCAAAATCAATAGGTCAATGCATGGCATATCGATGTGCGGTCCATGTCTTTTTCTCTACAGATTAGTAAAGGATATACAATGCTGAAAAGAGGCATTAGTCATGACCGGCGTATTGTCGAGTCGCTTACCTCTTAAACTCCACTCCCTCCCCCCAATAATGACAGACTCAGCAAGTGGATTATATGGCCACAGCAGCCTTTTATTAATAACATAAATACAAATAAATATCATTAATACATAACTTAACCCTTGGCCTTCCCACCTGAAGGCCCCGCCCTAAAACCTTACCAAGAACCCATGAATGCCAACACGGGGAGGGTCCTTGGAGCCCCATAAATGCCGGATAACTGGCCTCGCCCTCAGTTAAATTACTTCTAGCTGATAAATGCCAGCTCAGAGGCAGGAACCGGTAACCAAGGGCAACCAACTTGGGCCGCTACCCGCCATATCACACCTTAAACCAGTACCTGGGGAGTCCAGAGCCTCCTTTGGCTCCCTCCCCACCACGCCAGAGCCACCATAACCACCAACTCCAAGGACCCACCACCGCCCCAGGCCGCTATGACAAAGCTCACCCTCCAATCACTGCCGGACCACCCGTAATCCACTCGCAACCCCCCGGCCTTACACCAACACTAAGAAACACTCGAGGACCCCCACCTAACCCAGGCAAACAGCAGCCAAAATAAAAACAAAGGGGTGGGTGGGCGGGGGCTGCTGCCACACTGCTGTCCTCACAAAATGGCCCCTTTTCTCGCCCTTGCTATCCTTTTTATGCCCTTAGCCACACCTCCATCCTTCCATCACTATCCTTCCTCCTTAACCCTTCATAACCCCGAATCCTCTCCCTCCAAGCCCCAGTCATGCCAGGCCTCCATCCAGTCTTGCAGCCATGATTCCGGCCTGCACTTGACCGGCGTATTGTCGAGTCGCTTACCTCTTAATCTCCACTCCCCCCCCCCAATAATGACAGACTCAGCAAGTGGATTATATGGCCACAGCAGTCTTTTATTAATAACATAAATACAAATAAATATCATAAATACATAACTTAACCCTTGGCCTTCCCACCTGAAGGCCCCGCCCTAAAACCTTACCAATAACCCATGAATGCCAACACGGGAAGGGTCCTTGGAGCCCCATAAATGACGGATAACTGGCCTCGTCCTCAGTTAAATTACCTCTAGCCGATAAAAAGGCCAGCTCAGAGGCAGGAACCGGTAACCAAGGGCAACCAACTTGGGCTGCTACCAGCCATATCACACCTTAAACCAGTACCTGGGGAGTCCAGAGCCTCCTTTGGCTCCCTCCCCACCACGCCAGAGCCACCATAACCACCAACTCCAAGGACCCACCACCGCCCACGACTCAAGAAGGTGAACACCTCACCTACTTGTGTCCCACCACACCTGCAGCGCTAATTCAATGCCGTCCTGCAAACCAGAACACCAGAGATCAATCCCCACCCCGTTCAAGTGCACCCCATCGCTCCTCCAAAACGCCCCCTCACCGGACTCCAGCTCCCTATGCCGAACAACAATGCCACCGTTACGTGCCACAAACCTACCAACTTCCCTGTTCGCCTTAATTCACACCTTATTCAGCCGCTCCACAGACCTCGCCTCCCTCCAATGCTGGCGCGGCACCATATCCGACCAAACCGTCACCAGTCGCGGATATTGAGCCCACAATCGTTGCAAGTCAAACTTAATGTCCCTCGCTAACTCCCTGAAGGGGCGCACCCACAAATCATTCCCCCCTACATGCAACACCAAAACACCAGGAGGCCTATCCAACTGTGCCAACCTGTGAAACTCAGGAAGAACCCGACTCCACAGCATCCCTCACATCCCAATCCAACGAATCACCGACACCTCTCTCGAAAACGACAACTGCCTCCCGTCCGGCCTGACTGCTGCTCGCAACGCTCCCCAGAACACGTATGAGTGCCCCAAAATCCAAACCAAGCACGGTGGAACACCTACAAGAAACAAAGAAAAAACATCAACCAAACACCGCCACCTGCCCACAGCCCACCTGCCCACAGCCCCTTTCCCACACAAGTTCCTTCTTATACCCATGCGGGCCTCACATATGACCGAAATCGAATAGACTCCCAACAGCCAATAACATCATCACCCAACCCTCTCCTGGAAGCCTCCATGGCCGCCCCCATCCGAAAAGAATGTCCCCCATACAAAGAGGGATCCTTATCCAAGCCCAACAAGCATGATTGCAGGACCACTATAAACTGGAAACGAGAAAGATAAGACCCGTCTCCATGAACTAATAAAGGGCCCGCTCTCCCTGTCCCACCCCGTCCCCAAAACACCCTGAGGCATCGAACCGGGTACGCGACCGATCCCTCTACTTGGAACAACACCACCCGACAACCCCGATCCAGCTGGTCCGTTTTTGACCATCTAATGCAGAATTCCAATCGGTCATCAAATAATTCCACATCCTGCCCACAAAGGCCCCCAGCCTGCCCCTTACTCTGACTAACCAACTCCCCGATCCTCAAGGCCCCAAAAAAGGCGAGCGAAAAAGCCAGCTTAAACAGCCTAACCTCCCCCTCCGAAATACAAACCCCCTCCAACTGACCCAACAGATCCACCAACAAAGTAAAAGAAATCGAACGGTGACTATCCACCTCGGATGCACACCTCCTCCAACCCCGTAAAGCTTGTGCAACCCAAAAAAACTTTGTCACATCCCCCACCCCCCAGCTCCGACAACCAAAAGCCACACCAGCCATAAACTTAGTCAACCTGGAATACGACCACCCCTCCTCCCTACAGTGCCCCACCCAAAGCAACATCAACGCGCTATCCTCCAACCCACAACCCTGCAAACGCCGCCTCCAGGCCTCCCACAGGGCCCACGCCTGTTCATACGCTGCCCAGGTAGAACCCCGCCGCCAAAGAACCACTCACCAGATCCTCAACCGACCGAATGGCAGATTCCACAGTTCCGGTGGAAAGCTGGTCCCCTCCGTCTCCAGCGCATACTAGGCCGGACTGCCTTCCTCTGCCTGAACTGCTCATCGTACCTCAACCACCCCAAACCCCCATACACTCGGTACGCCTCGCCTATTGCATCCAGATAACAGAAAAGTGCCGAACAATTGTCCAGCGCTTTCTCCCCTTAACACTGGCCAAGATCACAAAAGCCTGTAACCAGTTTGAAAAGGTCAGCGGAATCAAACGAGAACGCCGCTTATCCTCCTCCTCCTTTTTCCTATCATCCCGCCTATCCCGGTCCAAATTAAATCGCTTCAGGGGAAGCAGCGAAAATATATCCACGTACCCCCCTTTCCAAATTTTTTCCCTAACTTCGTGCCTCAAGTGCTCCCCCAGCGGCCCTTCAAAGCACACATAAACCTCCCCTTTCGCTGCGTCATCTAAACGCGGCTCCTCACCATCCTTCTCCTTTGCCCCGTCCCTTCCTTTTTCGCCATCCTTATCCACTACTCCCTGGTGCGCCGCTCCAACCACACCCCCAGCTCCGCAACTGACTGACTTACTTATCATTCTGCGCTGCAGTTACATTGTACTACACACTTTTTTGGGGGTGTTTTAATAGTATAAAAAGTACGTATTATTTGCCGTTCAGCAGTGCAGTTACATTGTACTACATATTTTTTTGGGGGTGTTTTAATAGTATAAAAAGTATGTATTATTTTCCGTTCTGTAGGGTGTATAAGTGTAAAAAAAAGTACATCTTATTTGCCGTTCTGCACTGCAGTTGCATTGTTCTACAGCTTTTTGTAGGGTGTATAAGTGTAAAAAAAAAGTACATCTTATTTGCCGTTCTGCGGTGCAGTTACATTGTACTAAATCCCTTTTTTGGGGGTGTTTCAATAGTATAAAAAGTACGTCTTATTCAACGTTCTGCGGTGCAGTTACATTGTACTACAGTCTTTTTTTGGGGTGTATTATTGGAAAAAACAAGTCAATTTTATTTGCCGCTCTGCAGTCACATCACCGTTTAGCTTTCCGTTCTTCTAATCTGTCAGAAGAAGAGAAAGAAATAACAAACCAGGATCCTGTAAAAAAAACTGATCCAGTTGCATCAGTTAATGCATAGGATTGCATAGTATCCGTTTTTTTACAGGATCCAGTAGAAAAATCGGATCCTGTTGAATCAGTTGTCATCCATTTGAGTAATTTCCGTCCGAGATCCGTTTTTTACACGGAAACAGAAGTACTGCATGCAGGACTTTTTTTCCCATGTAAAAAACGGATCTCAGATGGAAATGGCTCAAACGGATGACAACTGATGCAACAAGAACCACTTTTTTTTATAGGATCCTGTTTTGTTTTCTCTCTCTCTTCTTCTGATCAGGAGAACGGAAAGCTAAACGGTGAAGTGAACTCAGCCTTAGGGCACTTTCACACTCTTGCGTTGCTGGATTCCGGCAGTCAGTTCCGTTGCCGGAACTGCCTGCCGGATCCCGCAATCTGTAGGCAAACGGAAACCATTTGTAGACTCATCCGGATGCGGATCCGTCTCACAAATGCATTGCAATACCGAATCCGTCTCTCCGGAAAAAAGGATCCGGTATTTATTTTTTTACTTCTTTAACCACTTCAGCCCCCCTAGCTTAAACCCCCTTAATTACCAGACCACTTTTTACAATTCTGCACTGCAATACTTTCACGGTTTATTGCTCGGTCATACAATTTACCACCCAAATTAATTTGACCTCCTTCTCTTCTCACTAATAGAGCTTTCATTTGGTGGTATTTCATTGCTGCTGACATTTTAACTTTTTTTGATATTAATCGAAATTGACCAAAATCTTTGCTAAAAAAATGACATTTTTCACTTTCTCTTGTAAAAATTTTCAAATAAAACTACATTTCTATATAAATTTTTCTCTAAATGTATTGTTCTACATGTCTTTGATAAAAAAAAATGCAATAAGTGTATATTTATTGGTTTGGGTAAAAGTTATAGCGTTTACAAACTATGGTACAAAAATGTGAATTTCCGCATTTTGAAGCAGCTCTGACTTTCTGAGTACCTGTCATGTTTCCTGAGGTTCTACAATGCCCAGAGAGTAGAAACACCCCACAAATGACCCCATTTCGGAAAGTAGACACCCTAAGGTATTCGCTGATGGACATAGTGAGTTCATGGAAGTTTTTATTTTTTGTCACAAGTTAGCGGAAAATGATTTAATTATTTTTTATTTTTTTTCTTTCTTACAAAGTCTCATATTCCACTAACTTGTGACAAAAAATAAAATTTTACATGAACTCACCATACCCCTCACGGAATGGGGTGTCTTCTTTCCAAAATGGGGTCACTTGTGGGGTATTTATACTGCCCTGGCATTTTAGGGGCCCTAAAGCGTGAGAAGAAGTCTGGAATATAAATGTCTAAAAAACTTTACACATTTGGATTCCGTGAGGGGTATGGTGAGTTCATGTGAGATTTTATTTTTTGTCACAAGTTAGTGGAATATGAGACTTTGTAAGAAAAAAAATAAAAATAAAAATCAATTTCCGCTAACTTGTGCCAAAAAAAAAAAATCTTCTATGAACTCGCCATGCCCCTCAAAAGTGATATTTTTATAGCGCCGCAGCGATTTTACGGTGTTTTTGCAGTGATCAGAAAAAAATTAATTCTGTCACTTCGGTGGGGTGGACTGAACGCAAGTGTGCGCACAAGATCAGGCCTGATCGGGCGAACACTGCGTTTTTTGTAGAGCCTATAGATCATATCCTATTTTTGTCTGCAATTGCGGACAAGAAAAGCCATTTTCTATATAGTTCTGGCAATGTGCGGATCCGCAAAATGCGGAAAGCACATTGCCGGTGTCCGCGGTGTCCGTGTTTTGCGGATCCGTGGATCCGCAGATCCGCAAAACACATACGGACGTCTGAATGGAGCCTTACAGGGGGGTGATCAGGGAGTCTATATGGGGTGATCACCCCCCTGTCATTGATCACCCCCCTGTAAGGCTGCATTCAGACGTCCGTTTGTGTTTTGCGGATCCGCTAGACTATAATGGGGTCCATTAGGTTTACACTCAGAAGAAGACTTTGGAGCGGAGACAAAAGTTGTGCACGCGTCAAAACATGCAGCGGTGACCATAAAGTGGCCTGGGAGAACCGTGGCTCCGATGTGGTGGTCCAGCCTGCTGAATGAAGATAGCAGGACCTTCACACAACCGCTGCATCACCCAATGTCATGCACCCAATTTCATGCAGTCAATAGAGTTGAGCGAACCCGTAGAAGTTCGGGTTCGCCGGGTACTGCCGAACTTCAGGTCAAAGTTCGGGTTCAGGACCGGAACTTGACCCGAACTTCAACCCGAGCCCGGACCCCATTTAAGTCGATGGCGACCCGAACTTCACTTTATTATTTTCCGTTATAACATTGTTATAACGGAAAATAATAGCATAATTCTTAAAACAGAATGCTAAATAAAATGTCTACTGAGGGGTTAAAAATAAAACTCACCTCATCCACTTGATCTGGCAGCCGGTATCTTCTTTTCTTCAGGACTTGCAAAAGTCTTCATTCATTCATTAGGACCTGTGGTGATGTCACCGCAGGTCCATTTGCAGGTCCTGAAGATACCGGCTGCGCGATCAAGTGGATGAGGTGAGTTTTTATTTAGCAAACATTTTATTTAGCATTCTGTTTTAAAAATGCTATAATCTTCCATTATAACCATGTTATAACGGAAAATAATAAAATCACCCAAACACTGAAACCGAACTTCAGTGAAAAAGTCCGGGTTCGGGTACGAACCCAAACTTTGCAGTTCGGGTTCGCTCAACTCTAGCAGTCAAGGCTCCACTACCTCAGCCGAAGGGAGCTGTCTGTACTTCCCATCATCTTCTGGTCCTAATGCTCCTGCTCCTCCTCCTCTTTCTCCTTGTCCGTCATTCCATCAACAATCAATCACTGAAGAGATTGCCAAGAGACAACAGTATGCGTGCACTCATGCAACTGCACAGAAGCTGAACCTGCTCCTGGCCAAGTTGCTGGTGCTGGAGTCCCTCCTTTTCCAAGAGTTGGACTCTGCACCTTTCAGAGAACTGATGGCCTGTGCCGAGCCGAGGTGGAGAGTCTTTGTGAAAAAGGCAGTACCAGCCCTACACACATATGTAGAACAGAAGGTGGCCAGTCCTTGAGCCTATCACTGTCTGCCAAAGTGCACGGCAGCGCTGATGTGTAGAGCTGTAACTACGGTCAAGGACAATATATGTCATTTATGGCCAACTGGGTAAATGTGGTTCCTGTCCAGCCACACCAGCAACTTTGCCGGGTGACGCCGCTTCCGCCTCTGCCTCCTCATCCTCCACCGTGTCCTCAGCCTCCACTGCAGAAACAATTCACAGTGTCCCTCCAGCTTACCACATGTGCAGGGCACTGCTGTGTCATGCTGTTCTGCACCTTGTTTGCCTGGATGAACAGAGTCACACAGGGGAGGAACTGCTCCATGTCCTTCATCAAGAAATCAAATCCTGGCTTTCTCCTAAACAACTCAAAATCAGAACCATGGTGACAGACAATGGGAAGAACATGGTGTCTGTGCTGTCTCAATGAGGGCTGAGCCATGTGCCCTGCATGGTGCATGTGTTCAATCTGGTTGTAAAGCGGTTCCTGAAGTCTTCCTTCCATCTTCAAGACATCCTGAAAATGGCCAGGAAACGTTGCATGCACTTCAGCCACTCACACACCGCAAAGCACACCCTCTAGAGCTGCAGCGGCAGAACGGCATCCCCCCATCATAGGCTGATATGCAACGTTTTCACCCATTGGAATTCCACACTCCATATGTTGGACCGATTATATGAACAGAGAAAGGCCATAAACGATTTCTTGATGATACAGGCGGACAGAGGTATTCCCCTGTGTAACTTCGATGTTAGCCAGTGGCAGCTCATGCGTGACACCTGCCATTTCCTCGGGCCCTTTGAGGAGGCCACTTTATTTGTCAGTCGCTAGGACTATGGGATGAAAAACGTCATTCAACTGATTCATGTCCTGGAACAAATGATGCTAAATCGGGCTGGCCAAGGAACAGGAGACATGGCGACTACATCTCACAGCCACATACTAGAGGAGGAGAGAGGGACATTCGAGCACAAGCAATGTGTAGAGAAATGGGTGGTTTTTCTACACAGGTGACAGGAGAAGAGGAGCAGGAGCAGCCAGAGGAGAGATGAGAAAGACGAGACAGAGGACCCAGACACACCGTGGCAGTATGCCATGAAGATGGAGTCCCTCCAAGTCACTTGCACAAATGGCCCGATACATGCTCAGTTGCTTGCGTAGTGACAGCCAAATTGTCACTCTTCGGCAGAGGGATGACTACTGGCTTTCCACCATGTTAGACCCTCGCAACTGGTCAAAAATGGGGGCCTTTTTACACCTGCTGAGAGGGAGGACAAACTGAACTACTATCGAGACATCTTATGTAGTCAGTTGGCCGCTGCCTATGTGCGCCATCGCCCATCCTCGTGCAGGTCTGCCCGGGGGGGGCCCTCTGTGCTCATGTTCCACTGCCATGGCTGCTGGGAGTGGGTGGGGGGGCAGATGCAGTACCAACTCCATCAGCAGCTACTTAAGTCTAGAGTCGCGAATGAGCAGTTTTCTTCACCCGCCTACTGAAGAAACTACTCACCAGCATCAGCACGAGGACATAGAGCAGAACCTGAACCAGCAGGTTATGGCATACTTGGAGTGCACCCTGCCACCCCACATTGAAGATCCCTTGGACTACTGGGCAGCCAAACTCGATTTGTGGCCTCAACTGGTCGAGTTTGCCCTGGACAAGCTTTCTTGCCCGGCCAGCAGTGTTGCATCAGAGTGGGTGTTTAGTGTGGCGGGGGCCATAGTTACGCCAAGGAGAACTCACCTGTCTGTCCACCTAAAATGTGGAGAAACTGACCTTTGTGAAGATGAATCAGATGTGGATCAGCCAGGATTTTCAAACACCAGTGCCTGATGCATCTAGAGATGAGCGAATTTTTAAAAAATTCGATTTGCTGGTTTGCCAAATATTTTTTGGAAAAATTCGGTTTCATCCGAATATATTCACGGCAAATTACGTTAAAAAACTGTGATTTGCTGACTGCAGAGAGCATTTATAGTGGTGTAGAACACTGTGCCTTGCAGTAACACTGCAAGGGAGTCTGCTTTGGTAGTGAAATAATACTGTGAGTCCATATGACATGCAGATGACAGACGTTGCTCTTTGAATCACTGCACACTTCAAATATTTGGGCAGTCACGGGGCCAAAACTGACCAAATATCTTCAGTATGAACTCAGCCTTACAGGTCGAAGTTAGCGCCAAGAAGAAGCGCACTCCTTTTACACCATCGTCAGCTGATTCCACATAGATGTCAACAGAACCTGTTCTATTAAACGCTTATACAAGTAGAGCCCCCCTGACAGAGTTGAAAGGGTGTCAACAGTAAGTTTGTGTTGACGTCACTGATTAAATTGCCCTTCCTCTGATCAGTCTGAAACAATAACCCACAAAAAACAGATCCTGTCTGTGGAGCATACGCCTTCACTCGGTCAGCATTTGCTCAATTATCCATCAGTATTGCTAATGCCAAAAAACAGGAGTGGATCTAAAACAGAGATGACATGTGAATGGAATATTTGCATGTCTTCTGTGTTTTGTAGCCACTCCTGCTTTTAGCTACCAAATCATAAGCCAATTCTGTTGGGACCATACAGGCCTTACAGCTGCTACACAGACAGGATCCGTTGTGCATCTCATTTTTCCTTCCTTCTGACAGATCAGAAGAAAGGTCAAATAAATGATGGCCAAAAGCCAAAATAGTGGACCTGTCATAAAATGGGGAAGGTGGGAACAGCATGAGAAGTCTACACAGTGGACCTATGACATAATGGTGAGGTGGAAGCGGCATGAGGAGACCACAGAGTGGCCTAATGACAGGGTCTGGAGGTGGAAGCAGTATAAAAAGGCCACCGAGTGGCACAATGACAGAGTCTGGAGGTGGCAGCATCAGGAGAAGGCCACCGAATCATACAATGACAGAGTCTGGAGTTGGCAGCATTGTGAGGAGGCCACTGAGTGGCACAATGACAGAGTCTTGAGGTGGCAGCAGTATGAGGAGGCCACCGAGTGGCACATTGACAGAGTTTTGAGGTGGCAGCAGTATGAGGAGGCCACCGAGTGGCATAATGACAGAGTCTGGAGTTGGCAGCAGTATGAGGAGACTAAACGCTTTCATCACAAATAACTGCAACAGTGAAGTGCTTACCGTATTTTTCACCCCATAAGATGCATTTTCCCCCCAAAAAGTGGGGCAAATACTAATGAGCGCTTCCATTATTAAAGCTCTCATTAGTACCGGAGGACCAGGAAGCGGTGAAAGCCCTGTACTCACCGCTTCCTGTTCCTCGGCTGTTGCCTGTGCAGTGGCTGCGCACAGTGTGAGGGTGCTCTGTGACCTCACGCTGTGTGCGCCAGTTCACAGCACAGCCGACAGCAGAAGAAAAGCAGATTGCGGGCGTTGAGGAGCGGCAGCGTCCTGGAGCAGGAGAGGTAAGTGTTTTTTTATTTTAGAAAACATGAGGCTGCTTGGGGCTGAGGCAATGGGGGTGATGAGAGGCATAATGGGTGCTAATAAGAGGCGTAAGGCTGATAATGGGGGCTAATAAGAGGCATAAGGCTGATAATGGGGGCTAATAAGAGGCATAAGGCTGATAATGGGGCTAATAAGAGGCATAAGGTTGATAATGGGGCTAATAAGAGGCATAAGGATGATAATGGGGGCTAATAAGAGGCATAAGGACTGATGTGGGGGCTGATGAGAGGCATAGGGGCTGATATGGGGGTTGATGAGAGGCATGGAGGATGATGAAAGGCATGGGGGTCTTATCTGAGGTCTGATTGGGGTCTTATTAACATTGGGGGTCTGATTGGGGCTGTCAGCTTAGGTCTGATTAACATTGGGGGTCTGATTGGTGGTCTGACCTGAGGTGTAATGAAAAATATATTTTTTATTATTGTCCTCCTTATAGGGCATCTTATAGGGCGAAAAATACTGTATATATTTTTGCACTGAAATAGTCCATTAAACGCTTTCACCACAAATAACTGCAACAGTGAAATGCGTATATATTTATCTTTTTGTACTGAAATAGGCTACTAAACGCTTTCACCTCATATAACTGAAGATGTGAAATGCATATATATTTTTCTTTCTGTACTGAAATAGGCCACTAAATGCTTTCATCACATATAACTGCAGAAGTGAAATGCATATATATTTTTCTTTCTGTACTGAAATAGGTCACTAAACGCTTTCACCACAAATAACTGCAATAGTGAAGTGGTATATATTTTTCTTTTTGTACTAAAATAGGCCACTAAAGGCACAACATAGCACTTGCACCCCAATAACAAGAACAAATTGCTGGAATGACAAAGCTGTATAATGGCTATTTGGATCCCCAAATAATTATTTCCCTGCACTTGTAAATCGCTTTTTTAGCACTGTCACTAGCGCCTTCCTATGCTCTGCCTGAACTAAGATGCTGTGAAATGATTCCTCACTATCACAGACATCCCAACCTGCAAAAACTAATTTCAGGGAGGTGCACTTCTCATTTCAGGGAGGTTTTCTTTTTTTTTCTTTCACAAACTTTTTATTACATTTTCCAAACCTATGCAGTATCTGCACACTTTACTCTATGGTGTGGAGGACTGAGCTCATTACCCTGCCCCAAATTATCATATTTATGTATATGATTAAAGGGATTCTGTCACCACCTATAAGCCCTGTGAGCTAAACATACAGGGAGTGCAGAATTATTAGGCAAATGAGTATTTTGACCACATCATCCTCTTTATGCATGTTGTCTTACTCCAAGCTGTATAGGCTCGAAAGCCTACTACCAATTAAGCATATTAGGTGATGTGCATCTCTGTAATGAGAAGGGGTGTGGTCTAATGACATCAACACCCTATATTAGGTGTGCATAATTATTAGGCAACTTCCTTTCCTTTGGCAAAATGGGTCAAAAGAAGGACTTGACAGGCTCAGAAAAGTCAAAAATAGTGAGATATCTTGCAGAGGGATGCAGCACTCTTAAAATTGCAAAGCTTCTGAAGCGTGATCATCGAACAATCAAGCGTTTCATTCAAAATAGTCAACAGGGTCGCAAGAAGCGTGTGGAAAAACCAAGGCGCAAAATAACTGCCCATGAACTGAGAAAAGTCAAGCTTGCAGCTGCCAAGATGCCACTTGCCACCAGTTTGGCCATATTTCAGAGCTGTAACATCACTGGAGTGCCCAAAAGCACAAGGTGTGCAATACTCAGAGACATGGCCAAGGTAAGAAAGGCTGAAAGACGACCACCACTGAACAAGACACACAAGCTGAAACGTCAAGACTGGGCCAAGAAATATCTCAAGACTGATTTTTCTAAGGTTTTATGGACTGATCAAATGAGAGGGAGTCTTGATGGGCCAGATGGATGGGCCCGTGGCTGGATTGGTAAAGGGCAGAGAGCTCCAGTCCAACTCAGACGCCAGCAAGGTGGAGGTGGAGTACTAGTTTGGGCTGGTATCATCAAAGATGAGCTTGTGGGGCCTTTTCGGGTTGAGGATGGAGTCAAGCTCAACTCCCAGTCCTACTGCCAGTTTCTGGAAGACACCTTCTTCAAGCAGTGGTACAGGAAGAAGTCTGCATCCTTCAAGAAAAACATGATTTTCATGCAGGACAATGCTCCATCACACGCGTCCAAGTACTCCACAGCGTGGCTGGCAAGAAAGGGTATAAAAGAAGAAAATCTAATGACATGGCCTCCTTGTTCACCTGATCTGAACCCCATTGAGTACCTGTGGTCCATCATCAAATGTGAGATTTACAAGGAGGGAAAACAGTACACCTCTCTGAACAGTGTCTGGGAGGCTGTGGTTGCTGCTGCACGCAATGTTGATGGTGAACAGATCAAAACACTGACAGAATCCATGGATGGCAGGCTTTTGAGTGTCCTTGCAAAGAAAGGTGGCTATATTGGTCACTGATTTGTTTTTGTTTTGTTTTTGAATGTCAGAAATGTATATTTGTGAATGTTGAGATGTTATATTGGTTTCACTGGTAAAAATAAATAATTGAAATGGGTATATATTTGTTTTTTGTTAAGTTGCCTAATAATTATGCACAGTAATAGTCCCCTGCACACACAGATATCCCCCTAAAATAGCTAAAACTAAATACAAACTAAAAACTACTTCCAAAAAGATTCAGCTTTGATATTAATGAGTTTTTTGGGTTCATTGAGAACATGGTTGTTGTTCGATAATAAAATTAATCCTCAAAAATACAACTTGACTAATAATTCTGCACTCCCTGTATGCTCATGTCCAGGGTAGCATTCTGATTTCTAAGGTGGCCTTATAAAAGCTATTTGTGGCTTTATTCTGCGGAAAAACTGGTTTTACTAACCTGTCAATCACTAAATTAAGGTAGAAAAAGAGGAAAAGGAGCTCATGATACCAAAATATATAGTTTATTAAAGCATGATTAAAAATGACATGAGTAAAGCCAATAAATAAATGGTGCCATAGACATGATGAAACATGGAAGCGGAGGACAGAAACAGAAACGCCACCCTGGGAGAACAAGCACACGGATCAGAGAAGCATGGTACAAAATATGGGGAAGGGACATGGAAAACAATGCAGAGTCAGTGCTCTAAACCATGTACAGAGTACTACTGAAATGAAGTACCAGGTGAGACACGTGTCAACCGCATGAACACCTCTGTATATGAATCATTGGTGTGCAGACAGACAGTAAACAATAAAGTGATGCTGTAGACCAATGAGCAATAAAGAAATTGAAATAATAATGATAATGATAAAACAGAGGGGAACAGCAAGGAGACAGGGACTCACCAAACAGAGAACCGCGTGCAAGAAAAAACCAGGGTGGCGCTACCCCCACTAAATTAAGGTGCCCAAGCAGGGGAGGTCTGTGGATGCATGGTGCCCGGCCGCACGCATCGCCGTTCGTGCCTAACGCCGCCTTCTACTCCTCAGTGCCGCCTCTCCCTCCCTCCCCCTCCTCCCGCTTTGAGATCCTGATGCGCCGTTGCGGACTGCTGGCATCGGCTTCTTCTTGCACTGTGCGCACGCGTCGAGAAGGAGACACTGCTACAGGTTGCCGGAAAGGTTTACTGCGAGTAAACTAGAGATGGGAAGTTCGGATCTTTCACATGAATCGGTTTATTTGAATCAGTTCATTCAAATGATCCGATTCATGAATCGAATCTTCGGTTCATTCACTGAGCTGACAAGAAGCAAGTGAACCAAAGCTTAGGTTGCGCAATGCGCATGCGCAGATGCTTCAATTCACTTGCTGACTCGCCGAGTCGGCTTTTGGTCTGTGTCAGGAAGTTTATTCTTTAAAATCCTCTGTGTAATTATCTACCCCACTGTAGGAAAAAATCAAGCATCCAGGGGGGTGAATTTAACACTGGGGTAAATAATATATTGCTGTCCCTAGCACCTTCTCACGTCTGTCCCTGCACTCAGAACGCTGGAAAATGTCTGAATCTAAGATGGCTACCATATTTATAGGGCTGTGACATCACAGGGCTGGCTGGCTGCTGATTGGCTGCATACATGTCAGTCTGGGTGATCCCTCCTTCCCAGACTTCCCTTCTCCATGTCCTCACACGTGCAGCAGCCATTTTAGGAAAAATGCGATTCATAACCATAAACCGCGAGGAAATTCGCATTCATTGCGAATTTAATTTTTCCTGAAATTCGGTTTGAATTACACTTCGTCAGCTTCGATTCGCTCATCTCTAGATGCATCCATGGTGCCTCAACTACACTTTGACAAAAGAGGCCTGTTTCTTCTGGCTACCTTCTTCAGCTACTATTTTGATGCTGCCACCCGCCTGATGCCACACCCCCACCTCCCAACTCTGTCACTGTGCCACTCTGTGGTCTCCTCATGCTGCTGCCTACTCAACACTCCGGGGTCTCCTCATGATGTTGCCACCTCACCACTCTGTGGTCTCCTCATGCTGCTGCTACCTCAACACTATGTAAATGGGCCACTCTGTGGTCTCCTCATGCTGCTGGCACCTCACCACTCTGTGGTCTCCTCCTGCTGCTGCTAACTCAACACTATGTCACTAGGCCTCTCTGTGGTCTCCTCAAGTTGCTGCCACCTCACCACTCTGTGGTCTCCTCATGCTGCTGCCACCTCAATTCTATGTCACTGGGCCACTCTGTGGTTTCCTGATGCTGCTGCTAACTCAACACTATGTCACTGGGCCACTCTGTGGTCTCTTCATGCTGCTGCCACCTCCCCACTGTGTCACCGGGCTACTCTGTGGTCTCCTCATTCTGCTGCTAACTCAACACTATGTCACTGGGCCACTCTGTGGTCTCTTCATGCTGCTGCCACCTCCCCACTGTGTCACCGGGCTACTCTGTGGTCTCCTCATGCTGCTGCCACATCACTACTCTGTGGTCTCCTCATGCTGCTGCCACTTCTCCACTCTGTGGTCTCCTCATGCTGCTGCCACCTCAACACTATGTCACTGGGCTACTCTGTGGTCTCCTCATGCTGCTGCCACATCACTACTCTGGGGTCTCCTCATGCTGATGCCACCTCAACACTATGTCATTGGCCACTCTGTGGACTTCTCATGCTGTTCCCACCCTCCCCACTCAATGACTGGGCCTCTATTTTGCCTTTTTGGCCTGGTTGACATCATCATTTATTTGACCCTTCTGATCTGTCAGAAGGAAGTAAAAATGAGACGCACAACGGATTCTGTCTATGTAGCAGCTGTAAGGCCTGTATGACATGGTCCTTATTTTGCATCAGAATTGGCTTATGATTTGGTAGCCAAAAGCAGGAGTGGGTACAAAACAGAGAAGACCTGCAAATATTCCATTCCAAACATAGATGACACGCAAGTATTCATGTAATCTCTGTTTTGGATCGACTCCTGTTTTTTTTTTTAGCAATACTGATGGATTATGGACCAAATGCTGACCGAGTAAAGGTGGATGCTCAACAGACAGGATCCATATTTTGGGGGTTATTGTTCTGACCAGGCTTGGACTGTCCCACAGGGGTACAGGGGAATCACCTAGTGGGCCCCTGAGCAATGTGGGCCCATAGTCTCCCACCCCTAGCAGAAGTGGCACATAACACAGTAGACTTACTGTTCTACATACATATATTCAATATACAGCACCTCAACCAGCCTATGTTCATATAAAAAACTTGTTAGAATATCTATTATATTTGAATGTGTCCATACTGTGGGCCCCCAAAATAAATTTTACTGGTGGGCCCTAGGTACCCCAGTCCGACACTGATTCTGACGGATCAGAGGAAGGGCAAAATATTCAGTGACGTCAACACAAACTTATTGCTGACACCCTCTCCACTCTGTCAGGAGGGCTCTACTTGTATAAGCGTTTAATAGAACAGGTTCTGTAGAAATCTATGTGGAATCAGCTGACGACGGTGTAAAAGGAGTGTGCTTCTTCTTGATGCTAACATCAACCTGTAAGGCTGAGTTCATACTTAAGTTATACGGTCAGTTTTGGCCCCATGACTCCCCAAATAAGTGAAGTGTGCAGTGATTCTAAGAGCGACGCCTGTGATCTGGGTGTCATACTGACTCACAGTATTGTTTCAGTACCACAGCAGACTCCCTATGCGTGTTACTGCAAGCTACAGTGTCCTACACCACTACACAGGCTCTCTGCAGCAAGGAAATAGCTGTTTTTTAACTTGATTCGCCACGAATAAATTCGGATCGAATCAGTTCTTTTTGTAAAATTTGGCAAACTAACCGAATAGAATTTTTGAGAAATTCGCTCATCTCTAGTCCTCATGCATGACCGTATCAATCCAAATGGAGAGGGCACTGCAGTTGCAGAGAGAGCAGAGCCTATAGGTGTAATGGCGATGCCCCTGTTGCTCCCAGAGGCTCATTTCATATATTTAAACATCATTTTTTTCTCAGCAATGTGGACACATGTGGGACCAACACAGACTCCCTCAGCTGCCAAGCGCACATAAACAGGTCAGCCAGTTTCATAGGTACAAATATGCTGATAGATGCCCTTTAACCCTTTTAGGACACAGCCTTATTTCACAGCCTTATACTTAAGGACCAGGCCATTTTTTGCAAATCTGACTAGTGTCACTTTAAGTGGTGATAACTTTAAAACGTTTTGACTTATCCAGGCCATTCTGAGATTGTTTTTTCATCACATATTGTACTTCATGACACTGGTAAAATGAAGTAAAAAAAAATATTTTTATTTATAAAAAAATACCAAATTTACAAATTTCTTTTTTAAATTGCAAATTTTCAAGTTTCAATTTCTCTTCTTCTATAATACATAGTAATACCTCCAAAAATAGTTATTACTTTACATTCCCCATATGTCTACGTCATGTTTGGATCATTTGGGGAATGATATTTTATTTTTTGAAGATGTTGCAAGGCTTAGAAGTTTAGAAGCAAATCTTGAAATTTTTCAGAAATTTTCAAAAACCCAATTTTTAGGGACCAGTTCAGGTCTGAAGTCACTTTGCAAGGCTTACATAATAGAAACCACCCAAAAATGACCCCATTCTAGAAACTACACCCCTCAAGGTATTCAAAACTGATTTTACAAACTTTGTTAACCCTTTAGGTGTTCCACAAGAATTAATGGAAAATAGAGATACAATTTCAAAATTTCACTTTTTTGGCAGATTTTCCATTTTAATATTTTTTTTACTTTTACAAAGCAAGGGTTAACAGTCAAACAAAACTCAATATTTATGGCCCTGATTCTGTAGTTTACAGAAACACCCCATATGTGGACGTAAACCGCTGTACGGGCACACGGCAGGGCGCAGAAGGAAAGGAATGCCATATGGTTTTTGGAAAGCAGGTTTTGTTGGACTGCTTTTTTTGACACCATGTCCCATTTGAAGCCCCCCCTGATGCACCCCTAGAGTAAAACTCCATAAAAGTGACCCCATCTAAGAAACTACACCCTTCAAGGTAATCAAAACGGATTTTACAAACTTTGTTAACCCTTTAGGTGTTCCACAAGAATTAATGGAAAATAGAGATACAATTTCAAAATTTTACTTTTTTGGCAAACTTTCCATTTTAATCCATTTTTTTTAGTAACAAAGCAAGGGTTAACAGCCAAACAAAACTCAATATTTATGCCGCTGATTCTGTAGTTTACAGAAACACCCTATATGTGGTCGTAAACTGCTGTTCGGGCACACGGCAGGGCGCAGAAGGAAAGGAATGCCATACAGTTTTTGGAAGGCAGATTTTGCTGGACTGTTTTTTTTTGACACCATGTCTTATTTGAAGCCCCCCTGATGCACCCCTAGAGTAAAAACTCCATAAAAGTGACCCCATCTAAGAAACTACACCCCTCAAGGTATTCAAAACTGATTTTTACAAACGTCGTTAACCTTTTAAGTGTTCCACAAGAGTTATTGGCAAATGGAAATGAAATTTCAGAATTTCAATTTTTTGGCAGATTTTCCATTTTAATAATTTTTTCCAGTAACAAAGTAAGGGTTAACAGCCAAACAAAATTTTATTTTTATGGCCCTGATTCTGTAGTTTACAGAAACACCCTATATGTGGTCGTAAACTGCTGTTCGGGCACACGGCAGGGCGCAGAAGGAAAGGAATGCCATACAGTTTTTGGAAGGCAGATTTTTTTGACACATGTCCCATTTGAAGCCCCCCTGATGCACCCCTAGAGTAGAAACTCCAAAAAAGTTACCCCATTTTAGAAACTACGGGATAGGGTGGAAGTTTTTTTGGTACTAGTTTAGGGTACATATGATTTTTGGTTGCTCTATGTTACACTTTTTGTGAGGCAAGGTAACAAGAAATAGCTGTTTTGGCACCGTTTTTATTTTTTGTTATTTACAACATTCATCTGACAGGTTAGATCATGTGGTATTTTTATAGACCAGATTGTCACGGACGCGGCGATACCTAATGTATATACTTTTTATTTATTTATGTAAGTTTTACACAATGATTTCATTTTTGAAGCAAAAAAAAAATCATCTTTTAGTGTTTCCATAGTCTGAGAGCTATAATTTTTTCAGTTTTTGGGCGATTACCTTGGGTAGGGTATGATTTTTGCCAGATGAGATGATGGTTTTATTGGCACTATTTTGGGGTGCGTGTGACTTTTTGATCGCTTGCTATTACTCTTTTTGTGATGTAAGGTGACAAAAAATGGTTTATTTAGCACAGTTTTTATTAAAAAAATTTACGGTGTTCATCTGAGGGGTTAGGTCATGTGATATTTTTATAGAGCCGGTAGATACGGACGCGGAGATACCTAATATGTATACTTTTTTTTATTTATGTAAGTTTTACACAATAATATCATTTTTGAAACAAAAAAAAAATCATGTTTTAGTGTCTCCATATTCTGAGAGCCATAGTTTTTTCAGTTTTTGGGCGATTATCTTAGGTAGAGCCTCATTTTTTGCGGGATGAGATGATGGTTTTATTGGCACTATTTTGGGGTGCATATGACCTTTTGATCGCTTGCTATTACACTTTTTGTGATGTAAGGTGACAAAAAATGGTTTATTTAGCACAGTTTTTATTTTTTATTTTTTACAGTGTTCATCTGAGGGGTTAGGTCATGTGATATTTTTATAGAGCCGGTCGATATGGATGTGGCGATACCTAATATGTATACTTCTTTTTATTTATGTAAGTTTTACACAATAACAGCTTTTTTAAAACAAAAAAAATGATGTTTTAGTGTCTCCATATTATGAGCCATAGTTTTTTTTATTTTTTGGTCGATTGTCTCAGGTAGGAGCTCATTTTTGGCGGGATGAGGTGATGGTTAGATTGGTACTATTTTGGTGGGCAAACAGCTTTTTTATCGCTTGCTGTTGTACTTTTTGTGATGTAAGGTGACAAAAAATGGTTTATTTAGCACAGTTTTTATTTTTTATTTTTTACGGTGTTCATCTGAGGGGTTAGGTCATGTGATATGTTTATAGAGACGGTCGATACGGACGCGGCAATACCTAATATGTCTACTTCCCCCCCCCCCCAATTTTTTACCAATTTTTTTAACTTTATTTGGGGAAAATGAAGTTTTTGTTTATTTTTACTTGAAACTGAATTATTTTGGGGGAAAACTTTTTTTTTTAAACTTTTTTTTTACTTTATTTTTTGTCCCACTTTGGGACTTGAACTTTTGGGGGTCTAATCCTTTACAATGCATTCCAATACTTCTGAATTAGAATGCATTGGCTGTATGAGTAATACTGTGTGTATTACTCATACAGCTTCCGGCCTGTGAGATCCAGGGGGCTGGATCTCACAGGCTCGTCACTGAAAGGCAGCGCGATGCCTTCCTTAGGCATCATGCTGACTTCCATGCCATCGGGTCCACCCTACAGCCGCATGGGGACTCGATGGCACTGCCACCAGCTGCCACCGCAATAGGTAAAAGCCACAAACCGCAGGTCTGAATTGACCTGCAGTTTGCGGCAATCGCCGACATGGGGTGGTCACGGGACCCCCCTGCGCATTTAGCCGAGGTGCCTGCTCAATTATTTGAGCAGGCACCGGCTTCCGATCACCGCCCATGTCCAGTACCAGGACATAAGGGCGTACCTATAAGCCCTGTGTCATGAAGAGGTTAAATTTATCATGCCTCGAATGACAAATGGAAATTAGCTGTTCCACAGAAAAGATAAATCTCAAAGGGGGAATTAAGGGGGTCATTTATCAAACTGGTGTAAAGTATAACTGGCTTAGTTGCCCATAGCAACCAATCAGTTTCCACCTTTCATTTTGGACAGCTCCTTTGTAAAGTGAAAGGAAGAATCTGGTTGGTTGTTATTGGCAACTAAGCCAGTTCTACTTTACACCAGTTTGATAAATGACCCTCTAAGTTTCTTAAAGTAAGTTGAGCTGGCTGCTTCCAGGATTTTCTTATTCAGCATGACCTCACCACTCTCATGATATAGCTAGGAAGGAATTGAAATGTGGTGGCAATGCATCTAAATTCAGAAATAGTAAAGCTAAAGCCTAGTGAGGGTGATTTTCTTATTCAGGAAAAGAGATATGAATACAAAGACAAATACAGTAGGTAGTAGCACAAGACCACCACATGTGAAAAATATAAACCCTGTTACAACATCATCTCTAACAAAGATCAGAGTAGGAAGGATCAGATTTGAAAATCTGAACTGGAGTGAGCTACCATCATAATGTAATTTTCCTAGACAGTTTCCATGTGGAAATGCAGCACGCCAGACCTGCAGGGTATTGCGAAGTGAGGTCACGGTTATGGGCAATCGAGGGTTACTCACTGTTCATAAGAGAACCCTGGGCAGGCATGCAACAGTGAAGGAGAGGCTGACACAAAGTTCCTCTGGGGCACACTCTGTATGTAGGGACCAGGCCTGATGGTGGATGAGGTGCCCTGGATGTTGCAGGTGTTTTGAGTGCCTGGGGCAAGGTCCCTTTAAGGATCGTGACGCCAATGCCTGTAACGATGGCACACCGGTTTTCAATAGCAATAAGTGAGGTACACAGGTGGTATAGTGAACCAAACGTTGCTTTACTTATAACAGTCCAACTTTGTACAACAAGATGGTAATGCAGTCCCTTATATCAAGTGCTTCACAAGCAGGCTTATTTCAAATACTGGCAGGTATAATTCTGTGCAAGATACTCAGAGGGTAATCAACAACACATTCAGAATCAGGTTGTACCTTCTCCTCAGAAATAGTGTACACTGTTCTTTAGAACTCCTGTCTGGTTTCTATCCCAAGGCCCGGATGCCTAAATGCTGGCTTTTATCCTTGGCAAATAATCTTCCTCCCGTATTTATCCTTGCATTAAGTTAATGACTCCTCTGCCCATCAGCTTACTTATCTTAGCTGGTTGCACTGTCTCTGCTTGGCTTGAGGGTAACTGCCAGTTTCTCCCAGGAGGCAAGTTCTTCTTCTGGGGTTACTCTTCTGAGCTAAACTTAGACTCAGGAACTTCAGGCTGACTAGGTTACACTTCTAGCCACCTGGACTACACTGACTCTTCCCTGTCTGGGCCTACCTTTTTTATACTTAGGGCTCTCTATCTCCCTCTAACGTCTAGGAGGCTTAACTACACCCTAGCAGGCCTGACACCCAGATAACACAGGGAAATGAACATTAAACATCACATTAATGCAATAGACATGTTAACCCTTGTGTAGTGCCCACCCTTACTAGTGGGTCACTACATACCCCCATGCTATGACGTTGCCCATCCTCGGCGCAACATAAGGTGTCCGCCCAGCTGGAAACTGCAGCCTGAAAGACAAAATGGAGAACAGGCATATACAGTAATCACCACATTAGCAGCATAAATATACCAAACAGTTCCACTGGAAAGTGCGGTGAAAAGGGGCATTGTTCTCTTCTCTCAGGATAATATAAGGGAACAGGGGGCGCTGACCTGGTGCAGCGTATTAAGGAATACCAGGATAGTCCATAATAAAATTGAAGTGCAATTGTCCATAATAATAGTCCATAGAAAATGCAAATATCACATAAGTCCTTGGAGGCTCAAAAAACAAAATGAGTCCGTACCCGAGGCTTGTAGAGGGTTAAACAGGGGTTTCCCGTGAGGGGCTACCTGGGCCCATAATGTAGTCTCCAAATCTCACAGGTGGGTGCCCCTTGGTAAACCGCGTGGACCTTCTTACTGGCGGAGATTCCTCCTCACTTGGTTCAGGAGGGTTGGAGGAGTCCACAGGCTCTGGAGCTCTTTCAGGTACACTCTGGGACAGGTCATCCTGAGGCGAAGAAATAGTAGGAGCTGAAGTGGGTTCATCCTGGGATGCAGAACCACTTGGGACAGGAGCTGGTACTACCAGGTTTAACCAGGGTGTGAGAAACCAATGAAGTGGATTTTTATCATGTATCAGGTTCTGAACAGCCTGCATAGGATCAGCAAGTTGGGCTGGCAACTCAGGCTCAGGAGACTCTGGCTCAATGTCCTCTGCTACAGGCTCTCCTTCTATACAGGGCTTTTCTATGTACAATTTGGGAGCCTTTACCTTCTCTGGAGATTTGGTAAATGTGAGCCTCAGCGTTAGGAATGGCAGAAATGACATAGGGGATCCTTTCCCACTTACTGTCCAATTTACTGGTTCAATGGTTGTTCTTCAACCACACCAGGTCTCCTAGAGCTAAGGGTTCCGCATGAGCAGCCAGGTCATAGTCTCTTTGCTGTCGTTCCCGGGCATTCTCCATGCTTTCCTGAACGATCTCTTTGGCATTGAGGAGACGTCTTTGGTGCTCCACTACCCAATCAGTCTTTGGTAGTGGGTTAATGACATCAGGCACTTGTATATCTAGGGAGTGATCAGCAGGCAACCTCCCTTGACGGCCGAACATCAGATAGAAAGGTGTGTAAACGGTGGAGCAGTGAATTGTGTTGTTATAGGTATACATGAGTTGTGGCAGCAGAGTAGGCCAATCACCCCTTGTCTCAGGAGGTACTGCTCTCAGCATTTCAATGAGAGTTTGATTCATCTTTTCACAGAGTCCGTTACCTTGCGGATGATAGGCAGTAGTCTGGACTTTCTGGCAATTGTGCAGCAGGCACATCTCTTGGAACAGCTGTGATTCAAATGCAGACCCCTGGTCGGTGAGGATCCTCTCTGGGCAGCCGTAGGGCAGGAGGAAGTGCTTCCAGAACGCCTCCGCTGTAGTCTTGGCCGTCAGGTCTTTCACAGGTACTGCTACGACCAACTTAGTGAAGTGATCAATAATAGTCATGGTATAAGTATACTGTTGAGGAAGGGTGGCAGGTATACATAGATATATATGCATGCCTACTGGGCGTGCATATATATATATATATATGTATATGTAAGCGGTGCATAATGTTCAGAGGGCGATGTGCGCAGATGTGCCCAGCACCTGCGCCCATCCGCCTCTGATATTCCCCAGGGGCTCATTCATGCCCCTGTGGGAATTCATATAATGTGCCCCCTGATATATACAGTGGCGGAAATAATTATTTGACCCCTCACTGATTTTGTAAGTTTGTCCAATGACAAAGAAATGAAAAGTCTCAGAACAGTATCATTTCAATGGTAGGTTTATTGTAACAGTGGCAGATAGCACATCAAAAGGAAAATCGAAAAAATAACTTTAAATAAAAGATAGCAACTGATTTGCATTTCATTGAGTGAAATAAGTATTTGAACCCCTACCAACCATTAAGAGTTCTGGCTCCCACAGAGTGGTTAGACACTTCTACTCAATTAGTCACCCTCATTAAGGACACCTGTCTTAACTAGTCACCTGTATAAAAGACACCTGTCCACAGAATCAATCAATCAAGCAGACTCCAAACTCTCCAACATGGGAAAGACCAAAGAGCTGTCCAAGGATGTCAGAGACAAAATTGTAGACCTGCACAAGGCTGGAATGGGCTACAAAACCATTAGCAAGAAGCTGGGAGAGAAGGTGACAACTGTTGGTGCGATTGTTCGAAAATGGAAGGAGCACAAAATGACCATCAATCGACCTCGCTCTGGGGCTCCACGCAAGATCTCACCTCGTGGGGTGTCAATGGTTCTGAGAAAGGTGAAAAAGCATCCTAGAACTACACGGGAGGAGTTAGTTAATGACCTCAAATTAGCAGGGACCACAGTCACCAAGAAAACCATTGGAAACACATTACACCGCAATGGATTAAAATCCTGCAGGGCTCGCAAGGTCCCCCTGCTCAGGAAGGCACATGTGCAGGCCCGTCTGAAGTTTGCCAATGAACACCTGAATGATTCAGAGAGTGACTGGGAGAAGGTGCTGTGGTCTGATGAGACCAAAATAGAGCTCTTTGGCATTAACTCAACTCGCTGTGTTTGGAGGAAGAAAAATGCTGCCTATGACCCCCAAAACACCGTCCCCACCGTCAAGCATGGGGGTGGAAACATTTTGCTTTGGGGGTGTTTTTCTGCTAAGGGCACAGGACAACTTATTCGCATAAACGGGAAAATGGACGGAGCCATGTATCGTGAAATCCTGAGCGACAACCTCCTTCCCTCTGCCAGGAAACTGAAAATGGGTCGTGGATGGGTGTTCCAGCACGACAATGACCCAAAACATACAGCAAAGGCAACAAAGGAGTGGCTCAAGAAGAAGCACATTAAGGTCATGGAGTGGCCTAGTCAGTCTCCGGACCTTAATCCAATCGAAAACCTATGGAGGGAGCTCAAGCTCAGAGTTGCACAGAGACAGCCTCGAAACCTTAGGGATTTAGAGATGATCTGCAAAGAGGAGTGGACCAACATTCCTCCTAAAATGTGCGCAAACTTGGTCATCAATTACAAGAAACGTTTGACCTCTGTGCTTGCAAACAAGGGTTTTTCCACCAAGTATTAAGTCTTTTTTTGTTAGAGGGTTCAAATACTTATTTCACTCAATGAAATGCAAATCAGTTGCTATCTTTTATTTAAAGTTATTTTTTCGATTTTCCTTTTGATGTGCTATCTGCCACTGTTACAATAAACCTACCATTGAAATGATACTGTTCTGAGACTTTTCATTTCTTTGTCATTGGACAAACTTACAAAATCAGTGAGGGGTCAAATAATTATTTCCGCCACTGTATGCACGTGCCCCCTTAATAGATATATGTATTACATATAGGCCCCCTGTATCATATATGCCCCCTGTATCATATAAGGCCCACTGTATCATAATGCCCACTGTATCATACCATATAAATCCCCCCCCCCTACATGGACACAGATGCATCAATGTAAATGTGCCCCAAGCATTTACATTGATGTAATCTGGGTGAAGGCGCCAGAATGACCGGACAAGGTCCGGTCATTCTGGTGAACTCAAAAGGATTCAAATTCAATAGAATTTGAATCCTTTTGTTCTAATTGTCTGCAGCCCTGCTGGAGACAATTAAGCATAACAGAGAGAGAGGAGATACCTCCGCTCCCTCTGTTATGTGCATTCTGGCATCACAATTACCATTGCGATGGCCGGAATGCTGAGAGCTACAGGCGGGAGATCAAAGGATCTCCCGCCTGTCAGCGAGTGCACACGGCCCTGCGGCGCGCGTGCAGGGATGCGCGGGCAGGCGCGGTGACGTCATCTGTGGTGCGCTCGCGCGCCGCTGTGTGGGCGGGACGGCAGTGCGGGCGACATATAAGTCCGGCAGGCCCTGCACTAGGGGGAAGAGAGCCGGCCGCTCAGCCACCCTGAAGGAAGGAGACCCCCTTGGACTAACGAGCACCCCTAGACGAACGAGCGACCCCTGGACAACGAGCTTTATACCCTAAGTATCTCTATATACCCCCTGCACCATCTCTATATATCCCCTGCACCATCTCTATATATCCCCTGCACCATCTCTATATACCCCCTGCTATATACCCCCTGCACTCTCTATATACCCCCTTGCTATCCCCTACACAATATACCCCTCCTGCTATCCCCTGCACTATATACCCCCTGATACCCCCCTACTCACAATATACCCCTCCTGCTATCCCCTGCACTATATACCCCCCTACTCTCCCTCCTGCCATCCCTTGGTAACCCTACCCTATATACCCCTGGTAACCCTACCCTATATACCCCTGGTAACCCTACCCTATATACCCCTGGTAACCCTACCCTATATACCCCTGGTAACCCTACCCTATATACCCCTGATTCACCTCCTGCGGTATATTTATGCTTTGTGGTTGGCTTACAAAGACCACCGTCAATCTTAGTCTACCCCATAGGGATAGTATATAGTACTAGGTGGGTGGGCTGTTAATATTGAATGTGTGTATCGTATAGTTAGTTTATGGGTGGAATTGGGAATGTGTAGTGTAGTTTAGGATTGTATATTTAGTGCTGTATTGTAGTGTACTGCGTGCGTAGTGTATTGTAGTGTACTGCGTGCGTAGTGTATTGTTAGTGTATTGCGTGGTGTAATAAATACCGTTATATTTGTACCCTTTTGTGTAGCGTGTACTTGTTAGCGGTAGCGAGTTAGTAAGGCGCATGCAGCTAGCATAGCGATCAGTGTAGAGCATAGCGAAAGTATTGTTGCTATATAAAGGAATAAATAGGCGGAGTTATCAATAGACAGCTCCTCCTATTTATGAATATTAATTATCGATATTTGCATAAATATTGGTGATTAATATTCCCCCTTTACATATACCCTGAGCCACTTGGCTCCAACTTCACATGGTCAATGGCAACAAGCTCTAAGGGAGTTTTACTTACAATAGGATGGAGAGGCGCCCTCTGGTCATGGCGTTCACTTCGCCCCACACCACAGGCAGCGCATTCTCGGCACTCAATGTCTTCTCTCATCCCAATTCAATAGAATCTTCTGCGAATGGTGGCCTCAGTCTTCTGCACGCCGAAGTGTCCGGACTGGTTGTGATAAATTTCTAACACCAGACTGGCATCTCGGCGTGGTATGAGGATCTGATATATCCTATCACAGGACACTGGATCCAGGCTCCTCCTGAGCAACAGGCCTTTTTGAAGGAAGAGTTGGTGGTGATGTCTCCACAGTCTCATTAGTTCTGGGTCTGCACTCTTCCTGCGGACTCTCTCAGGAGTTCTCCCACTGGTAAGGAAGTCGAGCAGTTCACCGAGGACTCTACTTTTGGACTGGAGCTTAATCCACCTTTCTTGGTCGCCCCTGGACTCAGGACTATCTGATGAGGAAGGATCAGCAGCGGAGTGGTTTTCAGTGCGGATATTATCCTGCTGGGCAAATTTACTGTAAAACGCCGGCATTTCCACTTCTTACCAGGCATCCCTTGGTTCATCTGGGGCTTCCGTAGTGGGGAGCCGAGACAGGGCATCAGCATTGTCATTGGAGCGGCCTGGCCGGTATTTCACAGTGAAGTCATAGTTGGCAAGGCGGGAGGCCCATCTTTGCTCCAGAGCCCCTAATCTGGCGGTATTCAGATGCGCCAGGGGGATATTGTCCGTGAAGGCAACAAATGGTGTGGCAGCGAGATAGTCTTTGAACTTTTCGGTCACAGCCCACACTAAGGCAAGAAACTCCAGCTTGAAGGAACTGTAGTTCTGGTCGTTCTTCTCAGCTCCCTTCAGGGATCTGCTGGCGTAGGCAATTACCCTCTCTTTGTTATCTTGCACTTGAGCCAACACGGCCCCCAGGCCTCTTTTACTAGCATCTGTGTAGAGGTGGAACGGCTTCTCATAATCTGGGTAACCCAGAACAGGGGGTTCGGTCAGCTTTTTTTTTAGGAGCTGAAAGGCAATCTCCAGTCCTTCGTTCCACTCAACAGGAATAGGAGTCTTTGGACTCTTCTTGGGATGCTCCCTCAGGAGTTCCAGGATTGGATCCGCAATTTGTGCGAAATGCGGGATGAAACGCCTATAATACCCTGCAAAGCTGAGAAAGCTCCTCACCTCTTTCACGGTGGTAGGAGTAGGCCAATTGCGGACAGCAGCAAGTTTATCAGGATCAGGCTGTACTCCTTCGGCACTGAAAACGTGCCCTAGGTATTTTACTGCGGGTTTTAGCAGGTGGCACTTGGATGGCTTGATTTTGAGGCCATATTTAGTGAGGACTTGAAACACTTCCGCCAGGTGTTTTAGGTGGTCCTCATACGTCTTGGAGTATATAATAACGTCATCCAAATATAACAATACAGTTTCAAAGTTCCTATGGCCTAAACAACGTTCCATCAACCGTTGGAACGTCCCTGGAGCGTTACACAATCCAAATGGCATGTAGTTAAATTCAAACAGGCCCATGGGCGTAGTGAAAGCGGTCTTTTCTCGATCCTCTGGGGCCATAGGTACTTGCCAGTACCCACTAGTTAAGTCCAGGGTGGAGAAATAGGCTGATGACCCCAGGGCAGTCAAGGACTCCTCAATGCGTGGTAATGGATAAGCATCTTTGTAAGTGATTTGATTGATCTTTCTGTAATCCACGCAGAACCTTATACTGCCATCTTTCTTCGAACAAGGACTAGGGGCGCAGCCCAGTCACTGTGACTGTCCCGGATTATATTAGAGTCTTGTATCATCTCTTTCACAGACTGATAAGTAGTAGGTGGTATGGGTCTGTGTCTCTCCTTGATAGGAGGATGAGAGCCAGTGGGTATGGTATGTTGGATTACACTGACCTCTCCATAGTCCGTGGAGTGCTTGCTGAAAGCCTTGTGATGTTCTCTTGCTAGCTTCAGAACTCCCTCTATTTGCTCCTTTGGGGTGGATTCGTTCCCCACATGAAGCTCTTCCCACCAGGATGTTGTCGGGGCGCTGGCGGTGGCGCTGCTGCTCTGTGTGGTCTGGAACGCCTCCGTGGCAGGCAGACGGATCACATCCTGGAAAGACACCTGGAAAAGCTGAGCAACGGGGCAGTGCTTAAAAAGAGTAACGGGTAACGAGTAAAATTAATTTAACGGACAGGCACTTTACCTTGGGACACGGTCACCAGACTCTTGGCTGTCCGTACGAAGGGATGATTCTCAATCTGGATAGGTTCCACTAGGGCTTGATAGTCCTGGCCCTGGATCTCCAACACCACACGGCACCACAGGATGATCTGGGAATTCGGAAGCAGAATTACCGGCCCGTTGTCCCGGATCCGGACAGTACAAATTTCCCCTTTTTTGTTGGCGAACCTTTGTTGAGCGCACAGTACGCTGATAGTCTTTTGAATGACCCTTCTAGAAGCAGGCGAGGCTGAGGATATAGTTTGGTTCAATGCTTCAAGCACTTCGGAGTAACAGTTTTTAAGGACATTAGTCCCTAGGATCACAGGGTGTCCTCCTTTATCTCCTGCTTGTACCACAATCACACCTTGCTGTGGTAAGGTGGCTTCTCCTACCTGAAGAGTAGGTTCCCAGTACCCATGGACTTTCACTGGCTTACCGTTGCTGGCAATGATATCTAGCCAGGACTTGTCAAAGGCAGGTCGTTGGATGGTGGTGACCTGTGACCCTGTATCCAGCAGGGCTTCAAAGGGTATCCCGTTGATACATATTTAAATTTTTGGACGGGATCCCACGTATTTAGGCATCCAGCTTGGATCCTTTGGACCTACTGTTCTACCTCCCGAGGGGCGATCCTCTGCCTCAGGGGTTGCCCGTTTAACTGCCAGCACATTGATTCAGTATGTCCGTATTTTTTGCAATAGTGGCAAACAGGTTGCTTTCGATTTCTAGACCGATAACTCGGTCGTCCATCAGGTTCCTTTGGGTATACATCCCTATATGCAGGTGGGAGCCTTGGAGGAAAAGGGCCTTCATCTTCTAACAACAATGGTTTCTCCCACTCCTCTATTTTCTTACATACTTTCTCTAAGCTCAGAGTGAGATGGTTCACCTGCTCCATTAGCGCTGCCACTACATCTGTTACTGGAGCCTGAGTGGCTTGACTGACTCCAGCCGGCCCCACATTGACAGTTTTTGGTTGACAAACCTGAGGTTCAGGCGAGGCTGCTGGCCCTGCGGCCGGGTTCGGACCTAGAATGCTGATGGCCAGCTCTTTAAAGTCCAAAAATGCACAATTTGGGTGTTGAGCTGACAGCATCCTCAGCTGGCCCTTTAAATGCTCAGTACTTATACACGCAATGAACTGTTCTCTAAGAGTCCTGTCCTGGTCCTCAGCTTCCTTGGGGTCCACCTGGACCACAGCCCTCAGGGTCTCTTGCAAGGACAGAGCAAAATAGCGGAGCGACTCCCCAGGCTGCTGCTTCCTGCTGAAGAATCGCATTTTAACTTCGGACACCGTTCTGGCCTCAAATGTGGTGCCGAGGCGATCAAAAATCTGCTCCAGGCTACTCTTTTCAGAACGGGGCCATGACATGACTTCCCTGCGGGTGGCCCCTTTTAACTGAGCTAGGAGGATCTCCATTTGTTGTTCAGCAGATATAGGGTCGAGCCGGAATAAGGCCAGTATCTGGTCTCTAAAGTCCTTTAATTTGTGGGCTTCCCCTGAATATCGTGGAAACCAGGGGGCCCCAAAATAATACGGCATGGTCAATGGCATCAGGCCTGATGCTGCCTCGGCGGCAGGTGCCCTATTGTCAGTTGCGGGCACTTCAGAAGGCACATCTGGGGCCGCCTGCCCTGCTCCTTCAGGTGCGGACATAGTGTTACTAGATGGGTATGGCCCTTTAAATGACAACGGAGCGGACCGGAGCTAAAATGTCAGTTTTTTTTTTTTTTTTTTTTCAGGTAAAGTCTCTCGTCACTAGGGGAGGACCCTCTCCGGTACCCTGGCAGGGGTTGGGGCCGCTCCGGTATAGTAATCAGAAGGGGGCCGGTGAAGGGTAAAGTTAGTACTTACAGTCGTGGTCAAAAGTTTTGAGAATGACACAAATATTAGTTTTCACAAAGTTTGCTGCTAAACTGCTTTTAGATCTTTGTTTCAGTTGTTTCTGTGATGTAGTGAAATATAATTACACACACTTCATACGTTTCAAAGGCTTTTATCGACAATTACATGACATTTATGCAAAGAGTCAGTATTTGCAGTGTTGGCCCTTCTTTTTCAGGACCTCTGCAATTCGACTGGGCATGCTCTCAATCAACTTCTGGGCCAATTCCTGACTGATAGCAACCCATTCTTTCATAATCACTTCTTAGAGTTTGTCAGAATTAGTGGGTTTTTGTTTGTCCACCCGCCACTTGAGGATTGACCACAAGTTCTCAATGGGATTAAGATCTGGGAAGTTTCCAGGCAATGGACCCAAAATGTCAACGTTTTGGTCCCCGAGCCACTTAGTTATCACTTTTGCCTTATGGCACGGTGCTCCATCGTGCTGGAAAATGCATCGTTCTTCACCAAACTGTTGTTGGATTGTTGGAAGAAGTTGCTGTTGGAGGGTGTTTTGGTACCATTCTTTATTCATGGCTGTGTTTTTGGGCAAAATTGTGAGTGAGCCCACTCCCTTGGATGAGAAGCAACCCCACACATGAATGGTCTCAGGATGCTTCACTGTTTGCATGACACAGGACTGATGGTAGCGCTCACCTTTTCTTCTCCGGACAAGCCTTTTTCCAGATGCCCCAAACAATCGGAAACAGGCTTCATCGGAGAATATGACTTTGCCCCAGTCCTCAGCAGTCCATTCACATACTTTCTGCAGAAGATCAATCTGTCCCTGATGTTTTTTTGGGAGAGAAGTGGCTTCTTTCTTGACACCAGGCCATCTTCCAAAAGTCTTCGCCTCACTGTGCGTGCAGATGCGCTCACACCTGCCTGCTGCCATTCCTGAGCAAGCTCTGCACTGGTGGCACTCCGATCCCGCAGCTGAATCCTCTTTAGGAGACGATCCTGGCGCTTGCTGGACTTTCTTGGACGCCCTGAAGCCTTCTTAACAAGAATTGAACCTCTTTCCTTGGAGTTCTTGATGATCCTATAAATTGTTGATTGAGGTGCAATCTTAGTAGCCACAATATCCTTGCCTGTGAAGCCATTTTTATGCAACGCAATGATGGCTGCACGCGTTTCTTTGCAGGTCACCATGGTTAACAATGGAAGAACAATGATTTCAAGCATCACCCTCCTTTTAACATGTCAAGTCTGCCATTTTAACCCAATCAGCCTGACATAATGATCTCCAGCCTTGTGCTCGTCAACATTCTCACCTGAGTTAACAAGACGATTACTGAAATGATCTCAGCAGGTCCTTTAATGACAGCAATGAAATGCAGTGGAAAGTTTTTTTTGGGATTAAGTTAATTTTCATGCCAAAGAAGGACTATGCAATTCATCTGATCACTCTTCATAACATTCTGGAGTATATGCAAATTGCTATTATAAAAACTTAAGCAGCAACTTTTCCAATTTCCAATATTTATGTAATTCTCAAAACTTTTGGCCACGACTGTACTCCGGCGGTGCTCGCTCCAAGTCTCGCGAGATGCGTGGCTACGTCAGACGGGAGTCCCACGCTCAGCGTCAGAAGGTAGGCGCGGCCTCTTGCAGCTCCAGGATTCAGGTAGGCGGTACTTTTTCCAGACAGGGCGGCATTTTTCCTCCTTGCAGGCAGGGCAATAACTTCACCTTGTTCTTTTTCGCGCCAAACGGGCACAACGAGGCACACTTTTAATCCGGTCAGTTTAAGCGGCCATCTTTGAACAAAACGCTGTCTATTCACTGACAGCAAGCGGTGGCTTAAATAAATGGCAAACAGTCCATGCAATATACAGTTCTTCACACCGCAATTATTAGAGTTCTTTGGCTCAGCAATTCTTCAATAAAACAGTAGGGCTTAGGCTACTTTCACACTAGCGTTCGGGGCTCCGCTTGTGAGCTCCGTTTGAAGGCTCTCACAAGCGTCCCCGAACGCATCCGTACTGCCCCAATGCATTCTGAGTGGATGCAGATCCGCTCAGAATGCATCAGTCTGGCAGCGTTCAGCCCCCGCTCCGCTCAGCAGGCGGAAACTCGAACGCTGCTTGCAGCGTTCGGGTGTCCGCCTGGCCGTGCGGAGGCAAACGGATCCGTCCAGACTTACAATGTAAGTCAATGGGGACGGATCCATTTGAAGTTGACACAATATGGCTCAATTTTCAAACGGATCCGTCCCCCATTGACTTTCAACATTCACACTTAGAATTTTTTCTAAACTATAATGCAGACGGATCCGTTCTGAACGGATCCAAACGTCTGCATTATAGGAGCAGATGTGTGTGTGAAGACACCAGACGGATCCGCTCTGAACGCAAGTGTGAAAGTAGCCTTAGTCACTTTATAGGTATATAAAACGGCACACAGTTTTTGTAATCCAACAATGGTGCAGGAATGATCGTATCCTGTTCGTGACGCCAATTTATGCAGCACACCAGACCTGCAGGGTATTGCGAAGTGAGGTCACGGTTATGGGCAATCGAGGGTTACTCACTGTTCATAGGATAACCCTGGGCAGGCATGCGACAGTGAAGGAGAGGCTGACACAAAGTTCCTCTGGGGCACACTCTGTATGTAGGGACCAGGCCTGATGGTGGATGAGGTGCCCTGGATGTTGCAGGTGTTTTGAGTGCTTGGGGCAAGGTCCCTTTAAGGATCGTGACGCCAATGCCTGTAACGGTGGCACACCAGTTTTCAATAGCAATAAGTGAGGAACACAGGTGGTATAGTGAACCAAACGTTGCTTTACTTAATAACAGTCCAACTTTGCACAACAAGATGGTAATGCAGTCCCTTATATCAAGTGCTTCACAAGCAGGCTTATTTCAAATACTGGCAGGTATAATTCTGTGCAAGATACTCAGAGGGTAATCAACAACATACTCAGAATCAGGTTGTACCTTCTCCTCAGAATTAGTGTACACTGTTCTTTAGAACTCCTGTTTGGTTTCTATCCCAAGGCCCGGATGCCTAAATGCTGGCTTTTATCCTTGGCAAATAATCTTCCTCCCGTATTTATCCTTGTATTAAGTTAATGACTCCTCTGCCCATCAGCTTACTTATCTTAGCTGGTTGCACTGTCTCTGCTTGGCTTGAGGGTAACTGCCGGTTTCTCCCAGGAGGCAAGTTCTTCTTCTGGGGTTACTCTTCTGAGCTAAACTTAGACTCAGGAACTTCAGGCTGACTAGGTTACACTTCTAGCCACCTGGACTACACTGACTCTTTCCTGTCTGGGCCTACCTTTATATACTTAGGGCTCTCTATCTCCCTCTAACGTCTAGGAGGCTGAACTACACCCTAACAGCCCTAACAGGCCTGACACCCAGATAACACAGGGAAATGAACATTAAACATCACATTAATGCAATAGACATGTTAACCCTTGTGTAGTGCCCACCCTTACTAGTGATACACTAAAGAAACACCCCTACAAAATCTTTTTAGGCAATTAACTGCCACCTTCCAATAAAAAAATATGCATTTAAGACTTGCTCCCATTTTAACATGTATGGCAACTTAGAAAACCTTGGTTGAGATATGAGTGAAGAATAGAATAGTGAGATGACTCTCACATTTTTAACAGAGTTGTTTAAAAAATAAACGAAATCTATTGGGAGCTGAAAACCAGGATGTGAGTTGTTTTTGAGAATAGATAACTGTATAGCTCTCCTTGAGGAATAAAACCTATCCTGTTGTGGAACAGAAATGATACCATTAGGGAATGACCACACAAAGAGGTTGCACTGCAGTCAAGGCCGCAGTGGCCTGTAATTAAACTAATACAGACCGCATAGTTGGTCTACATTATTAATGGCAGTGTGGCACTTTCAATACCATACTCTCATTAACAATTCAGAATGACTAAATAGAGCAGTTTTTGTTCGTTTAATTACAGTCTGCTGTGGGCTGCGTGGCACATGACCACAGCACAGCCACAACACAACTGTGCTGTGGGAACCTATTGCCAGGGAATAGGTTCAGGTCTGAAGTTTTGTGAGCAAACAATAAATTAGAATAGGGATGGCCAACCTGCGGCTCTCCAGCTGTTGCAAAATTACAACTCCTAGCATGCCCAGACAGCCTACATATCAGCCTACAGCCGGGCATAGTGGGAATTGTAGTTTTACAACAGCTGGAGAGTCACAGGTTGGCCAGCCCTGAATTAGAAGCTGTCTCCAGCTAACTTCCTTAGTGTCTTTAAAATGTAAATAAAATAAAACCCTTCACAACTTTAGAGATAGACAACTTGCCGTAAGCAGGGATTTAGTTGCACGGGAGATAGCAGTGTCGTGATGGCCAAGCAAGGAGAACAGTGGACTATCCTGTGAGGTAGACTTAATCTCTATCCATCTTTTATTAGAGATGCATCTCCACCATTCGTCAAGCTGATCTAGTACTGCAGCTTTATGATATCTTTTCAAATCACACAAGCCTAGGCCTCCTTGCGACCACGGCAGTGACATAACGCAAAAGCAAACTCTAGGCTTTTTTGGGAACAAATAAAAATGTTAATCAGCGCTTGTAAATATCTATAATAATGATTGCTAAGCAAAGGTTATGATTGTTTAAACTTATAATGGATAATACGCATAATAAGCATTTTTACTGTAGCAATTGTGCCAAATAAGAAAGAGGGAACATATTATAAGAGAACAAAAAGCGAGTCACATCTGCAACTAAAGGGTCATAGCAAAACATAAAAAACATTTGCATATTTAGCAAGGAAGTTGGATATCAGGATGTTTCACAAAATAATTTTTCCACTGATAGGGAAGAGCTTTTTGTAACGTAGGTTTATGCAGCAGAGGCGCCAACAGGTATAAAATCTGAGATTTATGTGATTTTACCTTTTCATAGAAAATTTCCCAAAATACCAATAAAATATGCTGAGCTCAAGATGCATCAAGGCTAAAATGACTTCATCAGCATAAAGTTCAACCTTATGGGTATAAGACTTAGTTATAATACCATACACTGAGACATCCTGCCTAATAAACTCAGAGTCTTCATAACCATGGCAAAGATACGTGGTAAAAGTGGACACCTCTGGCGAGTACTGTTACTAATGGAGAAGTTAGAGGAGGAGAAACCAAAAACAGACATGGTTAGGGAGGAATAGGGGACAGGAAGAATGAACCTCTCCAGTACAGCTGAGAAGTAACCCTAATGTACTCTGTTGAATGCCTTCTCAGCATATACATTTAGGAGCAGAGAAGGCATTTGAGAGCTACCAAACCAATGAATCAGTTTAAGCTGTCATGAGCCATCTGATATTTGGTACCCAGAGACCAAGCTGACTTGGTCAGAATGGGTGAGCAAATCAAGCTTCAGATCCAAGATCTGAAGTTGATTCGCTCAAAAACTTAGTTTTAATGCTGTATGGAGACCTGTCTCTATACAGCATTAACATGTATGTGCTTCAGTGAGGCAAAATTCGTTAAGTCCAAAATCATGCAAGACTTTGGTGAATAACACTGGGCTTCAATTCTATAACTTAAAAAACATTTTAAAACAGGAATCGAGGTACCAGCTGGTACCAAAGCCAACTTCAGATGAAAAACACAGAATAGGTGCAAATGAAATCATTATACCTGATCTCTGACTAAGCTTCACTACTGGTTTTGGCTCACTATAACTGATGGAAATAACTGACCAAATAACTGAAGTGTGAACTCAGCCTTAGGCCTCATGCACACGACCGTTGTGTGCATCCGTGTCCGTTGTTCCATTTTCCGTGATTTTCCGCGAACCCATTGACTTTCAATGGGTCAGTTGAAAACTCGGAAAATGCACCGTTGTACATCTGCGTCCGTGTTTCCTGTCCGTCAAAAAAATACTGTCCTATTTTTTTGACGGACAACGGTTCACTGACCCATTCAAGTCAATGGGTCCGGGAAAAAACACGGATGCACACAAGATTGTCATCCGCGTCCGTCATCCGTGTCCGTAGGCTACTTTCACACAGACGGATCTGCTGATCCGTCTGCATAAAAGCTTTTTAGATCTGAGTTTTCACTTCGTAAAAACTCAGATCCGACAGTATATTCTAACACAGAGGCGTTCCCATGGTGACGCCCATCATTAGTGGCCAGTGCTACCTCCCCTCTCCCCCCCTAATTAAAATCACCCCCCCCATCATTGGTGGCCAGTGCGGCCTCCTCTCTCCCCCCCCCAATTAAAATCACCTTCCCCCATCATGGTGGCAGCGGAGAGTTCCGATCGGAGTCCCAGTTTAATCGCTGGGGCTCCGATCGGTTACCATGGCAGTCAAGATGCTACTGCAGTCCTGGCTGCCATGGTTACTTAGCAATAGAAACATTATACTTACCTGCGAAGTCTGTGACCGGCCGGGCGCTCCTCCTACTGGTAAGTGACAGGTCTGTGCTATAAGCAATGCGCCGCACAGACCTGTCACTTACCAGTAGGAGGAGCGCCCGGCCAGTCACAGACATCGCAGGTAAGTATAATGCTTCTATTGCTAAGTAACCATGGCAGCCAGGACTCCAGTAGCGTCTTGGCTGCCATGGTAACCGATCGGAGCCCCAGCGATTAAACTGGAACTCCCATCGGAACTCTCCGCTGCCACCAATGATGGGGGAAGGTGATTTTAATTAGGAAGGGGGGAGAGGGGAGGCCGCACTGGCCACCAATGATGGGGGGGATTTTAATTAGGGGGAGGGGAGAGGGGAGGCCGCACTGTCCACCAATGAACTTAAAACTGGGGAGGGAGGGGGTCGGCACCTGAGGGGTTAATTGTGCGGATCACAGCCGCCTGTAAGAGATCAGGTGCTGCCAGGCAGCAGGGGGCAGTTATTACACAGTTCTCAGTATATTCTAACTTGAAGCGTCCCCATCACTATGGGAACGCCTCTGTGTTAGAATATACTGTCGGATCTGAGTTTCACGATCTAACTCAAATCCGATGGTATATTCTAACATAGAGGCGTTCCCATGGTGATGGGGACGCTTCAAGTTAAAATATACTATCGGATTGGAGAAAACTCTGATCCGATGGTATAATAGGGACTCCTGACTTTACATTGAAAGTCAATGGGGGACGGATCCATTTGCAATTACACCATATTGTGTCAACGTCAAACGGATCCGTCCCCATTGACTTGCATTGTAAGTCAGGACGGATCCGTTTGGCTCCGCACGGCCAGGCGGACACCAAAATGACTTTTTCCTTCATGTCCGTGGATCCTCCAAAAATCAAGGAAGACCCACGGAAGAAAAAACCGTCACGGAACAACGGAAATCCGTTTTGCGGACCGCAAAAAAAAAACGGTCGTGTGCTTAAGGCCTTATTGTGGCTTTAATAATTTCTTTCAACATCCAGACCATCTATCCATTATAAGTTTAAACAATCATAACCTTATTCAACATTCTAGTGCCTTTTAGAACCTTATCTGTGGTGAAATCACTTCTGGCCTCATTAATTAGAAATGGGTAATTTTGGGAAGTGGTATAGAATCTAAGAATGTAGCTATAATGGTATGAGGGTTAGAGACTAAGTTATAAAGAGAGGCATAATAGTCCCTAAAACGGTCAGCAACATGCTGCAGATTTAACACCTTATTACAGCTATCCCTGTTTAACAAATACACTATTTAGCTCTTGATATGAGTTAGTCATGTAGTTTTGAAGACTGAGTATTGCTGACTATACTAATTTCAATTGTTAATTGTGCAACCTGGTAATGTGTGTTGACCAGGGGATGTGTTATCCATGCTGAGGAAGTGAGGTAAATAAAAATAATTTGCCAATATTTTCTTTTATTTGTAACCACCGGCAAATGCTTTGTCAAAACTCAGTGTGAGAGATTTATCAAGACTGGTGTGCCTATATGCCAATCTTGATCTTCCTGCACATGCCTCTTAATAAATTAGGTGCTCACCAGAAACTCAAATCTATGCCAGTTACAAGCTGTTGCAGACTTTTGCTATAACTTACGTCAGTGCCAAGTCCCACCCCTCCCGTTAAGCCTCATCCTGTTTCTCAACACTTTTGAAAATAGGCGCAAACCTCTAAAAGTCGCAAATTATGTATGAAATATGACATGTACCATGTAAAAGCTTTGATAAATCTCCCCAACGAATTTCATTTTTGGTACAGGTAAAATAATATTTTTTACTTTCTGGATGAATTAAGCTTTGTCATCTGGTTTATATGCTTTCTACATAAACATAAAATAATGCTAGTAATTATGTCTCAGGCAGTTTATGCTTTATTGAACTTGACAAAAACTATATAAAGTTCAATATTGTTACAAAAGAGATACTAACACAACAAACAAGTAATTTAAGTGATGATGTGAGATAATTTTCAGCAGATTAATAATGTGCCTATCTTTCAGAATAAATGCCACTTTTTCAAACACAAACCAGTCAGTTATAGCCTGATAGCTTTGTTTTCTCTGTGTGTCTAATGTGTAGCTATTATGGTAGCTTAATAGTTTAAACAGATTGAACAGATTGAACAGATTGAATTAGAATTAAAGCTGCCTTCTGGAAACTCAGTGAGATTTGTCAGAAGATAACATTAAGGTATGTAGGTCGGGACCCTATGAGTAAAAGTCCATGTGGCATCTGAATGGGGCTTGCAGAAATCCTTATACTTGCCACCAAAACAAACTTATTCAGATGAATGGAGGTGATTTTGGTCTCTTTCTGTGATGTTATGTCTATAGGCCTGTCAAAGCAGCAACAGGGTGGGTGATAGGGGAGTGTCTATGTAAGCAATTGGATGGGAGGTGTAATAGACTAGCTGGGTGCTGTTAGGGCTGGTGCTGGAGCTGTGGCAGAGAAGGGAGAAGTGCATCATGGGTTTGGATGGATACAGCAACTGGAGATGTTACATACAGGATGTGGTAAACCAGATTGATTTGTTTACAAGGTGAAAATGGGTCAGGAGAGTCTAACTTGAAAAAAGACACATGAGGGCGATGTACAAGAGGTGAGCAACTACATGAACATTTATGTTAAAAATATAGTAATCCTGGAAATCCACTTTAACTCCTTAAGGACTCAGCCCTATTTCACCTTAAAGGGAACCTGTCATGTGGATATTTGATTATAATCTAACTAATTATATACAATCATTAACTACTAAAAAGTACCTTAGATGTATTCACTTACTGGTGTGACAGAAGCTTACCTCATAATCAGGAGAGAGTCAGGAGCTCATAAATATTCAAGACTCATCATTATCAGCTGGAGCTTTTCAATACAAGATGTTGGCAGATTGACTGGGTCAATTAAAGAAAGTGACCCAGCATTGTGCTAAGAGAATCAGTCATTAATTTATGTTGCCCTTAGTTAGGACACCATAAAACTGGTGACAGGCTCCCTTTAAGGACTTGGCCATTTTTTGCAAATCTGACCAGTGTCACTTTAAGTGCTGATAACTTTAAAACGCTTTGCCTTATCCAGGCCAATTTGAGATTGTTTTTTCATCACATATTGTACTTCATGTAACTGGTAAAATGAAGTAAAAAAAAAATCTTTTTTATTTATAAAAAATACCAAATTTACCAAAAATTTGTAAAAAAAAATTGCAAATTTCCAAGTTTCAATTTCTCTTCTTCTATAATACATAGTAATACCTCCAAAAATAGTTATTACTTTACATTCCCCATATGTCTACTTCATGTTTGGATCATTTTGGGAATGACATTTTATTTTTTGGGGATGTTACAAGGCTTAGTAGTTTAGAAGCAAATCTTGAAATTTTTTTAGAAATTTTCAAAAACCCAATTTCTAGGGACCAGTTCAGGTCTGAAGTCACTTTGCGAGGCTTACATAATAGAAACCACCCAAAAATGACCCCATTCTATAAACTACACCCCTCAAGGTATTCAAAACTGATTTTTACAAACGTCGTTAACCCTTTAGGTGTTCCACAAGAATTAATGGAAAATACAATTTCAAAATTTCACTTTTTTGGCAGATTTTCCATTTTAATATTTTTTTTTCCAGTTACAAAGCAAGGGTTAACAGCCAAAACAAACTCAATATTGATGGCCCTGATTCTGTAGTTTACAGAAACACCCCATATGTGGTCGTAAACCGCTGTATGGGCACACGGCAGGTCGCAGAAGGAAAGGAATGCCATACGTTTTTTGGAAGGCAGGTTTTGCTGGACTGTTTTTTTTGACACCATGTCCCATTTGAAGCCCCCCTGATGCACTCCTAGAGTAGAAACTCCATAAAAGTGACCCCATCTAAGAAACTACACCCCTCAAGGTATTCAAAACAGATTTTATAAACATTGTTAACCCTTTAGGTGTTCCAAAAGAGTTATTGGCAAATGGAGATGAAATTTCAGAGTTTAAATTTTTTGGCAAATTTTCCATTTTAATCCATTTTTCCCAGTAACAAAGCAAGGGTTAACAGCCAAACAAAACTCAATATTTATGGCCCTGATTCTGTAGTTTACAGAAACACCCCATATGTGGTCGTAAACTGCTGTATGGGCACACGGCAGGGCGCAGAAGGAAAGGAATGCCATACGGTTTTTGGAAGGCAGATTTTGCTGGACTGTTTTTTTTGACACCTTGTCCCATTTGAAGCCCACCTGATGCACCTCTAGAAAATCCAAAAAAGTGACCCCATTTTAGAAACTACAAGATAGGGTGGCAGTATTTTTGGTACTAGTTTAGGGTACATATGATTTTTGGTTGCTCTATATTACACTTTTTGTGAGGCAAGGTAACAAGAAATAGCTGTTTTGGCACCGTTTTTATTTTTTGTTATTTACAACATTCATCTGACAGGTTAGATCATGTGATATTTTTATAGACCAGGTTGTCACAGATGCAGCGATACCTAATATGTATACTTTTTATTTATTTATGTAAGTTTTACACAATGATTTCTTTTTTGAAACAAACAAAATCATGTTTTAGTGTTTCCATAGTCTGAGAGCCATAATTTTTTCAGTTTTTGGGCGATTACCTTGGGTAGGGTATGATTTTTGCGGAATGAGATGATGGTTTCATTGGCACTATTTTGGGGTGCGCGTGACTTTTTGATCGCTTGCTATTACACTTTTTGTGATGTAAGGTGCCAAAAAATGGTTTATTTAGCAAAGTTTTTATTTTCAAAATTTTACGGTGTTCATCTGTGGGTTAGGTCATGTGATATTTTTATAGAGCTGGTCGATACGGATGCGGCGATAACAAATATGTATACTTTTTTTTATTTATGTAAGTTTTACACGATGATTTCATTTTTGAAGCAAAAAAAGTCATGATTTAGTGTTTCCATAGTCTGAGAGCCATAATTTTTTCACTTTTGGGGCGATTACCTTGGGTAGGGTATGATTTTTGCGGGATGAGATGACAGTTTTATTGGCACTATTTTGGGGTGCATATGACTTTTCGATCGCTACCTATTACACTTTTTGTGATATAAGGTGACAAAAAATGGTTTATTTAGCACAGTTAATTTTTTTTTTTTACAGTGTTTATCTGAGGGGTTAGGTCATGTGATATTTTTATAGAGCCGGTCGATACGGACGTGGCGATACCCAATATGTATCCTTTTTTTCATTTATGTAAGTTTTACAGAATAATATCATTTTTGAAACAAAAAAAATGATGTTTTAGTGTCTCCATATTCTGAGCCATATTTTTTTTTATTTTTTGGGCAATTGTCTCAGGTAGGGACTCATTTTTTGCGGGATGAGGTGACGGTTAGATTGGTACTATTTTGGTGGGCAAACGCCTTTTTGATCGCTTGCTGTTGTACTTTTTGTGATGTAAGGTGACAAAAAAATGGTTTATTTAGCACAGTTTTTATTTTTTATTTTTTACTGTGTTCATCTGAGGTTTTAGGTCATGTGATATCTTTATAGAGACGGTCGATACGGACGCGGCAATACCTAATATGTCTACTTTTTTCCCCCCAACTTTTACCAATTTTTTTAAACTTTATTTGGGGAAAATGACATTTTTGTTTATTTTTACTTGAAACTTTTAATTTTTGGGGGGGGGAAACTTTTTTTTTTCAACTTTTTTTTAACTTTATTTTTTGTCCCACTTTGGGACTTCAACTTTTGGGGGTCTAATCCCTTTTACAATGCATTCCAATACTTCTGTATTGGAATGCATTGGCTGTATGAGTAATACTGTGAGTATTACTCATACAGTTTCTGGCCTGTGAGATCCAGGGGGCTGGATCTCACAGGCTCGTCACCGGAAGGCAGCGCAGATGCCTAAGGAAGGCATCGCGCTGCCTTCCATGCCATCGGGTCCCCCCTACAGCCACATGGGGACCCAATGGCACCTCCGATCACCGCCGCACAAGGTAAAAACCGCAAACCGAAGGTCTGAATTGACCTGAGGTTTGCGGCGATCGCTGACACGGGGGGGTCCCGTGACCCCCCCGGCGTTGTGACAGGATGCCCGCTGAATGATTTCAGAGGACATCCTGTTCCGATCACCGCCCGCAGCGCCGCAATTTAGTTTTAAACTTAGGACGTACCGGTACGTCCTAAGTCCTTAAGGGGTTAAAGAAGCACTAGGTTGGAGATTTCTAATGTTCAATATCTTCAGCTTGCAACAGTGGTTGTATGGTTTCTTAGCACAGCAAGTATAAGCTCCAGGACAAGTCAGAAGATTACTGCAGATTCAATTCCCATTTAAAAAGAGGACCTGTCATCATTCCTGACGTCTGTTTAGTAAACAATCATATTCCCTGTTCTTCCCAGCAGGGTTTGAATTTAATTCTATTTCAGGGTTTACTAAAGCTATAGTTATTAGTTTGGTAATAGCACCATCTAGTGGTCTTAAAAATGTACTACACCCTGTTTTTCTTTTAATAAAGATTATTGTATTGTATTGGAGCAAAGCATTGTGGGACTGTAATGCATCCTTGGAAAGAGAAGCCCAGTCTCTTGTCTTCATGTTACAGGACATAGCAGTGCTGTCTCCTGCATATCTCCTTTTCAAACCCCACCATCCTTGTGCCAGCATATCTGGTAAGACATCTACGCCTGTGTCAGGGATATTGTGTTATGCAGTGCTGTTTAGCTAGGTATAAGTGTTACTTAGGGAAAGAGGTTATAACTGTTAGATGCTAGACATGCATTCCTATGTATAGGCAGCCATTTTGGACATATGCCCAGTGTTAATGTAATGTTATAATACATGCTGTTTTATGCTGATACATGTTATTTGTATTCTTTTAGCTTTACCACAATTGATTGATCACATCAAATACTCCTGTTTTATCAATAAACAAGTTAGACTACAGAGAACAGTCCTCTTATTTGGAAGAAAGGAATGGTTTATACTGAATGTCAGACTGCACTGTGTGAACATATATGAAAACAGAACATTCCCAATAAAGTAACAATTCTGAAGCATCTTTTATTATAAATCTGTATTGTGCTATTCCTCTGTAAATTGTCATCTGGATGTTACTATTTCCCTTGCCAAAGGGGTGTGTCCCTGCATAGTCTGACACTAGCAGAAATGATTGGACAGTGTCAGAGTGTGCAGTGATACCCAGTTTACAATGTATTCATAAATCTCTAATAAGGAACGCAACAACGCTGAAAATATGCAGCTGAATTGATGTATTATAATGAATACAATTATTTACTAAAACAGACTTGTCAATCGGGATGAATGAACCCGAACTTTACAGTTGTGTAGGATGTAGGTGTAGGATTTTGTTTTCAGTCCTGCATAACAGAAACCAGACGGGTCCTTTATGCTTGGCTATAGACTTCTATTAAGGACTCCTGATAATGATATGCGCAAAAAGATAGAACAGGTCCTTTATTTTTGCAGAACGGGCGGATCACGGACCCATCAAAGTGAATGGGTCTGCGATCCGCTGCAGCATCCCCATGGTCGGTGTTCATGCATTGCGGCCCGCAAATTGCGGGCCGCAGCGTGGCCACAGGGCGCACACGTTCGTGGGTAGGAGTCCTAAGACGGATCAAAACGTAATGCCTCTTAAAGGCTTCCATTTTGCATTTCGTCTAAGAATTCCGTTACTAAATTCCTACACCACCCGAACCCCAAACCTGTAAAGTTTGGGTTCAGTCATCCCTGTTTGTCAGGAGTAGTGATAGACGAACATCGGCCGGCACGGTTCGCGAACGCGAACGCAATCAAATGTTCGCGAACCGCAAGTTCGCGGCAGACCTCATTCCCTTTAATGGCAGGGGAACCTGAAAAACCATTAGCTCATATTTGCAGCCACCAAATACTTAGTAGAAGTGTACAAATAGCCCCACAACATGGACAGTGACATACTAGAGGGGGATCAATGACAAAAATTCCAACAAAAAATATATATCTTAATCAGGGGACATTTTTATGCATATTAAAGGGAAATTGTCATGCCCTGCTCAGGTTATGTGCGGAGGTCTGCCAGGTTAGCAGCACGTGTGTAGCCTTTTGTTTTTGTTTTGGAGTTGAGCTGTATCCGCCTCCCTTCAGGTGCACTGGGTGGGGTCGTTGGTATGAGTTTAAATTACGCCCATTCCCAGTGTCCTGTGCGGGTTATAGCTTCTATCTTGCTCAGAGGAAGGAAGGAAGGATTTGCTGTTCCTGCTCAGTAACAAGATAAGTTGGTTTTGTTTTTCTTGTGCTTTTCTGTCTAGGCTGTTAGAGAGACGCCTGCCCCCTCCAGGTCCTGAGGAAGCAGGCTGTCTCTTTCCCCCTTTCACCATCTTAGGGATTTTAGGGAATCTTCAGCCTAGGCATGGGGACACGTTTATTCCCACCTTTAGGGTCTGAACGTGGGCATAGAAGTCTAGGGAGAGCTGGTAGGGATTTGTCAGGAGGTGACCTTTATCCCCAGCTTCTTGCCTAGACACTTGTTTGGTGGTCTTCTGTGTATCTTTTATCCTGTCCAGCATGACAGAAATTCTCTAAAATGTGCCCTGTTGGAGCCTAGAAAATTTTTATTATAGGCCATGGGAGTACGGGCCTTAAAAATTAGGCATTAACCTGACATAAAAGAAATTCTGATTATGGGGCTCGAGGTACATTATGCGGTCAATGGATAAAAATGTTCCGGAGGGCAGCTGTCGATGGGTTGGCTGCAAGAATAATCTCATATCTGAAGTGACCAACACATCTTCAAACCGCATTCTGACAGCCCTCTGTGATGGTAGTAACTTGTCCGCCATATTGTGTTTGTACCAGGGTTGCCACCCAGTACTGGTCCTTGCCCTTTATGCTTTTTATACGGGTGTCCCTCTTCAAACACTGGAGCATGAAGGCCCCCATTTGTACTAAACTGGAAGTGGTGGAGTGGCCTGGCTCCTACTCATCATCCAGGATAATGTTGTCCTCGGTCTCCTCCCCCCAGCCACGGACAACACCAGGGATCCCAGAAAAGTTTAAAACATGCTCTTCTTGCTCCTCCTCTGCCCGGCACCATCCTCCTCTGACTCCTCTTCAGACTCCTGTTGACTTGTCTCAGATGGAGTAGCCCCCCTGGGAATTCATCCAGCATTGCAAATTCCTCATCTTACTGCTCCTGCTTCTCGACGGCTTGATCAATGACACGACGCAATGCACACTCCAGAAAGAAGGCGTAAAGTACAATGTCACTGAGAGCGCCCTGACTGCGACTAACCAGTTTGGTGATCTCATCAAATGGCCGCAGAAGTCTGCATGCGTCGCGCATGAGCAGCCGCTGGCGAGGTGAAAAAAAAACAAGCTTCACAGTACCTGTCCTGCCGCAGAGTTCGTACAGGTAGTCGTTAACTGCACGTTTCTGCTGGAGCAGCCTATCAAGCATATACAAGGTTGAGTTCCATCGCTTCGAGCAGTCACAAATCAGACATCTGATGGACAGATGGTGTCGCCGCCTAATGTCAGCAAGGCGAGCCATGGCCGTGTAAGATCTTCTATAATGGCCTGCTGCAAGACGTCCTGGACCCCGGGGTATTTGGCAACGAATCTCTGCACGACTAAGTTCAGGATGTGTGCCATGCACAGCACGTGTGTCATTTTGCCCTGTTTCAGAGCGCTCAGCAGATTGGTACCATATTTGCACACCACTTTACCAACTGTCAATTTGAGCAGGTTTAGCCACTGATCAGTCTGTGACCACAAAGCTGAAAGGAGTCCAGGACCAGTGTGGCACTTGGCTTCCAGACACAAGAGCCGCAGCACAGTATGGCAATGTCTCACCTGGCACGTCGAATAGATTCTGGGGAGCTTGGGAGATGCAGCGGAAGAGGCAGTAGCAGTGGAAAAGGAGGAGTCAGCCGAGGAGGAGACAGAGGATGGAGTAGGAGGAGTAGAAGAAGAGGCAGGCCAGCATGCAATCCGTGGCGGTAACACCAAATTCACACGGGTGCCACGGGTTGCATGCTTGACGGCCGTCAGAAGGTTCACCCAGTGGGCAGTAAAAGTTATGTACCTTCCCTGCCTGTGTTTGCTAGACCACGTGTCTGTGGTCAGATGAATTCTTGGCACCGACCCTGTGTGCCAGCGATACATTCGGTTGTCGCTGAACGTGGCCATATAGCTCCGTGATGCCCTTCTGGGAGAAATATTTCCTTCCGGGGACCTTCCATTGTGGTGTGCCAATGGCCACAAATTTTCTAAAGGCCTCCGAGTCCACCAGTTTATATGGCAGTAGTTGTCGGGCTAGCAGTTCCAACAAGCCAGCGGTCAGCCGTTGGGCAAGAGGGTTATCTGGCGTCATCATCTTTTTTCGCTCAAACATTTGGGCCACAGAAGTCTGCCTTTTGCCATATGAATGCGACAATGACACGGTGGAAGGTGGAGTGGAGGAAAAATGGGAGGAGAGAGCAGAAGGGGAAGGAGAAGAGGCAGGACGTGGAGCACCAGGAGTGTGTCTTTGTGGGTTCTGACAGTGTGGGTTCTGATGGTGTTGCTCCCACTGGGCTCGGTGATGGGAGGCAGGTGCCTTCTTAAGGCGGTCGTCCCGCGATTTATGCGTTGACAGCACAGGCTGCAGATGGCAACACTATTGTCAGCAGAGGACATGTTAAAAAAAAGCCCACACTGCGGAGCCATGTGCCGGAATCCTGGGAGCGCCAGATGTGACCGTGCATGGTGGATGGCTCGTTCCAGATACATTAGCAGTCTGCTTTTTGCCTCCTGTGCACTAAGTTCTGCCTGCTTCTCCTCCTTCTCCTCCCTATCTGCTGCTCCGTCTCTCCCTCTGAACTCCCCACCTCTTCCTCTCTTGTGGGCACCCACATAACGTCCATAAACATGTCATCATCGTCCCATTCATCACCACTGACATTAGAGATCTCGGAGTAGGCAGCAACAGTGGGGACCACCCTCCTTGGGCTGATCTGGGTACAGTCGTCAGACTGCTGGTTTCGTGACTGTTGATACCTGCTTTTCCTGATTCGATGCCAAGAATGGCTGTTCATCGGTAAGATCTTGTAATGGATGAGAAAATAATTCCTCTGACTCGAGCGGAGGGGATTTGGTGGTGGTGGTGTCTTTGGGGGTGCACACATCAGAGAGTGAAGAGGGTGCAGATAGAGAGGATGAGGAGGGTGCAGAAGTGGAAGGCTGAGTGAGCCACTCAACCAAGTCTGGTGCATCCTTTGACGTAATCGCATGCACCTTCTGCAACTTCCCACTTAGTCTCCTACCTGGTGCACATGCCCGACCCCTACCACCCCTGCCAAATGGCCTGCCTCTTCCTCTGCCTGTCATTTTAAAAATGACCCTGTGACAAAAGTACTTATAGAAGAGCAGTATTTGTGAAAGAAGGTACTGTATATCACACCCCTAATTCAATCCGTTTTTTGAGGAGGCTGGCATATCACACCAGTAGAAATTATTTGTTCCAATGGCGTTTGTCACTATCTGTAGCTGCGATAACACAGCAAAACCGCAAACAAATGCTTCACTACCTAATGCACTATATAGAAAGTATATTATTGGTATATAACACCCCTGCTTCAATCGGTTTTTTGGGGGGGAAACTGGCATATCACACCAGTAAAAATTATTTGTTCCAATGGCGTTTGTCACTTTCTGTAGCTGAGGTAACGCAGCAAAACCTCAAACCAATGCTGCACTACCTAAATGCACTATATAGAAAGTATATAATTGGTATATAACACCCCTGCTTCAATCAGTTTTTTTGGGGGGCAACTGATATTTCACACCTGTAGAAATTATTTGTTCCAATAGCGTTTGTAACTATCTGTAGCTGTGGTAACACAGCAAAACTGTCAACAAATACTGCACTATATAGAAAGTATATAATTGGTATATAACACCCCTGCTTCAATCAGTTTTTTCGGGGCACAACTGGTATATCACACCAGTAGAAATTTTTTGTTCCAATAGCGTTTGTCACTATCTGTAGCTGCGGTAACGCAGCAAAACGCAAACAAATGCTGCACTACCCAACTGCACTTTATAGAAAATATATAATTGGTATATACCCTGCTTCAATCAGTTTTTTTGGGGGGCAATTAGTATATCACACCAGTAGAAATTATTTGTTCCAATGACGTTTGTCACTATCTGTAGCTACCGTAACACAGCAAAACCGCAAACAAATGCTGCACTATCTAAATGCATTATATAGAAAGTATATAATTGGTATATAACACCCCTGCTTCAATCAGTATTTTTGGGGGGCAACTGATATATCACACCAGTAGAAATTATTTGTCCCAATAGCGTTTGTCACTATCTGTAGCTGAGGTAATGCAGCAAAACCGCAAACAAATGCTTCACTACCCAAATGCACTATATAGAAAGTATATTATTGGTATATAACACCCCTGCTTCAATCAGTTTTTTTGGGGGGCAACTGGTATTTCACACCAGTAGAAATTATTTGTTCCAATGGTGTTTGTCACTATCTGTAGCTGAGCTAAAGCAGCTAAACCGCAAACAAATTGTCACGGCGGACTTGCACAGTATAACAGATAACACACCAACCAGGCTCTGGACGAGAGACAGGGGAAGGGTCACCTCCTAGCTTATCCCTGACCTCTTTCCCTGCACTGCTCAGCTCACAGACAGACCTTAAAGGTAGGTTTTCCTCCAGCCTGTACTGACAGAACCCTGAACTCCCTGAGATGGTGAAGTGGGGAGAAAGGAGCAGCCTGCTCGCACAGAACCTGGATGGGATAGATGACATAAACAACCAAACAAGAAATGAAACTTATCTGCTGAAAGCAGGAACTGATAGCCAACCTTCCCTCCAAACTTCCCAGACCAAAATGAACAGTATAATCCACTCAGAGCACTTAGCTGGAGACCATTTAAACTAATGACTCCACCCAGTGCACCTAATGCGAGGCGGATCCAGCACGGCACCAAAACTCGTGCTGCTATCCTGGCCGACCTCCGCACATCGTCAGAGTGGGCCATGACACAAATGCTGCACTACCCAACTGCACTTTATAGAAAGCATATTATTGGTATATAACACCTCTGCTTCAATCAGTTTTTTCGGGGGGCAACTGGTATATCACACCAGTAGAAATTTTTTCTTCCAATGGCGTTTGGCACTATCTGTAGCTGAGGTAACGCAGCAAAACTGCAAGCAAATGCTGCACTACCTATTGCACTATATAGAAAGTATATTATTGGTATATAACACCCCTGCTTCAATCAGTTTTTTGGTGGGGCAACTGATATTTCACACCAGTAGAAATTATATGTTCCAATGGCGTTTGTCACTATCTGTAGCTGAGGTAACGCAGCAAAACCGTAAGCCAAAGCTGCACAACCCAAATGCACTATATAGAAAGTATATTATTGGTATATCACACCCCTGCCTCAATCCGTTTTTTTGAGGGGCAACTGGTAAATGACACCAGTAGAAATTATTTGTTTCAATAGCGTTTGGCGCTCTGTGTAGCTGCAGTATCGCAGCAGAAATGCACACAACTGCTGCACAATACAAATGCACTATAATATACTTTCTATGTTAGAAAGTATATTATAAGTATATTACACCTCTCAGTAAGTCACACCTATTGATAGCACACCTATACCAGTCCTTTAAGGACTTTTGTGGCCCTATTAGCTAGTGTTTAGTGTCCCTAACAGTCTGTCCCTGCTCCACACAGCAACCTCTCCCTACACTGGCAATAGACTGAATGTAAAATGGCGGCCAGATCATGTTTATTTATAAGGTCGGGGGTATGTCCATGTGCTAAAACGTCTCAATTGGCAGTCCTGTACCACTTGACCCGTGGGTCATGGTTCAAATTTCTTCACAATGTAAAAGAATATGGCGGCGGCGGACATCGCCATATGTTCGCCCTTTCGTTGAACCGCGAACGAGCAAAGTTGGCCACGAAACGCCCGCCGGGCGAACCCCAAGGCCATCTCTAGTCAAGAGTCATGACAGGCCCTCTTTAACCACCTCCGGACCGCCTAACGCAGATTCGCGTTCCGGAGGTGGCAGCGCTGCGCACAGTCACGCATATACGCGTCATCTCGCGAGACGCACTGACGCGCGCGCTCACAGGAACGGAAGGTAAGAGAGTTGATCTCCAGCCTGCCAGCGGCGATCGTTCGCTGGCAGGCTGGAGATGTGTTTTTTTTAACCCCTAACAGGTATATTAGACGCTGTTTTGATAACAGCGTCTAATATACCTGCTACCTGGTCCTCTGGTGGTCCCCTTTGTTTGGATCGACCACCAGAGGACACAGGTAGCTTAGTAATATGTTGCACCAAGCACCACTACACTACACCCCCCCCTGTCACTTATTAACCCCTTATTCACCCTTGATCACCCTTGATCACCCCTGATCACCCCATATAGACTCCCTGATCACCCCCCTGTCATTGATTACCCTCCTGTCATTGATCACCCCCCTGTAAAGCTCCATTTAGACGTCCGTATGATTTTTACAGATCCACTGATAGATGGATCGGATCCGCAAAACGCATACGGACGTCTGAAAGGAGCCTTACAGGGGCGTGATCAATGACTGTGGTGATCACCCCATATAGACTCCCTGATCACCCCCCTGTCATTGATTACACCCCTGTCATTGATCAACCCCCTGTAAAGCTCCATTCAGATGTCCGCATGATTTTTACGGATCCACTGATAGATGGATCGGATCCGCAAAACGCATACGGACGTCTGAATGGAGCCTTACAGGGGCGTGATCAATGACTGTGGTGATCACCCCATATAGACTCCCTGATCACCCCCCTGTCATTGATTACCCCCCTGTCATTGATCAACCCCCTGTAAAGCTCCATTCAGATGTCCGCATGATTTTTACGGATCCACTGATAGATGGATCGGATCCGCAAAACGCATACGGACGTCTGAATGGAGCCTTACAGGGGCGTGATCAATGACTGTGGTGATCACCCCATATAGACTCCCTGATCACCCCCCTGTCATTGATTACCCCCCTGTCATTGATCAACCCCCTGTAAAGCTCCATTCAGATGTCCGCATGATTTTTACGGATCCACTGATAGATGGATCGGATCCGCAAAACGCATACGGACGTCTGAATGGAGCCTTACAGGGGCGTGATCAATGACTGTGGTGATCACCCCATATGGACTCCCTAATCACCCCCCTGTCATTGATTACCCCCCTGTCATTGATCAACCCCCTGTAAAGCTCCATTCAGATGTCCGCATGATTTTTACGGATCCACTGATAGATGGATCGGATCCGCAAAACGCATACGGACGTCTGAATGGAGCCTTACAGGGGCGTGATCAATGACTGTGGTGATCACCCCATATAGACTCCCTGATCACCCCCCTGTCATTGATTACCCCCCTGTCATTGATTAACCCCCTGTAAAGCTCCATTCAGATGTCCGCATGATTTTTACGGATCCACTGATAGATGGATCGGATCCGCAAAACGCATACGGACGTCTGAATGGAGCCTTACAGGGGCGTGATCAATGACTGTGGTGATCACCCCATATAGACTCCCTGATCACCCCCCTGTCATTGATCAACCCCCTGTAAAGCTCCATTCAGATGTCCGCATGATTTTTACGGATCCACTGATAGATGGATCGGATCCGCAAAACGCATACGGACGTCTGAATGGAGCCTTACAGGGGCGTGATCAATGACTGTGGTGATCACCCCATATAGACTCCCTGATCACCCCCCTGTCATTGATTACACCCCTGTCATTGATCAACCCCCTGTAAAGCTCCATTCAGACGTCCGCATGATTTTTACGGATCCACTGATAGATGGATCGGATCCGCAAAACACATACAGGCGTCTCCCTGGAGCCTTTTAGGGGGGGTGATCACCCCATATAGACTCCCTGATCACCCCCCTGTCATTGATCACCCCCCCTGTCATTGATCACCCCCCTGTCAGGCTGCATTCAGATGTCCGTATAATTTTTACGGATCCACGGATACATGGATCGGATCCGCAAAACACATACGGACATCTGAATGGAGCCTTACAGGGGGGTGATCAATGACAGGAGGGTGATCACCCCATATAGACTCTCTGATCCCCCCCTGTCATTGATCACCCCCCTGTCATTGATCACCCCCCTGTCATTGATCACCCCTCTGTAAGGCTCCATTCAGACATTTTTTTGGCCCAAGTTAGTGGAATTATTATTTTTTTTTCTTACAAAGTCTCATATTCCACTAACTTGTGTCAAAAAATAAAATCTCACATGAACTCACCATACCCCTCACGGAATCCAAATGCGTAAAATTTTTTAGACATTTATATTCCAGACTTCTTCTCACGCTTTAGGGCCCCTAGAATGCCAGGGCAGTATAAATACCCCACATGTGACCCCATTTCGGAAAGAAGACACCCCAGGTATTCCGTGAGGGGCATATTGAGTCCATGAAAGATTGAAATTTTTGTCCCAAGTTAGCGAAAAGGGAGACTTTGTGAGAAAAAAATAAAAAATATCAATTTCCGCTAACTTGTGCCAAAAAAAAATAATTTCTATGAACTCGCCATGCCCCTCATTGAATACCTTGGGGTGTCTTCTTTCCAAAATGGGGTCACATGTGGGGTATTTATACTGCCCTGGCATTCTAGGGGCCCCAAAGCGTGAGAAGAAGTCTGGTATCCAAATGTCTAAAAATGCCCTCCTAAAAGGAATTTGGGCACCTTTGCGCATCTAGGCTGCAAAGAAGTGTCACACATCTGGTATCGCCGTACTCAGGAGAAGTTGGGGAATGTGTTTTGGGGTGTCATTTTACATATACCCATGCTGGGTGAGAGAAATATCTTGGTCAAATGCCAACTTTGTATAAAAAAATGGGAAAGGTTGTCTTTTGCCAAGATATTTCTCTCACCCAGCATGGGTATATGTAAAATGACACCCCAAAACACATTCCCCAACTTCTCCTGAATACGGAGATACCACATGTGTGACACTTTTTTGCAGCCTAGGTGGGCAAAGGGGCCCACATTCCAAAGAGCACCTTTCGGATTTCACCAGCCATTTTTTACAGAATTTGATTTCAAACTCCTTACCACACATTTGGGCCCCTAGAATGCCAGGGCAGTATAACTACCCCACAAGTGACCCCATTTTGGAAAGAAGACATCCCAAGGTATTCGCTGATGGGCATAGTGAGCTCATTGAAGCTTTTATTTTTTGTCACAAGTTAGTGGAATATGAGACTTTGTAAGAAAAAAAAAAAAAGAAAAAAAAATCATCATTTTCCGCTAACTTGTGACAAAAAATAAAAAGTTCTTTGAACTCACTATGCCCATCAGCGAATACCTTAGGGTGTCTACTTTCCGAAATGGGGTCATTTGTGGGGTGTTTGTACTGTCTGGCCATTGTAGAACCTCAGGAAACATGACAGGTGCTCAGAAAGTCAGAGCTGCTTCAAAAAGCGGAAATTCACATTTTTGTACCATAGTTTGTAAACGCTATAACTTTTACCCAAACCATTTTTTTTTTTTACCGAAACATTTTTTTTTTATCAAACACATGTAGAACAATAAATTTAGAGCAAAATTTATATATGGATCTCGTTTTTTTTGCAAAATTTTACAACTGAAAGTGAAAAATGTCATTTTTTTGCAAAAAAATCGTTAAATTTCGATTAATAACAAAAAAAGTAAAAATGTCAGCAGCAATGAAATACCACCAAATGAAAGCTCTATTAGTGAGAAGAAAAGGAGGTAAAATTCATTTGGGTGGTAAGTTGCATGATCGAGCAATAAATGGTGAAAATAGTGTAGGTCAGAAGTGTAAAAAGTGGCCTGGTCTTTCAGGGTGTTTAAGCCATGGGGGCTGAGGTGGTTAAAGGGAATGTGTCACCATAAAATGCCGTGTTCATATATGGGGCATGTCGGGTCTTTAAAGATGGTGCCCACTCCACAGTGGAGTGAACGCTATAACAGTTGAGATGCCTGCTATTTTACATAGCAGACACCTGGAGGCAATGTTTGTGATCAGCGATAACGCTGATCATGGAGATTTAATCCCTCATATGCTGTTGTCAATTGCGAGCATGATATCTGAGAGGCCTTTCACCATGAGCACCGTGCTCCTGAGGCCAAAATTGATCCTCCGTGCAGAGAGAACTGTTCAGTTGACTCAGGCCGTCTGAAAGGCATGTGGCAGGGCTCCATAGGAACATTTGGCAGTTTATAAGTGAAGAAATCAGTGATCGCATTTCCCTAAGAAGACTTAAAATAAGTGTAAAAAAAACATTAAAACTTTTTTAAGAATATAAAAATATAAAAATTTTAATTGCCACTCTTTTACCCATATTGAAAATAAAATAAATAAACAATAAAAAAATCATAGGTATCAACATTATGGATGAGCGAATCGACTTTGGACGAAACATCGCTCATCCCTAATCACCATGTCCAAAAATGCCATATTGTTAAAATATAAATAGTTATCTCGTATGAGGAACGCTGTAGCAGGGAAAAAAGTCAAAATGGCTGATTTGCCTTTTTTTGTCGCTTCACCTCCCAAAAAATGTAATAGAAAGTGATCAAAATGGTCATACTCCAAAATGTTATTAAAAAAAGTTTATAGATCACCCTGCAAATAATGAGCCTTCACATAGCTTGGTAGACATAAATATAAAAAAAAAATATGGGGACTAGAATAGAGCAATGCAAAGAAAAAATGTTTTTCCAAAATATTAAAATACAAGAAAAACTATACAAATGTGTTATTGCTATAATCGTATAGACCTGAAGACTGAAGGTAATAGGTGAGTTTTATCGCATACCACCACAAACCACAGTTTTATCGAAACCAATTAAACTATGGCAAAAATGAATTTTTTTCCAATTCCACCACATTTGTTTCCAGCCTCCTGTCCAATATTAAATAGTGCCTTTAAGAGCAGGCATGCTCAACCTGCCGCCCTCCAGCTGTTGCAAAACTACAACTCCCAGCATGCCCGAACAGCTTACAGCTATTAGCCTACAGCAGGGCATGCTGGGAGTTGTAGTTTTACAACAGCTGGAGGGCCGCAGGTTGAGCATCTCTGCTTTAGAGTGTTAATTGTCCAGAAAAAATAAGCCAGAATATGCCTATGTGAATGGAAAAATAAAAAAGTTATGGCAGGGAGTGTAAAACAAAAACACAAAAACACTTCGATGTTGTCGTTTATTTTCATGCCCCTATCTATATACACATTCTGTGAACAAAAATCCTGTAGTTTTCTCACTGGCCTAATCATAGGCTGACAATTTCTATTCTATAGATCTCAATTTATGTGATGATGTGAGACAATTTTTGACAAGATTGTAATGTGCCTTTCTTTCAAAATAAGTGCTACTATTTCAAACACAAACCACTTAGTTATAGTCTGATGCCTTTGTTTTCTCTGTGTCCAATGCCTGGCTATTAGCTTAAAGGTAGAAAAAGTTTAACTATAAAAAGTTTTTACAGATTGAATTAAAATTATAGTTGCCTCATGAAAGGTCAAGTGAGATCACATGTGGCAGATTTGTTGAAGACATTTCTTTGACTGTTCCATTTATCTGAATGGGGCTTGCAGTGATCTATATAGTTGCTGCCAAAGCAGCCCTATTCAGATCATTGGAACTGCTTTTTATTTTTGCTTGTGACGTGGAACGGACATACGGATGTGTACAGCACACAATGTGCTGTCAGCATCTTATGGGTCCGCATATGGGTCCGAGAATGGGTCCGCATCCAACCCGCAAAAATTGCAGATCAGTTGCGGACAAAAAATAAGTTTGTGTGTATGAGCCCTAAAGCACGAAAAATTCAATAACAAGAATAGCAAATGTTAACCCTTTGAAATTGTGTTTTTGGGGACTGCACAGACATCTCCTGCCATTTCCATAATGATTTTTTTTTTTTACATTACTCTGTCTTTATTCTAGAAAAATATTATCCTGCGGGACAACCTCATTAATGCTAATACGCACTGGTTGCTTATATACCTGTCATGTACACTTAATCATTGCTCTATGGAGTGGGGTCAAGCCATCTCATCATGGGTGATTAAAGTATTTTGCTTCATCAAGTCTGGAGTGTTGCCATTTTCCTTTTTGCTGTTCTTGTAAAATTTAAATATGTTGAATCTATGCCTTTTTTGTGTCTCATATGTTTGAAAACAGAAAGAAATAGGATACAAATATCTATCTAGATTGATGAAGAGCACAGATAAGTTACAACTAATAAGAGCTAATATCACCCCAGACTGTGGCACCTGATGGTTTGTATCCCTGTCTCAAATAACTGACCACTTGATGGATTGGCGCTATAGAATAACATCACGATCTGTTGTGATTTGAGATAATACAGTCTGTTTGATGAATAGGCTTTATTGTTGAGGAGAAAAATAGAGAGAGCTTGTTGTCCTTGCTGTAACTAGCAGCAGGGACGCTTCCACCCTTCAAAGCATCGTATCACGGCAAGGGTTTAATTCCATACAGAGAGGAATTTAGTGGAAAACAAAATTATGCCCCTGACAACTAGTATTGTGTGTTCTCTGCAGATCCCATCAAGCTTTATCTATCAAGAACCTCTTTACACATCAATCCCACACTGTGTACTGTGTCACAAGCAATTGAAGGAATAATTTATGGGTTTTGTGCTCTATACTTATTTCATGATTTGTCAGTAGGCATCATTATTGTGTTATTTGTAGGTGAAAAGCACTTGTATAGACATAAATAAGGTTTATTATTATCATTCTAATGTTATAAAAAATGGGATTAGAAAGAATTTGCAGCTAATATTGAAGCTGTAAGGCGGAAAAAAAATGGTTGCATATTATGGAATTTCATTATATAGAATTTCAATGTAACACCAATTTATTGGATTTTGACACTTCCATGAGTCTTTCCATTTTTTTGTTAATCAAAAGATAAACTGGTTTAATTCACAGTCTGGAAATGTCTGCCCAACTTTCTCAACATTTTTCTTCAAGTGCTGGAAGGCAAACATAAGCAGACAAGCCCTTACAATCTTCTATATTCAGAAACTCTAGTCCCTGACCTAGGTGGCATTTTACAAATCCAGACCTGCTTGCTGAGAGATTTATTATTTAATTTCTGCTTAATTGAATATGTGTAGTCAAATATAATATCCGATAATGTGCACCATTGTCTCAACACTATTTGCATTCTCATTTATAACTGTTTATGTTCTCCTTAATGATTTCTTTGGAATAATGAGAAATATATGGTACAGAATAGTGCTCACCACTTTAATGTGGTCTTGGAGACATCCAGCCTGTGTCCACAAGGACAAGGAAAACTCCTGACTCACAACAGGTAACTGATAATCCAGCATTTAAAAATTAAAATGTAATCGCTTTATTATTAAATACATTAAATATGTAATAGCATGATCCAAAAAAGTAAAGGGATCTTTAATTAACGTAAGTGCAATAAAATTGACAATATATAATATACAATAAAGTTCAACAATATTTAAAGCAGCAGAGTATAAATCGTAAATGACAGCGGTGAGAATTCAGCGGTAGATAAAACCTAAAATAATAAAATCAGCATAAATATAGATCCCAATGTGTGAATTTTTAAAATAGATTCGAATATAATAATCGGATAAATATTCGTAAAATCTTGTTTTCCACTGGTAATAGCTGAATGCGTTTTTTCACATGCGAAATATTGAGTAGTATGAATAAATAAATAATCGCTTACTTCCAATGGTAATAAACTTATGACCAGTCTCTTGTACACTTGAATGAATAGTCAATGCGAAATTTTCGTAATATGAATGATCGCTGACTGCCGAATATAATAGTCGGCTTACGAAATAGTTTTTTATCACATGTGCATAGTGGTGGCCAGAGTTCCAGGCATGTATGACTTTCGATAATTTGGGCAGACAATGTAACAGCTGCTTATAAGCACAGCGGCGTCCCGCTGTATTTTGTTGAAAAGCGATCGCTTATATGGGATATATGCGGTCTTACCAGAAGGTCTTTACACTGGACAGTAAGCCCTCGACTCGGCGTACTTTCCTTTAGGGTTCTGGTCTCAAGGGCTGTTTGTTCAGATTCGAATTTTCGCGCCAATAGAATTGTTTGCTGCATGCGGTCTTTGTATCATTCGTATGATAGTGCTTTCTTAATTTGGCAATTCGTTATTCTTATGATGGTGTCCAGTGCTCCTCAGTCTCGCAATATCCTTACTTTGCTTAGTGGTGGGATTAACACCAGACGCGTTTCGGGGATTTAAGACAATGACCCCTTCCTCAGTGGTTAACATCCCCCTGCCAATGTTCCACTTTTATAGTGTATAAAGAGTGTATCAAGGACTGGTCTGGAATATGAACTTTTTAGGGATTGGGATCTATAAATGTTCTTTCTACCTTAAGGATATATATTAATAATATTGATCTTATATGCATTAGTTGTCTTATACTACTAAACAAAAGAAAATATTGCATGTAGACAGAATAAAGGATAAAAATATATATATATATAAAAACATTAAAAGTTACATAAAGAATCTTTCATACAATTGTTCACCAACTCTTTAGGGGTCACATGATGTAAAAAACGCACTGGTATCGCATGCGGTTTTAATGCGTTTCCAGTGTGTTTTTTCTAGGAATTTGATATTTCCAAAGGATTTTTCAAAAGAATTCATTTTCAGGCCTCTTACAGTAATTTGGAGACATAAAAACATTAAGAACATCATAAAAACATTATGTGGCTATTTCTCTAGATGGCAATAAATTATATAAAAAAAATCATTCATACATTTATTCTACATCCCCTTTGGGGGTCACATAGTGTAAAAAATGCACCGGTATCGCATGCGGTTTTAATGCGTTTCCGGTGCGTTTTTTCTGGAAACGTGATATTTCCAAAGGATTTTTCAAGAGGATTCATTTTCAAGCCCCTTACGATAATTTAGAGACATAAAAACATTATGTGGGTATTTCTTCATCACTAATGTACCCACATAATGTTTTTATGTCTCTAAATTATCGTAAGGGGCTTGAAAATGAATCTTCTTAAAAAATCCTTTGGAAATATCAAGTTTCCAGAAAAAACGCACCGGAAACGCATTAAAACCGCATGCGATACCGGTGCGTTTTTTACACTATGTGACCCCAAAGGGGATGTAGAATAAATGTATGAATGATTTTTTATATAATTTATTGCCATCTAGAGAAATATCCACATAATGTTTTTATGATGTTCTTAATGTTTTTATGTCTCCAAATTACTGTAAGAGGCCTGAAAATGAATTCTTTTGAAAAATCCTTTGGAAATATCAAATTCCTAGAAAAAACACACTGGAAACGCATTAAAACCGCATGCGATACCAGTGCGTTTTTTACATCATGTGACCCATAAAGAGTTGGTGAACAATTGTATGAAAGATTCTTTATGTAACTTATTGCCATCATGACTTTTTAATGTTTTTATATATTTTTTTTTTTATCCTTTATTCTGTCTACATGCAATATTTTCTTTTGTTTAGTAGTATAAGACAACTAATGCATATAAGATCAATATTATTAATATATATCCTTAAGGTAGAAAGAACATTTATAGATCCCAATCCCTAAAAAGTTCGTATTCCAGACCAGTCCTTGATACACTCTTTATACACTATAAAAGTGGAACATTGGCAGGGGGATGTTAACCACTGAGGAAGGGGTCATTGTCTTAAATCCCCAAAACGCGTCTGGTGTTAATTCCCCCACTAAGGAAAGTAAGGATATTGCGACACTGAGGAGGCCTGGACACCATCATAAGAATAACGAATTGCCAAATTAAGAAAGCACTACCATACGGAAGATACAAAGACCGCATGCAGCAAGCAATTCTATTGGCGCGAAAATTTGAATCTGAACAAACAGCCCTTGAGACCGGAACCCTAAAGGAAAGTACGCCGAGTCGAGGGCTTACTGTCCAGTGTAAAGACCTTCTGGTAAGATGACATATATCCCATATAAGCGATCGCTTTTCAACAAAATACAGCGGGACGTCGCTGTGCTTATAAGCAGCTGTTACATTGTCTGCCCAAATTATCGAAAGTCATACATGCCTGGAACTCTGGCCACCACTATGCACATGTGATAAAAAACTATTTCGTAAGCCGACTATTATATTTGGCAGTCAGCGATCATTCATATTACGAAAATTTCGCATTGACTATTCATTCAAGTGTACAAGAGACTGGTCATAAGTTTATTACCATTGGAAGTAAGCGATTATTTATTTATTTATACTACTCAATATTTCGCATGTGAAAAAACGCATTCAGCTGTTACCAGTGGAAAACAAGATTTTACGAATATTTATCCGATTATTATATTTGAATCTATTTTAAAAATTCAAACATTGGGATCTATATTTATGCTGATTTTATTATTTTAGGTTTTATCTACCGCTGAATTTTCACCGCTGTCATTTACGATTTATACTCTGCTGTTTTAAATATTGTTGAACTTTATTGTATATTATATATTGTCAATTTTATTGCACTTATGTTAATTAAAGATCCCTTTACTTTTAGAGTGTGCTCCACTTCTATTCCTTTATCATATTTACCTTCATCAGTCTGGGTGTTGTCTGTTAGTGGGAGCACCTCTGTTGGATCTCCACCTCATTCGAGTGCGACATTACTTTATATTTATTAATTTTTCTCTTCACCCACTATGTCTGCACAGAATGAGGAGGCGACCAAAAGTATTTGGGATCATGTTGAAACAAAAAAACAAAAGGTAGACAACTTCTCGTTTGCTACATTTGAGCCTAAATATAACAATGATACTATATCTATGAGAGACACCTTTAGGGAACTAGAAACACTCCTGGTTAGACAATTGAAACAAAGGTGGGAAGTTAAAACACTAACCAGACATATAGAGTGCAATAGTATCCCTAAGGCCTTAACACTAACCAAAAACCCAGCTCAAGACCTATGCAATCAACCCTTCATAAAAGAATGGGATGAGATGTTACACCAACATTCCCTCTCTCTTATTAAATTTATTGTTAAGAGAAGGTTGGAAATCTTGGCAGAAACATCCAATAAAATAAATGAACTATGTCCAGTGGTAGATAAACTACCACAGAATACAGAGTTTCTGACCTTTCAGTCCAGACTATGTATTAATCTGGATAGAATAGAACAAGAAATTATAGATAAAAAAACAAAGAAGATGAGTTACGAGAGTAGAATAAATAAAAGAAAGGTCGACACTGGGGAAGTACAACGAGACATATTAATTAGACCAAGTACATTAAATTTCACACAAAATGAGGATATACAGAACAGGGAGAAATTTGTAAACGATTTCGCTATACCTGTTCAAAATAGATTTGAGATCCTAGAGGAACGAGAACATTTTTTAGACAGGACTCCACCACACCACAGAACACGGACGAGACACGAATCATCACAAGGGAGAACAAGGACACAGAACAAAGAGTCACTAATAGATCACCAATACAATCTGAGATACAGACCGCAAACCCCACACGGAACACACAGATTTCAACACTTCAGAACAGAGAGAATACAGACACAGGGGCACTACAACACTCAGGAACACCGGATGAGAACAAGGAACTACGGGGAAAGGGAAAGATACGTAGAGGAGGGAGAAAGAAGAGGGAAAAGACACAGATAGATAACATAGTCATCACTAATGATTCTATCATTAATTTGAGCACAAAAAATTTAACTGATGCACAAGTCACTTTATTAAACAAAGGTCTTAAATTTGCTCCCACCAACAAATTAAATAAGTTCGACACCTTCATTGGTGTCGAAAAATTTATGAGACGTCTCTGTCTAAAAAAATATTTTATCAAGAACCCTATAAGTCGGGAAATGACAAACAATAACACATTTATCCATACTGATCTCAAGAGAACTTCAAAAAAATATCCTACAAACGAGATAAGCCAAGAAATGGCTAGTTTCAAAGAACGCATCGAACACGATATCTGCAAATTAAAAGAAAAAATTAGATACAAACGTAATAATTTAACAAATGCGGAGGTTAAAGCTCTAAAGGAACTACAAAAAGAAGAAAATATTGTTATCCGCCCAGCAGATAAAGGGGGAGCAATAGTGGTGCAGGATTTAGATAAATATAATTCTGAATGTCTACGTCAACTCTCGGACAGTAGTACATATAGAAAACTTTCAAATGACCCAACAGAATTATTTTTAGTAGAATTAAAAGAATTTTGTAGCAGAGGTAGAGAAATTGGTATTTTAAATGAAGATGAACAAATTTTTTTTATCAATAAATCTCCACGCATCCCTGTTTTTTACTGCCTGCCCAAGGTCCATAAAGACAAAATTAATCCACCCGGCCGTCCAATTATATAAGGGATCGGATCACTAACTTCGAACCTATCTAAATATGTAGTTTTGATACTACAATCTCGAGTAAGAAAAGTCCCCTCATACGTCAAGGATACCACCCAAATTATAAAAACTATAGAATCATTGGATTTTAACGAGAATTGGATTATGGGTACCCTTGACGTTCAATCGCTTTATACCGTGATCAAACATGAACAGGGCAAAAAATCAGTCACATCTCAATTGTCATTAGAGGGCACCTTGAGTCAAATACAAATTAAATATGTAGTAGATGCCATAGATTTTATTCTGACACACAAATATTAAAATTTTGCAGAAGATCTTTACATACAGACACAGGAAACAGCCATGGGCACCAGGTTCGCCCCCCAGTTATGCAAATTTATTTATGGCACAGTGGGAATATGAAAATATCCAACCCAAATTGGGGTCGAACCTGGTGCTCTGGCAACGATATATCGATGAAATATTTTTTATTTCGCAGGGAGATGGGGATTCTTTGAAACAATTTTTAAATGATATTAATATTAATGAGTGGAATCTGACCTTTACGGGGAACATTAGTAAAACATCATTGGAATTTTTAGATTTAAGGATTTTTAACCAAGAGGGCAAATTACAATGCACAACTTTTGTTAAACCCACAGCTTGTAATAGTTATATTTTATTCAATAGTTATCATCTCCCTAACTGGTTGATTAACATCCCACAAGGACAACTACGGAGAGCAAAACGAAATTGTACATTGAATGCGGAGTTTGAAAAGGAAGCTAAAGTTATGACTGACCAATTTTTGGATAAAAAATATCCCATAGAAATTCTAGACGCAGCTTTCAATAAAGTAAAAGAAATGGATAGGGAAGAGTTTTTTATTGATAAAAAAGAAAAGACAGCTGAGATTACGGATTCTAATTTGCGTTTAATCCTGCCCTTCAATGGGGACTTTAGGAAAATCCAAGTTATTATCAATAAACATTGGCATTTGTTGAAAAAAGATAAAATATTAAACACATTAATACCACCTAAACCGAAAATTGTATTTACTAAGGCCCCCAATTTGAATATTAAAATAGCACCTACTGTTCAGAAAAAGAGAATCCGCACCCCTACAGTCCAATCTTGGACAAATATCCAGGGTTTTTTCCTTTGTGGCAGATGCAATAATTGTAAACTAACTTCGTTCCCTAAAAAAACAACCGAAATTAGATCGACTACAAACAAACATTGCCACAAAATTAATGAATTTCTTACCTGTAGTACAGAAGATGTGATATATGTGATAGAATGCCCTTGCAAGCTCCAATACGTAGGGAGAACAAAGAGAACGTTGAAAAAACGTGTTGCAGAACATGTTGGCAACATAAAGAAGGGCTTTGAGAACCATTCTCTATCATATTTTAAAACAACACATAATCAAGACCCCTCATGTTTGAGATTCACAGCAATTGACAAAGTACAAAAGGATTGGAGAGGCGGGAACCATGTAGAGAAAATGTCGCTTCTAGAAACAAAGCGAATTTTTGAATTAAATACATTACAACCGTTAGGTCTGAACGCAGATTTTGAACTATTCGGTTTCCTATAGGATGGGCGCCATCTGTCGATGATCAACTGGACGATATCTTAAATTCGTTTTTCCTCTACACTTGGCCCTCATCCAATTACTCTACATTAGTGATGAAGAAATACCCACATAATGTTTTTATGTCTCTAAATTATCATAAGGGGCTTGAAAATGAATCCTCTTGAAAAATCCTTTGGAAATATCAAGTTTCCAGAAAAAACGCACCGGAAACGCATTAAAACCGCATGCGATGCGTTTTTTACACTATGTGACCCCAAAGGGGATGTAGAATAAATGTATGAATGATTTTTTATATAATTTATTGCCATCTAGAGAAATATCCACATAATGTTTTTATGATGTTCTTAATGTTTTTATGTCTCCAAATTATTGTAAGAGGCCTGAAAATGAATTCTTTTGAAAAATCCTTTGGAAATATCAAATTCCTAGAAAAAACGCACTGGAAACATCATGTGACCCCTAAAGAGTTGGTGAATAATTGTATGAAAGATTCTTTATGTAACTTATTGCCATCATGACTTTTTAATGTTTTTATATATATATATTTTTTTATCCTTTATTCTGTCTACATGCAATATTTTCTTTTGTTTAGTAGTAGAAGACAACTAATGCATATAAGATCAATATTATTAATATATATCCTTAAGGTAGAAAGAACATTTATAGATCCCAATCCGTAAAAAGTTCGTATTCCAGACCAGTCCTTGATACACTCTTTATACACTATAAAAGTGGAACATTGGCACGGGGATGTTAACCACTGAGGAAGGGGTCATTGTCTTAAATCCCCGAAACGCATCTGGTGTTAATCCCCCCACTAAGGAAAGTAAGGATATTGCGACACTGAGGAGGCCTGGACACCATCATAAGAATAACGAATTGCCAAATTAAGAAAGCACTACCATACGGAAGATACAAAGACTGCATGCACCAAACAATTCTATTGGCGCGAAAATTCGAATCTGAACAAACAGCCCTTGAGACTGGAACCCTAAAGGAAAGTACGCCGAGTCGAGGGCTTACTGTCCAGTGTAAAGACCTTCTGGTAAGACCACATATATCCCATATAAGCGATCGCTTTTCAACAAAACACAGCGGGACGCCGCTGTGCTTATAAGCAGCTGTTACATTGTCAATATTTCGCATGTGAAAAAACGCATTCAGCTATTACCAGTGGAAAACAAGATTTTACGAATATTTATCCGATTATTATATTCGAATCTATTTTAAAAATTCACACATTGGGATCTATATTTATGCTGATTTTATTATTTTAGGTTTTATCTACCGCTGAATTCTCACCGCTGTCATTTACGATTTATACTCTGCTGTTTTAAATATTGTTGAACTTTATTGTATATTATATATTGTCAATTTTATTGCACTTACGTTAATTAAAGATCCCTTTACTTTTAGAGTGTGCCCCACTTCTATTCCTTTATCATATTTACCTTCATCAGACTGGGTGTTGTCTGTTAGTGGGAGCACTTCTGTTGGATCTCCACCTCATTCGAGTGCGACATTACTTTATATTTATGGTCCAAAAAAGGTTTGAGTCCATTTTAGCTGGCTTAAAAGGATTTTACAAGACTTAAATACTGATGAAGTCACTGTAAGTGGGCCAGCGTGATCAAGTGCTGACGTCTTCGCTCTCTCTGAAGGTCATTTGTCAGGTTTTATTCAAAACAGGAGCGGACGACCTCTCTGCGATCAAGTCAATAAGATGAGTATAATTTTTTTTAATTTTCAGCCACCATTTTAGGGATTATTGTTTCATTACCATAAAGTGTGAGGAAATTCGAATTCGTTGCAAATCAAACTTTTTGTGAAATTCGGATCGAAGTCCATTTTGGATACTTTAATTCGTTCAACACTAGCCTTAACCCTAAACAAGTTACCAAATAGAAAAATTGGAATGTATGGTTAGAGTCACCTTTTAATAGGCTATGTAAAAAAAGATATTTGAGGAGCCTCCACAGATTGCATTAAATTCAATTTTCATATTCTTTACTCACATAGAATTGTTATTGTCACCGTTATTGATTATTTACCACTTTTACCTTCCCTGTTTCCTAAAGGTTCTGTATTCAAACACTGGTAGGCAATTCTTTTACTTGATTCTAGCATGGATGTGATTGGTGGCCACCTTTTTCAAATACTCATGACTCACAGGGATAGTGCTGCCCCCAGACAACGGTGCTGCCGAAATGCACGTTAGGGTAGCAGCGGTTTCAAAGTGGTGTTATATGATGGGTATGTGATATTACTTGCTTATAGCTTTCTTGCCAGTATTTTATTGCAGTGATGTTCTAGTACTTACATCTTTTTACTACCATACTGGGTATGTTCTCTATTGCCCGCTACATTTGTTTTGTACTTTTTATAACCCGCTCACTTGAGCATTTGTTCATAGGTTATTAGACATTTATAATTTTTTATGTTGGTGCTTATTTACTTCTCCCATTTATACACATTTGCAGGCTGCTATAATATGCTATTACCACTATATGCATGACTGATAGTATACCACAATTTATATTTAGGTATATTTAATGCTTTGTCTTGTCATTTACCTACCTGATATATACTATATATTAGATTATTTCTCTGGGCTGCCACCTAATTTTCTCTCAGGTATGATTTTATTTTAAAGGATTTTTTCGTTTTGCAATATTTTCTAGACTTTAGGTTCTAACTACTCATTTGTTTTGCATGTAGTTCTATGCTAGAGTAGTCACTCCTGCTTTTGGCTACCAAATCATAAGCCAATTCTGATGGGATTATACAGGCCTTACAGCTGCTACACAGACAAGATCCGTTGTGCATCTAATTTTTCCTTCCTTCTGACAGATCAGAAGAAAGGTCAAATAAATAATGATGCCGGCCAGGCCAAAAGGCAAAATAGTGGCCAAATCATGAAGTTGGGAGGGTGGGAAAAGCATGAGAAGTCCACAAAGTGGCCCTATGACATATTAATAAGGTGGGATCAGCATCAGGATATCACAGAGTGGCAAGGTGACATAGTGTGGACATGGCAGCAGCATCAGGAGACCACAAAGTGGCAAAGTGACATAGTGTGGAATTGGCAGCAGCATCAGGAGATCACAGAGTGGCAAGGTGACATAGTGTGCAGATGGCAGCAGCAGCAGGAGGATACCACAGAGTGGCAAGGTGACATAGTGAGGATATGGCAGCAGCAGGAGGATACCACAGAGTGGAAAGGTGACATAGTGTGGAGATGGAAGCAGCAGCAGGAGGATACCACAGAGTTGCATAATGACATAGTGTGGAGATGGCAGCAGCAGGAAGATACAACAGAGTGGCAAGGTGGCATAGTGTGGATATGGCAGCAGCATCAGGAGACCACAGAGTGGCAAGGTGGCATAGTGTTGAGATGGCAGCAGCAGCAAGAGGATACCACAGAGTGTCAAGGCGACATAGTGTGGAGATGGCAGCAGCAGCAGGAGGTTACCACAGAGTGGCAAGATGACATAATGTGGATATGGCAGCAGCACCAGGAGACCACAGAGTGGCAAGGTGACATAGTGTGGAGATGGCAGCAGATGGATACCACAAAGCGGCAAGGTGACATAGTGTGGATATGGGAACAGCATGAGGAGACCACAGAGTGGCAAGGGGACATAGTGTGAATAAGGCAGCAGCAGGAGGATACCACAGAATGGCAAGGTGACAGAGTGTGGATATAGGTGCATCTTCTGGAGAACACAGAGTGGCAAGGTGATACAGTGTGGAGTCGGCAGCAGCAGCAGGAGTATACCACAGAGTGGAAAGGCGACATAGTGTGGAGATGGCAGCAGCAGCAGTAGTATACCACAGAGTAGCAAGGCGACATAGTATGGAGATGGCAGCATCAGGAGTATACCACAGGGTGGCAAGGTGACATCGTGTGGATAAGGCAACAGCAGCAGGAGCATTCCACAGTGTGGCAATGTGACATAGTGTGGAGATGGCAGCAGCAGCAGCAGCAGGAGGATACCACAGAGTATAAAACTTACCAGGAAACATTAAAGGACCTTAACATATATAGCTTGGAAGAAAGACGAGACAGAGGGGATATGATAGAAACTTTTAAATACATAAAGGGAATCAACAAGGTAAAAGAGGAAAGAATATTTAAAAGAAGAAAAACTGCTACGAGAGGACATAGTTTTAAATTAGAGGGGCAAAGGTTTAAAAGTAATATCAGGAAGTATTACTTTACTGAGAGAGTAGTGGATGCATGGAATAGCCTTCCTGCAGAAGTGGCAGCTGCAAATACAGTGGAGGAGTTTAAGCATGCATGGGATAGGCATAAGGCCATCCTTCATATAAGATAAAGCCAGGGGCCATCCATAGTATTTAGTATATTGAGCAGACTAGATGGGCCAAATGGTTCTTATCTGCCGACACATTCTATGTTTCTATGCTTCTATGTGACATAGTGTAGATAAGGCAGCATCAGCAGGAGGATACCACAGAGTGGCAAGGTGACATAGTGTGAATATGGCAGCAGCAGGAGGATACCACCGAGTCGCTAGGTGACAAAGTGTGGAGATGGCAGCAGCAGCAGGAGGAGACCACAGAGTGGCAAGTTGACATAGTGTGGATATGGCAGCAGCAGGAGGATACCACAGAGTGACAAGGTGACATAGTGTGCATATGGCAGCAGCATCAGAAGACCACAGAGTGGCAAGGTGGCATAGTGTGGATATGGTAGCAGCAGGAGGAAACCACAGAGTGGCAAGGTGACATAGTGTGGATATGGCAGAAGCAGGAAGATACCACAGAGTGCAAAGGTGACATAGTGTGGATAAGGCAGCATCAGCAAGAGGATACCACATAGTGGCAAGGTGACATAGTGTGGCTATGGCAACAGCATCAGAAGACCACAGAGTGGCAAGGCGGCATAGTGTGGATATGGCAGCAACAGCAGGAGGATACCACAGAGTGGCAAGGTGACACAGTGTGGATATGGTAGCAGCAGGAGGAAACCACAGATTGGCAAGGTGACATAGTGTGGATATGGCAGAAGCAGGAAGATACCACAGAGTGGAAAGGTGACATAGTGTGGATAAGGCAGCATCAGCAAGAGGATACCACATAGTGGCAAGGTGACATAATGTGGATATGGCAGCAGCATCAGAAGACCACAGAGTGGCAAGGCGGCATAGTGTGGATATGGCAGCAACAGCAGGAGGATACCACAGAGTGGCAAGGTGACACAGTGTGGATATGGTAGCAGCAGGAGGAAACCACAGAGTGGCAAGGTGACATAGTGTGGATATGGCAGAAGCAGGAAGATACCACAGAGTGGAAAGGTGACATAGTGTGGATAAGGCAGCATCAGCAGGAGGATACCACATAGTGGCAAGGTGACATAGTGTGGATATGGCAGCAGCAGGAGCATACCATAGAGTGGCAAGGTGACATAGTGTAGATATGGCAGCAGCATCAGGAAACACAGAGTGGCAATGCGACATAGTGTGGGGATGGCAGCAGCAGGAAGATACCACAGAGTGGCAAGGTGACATAGTGTGGATAAGGCAGCATCAGCAGGAAGATACCACAGAGTGGCAAGGTGACTTAGTGTGAATATTGCAGCAGCAGGAGGATACCACAGAGTGGCAAGGTGACATAGTGTGGAGATGGCAGCAGCAGCAGATGGATACCACAGAGCGGCAGTATGACATAGTGTGGATATGGCAATAGCATGAGGAGACCACAGAGTAGCAAGGGGACATAGTGTGAATAAGGCAGCAGCAGGAGGAAACCATAGAATGGCAAGGTGACATAGGTTGGATATGGCAGCAGCAGCAGGAGGATACCACAGAGTGGCAAGGTGACATAGTGTGGATATGGCATCAGCAGGAGGATACCACAGAGTGGCAAGGGGACATAGTGTGGAGATGGAAGCAGCAGGAGGATACCACAGAGTGGCAAGGTGGCATTCTGTGGATAAGGCAGCAGCAGCAGGAGGAGACCACAGTGTGGCAAGGTGACATAGTGTGAATATGGCAGCAACAGGAGGATACCACAGAGTGGCAAGGTGACATAGTGTGAAGATGGCAGCAGCAGCAGGAGGATACCACAGAGTGGCAAGGTTACATAGTATGGATATGGCAGCGGCATCAGTAGACCACAGAGTGGCAAGGTGATATAGTGTGGAGATGGAAGCAGCAGCAGGAGGATACCACAAAGTGGCAAGGTGACATAGTGTGGATATAGCAGCAGGAGGATACCACAGAGTGGCAAGGTGATATAGTGTGGATAAGGCAGCAGGAGGATACCACTGAGTGGCAAGGTTACATAGTGTGGAGATGGCAGCAGAAGTAGCAGGAGTATACCACAGGGCGGCAAGGTGATATAGTGTGGAGATTGCAGCAGCAGCAGGAAAATACTGCAGAGTGGCAAGGTGACATAGTGTGGAGATGGCAACAGCAGGAGGATACCACAGAGTGACAATGTGACATAGTGTGGATAAGGCAGCAGCAGCAGGAGAATACCACAGAGGAGCAAGGTGACATAGTTTGGATATGGCAGCAGCAGCTGCTTCAGGAGACCACAAAGTGACCAGGTGAAAGAGTGGGGCGGTGGGTGCCAATACCAGTACCTGCTAAATAGGGTGGCTGAAATAAGGAGCACTTGGCATCAGATGTGTGGCATCAGGCGGGTGGCAGCATCAGAGTAAAAGCTGAGGCAGGTAGTCAGAAGAAACCGATCTCTTTTATCAGTGTTGGTGTGGCACCATGTATGATCTAGTCTGATGCATCAGGAATTGGTGGTTGGAAATCATGGTTGATCCACGCCTGATTCATCTTGACAAAGGTCAGTCTCTCCACATTTTGGGTGGACAGGCGAGTTCTCCTTGGGGTAACTATGGCCCTGCCGCACTAAACACCCACTCTGATGCCACACTACTGGCCAGGCAGGACAGATTTTCCATGGCAAACTCTGCTAGTTAGTAACATAGTATATAATGCCGAAAAAAGACATTTGTCCATTTAGTTCGGCCTGTTATCCTGCAAGTTGCGGCAACAAATCCAGTTTGACTGCCCGGTAGTCCAGCGGATCTTCAATGTGGGTTGGCAGGGTGCTGTCCAAGTATGCCACCACCTGCTGGTTCAGGTCCTGCTCCAGGTCTAGCTGCTGCTGCTGGTGAGTTGTTTCTTCACTACGCATGTGAAGAAAGCTACTCATCAGCGATTGTAAACTCAGGCTGCTGCTGATGGAGCTGGTACTGCTGCTGCCACCTCACCCCTTCCCAGCAGCCATGGCAGTGGAACATGAGCATAGAGGGACCCCTCGGTCAGACCTGCGAGATGATGGACAATGGCAGCGGCCAACTGACTACATAGGATGTCTCTGTAGTAGTTCAGTTTTTCCTCCCTCTTAGTGGGTGTAAAAAAGGCCCCCATTCTGGACCGGTAGCGAAGGTCCAAAAAGGTGGAGAGCCAGAAGTCATCCCTCTGCCTAATGGTGACAATTCGACTGTCACTACGAAAGCAAGTGAGCATGGATCGGGCCATGTGCGCAAGTGACTTGGAGGAACTCCCTGCGTCCATCTCTACTGCATATGGCCACAGTGTGTCTGGGTCCTCTGTCTTCCTCATCATACTGGAGCTCCTCTGGCTGCTCCTGCTCCTCATCCTCTGTCACCTGGGTAGAAAAACCACCCATTTGGCTACACATTGCATGTGCTCCAATGTCCTCCTCCCACTCCTCCTCCTCTTCCAGTTCAACCCCCACAGTGCTCATGTGGCCGTGAGATCTAGGCGCCACGTCTCCAGTACCCTGACCAGGTATTGTTACCAGCATCTGTTCCAGGAAATGAAGTAGTGGAATGGCGTCGTTCAGCCCGTAGTCCTGGCGACTGACAAATAAAATGGCGTCCTCAAAGGGCCTGAGCAAACGACAGGTGTCACCCATGAGCTGCCACTGGCTGACATCGAAGTTACACAGGGGAGTACTCCTATCTGCTTGCATCATCAAGAAATCGTTGATGGCCTTTCTCTGTTCGTATAGTCGGTCCAACATATGGAGGGTGGAATTCCAACAGGTGGAAACGTCGCATCATATCAGCCAATGTTGGGGGATGCCGTTCTGCCGCTGCAGCTCAAGTTGGATGTGCTTTGCGGTGTACGAGTGGCTGAAGTGCATGCAAAGTTTCCTGGCCATTTTTAGGATGTCTTGCAGATGGGTGGAAGACTTCAGGAACCGCTTGACAACCAGATTGAACACGTCTGCCATGCAGGGCCCATGGCTCAGCTGTCACGACCATGGTCATGGTCGTGACTCCTGTATCCGCATGCTGTTGCCTGTTCTCCGCGCTGGTTTGGTTGTTCAACCACAGGTGAGGGCCGCTAGTATGTTGCCTCACTTGTGGTTGCCGCTGGCAACATGTAGTTATCTCGCAGTTTAGCAGCCTGAGCTGGTGCTGGGCAGCTTGCTGCAATGTGCATGCGGGTGCACCTGGCAACCTATCTTTGTTCGGTGTGTCTTTTGTATGTCTGGTGTGCACAGGGTTTTAGTTATGTGTGCACTTTCTCCTTTAAGTGGCTGTCTTCCCTTCCCTGGTGTGAGAAGGGTTAATTCCCTTCTGTGTGTGTGAACACTGGGTGTGTCTGTGTGGGTGTGGCTACTTGGGCCTATATAGCCTCTGCTGAGAGCAGTAGTCAGAGGGGTACTTCAGCCATGGTCTGCTGGAGTCGTCCTCCTACTTTTATACCATCTGCCAGTGAGGGCCACCCTTGTGGTCATAGATGTTTATCCGTTTAGTTGATGTTGTATTCCTTTTGTTCTTTAATGCAGCTATGGATCTGGGTTCCTGTGTGTGTGTATGTGTGTGTTGGCTGTGTCCATTTAAGTATGGTGTGGATATCAGCGTGTCAGCACAGGGATACAGTCAGCAAGGCTGTGGCAGGTAGGTGGAACTAGTGCAGTTCACCTGCCATATCCATAGATCTGTTTTTGTACCTCTTTTCCTTGCAGCTTGGCCAGTGAGACTCCTGTTCCTCCGTGTCCAGGAGGAACGGGCTGTCTACCCAGCTCCTAGCTCAGGGATCGGCGGAGGGTCAGTAGGGATCCGAGGTTCCTGAGCATGAGCCCTCCTACCTTCAAGGTCGGCTCATGCAGCTAGGAGTCAGGGTCAATGTTAGGGACACGTTAGGAGGTGACCTGCTCACTAATTCTGTCGTCCTGGCCGAGCAGCGACCAACATCATCTGGCATCGCACGGCTGAGGGTTTTCCCCATCCTCAGCCGTGACAGTATGACCACAAAGGCTCCTCACCTGGTACCACCTTCGGAAGAGGGTGCAGCATGCTTCGCCATACGTTTGTGGGGTGTATGCGCGTTCTCCGGAGGGAGAGCGTTTTGGGGGTTTCGCCGCTGACGGCGCGGTGAGTGGCTTTTCCCCGCCATTCCTTCACCGTTGTCTGTCTTGGCGTCCCCTTACCTTATTTTTTTCTGCACTGTTGTTTGTTTGGTGTGCGGTTGCACAGCTTCGAAAGAGGGTGCAGCATGCAGCGCCATCTGCTTTTGGCCTGCATGAGCGTTCTCCGGAGGGAGAGCGTTTTGGGGATCACCGTTAACGGCGCGGTTGGTGGCTTTTTCCCCGCCACCTTACCTTCCGTGTCCGTGTAGGTGATCCCTCGTCCCTCTCCATGTTCCTATCTCTGGTCGTCTGCTGGCAGCATTCCGTTAGTGTTCCGGCGGCATGCTGGTTAGGAGTGTCTGCTGGCAGCGACTGGAGTGGGGACGTGAGTGGAGAGTGGACGCAGTGTTAGTGCGCTCTCCCCAGGCTGTTTCTTTGCTGGTCTCCGGTTCCTGTGTGTTGCTCTGGAGCCTGGCAGTTGGCTCCTAGTTCCTGTGTGTTGCTCCAGTGGCCGGCAGCAGTCCTGGGGAGACGCGCATAATATGAAACTGATTCCCCTGCTCCTATCCCCTTGTATGGGTCCCTCTCTGCTTTTCCCTTTTTTTTTGGTGGGGGGGCTTTGAGGGGTGGGAGTGTCACGACCATGGTCATGGTCGTGACTCCTGTATCCGCATGCTGTTGCCTGCGGTCTGGTTTGGTTGTTCAACCACAGGTGAGGGCCGCTAGTATGTTGCCTCACTTGTGGTTGCCGCTGGCAACATGTAGTTATTTCGCAGTTTAGCAGCCTGAGCTGGTGCTGGGCAGCTTGCTGCAATGTGCATGCGGTTACACCTGGCAACCTATCTTTGTTAAGTGTGTCTTTTGTATGTCTGGTGTGCACAGGGTTTTAGTTATGTGTGCACTTTCTCCTTTAAGTGGCTGTCTTCCCTTCCCTGGTGTGAGAAGGGTTAATTCCCTTCTGTGTGTGTGAACACTGGGTGTGTCTGTGTGGGTGTGGCTACTTGGGCCTATATAGCCTCTGCTGAGAACAGTAGTCAGAGGGGTACTTCAGCCATGGTCTGCTGGAGTCATCCTCCTACTTTATACCATCTGCCAGTGAGGGCCACCCTTGTGGTCATAGATGTTTATCCGTTTAGTTGATGTTGTATTCCTTTTGTTCTTTAATGCAGCTATGGATCTGGGTTCCTGTGTGTGTGTTTATGTGTGTTGGCTGTGTCCATTTAAGTATGGTGTGGACATCAGCGTGTCAGCACAGGGATCCAGTCAGCAAGGCTGTGGCAGGTAGGTGGAACTAGTGCAGTTCACCTGCCATATCCATAGATCTGTTTTTGTACCTCTTTTCCTTGCAGCTTGTCCAGTGAGACTCCTGTTCCTCCGTGTCCAGGAGGAACGGGCTGTCTACCCAGCTCCTAGCTCAGGGATCGGCGGAGGGTCAGTAGGGATCCGAGGTTCCTGAGCATGAGCCCTCCTACCTTCAAGGTCAGCTCATGCAGCTAGGGGTCAGTGTTAGGGATGCGTTAGGAGGTGACCTGCTCCCTAATTCTGTCGTCCTAGCCGAGCAGCGACCAACATCATCTGGCATCGCACGGCTGAGGGTTTTCTCCATCCTCAGCCGTGACATCAGCTTTCCTTGACGCAGCGCCGACATAATGTTCTTCCCGTTGTCGGGCACCATGATTCCGATTTTCAGTTGTCAGGGAGAAAGCCAGGATTCGATTTCTTGATGAAGGACACGGAGCAGTTCCTCCCCTGTGTGACTCCGTTTGCCCAGGTTAACGAGGTGCAGAACAGCATGACACCGCAGTGCCCTGCACATGTGATATGCTGGAGGGGCACTGTGATTTGTTCCTGCAGTGGAGGCTGAGGACATGGTGGAGGATGAGGAGGCAGAGGCGGACATTGTTTTCTGAAAGGTGCAGAGTCCACCACTTGAAAAGGGAGGGACTGCAGCACCAGCAACTTGGACAGGAGCACGTTCAGCTTCTGTGTCGTTGGATGCGTGCATGCATACTGCTGTCTCTTGGCAATCGCTTCGTTGATCGATTGCTGACAGAATGACTGACGAGGAGTAGGAGCAGGAGAATCTGGACCAGCAGAAGATGTGAATGACAGACAGCTCCCTTCGGCTGAGGTGTTAGAGCCTTGACTGGCTGAAACTGGGTCTGTGCCACTGGGTGATGCAGCGGTATCTGCGGCAGGCTTAACCACCCCATCGGAGCCATGGTTCTCCCAGGCCATTGCATGGCGACGCTGCGTATGTTGATGCAGGGCCAAAGTGCCAGCATTGGCACCCTGGCTATGCTTCACCTTTTGTCCACATATTCTACATGTGGCCATGTTAACCTCCTCTGACAGCTTAATAAAAAACCGCCACTGCCTCCATGAACCCCTGCACCACTACTTATCACTTGCTAAGCAGGTTGTCTACCCCGGGCACGTTTGGCTCCCGACCTGCAACTGCTGCCACCCTGATGACTCCCAGCCATGCTACCACCTTGCTGGCTCAGCCCCTGCCTCACATCCAAGCTTCCACCCTCTTCTTCTGATGATGATGAAGGCCCTTCTGAGCTCGGCTCCCAAGTGCGATCGGCTTCATCATAATCAAGTAGTGTCTGCACGTCACTGATGTCCTCAACGGTCTCTGGGGCAAGAGCCTGCACGTTTGCAACACAAACTCCTGCACCACTCTCCTCATCACTACTTGCCCGCCTAGCAGAGGAAGCGGCGGATGTCTCCTCCAGATCTTGGCTGGGCAGTAGCTGCTGACTGTCCTCTAGTAGCTCTTCCTCGCTGAAAAGGGTGAGCTGAGCCCACAGCAAATAGTACTTCTCATGGTGAGGGAACAGAAAAAGACAGCGGCAGGTTGAGGACAGGTGAGGGCACAGGGCCTGCTCCTGGGCCATGCCAACTAAGGGTTGTGTCTGACAAACCCACCGACTGTTGTCTGGGGGTGTCTGATATCACTTGGGATGACGTGGATGACTGAGTTAACCAATCAAGAACCGCTGGGTTGCTGGTCAAGACACGAACGCTAGATGACAATGGGAGCTCAGGCCTGCGATCCTATTAATGAAGAGAGGTGGCTATGAGAAAAGTCTCCAGGAATCCATCCCATAGATTGATTCCATTTTATGTAATACATCGTCTATACTACTCCCTGAAAAAGTTAATGAGATTTTATTGCAATACAGTTTTTAAATGTTTAAAATGCGGGGATATAGGAGTGGACGATGTACACATACTTTGGCATTGTCCCCCCATTCAAGACTATTGGAAGAATGTGATTCTGAAAATAGAAAAATGCTATTCCATGAAGATATCCATGAATATTGAAACCTGTATCTTGGGTGATGTGGAGAGAGCCAGGGATGCGCGATACCAGGAGATCGTGGCTTTTCTACTATTCCAAGCAAGGAGATGCATAGCTAAAAATTGGTTGAAAAGTAATCCGCCCTCAATTATGATGTGGGTTAATTGCGTAAGGTGTTCTGTAGCCTGCGAGACTGTCAAATTTTGCCTTTTTCTTTTTGGATGTTACTTTTTAACAGTGGTTAGCTCAATACGAGAGGGAAGGGTTTGGGGATGGCGGGGGGTGGAGGTTGGCGGGGGGGGGGGGAGAGTTAGAGAGAGAAAAATTATTGATGTTTTTTTTTCTTTCTTTTGGGGTGGGGTAGGGAAGGAGAAGAAAAGAGAAAGGGAAAAAAAAGATAAAAGTTGTATTGTTGTCTTATATATGATATAGATTATGTGATTTTGTACTTATGGCTATTTTATGGATGATCTATATATACAGTACAGACCAAAAGTTTGGACACACCTTCTCATTCAAAGAGTTTTCATTATTTTCATGACTATGAAGGCATCAAAACTATGAATTAACACATGTGGAAATATATATTACAAACAAGTGCGAAACAACTGAAAATATGTCATATTCTAGGTTCTTCAAAGTAGCCACCTTTTGCTTTGATTACTGCTTTGCACACTCTTGGCATTCTCTTGATGAGCTTCAAGAGTTAGTCCCCTGAAATGGTTTTCACTTCACAGGTGTGCCCAGTCAGGTTTAATAAGTGGGATTTCTTGCCTTATAAATGGGGTTGGGACCATCAGTTGCGTTGAGGAGAAGTCAGGTGGATACACAGCTGATAGTCCTACTGAATAGACTGTTAGAATTTGTATTATGGCAAGAAAAATGCAGCTAAGTAAAGAAAAACTAGTGGCCATCAATACTTTAATAAATTAAGGTCAGTCAGTCAGCCGAATAATTGGGAAAACTTTGAAAGTAAGGGCTATTTGACCATGAAGGAGAGTGATGGGGTGCTGCGCCAGATGACCTGGCCTCCACAGTCACCGGACCTGAACCCAATCGAGATGGTTTGGGGTGAGCTGGACCGCAGAGTGAAGGCAAAAGGGCAAACAAGTGCTAAGCATCTCTGGGAACTCCTTCAAGACTGTTGGAAGACCATTTCAGGTGACTACCTCTTGAAGCTCATCAAGAGAATGCCAAGAGTGTGTAAAGCAGTAATCAAAGCAAAAGGTGGCTACTTTGAAGAACCTAGAATATGACATATTTTCAGTTGTTTCACACTTGTTTGTTATGTATATAATTCCACATGTGTTAATTCATAATTTTGATGCCTTCATAGTCATGAAAATAAAGAAAACTCTTTGAATAAGAAGGTGTGTCCAAACTTTTGGTCTGTACTGTATATTAATGCTTTCTCTTTTTCCCCCTTTTTTTGTAATAAAGATATTTAATAAATTCTAATAAAAAAAAAGGGTTGTGCCTGAAGAACCCACCAACTGTTGGCTGGGGGTGTCTGATGTCACTTGGGATGATGTGGATGACCGAGTTAACCAATCAAAAACCGCTGGGTTGCTGGTCAAGACACGCCCGGTAGATGATACTGGGAGCCCAGTCCTCTCGCCGTGACTCCTGCTGCCACTCCCCCTTACTCTGCTGCGACCTCTGCTTGCGCCAGAAACATTTAGGCCTCTGCCATTCCTCTGTGCATGACCTGGCACTTCTGTGCCTGACATACTTGTAGCTGAACTAAACAAATTAAATGGAAATTAAAGCACCCCTACAAGCGACAAATATATTTTTCTTTTTGTACTGAAATACACCACTATATGCTTTCAACAGAAATAACTGCAGAAGTTAACTGAGAATATATTTTTCTTGTTGGACTGAAATTGGCCAGTCTACGCTTTGACCAGAAAAAACTTTAAGAGTGAGGTGCGTATAAACTTTTCTTGGAGTACTGAAATACGCCCCTATATGCTTTCAACAGAAATAACTGCAGAAGTGAAATGCGTATATATTTTTCTTGTAGTACTGATATAAGATACTAAAGATACTAAGATATAAGCCACTAAAGGCTTTTTAACATAGCACTTGCAGCCCAAATAGCTGGAATGACAGAGCTGTCTAATGGCTATTTGGATCCCCAAATAATCTTTCCCTGCACTTGTAAATCGCTTTCCTATCTATGTCTCTAGCGCCTTCTGTCATCTTTACCTGCACTAAGATGCTGTGAAATGATTCCTCCCTATCCTTTCCCTGCATTTATAAATCGTTTTTTCTGTCTTTTTTTTCCACAATCAGGTTTTTCCAATTGCTGTCCCTAGTACCTTCACACATCTGTCCCTGAACTCTGAACGCTGGAAAATGTCTGACTGTAAGATGGCTGCCGTATTTATAGGGCTGTGACATCACAGGACTGGCTGGCTTCTGATTAGCTGCATGCAGGCATGTCAATCTAGGTGATACCGCATTCCCAGAGTTCCTTGCCCCATGTCCTCAGTCCTCACACATGTAGTCGCCATTTTAGGAAAAATGTGATTCGTTACCACGAAGCGCAAGGAAATTCGCATTCGTAGCAAATGGAATTTTTCCTGAAATTTGGATGGAATTCCACTTCGTTAGCTTCGATTCACTCATCTCTACTTATAACCTGTAAACTATTTTATATGAACCTAATAAAAAATGTGATAAAAAAGTTTAACCTTAAATTATCAAGCAGTGTCCACATAAACATTACAACATAGTGCCAAGATAAGCAGTGCAGATATACAGTATTTGGCAGGAGCAGTTATGAATAGCTATTTTATCCTCTTTTAGTTTTCTTTTTAGTTTTTTTCTTGTTCTACAAACTACTTTGGCACTTGCTATAAATACAGTCATTTTCACAAGAAATACTTCGTTGTCCTTGCAAGAACTATTGTACTCTAGCACTAGTTATGAGAGCTATCCAGTTTGAGTAAGATATTTTCTCCTTCAAACACTATAACTTAAATGGAGTTTTTATTAATATTCCATGTTCACCATTTTATGAACTGCCACTTCCTCAGGAAACACATATCATATATGACACTGTCTGTAGAAATTTCACAGCAAATGTTTCCAGGTCTCTAGGGGTTACAAGATGTTTTCCAGGAATAACGTGGCATTGAACCTTGTACCTTTAGATATGTTGTATTAATGGTACAGTAAACACCTCTGTTCTCACCTGATTGTTTATGGTCATGACACTACAATCAACTGGAACATGAAACTCTTGCTTGCCTCAGGCTCCTCAAATACTTTTAAACATTGTACATTTCCCAATGGATCTTCCCAAGCTCACTGGCTGCAAATTGCATCACTTGAATCTTGCTTTACAGTAAAGGACTTTTACCCTTTTTTATCAGTTCATTGCAAAGATGAAAGCTGTTACTTTATATGGCTTCATGTGACTTTTCTTGTGACGTGAAAAGCAGAAAAAAAGTCAATGCATTTATCTTTCTGCATTTGTTGTTCTTTTATGTTAATTAACCACTCATTTTTATGAAGCAATATATTTAAAAGAAAACTGATCAAAGAAATATGTTGAAAATCTGATAGTAAATGCATTTCACTGTCAAAAGACAATGGTAGCTGGTCCTGCATTCTCCAATTTAGACATTATGTAGCTGTTGGCCAATTTTATCAAAGTATAAACATTGAGGATTCAGTGTTAAAGCGAATCTATCACCAGCACCCTCTCTATACAACTTTTTGAATAGACACATATCTGTAGTTTCCCTGATTAAAACGCTGTTAATCTTTTGTTGATCTGAGGCTCTGTTATGATACTTTTACTTAATATGCAAATTGGGACATTTCCGTGCCTGGACCTGTCAATCAAAGCAACCGGGGAGAGGCTGGCCACAGAACTCAGTGCAGTTTGGATGCAACAAGAGTAATGGTGATGTCCTCATTGCACCAAAGGTTTAATTAGCATATTAAGAAAAAAAACATAACTCAGGAACGGAGCTAACAGCGTTTGCCTATGCGAACAGTTGGAATGATAGGTTGTTGGTGATGGATTTCCTTTAAAAGGTGTTGTCCCATCTGGACCTATATGAAAAGGATAGAATTTTTTTTTCCGATAGGTGCAGGTTTCCCCACTGTTAGGTTTATTTTTGGACATCCCATAGAAGTAAATAAAGAAGTCCATGCATGTGCTCTTCACACAGGTCCCAGAGGTAAAACCCACATCCTTCAGACATTTATGCCATATCATAATTTTAGGTCACAGATGTCCAGATGGGACAACCCTTTTAATGAAAGGTTTAGAGTTACAAATTGTCTAAATCAATACAAATACAATAAATACATTATGTATGTGTATGCACAGTATGTGTAGATAAAAAATCTGAACGGGATATTTGCTTTTTTTAGCTATTAAAAAAAAAATCTGGTTTTGTGCTTTGGATCATTTTATTGGCATGTATCACAATTAAGGGCTCATGCACACGACTGTATTTTGCGGTCCACAAAAAACGGATCCGCAAAAAACATGGATGAGATCCGTGTGCCTTCCGTATGTTGTGGAATGGAACAGCTGGCTCCTAATAGAACAGTACTATCCTTGTCCGTAGTGCGGTCAATAATAGGACATATTGTATTTTTTTGCAGAACAGACATGGAAATGGAATGCACACGGAGTACCTTCTGTTTTTTTGTGGACCCACTGGAATAAATGGTTCTGTATACAGTCCGCAAAAAAAGGAACAGACACGGAAAGAAAATACGTTTTTTGTGTGCATGAACCCTAAAGGGGTTTTGCGGGATTAGAAGAAAGTGTCCGGGTCTGTGAGGCTCATCTTTATTACAAAGAATTAGGCTTGGATGCAATACCACATACAGCTCAAGGACAAGTAGTACATGCTCTATCCCTGGATATCATCATATCCTGCATAAGGTAGAGATATAGAATTTGTTTTTAACAAGATATTTTATAGACATTTGATATTTTGCACACAAAGTCAAAGAAAAATCATCCTTTATAAAACTTAAAGCAACTGGCCCATCTAGGATAATGATTTCATATCACAAAGGTATGCCATCAATGTCCAATGTCCACAAGGGGCCTCCACAGTGAACTGACAGCAACCACCACAAGCACAGCCACCCTCCATTCACTACTATGCTCGTTCCAACTATAGGCAAGAGCAAGCTGTGCTTATAGAATGTGTCGGCAGATAAGAACTATTTGGCCCATCTAGTCTGCCTAATATACTGAATACTATGTATAGCCCTTGGCCTCTTATATGAATGATGGCCTTATGCCTATCCCATGCATGCTTAAACTCCTTCACTGTATTTGCAGCTACCACTTCTGCAGGAAGGCTATTCCATGCATCCACTACTCTCTCAGTAAAGTAATACTTCCTGATATTACTTTTAAACCTTTGCCCCTCTAATTTAAAACTATGTCCTGTTGTAGCGGTTTTTCTTCTTTTAAATATTCTCTCCTCTTTTACCTTGTTAAATTCCCTTTATGTATTTAAAAGTTTCTATCATATCCCCTCTGTCTCGTCTTTCTTCCAAGCTATACATGTTAAGGTCCTTTAATCTTTCCTGGTAAGTTTTATCCTGCAATCCATGTACTAGTTTAGTAGCTCTTCTCTGAACTGTCTCCAAAGTATCAATATCCTTCTGGAGATATGGTCTCCAGTACTGCACACAATACTCCAAATGAGGTCTCACTAGTGCTCTGTAGAGCGGCATGAGCACCTCCCTCTTTCTACTGGTAATGCCTCTCCATATACACCCAAGCATTCTGCTAGCATTTCCTGCGGCTCTATGACATTGTCTGCATACCTTTAAGTCTTCTGAAATAATGACCCCTAAATCCCTTTCCTCAGATACTGAGGTTAGGACTGTATCACTGATTTTATATTCTGCTCTTGGGTTTTTACGCCCCAGGTGCATTATCTTGCACTTATCAACATAAAATTTTAGTTGCCAGATTTTTTACCATTCCTCTAGATTTCCTAAATCCTTTTCCATTTGGTGTATCCCTCCAGGAACATCAACCCTGTTACAAATCTTTGTGTCATCAGCAAAAAGACAGGGTCCCAAAGCAGATCCCTGAGGTACCCCACTGGTAACAAGACCATGGTTTTAATATACTCCATTGACTACAACCCTCTGTTGTCTGTCCCTCAGCCACTGCCTAATCCATTCAACAATATGGGAGTCCACGCACAAAGACTGCAATTTATTGATAAGCCTTCTATGTGGGACAGTATCAAAAGCCTTACTATAGTCCAGATAAGCGATGTCTACTGCACCTCCGCCATCTATTATTTTAGTCACCCAATCAAAAAAATCAATAAGATTAGTTTGACATGATTTCCCTGAAGTAAACCCATGCTGTCTTTCATCTTTCAATCCATGGGATTTTAGATGTTCCACAAACCTCTACTTAAGTATGGTTTCCATTAATTTCCCCACTATTGTTGTCAGGCTTACTAGCCTAAAGTTTCCCGATTCCTCCCTACTACCTTTCTTGTGAATGGGCACAACATTTGCCAATTTCTAATCTTCTGGGACGACTCCTGTTGCCAGTGATTGGTTAAATAAATCTGTTAATGGTTTTGCTAGTTCACCGCTGAGCTCTTTTAATAGCTTTGGGTGTATCCCATCAGGCCCCTCTGACTTATTTGTATTAATTTTAGACAGCTGACTCAGAACCTCTTCCTCTGTAAAGACACATGCATCAAAATATTCATTAGTCTTCTTTTCTACCTAGGGTCCTTTTCCTTCATTTTCCTTTGTAAAAACTGAACAGAAGTATTCATTGAGGCAGTCAGCTAGTTCTTTATCTTCTTCCATATACCTTCCTTCTTTTGTTTTTAATTGGTAATTCCTTGTTTTAGTTTCCTTTTTTCATTTATGTATCTGAAGAATGTCTTATCGTCTTTTTTCACTGACTGAGCTAATTTTTCTTCTGCCTGTGCTTTAGAAGCTCTTATAACTTGTTTGGCCTCTCTCTGCCTAATCTTATTAATTTGCCTGTCATCCTCGTTTATTTTTTTTTATAATGACTAAATGCTATCTTTTTGTTTTAATGATTTTGCCCACTTCTGCTGAGTACCACTGTGGTCTCTTCCTTTTTTTGCTTTTACTGACAAGCCTAATGCAATTTTCTGTTGCCTTCAATAGTGCCACTTTTAAGTAGTCCCCGGACTCCATTGAAACTGTTCCAATCTGATAGGGACTTGTATACCACTAATCTAATTTAGAAAAGTCAGTTTTTCTAAAATTTAAAACTTTTGTTTTTGTGTGGAGTGACTCAGTCACTGTACTTATAGTAAACCAGGAAGGATATAGAAAAAGTAGATAGGCTGAGCACTCTACACCTGGACCATACAGAGATGCAGACAAAATGTGTAATGGTGACAATATTTATTACACCTGATGCAGATATGACAATTAAAATACTAAAACAGTAATAACTACCAAATACTAAAATAATATTATCTAGCAAATAAGAACAGTAGGTGGTGATATGGCTAAGAACAATTCAGAATATAGATAAAAATATTCAGAATATAAATAAAAACAGCATCATAAATGTCAAGACATGCAATAAAATTCCAAAGGATTAATAAAAAGCATTAATTGTGGGGTACTGTGAGAGACTAAGAAAATGGTGTATGGAGCACTTAAGGATGAATATAATCGATTAGGATTCGAATTTATGAGAAATCGATATTCTGAAAAATCGATAAATGTTTGTCGAAAAAATGCTAAATGATTATTCGAATGGATGTCCGGACAGAGTTCAATAAATTCCACTTGATTATTTGAATAAATTCGACATATATCCCCTTTATGGCATACAATGATTATATTTTCGATTTGCCGTCTGACTGAAGCTCACGGTGGCGTCCCACGTGGCTGATGGAGTCAGAGCCGGCGGTACCTGATTGCGGGGGTTCAACTGGAGCAGTTCAGGCAGATTGGCAGCCCCCGATGTAGATCTTCTCCAGTGGTCTTCCCGTCTTTATCAGGTATAGCAGGCGTATAAATCGAAGTTAGTATTTATCATGACCCTGTGTGTTTCATGTCAAAATGTTCGCTGTATGCCGAAAAAGAAAATCGGGGATTCGACAAGTTGAAAATCCAAGTCCAAGATATGGGGGTCAAGACGTGTTCATCAGCTGATGTGCGGGTCTTAGAAACCAGACGCATTTCGGGGTCTTTTCCTAGCCCCTTCCTCAGTGGTAGCCCACATTTTCTTTTTCGGCATACAGCAAACATTTTGACCTGAAACACACAGGGTCATGATAAATACTAACTTCTATTTATACGCCTGCTATACCTGATAAAGACGGGAAGACCACTGGAGAAGATCTACATCGGAGCTGCCAATCTGCCTGAACTGCTCCAGTTGAACCCCCGCAATCAGGTACCGCCGGCTCTGACTCCATCAGCCACGTGGGACGCCACCGTGAGCTTCAGTCAGACGGCAAATCGAAAATATAATCATTGTATGCCATACAGGGGATATATGTTGAATTTATTCAAATAATCGAGTGGAATTTATTGAACTCTGTCCGGACATCCATTCGAATAATCATTGAGCATTTTCTCGACAAACATTTATTGATTATTCAGAATATCGATTTCTCATAAATTCGAATCCTAATCGATTATATTCATCCTTAAGTGCTCCATACGCCATTTTCTTAGTCTCTCACAGTACCCCATAATTAATGCTTTTTATTAATCCTTTGGAATTTTATTGCATGTCTTGACATTTATGATGCTGTTTTTATTTATATTCAGAATATTTTTATCCATATTCTGAATTGTTCTTAGCCATATCACCACCTACTGTTCTTATTTGCTAGATAATATTATTTTTGTATTTGGTAGTTATTACTGTTTTAGTATTTTAATTGTCATATCTGCATCAGGTGTAATAAATATTGTCACCATTACACATTTTGTCTGCATCTCTGTATGGTCCAGGTATAGAGTGCTCAGCCTATCTACTTTTTCTATATCCTTCCTTTTTTGACTGGGTGAGTCATAAGGCTTGGTAGCACCTATCCACAGCTATAAACGGAGTGAGCCACCATATCTGCTTTTTACAACTTATAGTAAACCACACTGACTGGTGATCACTAGATACCAAGCTTTCCTCTACAGTAATATCAGATACCAAATTCCCATTTGTGAATACTAAATCTAAAATGGCCTCCTTCTGAGTTGGCTCCTCAACTACTTACTGTAGAGATAATCCCAGTAGGGAATTTAGAATATCTGTACTCCTGGCAGAACTAGCTATTTTGGTTTTCCAGTTTACATCAGGAAGATTAAAGTCTCCCATAATGATAACTTCCCCCTTCAATGTCATTTTAGCTATTTCCTCAACTAGTAGATCATCTAATTCTTTGACTTGGCTAGTTGGTCTATATATCACACCTACACGAGTTACCATATGATTATCAAGCTGCAAGGTAACCCAAACTGACTCTAAATTGGTCTCGCTAACTTGTATCAAATTAGATTTCATGCTATCTTTCACATACAGGCCACCCCTCCCCCTTCTTGCCTTCTCTGTCTTTCCTGTATAGAGAGAACCCTGGTATTGTTATATCCCAGTCATTACTCCCATTGAAGTCTCAGTAACAGCCACTAAATCTATATTCTCAGATGCCATTATAGCCTCAAGTTCATTGATCTTATTCCCTAAACTGCGAGCATTTGTAGACAAGAATCTGAGCTTGTCATTTCTTAACCTTTGTGCTACTGGTTGTCCTGCTATGCGGTTGTGTGGAAGCTTGGCTGTGAGCTGGATTTCATCACCTTCAGACCGTTTTCACACCATAGTCAGCGTAGTGGTAGGACCCCTTGCCATGCTGAGAGACTGCGACGTGGTGCATAAGGGGCTCTGATATGCTCCTGACAGTAATATATTGGCAAAAGTCTCAGCTTTTAATATCTGCTTGTATGACTAGCTAGTATAGTCAGTGGCATATCCGTTTGGTGCATTTTTTTTCTGTGATTTATATATTTATATATTTTCATCCGCACAATGCTCCAATTTGTGTAGGATGCCTTTGTGGTGCATGTGGACCGCGTCGGCATCCTCCTTGCTGGGGATAGTCGTTTGCTGTGGTCCACATGCGGTTGGACTGCTTCCCCAATGAGAAACATGCTACAGTGTTTTGGAGTCTGAGCAGTTCCCCCATATTGGCCACTATATTTCTGTGATTTTGTTCCATATGTATTGAATGTGCCTTCACCTGGTTTTTAACATTCTTTTGCACCTGGTAGCCTCCATCACACGGTCTGATATGGGTGTGGCTTACAGTCTTGCTTTATTCACATTGCATTAGTTGTCCTGCTATGCGTTTGTGTGGAAGCTTGGCTGTGAGCTGGATTTCATCACCTTCAGACCGTGTTCACACCATAGTTAGCGTAGTGGTAGGACCCCTTGCCATGCTGAGAGGCCGTGACGTGGTGCATGAGGTGCTCCGATGTGTTCCTGACAGGAATATATTGGCAAAAGTCTCAGCTTTTAATATCTGCTTGTATGACTAGCTAGTATAGTCAGTGGCATATCCGTTTGGTGCATTTTTTTTTCTGTGATTTATATATTTATATATTTTCATCCGTACAATGCTCCAATTTGTGTAGGATGCCTTTGTGGTGCATGTGGACCGCGCCGGCATCCTCCATTGTACGCATTTTTTGCTGGGGATGGTCGTTTGCTGCGGTCCACATACGGTGGGACTGCTTCCCCAATGAGAAACACGAGACAGTGTTTGGGGTCTGAGCAGTTCACCCATATTGGCCACTATATTTCTGTGATTTTGTTAAATCCTACTGCCCCAAATCCCTCCCAACCCCCCTAACCTTTTGTGATGCGTCTCCCGTCCCAGCCGACAACAAGGCGGAATGGGGATATTTAGAAGGTTGAGACAGGACTCATTAAGATTTCCACTTGCCCCATATCTTTAATCATTTATCCCCAGTGTTTCCTTGTTTAAATAATATTTTTTTATAACTTTTATTCTTGTTAATGAGATTTAGCCATGTATCAATACTTGGAGCATTAGATGAAAACCAGGCCCATGCAATCAAGAGTCTTTCCAAAAACATCATCTTTAGCAAAAGAATCCTTTTATATTTATGGCACCCAACCTTGGATAGATCACTCAAAATCCAGGACTCTACCATAAATGAGATTACCACTATCATTTTTTGAATGGTATACTTGTGTATTGCCCTCCAGTATTCTTCTAATACAGGTCCAAAACATATGTAGATGATCAGCTCAGGTGTATCACACCGTGGACAATTGGAAGTGTTTCTCAAACCTCTTTTATTAAGCGAAAACGGTGTGATATAAATTCAGTGTCAAATATTAAATTAAACCAGTATATGATTACAATTATGAGAAAATAATGCCACATTCCCAAATATATTATCCCAATCAGCCGAGTGAATCATTGGGCAATCCCTTCTCCAGTCTTTTTGCCGAGGGGACTGCGAATTAATAAATCGTGCTTTGAGTAAATATTTATAACATTGAGAAATCTTAACCCTCTGTGCCGGCATTACTATCACATCATGCAAAAATGTAGAAGTATCAATATAAAAAAAACTATTTTTCTTTTATACTAGAAAGTGCCGAACGTAACTGAAAACACAGAAACCAAGATAAGTTAGAAATATTTTCTCTTTGTGCTAACGCCAAAAAAGAAAAATATAACCACTTCCAACCACCTCTGTAAGATACCGAATGTCATTATTTTGCCAATACTGATCCCCAACCAGTTCGTCTAGGGCCTGTAAATGATAATTATGTCAGAGGGGCGTACAACAAAGAGATCCCTTTATCCCAAACCAATCTCTGATAGTACTCCACGACTTAACAAGTAGCTTTGCAGCAACTGTATAGCCTGTTGAGGATTAATTAATTGACCAGATTCCAGTAGGGTAAAAATATTGTCATGTGGCAAACTCTTCACCACACCAAAGTTCTACATAGTGGAATTTTCTCCCATTTATGGTACAACCATAGCTGTGATGCCATAAAATAGCCTTTGAAATAGGGAAGATTCAATCCTCCCTGTTCCAGCGGCTTATAAGAATGCTCCAATTTAGGCCTAACTTGCTTCCTCCCCCAGAGTAAATCATTGATAATTCTCTCAATCAACTTGAAAAACTTATCTTCAATCTATACTGAGGAATTCCTGAGGATGTACAATTATTGGGGCAATATCACCATCTTCACCAAAGATAATCTATCAGCTCTAGATAATGGAAGTCGGCGGAATATCTTTATTTTAGATCTTAATTTGGTTATCAATGGGATCAAATTCTACTGTAGTAAGTCTTGAATCTTGGCAGAAATAATGATACCCAAGTATTCAAATGAGTCGGAAATCGTGAGATTGCTAAACAACTCATCAGTAAAGGGATGTAATTTATCCAGGGGCATAAGAATAGTTTTAGACCAATTAATATCAAGACCCAAAACCTCACCAAAGGAATTAACAACTCGACTAACCCTCAGAAGTGTGGAATCAGTATGTTGTATATAAAATAAAACATCATCAGCATATAGAGAAATACGATCTTCTGTTTCCAATGTCCTAAAGCCTTCAATCATAGGGTCTTGCCTGACTCCAGCAGCAAGGGGCTCAATATAAATATCAAATAATAATGGCGATAATGGACATCCTTGGCGAGTACCCCTCCCCAAAAAGATACACCTTGTAAGCATCTTATTAATATTCAGCCTCGCCCTAAGAGATTTATGCAAAAGCTTAATCATATTTATAAACTTAGTTCCAAAACCCATCCTCTCTAAGACCTTCCAGAGGAATCTCCACTCCACCCTGTCAAAGGCCTTAGAGTCATCCAAAGACAGGAAGGAGCGAGCAACCCCCCTAGAGGACTGAACATTGGTAAAAAGGCGGTGCAAGTTATAATGAGTACCCTAATTAGGAATAAACTTTTGGTCAGGATGTCTAATAGATGACATAACCCTAGACAGTCTAGTCCTTGAGAGAAGCTTTACATCAGTATTTAATAAAGAAATCGGCCTATATGAGCCTATATCTAGGGGATCTTTACCTTTTTTCAATATTAATACTACTACAGCCTCTGTCATTGATTCCGGAAGACTACCATCCTCTATTGCCTCAATTAGTACATTGAGAAAAGGGGGAAAGACCACCTCCCTATATTTAATATAAAATTCATATGGGAGTCTATCAGAACCCGGAGAAGAGTTTCCCGCGCAAGCCTTCAAAGCAGCCTCTATCTCTTGCAAGGAAAAGTTTGCATCTAGGGATTCTCTTTGAACATCTGTAAGAGCTGGGAGAGAGATGGAGTCCAAATATGAATGAATCATTTCATCTGGAACACTATTTTCGGATTTATATAATTCCAAAAAATATTTGACAAATGCTTCTTTAATGGATTCCTGATCTCGAATATTTATACCCTCAGGAGAACGAATAGTAACTATATCTTTTTTTGGATCCTGATTAGAGACCACACTGGCCAACATCTTCCCTGGGCGACCTGATTCTGAAATATATTTCTGTCCCTTAATAAAAAGCCTTTGCTGAGCCTTATCCTGAAGAAAGTCAGAAAAGGCCTGACTTGTCCTCTGCATATTTTCCCTGGTTTGTACTGTATTCTTAATGGAAAAGTCATCCATAGCAGCAGCCGCTGCTTCTTGGAGCTCTCTCTTTTTCTTAGCATAGCTCTTTCTCAAGTTGGAAATATTACTAATAAACACCCTCCTCATGTAGGCTTTGAATGCATCCCATACCAGGTGGGTCCTTACTGAATTATAATTACTATCCCAAAAAAATTCTATCTCCTGTTTAATCAATTCATGGTTATCCATTATAGAAATCCAATGGGTGTTTGATCTAAATAGAGGCCTAGCACTATACTTATTTTGGACCAGACATAATTCAACAGTAAGAGGTAGATAGTCGGATAAAGACCTAGCCTCGTATTTCATATGTTTTATGTACTTCAAATAGTTTTTATTTATCAAGGCCAGATCTATCCTAGACATCGACCTCCCAGATTTACTAACGCAAGAATATGCTTGTTTCCATTTTCCTAAATATCCCCATATGTCCACAAAGACAGATTCTTGCCAAAAACAGGCCAAAGGAGACCCTTTACGCGCTACATACATATCTCTCTCCGTGGAAACCCTATCCTTTTTTGGATCAATAACACAATAAAAATCCCCCATCAGAATGACTTGGCATTCAGGCCACCGATCCATAAAAGTTAATAAACAGTTAAGTGCATGAAGAGAAAAAGGGAAAGGGGGGGATATAAATAAAAGCCAAAGTACATATTTTTCTGGATAAATTCCCATGAAGAAAAGCAAATCTCCCCAGATTATCGATGGAGGAGGCACAGCAGATGATGTCAATCCCTTTATGAATTAATACTGTTACTCCTCTTGAATAACTGGAAAAAGTGCAGTGATAAGTCTGGGCGGTCCAACCTCTACCGAGTGGAGGGATCTCCCCTTCCGTAAAATGGGTCTCTACTAAACTAACTCGCCGGAAGATGTCTCCAAACCTGATCACAGAATGCCCGTCTTTTTAATTTATTGCCAAGCCCCCGAACATTCCAGGTTAGAATTCTAACCGACATCAATCTGCTGAAAAGAGAAAAAAAGAACACAAAAAAAACTGGGAGATGCATTGCAACCCACCCGACAAGCTACAAACCTCTCCCCTACCGCCCCTCCAACTTTTCATCCTCCACCGTCTTGGACAGATCTCTCCGCTAAGGCCACCTCTCCCCATTTACCCCCTCAGCTTGCCATGATGAGAGAAAAAAAAAAGAAAAGTTCAAATGTTATTCTGATCAAGCCAGTCCACCACAAGGTCAGGAGTATCGAAAAAGTGAGTCCCACTGTTAGAAATTTTCCGCAATTTGGGTACACAATATTTAATGTCTTTTCACAAAATCTGGAAAAAAGGACAGTCTATTTCCATTATAAAAAATGGATCCCTTCTAAGGATCATATCCCTATCTCGTGAGACAAGTATCTTCGCAAAAAGCGGTTTACCCCCCGGGACCCGATGGACCCTTTCCACAAGGAATAGTGGAGAAAAATGCTCTTTTCCAAACTTTTCCAAAATTAAATTCTGAGTCATATCACTAGGATTATCCCCTTCCATGCCTTCTGGTAGGCCCATTATTTTCACATTGCTTAGTCTAGACCTATCTTCGAGATCCTCCATCTTTTTTTTTAAGGGTGTTATCCTCCGATCTCAACATAGGGATTTCTATTTTGAACATTTTATCTTCCATCTCTAGGACCTGTACAGATTTTTCTATAATAGTGACTGTCCCGTATTTTAGAAACCTCGTCTCTTATCAGAGCCACATTAGTCTGAATTCAAGTTGAGTAGTGATGACTTTAATTAGCTCTCTGTTTTTTTTTAACTGCACCTAGAATTTTATTCAGTGGTGAGAATTCACCTTTGGACAAAGCAGTAACATCATCTCTCTCCGCCCCCACCTCCTGGATGTAATGGTCAGAAGTTTCTTCCATATTAGATCCACCTTTTTTTAACTACATCCAGATCTTGCGACCCTTTATGTCCTGCTCTTGTAGTGACAACCTTTGGGGACTTCAAAAAGTTATAAATTTTTTAGGCGATTCTGTCAGTTTCTGGCCTTTTTTTGACCAATGTATTTTCAGCAGAACGACTATTTTGCTTTGGGGTCATTTTTTTCTTTTCTTTTTTTTTTTCTCCTCTCCACTCCCTTTTTTTCCCCTTCACTTTATCTTTTCCTTTTTTTTTTCTTTTTCCTTTCTCTTACTTCTCTCTTTTCTTTCACTTCTTCGCCTCTTTATTTTTCAGTTTTTCTCCACTCCCTCCTTACTTTACCCTACTTATATTAATTACCAGAAATGACACTGAAAAAAAGGTTTGCCCAAAATGCAGCAATCCCCAGTCCAGCAGTATAATCATAAAGACAACGAGTAGGGTTGATCTTTGATGTAATAAAACACAATCAGGAAGGTCGGGGGGCACACAAGGGGAGAGGAAGGGAGAAATAAATCGATCAAACAAACAAGGGAGGACACGAGGAAGGAGATGAGGCACATCTCTTCATACCTGAATCCTGAGACCATCGAAGAGCAAAGAGCAGGGGAAACAAAGAAGCGGGAGAACCAGAAGCGGAGAGGTAGAAGGGAGCAGACAAAAAGACCAGTGAGAGGAATCCTCTATAGAGCAGCGGGTAGCGGCAGGCAGTCATAGCACAGCAAGGAAGCGGGAGAGATGCTGAGGAGGTCCAGAGATCGACGTGGCGAGGTGGAGGGGGAGGGCGCAACGTAGCGTGACTATGTCATCACATTCCCGTGGGGAGCACATACAGTGTTTCCCCGAAAATAAGACATCCCCCGAAAATAAGACCTACCTCTAGTTTTGCCTATCGCTGTAATATAAGGCATCCCCCGTAAATAAGGCCTCCCCGATAATAAAGCATCCCCCGAAAATAAGGCCTCCCCGATTCTAAAGCATCGGCCGAACATACCGTAATGCCTCCCCGATTATAAAGCATCCGCCGAGCATACCGTAATGCCTCCCCGATTATAAAGCATCCGCCGAACATAATGACTCCCCGATTATAAAGCATCGGCCGGAAATAATGCCTCCCCGATTATAAAGCAAGCCACCCCAGAATGTAAGGAGCTCACTGATTGGCCGCAGTCGCCGCCAGGACAAGCTGCCGCCTTCTTCCGTCTGCTGCTCGCTCTGCCCTGATGGAGTCTCACAACTTGGCTGGCATGGACACACAGGAGACTGGGTGACAGGTAGGGGGGGAATATCTGATGGAAGGTGGGGGATGTCTGGTGAAGATGGGGGGGGAGACTAAAAACGGTAATCAAAATGACACAGGGGGATCAGGGTGGGGAGGGGGATCATTTAAAATGACACAGGGGGATCAGAGGGGGGAATCAAAATGACACAGGAGGATCAGAAGGGGGTACTAAAATGCTATAGTAATCCCCCCCCTCTGATTCTCCTGTACCATTTTGATTCCCCCTTCTGATCCCCCTGTGTCATTTTAAGTGATCCCCCTCCCCACCCTGATACCCCTGTGTAATTTTGATTCCCTTCTCTGATCACCCTGTGCCATTTTAATTGATCCCCCTCCCCACCCTGATTTCCTTTTTTTTTGTTCAACAATAAATGTGTACCGTATTTTTCTTCATGGAAAAATAAGACATCCCCTGAAAATAAGACCTAGCGAATCTTTGGGAGCAAAAATTAATATAAGACACTGTCTTATTTTCGGGGAAACAGGGTAGTTGATTTTATAATAATATGTTGTCCATTACCTGAGAAAGTGAAGCCTCCCCTAACTATCGCATTATTATATTTTACTTTTGTTATGGTTTTCTCATTGGGGAATAGTTGCTTTGCCTTAAAAACAAAGGAGGATCTGTGCTGTCTATGGATGCCATCTTTACACTGCCCACAGAACATTATCCCAATAGATTCTTCTAAAATGTCAGATGAGCACTGGTGTTGCTCAGTCCCATAAATTCTATTATTCACCATTTTCTTCTTGCAGAGTCCTTAACTCTGACCTTAGTAGCTGTGAGAGAGGTTTAAGAATTGGTAAAATAATAATTCAGTGGACAAAAAAGTCAAAAAAATATGCCTTTACTGACAGATGTGAACAGCTTTACTCTGCTTTATCTCCATCAAGGGGAAATAAAAACATAAAAAATGCATTTTTGTTTAGCTGAAATGAATGGGTTTTAGGTTTTAAATGACAGCACCTTGAACACAGCAAGCAATAAAGCATAAAAGTGCGTCCTTAGTTCATTGTGTATAATTCTGCTCTTTAGAGCAATGCTCCAAGGTTGCACATGGATTGGAGTCTCTGGTGACACATTTTAATGAATAATCATTTCTTTCAGTTAGATACATTGTTCTTTGTGCATTTTTACCTGTATTAAATTAATTGTAAAGGTAATTTTAAGTAAACAGGTAGAAAAGTAACAAATTAAATTACATTTTTTTGTTAAGGGGGTTGTGGCATAAGTTATTTTCCACTCTAAAGTTTATTTGCCTCATTAATCAAGCTCCCATTCCTCCATCCTTAATTATTATTATTATTATTTTCAAATTTACCTCATTTGCAGTTTTCTCTTATCACCCTTGATTGAATCTTTACTCCTGGCTTGTCATGCCTTTACTATTCTATCAGGCCTTAGGCCTTTAGGTAGTAAGTTGTGTCCTGACATCAGAAGATCATATGCCACTAACCATACCCTTTGTTCTTACCAATTATGGCCTACCTTACAATGCTTCAAAGCAGAATGTAACCTACAACAACTGAATATCAAAACAGATTTACCACAGGGTGCAATGGTATGCAAATAACTTATAAGTCAGTTTTGATAAATGGTGGTATTTGGGGAATAGTATAACAAAAATCACAGCAGTGAGAGGTATTCTTTGATTGCAATTTATTTTTGCAGGTACTATGCGACATTCATGTGAACGCGTTTTCGGCTGTATTAGCCTTCATCAGACACTATGGAACAGAGAACAATAGTGTCATATACATATATACACAAAGCATATACATAGATTTATGTAATACACCATGGGTGACAATAAATCAAAAGGTACATAAAAGGTAAAACAAAAAGGAAAAAGAACAAACAAGCGCAATAAAGCAAAAAATGGCAAGCAGATAATTAATGAGAGATCATCCTGATGTGGAATTACAATTCAGAGCTACATAATATAACGCTGGCATATAGCATAGGACTTGTATGGTGATGCGATGGTTCCTGAGGAAACAGATTAAGGAAAAAACCAGATCTAGAAAGGATCCTCTAATGCTGCCCATTCTAATAAGTTACAGGTTGAGGTAGTCAATGTTATGGTGATGAAAACAATATATCAAACAAATAGATAACCCCTAGTATGATAATGGAAGTGACATAACAATCAGGTAACTAGATAGCCTAATGAGTCACAAGTTGAGATGGATAGCCACGAGTATGGTAATGAGGACAACATATCTAGCAGATAAGTAACTCCAAGTATGATAAAGAAAATGACATATCAATATAGATAGTGAAATCCCCACTCAGGAGGACCTACCATTGCCGCTGAAGATTGAGGGAGAGAATGGAGGACACACAGGTGTAGATCAGGTGCTGTCAGCACCAGTGGTTTGCGGTGTGTGCCCATAGCAGTGTGATCCACTGCTTTAAATGTGTGCCAGAGAGCGCGCCAAGCGAAGGGGGCGGATCTGGGCAATGGAGCACGTGTGACGCCGTGCGTTCCATTGGCCGGAAGTGAATCGGCAAATGGAACGCATCGGGTCACGTGACTGCGTTCCAACGACCGGAAGTGAGTCGGTCTGTTGGATGCAGTCATCTGAAACAGCACTGGGGACTAGAAAAAGAAACCAAAGGATAAGAAATTGTGTGGAATAGAATAATATAGGGAAAAGGAAGATATGGATATGGCATAATATAGTTATATGTGAAGGGAAAATATTAGTTATACAGTGTACATGGTCAAATGTGGTTGTATATACTGGTAATATCGTACAGTGTGTATACAGAACTAAAGTGATATGATTACCGTGTAATGTGACATGATATAGTATTGATATAAGTTAGTTGGAAATATAGGTAAAGGATACAGTAAACGGCACGTGGTCCAAGAGGTGGGGATCAGGAAGCCTGTCAGAAAAAGGGAAAAATAAGGGTTAATATGATAATTGGACATATATACATAACCACATTATAATAAACATTGAATCTCATATTCTTTGTTCATTCCTTTAGGATGAAGCGTCTGCAGTGTGTGTATCCAGTAGGCCTCTCTGAATTTGAGATTTCTGATCCTGTTGCCCCCTCTGCGGGGTGGAGGTACCTGCTCTATTACCTGGTATTTTAATTGGGATATGGAGTGTTTATGTTTATCAAAGTGTGCCGGGACTGGTAGCAGAAGGTTTTTCCTCCGAATCGTAGATTTGTGTTGGCAAATCCTGTCTCGTGCTTTCTGAGTAGTTTCGCCTACATAGGCCATTCCGCAAGGGCATTTTATAAGGTAGATTACAAAGTCTGTGTCGCAGGTAAAGAAACCGTTTATATTGAACATTTTACCAGTTTGGGGGTGTGTAAATTGGGAACCTTTCTGTACGTTGGAACACTGGGAACATGTGAGGCATGGGAATGTGCCTTTTCTTTGGGTCTGTAAAAAGATCTGTCTAGGTAAACGTGTTTCGGAGCCCAGGTCTGCCCTCACCAGGTTGTCTCGTAGATTGCGGGGACGACGATTGCATGAAAGTACTGGGTTATGAAATTCCTCTATTTTAGGATATGCCTTCTTGAGAATTGGCCAGTGGTTGCGGATGATATGTAAGACTTTGTTGGTACTCGGATGAAAGGTGTGGACAAATGGGATTCTTTTGTTATTGTTTCTGGGATTTTTATTTTTGATATCAATCTTGAGGGTATGTTCTGGGTAACCTCTGGACCTAAACCTCTGTTTCATCTCATCTTCCCTTTTTGTTAATATGCGGGGATCGTCTACTATGGTTTGTATTCTTTTGAATTGTGAACATGGTAAAGATTTTTTTGTCATGGGTGGATGGAAACTAGAGAAATGAAGTAAGCTATTATGGTCAGTCGGTTTGCGATAAAGGTCTGTTTGGAGTTTGCCCTGAGGATTTATGGTGACAACTGTGTCCAGATAGGCTATTGATGAGTTGCTATGGTGGATGGTGAACTGGAGCTCTGGCCAAATGGAGTTTAAATGATTGTGGAATGTGAGGAGAGATTCTTCTGTTCCAGTCCAGATGCAAAAAATGTCGTCTATGTACCTTTTCCATAGCTTACAGTGTGTTATGAAGAGATCTAACGGGTATATGTAGGTGGACTCAAACGGTGCCATGAAACAGTTTGCATAAGGAGGGGCCATTTGGGGAATGTGATCTAACCTAAAGTTGCATCGGATACATTTATATTAGTGGCTCAACCTCTTTAAAGTGTACCTAAACATTTACCTTTTTTTTTTACTGTTCTAAATGCCATTAAAATGTTTGTAATAAATTTTAGTTATTAACTTTATTGTTCTTGTAACAAATTGGGCCCCTGAAGTTGGGGATCTTCTGTAACGCTTGTCAATGCAAAAGAGAACTCTAAATCAAATCAATATTTGGTGTGACAACCTCTTGCCTTCAAAACAGCATCAGTTCTTCTAGCTAGACTTATACACAGTTTTGGAGGAACTCGACAGTAAGGCCATCCAAACATCTTTGAAAACTAACCACAGGTCTTCTGTCAATGTAAGCTTACTCAAATCTTTCTGCTTTTCATGTAATCCCAGACAGAATTGATAATGTTGAGATCAAGGCTATTTGGGGGCACTATAATCACTTCCAGGACTCCTTGTTGTTCTTTATGCTGAAGAAAATGTTTGATGATATTGGCTGTATGTTTGGAGTTGTTGTCCTGCTGCAGAACAAATAGAAATTTTAACTGGTAAGACTTCTAATTTTGAAAGTATTCTTACTTTGCAGGGTAATTCCACACCTTCACGCAGTACTGTACATCAAATATTAATTCCAAACTGAGCAGATTACAGTAATCATCTAAATAACCAGTAACAAATACTTTCATTTAAACTTTTTTTTATTTTATTTCAACATCTTTATTAGTATACAAGGAAGTAACAGAAGGAGAAAAAAAAGAACATTAACATTTAATATATTCAGACTTACTCCCTCTTACCCCCCAGTCCCATATTTTCCCCTCCCACCCCCCTCCCCCTGCGATGCGTCCAGTGTCCTCCCTCACCCCCAACCCCAGTAGGCAAGGGGGGAGAGAGAGGAATAGGAGAGAAGAGAGAGAGAGAGCGAGAGAGAGAGAAGGAGAAAAAAAAAAAAAAAAAGGGGAAAGGAAGAGGAGAGGAAGCCTATCAGAGCCTCCAAGCCTACCATATCTTGTTCCATTCTTCCAAACCGCCTCTATGCTTATACAGGATCCGTTCATAGTTTTTTATCTTAATAACCAGATTAATCCAGTTGTTTAATTTCGGGGGGTGGCTTGCAAACCAATTTTCATTTAAACTTTGATTTAAAAATGTACCCTGAAAAAAATCTCTATACGTTCCCTTTATTGTGATATTGCCCCCATTAGTAGAAGAGCCCTCCAGTATTAATAATACCCTCACAGAGCCCACGGTAGAAATAAGGCTCCCTATTGTTCCCCCAGTGGTAATAAAGCTATCTACAGACCCCTCAGTAGTAATAAAGTCCCCCATAGTGCTCTTAGTAGAAATAAGGCTCCTATAGAGCCCCCAGTAGTAATAAGAACACCTAATGTCCCCTGGATTTGTAATACCCCTACAATGCCCCCAGTATTTATACTGCCGCCTACTGTTATAATGCTCACCCCAGTATTTATAATGCCCCCTGCAGTTATATTCCTCCCTCCACCATACAGTCCCATGTAAATACCATCACACCATCTCTCCTGCCTCCTCCAGAATACAGTCCTATGTAAATAACATCGCTCCCCTCCTTCAGCCCCTCCAATATATAGTCCAATGTAAATAACACTATTTCCCTCCCTCCGCCATAGAGTCCCATATTAATAACATCACACCATCTCTCCAGCCCCATCCAATATACAGTCCAATGTAAGTAACATCCCTCACTATCTACAGCCCCCTCCAAAATACAGTCCCATGTAAATAACATCACCTGCTTCCCAGCTGCCTTCAACATACAGTCCCAAGTAAATAATATCACCCCCTCCCCAGCCGCCTCCAACATGCAATCCCATGTAAACATCAACCCTAACTTTCAGTCCCATGCAAATAACATTATTCCCCCCACCAGCCACCTTCAACATACAGTCCCATGTAAATAAAATCGCCCCCTCAACATTCAATCCCATGTAAATAACATCCATCCCTCCCTCCGACCCCTGTAACATTCAGTCCCATGTAAATAACATCACTCCCTCCCTTCCATATCTGCCATCAACATACAGTCCCATGTAAACAACATCACCCTGCCCGAAGCCCCCTCCAACATTCAGTCTCATGTAAATAACATCACTCCCTCCCACAGCCGCCATCAACATACAGTCCCATGTAAATAACATCACTCCCTCCCACAGCTGCCATCAACATACAGTTCTATGTGAATAACATGACCCCCTCCCCAGCCACCTCCAACACACAGTTCCATGTAAATAACAACCCTCCCTTCAGCCCGAACATACAGTCCCAGTTAAATAACCACAACTCCTAGCATTGCTCTGCCTCTCCCTTCACTTACCTCTCCTCATGTAGCATATATCACCACAGCTTCTTCCCCAGAAATTCTCATCTTCACTGCCGTCCTCTCCTGCACTGGATGGTGACATCATGGTGACATCATCGCAGGTCCTTTTCAACCACTGCCTGTTTTAGTGGTGACATGATCTGTGATGTCATTACAGGTCATTCAGCTCTTCCAGTGCATTAGATTCAATTGTATCCTGAGGACGGCATTACAGATGTATCTAGCTGGCAGGCAGGACATTCGGGACCTGGGACAAAACATCAGGGGCCAAGTGTCGTGGTGGGGAGTGGGGGAAACCCCCCACCATACAATGTAAAAGAGATAGGGGTAGCAGCTAGACCAGGCTACCAAGAAAAGGGAGCTGGTCACCTCCTATATCCCCATGGGTCCGCAATTCCGTTCCGCAAAATGCGGAACAGAATTGCGGACGTGTGAATGGGGCCTAAGGGTCCCTTATAACCGCCAGTTAGTTAGCCACTTGTTAGGTAGTTAGCGCCCACCGCACCGCAGTCACTGATTAGTCGCTGATTAGCGTCATCGCTGTCGCTATCAGCACTAGTACTATATAGTATCTGTAAGTGATCAAGACTGATCGCAATCAGATCTATATCAGTACATTAGGGTCACCTTAGGTTCTACAAAAAAACGCAGTATTCGCCCGATCAGGCCTGATCTTGTGCGCACACTTGCGTTCAGTACGCCCCACCGCAGTGACAGAAATGTTTTTTTTTCTGATCACTGCAAAAGCACCGTAAATTCGCTGCGGCGCTATAAAGATCACTTTTGAGCTTTTTGGATCTTTATTAGCGATCGCAGCTTTTTTTTTTTGCACATTTTTGGGCTGAGATTTTTTCATCCACATTGATCGATGTAAAGGAAGAAATCTGTGCCATACATTTTTTCTTTCAGCCCAGAGGCTGAACGGAAAAAAAAAATCTCATTACCCGTATGCTTAATATAAGGCCTCATGCACACGACCGTGCCGTTTTTTGCGGTCCGCAAACCGCTGATGCGCAAAAAACAGAAGGCGCCTGTGTTGACTTCCGCAATTTGCGGAACGGAACGGGCGGCGGCAATATAAATGCCTATTCTTGTCCGCAAAGCGCGGACAAGAATAGGACATGTTATATTTTTTTAGCGGGGCCGCTGAACGGAGCCACGGATGCGGACAGCTTGTGGGGTATTTATACTGTCCTGGTATTTTAGGGGCCCTAAAGCGTGAGAAGTAGTTTGGAATCCAAATGTGTAAAAAATGCCCTGTGGGAAACCTAAAAGTACTTATTGGAATTTGGGCCCCATTGCGCACCTAGGCTGCAAAAAAGTGTCACACAAGTGGCATCGCCGTACTCAGAAGAAGTAGGGCAATGTGTTTTGGGGTGTATTTTTACATATACCCATGCTGGGTGAGAGAAATATCTCTGTAAATGACAACTTTTCCCATTTTTTTATACAAAGTTGTCAATTTACAGAGATATTTCTCTCACCCAGCATGGGTATATTTAAAAAGACACCCCAAAACACATTGCCCTACTTCTCCTGAGTATGGCGATACCACATGTGTGACACTTTTTTGCAGCCTAGGTGCGTAAAGGGGCCGAAAGTCCAACGAGTACCTTTAGGCTTTACAGGATTGCTCACATTTTAGCCCCGCCCAAAATGCCAGAACAGTAAACACACCCCACAAATGAAACCATTTCGGAAAGTAGACACCCCAAGGTCCGTGGGAGATTTTTATTTTTTTTTGCCAGAAGTTAGCAGAAATGGAAACTTTATTTATTTTTATTTTTTCTCAGAAAGTGTCATTTTCCGATAACTTGTGAAAAAAAAATTAAATCATACATGAACTCACCATGCCCCTCCGCGAATACTTTGGGGTGTCTTCTTTCTAAAATGGGGTCATTTGGGGGTATTTATACTATCCTGGCATTCTAGCACCTCAAGAAACATGACAGGTGCTCAGAAAGTCAGAGCTGCTTCAAAATGCGGAAATTCACATTTTTGTACCATAATTTGTAAATGCTATAACTTTTTCGCAAACCAATAAATATACACTTTTTAAATTTTTTTTTATCAAAGACATGTAGCACAATAAATTCTGACACAAACTTGTATAGAAATGTAATTATATTTGAACAATTTAACCAGAGAAAGTTAAAAATACACTTTTTTTGAGAAAATTGCGGCATATTTTGATTAATATCGAAAAAACGAAATATCTTAGCAGCAATCAAATACCACCAAAAGAAAGGTGTATTTGTCAGAAGAAAAGGAGGTAAAATTCATTTGGGTGGTAAGTTGTATGACCGAGCAATAAACCGTGAAAGTAGTGTAGTGCAGAATTGTAAAAAGTGGTCTGGTCATTAAGGGGGTTTAAGCTAGGGGGGCTGAGGTGGTTAACCTAGCAACGCCCCTGCTTTTGGTGTTGCACTTTGAAATGGATCACCATTTTTAGCACATTGGATCATTTAACTCACATTGAATTAAGAAGAATGGCACATAAATTGCTGTGCCCACTATACATTTCTGCAGATAGAAATAGCAGGAGATTTAATTTGTCTTACTCATAATACTAGGTCTCTGTAATATTTTATGCAAGTCAACATCCTAGCATAAAATTGTGGTTGTCTTGAAATCCTTATTGAGGCAGTTAATTTGTAATAGACATTTTATGGTTCATTTCTGTACACCATATTTGTGTTGTACACATGTTCATTTTGAGGGTGGTACTTACAAATGTTAATATATATGTGAAAGAAATGTTCATTTTCCCTATTCTACAGGTATGTCATGTTTTCGATATGATGTTTTGGTGTGTCTTTAAGTGCTGCTCTCTTTATTTCTAAACAATTGACTAGTGTATCAGTTTCTTGAGGGCATGAATTTTTATGGTGCTTTTCTTTCCACTATAATTACCAACATTTTTGTTAGCAAATTCAGGGTATTTGAGCCTAGCCCCCAGGCATTTCCCAAAGTCAGTTGAGAATGGCCACAAATATTTAGGGTCTACAGATAGCTGTATCTATTTTCGGGCCAGGACATGCTGAATTTGTTGGGATTTGTCTCTGAAAATTTGAAATAATCCTGGCAAGTTTATGTGGATTCAATATCTGTATAATTGACATTTTAACTTTATTATAAGTGTCAATATAATTATTGTGAAACGAAATATATACAATATTGTTTGTTTTTGTACTTTTTCATGACAAATTTTTCTAATTCCAAGAGGAATACATTTTTATTTTTCCATCGTAGCCTCTATGAGGCCTGTTTTGGTAGCATGAGCTTTAGATTTCATTTCTACTATTTGGGATACGTACAACTTACACCAATTAGCCATAACATTACAACCACCATAAAAGCTTTGGCCCTTTGGCACTCTATACATCTGAGGTAGGTCAATATTTTAAAAAGGCTAGATACTTATTAAATAGCAAACAGCATTGAGGATTATGATTAATCTCACAAATAATGTTGTATAACACTTTAACTTGATGACTCTGTGTCTTTTTCAACCTATGTAACTATGTAACAAATGAGTCCCCTGCCATTAGGGTATACCTTTACCATATAGAAGCATACTTGGTCTGCAAGAAACTTTCACCAAAATGCCAGTACCCATGATTTGCTAGCATAACATTGCACAGAACATCATGCTGCCTCTGCTTTACCAGTAAAGAGGTGCATGAGAAATAAAGTCTCTAGCTTTCTAGCTACTTTCAAAGGTGTTGCTTGCCGTTGTCTGCTGGTGTACTTACCTCTGCCCATTTCCTCTGCTGTCTGATCAGACCTATGCCTGATTTACCATACTGACCCTGTGTTGCCTGCCCTAATCTTGGTTCTGTTTCACATGTTCGCATGGACTCTGCCCACCATGACTTCTACCTGTTACTGACTATGAGTTTTACCTGTCCCTTTGGTGCTATGCACTGGTGACTCTTGTCCCCTGTGAGTCAGCAGCCAACCACACATAGACTACTCCAAGCAATTATCCGTACTTGGCCCACAAGCAAGAAGCAGGGAGGAATCATGTGTTCAGATGAAAAAACTGACGAATATTCTATATAACTAATATATAGCACTATATTCTAAATATTCACGAATTCTCGAAGTGGCAATATTCAAGATAAAAATTTGCTTTTCGAATATTCGTGCTCAACACAAACACAGACATTAGAATGGGCCACAGTCTTTTATTGCTCCATGTTTCAGATCTCAATTTTCATGTACCCATTCTAGGCTCTTTTGGTAAGGGATAGGGTTCTTCAGGGCTTTTGGGCCACTAACACTGGAAAGCTGTTGTAATGGCTTATGATACCTTGATCAGTAGATATCTACATTGATCACTAGCCAAACAGCATAAAAAGGAAACTAATTAAGGAATATTATGAATATACAAGTACTCTAAATGAGCAACTGGCCAATTTAACAACATTCTGTTTAATAGTTATTGCTTAAACTTAGTCTTTCACCTACTTTAGACATACTAAACTGTTATCACTGCCCTGTGATACAGTCCTAACCTCAGTATCTGAGGAAAGGGATTTAGGGGTCATTATTTCAGAAGACTTAAAGGTAGGCAGACAATGTCATAGAGCAGCAGGAAATGCTAGCAGAATGTTTGGGTGTATAGGGAGAGGCATTACCAGTAGAAAGAGGGAGGTGCTCATGCCGCTCTACAGAGCACTAGTGAGACCTAATTTGGAGTATTGTGCTCAGTACTGGAGACCATATCTCCAGAAGGATATTGATACTTTGGAGAGAGTTCAGAGAAGAGCTACTAAACTGGTACATGGATTGCAGGATAAAACTTACCAGGAAAGATTAAAGGACCTTAACATGTATAGCTTGGAAGAAAGACGAGACAGAGGGGATATGATAGAAACTTTTAAATACATAAAGGGAATCAACAAGGTAAAAGAGGAGAGAATATTTAAAAGAAGAAAAACTGCTACAAGAGGACATAGTTTTAAACTAGAGGGGCAAAGGTTTAAAAGTAATCTCAGGAAGTATTACTTTACTGAGAGAGTAGTGGATGCATGGAATAACCTTTATGCAGAAGTAGTAGCTACCAGGGGCGTAGCTAGAAATGACTGGGCCCCATAGCAAAAAAATTTTATGCCCCCCCCCCTTTAACCGCCTCCGGACCGCCTAACGCAGGATCGCGTTCCGGAGGCGGCAGCCCTGCGCAGAGTCACGCATCTACGCGTCATCTCGCGAGACGCGAGATTTCCTGTGAACGCGCGCACACAGGCGCGCGCGCTCACAGGATCTGAAGGTGAGCGAGTGGATCTCCAGCCTGCCAGCGGCGATCGTTCGCTGGCAGGCTGGGGATGTGATTTTTTTAACCCTTAACAGGTATATTAGACGCTGTTTTGATAACGGCGTCTAATATACCTGCTACCTGGTCCTCTGGTGGTCCCCTTTGTTTGGATCGACCACCAGAGGACACAGGTAGCTCAGGAAAGTAGCACCAAACACCACTACACTACACTACACCCCCCCTGTCCCTTATTAACCCCTTATGAACCCCTGATCACCCCTGATCACCCCATATAGACTCCCTGATCACCCCCCTGTCATTGATCACCCCCCTGTAAGGCTCTATTCAGATGTCCGTATGATTTTTACGGATCCACTGATAGATGGATCGGATCCTCAAAACGCATACGGACGTCTGAATGGAGCCTTACAGGGGGGTGATCAATGACGGGGGTGATTACCCCATATAGACTCCCTGATCACCCCCCTGTCATTGATCACCCCCCTGTAAGGCTGCATTCAGATGTCCGTATGATTTTTACGGATCCACTGATACATGGATCGGATCCGCAAAACACATACGGACATCTGAATGGAGCCTTACAGGGGGGTGATCACCCCATATAGACTCCCTGATCACCCCCCTGTCATTGATCACCCCCCTGTCATTGATCACCCCCCTGTCAGGCTGCATTCAGATGTCCGTATGATATTTACGGATCCACTGATACATGGATCGGATCCGCAAAACAAATACGGACATCTGAATGGAGCCTTACAGGGGGGTGATCACCCCATATAGACTCCCTGATCATCCCCCTGTCATTGATCACCCCCCTGTCAGGCTGAATTCAGATGTCCGTATGATTCTTACGGATCCACTGATACATGGATCGGATCCGCAAAACACATACGGACATCTGAATGGAGCCTTACAGGGGGGTGATCACCCCATATAGACTCCCTGATCACCCCCCTGTCATTGATCACCCCCCTGTCATTGATCACCCCCCTGTCATTGATCACCCCCCTGTAAGGCTGCATTCAGATGTCCGTATGATTTTTACGGATCCACTGATACATGGATCGGATCCTCAAAACACATACGGACATCTGAATAGAGCCTTATAGGGGGGTGATCAATGACAGGGGGGTGATCACCCCATATAGACTCCCTGATCACCCCCCTGTCATTGATCACCCCCCTGTCATTGATCACCCCCCTGTAAGGCTCCATTCAGAAATTTTTGGGCCCAATTTAACGGAAATTATTATTTTCTTTCTTACAAAGTCTCATATTCCACTAACTTGTGTCAAAAAATAAAATCTCACATGAACTCACCATACCCCTCACAGAATCCAAATGCGTAAATTTTTTTAGACATTTATATTCCAGACTTCTTCTCACACTTTAGGGCCCCTAGAATGCCAGGGCAGTATAAATACCCCACATGTGACCCCATTTTTGAAAGAAGACACCCCAAGGTATTCCGTGAGGGGCATATTGAGTCCATGAAAGATTGAAATTTTTGTCCCAAGTTAGCGGAAAGGGAGACTTTGTGAGAAAAAAAAAAATATCAATTTCCGCTAACTTGTGCCAACAAAAAAAAAAAATTCTATGAACTCGCCATGCCCCTCATTGAATACCTTGGGGTGTCTTCTTTCCAAAATGGGGTCACATGTGGGGTATTTATACTGCCCTGGCATTATAGGGGCCCTAAAGCGTGAGAAGAAGTCTGGGATCCAAATGTCTAAAAATGCCCTCATAAATGAATGTGGGCCCCTTTGCGCATCTAGGCTGCAAAAAAGTGTCACACATGTGTATCGCCGTACTCAGAGAAGTTGGGCAATGTGTTTTGGGGTGTCATTTTACATATACCCATGCTGGGTGAGATAAATATCTTGGTCAAATGCCAACTTTGTATAAAAAATGGGAAAAGTTGTCTTTTGCCGAGATATTTCTCTCACCCAGCATGAGTATATGTAAAAAGACACCCCAAACACATTGCCCAACTTCTCCTGAATACGGCGATACCACATGTGTGACACTTTTTTGCATCCTAGGTGGGCAAAGGGGCCCACATTCCAAAGAGCATCTTTAGGATTTCACAGGTCATTTACCTACTTACCACACATTAGGGCCCCTGGAAAATGCCAGGGCAGTATAACTACCCCACAAGTGACCCCATTTTGGAAAGAAGACACCCCAAGTTATTCCGTGAGGGGCATGGCGAGTTCCTAGAATTTTATATTTTTTGTCACAAGTTAGCGGAAAATGATGATTTTTTTATTTATTTTTTTCCTTACAAAGTCTCATATTCCACTAACTTGTGACAAAAAATAAAAACTTCCATGAACTCACTATGCCCATCACGAAATACCTTGGGGTGTCTTCTTTCCAAAATGGGGTCACTTGTGGGGTAGTTATACTGCCCTGGCATTTTAGTGGCCGAATGCGTGAGAAGTGGTTTGAAATCAAAATCTGTAAAAAAAAATTGCCGGTGAAATCCGAAAGGTGCTCTTTGGAATGTGGGCCCCTTTGCCCACCTAGGCTGCAAAAAAGTGTCACACATGTGGTATCGCTGTACTCAGGAGAAGTTGGGCAATGTGTTTTGGGGTATCATTTTACATATACCCATGCTGGGTGAGAGAAATATCTTGGCAAAAGACAACTTTTCCCATTTTTTTTTATACAAAGTTGGCATTTGACCAAGATATTTATCTCACCCAGTATGGGTATATGTAAAATGACACCCCAAAACACATTGCCCAACTTCTCCTGAGTACGGAGATACCACATGTGTGACACTTTTTTGCAGCCTAGGTGGGCAAAGGGGCCCACATTCCAAAGAGCACCTTTCGGATTTCACAGGTCATTTACCTACTTACCACACATTAGGGCCCCTGGAAAATGCCAGGGCAGTATAACTACCCCACAAGTGACCCCATTTTGGAAAGAAGACACCCCAAGGTATTCCGTGAGGGGAATGGCGAATTCCTAGAATTTTATATTTTTTGTCACAAGTTAGCGGAAAATGATGATTTTTATTTTTTTTTTTCCTTACAAAGTCTCATATTCCACTAACTTGTGACAAAAAATAAAAACTTCCATGAACTCACTATGCCCATCACGAAATACCTTGGGGTGTCTTCTTTCAAAAATGGGGTCACTTGTGGGGTAGTTATACTGCCCTGGCATTCTAGGGGCCCAAATGTGTGGTAAGAAGTTTGAAATCAAATGTGTAAAAAATGACCGGTGAAATCTGAAAGGTGCTCTTTGGAATATGGGCCCCTTTGCCCACCTAGGCTGCAAAAAAGTGTCACACATGTGGTATCTCCTTACTCAGGAGAAGTTGGGGAATGTGTTTTGGGGTGTCATTTTACATATACCCATGCTGGGTGAGAGAAATATCTTGGCAAAAGACAACTTTTCCCATTTTTTTATACAAAGTTGCCATTTAACAAGATATTTATCTCACCCAGCATGGGTATATGTAAAATGACACCCCAAAACACATTCCCCAACTTCTCCTGAGTACGGCGATACCACATGTGTGGCACTTTTTTGCACCCTTGGTGGGCAAAGGGGCCCACATTCCAAAGAGCACCTTTCGGATTTCACCGGTCATTTTTTACACATTTTGATTTCAAACTTCTTACCACACATTTGGGCCCCTAGAATGCCAGGGCAGTATAACTACCCCACAAGTGACCCCATTTTGGAAAGAAGACACCCCAAGGTATTCGCTGATGGGCATAGTGAGTTCATAGAACTTTTATTTTTTGTCACAAGTTAGTGGAATATGAGACTTTGTAAGAAAAAAAATAAAAATAAAATAAATCATCATTTTCCACTAACTTGTGACAAAAAATAAAAAGTTCTATGAACTCACTATGCCCATCAGCGAATACCTTAGGGTGTCTACTTTCCGAAATGGGGTCATTTGTGGGGTGTTTGTACTGTCTGGGCATTGTAGAACCTCAGGAAACATGACAGGTGCTCAGAAAGTCAGAGCTGCTTCAAAAAGCAGAAATTCACATTTTTGCACCATAGTTTGTAAACGCTATAACTTTTTCCCAAACCATTTTTTTTTTTTACCCAAACATTTTTTTTTTATCAAAGACATGTAGAAAAATAAATTTAGAGAAAAATTTATATATGGATGTATTTTTTTTTGCCAAATTTTACAACTGAAAGTGAAAATGTCATTTTTTTGCAAAAAAATCGTTAAATTTCGATTAATAACAAAAAAAGTAAAAATGTCAGCAGCAATGAAATACCACCAAATGAAAGCTCTATTAGTGAGAAGAAAAGGAGGTAAAATTCATTTGGGTGGTAAGTTGCATGACCGAGCAATAAACGGTGAAAGTAGTGTAGGTCAGAAGTGTAAAAAGTGGCCTGGTCTTTAAGGGTGTTTAAGCTATAGGGGCTGAGGTGGATAATGCAGCTGCGCCTGCCAGGCTTGAGCAGGTATATGTGTGAATATGGATTAGGGAAGATACTGAGATCTGGCTGTACCTCACTGTGAGGTACAGCCGGATCTCAGCATCTTCCCTATTCACACATATACCTGTTCAAGCCTGGCAGGCGCAGCTGCATCATTTAATAGTGTGGTGTGGTAATGGTTAATGGCATTTTGGCGAAGAAACAGCCACCTAGGCTACTTTCACACTTGCGGCAGTGTGATCCGGCGGGCAGTTCCGTCATCGGAACTGCCCGCCGGATCCGCTGATTTTGATGTGACTGAAAGCATTTGTGAGGCGGATCCGTCTCACAAATGCATTGCAAGAACGGATCCGTCTCTCCGCTTGTCATGCGAACAGACGGATCCGTCTTGTATTTATTTTCACATTTTTACCGGTCTGCGCATGCGCAGGCCGGAAGGACAGATCCGGCACTAATACATTCCTATGGGGAAAAATGCCGGATCCGTCCTTGTGGGCCCTTGGGCAATAAAGTCTCAGTGGGCCCCCTCACATAGTGATAACTCTCTGAGTATATCTTTTGCAGCCCGATTGAAATGAATGTGTCCACACACATTACGCAAAATTGTGGCACGGAGGTGGACCCAGAATTACGGTCGTGTGACTGGACCCTAAAGGTGGGTCATCAGCGATACTTGGTGGTGACAGCAGCGCTGATTGACAGTAACTACTGACAACAACTACTAAGGACACACTCTAACGATTTAGCATGGACAAGTACTACTTCTCCATGCTAAATCTTACAGCGTGTCCTAATTATAAGTAAATGGGACATCATGGGAGGGGAGTGGTGCTGGCTGAGACTCACTATTTGGCTAATGGAAAAAGCTCAGTCACTGTGACATGGCTGAGCCTCAAGGGGTTATAATTAAACAACTGGACAAAAGAAGAAAAAAAAAAAAAAAAAAAAGGACCTTAACTAGCTTACTAGTTTGAAGACAGGCCTGCAGCAAGCAGGAAAGGAAGCAACTCTGCAGTGATGGTAGAAAGGCAGGAGTAGCCACACTGAGTAGTCATCCTCTGGTGATCACAGAAGAACGTGGGGCATGTCAGGAGCACGGAGGACTGCAGAAGGAGGAGGCAATGATCGGGTTATTTTCCTGGGACCCGGCCCCTCCTTCTGCAAGTCTCTCTCTCTCAAGGCTCCCGAGCTCTTTTCCCTGCCTGTGTGAGGAGGCGGAGCCAAGGATCGCAGACTGGCACAGTGAGAGGCAGCACACTGCCTGCATGGCCGGGCTTATCATAAGCCGGGACATGCAGGCAGCCGCCCACGACATTTGGGACCTATCATATGCAGCTGCAGGAGTGAGCTGGCACAGTGGCCCCCCCCAGGAGCAGTGGGGCCCGGCACTTGACCCACCCACACTCCAGCAGCTTCCTATTCTTGTACGTGCCGCTCCAAGTCTGCGACTCCGCCTCCTCCACTTCCGGCCAACCACCTCCCAGACTGCCTCTCTACCTCCGCCCTCCGGCTCCGAGTCCGACCGCCCCTATCCGCCCCCTATCACAGCACCACGCCCGGCCCACTCGCCACATGAATTTTATTTTTATTTTTTTAATCCTCAGTCGGCGGCGGGCCCCCAGTGGCGTAGGGCCCCAGAGCCATTGCTATGGCTGCTATGGCAATCCCTACACCACTGGTAGCTGCAAATACAGTGAAGGAGTTTAAAGGATAACTGTCGTATTTATATATATTATTGGAGTATTGGATTGTGGTGATTAATATCACCTTGTGGCCCTATTTCCACTTTTCACTGTGTATTCAATTACCCCTTAATTCCACATTTTTGTTCCCTGTACTGCCTACTTTTACCTGTGCTTAAAATAGGGTTGCTAGGCATGGTCCGTCTATCTGTTGATAGACGGAGCATGCAGCATGCAAGGTCAAATTACTGACAGCCAGGGACTGTAAGTAAATGATTAAAGCCAGGTCCTCCCCAGCAGCTGATAACAGTGCCTGGGCTGTGTGCACTTCTCCCTGTCCCTGCACTTGGCAGACGCTCCCTCACTCAGCAGAGCTGGAGAATGCAGAGTTGAAGCAGCACAGACCAGGGAAGGAAGATCTGCCATCTGCTCAGTGTAAAAATGAAAGCAACATGTGGTAAGAGGACCCCTTTGTGCTGCAGGAGATTAACCCTTTAGGGGGGAGGGCTCTGGTAACTGACACTTTTGGGGGGGCTATTGTTACTGGCTAGTGAGGGAAGGCGGGATTAGCCTCAGGGTGAGGGCAGTGGCGGCCATCTTAACTGAATAGTGAAATTTCAGTTTTATGCAGACTGGTTGCTAAGGGCTGAATCTTATTAAATATGGGGTAAGTCAGTCTAATAGTAACTGATTCTGGAATATCAAGTTATTAGTAACTACATATATGAAAATTGAAATTAGGGTCTAAATGTGACAGTTATCCTTTAAGCATGCATGGGATAGGCATAAGGCCATCCTTCATATAAGATAGGGCCAGGGGCTATTCATAGTATTCAGTATATTGGGCAGACTAGATGGGCCAAATGGTTCTTATCTGCCGACACATTCTATGTTTCTATGTAGGTGAGATAAACAATTACCAGATCATACCTTTGTTTCTCATTTCTGTGTATTTGGTGTTGAATAAATGAAGTTTGACGATATATGCCCCTGAGCACTAGCAACTTATCTGCATATATCTTCAAACTTTGTTTATTCAACACCAAATGCACAGAAATAAGAAACAAAGGTCTGGTAATTGTTTATTTCACCCACAGGGCAGTGATAACAGTTTAATAGTGATGAGCGGCAGGGGTCATATTCGAATTCGTAATATTTCGTGAATATTTTGTAGTATATTCATTAAATATTTGCAAATTCGAATATTTGTTATATTCTACATTCTTTTTTTTTTTACTTGAAAATCGGAAAGGTAAGGATCGCGTAATATGTGAATATTACGCGATCAATACAGTCGTGGGTCAAAAACGAATACATAGCACTATAGAATATAGTGCTATATATTAGTTTTTAGAATATTCGTCATTTTTTCCATCTGAAAACATGATTCCTCCCTGCCTCTTGCTTGTGGGCCAATGAGTCATTGGAAAAAAAAATGACGAATATTCTAAAAAACGAATATGTAGCACTATATTCAATGTAGTGCTATATATTTGTATTTTAGAATATTCGTCATTTTTTTCTATCTGAAGTCATAATTCCTTCCTGCTTAAATTGCTTGTGGGCCAATGACTCATGACAGTCTATTTTACCAACGATGGATTATGCGATCGCAACTACGATGTTTCGAACAATAATCGTCATTTCTAGTGTTGAGCACGTCATTTCTCGTGTTGAGCACGAATATTCGAATAGCTAATTTTTATCGCGAATATCGCCACTTCAAGAATTCGCTAATATTTAGAATATAGTGCTATATATATTCGTTATATCGAATATTCAGCATTTCTTTTCCATCTGAACGCGATTCCTCTCTGCTTCTTGCTTGTGGGCCAATGAGAAGGAAGCAATGTCAAGTTCATAACAATACTTAGTGCACCAATCAGTAATCTGTAGTCAGACCTGCTAAAATATGAAGTTGCACGTAAAATATTCTAATCACTGCCAATTAGCGCAACCGCGAATATATTGGAGCACTTGACTCTATCTGCATAAAAAGCTATTGTAATGTTCTGCCGTGCCAACCATTGAAACTTCTAGCAGCTTGAAAAATTTAGCCAAAATTGCCGATTTTTCGCATTCAATAAAATAATCTCGAATTCTCGAAATTCGCAAATATTTGATGAATATTCTACAAAATATTCGTGAAATATTGCAAATTCGAATATAGCCCTTTTCGCTTATCACTAGTCATTGCTAAAGGGTCATTGTTGAATCATTCACTACACCCAGAAATGACTCATTCCTCGCTCTATCGTACCTATAATCACTTTGTGTAAAGGTACCTTAAGGACATACAAAGATATATAATGCAAATGAAATCGAGAAAAAGTGTAGAGACAAAATTAGTGTATCCACCAGGGTTAAATGTTTGTTATGGGGGCCAATGTATGTCTGTTTTCATGTACATAATACAACATGCAGTCACCTAGGACAAAGACAAGCATGTCTCACTCTGGAGGATCAAGCAGTGAAAATGATGGAAGTATTGCCCTGTAAAGTAAGCATTATTCTTGGAGAAATATCTCATACTGTGCCACTAAGACAAGCACAAAGAGATTAGTGTACTCTGAGGATATCTTTTTATCCTCCTCCTAAAGCTGTGGGCGATCCTATTGTGAACTTTTTGCATACATACTTTAAAGGGAAAAAACAGTTTAATGTTTAAAAGTTTTTTAAAGTTTTTAAAATGTTTTAAAGTCTACATTTATATCTGTTATATAGAAAGCTTTGTAGCTTTATCAGAGCAGTCCTGTTATTAGTATTCAAGCCATAGGTAAATGGAGGTTGCAAATGTACTGGAGATTTCTAATTTTGCTTATTTGTAAGGTATTATGCTGAAGAGTGTGTAAGAAGCATGTTTTATTTTTATTTGCCCCCTCGCCAATATTTTTTGATCTAGGATTTACTAGGATTTATGGAATTCTTTGAAGTGAGAGAATATTGTCAAAACTTATAAAGTGAGCTAAGAGAATATTGTTTGTTTGTGATGGGGCAATTACATCAGCAAAATGTCTAGGGCAGAATCTAGGATGATATATAATTTGGAGTCTCCAGTCCCAAAAGACCTAAATTCAAACTGGAATTTTTGGTTTCCTAGACGGAGTTCTATAAGCAGATTTTTTCAGGTCTCTTGGATGTTGTAGTGTATGATGGGCCCCATGGCCATCTGTGTAAGGCTATTTTCAAACACAAGATGCCTCTGTGTCCCACTAGATCTACATTTTTACACCATTTTCAACATCTTCACACCACAATGATTTTATTTTTTGTAACAATTTGTGTTGTATTTATACATAAGTATATGCAGGGGTATAGTATAATGTCTATATTGACATATACTATGATTAATTATACTAAAATTAATCCAGTCCACATTTTATGTGCTACTTCACTCCAGTCCACATTTTGCATGTAACCTTTTACCTATAAAATTGTGAAATGTAGAGCTGAAAACAACTTATCTGTATTTTTGGCTACTAAGAAGGGGCTAGGAGCCCTGAATGTAGCCTACACAGCTATTCATCTAGAGTCCATTATTGGAAATGTACTTCCATATGCCAGCAGTTCATTTGCTTCATTCACCTGATTCAAGGGAACCAGTTTTATGCTGCTAGGTTCTAACCTAACAGCTCAAGTGCTTGTTAGCAAGTCTTCAAATTCATGAGATCGCGGCTCTCCCCGCCCACCTGCCTCTGACAGTTTTTTTCCATATGAATCAGCAGCAGGTGGGTGGGGAGAGCCAGGAGCTCATGAATATGGGGACTCGATTGGCATGCGCTGGAGCTCAGTAAATTAAATAAAGTGACCCGGCATTTTGCTAAGGGGATCTGTCACTAGTTTATGGTGTCCTTATTTAGTGAGTACTACTGTTTACCGCTACCAGGACTAATGATGAGCGAACCCGGTCTGCAAAATTCGGGTTTGTACCGAACTTTGCGAGTTTGGGTACGTGGACCCGAACCCAGACTTTTTCACTGAAGTCTAGGTTCGGTGTTCGGGTGATTTTATTATTTTCCATTATATATAATATATACAATACACTGCCTGTCCAAAAAAAAAGTCGCCACCAAAAAAAAAGGTCACACACTCTAATATTTCGTTGAACCACCTTTACCTTTGATTACGGCACGCATTTGCTGTGACATTGTTTCGCTAAGCTTCTGCAATGTCACAAGATTTATTTCCATCAAGTGTTGCATTCATTTTTCACCAAGATCTTGCATTGATGATGGTAGAGTCTGACTGCTGCGCAAAGCCTTCTCCAGCACATCCCAAAGATTCTCAATGGGGTTAAGGTCTGGACTCGGTGGTGGCAAATCCATGTGTGAAAATGATGTCTCATGCTCCCTGAACCACTCTTTCACAATTTGAGCCCGATGAATCCTGGCATTGTCATCTTGGAATATGCCCGTGCCATCATGAAGAATAAATTCATTGATGGAATAACCTGGTCATTCAGTATGTTCAGGTAGTCAGCTGACCTCATTCTTGGAGCACATACTGTTGCTGAACCTAGACCTGACCAACTGCAGCAACCCCAGATCATAGCACTGCCCCCACAGGCTTGTACAGTAGGCACTAGGCATGATGGGTGCATCACTTCATCTGCCTCACTTCTAACCCTGATGTGCCCATCACTCTGGAACCGGGTAAATCTTGACTCATCAGACCAACATGACCTTCTTCCATATGCTTCAGAGTCCAATCTTTATGCTCCCTAGCAAATTGAAGCCTTTTTTTCTGGTTTGCCTTACTGATTAGGGGTTTTCTTACGGCTACACAGCTGTTCAGTCCCAATTTCTTGAGTTCCCTTGGCATTGTGCATGTGGAAATGCTCTTACTTTCACTATTAAACATAGCCCTGAGTTCTACTTTTGTTTTTCTTCGATTTGATTTCACCAAACGTTTAAGTGATCGCCGATCACAATCATTCAGGATTTTTTCCCCACCACATTTCTTCCTCGAATATCCTTCCAGTTTTTAATAATGCGTTGGACAGTTCTTAACCCAATTTTAGTATTTTCTGCAATCTTCTTAGATATTTTCTCTGCTTGATGCATGCCAATGATTTGACCCTACTCAAACAGACTAACATCTTTTCCACGACCACGAGATGTGTCTTTCGACATGGTTGTTTAAAAAATGAGAAGCAACTCAATGCACCAGTTGGGGTTAAATAACTTGTTGCCAGTTGAAAGATAATTTCCCATGCAGTAAATATCCAATAGGAGGCTCATAACTATTTGCTTTGTTAAATCCAGGTGGCGACTTTTTTTTGGGACAGACAGTGTATATTGTGAGGCAGTGACAGGCCTAATACATGATAGAGATGTAGAAGGGTTGGATATTTAAGTCCACACCCCTATTCCACCATAGGTGAGGCCAGATGGATGTAATCACTGTGGAGATAAATCAGCCCTCAATGTAGGAGTCCAGGGAGGATTCGGTAAAGGAAGCCTGCAGAGGCTGGGGGCCCACGAGGCTGTGTGAAAGCCAGGAGGCTGCTGGATCTGATGGCTGAGGAAAGACGCATCTAATCCTGTGCTCTATAGGTAAAGTAGAGACGACCTATGTATTAGGTAGTGCCTAGACAGGCAGATGTTTATTTTGCTTTGTTTATGTTGGTGCTGGTGCTGAAGAGCCAAAATAAAGCACCGTATGAACTTTAAACACCCTGTTTAAGTGAAGTCTGTCATCGCTGGCCTGCTTGAGAGAGCGATCCCTTACAATATATACAGGGAGTGCAGAATTATTAGGCAAGTTGTATTTTTGAGGATTAATTTTATTATTGAACAACAACCATGTTCTCAATGAACCCAAAAAACTCATTAATATCAAAGCTGAATATTTTTGGAAGTAGTTTTTAGTTTGTTTTTAGTTTTAGCTATTTTAGGGGGATATCTGTGTGTGCAGGTGACTATTACTGTGCATAATTATTAGGCAACTTAACAAAAAACAAATATATACCCATTTCAATTATTTATTTTTACCAGTGAAACCAATATAACATCTCAACATTCACAAATATACATTTCTGACATTCAAAAACAAAAACAAATCAGTGACCAATATAGCCACCTTTCTTTGCAAGGACACTTAAAAGCCTGCCATCCATGGATTCTGTCAGTGTTTTGATCTGTTCACCATCAACATTGCGTGCAGCAGCAACCACAGCCTCCCAGACACTGTTCAGAGAGGTGTACTGTTTTCCCTCCTTGTAAATCTCACATTTGATGATGGACCACAGGTTCTCAATGGGGTTCAGATCAGGTGAACAAGGAGGCCATGTCATTAGATTTTCTTCTTTTATACCCTTTCTTGCCAGCCACGCTGTGGAGTACTTGGACGCGTGTGATGGAGCATTGTCCTGCATGAAAATCATGTTTTTCTTGAAGGATGCAGACTTCTTCCTGTACCACTGCTTGAAGAAGGTGTCTTCCAGAAACTGGCAGTAGGACTGGGAGTTGAGCTTGACTCCATCCTCAACCCGAAAAGGCCCCACAAGCTCATCTTTGATGATACCAGCCCAAACCAGTACTCCACCTCCACCTTGCTGGCGTCTGAGTCGGACTGGAGCTCTCTGCCCTTTAACAATCCAGCCACGGGCCCATCCATCTGGCCCATCAAGACTCACTCTCATTTCATCAGTCCATAAAACCTTAGAAAAATCAGTCTTGAGATATTTCTTGGCCCAGTCTTGACGTTTCAGCTTGTGTGTCTTGTTCAGTGGTGGTCGTCTTTCAGCCTTTCTTACCTTGGCCATGTCTCTGAGTATTGCACACCTTGTGCTTTTGGGCACTCCAGTGATGTTGCAGCTCTGAAATATGGCCAAACTGGTGGCAAGTGGCATCTTGGCAGCTGCACGCTTGACTTTTCTCAGTTCATGGGCAGTTATTTTGCGTTTTGGTTTTTCCACACGCTTCTTGCGACCCTGTTGACTATTTTGAATGAAACGCTTGATTGTTCGATGATCACGCTTCAGAAGCTTTGCAATTTTAAGAGTGCTGCATCCCTCTGCAAGATATCTCACTATTTTTGACTTTTCTGAGCCTGTCAAGTCCTTCTTTTGACCCATTTTGCCAAAGGAAAGGAAAGGTTGCCTAATAATTATGCACACCTAATATAGGGTGTTGATGTCATTAGACCACACCCCTTCTCATTACAGAGATGCACATCACCTAATATGCTTAATTGGTAGTAGGCTTTCGAGCCTATACAGCTTGGAGTAAGACAACATGCATAAAGAGGATGATGTGGTCAAAATACTAATTTGCCTAATAATTCTGCACGCAGTGTACAATCCACACAATCTGTACAATATCTTAATTTTTTGCAAAAACTGACTCCTGTTTGTATTTTAGATAGCTCAATCTTTATTCTAATAATATTTTACCATCTGCTGGGCCCGCAGCTAGGTTTATTGTTGGACTGGAGATTATTAATACTATTATTGTGTTTTATTTTAACATTTTAATATTATATTTTATTTGTATATGCTTTAGGCCATATTTAATGCATTGTTGAGGAATGAATTATGTATATTGGCGATTGGGGTTAGGTTATATATTTTTAACTGTCTTTTCCTGATTTATGCATTGATTAGGGATGAGCGAATCGACTTTGGATGGTACATCCAAAATTGATTCACTAAAAGCTTTGTTCTAATACTGTACGGAGATCCCGCTCCGTACAGTATTAGAATGTATTGGATCCGATGAGCCGAAGTTATTACTTTGCTAAGTTGAGTGAGACTTTGTGTAATAACTTTGGGAATTAATTATTACTGTAAAAAACCTTGGTACCAAACTCGGGATCATTTCCTAGTGGTACCTTGGACCCGAACCCGAGCTCGGTATCAAGGTTTTTTACAGTAATAATTAATTCCCGAAGTTATTGCACAAAGTCTTGCACAATTTCGTGAAGTAATAACTTTGGCTCATTGGAGCAAATACATTCTAATACTGTATGGAGCGGGATTTCTGTACAGTATTAGAACAAAGTATTTATCAAATCAAATTTGGATGTACCATCCGAAGTCAATTCGCTCATCCCTAGTATTGATAAATACTGCCTTAAAAACCTTTCTATAGAGATTAGCAAAATGCATAGTGTGGCAGTAGTTTAAGGCTACTTTCACACTGGGGTTAGGCTTTACCCTGCTGGAACAACCTGCCGGATCTGTACTACTATTGGCACACATTTGCTGCCGGAAGTCCGCCCGGCCACATTCACTACAATACAAACATGCCGAGAGGCGGCCGGACAAAAACCGTAGCGTGCAGCTGGTTAAATGGGTTCTCCAAGAATCAAAAAAATTTAAATATTTAAATATTATTTTATGATAAATATATTCACAAATAAGGAAGTAGCAGGCACACTCATAAATGGGATTAAATATGGTAGTTTTATTTAAAATACTTAATTAAAATTAGGTAGGGATTTTTGGAGCATAAGGTGAGTGAGTGAGGGAATCTGGGCACTTGTTGTAGGTGCCAGATGAGGGGTGGCTGGTACCAGTTTTTTTTAGGATGGATCCGTGGAAAAAATCGGTGGTGTCTAGTCCACTAGGATAAATGGTAGGTGGTGGAAAAAAGTGGTGAAAAAGATTAGGACATAAAAATATTAATATATAAAATATATAAAAATGAAATGTTGAAAAATTATATATTTTTCCAGGATGAAAAAGGTTTGGAAAAATTTATAAAATGTAGTATTGGTGCTAATGACCATGTGTTGAGTTTTTTCTGGTGGGCTCCTGTGGATATAATATCCTTTCCCAGCAGTTTGTGATCAATCTATGTCCCTTTATTAATAGGTGGATGTATAGGTTGCGCTAAAAAGGAAGAAAGTATTGCACAGTCCTGTAAAATATAACCATGCACAATATGGTCCCATGTGGGAATTTTGCTTGTGGATATAAAAAGTAGCGCTAAAAAGGAAAAAATGAAAAAAAGGGGAAAAATAGCACTATCCTGTACAATGTACAATGTGTAACTTATGCTTGTGGAAAAAAGCAACAACTACCTGTGGGGGAATTGGTGTTCTGAACCTCGGTACGGCGTCCCGTACTGTCTTGGGTTCAGAGATCACTTACTCACCACGCGGTGATGTCTTCCGTCAGTGCTCCAACCGGTATCCGAGCGTGCGCGTCTGTTGTTAGGTGTATAGCGTGCACGTGACCTAGTGTTGGTCACGTGATCGGAATCTGCCGGGCCGCTTTGAGAGTGGCAATAAAGTTAGGGGAGCGCTACTATTTCCAGGTTCTTCTTTGTATGCTGCTATTGCTCTATTGGCAATGTTCCTCTGTATTCCTTAAACGCGTTTCGGGACTTCACTTGGTCCCTTCATCAGTAAGTGGACACTTACTGATGAAGGGACCAAGTGAAGTCCCGAAAAGCCTGATTCTCTGCTATAACATTATTGCCACTTTCAAACCGTCCCGGCAGATCCCGATCATGTGACCAACACTAGGTCACGTGCACGCTATACACCTAATAACAGACGCGCGCGCTCGGATACCACGTGGGACGCCGACAGCCGGAGAACAGAGCCGCAAGCAACATCTGGTTGGAGCACTGACGGAAGACATCACAGCGTGGTGGGTAAGTGATCTCTGAACCCAAGACAGTACGGGACGCCGTACCGAGGTTCAGAACACTAATTCCCCGACAGGTAGTTGTTGCTTTTTTCCACAAGTATAAGTTCCTCATTGTACATTGTACAGGATAGTGCTATTTTTCCCCTTTTTTTCATTTTTTCCTTTTTAGCGCTACCTTTTATATCCACAAGCAAAAGTCCCACATGGGACCATATTGTGCATGATTATATTTTACAGGACTGTGCAATACTTTCTTCCTTTTTAGCGCAACCTATACATCCACCTATTAATAAAGGGACATAGACTGATCACAAACTGCTGGGAAAGAATATTATATGCACAGGAGCCCACCAGAAAAGACTCAACACATAGTCATTAGCACCAATACTACATTTTATTAATTTTTCCAAACCTTTTTCATCCTGGAAAAATATATAATTTTTCACCATTTCATTTTTATATATTTTATATATTAATATTTTTATGTCCTAATCTTTTTCACCACTTTTTTCCACCACTCTATATACCATTTATCCTAATGGACTAGACACCACCGATTTTTTTCCACGAATCCATCCTAAAAAAAAACTGGTACCAGCCACCCCTCATCTGGCACCTACAACAAGTGCCCAGATTCCCTCACTCACTCACCTTATGCTCCAAAAATCCCTACCTAATTTTAATTAAGTATTTTAAATAAAACGACCATATTCAATCCCATTTATGAGTGTGCCTGCTACTTCCTTATTTCAAACTCTCTTTCTTTGACTGGGCGAGTCAAACCAGCAGCTCGGCACCTCAGCCATTCTATTGAGCAGTTGAGCCGCTTTATTTCTCTCTTTTTATATATTCACAAATACCTTCATTGCTTAGAATAGCTTGTTTTATCTAGGAAGCAATCATTAGAAGAAATAAAATGGCCACTGTCCTATCAGTACACACAAAACCTGTCCTAATTAGAGTTGAGCGAACACCTGGATGTTCGGGTTCGAGAAGTTCGGCCGAACTTCCAGAAAATGTTCGAGTTCGGGATCAGAACTCGACCCGAACTTCGCCCCGAACTTTTCGGCACTAAAAAGGCTGTAAAATAGCCCAGGAAAGGGCTAGAGGACTGCAAAAGGCAGCAGAATGTAGGTAAATCCCCTGCAAACAAATGTGGATAGGGAAATAAATAATAAAAAAATAATAATAATTAACCAATATCAATTGGAGAGAGGTCCCATAGCAGAGAATCAGGCTTCATGTCACCCACCACTGGAACAGGCCACTGTCAGATATTTTTAGGCCCCGGCACCCAGACAGAGGAGAGAGATCCCATAGCAGAGAATCAGGCTTCATGTCACCCACCACTGGAACAGGCCACTGTCAGATATTTTTAAGCCCCGTCACCCAGACAGAGGAGAGAGGCCCCATAGCAGAGATTCAGGCTTCATGTCATAGCAGAGAATCAGGCTTCATGTCACCCACCACTGGAACAGGCCACTGTCAGATATTTTTAGGCCCCGGCACCCAGACAGAGGAGAGAGATCCCATAGCAGAGAATCAGGCTTCATGTCACCCACCACTGCAAAAGGCCACTGCCAGATATTTTTAGGCCCCGGCACCCATACAGAGGAGAGAGGTCCCAAAGCAGAGAATCAGGCTTCATGTCATAGCAGAGAATCAGGCTTCATGTCACCCAACACTGGAACAGGCCACTGTCAGATATTTTTAGGCCCCGGCACCCAGACAGAGGAGAGAGGTCTCATAGCAGAGAATCAGGCTTCATGTCACCCACCACTGGAACAGGCCACTGTCAGATATTTTTAGGCCCCAGCACCCAGACAGAGGAGAGAGGTCCCATAGCAGAGAATCAGGCTTCATGTCACCCACCACTGGAACAGGCCACTGTCAGATATTTTTAGACCTCGGCACCCAGACAGAGGAGAGAGGTCCCATAGCAGAGAATCAGGCTTCATGTCACCCACCACTGGAACAGGCCACTGTCAGATATTTTTAGGCCCCGGCACCCAGACAGAGGAGAGAGGTCCCATAGCAGAGAATCAGGCTTCATGTCATAGCAGAGAATCAGGCTTCATGTCACCCAACACTGGAACAGGCCACTGTCAGATATTTTTAGGCCCCGGCACCCAGACAGAGGAGAGAGGTCCCATAGCAGAGATTCAGACTTCATGTCATAGCAGAGAATCAGGCTTCATGTCACCCAACACTGGAAAATGCCACTGTCAGATATTTTTAGGCCCCGGCACCCAGATAGAGGAGAGAGGCCCCATAGCAGAGATTCAGGCTTCATGTCATAGCAGAGAATCAGGCTTCATGTCACCCAACACTGGAACAGGCCATTGTCAGATATTTTTAGGCCCCGGCACCCAGACAAAGGAGAGAGGTCCCATAGCAGAGAGTCAGGCTTCATGTCATAGCAAATTCTGTCACGACCACCCCCGTGTAAATCAGACTTCTGACCGCCAGGACGCCCCAGAGTGGAAAAAAGCCCAACCGAGGGTGGACCGCGACAGGGGGGAGATTCAGAATTACCCAAACAGTCAATCCTGCACCCCCTTATTTTCTGCTGCCACCATGTTCGTGAGTGAACGACTCTATAATTGTAGGGATAGGGGTTTGGACCACTCACAGATCAGCCCACTATCACGCTACAAGCTAACCCAATCGAGTCATAAAACAGTGAGGTCTCTAATATCAGTCTACTATAAAACAGGTAGGTCTCTTCAGGGCGTACGAGTACTTTGTTGCAGTGGGGCTTAGAGCAATAAGAGAGAGACAATTTAAAAGATATGAAAATATCTTTTACTATAAGTAACACAGAAGTGAAACAAACAATGCATACAAAAATTTACAGAAAAATATTACAATAGCAAGCTGAAATCATGTGGAAAATAAACAGGGATAAAAAGAGAAATACTATCTTGGATTTTGCCTATGCAAAATCCAGGCACAAACTTACGTTCCAACGGACAGCCTATCGGCGATGTGACCACAGGGCAAAAAGCTCTCCTCTCCCCTTGCGCACTGACCTTTATGCCCCATTCTGTGGGAGGGTAAGGGGGGTTGGCCCAGCCAAGGGTGTTCCTGAAGGAGGGTTTTGGGAGGGCTTGTTCGACCCTCCCTGCTGCTGGCCAGGCCACTTTTCCCTAATTTTACAAAAGAGGCCCATAACTTTGCCGGAGTAATAAATATGAAAAACCGGGCACTTGTGCGGGGTCCCCCATGAATTTATGGACTATTTTATGGGTGAAACCCCACCTTCATGTCATAGCAGAGAATCAGGCTTCATGTCACCCAACACTGGAACAGGCCACTGTCAGATATTTTTAGGCCCCGGCACCCAGACAGAGGAGAGAGGTCCCATAGCAGAGAATCAGGCTTCATGTCACCCACCACTGGAACAGGCCACTGTCAGATATTTTTAGGCCCCGGCACCCAGACAGAGGAGAGAGGTCCCATAGCAGAGAATCAGGCTTCATGTCATAGCAGAGAATCAGGCTTCATGTCACCCAACACTGGAACAGGCCACTGTCAGATATTTTTAGGCCCCGGCACCCAGACAGAGGAGAGAGGTCCCATAGCAGAGATTCAGACTTCATGTCATAGCAGAGAATCAGGCTTCATGTCACCCAACACTGGAAAATGCCACTATCAGATATTTTTAGGCCCCGACACCCAGACAGAGGAGAGAGGTCCCATAGCAGAGATTCAGGCTTCATGTCATAGCAGAGAATCAGGCTTCATGTCACCCAACACTGGAACAGGCCACTGTCAGATATTTTTAGGCCCCGGCACCCAGACAGAGGAGAGGTTCATTCAACTTTGGGTTGCCCCGCAATATAATGGTAAAATTAAAAAAAGAGGATTGAATGAGGAAGTGCCCTGGAGTACAAGAATATATGGTTAAGGGGAGGTAGTTATAAGTGCGGGGGAATCCAAAGACCCTCTCCATCTCTGTTATAAGTGGTAAAATCTTTATTGACGTATTTCTGTCGAAAATGTATAGGGGCGTATTACAGTAAAAAAAGAAAACTATATACGCACCACACTGTTGCAGTTATTTCTGGTGAAAGCGTATAGGGGCGTATTTCAGTACTACAAGAAAAATATATATGCACTTCACTCTTTAAGTTTTTTCTGGTCAAAGCGTATAGGGTTGTATTCCAGTACAACAAGAAAAATGTATTCTCAGTGCATTTCTGCAGTTAATTCTAGTGAAAGTGTATAGTGGCCTATTTCAGTTCAACAAGAAAAATATATTCTCAGTTCACGTCAGCGGTTATATGTGTTGAAAGCATGGCTGGGAGTCAGCAGGGTGGCAGCAGTGGCAGATCGGGAGCAAAATGTACAGTAAAAAAAGATAAATTTATACACACTTCACTGGTGCACTTATTTGTGGCAAAAAGCATTCAGTGGCCTATTTAATTATAGAAAGAAAAATATATACGCACTTCACTGGTGCTCTTATTTGTGGCAAAAGCGTTTAGTGGCCTATTTCAGTACAGAAAGAAAAATATATACGCACTTTATTGGTGCATTTATTTCTGCTGAAAGAGTTTACTGGCCTATTTCAGTACAAAAAGAAAAATATATTCTCAGTTCATGTCAGCGGTTATATGTGTTGAAAGCATGGCTGGGAGTCAGTAGGGTGGCAGCAGTGGCAAATCGGGAGCAAAACATGCCCGGGTTAGAGCACCTGCTTCGCAGCAGCCTACCTACCCGGAAAGTAGTGGTGCAGGGGTTCACGGAAGTAGCAGCGGTAGCAGTCAGTCAGTGCGGCGGTTATATGTGGTAAAATCTTTATTGAAGTATTTAGAAAAACAAAATTTATTCAGCGGTCAGTGCTGCAGTTATATGCGGTGAAATCTCTCTGATGTCTCAATGATAAATCTGGAGCGTGGGGGCCCTGTGTGGCTTCTAAACACTTTCAAAATAATCCTTCAGCGGGGCAAATAGATGCCGGATGACCGGGACCCTCCATGACCTTCCCAGGAGCTGCTGTCGGGAGCAGCGGTTCACGGTTCTTTTCTGAGACGTCCGTATAGTGCGGGGGAATCCAAAGCCCCGTTCCATCTCTGTTATAAGTGGTAAAATCTTTATTGACGTATTTCTGTCGAAGTTATATGTGGTAAAACCTTTTAGACGGATTTCGGTGGAAAAACAAATTGTGTTCAGCGCCGCAGTTATACAGTGGGATGCGAAAGTTTGGGCAACCTTGTTAATCGTCATGATTTTCTTGTATAAATCGTTGGTTGTTACGATAAAAAATGTCAGTTAAATATATCATACAGGAGACACACACAGTGATATTTGAGAAGTGAAATGAAGTTTATTGGATTTACAGAAAGTATGCTATAATTGTTTAAACAAAATTAGGCAGGTGCATAAATTTGGGCACTGTTGTCATTTTATTGATTCCAAAACCTTTAGAACTAATTATTGGAACTCAAATTGGCTTGGTAAGCTCAGTGACCCCTGACCTACATACACAAGTGAATCCAATTATGAGAAAGAGTATTTAAGGGGGTCAATTGTAAGTTTCCCTCCTCTTTTAATTTTCTCTGAAGAGTAGCAACATGGGGGTCTCAAAACAACTCTCAAATGACCTGAAGACAAAGATTGTTCACCATCATGGTTTAGGGGAAGGATACAGAAAGCTGTCTCAGAGATTTCAGCTGTCTGTTTCCACAGTTAGGAACATATTGAGGAAATAGAAGACCACAGGCTCAGTTCAAGTTAAGGCTTGAAGTGGCAGACCAAGAAAAATCTCGGATAGACAGAAGCGACGAATGGTGAGAACAGTCAGAGTCAACCCACAGACCAGCACCAAAGACCTACAACATCATCTTGCTGCAGATGGAGTCACTGTGCATCGTTCAACCATTCGGCGCACTTTACACAAGGAGATGCTGTATGCGAGAGTGATGCAGAGGAAGCCTTTTCTCCACCCACAGGACAAAAAGTGCCGCTTGAGGTGGGCTAAAGCACATTTGGACAAGCCAGCTTCATTTTGGAATAAGGTGCTGTGGACTGATGAAACTAAAATTGAGTTATTTGGCCATAACAAGGGGCGTTATGCATGGAGGAAAAAGAACACAGCATTCCAAGAAAAACACCTGCTACCTACAGTAAAATATGGTGGTGGTTCCATCATGCTGTGGGGCTGTGTGGCCAGTGCAGGGACTGGGAATCTTGTCAAAGTTGAGGGACACATGGATTCCACTCAGTATCAGCAGATTCTGGAGACCAATGTCCAGGAATCAGTGACAAAGCTGAAGCTGCGCCGGGGCTGGATCTTTCAACAAGACAACGACCCTAAACACAGCTCAAAATCCACTAAGGCATTTATGCAGAGGAACAAGTACAACGTTCTGGAATGGCCATCTCAGTTCCCAGACCTGAATATAATTGAAAATCTGTGGTGTGACTTAAAGAGAGCTGTCCATGCTCGGAAGCCATCAAACCTGAATGAAGTAAAGATGTTTTGTAAAGAGGAATGGTCTAAAATACCTTCAACCAGAATCCAGATTTTCATTGGAACCTACAGGAAACGTTTAGAGGATGTAATTTCTGAAAAAGGAGGATCTACTAAATATTGATTTCATTTCTTTTTTGTAATGCCCAAATTTATGCACCTGCCTAATTTTGTTTAAACAATTATAACACACTTTCTGTAAATCCAATAAACTTCATTTCACTTCTCAAATATCACTGCCTATATGTCTCCTATATGATATATTTAACTGACATTTTTTATCGTAACAACCAACGATTTATACAGAAAAATCATGACGATTAACAAGGTTGCCCAAACTTTCGCATCCCACTGTATGTGGTAAAATCTTTTGTAATGTATTTTGGTGGAAAAACTAATCTTTTTCAGCATTCAGCGCTGTACTTATATGTGATAAAATCTTTTGTGATGTATTTTGTAGAGATGTCGCAAACAGAAAATTTTCCGCGAACTGGCGAACCGGACGAACCGCCATAGACTTCAATAGACAGGCAAATTTTTAAACCAACAGGGACTCTTTCTGGCCACAATAGTGATGGAAAAGTTGTTTCAAGGGGACTAACACCTGGACTGTGGCATGCCGGAGGGGGATCATGGCAAAACTCCCATGGAAAATTACGTAGTTGACGCAGAGTGTGGTAAGTTAAATTCGCAATGCGATTAATATAACCTGCATTAATCGCATTGCGATTAGAGCTAAGTTCCTGATGGTTGTATAGCTAGAATTGACGAATATAACGAATATAGCACTATATTCTCAATCTTTGTTATATTCTAGCAATAAAACCATTAGGAACCCAGCTCTAAGTTGAATTCGCAATGCGATTAATATAACCTGTATTAATCGCATTGCGATTACAACTTAGATCTGAGTTCCTAATGGTTGTATTGCTAGAATTAAGGAATATAAGGAATATAGCACTATATTTTCAATCTTCGTTATATTCTAGCAATACAACCATTCAGTGGCGTTGCGAGGGGGGTGCGGAGTTCTCACTCACAAGTTCAACTTCTAAACTTCACAAGCAAGCAAGCACATCGCGCCGTCACGTGGTAAAGGGGGACAGCGGTGTGACTCACTGCAGCCTGGTGAGTGGTGGGGCACCGCGGCAGCTGCCCTGCAGGAGTCTCTGTTGCCGGGAGGAGGAGGTAGGGAGAGCGGCTCTGACTTTATAGACCAAATTATTTTTAATAATACCCCAATAATAATAAGTTAATAACCTAACCCCATTCATAAATTACTGGTGGATTATTATAGAGACGGCCCTAGGCCAGGAGACATAAGGGGTTGGGTTGAACTGTTGGTTGGGGCCACCCGGCCACATTTACTAATCTTTGCTCAGGGGGGCCCTCATAAATATAGACCCACATGGTGTGGACTGGTCATTTTTACTAAGGCATATAGTTTAAACGTTTATGTGCAATAGAGAAAATAAGAAGTCAGCTCCAATCAGATATCTGCACATAGACCAAGACTCTGGGTCTATCCAGAAATCTGATTGGAGCTGACTTAGTGACATCTTTTTTTTTCTCTTTATCTCTTTATTATGGCTTGGGGGGGGGCAGGGGTGACACCATTTTCTACCGCACCGGGTGACACCAGCCATAGCAACGCCACTGCAAACATTAGGAACCCAGCTCTAAGTTGAATTTGCGATGCGATATAACCTGTATTAATCGCATTGCGATTACAACTTAGATCTGAGTTCCTAATGGTTGTATTGCTAGAATTGCCGAATATACAGGGAGTGCAGAATTATTAGGCAAATGAGTATTTTGACCACATCATCCTCTTTATGCATGTTGTCTTACTCCAAGCTGTATAGGCTCGAAAGCCTACTACCAATTAAGCATATTAGGTGATGTGCATCTCTGTAATGAGAAGGGGTGTGGTCTAATGACATCAACACCCTATATTAGGTGTGCATAATTATTAAGCAACTTCCTTTCCTTTGGCAAAATGGGTCAAAAGAAGGACTTGACAGGCTCAGAAAAGTCAAAAATAGTGAGATATCTTGCAGAGGGATGCAGCACTCTTAAAATTGCAAAGCTTCTGAAGCGTGATCATCGAACAATCAAGCGTTTCATTCAAAATAGTCAACAGGGTCGCAAGAAGCGTGTGGAAAAACCAAGGCGCAAAATAACTGCCCATGAACTGAGAAAAGTCAAGCGTGCAGCTGCCAAGATGCCACTTGCCACCAGTTTGGCCATATTTCAGAGCTGCAACATCACTGGAGTGCCCAAAAGCACAAGGTGTGCAATACTCAGAGACATGGCCAAGGTAAGAAAGGCTGAAAGACGACCACCACTGAACAAGACACACAAGCTGAAACGTCAAGACTGGGCCAAGAAATATCTCAAGACTGATTTTTCTAAGGTTTTATGGACTGATGAAATGAGAGTGAGTCTTGATGGGCCAGATGGATGGGCCCGTGGCTGGATTGTTAAAGGGCAGAGAGCTCCAGTCCGACTCAGACGCCAGCAAGGTGGAGGTGGAGTACTGGTTTGGGCTGATATCATCAAAGATGAGCTTGTGGGGCCTTTTCGGGTTGAGGATGGAGTCAAGCTCAACTCCCAGTCCTACTGCCAGTTTCTGGAAGACACCTTCTTCAAGCAGTGGTACAGGAAGAAGTCTGCATCCTTCAAGAAAAACATGATTTTCATGCAGGACAATGCTCCATCACACGCGTCCAAGTACTCCACAGCGTGGCTGGCAAGAAAGGGTATAAAAGAAGAAAATCTAATGACATGGCCTCCTTGTTCACCTGATCTGAACCCCATTGAGAACCTGTGGTCCATCATCAAATGTGAGATTTACAAGGAGGGAAAACAGTACACCTCTCTGAACAGTGTCTGGGAGGCTGTGGTTGCTGCTGCACGCAATGTTGATGGTGAACAGATCAAAACACTGACAGAATCCATGGATGCCAGGCTTTTGAGTGTCCTTGCAAAGAAAGGTGGCTATATTGGTCACTGATTTGTTTTTGTTTTGTTTTTGAATGTCAGAAATGTATATTTGTGAATGTTGAGATGTTATATTGGTTTCACTGGTAAAAATAAATAATTGAAATGGGTATATATTTGTTTTTTGTTAAGTTGCCTAATAATTATGCACAGTAATAGTCACCTGCACACACAGATATCCCCCTAAAATAGCTAAAACTAAAAACAAACTAAAAACTACTTCCAAAAATATTCAGCTTTGATATTAATAAGTTTTTTGAGTTCATTGAGAACATGGTTATTCTCAATCTTCGTTATATTCTAGCAATACAACCATTCAGTGGCATTGCGAGGGGGGTGCGGTGGGTGCGGGCCGCACTGGGTGACACTAGTCTGATGGGGTGTCAACCGGGGCCCGCCGGCGCAGGAGTTCTCACTCACAAGTTCAACTTCTAAACTTCACAAGCAAGCAAGCACGTTGCGCCGTCACGTGGTAATAGGGGACGGGGGTGTGACTCACTGCAGCCTGGTGAGTGGTGGGGCGCCGCGGCAGCTGCCCTGCAGGAGTCTCTGGTGCAGGGAGGAGGAGGTAGGTAGAGCGGCTCTGACTTTATAGACCAAATTATTTTTAATAATACCCCAATAATAATAAGTTAATAACCTAACCCCATTCATAAATTACTGGTGGATTATTATAGAGACGGCCCTAGGCCAGGAGACATAAGGGGTTGGGTTGAACTGTGGGCTGGGGCCACCTGGCCACATTATCTTTGCTCAGGGGGGCCCTCATAAATATAGACCCACATGGTGTGGACTGGTCATTTTTACTAAGGAATATAGTTTAAACGTTTATGTGCAAAAGAGAAAATAAGAAGTCAGCTCCAATCAGATATCTGCACATAGACAAGACTCTGGGTCTATGCAGATATCTGATTGGAGCTGACTTAGTGACTTCTTTTTTTTTCTCTTTATCTCTTTATTATGGCTTGGGGGGGGGAAGGGGGCAGGGGTGACACCATTTTCTACCGCACCGGGTGACACCACCATAGCAACGCCACTGCAACCATTAGGAAACCAGCTCTAAGTTGAATTCGCAATGCGATTAATATAACCATTGCAATAATGACGAATATAACGAATATAGCACTATATTCTTAATCTTCGTTATATTCTAGCAATACAACCATTAGGAACCCAGCTCTAAGTTGAATTCGCAATACGATTAATATAACCTGTATTAATCGCATTGCGATTACAACTTAGTCAAATTTGTGACACTGCAGCTTCAGAATGAATCTAAGATGGATGCTGTCCTTGCTTTTTGATAGGAGGTGGGAGGGTCTGGGAGGGAGGGTATGCTGATTGGCTGGAATGTGTCTGCTGACTGTGAGGTACAGGGTCAAAGTTTGCTCAATGATGATGTATAGGGGGCGGACCGAACATTTCATATGTTCGACCGCCGCGGCGAACGCGAACAAGCTATGTTCGCCGGCGAATAGTTCGGGACATCTCTAGTATTTTGGTGGAAAAACAAATTGTAATCAGCGTTCAGTGCTGCAGTTATATGTGGTAAAATCTTTTGTGACGTATTTCAGTCGAAAAACTAAATTTGTTCAGCGCTGCAGTTATGTGGTAAAATCTTTATTGATGTATTGCGGTCGAAAAAAAATTGTATTCAGCGTTCAGAGCTGTAGTTATATAAGGTAAAATCTCCATGATGTCTCCATGATAAATCTGCAGTGTGTGGGCCCCGTGTGGCTTCTACACACTTTCAAAATAATCCTTCAGCGGAGCAAATAGATGCCGGATGACCGGGAAGCTCCATGACCTTCCCAGGAGCTGTTGTCAGGAGCAGCGGTTCATTTCTTAGACGTCCGTATAGTGTGGGGGGAATCCGAAGACCCTCTCCATCTCCGTGCTCCGTTATATGCGGTCAAATCTTTTGTGACGTATTTCGGTGGAAAAATTTATTATATTCAGCGTTCAGCACTGTAGTTATATAAGGTAAATTCTTTATTGACGTATTTTGATGGAAAAACTAATTTTATTCAGCATTCAGAGCTGCCATTATATGCGGTAATATCTTTTGTGACGTATTTCGGTGGAAAAACAAATTATATTCAGCGTTCATGGCTGTAGTTATATGCGGTAAAATCTTTAGTGACGTATCTTGATGAACTTCGTGACTCTTCCGGGATCAAAGCTATTTTGACGCTTTGTCTTCTCATTGTCTGTAGCTACTAGAGGTCTGTTCATGCCAGGCAGGTTCCCCCAGAAGTGTCTTGGTCGATCGACACTCTGTCATTGTGCCGCTCTGTGGTCTCCTCCTGACGCTGCTTCTGTCACTTCCAGACTCTGTCATTGTGCCACTCTGTGGCCTACTCATGCTGCTGCCACCTCCAGACTCTCTCGTTGTGCCATTATGTGGCTTCCACTTTCTGCTGCCACCTCCAGACTCGGTCATTGTGCCACTCTGTGGCCTCCTCCTGATGCTGCTGCTGCTGCCACCTCCAGACTCTGTCATTGTGCCACTCTGTGACCTACTCATGCTGCTTTTACCTCCAGACTCAATCATTGTGCCACTCTGTGGCCTACTCATGCTGCTTCCACCTCCAGACTCGGTCATTGTGCCACTCTGTGGCCTCCTCCTGATGCTGCTCCCACCTCCAGACTCTGTCATTGTGCCACTTTATGGCCTACTCATGCTGCTGCCACCTCCAGACTCTGTTGTTGTGCCATTATGTGGCTTCCACATGCTGCTGCCACCTCCAGACTGGGTCATTGTGCCACTCTGTTGTCTACTCATGCTCCTGCCACCTCCAGACTCGGTAATTGTGCCACTCTGTGGCCTCCTCTTGATGCTGCTGTCACCTCTAGGCTCTGTCATTGTGCCACTCTGTGGCCTACTCATGCTGCTACCACCTCCAGACTCTGTGATTGTGCCATTTTGTGGCTTCCACCTGCTGCTGCTACCTCCAGACTGTCATTGTGCCATTCGGTGGCCTCCTCCTGATGCTGCTGCCACCTCCAGACTCTTTCATTGTGCCACTCTCTGGCCTACTCATGCTGCTTCCACCTCCAGACTCTCTCGTTGTGCGACTCTGTGACCTACTCATGCTGCTGCCACCTCCAGACTTGGTTATTGTGCCACTCTGTGGCCTACTCATGCTGCTGCCACCTCCAGACTCTGTTATTGTGCCACTTGGTGGCCTCCTCATACTGCTGCCAACTCCAGACTCAGTCATTGTGCCATTCGGTACCCTCCTCATACTGCTGCCAACTCCAGACTTGGTCATTGTGCCACTCGGTGGGCTCCTCATACTGCCGCCACCTCTAGACTCTGTCATTGTGCCACTCGGTGGCCTTCTCCTAATGCTGCTGCCGCTACCTACAGACTCTGTCATTGTGCCACTCGGTGGCCTCCTCATACTGCTTCCACCTCCAGACCCTGTCATTGTGCCACTCTGTGGTCTCCACAAGCTGTTTCCACCTCACCGCTATGTCATAGGTCCACTCTATGAACTTCTCATGCTGTTCCCACAATTTCCCACTTCATGACTGGTCCACTATTTTGGCTTTTGGCCTGACTGACATCATCATTTATTTGGCACTTCTTCTGATTTGTCAAAAGGATGGAAAAATTAGACGCACAACGGATCCTGTCTGTGTAGCAGCTTGAAAGGCCTATGTGGTCCCATTAGAATTGGCTTATGATCTGGTAGCCAAAAGCAGGAGTGGGTAGAAAACACAGAATACATGCAAATTTTCGGTTCACCTGTCATCTCTGTTTTAGATCCACTCCTGTTTTTTTTTTAGCGTTACAATACTGATGAATTACTGACCAAATGCTGACCGAGTGAAGGGAAATGCTCAACAGACAGGATCCGTTTTGATGGGTTATTCTTGTGGCGGATCAGAGGAAGGGCAAAATAATCAGTGACGTCAACACAAACTTACCTCTCCACTCTCTCAGGGGCGGCTCTACTTTTCTAAGTGCTTAATAGAACAGGTTCTGTAGACATCTATGTGGAATCTGCTGACGAGGATGAAAAAGGAGTGTGCTTCTTCTTGACACTAACATCTACCTGTAAGGCTGAGTTGATTCTTGAGTTATTTGGTCAGTTTTGGCCCCGTGACTGCCCAAATAAGTGAAGTATGCAGTGATTCTAAGAGCGACACCTGTGCTTGCCATACTGACTCACAGTATTGTTTCACTACCACAGCAGACTCCATATGTGTGTTACTACAAGGCACAGTGTTCAACACCTCTATACAGGCTCTCTGTAGCCCTGAAAAAGCTGTTTATTAACGCGATTTGCCGCAAATACAATCAGATCAAAGCAAATTTTTCCAAAAAATTATGCAAACCGGCCGAATCGAAATTTTTAAAAATTTGCTCATCTCTATTAATAACATTCCCTGTCTGCTTTAACCCACATTAAGGCAGCAACTGGTTCACTCAAAAGACCCTGTGGCAAAAAACCAATGGCCACATTTTTCATTAACATACTCCACTTTTGTGGTGTGAAAAAGTCGCAAACTGTACATTTGCAGCTCTTTCAATGGCACTTGCACAAAAATTTTGTGGAAGTGCCATTACTCCGCTGGTCTCGCCATTTTACTGAAAAGAGGAGGGGATGGGGCCAGTGGCCTCACCATATTTATATTCTTCTATGCCAGTTTTCTGCCGTAGAAGAACACTGAAATCTACACCAACCAGATGCTGTTATAAATTTCAGTTCAGGTGCATGGACTGTCAGATGCTGACCTGATTTATGATGAGGAGTACATGTGATCATGAATCAGGTGCGACATCCGGCCATGTGCCTGGCTATAGTAGCCAGGGATATGCCACCAGACTATGATCAATCTTCCCGAAAAAGAGCAATATTGTGTATGCAGTCCAGCACCATAAGGAGTGCCAAGAACTGTACCTTGGGGAAATGAAACCGCAGTTACACCAACATATGGCCCAGCACAGAAGAGTTAACACCTGCTGTTAGAACTCAGCTGTGTATCTACATCTTAAGGACAAAGGACACTGATTTTATGACAGCAATGTTTGCATCTCAGACACTGAGGAGGGCTGGTTCAAAAGAGGTGTTAAAGAAGCTATTTATAATAAATTGGAGAAACCAAGCTTCAATATTGGTGGTGGGGATACAACAACTATTGTCTGCCACTTACAGTGCTGTTCTAACACCTTTTCCAAGGCAGTTTAATCACACCTAATAACTTCAGTCATGCAAATGCAATCAACATCTTACCTCCATGACTGATGCCAGAGTATTTTCATACAAGCTATTCTAATCGAGAAGGCCAGTCGGATGACTAGCAAAACGCCTTCAAGAAAAATCAAGGTGCGGTATCTGTGGATCACTACAGCTGAGTAATGGATTTAAGGTGCTCTTGGTTTATGTGACCCACCCAGTCACAAAGAGAAATACAAAGTTATATAGGATAAACCAGGCACTCAAGTATGGAGTATATTGATAAGGGTATTTATTCCCACAATAGAATATAACAATAAAATTCACCAATAAAATACTATAAAATATTAAAAAAACACTTTAAACCATATTAGCAGCAATAATATACAATAATATACATATACACCAAAAGTCAATGCGTTAATTGGATAGCAGCGGCATCAGTACATAAATTAGCAGCAGCAATGGACATATGCACTAGTTAATAAATAGCGGCATTGGACATATGCGGTTTGGAGATGCTGAAGTCATTGGGTTCAGAAGACAAGGAAAACGCAGGAAAACCGCAGTTGATAGCAAAGTCTTATAAGCGCTTTTTCGGTTTTGGTAATATTGAATTGCACAGCGGTGGCATCCCACCGATTTGAGCAACTGTGTTGCTTAGTTTTACCTGGCCAGTATGTCTTTGTCCTACGACCGGATCTGTAGAAATTTGCTGTGAGTGCGGTGTCACCTGGATATCCTGCTCACGAAAGCAATGTCTGTGGCTTTGTTAGGATTCCTCCGGTGTTCGTCGCTCTCAGTCACAGCTAGTCAATTCTTGGAAGTCCAGGGGAGCTATTTTTCCAGCATGCCGGTACAGGGTATTAAACCATACGCGTTTCGGGGTTCTCTGAATGACCCCTTCCTCAGTGGTAACCCTGAAGTGCTTCCCCACATCCTTTTATATAAAATCTTGGAAAGAAACAAGATCCGGACAGGATCTCATCGTGCCAAAACATGGAAGACTGGAATTATCCAATATATTCATTAAATGCGTTTTTCCTTATTTGATTCCTGTGCTCTGATTTTCGCTGCGTTTTTTAGGTAAGTTGCGTTTTATGCTCCACTGCTATTTAAATGCAGAGTAGATCATATGCCACATAATTTCAGTTACAATATAATACTTAAAATATATTTAAAAATATATAAATATATAAAAATATGCATATATATATAAAAATGCATATATATATATAAAACACAACCACATCAGTCTCTTTATTTTTATTCTTATTAGACAATGTTTTGAAGGGGGGAGAAAAAAGTTCAAGGGTCATGGAATCACAAGAAACCGAAAAGTTCCCAATCAGCATTCAGTCCTTGTGGGACTAGGGAACCAAAGTCAAATATAAACTTGGATTCCACCCTTGACATCTTTTTTATCAAATCTCCCCCCCTCCACTCTGGTGTCACCATCGTTAAAGCTGTATAGGTGAGACCTGTTGGATCGCTATTATGACATAGCTTAAAGTGCCTTGAGACAGTATGATTTTCATAGCCTTTACGAATATTTGCTATATGTTCTGAAATCCTTGTCTTAAGGCACCTTTTTGTGCGACCAATATATTGCTTCCTGCACGGACAGGTTAACAGATATATTATATTTTTACTGTTACATGTCAGAAAGGTTTTGATTTCATACACATATTCATTACTGGTTGAGGAAACTTTGACTGTCTTTCTTTGAAAATTTGTTATTTTGCAGTTTGAACAAGTTCTGCATCTGAAGAAGCCTTCAAAGCATAGCCATTGATTGTCCTTTTTTTTGGGGTTATTTTTAGTTGTTTTTATCGTCGGTGCAATTTTTAAACCTAAGTTGTTGGCACGAGTGTAAATTATTTTTGGTTTTGTCGGCATCAATGGTCCTATGATTTTATCTTTCTGCAGAAATGACCAGTGTTTAACAATGATGGTTTCAATCTTTTTATACTGAGTGTTAAAGGGTAAGATCACCTGTAACTCCCCACATGTCATACCATCACTATTTAATGCAACTGGTTTCTCTGTAAAAAAATCCTGTCGGTCTAGATTTTTTACTTTATTCAAGGCTTTTTCGATGCAGTCATTAGGGTAATCTTTTTCAACGAACTGCTGCCTCAGTATTTCGGCCTCATTCTCAAATGTCTCGTTCTTCGTACAATTCCTCTTGAGGCGTCTGAATTGGCTTGTTGGTACATTCAGCAGCCACCTGGGAAGGTGGCAGCTTGAATGTAAAATAAAATTGTTCTTAGCTGTAGGTTTATAATAGGTACTGCAGCTGAGTTTGTCCCTATCAACATCAATCTTTAGATCTAGAAATTCAATGCCTGTTTTACTTAGGTTAGCTGTAAACTGAAGGTTCTGATCATTTAGATTGATGTTAGACAGGAAGGAACCCAACGCCAAATCCGTGCCTCTCCAGATAAAAATCACGTCATCTATGTACCGCTTCCAGAGCACCAGATCCGCACCCAGTATTGGCTGAATATATTCATCCTCCCAATTCGCCATAAAAAGATTTGCGTAACTGGGTGCGAACCTGGTGCCCATCGCGGTACCAGATTCCTGTAAAAAGAATTCTGTATTAAAAGCAAAATAGTTGTGCTTCAATATAAAATTCACTGCTTCTAAAATATATTCTATTTGTGCTACTTTAAAAAGACCGCTCTTGTCAAGTTGAGATCTCAATGCCGCAAGTCCCTGATCCTGCCTAATAGATGTATAAAGGGATCGGACATCGAGAGTCCCCAATGTCCAATTCTCTTCTACCATTAATTCCTCCAATATTTTTACTACCTGTGTGGTATCTTTTAGGTAGAATTTTGTTTTTTTAACTACCGGTTGCAGCTGGTGATCCACATATTGGGAGAGGTTGGCCGTGAGGGAATTAATCCCCGAAATTATAGGGCGGCCAGGGGGATTTGTGAGGCTTTTGTGTATTTTCGGCAGATGATAAAATACAGGAAGTCTACACTGTGTGCTTAATATAAAATTGGCCTCACTTTCTAATAAAATATTTCCCCTTATACCTTTTTCACATAATTGCCTCAATTGCGGATAAAAATCATTAGTAGGATCGGCCCTTAATTTGGTATATACATTTGTATCCAACAGTTGTCTCTGACATTCTCTATTGTAGTCGTCAGTATTTAGGATTACTATCGCACCGCCCTTGTCGGCAGGGCGTATAGTAATCCCATCATCCTTCTGCAACTGCTTAATTGCTGCAATCTCCTGGTTGGAGAGATTCGATTTTTTATTCTTTGTGCCTCCTAAAACTCTAATATCCCTTTCTACATTTTTCCTAAATGTTTCAATCTCTGGACTAATCTCATTTCTGGGATATTTAGTCGACCTCGCTTTTAATTCTGTATGAATAAAGCCAGATGTTGCCTGGGATTGTAATGTGATGGGATTCTTCATAAAATACTTTTTAAGACAGATTTTCCTTACATATTTTTCTATGCCCACATAGGTGTCGAATTTATTTAACCGTGTGCTTGGGGCAAACTTAAGGCCCTTGTTTAATAAGGATATTTGGGATGATGTTAAGTTGACTCCACTCAGATTAATGATAGGGCTTAGTGATGATGTTGCTGAATCTAATATCTGTGTCTGTATCTTTCTCTTTGCCCTTCGTGTCTTTCTTTTGGTCTTTGATAATCTTGTGTCCAGTCTAGTGACCTGTCTGGTGTTCTGTTGTGCCTCCAATGTGAATTGTGATTCGGGGGTGTCCAATTCTGTGTGGTTTGTTTGTTCCGTAAATTGTACGTGTGTTGGGCTGGTGACTCTAAGTGATGTATTCTCTTCGGGGAGTGTTGCATACGTTGTCGTGCATTCTGAGTTCGGTAATGTGCAGGGCTTTGATCTAAAAAAGGTTCCCTGCTCAATACTTCATATTTATTTGAAGTTTTTATATTAGTGTCTACATTCGTGTCTATTTCTTCTATAGTGTTTCTGTGCGTTTCTTTGTGTTTATTTTTCCCTTTTACTTTTGAGTGTTGTACAGTGATTTCCTTTGCCTGCACTATCTCACTTATATGTTCCCCATCATTGGCTGAGTGTCGTCTGCTATGTTTTTTCATTTTTTTATCTATTATTTCTTGTTCCAATTTATCTATATTTTTACAGATCCTTTGTTGCCAATTATTAAAATCCTCATTTTTTGGTAACATTTCGACTTTATCTTTAATCCTCATAATTTTTCCAGATAATTCGTCTAAGATCTGTACACGTCTCTTAATTATTAATTCCATTAATAAAATAGACTGATTTTTAAGTAATTGGTCCCACTCCTTATTAAACTTATCTTCACAGGAATTGTACGAAGAACGAGACATTTGAGAATGAGGCCGAAATACTGAGGCAGCAGTTCGTTGAAAAAGATTACCCTAATGACTGCATCGAAAAATCCTTGAATAAAGTAAAAAATCTAGACCGACAGGATTTTTTTACAGAGAAACCAGTTGCATTAAATAGTGATGGTATGACATGTGGGGAGTTACAGGTGATCTTACCCTTTAACACTCAGTATAAAAAGATTGAAACCATCATTGTTAAACACTGGTCATTTCTGCAGAAAGATAAAATCATAGGACCATTGATGCCGACAAAACCAAAAATAATTTACACTCGTGCCAACAACTTAGGTTTAAAAATTGCACCGACGATAAAAACAACTAAAAATAACCCCCAAAAAAAGGACAATCAATGGCTATGCTTTGAAGGCTTCTTCAGATGCAGAACTTGTTCAAACTGCAAAATAACAAATTTTCAAAGAAAGACAGTCAAAGTTTCCTCAACCAGTAATGAATATGTGTATGAAATCAAAACCTTTCTGACATGTAACAGTAAAAATATAATATATCTGTTAACCTGTCCGTGCAGGAAGCAATATATTGGTCGCACAAAAAGGTGCCTTAAGACAAGGATTTCAGAACATATAGCAAATATTCGTAAAGGCTATGAAAATCATACTGTCTCAAGGCACTTTAAGCTATGTCATAATAGCGATCCAACAGGTCTCACCTATACAGCTTTAACGATGGTGACACCAGAGTGGAGGGGGGGAGATTTGATAAAAAAGATGTCAAGGGTGGAATCCAAGTTTATATTTGACTTTGGTTCCCTAGTCCCACAAGGACTGAATGCTGATTGGGAACTTTTCGGTTTCTTGTGATTCCATGACCCTTGAACTTTTTTCTTCCCCCTTCAAAACATTGTCTAATAAGAATAAAAATAAAGAGACTGATGTGGTTGTGTTTTATATATATATATGCATTTTTATATATATATGCATATTTTTATATATTTATATATTTTTAAATATATTTTAAGTATTATATTGTAACTGAAATTATGTGGCATATGATCATTTAAATAGCAGTGGAGCATAAAACGCCTAAAAAACGCAGCGAAAATCAGAGCACAGGAATCGCATAAGGAAAAACGCATTTAATGAATATATTGGATAATTCCAGTCTTCCATGTTTTGGCACGATGAGATCCTGTCCGGATCTTGTTTCTTTCCAAGATTTTATATAAAAGGATGTGGGGAAGCACTTCAGGGTTACCACTGAGGAAGGGGTCATTCAGAGAACCCCGAAACGCGTATGGTTTAATACCCTGTACCGGCATGCTGGAAAAATAGCTCCCCTGGACTTCCAAGAATTGACTAGCTGTGACTGAGAGCGACGAACACCGGAGGAATCCTAACAAAGCCACAGACATTGCTTTCGTGAGCAGGATATCCAGGTGACACCGCACTCACAGCAAATTTCTACAGATCCGGTCGTAGGACAAAGACATACTGGCCAGGTAAAACTAAGCAACACAGTTGCTCAAATCGGTGGGACGCCACCGCTGTGCAATTCAATATTACCAAAACCGAAAAAGCGCTTATAAGACTTTGCTATCAACTGCGGTTTTCCTGCGTTTTCCTTGTCTTCTGAACCCAATGACTTCAGCATCTCCAAACCGCATATGTCCAATGCCGCTATTTATTAACTAGTGCATATGTCCATTGCTGCTGCTAATTTATGTACTGATGCCGCTGCTATCCAATTAACGCATTGACTTTTGGTGTATATGTATATTATTGTATATTATTGCTGCTAATATGGTTTAAAGTGTTTTTTTAATATTTTATAGTATTTTATTGGTGAATTTTATTGTTATATTCTATTGTGGGAATAAATACCCTTATCAATATACTCCATACTTGAGTGCCTGGTTTATCCTATATAACTTTGTCTTCAAGAAAAAGTCCAGTTGCTCTGACTTATTACTACTGATATACTTTATGTATAAATTTTGTATTTTTTAATAATTATGCTTGGCTTTTCTTAGTTGAATACAAGAATGTTGTATTATTTTGTGTGCTGTTGCTTATGTAAATTAAAATTTTCAATTTTCATCAAGGCAATTTATCTTTTATGGCTTCCTGCAGATCTTTACAGAATATTCCGGTATGAGCCATACTGAGCAGAAGTACAAAACAAATGACCTTGTGCTTAGTTAGTCTTCTTCCATTCTTGATTATTTATTGTGCAGGTCTGATTAGTAGTAAGGAATGAAATAGTTCAACATGCAATTCAATATTGTGTATGAATATTGTTCTGCACAAAATAAATAAAATAAGAGTGCTTTGGGAAAGATGTGTGTGTGTGTGTGTGTGTGTGTGTGTGTAGGTAAGTAATCAGCTAATCAAAAGAAGGTGGTTGTTATTACTGGTGTCACTCAGGATTTTTTTTTTATATCCCTTTTTCTCTAGTGTCATTTACTTTATTGTAGAAGAAGCCTTGGGAGGCAAAACTAGTTGGGCACTTATGAGCTCCATCCTGAGATGATTCCTATTATTTTACTACATTTTCATTTTGTGAGAATTCTGAATAAATACAGCAGGTTGTTTTATCTTGATCCAAGATTGTGATCCAAGATACGTAGCTCCAGATGGTAAATAGAGATGGCTTTGCGGTTCGCCCAGCGGTCATTTCGCGGTGAACTTTGCTCATTCACGGTTCGCCGAACGAGCAAACATATGGCGATGTCCGCCGGCGCCATATTCTTTTACATTGTGAAGAACTTTAACCCATGACACATCCATCAGATGGTACAGGACAGCCAATTAAGACGTTTCAGCACATGAACACACCCCCTAACTTATAAATAAACCCAATCTGGCCGCCATTTTATATTCAGTCTTTTGCCAGTGTAGGGAGAGGTTGCTGTGTGGAGCAGGCACAGACTATTAGAAACACCAAATGCTAACTAATAGGGCCACAAAAGTTAAGGACTGGTATAGGTGTGCTATCGATAGGTGTGACTTACTGAGGGGTGTGATATACTTATAATTAGAGAAGTCCCAAACTATTGCGATGTTCGGTCCGCCCCCTATACGTCATCATTGAGCAAAATTGACCCTGTTCCTCATAGTCAGCATACCCTCCCTTCCAGACCCTCCCACCTCCTATCAAAAAGCAAGGACAGCATCCATCTTAGATTCATTCTGAAGCTGCAGTGTTAGTGAGAGCAGGAAGAGTGCTGCTGCTGCTGAATTAATAGGGAAATCGTTAGCTAGGCCAGTGTTCTGTGTCCACTCCAGTCCTCAAAGACTTATCTGATCTGCTGTAAGGACAGCGTCCTGACAGCACCCAAAAAAGCCCTTTTTAGGCCTAGTACATCAGTCTGCTTTTTATATATATATATATATATATATATATATATATATGTATTGAAGTTGTCTGCCCGTGTGTGTCAGGCCCACTGACTGTACTGTGCCCACTGCCAGTGCCCACCACTCATATCGGGTGGCACAGTACCTTGCAGATAAAAAAGTAATACAATTTTTTCTCTGTAATATAATTGCAGTTGCCTGCCAGTTTGTGTCAGGCCCACAGAGTGTACTGTGCCCACTGCCAGTGCCCACCACTCATATCTGGTGGCACAGTACCTTGCAGATAAAAAAGTAATACAATTTTTTCTCTGTAATATAATTGCAGTTGCCTGCCAGTGTGTGTCAGGCCCACAGAGTGTTCTGTGCCCACTGCCAGTGCCCACCACTCATATCTGGTGGCACAGTACCGTGCAGATAAAAAAGTAATACAATTTTTTCTCTGGAATATAATTGCAGTTGCCTGCCAGTGTGTGTCAGGCCTACAGAGTGTACTGTGCCCACTACCAGTGCCCACCACTCATATCTGGTAGCACAGAACCTTGCAGATAAAAAAGTAATAAATTTTTTTCTCTGTAATATAATTGCAGTTGCCTGCCAGTGTGTGTCAGGCCCACAGACTGTACTGTGCCCACTGCCCACCACTCATATCGGGTGGCACAGTACCTTGCACGCATGGTACCACTAATCTAAAAAAAAATGACAGGCAGAGGCAGGCCACCCCACAGGGGCCGTCTGTGTTTCCTTCGGCCCTAGATTAATGCCCAGTGTTCAGAGGTGACGTACCCTGAACTCAAAAAGCTCTGAGGACATAGTTGACTGGCTAACACAGGACACCCAATCTTCTACAGCTTCCGCTCGGTTCCTTGACGCACAATCCTCCTCCAGCTCAGCTTCGGGCACCTCTCAAGTTACCACTCGCCTGCCTGCCGCCACCACCAACCACTAGCACCACAGCCGCTTCACTTGATCTGTCAGAGGAGTTATTTACACATCAGTTGGAAGAAATGAGTGATGCGCAACCATTATTGCCAGAGGATGAAGATAACAGGGATATGTCTGTCAGGCAGCATTACACACATGGACGTACGGTGTGATGATGATGATGTACCCGCTGCTGATTCCTTTGCTGAGTTTTCAGATACAAGTGAAGCGGTTGATGATGACGATGTGTCCGTGGATGTCACGTGGGTGCCCGCTCGAAGAGAAGAAGAACAGGGGGAAAGTTCAGATGGGGAGACAGAGAGGAGGAGGAGACGAGTTGGAAGCAGGGGGAGGTCGTCGCAAAGAGCTAGTGGCACAGTCAGACAGCATGTATCGGCACCCGGGGTCAGCCAGACAGCACGCCAATCAACGCATGCTGTTGACACCACCAGAATGCCGTCATTGCAAAGCTCAGCAGTGTGGCATTTTTTTTGTGTGTCTGCCTCTGATAACAGCGATGCCATTTGCAACCTGTGCCAAAAGAAACTGAGTCGTGGGAAGTCCAACACCCATCTAGGTACAACTGCTTTGCGAAGGCACATGATCTCACATCACAAACGCCTATGGGATCAACACATGATGAGTACAAGCAGCACACAAACTCAAAGCCACCATCCTCCTTCTGGTCCAGCATCTTCAGCCACGTCAACCACTGCTGTCCTCCTTGCCCCCTCTCAACCACCCGCCACTCCGCCTCTCACCTTCAGCAGTTCCTGCTCATCTGCCCACAGTCAGGTGTCTGTCAAGGAAATGTTTGAGCGTAAGAAGTCAATGTCACAGAGTCATCCCCTTGCCCGGCTTCTGACAGCTGGCTTGTCTGAACTCTTAGCCCGCCAGCTTTTACCATACAAGCTGGTGGAGTCTGAGACCTTCCAAAAATTTGTAGCTATTGGGACACCGCAGTGGAAGGTACCCGGCCGAATTTTTTTTTCACAAAAGGCAATCCCCAACCTGTACTATATTGTGGAAAAGGAAGTCATGGCCTGTCTGGCACACAGTGTTGGGGCAAGGGTCCATCTGACCACTGATACCTGGTCTGCAAAGCACGGTCAGGGCAGGTATATCACGTACACTGCGCATTGGGTAAACCTGCTGACGGCTGCCAAGCATGGAATGCGTGGCTCTGCAGAGGAATTGGTGACACCGCCACGACTTGCAGGCAGGCCTGCTGCCACCTCCTCTACGCCTCCTACTCCATCCTCTTCGCTAACCTCCTCGGCTAAGTCCTCTTTTGCTGCTGCATCTTGCTCCACATCAACTGCACCCCCCCAGCTCCCCAGGGGCTATTCCACATCCCGGATACGACAGTGTCATGCCGTCTTGGGGTTGACTTTCCTGAAAGCAGAGAGTCACACCGGACCAGCACTCCTGTCCGCCCTGAACGCACAGTTGGATCAGTGGCTGACCCCGCACCAACTGGAGATCAGCAAAGTGGTGTGTGACAACGGAAGCAATTTGTTGGCGGCATTGAATTTGGTCAAGTTGACACATGTGCCGTGCATGGCACATGTGTTGAATCTAATCGTACAATGCTTTGTGCATAAGTACCCAGGCTTACAGGACGTCCTCAAGCAGGCCAGGAAGGTGTGTGGCCATTTCAGGCGTTCCTACATGGCCTTGGCACACTTTTCCGATACTCAGCGGCGAAATAACATGCCAGTGAGGCGCTTGATTTGCGACAGCACGATACGTTGGAATTCAACACTCCTAATGTTCGACCGCCTGCTCCAACAAGAAAAAGCCGTCAACGAGTATTTGTATGACCGGAATGCTAGGACAGCCTCTGCGGAGCTGGGTATTTTTTTGCCACGTTACTGGACGCTCATGTGTCCTTTTGAGGAGGTGACAAACCTAGTCAGTCGCACCGAAGGCACCATCAGCGACATCATCCCAATTGTTTTCTTCCTGGAGCGTGCCCTGCAAAGAGTGCTGGATCAGGCCGTAGATGAGCGTGAAGAGGAAGAGTTGTGGTCACCATCACCCCCAGAAACAGCCTTATCAGCATCGTTTGCTGGACCTTCGGCAACGCTGGAAGAGGAGTCTGAGGAAGAGGAGGAATGTGGCTTTGAGGAGGAAGACCAACCACAGCAGGCATCCCAGGGTACTCGTTGTCACCTATCTGGTACCCGTGGTGTTGTACGTGGCTGGGGGGAAGAACAGACCTTCAATGAGATCAGTGAGGACGAGGAACGGGACATGAGTAGCTCGGCATCTAACCTTGTGCAAATGGGGTCTTTCATGCTGTCATGCCTGTTGAGGGACCCTCGTATAAAAAGGCTGAAGGAGAACGACCTGTACTGGGTGGCCACGCTACTAGACCCCCAGTATAAGCAGAAAGTGGCTGAAATGTTACCGAATTACTGGAAGTCGGAAAGGATGCAGCAGTTTCAAAACAAGTTAAAAAGTATGCTTTACATAGCGTATAAGGGTGATGTCACAGCACAACGGGAATCTAACAGGGGAAGAGGTGAAAGTAATCCTCCTCCTACAACGACCACGCCGGCAAGGACAGGACGCTTTACAGATGTGTTGTTGATGGAGGACCCCTTCGGGGTCAACCCTCTGATAACGACTCGACCGACAGGTAGCAGACTACCTCGCCTTAATTGCAGATATCGACACTATGAGGAGCGATGAACCCCTTGACTACTGGGTGTGCTGGCTTGACCTGTGGCCTGAGCTATCCCAATTTGCGATAGAACTTCTGGCCTGCCCCGCTTCAAGTGTCCTGTCAGAAAGGACCTTCAGCGCAGCAGGAGGTATTGTCACTGAGAAGAGAAGTCGCCTATGTCAAAAAAGTCTAGATTACCTCACCTGAATGAGGCATGGATCCCGAAGGGACTGACAGTGGGGGATGCATTTGACTAAAAAAGGCCTGATGAGATGCCTTGGGCTAAAAATGGTCCACACGCTGCTGTATTTAATCTCTGCATGCCGGATGACTTGCGTGACTTCTCCGCCACCAACTAGGGTTCAAGCCGGAATGTTTTAGTGCACTTTCTGCCTGGAAAACATAAATTTTTCCGGGTGCTGCTGTAGCAGTGGCTGCAACAATACCTAATTTTTCAGGCATGTGTACATGCCTAATTTTTCTGGCCTCTGGTGCTGCACTGTGGCTGCAAAAACAAATAAAAAAAAAAGGCACATACATGTGTCAATTCCCCTTCATGATCGTTACCTTGTTGTGGTGAAGGGGCTTGCGTATCACAATGAAGCGATCATCACTATGAGTGTGTTGGCAATGGCAATGTTGGCACACCCCAGATGATAAGGTCGTTACTTAATTGTGAACAGACCAAAAGCGATCGGCTGGATAATTTTGCATAGAAAAAACATAAATTTTCTTTGTGATCATCTAAGGTGAACATTAAAGCCTACTAGGCCAACAATGGGCGCACACTGCATAATCATTGTTTTCTGGGTCACTTAACTGTCACTGAACTACCTCAGCACGACCATAGGCTTTGAAAAAACCCCATCGCCTGCAATCTCCCAAACGTGCGCACGAGCACAGTCATCACTACACCAATATTGACGCATAGAGGAATAAAATTTATGTCATGAGTGTGTCAACTATTGACAACTCTTTGCGGTTGTCTAAACTGATAGGGGACGTAACAGGGATTAAACTGATAAGAATAGTACTACTTAACATACCACTCATATAGGGTAGCACAGTACATTGCACGGCACACGCGCAGTGCCCCAAATTGGAAGTAAGAGGACCGACCAACCATCTTTTTCCATCTCCCGGTTCCTAAAATCTATTCCATACACCGGCCCCTGATAGGGGACGCAACAGGGATTAAACTGATAGGAATAGTACTACTTAACATACCACTCATATAGGGTAGCACAGTACATTGCACGGCGCACGCGCAGTGCTCCAAATTGGAAGTAAGAGGACCGACCAACCATCTTTGGTAAGAACAGATTTTTTTTATTAAAAAAAAAGAGGACAGCCTCTGCGGAACTGGGCATTTTTTGGCCGCGTTACTGAACGCTCATGCACAATGACTGTAGGCTCATGCGTCCTTTTGCGGAGGTGACAAACCTGGTTAGTCAAACCCAAGGCAACATCATCGACCTCATCCCATATGCGTTTTTTCTGGAGCGTGCTGGATCAGGTGAAGAGTGCTGGATCAGGCCAAAGATGAGCATGAAGAGGAAGAGTTGTGTCACCATCACCACCAGAAGCAGCCTTGTCGTCGTCGATTGCTGGACCTGTGGCAACGCAGAGAGAGGAGTCTGAAGAAGAGGAGTCAGAGGAGGAAGGTGGCTTTGAGGAGGTGGAAGACCAACCACAGCAGGCGTCCCAGGGGGCTTGTTGTCACCTTTCGGGGACCCTTGGTGTTGTACGTGGCTGGGTGGAGGAAGAGACCTTCAAAGACGTAAGTGAGGACAAGGAACGGGACATGGCTAGCTTGGTATCCAACCTTGTGCAAATGGGGAGTTTGCGGTTGTGCAAATGGACTGTTTGCGGTTGTTTGCAATACGTTAAACGGGGATTTTGGTCTGTCAGAGTTTGGTCTGTCACTGTGAAGCGGGCGTAACCCTTACACTACCTGATCGAAACTACATCATACCTGATGTTTTAAAGCACATTATTCCAAACAATTTAGGAATGTTAGGAGATTTATGCCCTTCATGGATTAAAACCCGACTCTGCGTCAACTACGCAATTTTCCATTGGAGTTTTGCCATGGATCCCCTCCGGCATGCTACAGTCCAGGTGTTAGTCCCCTTGAAACAACTTTTCCATCACTATTGTGGCCAGAAAGAGTCCCTGTGGGTGTTAAAATTCGCCTGCCTATTGAAGTCTATGGCGATTCGCCCGGTTCGCCCGTTCCCGAACACTTGCGGAAATTCGCGTTCGCCGTTGGCGAACGGAAAATTTTATGTTCGCAACATCTCTACTTATAATAAATAATATACTTTCTAACATAGAAAGTATATTATAGTGCATTTGTATTGTGCAGCAGTTGTGTGCGTTTCTGCTGCGATAATGCAGCTATACAGAGGGGCAAACGCTCTTGGAACAAATAATTTCAACTAGTGTGATATAACAGTTGTCCCACAAAAAACTGATTGAGGCAGGTGTGTGATATACCATTAATATAATTTCTATATAGTGCATTTGGGTAGTGCAGCATTTGTTTTTCGGTTCTGCTGCGTTCCCGCAGTTACACAGAGTGACAAACACTATTGTAACAAATAATTTCAACTGGTGTGATATACCAGTTGCCTCCCCCCCCAAAACTGATTGAGGCAAGGGTGTGATATACCAATAATATACTTTCTATATAGTGCATTTGGGTAGTGCAGCATTTGTGTGCGCTTCTGCTGCATTACCGCAGGTACACAGAGTGACAAACGCTATTGGGACAAATAATTTCAACTTGTGTGATATACCAGTTGCCCCCCCAAAAAACTGATTGATGCAGGGGCGTGATATACCTATAATATACTTTCTATATAGTGCATTTGGCTAGTTCAGCATTTGTGTGCGGTTCTGCTGCGTTACCGCAGCTGCGCAGAGTGACAAACGCTATTGGAATAAATAATTTCTACTGGTGTGATATACCATTTGCCCCTCAAAAAAACTGATTGAGGCAGGGGTGTGATATACCTTCTTCCACAAATACAGCTCTTCTAAAGATTTTTATTACAGGGTCATTTTGAAAATCACAGGCAGAGGAATAAAAGCAACGGAGCGGGGGCGCAGCCTTAGCGCAGGGCGAGCTGACTTAGGGGGAAGACCGGAGGCTAGGAGAGGGTTAAAATGGACGGGGGTATGTTTAGGGGTTGGTTGAGTTGGGTGGGGAGGAGTTGGTTTTGAGGCGGGAAAATATAAGACTGGGAGGCGGAGCTTTGGGTCAGTTGCAGCCTTCCAACGTGGAATTTAGACATGGCCTCCCTGGACGAGTTGCTGGCGGCATTGAGGGACGCGGTGCAGGTACATGGAGTGGATTTTATGCAGCAATCCATCCAGGCTGCCCTCCTCCCTCCCGCCCCTCCGGTTGCGGTAGCTCGCGCTGTCAGGGCCAGGAGATCTGTCCCCCCTGAGCGCTTGAGCCCAGAAGCTACCCCCCGGGTCCGCCGACGCATTAGAAGCCCCGCCAGGGACCCTCCGCTGAGGTCTGGGGTGTCTTTGGCCAACCGGACCCCCAGACGCAGCGGGAGGAATTCAGCATCGCGTGGCGGGCCGGCGGGAGAGGGTCAGGCTTCCCCTAGACCAGTCTCCCTTTCAGCACGGGGGAGGGATCGTTCCCAGGCGGCGACGTCCCCGCGAGAAGCTCCGCGTCGGGGTCGAGCCAGGAGGACATCACCTGTGGAGAGAAGAAGTGTCGCGGCTGGGCTGTCTGCGGGCTTGGGCCTACCGGTGAGTGAAGAGCTGGCGTCTCCGGCGCTGCGGCAGAGGGTTTCTGGCCGGCAGCTTCAGTGTGAGGAGGATCGGTGCGCAGCGGCTGGATCTGATGCAGGTACGCCGCGACCCCTGGCGGTGGGTCGGCGGCATGGCAGCCAGATTAACGTCAGGGAGGAAGCTGGGGTCATATACACGGAACGGCGGCATGGTGTGGCGGCTGGCTGCAGGACCGCAGCTGAGCCGGTAACTGGGGGAGCAGGAGCGATTGTGGAACAGCGGCCAGAGGATGAGGCCTGCCCGGCTGGGGTGCGGACGGTTACCCTCCCCTCACGACGGCGTTCTGAGGGGGAGGCTGCGATTATGGAGGAAGGAGAGCTGGAATCGGGAGAGGATGTCGCGGCAGGCGGAAGAGATGACGCAACTCTGGAACTGGCCGTGCCATGTGGAGCGAGCTCGCCGGCGGGGACTTCTCTGAGGGAAGAGGCGGCTGCCGGAGGATCTGTCCGGGGACGGCCAGGTGAGATGACGACGGGGCAGATGTTAGCTGGGAGTGATGTTCAGTATAGTGGGGGGGGTTCAGATAATTTGGCGCGGGAGGTTCTGTCAGGGATGTTGTCTTTGTTGTCACGGTTGGGGTCAGGAGCACCTTCATCTCCGGCGTCGGTCTGGGCGCCCGTGCAGGCGGGCGGGACCCTAGGGCAAGTGACGGTGCAAGGTACGGCGGGTGTTGGGGATAGCGTGGGCACCGGTGGTGTGCAGGCCTCTGCGGCGGGGGGTAGAAGTGAAGTGGGGGATGGCGTTCGGTTGTCGGATGCAGCAAAAGGTGAAATTTACGTGTGCTTTGAAGGGCCATTGGGGTCTCATTTAAAGCAAGAAATCAGGGAGAAGATATGGAGGGATGAATATGTAGAAATATTTTCCTTGCTTCCTTTAGAAAAATTTAATTTGGATCGTGGAAGGCCAGATGACAGTAAAAAGGAGGATGAGGAAAGGAGGCGGTACAGGTTGATCCCACGTACGTTTCAGAATTGGCTGCAGGCATTTGCGATTTTGGCCAGCGTGGTTGGGGAAAAATCGCCTGAACATTGCTCTTCGCTGTTCTGTTATATGGATGCGATAGGGGAGGCTCATCGGACGTATGGGGGCGTGGCGTGGCTCAGGTATGATGAGCAGTTCCGGCAACGGAAGGCGGTTAGGCCTAATATAAGGTGGGACCATAAAGACATCGGTCTCTGGATGCGATTGATGGCGGCACCTAGGAGTGGCCCGCAGCCTTTTCGGGGACCGGCCGGGGGTCCCTCGGCTTATGAATCACAGGGAGGAGGTAGAAAAGGCTGTTGTTGGCAATACAATGAGGGACATTGTAGGTTCTTGTCGGATTGCAGGTACAAGCACGAGTGTTCCGGTTGCGGCGGTTCCCATAGTTTGTCGCGCTGCTTCAAGCGAGGGAAGGGTAAGGGACCCGAGGTTGTGCAGAAGAGGGGTGACTCCGGTGAGGGTGGGAGAGATGGAGCCCTATTTAAAGAGTTATCCAAATAAGGAGGTTGGGCGGTTTTTGCTGGCGGGGTTTACTAAGGGTTTTGTGATCCCGTGTAGTTCAGTTGTGCCGTGTTTGTCGGTGCGGAATTTGCCATCAGCGTTGCGTCATCCGGATGTGGTGAGGGAGAAGATTGAGAAGGAGGTCGCTATGGGCAGGGTTGTAGGCCCCTTTGTTGAGCTCCCCTTGCCCGACTTGTGGGTGTCCCCGTTGGGATTGGTTCCCAAGAAGGAACCCAATAAGTTTAGACTTATTCATCATTTGTCTTATCCGCAAGGGGGGTCTGTGAATGATGGAATAGCGGATGAGTTGTGCTCTGTGTCTTATACGTCCTTTGATGCGGCGGTGCGATGGGTTAGGCGTTTTGGGCAGGGCGCCTTGCTTGCTAAGACGGACATTGAGGCTGCTTTTCGGTTGTTGCCCATTCACCCGGATAGTTTGCATTTGCTGGGATTTCAATGGGATGGTTGTTATTATGTGGATTGTTGTTTGCCTATGGGCTGCGCGATTTCTTGTTCACTGTTTGAATCGTTTAGTTCTTTTCTGGAGTGGGTGGTGAAGCAGGAGTCTGGATGGAACTCGGTGCTACATTATTTAGATGATTTCTTGTTCTTAGGTCCGGCCGGATCCAGGGTGTGTCCGGTGTTGTTGCGCACGATGGAGCGAGTTGCAGGGAGGTTTGGTATTCCTTTAGCCGGGGAAAAAACGGAAGGGCCGTCCACGGTCATTACGTTTTTGGGGATAGAAATCGACAGCATGGCCATGGAATGTCGGTTACCGGACAATAAGGTGTCTGATTTGTTGGAGGAGGTTGTTTTTCTGAGGAAAGCTAAGAAGGTTCAGCTTAAGCGGGTTCAGTCTGTATTGGGAAAATTGAATTTTGCGTGTCGTATTTTGCCAATGGGTAGGGTTTTTTGTCGGCGTTTAGCGTTAGCTACGGCTGGGGTGGTCGCCCCTTTTCATTATTTGCGATTGCCGGTTGCGGTAAAGGAGGATTTGGTGGTGTGGGAGAATTTTCTGGGGGAATATAATGGGCGGTCAATGTGGATGGAGGAAGCGATTAATAGTGTGGATTTGGAGTTGTTTTCTGATGCCGCGGGTTCGTGTGGATATGGGGTTTTTTGCCAGGGACAATGGAGTGCGGGTGCGTGGCCTGTGGAGTGGGAGCGGGCTGGTTTCCTTAGCAACTTGGTTCTGTTGGAGCTTTTTCCCATAGTTTTGGCTACTGAGTTGTGGGGGGATTGGCTCAGGAATCGGCGAGTTCGGTTTTATTGTGACAACATGGGGGTAGTGCAGGCGATTAATAGCCAGACGGCTAATTCTCCGCCGGTGTTAAATTTACTCAGGCATTTGGTGTTGCGGGGGCTGCGCTTGAATGCATGTTTTGTCGCGGTACATGTTCCAGGTGTAGATAACTCACTCGCAGATTCCCTTTCTCGTTTTCAGTGGGATCGTTTCCGCAGTCTGGCGCCAGGCGCCGAAGTTCAGGGCTTGTCCTGTCCCCAGTGGCTCTGGAGCGTGGCCTTGGGGTGTCAGCGGGCTTGATTGGTCAGTCACTCAGTAGAGGTACGTGGTCGGCATATTCGTCAGTGTGGTTGTTGTGGGAACAGTTGATAGAGCGGGTTGGGGGGTATAGTTCGGTTGCGGAGCTTCAGACTTTGTTGGTTTTTTGGGTAGGTTCATGTTATGCTGAAGGTTTGTCTTTTTCTGTGGCGTCTAAGAGGGTGGCGGCTGTTGCCTTCTGGTTGCGGGTGCGGGGACTTACGGATGTGTCTCGGTGTTTTATGGTTCGGCAGGCGCTGAAAGGTTATAGGCGGGGCACGATTCGTAAGGACGGTAGACGGCCGGTTTCTTTTGATGTGTTACAAGTCTTGTGGGAGAAAGCAGGTGTGGTTTGTGTGTCTGAATTTGAAGGGCTTTTGTTTAGGGCGGCGTTTTCGTTGGCCTTTTTCGGAGCCTTTCGGATTTCAGAATTGGTTTCTGCCAGTCGGTCTGGTGATGGTGGTTTGTTGAGGGAGGATGTTTGGTTAGGAGAGGGCGGTTTACGGTGTGTGATACGCAGGTCAAAAACAGATCAGTTAGGTAAGGGTGCAGTTTTGTGGCTCAGGCCTTTGGTGGGGTCTGCGCTTTGTCCGGTGCGTTGTGTGACTGAGTATTTGGAGGTGCGGCCTGATGGTATGGGTTCTTTGTTGATTCACCGGGACGGTTCGCGGTTGTCGCGTTTTCAATTTGTTGCAGTATTTAAAAAATGTCTGGGCGCAGCTGGGCTCCCTGTTAATGAATATGCGTCTCATTCTTTTAGGATAGGGGCTGCGACGGAGGCGGCCAAGTGGGGGCTCGGTGAAGAAGTGATTAAAAGGATTGGGCGTTGGGAGTCGGATTGTTTTCACTCTTATATTCGGCCTCATTTGTTGTGATTGTGGGGTGGGTGGCGTTGTTTACGGGATTCAGTGTGTTGGATCTGTTGTCACAACTATGTTATTTTGTTTTAGGGGCGGCGCCGTGTCTCGCATGGATCTTCGGGCATTCCTACGTCTACTGGGGGGCCTTACGCGCCGATGTTAGAAGGAATGGACGCCAGTTGGGTTTCCCGGTGGAGGAATTGCTAGTTCGTTGGATTGGTTTGAGGGGGCTACTTTGGGGGCGGGTTCTGCCTGAAATTCACACGAATGCCACTTTAGATCGGCCACCTGATATATTGGTGCTTCATGTTGGAGGCAACGATTTGGGGGTGCGGCGTTCCCGGGATGTTATTCGGGATATCAAATTGGATGTGCTACGCTTATTGTCGGAGTTTCCGGATCTGTTGCTGGTGTGGTCAGAGGTGGTGGCGCGGCGTTGCTGGCGGTTTGCTAGGTCGGTGGAGCGGATTAACAAAGCCCGGGCGAAATTGAATAAGGAAGTGGGGCGGTTTGTGCGCAGGCAAGGTGGGATTGTTGTTCGTCATCGGGAATTGGAGGCGGCGTCGCCTCAATTCTTAAGAGATGATGGTGTACATCTGAATGATGTGGGCATAGATATGTGGGCTTTGGGAATCCAGGAGGGTTTGGAGACGGCTATTAGGGTTTGGCGGGACGCCCACAGGTGAGGTTTCACCGGTGGTTGTCGGTGGCTGATGGAAATAGGATCCTGGGGAGCAATTCAATGGTTAAGAGGTGCAGGACATGTTGGAGCCTGCATCTCAGATGGTTTGTTAATGACGAGGATGGGTCCCCTGTTTGGGCTACAAGGCCTACAGGGGGGATACTAGTATACTTCAAGGAGTTGGTGCCCTTGGGTCGGTGAGTGCGGCCAGGGGTAAGTCTTGAAGTGAGGCGGTGAAGGAGGATACGGCTCGTTTGGGTTGCCCTCCAGGATCCTTGTTATGTGTGTAAAATGTCGGATGTTATTATGGTTATTGTTATTATTGTTATTATTATTATTATTAATGTTATATGGTGTACGATGTGGTTTTGTTATGCGTGGAATAATAAAGTTGGCCACTATGGTCATTATACCAAGCAAGTAAGTGTTGGTGTGGTTTATTTTAAAAGGGGAACAGGGTAGGTTTTTTGTAGCTGGAGGAGATTCTTCCATCCTATTAAGTCATAAAAGCAACGGAGCGGGGGCGCAGCCTTAGCGCAGGGCGAGCTGACTTAGGGGGAAGACCGGAGGCTAGGAGAGGGTTAAAATGGACGGGGGTATGTTTAGGGGTTGGTTGAGTTGGGTGGGGAGGAGTTGGTTTTGAGGCGGGAAAATATAAGACTGGGAGGCGGAGCTTTGGGTCAGTTGCAGCCTTCCAACGTGGAATTTCCCTCCCTCCCACCCCTTTTTTATTGATTTTAATTTGAGATTGGTGATAGTAGTAGGGCTGATGGAAATAGGATCCTGGGGAGCAATTCAATGGTTAAGAGGTGCAGGACATGTTGGAGCCTGCATCTCAGATGGTTTGTTAATGACGAGGATGGGTCCCCTGTTTGGGCTACAAGGCCTACAGGGGGGATACTAGTATACTTCAAGGAGTTGGTGCCCTTGGGTCGGTGAGTGCGGCCAGGGGTAAGTCTTGAAGTGAGGCGGTGAAGGAGGATACGGCTCGTTTGGGTTGCCCTCCAGGATCCTTGTTATGTGTGTAAAATGTCGGATGTTATTATGGTTATTGTTATTATTGTTATTATTATTATTATTAATGTTATATGGTGTACGATGTGGTTTTGTTATGCGTGGAATAATAAAGTTGGCCACTATGGTCATTATACCAAGCAAGTAAGTGTTGGTGTGGTTTATTTTAAAAGGGGAACAGGGTAGGTTTTTTGTAGCTGGAGGAGATTCTTCCATCCTATTAAGTCAGAGGCAGGCCATTCTGCAGGGGTGGCAGGGGTAGGGCAGGTACACCAGGCCGGAGCCTAAGTGGGAAGTTGCAGAAGGTGCGTGCGATTACGTCAAAGGACGCACCAAAGTTGGTTGAGTGACTCACACAGCCTTCGGCTTCTGCATCCTCCTCATCCTCTCTATCTGCACCCTCTTCACTCTCTACTGCGTGCACCCCCCAATAGACACCACCATATCCCCTCCGCTCGAATTATTTTCCCTTCCATTCCAAGACCTTACCGATGCACAGCCTTTCTTGGCATCAGATCAGGAAGAGGAGGTATCAACGGTCGCCACCCAGCAGCCTGATGACAGTACCCAGATCAGCCCAAGGAGGGTGGTCCCAGCTGTTGCTGCCTACTTTGAGATCTCTAATATTAGTGGTGGTGAAGGTGACAATGATGACGTGTCGATGGATGTCACATGGGTGCCCACAAGAGAGGAAGAGGAGGGGAGTTCAGAGGGAGAGACAGAGCAGTAGATAGGGAGCAGAAGGAGGAGAAGCAAGCAGAATTCACAGTGCACAGGAGGCAAAAAGCAGACTGCTAATGTATCTGGAATGAGCCAGCCACCATTCACAGTCACATCTGGCGCTCCCGGGACGCCGACACATGGCTCTGCAGTGTGGGTTATTTTGAACGTGTCCGCTGCTGACAATAGTGTTCCCATCTGCAGCCTGTGCTGTCAACGCATAAGGCTATTTTCACACTCGCGCTTTGGGCAAATCCGTCATGGATGTGCAAAAACGGATCGGTTACAATAATACAACCGCATGCATCCGTCATGAACGGATCCGTTTGTATTATCTTTAACATAGCCAAGACGTTTTATTTTGTGGCAGATTGTGTCCGAGAAAACGGATCCATCCCCATTGACTTACATTGTGTGTCGGGATGTGTGCCGGATCCATTTGCTGCAAGCAGCGTTTTGGTGACCACCTCCAGAGCGGAATATTTACTGAACAGAAGCAAGCTGATGCATTCTGAGCGGATCCTTTTCCATTCAGAATGCATTAGGGAAAAACTGATCCGTATTGGACCGCTTGTGAGAGCCCATGACGGATCTCACAAACGGAAAGCCAAAACACGAGTGTGAAAGTAGTCTAAGTCGCAGTAAGCCCAACACTCACCTAGGGACGACCGCCTTAAGTAGGCACCTGGCCTCCCATCACCAAGCCCAGTGGGAGCAACACCGTCATAATCCACAAAGCCATACTCCCGGCGTTCCTTGTCCTGCCTCTTCTCCTCCCATTTGTCCTCCACCTTCCACCGTGCCGTCGTTGCGTTCATCTGGCAAAAGGCAGGCTTCCGTGGCCCAAATGTTCGAGCGTAAAAAGATGATGACACCGGAGAACCCTCTTGCCCAACGGCTGATTGCCGGCTTGTCGGAATTGCTAGCCCGCCAACTACTGCCATATAAACTGGTGGACTCGGAGGCCTTTAGAAAATTTGTGGCCATTGGTACACTGCAATGAAAGGTCCCCAGAAGGAAATATTTCTCCCAGAAGAGCATCCCGGAGCTATATGGCCACATTCAGCGGCAAGTGAATGTTTCTCTGGCACACAGTGTCGGTGCCAAGATACTGTACATCTGACCTCAGACACATGGTCTAGCACACACGGGCAGGGAAGGTACATAACTTTTAGTGCCCACTGGGTGAGCCTTCTGAGACAGCCGTCAAGCATGTAACCCTTGGCACCCGTGTGGATTTGGTGTTACCACCACGGATTGCATGCAGGCCTGCCTTTTCTTCTCCTCCTCCTACTCCATCCTCTGTCTCCTCCTCGGCTGACTCCTCCTTTTCCACTGCTACTGCCTCTTCCGCTGCATCTCCCAAGCTCCCCAGAATCTATTCGACGTGCCAGGTGAGACGTTGCTATGTGGTGCTGCGGCTGTTGTCCCTGGAAGCCAAGAGCCACACTGGTTCTGCACTCCTTTCAGCTCTGCGGTCACAGGCCGATCAGTGGCTAACCCCGTTCAATTTGACAGTTGGTAAAGTGGTGTGCGACAACGGTGCCAATCTGCTGAGAGCGCTAAAACAGGGCAAAATGACTAGTGATGAGCGGCATAGGCAATATTCGAATACGCAATATTTCGCCAATTATTGAAGTCTATGGCGATTCGCCCGGTTCGCCCGTTCCCGAACACTTGCGGAAATTCGCGTTCGCCGTTGGCGAACGGAAAATTTTATGTTCGCAACATCTCTACTTATAATAAATAATATACTTTCTAACATAGAAAGTATATTATAGTGCATTTGTATTGTGCAGCAGTTGTGTGCGTTTCTGCTGCGATAATGCAGCTATACAGAGGGGCAAACGCTCTTGGAACAAATAATTTCAACTAGTGTGATATAACAGTTGTCCCACAAAAAACTGATTGAGGCAGGTGTGTGATATACCATTAATATAATTTCTATATAGTGCATTTGGGTAGTGCAGCATTTGTTTTTCGGTTCTGCTGCGTTCCCGCAGTTACACAGAGTGACAAACACTATTGTAACAAATAATTTCAACTGGTGTGATATACCAGTTGCCTCCCCCCCCAAAACTGATTGAGGCAAGGGTGTGATATACCAATAATATACTTTCTATATAGTGCATTTGGGTAGTGCAGCATTTGTGTGCGCTTCTGCTGCATTACCGCAGGTACACAGAGTGACAAACGCTATTGGGACAAATAATTTCAACTTGTGTGATATACCAGTTGCCCCCCCAAAAAACTGATTGATGCAGGGGCGTGATATACCTATAATATACTTTCTATATAGTGCATTTGGCTAGTTCAGCATTTGTGTGCGGTTCTGCTGCGTTACCGCAGCTGCGCAGAGTGACAAACGCTATTGGAATAAATAATTTCTACTGGTGTGATATACCATTTGCCCCTTAAAAAAAACTGATTGAGGCAGGGGTGTGATATACCTTCTTCCACAAATACAGCTCTTCTAAAGATTTTTATTACAGGGTCGATTTGAAAATCACAGGCAGAGGAAGAGGCAGGCCATTCTGCAGGGGTGGCAGGGGTAGGGCAGGTACACCAGGCCGGAGCCTAAGTGGGAAGTTGCAGAAGGTGCGTGCGATCAATCTGCTGAGAGCGCTAAAACAGGGCAAAATGACTAGTGATGAGCGGCATAGGCAATATTCGAATACGCAATATTTCGCCAATTTTTGGGCGAATATTCGCCATAAATTCACAATTTCGAGAATTTGTGATCTCCAGTCATTATTTTCTTGATTGCGAAAAACGGCAATGTAATATATTAATGATAAAAATTAGCGATTAGTATATTCGCGATCAACACTATAAGGGGTAAGCAACTTTCTTATTGGTTGCTAGGGATGTTGCTAAGTGACGATACTAACGATAAATTAGCAATAAATTTGCGATTAGAATATTCACGATTAGGGATGAGCGAACCCGAACTGTATAGTTCGGGTTCGTACCGAATTTTGGGGTGTCCGTGACACGGACCCGAACCCGAACATTTTCGTAAAAGTCCGTGTTCGGGTTCGGTGTTCGGCGCTTTCTTGGCGCTTTTTGAAAGGCTGCAAAGCAGCCAATCAACAAGCGTCATACTACTTGCCCCCCCCCAAGAGGCCATCACAGCCTTGCCTACTATTGGCATGGCTGTGATTGGCCAGTGCAGCATGTGACCCAGCCTCTATATAAGCTTGGGTCACGTTGCGCTGCACGTCACTCTGCTGATTGAAGCATAGGGAGAGGTTGCAGCTGCGACGTTAGGGCGAGATTAAGCAGTGATTAACTCCTCCAAAAGACTTCATTCTGTGATCGATCTGCAGCTGTGGATCATTTAAGTGCTAGTATTGACTTGCTCACTTTTTTGAGGCAGCCCAGAGCGTTTTTAGATCACTTTTTTTCTGGGGTGATCGGCGGCCATTTTGTGACTTGTGGTGCGCCAGCACAAGCTATCACCAAGTGTATTTAACCATCAATAGTGTGGTTATTTTGTGCTATATCCTACATCAGCTGCAGGCTGAGCCTGTGTCACCGAAGTGCATTTAACCATCAACAGTCTGGTTATTTTTTGGCCATATACTACATCAGCTGCAGGCTGAGCCTGTGTCACCGAAGTGCATTTAACCATCAACAGTCTGATTATTTTTTGGCCATATACTACATCTGGTGCAGGCTGAGCCAGTGTCACCCAAGTGCATTTAACCATCAACAGTGTAGTTATTTTTTTGCCATATACTACATCAGGGGCAAGTTGAGCCTGTCACCCAGCGCCTAAAAAATAGACCTCACATTTCTATTCAACCAAATCTGTACTGTTTTAGCTGGTCAAGTTATTTGTAGTGACCGTAAAAGCACACTTTTTGTTCTGGGTTGAAAAACTATTCCCAAATTTGCCATTCTCAAAATAACTAGTTTCTGGTATATGAGGCCTACTTGAAATCTATCCCAAAAAGGATATCTTACATTGAAGGTACTGATAGTGTCATTCAGAAAAACCTAAGACACATGCTACCGTGCAGATAGAAGTCTGATTCTGAGATTAAACCTTAACCTGTCACACAGTGCAAAAAAAAACAGGTCTCACATTTCTATTCAAGCAAATCTGTACTGTTTTAGCTGGTCAAGTTATTTGTAGTGACCGTAAAAGCACACTTTTTTTTCTGGGTTGAAAAACTATTCCCAAATTTGCCATTCTCAAAATAACTAGTTTCTGGTATTTGAGGCCTACTTGAAATCTATCCCAAAAAGGATATCTTACATTGAAGGTACTGATAGTGTCATTCAGAAAAACCTAAGACACACGCTACCGTGCAGATAGAAGTCTGATTCTGTGATTAAACCTTAACCTGTCACACAGTGCAAAAAAAAACAGGTCTCACATTTCTATTCAAGCAAATCTGTACTGTTTTAGTTGGTCAAGTTATTTGTAGTGACCGTAAAAGCCCTTTTTTTTTTTCTGGGTTGAAAAACTATTCCCAAATTTGCCATTCTCAAAATAACTAGTTTCTGGTATTTGAGGCCTACTTGAAATCTATCCCAAAAAGGATATCTTACATTGAAGGTACTGATAGTGTCATTCAGAAAAACCTAAGACACACGCTACCGTGCAGATAGAAGTCTGATTCTGAGATTAAACCTTAACCTGTCACACAGTGCAAAAAAAAACAGGTCTCACATTTCTATTCAAGCAAATCTGTACTGTTTTAGCTGGTCAAGTTATTTGTAGCGACCGTAAAAGCACACTTTTTTTTCTGGTTTGAAAAACTATTCCCAAATTTGCCATTCTCAAAATAACTAGTTTCTGGTATTTGAGGCCTACTTGAAATCTATCCCAAAAAGGATATCTTACATTGAAGGTACTGATAGTGTCATTCAGAAAAACCTAAGACACACGCTACCGTGCAGATAGAAGTCTGATTCTGTGATTAAACCTTAACCTGTCACACAGTGCAAAAAAAAAACAGGTCTCACATTTCTATTCAAGCAAATCTGTACTGTTTTAGTTGGTCAAGTTATTTGTAGCGACCGTAAAAGCACACTTTTTTTTCTGGGTTGAAAAACTATTCCCAAATTTGCCATTCTCAAAATAACTAGTTTCTGGTATTTGAGGCCTACTTGAAATCTATCCCAAAAAGGATATCTTACATTGAAGGTACTGATAGTGTCATTCAGAAAAACCTAAGACACACGCTACCGTGCAGATAGAAGTCTGATTCTGTGATTAAACCTTAACCTGTCACACAGTGCAAAAAAAAAACAGGTCTCACATTTCTATTCAAGCAAATCTGTACTGTTTTAGTTGGTCAAGTTATTTGTAGCGACCGTAAAAGCACACTTTTTTTTCTGGGTTGAAAAACTATTCCCAAATTTGCCATTCTCAAAATAACTAGTTTCTGGTATTTGAGGCCTACTTGAAATCTATCCCAAAAAGCATATCTTACATTGAAGGTACTGATAGTGTCATTCAGAAAAACCTAAGACACGCTACCGTGCAGATAGAAGTCTGATTCTGAGATTAAACCTTAACCTGTCACACAGTGCAAAAAAAAACAGGTCTCACATTTCTATTCAAGCAAATCTGTACTGTTTTAGTTGGTCAAGTTATTTGTAGCGACCGTAAAAGCACACTTTTTTTTCTGGGTTGAAAAACTATTCCCAAATTTGCCATTCTCAAAATAACTAGTTTCTGGTATTTGAGGCCTACTTGAAATCTATCCCAAAAAGGATATCTTACATTGAAGGTACTGATAGTGTCATTCAGAAAAACCTAAGACACACGCTACCGTGCAGATAGAAGTCTGATTCTGAGATTAAACCTTAACCTGTCACACAGTGCAAAAACAAACAGGTCTCACATTTCTATTCAAGCAAATCTGTACTGTTTTAGCTGGTCAAGTTATTTGTAGCGACCGTAAAAGCACACTTTTTTTTCTGGGTTGAAAAACTATTCCCAAATTTGCCATTCTCAAAATTGTGGTGAACGGGAACAATGAGGAAAACATCTAATAAGGGACGCGGACGCGGACGTGGACATGGTCGTGGTGGTGTTAGTGGACCCTCTGGTGCTGGGAGAGGACGTGGCCGTTCTGCCACAGCCACACGTCCCAGTGTACCAACTACCTCAGGTCCCAGTAGCCGCCAGAATTTACAGCGATATTTGGTGGGGCCCAATGCCATTCTAAGGATGGTAAGGCCTGAGCAGGTATAGGCATTAGTCAATTGGGTGGCCGACAGTGCATCCAGCACGTTCACATTATCTCCCACCCAGTCTTCTGCAGAAAGCGCACAGATGGCGCATGAAAACCAAGCCCATTAGTCTGTCACATCACCCCCATGCATATCAGGGAAACTGTCTGAGCCTCAAGTTATGCAGCAGTCTCTTATGCTGTTTGAAGACTCTGCTGCCAGGGTTTCCCAAGGGCATCCACCTAGCTCTTCACCAGGGGTGGAAGAGATAGAATGCACTAACGCACAACCACTTATGTTTCCTGATGATGAGGACATGGGAATACCACCTCAGCACGTCTCTGATGATGACGAAACACAGGGGCCAACTGCTGCGTCTTTCTGCAGTGTGCAGACTGAACAGGAGGTCAGGAGTCAAGACTTGGTGGAAGACGATGCAGGGGACGATGAGGTCCTAGACCCCACATGGAATGAAGGTCGTGCCACTGACTTTCAGAGTTCGGAGGAAGAGGCAGTGGTGAGACCGAGCCAACAGCGTAGCAAAAGAGGGAGCAGTGGGCAAAATCAGAACACCTGCCGCCAAGAGACTCCGCCTGCTACTGACCGCCGCCATCTGGGACCGAGCACCCCAAAGGCAGCTTCAAGGAGTTCCCTGGCATGGCACTTCTTCAAACAATGTGCTGACGACAAGACCCGAGTGGTTTGCACGCTGTGCCATCAGAGCCTGAAGCGAGGCATTAACGTTCTGAACCTTAGCACAACCTGCATGACCAGGCACCTGCATGCAAAGCATGAACTGCAGTGGAGTAAACACCTTAAAAACAAGGAAGTCACTCAGGCTCCCCCTGCTGCCTCTTCTGCTGCTGCGGCCTCGGCCTCTTCTGCTGCTGCCGCCGCCTCGGCCTCTTCTGCTGCTGCTGCCGCCGCCGCCTCGGCCTCTTCCTCTGCCTCTGGAGGAACGTTGGCACCTGCCGCCCAGCAAACATGGGATGTACCACCAACACCACCACCTGCGTCACCAAGCATCTCAACCATGTCACACGGCAGCGTTCAGCTCTCCATCTCACAAACATTTGAGAGAAAGCGTAAATTCCCACCTAGCCACGCTCGATCCCTGGCCCTCAATGCCAGCATTTCTAAACTACTGGCCTATGAAATGCTGTCATTTAGGCTGGTGGACACACACAGCTTCAAACAGCTCATGTCACTTGCTGTCCCACAGTATGTTGTTCCCAGCCGCCACTACTTCTCCAAGAGAGCCGTGCCTTCCCTGCACAAACAAGTGTCCGATAAAATCAAGTGTGCACTGCGCAACGCCATCTGTGGCAAGGTCCACCTAACCACAGATACGTGGACCAGTAAGCACGGCCAGGGACGCTATATCTCCCTAACTGCACACTAGGTAAATGTAGTGACGGCTGGGCCCCAGGCGGAGAGCTGTTTGGCGCACGTCCTTCCGCCGCCAAGGATCGCAGGGCAACATTCTTTGCCTCCTGTCTCCTCCTCCTCCTACTCAGCTTCCTCCTCCTCTTCTTCCACCTGCTCATCCAGTCAGCCACACACCTTCACCACCAACTTCAGCACAGCCCGGGGTAAACGTCAGCAGGCCATTCTGAAACTCATATGTTTGGGGGACAGGCCCCACACCGCACAGGAGTTGTGGCGGGGTATAGAACAACAGACCGACGAGTGGTTGCTGCTGGTGAGCCTCAAGCCCGGCCTGGTGGTGTGCGATAATGGGCGAAATCCCGTTGCAGCTCTGGGACTAGCCGGTTTGACGCACATCCCTTGCCTGGCGCATGTGCTGAATTTGGTGGTGCAGAAGTTCATTCGCAACTACCCCGACATGTCAGAGCTGCTGCATAAAGTGCGGGCCGTCTGTTCGCGCTTCCGGCGTTCACACCCTGCCGCTGCTCGCCTGTCTGCGCTACAGCGTAACTTCGGCCTTCCTGCTCACCGCCTCATATGCGATGTGCCCACCAGGTGGAACTCCACCTTGCACATGCTGGACAGACTGTGCGAGCAGCAGCAGGCCATAGTGGAGTTTCAGCTGCAGCACGCACGGGTCAGTCGCACTGCGGAACAGCACCACTTCACCACCAATGACTGGGCCTCCATGCGAGACCTGTGTGCCCTGTTGCGCTGTTTCGAGTACTCCACCAACATGGCCAGTGGCGATGACGCCGTTATCAGCGTTACAATACCACTTCTATGTCTCCTTGAGAAAACACTTAGGGCGATGATGGAAGAGGAGGTGGCCCAGGAGGAAGAGGAGGAAGAGGGGTCATTTTTAGCACTTTCAGGCCAGTCTCTTCGAAGTGACTCAGAGGGAGGTTTTTTGCAACACCAGAGGCCAGGTTCAAATGTGGCCAGACAGGGCCCACTACTGGAGGACGAGGAGGACGAGGATGAGGAGGAGGTGGAGGAGGATGAGGATGAAGCATGTTCACAGCGGGGTGGCACCCAAAGCATCTCGGGCCCATCACTGGTGCGTGGCTGGGGGGAAACACAGGACGATGACGATACGCCTCCCACAGAGGACAGCTTGTCCTTAACTCTGGGCAGCCTGGCACACATGAGCGACTACATGCTGCAGTGCCTGCGTAACGACAGCAGAGTTGCCCACATTTTAACGTGTGCAGACTACTGGGTTGCCACCCTGCTGGATCCCCGGTACAAAGACAATGTGCCCACCTTACTTCCTACACTGGAGCGTGATAGGAAGATGCGCGAGTACAAGCGCACGTTGGTAGACGCGCTACTGAGAGCATTCCCAAATGTCACAGGGGAACCAGTGGAAGGCGAAGGCAGAGGAGGAGCAAGAGGTCGCCAACGCAGCTGTGTCACGCCCAGCTCCTCTGAGGGCAGGGTTAGCATGGCAGAGATGTGGAAAAGTTTTGTCAACACGCCACAGCTAAGTGCACCACCACCTGATACGGAACGTGTTAGCAGGAGGCAACATTTCACTAACATGGTGGAACAGTACCTATGCACACCCCTCCACGTACTGACTGATGGTTCGGCCCCATTCAACTTCTGGGTCTCCAAATTGTCCACGTGGCCAGAGCTAGCCTTTTATTTATGCCTTGGAGGTGCATAAAACGGCCAGCGTTTTGTCTGAACGTGTATTCAGCACGGCAGGGGGCTTCATTACAGAAAAACGCAGCCGCCTGTCTACAGCCAATGTGGACAAGCTGACGTTCATAAAAATGAACCAGGCATGGATCCCACAGGACCTGTCCATCCCTTGTGCAGATTAGATATTAACTACCTCCCCTTAACAATATATTATTCTACTCCAGGGCACTTCCTCATTCAATACTATTTTTCATTTCATTTTACCATTATATTGCGGGGCAACCCAAAGTTGAATGAACCTCTCCTCTGTCTGGGTGCCGGGGCCTAAATGTGTGACAGTGGCCTGTTCCAGTGGTGGGTGACGTGAAGCCTGATTCTCTGCTATGACATGAAGACTTATTCTGTGCTGAAATAAGGCCAGATTCTCTGTTACGGGACCTCTCTCCTCTGCCTGGGTGCCTGGGCCTAAATGTGTGACAGTGGCCTGTTGCAGTGGAGGGTGACGTGAAGCCTGATTCTCTGCTATGACATGAAGACTGATTCTGCGCTGACATAATGCCAGATTCTCTGTTACGGGACCTCTCTCCTCTGCCTGGGTGCCTGGGCCTAAATGTGTGACAGTGGCCTGTTCCAGTGGTGGGTGACGTGATGCCTGATGCTCTGCTATGACATGAGGACAGATTCTGTGCTGACATAAGGCCAGATTCTCTGTTACGGGACCTCTCTCCTCTGCCTGGGTGCCTGGGCCTAAATGTGTGACAGTGGCCTGTTCCAGTGGTGGGTGACGTGATGCCTGATTCTCTGCTATGACATGAAGACTTATTCTGTGCTGACATGAAGCCAGATTCTCTGTTACGCGACCTCTCTCCTCTGCCTGGGTGCCTGGGCCTAAATATGTGACAGTGGCCTGTTGCAGTGGTGGGTGACGTGAAGCCTGATTCTCTGCTATGACATGAAGACTGATTCTGCGCTGACATAAGGCCAGATTCTCTGTTACGGGACCTCTCTCCTCTGCCTGGGTGCCTGGGCCTAAATGTGTGACAGTGGCCTGTTCCAGTGGTGGGTGACGTGATGCCTGATTCTCTGCTATGACATGAAGACTTATTCTGTGCTGACATGAAGCCAGATTCTCTGTTACGCGACCTCTCTCCTCTGCCTGGGTGCCTGGGCCTAAATATGTGACAGTGGCCTGTTCCAGTGGTGGGTGACGTGAAGCCTGATTCTCTGCTATGACATGAAGACTGATTCTGCGCTGACATAAGGCCAGATTCTCTGTTACGAAACCTCTCTCCTCTGCCTGGGTGCCTGGGCCTAAAGGTGTGACAGTGGCCTGTTCCAGTGGTGGGTGACGTGATGCCTGATTCTCTGCTATGACATGAAGACAGATTCTGTGCTGACATAAGGCCAGATTCTCTGTTACGGGACCTCTCTGCTCTGCCTGGGTGCCTGGGCCTAAATGTGTGACAGTGGCCTGTTCCAGTGGTGGGTGACGTGAAGCCTGATTCTCTGCTATGACATGAAGACTGATTCTGCGCTGACATAAGGCCAGATTCTCTGTTACGGGACCGCTCTCCTCTGTCTGGGTGCCGGGGCCTAAATGTGTGACAGTGGCCTGTTCCACTGGTGGGTGACGTGAAGCCTGATTCTCTGCTATGACATGAAGACTGATTCTGCGCTGACATAAGGCCAGATTCTCTGTTACGGGACCTCTCTCCTCTGCCTGGGTGCCTGGGCCTAAAGGTGTGACAGTGGCCTGTTCCAGTGGTGGGTGACGTGATGCCTGATTCTCTGCTATGACATGAAGACAGATTCTGTGCTGACATAAGGCCAGATTCTCTGTTACGGGACCTCTCTCCTCTGCCTGGGTGCCTGGGCCTAAATGTGTGACAGTGGCCTGTTCCAGTGGTGGGTGACGTGAAGCCTGATTCTCTGCTATGACATGAAGACTGATTCTGCGCTGACATAAGGCCAGATTCTCTGTTACGGGACCTCTCTCCTCTGCCTGGGTGCCTGGGCCTAAATGTGTGACAGTGGCCTGTTCCAGTGGTGGGTGACGTGATGCCTGATTCTCTGCTATGACATGAAGACTTATTCTGTGCTGACTGCTGACATGAAGCCAGATTCTCTGTTACGCGACCTCTCTCCTCTGCCTGGGTGCCTGGGCCTAAATATGTGACAGTGGCCTTTTCCAGTGGTGGGTGACGTGAAGCCTGATTCTCTGCTATGACATGAAGACTGATTCTGCGCTGACATAAGGCCAGATTCTCTTTTACGGGACCTCTCTCCTCTGCCTGGGTGCCTGGGCCTAAATGTGTGACAGTGGCCTGTTCCAGTGGTGGGTGACGTGATGCCTGATTCTCTGCTATGACATGAAGACTTATTCTGTGCTGACATGAAGCCAGATTCTCTGTTACGCGACCTCTCTCCTCTGCCTGGGTGCCTGTGCCTAAATATGTGACAGTGGCCTGTTCCAGTGGTGGGTGACATGAAGCCTGATTCTCTGCTATAACATGAAGACTGATTCTGCGCTGACATAAGGCCAGATTCTCTGTTACGGGACCTCTCATCTCTGCCTGGGTGCCTGGGCCTAAATGTGTGACAGTGGCCTGTTCCAGTGGTGGGTGACGTGATGCCTGATTCTCTGCTATGACATGAAGACAGATTCTGTGCTGACATAAGGCCAGATTCTCTGTTACGGGACCTCTCTCCTCTGCCTGGGTGCCTGGGCCTAAATGTGTGACAGTGGCCTGTTCCAGTGGTGGGTAACGTGAAGCCTGATTCTCTGCTATGACATAAAGACTGATTCTGCGCTGACATAAGGCCAGATTCTCTGTTACGGGACCTCTCTCCTCTGCCTGGGTGCCTGGGCCTAAATGTGTGACAGTGGCCTGTTCCAGTGGTGGGTGACGTGATGCCTGATTCTCTGCTATGACATGAAGACTTATTCTGTGCTGACATAAGGCCAGATTCTCTGTTACGGGACCTCTCTCATCTGCCTGGGTGCCTGGGCCTAAAGGTGTGACAGTGGCCTGTTCCAGTGGTGGGTGACGTGATGCCTGATTCTCTGCTATGACATGAAGACTTATTCTGTGCTGACATGAAGCCAGATTCTCTGTTACGCGACCTCTCTCCTCTGCCTGGGTGCCTGGGCCTAAATATGTGACAGTGGCCTGTTGCAGTGGTGGGTGACGTGAAGCCTGATTCTCTGCTATGACATGAAGACTGATTCTGCGCTGACATAAGGCCAGATTCTCTGTTACGGGACCTCTCTCCTCTGCCTGGGTGCCTGGGCCTAAATGTGTGACAGTGGCCTGTTCTAGTGGTGGGTGACGTGAAGCCTGATTCTCTGCTATGACATGAAGACTGATTCTGCGCTGGCATAAGGCCAGATTCTCTGTTACGGGACCGCTCTCCTCTGTCTGGGTGCCGGGGCCTAAATGTGTGACAGTGGCCTGTTCCAGTGGTGGGTGACGTGAAGCCTGATTCTCTGCTATGACATGAAGACTGATTCTGCGCTGACATAAGGCCAGATTCTCTGTTACGGGACCTCTCTCCTCTGCCTGGGTGCCTGGGCCTAAATGTGTGACAGTGGCCTGTTCCAGTGGTGGGTGACGTGATGCCTGATTCTCTGCTATGACATGAAGACTGATTCTGTGCTGACATAAGGCCAGATTCTCTGTTACGGGACCTCTCTCCTCTGCCTGGGTGCCTGGGCCTAAATGTGTGACAGTGGCCTGTTCCAGTGGTGGGTGACGTGAAGCCTGATTCTCTGCTATGACATGAAGACTGATTCTGCGCTGACATAAGGCCAGATTCTCTGTTACGGGACCTCTCTCCTCTGCCTGGGTGCCTGGGCCTAAATGTGTAACAGTGGCCTGTTCCAGTGGTGGGTGACGTGATGCCTGATTATCTGCTATGACATGAAGACTTATTCTGTGCTGACTGCTGACATGAAGCCAGATTCTCTGTTACGCGACCTCTCTCCTCTGCCTGGGTGCCTGGGCCTAAATATGTGACAGTGGCCTGTTCCAGTGGTGGGTGACGTGAAGCCTGATTCTCTGCTATGACATGAAGACTGATTCTGCGCTGACATAAGGCCAGATTCTCTTTTACGGGACCTCTCTCCTCTGCCTGGGTGCCTGGGCCTAAATGTGTGACAGTGGCCTGTTCCAGTGGTGGGTGACGTGATGCCTGATTCTCTGCTATGACATGAAGACTTATTCTGTGCTGACATGAAGCCAGATTCTCTGTTACGCGACCTCTCTCCTCTGCCTGGGTGCCTGGGCCTAAATATGTGACAGTGGCCTGTTCTAGTGGTGGGTGACGTGAAGCCTGATTCTCTGCTATAACATGAAGACTGATTCTGCGCTGACATAAGGCCAGATTCTCTGTTACGGGACCTCTCTCCTCTGCCTGGGTGCCTGGGCCTAAATGTGTGACAGTGGCCTGTTCCAGTGGTGGGTGACGTGATGCCTGATTCTCTGCTATGACATGAAGACAGATTCTGTGCTGACATAAGGCCAGATTCTCTGTTACAGGACCTCTCTCCTCTGTCTGGGTGCCGGGGCCTAAATGTGTGACAGTGGCCTGTTCCAGTGGTGGGTGACGTGAAGCCTGATTCTCTGCTATGACATGAAGACTGATTCTGTGCTGACATGAAGCCAGATTCTCTGCTATGGCATGAAGAGACTGATTCTGTGCTGACATGAAGCCAGATTCTTTGCTATGGCATGAAGAGACTGATTCTCTGCTGACGTGAAGCCAGATTCTCTGCTATGGGACCTCTGTCCAATTGATATTGGGTCATTTTTATTTTTTTAATTTTTATTTTAATTCATTTCCCTATCTACATTTGTTTGCAGGGGATTTACCTACATTCTGCTGCCTTTTGCAGCCCTCTAGCTCTTTCCTGGGCTGTTTTAAAGCCTTTTTAGTGCCCAAAAGTTCGGGTCCCTATTGACTTCAATGGGGTTCGGGACGAAGTTCGGATCGGATTCGGATCCCGAACCCGAACATTTCCGTGAAGTTCGGCCGAACTTCTCGAACCCGAACATCCAGGTGTTCGCTCAACTCTATTCACGATCAACACTATTGCAATAAACACTATCCGCGAATACGAATATATAGCACTATATTCTAAACATTAAAATTCGTGATTCGCGATCAACACTAAAAATGGCACACACATACTGAACTTAGTCGTGCAGCGATTCGTTGCCAAATACCTGGGGTCCAGGACGTCTTGCGGCAGGCCAGGAAAATCTCTGGCCATTTTAGAAGATCTTACACGGCCATGGCTCGCCTTGCTGCTGTTCAGTGACGGCCCCACCTACCCGTCAGATGTTTGATTTGTGACTGTCCGACTTGCTGGAACTCTACCTTCTATATGCTTGATAGGCTGCAGTTAACGACGACCTGTACGAATTTTGCGGCAGGACAGGTTCTTGGGAGCTTGTTTTTTTTCCGCCGTGCCAGTGGCTGCTCATGCGCGACGCATGCAGACTTCTGCGGCCATTTGATGAGATCACCAAACTGGTCAGTCGCAGCCAGGGCACCATCAGTGACATCGCACCTTACGCTTTCTTTCTGGAGCATGCATTGTGTCGTGTCATATCAAGCCATCGAGGAGCAGGAAGATGAGGAAGTCGCAATGCTGGATGAATTCCCAGGGGGGCTACTCCATCTGAGACAAGTCAACAAGGGTCTGAAGAGGAGTCAGAGCAGGATGGTGTCGGGGCGGAGGAGGAGCAAGAAGAGCATGCTTTAAACTTTTCTGTGATCCCTGGTGTTGTCAATGGCTGGGGGGAGGAGACAGAGGACGACATTATCTTGGACAATGAGCAGGAGCCAGGCCACTCCACAGCTTCCAGTTTAGTGTAAATGGGGGCCTTCATGTTCCAGTGTTTGAAGAGGGACCCCCATATAAAAAGCATAAAGGGTAAGGACCAGTACTGGGTGGCAACGTATTTAGACCCCCGGTACAAACACAAAATGGTGGACATGTTACCAGCATCACAGAGGGCTGTCAGAATGTAGCACTTCCAGGCCTTGCTTCGAAAAATGCTGCATTCTGCTTTTGAGGGTGCTGGTAGAGGAATTTCCACTCACAGAGAAACATTTGCGGGTACCAATCCTATAGCGCATGCAAGAAGGGGTGGTTTGAAGATGTGTTGGTCACTTTTAATATGAGATCATTCTTGCAGCCAACCCATCGACAGCGCCCTCTGGATGCAGCCTCAGGGAACACCTAGACTGACAGGTGTCCGACTACATTAGGTTAACGGCCGATGTGGACGCTTTGAGAAGCGAGAAACTCCTGGACTACTGGGTGTGCAGGCTTGACCTGTGGCCAGAGCTGGCACAATTTGCCAACTATAGGCTTGCCCCTCGTCCAGTGTCCTGTTCGAAAGGACGTTCAGCGCAGCAGGGGGTATCGTGACCGATAAGCGCACTCGCCTAGCTCAGGATAGTATGAACTGCATCACATTTCTAAAAAAGAATGAGGCATGGATCGCGGAGGAATTCAACACCTGTGACGACCACGTTTAATTGAATTTCCTCATGCCAGCCCACACATATCCTACAAAACCAAGAACAAAGAATGGTCTTATGTAAATAATAAGGCATAGAAGGCCTTTTCTGTCCATTGAATGCCTAATGTTTTGGGCCTCGGAGGAATTCAACACCTAGGACGACCACGTGTTTCAACTATTATCATTAGTTTTTTATTTCAAGAGTGGGGAATTCGTTAGCCATGTTTTTAATCCAATCTTATATTTTTAGTTATTTTAAACATATGTATTTGACATGTATTTGTACTGGCCTTAAGTAAATTTGATAGCCATTGACCGTCTAATATACCTCCTGCCACATAATTACTTGATCTTTTATGTATGGTGAATGCATAATTTTTGGGGTTTGTAATCTAACTGGCCAACAGTAACATTTTTATTTGGTGACCACCTAATGTACATCCAGCCACATTGTCAATTGTTCTTTTCTGTATGGTGAATGCAAAATTTTTGGGGTCTGTAGTCCACTGCCTGCTGTAAAATTGATATCCAATGGTGGTGTAATCTACCTCCAGCCACATACTTACTTGTTCTTTTCTTTTTGCTGAATGCATAATTTATGGGGCCTGTAGTCCACTAGCCTGCTGTTAAATTGATATCCAATGACCGTGTAATCTACATAGAGCCACATACTTACTTGTTCTTTTCTGTCCGCTGAATGCATAATTTTTTGGGGCCTGTAGTCCACTGGCCTGCTGTAAAATGGATATCCAATGACCATGTAATCTACCTCCAGCCACATACTTACTTGTTCTTTTCTTTTTGCTGAATGCATAATTTTTTGGGCCTGTAGTCCAGTGGCCTGCTGTAAAATTGATATCCGATGACCGTGTAATCTACCTCGAGCCACATACTTACTTTTTCTTTTCTGTACAGTGAATGAATAATTGTTGGCGCCTCGGAGGAATTCAACACCAGTGACTACCACGTGTTATCGAATTTCAACTACTATAATTAGTTTTTTTTTCAAGAGGGGGGATTTCGTTAGCCATGTTTTTAATCCAGTTTTATATTTTTAGTTCTTTTAAACATATTTATTTGACCTGTATTTGTACTTGCCTGCAGGAAAATTTATATTCATTGACCGTGTAATATACCTCCAGCCACATAATCACTTGATCTTTTCTGTCCGGTGAATGCCTAATGTTTGGGGCCTGTAGTCCAGTGGCCTACAGTAAAATTTTAATAATTTTTTTGATCGCGAAAAATCGGCAATGTAATAATCACGTAATGCGCGCGAAATACAGGCATGGGTCACTATAGCTAAATTTTTCAAGCTGCTAGAAGTTTTCTGAGACTGGAGAAAATGGTTGGCACGGCAGAACATTACAATATCTTTATATGCAAAGTGCTCCAATATATTTGCGATGACTAAATCGGCACTAATGATGCAATTATTTTGGCGCAATATGTGCAACTTCACATTTTAACAGGTCTGACTACCTTTTAGTGATTGGTGCACAAAGTATTGTTGTGAACTTGTGACATCACAGCACTATGTATGTATGTAGCATACATACTGTGAGGCAGTGACAGGCCTCACGGCTGCTAGGGGAGAGATATGGCAGGAGTTTCCATTTCTTCGCTGTCAATCAGCAAGTTAGAGGCCGCACCAGGTGGAACAATCAGTCTGGGATAAGAGCCCAGTCCAGACTGTTAGGAGGAGGAAGAGTCTGTGTGCAGCAGAGGCCTGGGAAGGCTCTGTACAAGTGGGCTCAGCCAAGCTGGCTGAGGGGCCACGGGGCTACGCGTTAGCCTGAACTTTGACGGACTCCGCGAGGTCTTGGAATCGACGGTCGCTAGGCCAGACTCAGGAGGACTTCTGTGCCACAATCCCCCAAAAGGTACTGGACTTTGTTACAGCTTGGAAGTGCTGGATTGTTAGGCTTGGAAAAGCTGCATGTTCTTACTGTGTGTGAATGGGGCTTTCAGTGAGGTAGGGAGTCCTCATGTTTAGTTAGAGCCCAGCCGGGCAGGTGTTTTATTTGTATTGTTTGTTTTGGTTTTGCTGAGGTGCCAAATAAAAGCAATGTTTAGCCCCTAACCCTGTGGTCGATGAAGATTATTGTGAGAAACCCCCAAATAAGAGGCGATCCCTTACAATACATACATACATACATACAGCACTATGTATGTAGCATGTATGTATGGACAGCAGGACCTACACTATATCACTATCTAACCTACACTGACTATCTCCCACTATCTGTATTATATATATATATATATATATATATATATATATAAGCTAACTAACTAACTAACTAACTATCTAATTTAATGACACAGGAAAGCAGAGAGCACAGCAATAACAATGCTGTCTCTCTCAGATCTGCAAAATACTGCATACAAGGGATGCTGGGGAGGTTCTTATATAGGTTCTTATATAGTAAGGGGTAGGCATCTTTCCTATTGGTTGCTAGGGATGTTGCTAAGCTCATACAAAGACATTACAGCCTTCTCATTGGCCCACAAGCAAGAAGGGAGGTTACTGATGAAAATAAAAATCTAGAATATTCAAAATTACGAATATATATCAATATATTCTAAATATTCGCAAATTCTCGATGTGCCGATGTTCGCGATTAATATTCGCTATTCGAATATTTCCGCCCAACACTACTGGTAAACAGTGATTTGAAAATGTCAGGGGCTGCATTGTGGCTATCTGCAGCAACTTGTGGTGATCTATACAAGTCTACGGGAGGGACTGTCGATGAGGACGATATGAAGAGACCATTAGGGCTCTTTCACACGAGCTAAAGCTGTGCGTGTAATCTGCTGCGTGAAAGAGTGCCAAGCCCCATTCCCGACAGCAGAGACACGGAGCATTAACATGATTGATAATGCTCTTTGCCTCTCTGTGATCTTATTACTACATTACATGGTTTATATTAATTTATGACCTCTTTGCAGAGAGGAAGGAGACCTGTTTGAGCAGGTTGTTTGCGCTCTGTTTCCACCTTATTTGTGGTTTTTAAGTACATATACTGTATATATTACAAATCAGGGGGTGGGGGGAGTAGGAGTTATGTACATTATGCATAGGAAGTTTCAACAACCGCAAGATAGCTCTGATATTAAAATAATTACATCATTAGTGTAATAAAGTCAACCAACTACTTTATTTAAATTTTTACCTTGAGACAGTGTTTGGCTGTCAGTAATGCAATCTGTATCTGGTATAGAGATGAGCAAATCGAATTTGTTATGAATTTCATAAAAATTAATCTGCCGAATAAATCCGAAACTTTTGTGATTTGTTTCGAATGGCTTACATAAAAATGGCCCCAATTTTACTGTGTATAGGGTGCGCCATTTATATGGATACACCTTAAGAAAATGGGAATGGTTGGTGATATTAACTTCCTGTTTGTGGCACATTAGTATATGTGAGGGGGGAAACTTTTCAAGATGGGTGGTGACCATGGCGGCCATTTTGAAGTCGGCCATTTTGAATCCAACTTTTGTTTTTTCAATAGGAAGAGGGTCATGTGACACATCAAACTTATTGGGAATTTCACAAGAAAAACATTGGTTTTAACGTAACTTTATTCTTTCATGAGCTATTTACAAGTTTCTGACCACTTATAAAATGTGTTCAATGTGCTGCCCATTGTGTTGGATTGTCAATGCAACCCTCTTCTCCCACTCTTCACACACTGATAGCAACACCGCAGGAGAAATCCTAGCACAGGCTTCCAGTATCCGTAGTTTCAGGTGCTGCACATCTCGTATCTTCAATTGCCTTCAGATGACCCCAAAGATAAAAGTCTAAGGGGGTCAGATCGGGAGACCTTGGGGGCCATTCAACTGGCCCATGATGACCAATCCACTTTCCAGGAAACTGTTCATATAGGAATGCTCGGACCTGACACCCATAATGTGGTGGTGCACCATCTTGCTGGAAAAACTCAGGGAACGTGCCAGCTTCAGTGCATAAAGAGGGAAACACATCATCATGTAGCAATTTTGCATATCCAGTGGCCTTGAGGTTTCCATTGATGAAGAATGGCCCCACTATCTTTGTACCCCATATACCACACCATACCATCAATTTTGTTCCAACAGTCTTGGAGGCATCTATCCAATGTGGGTTAGTAATAAAAGCAGGCTTCGTTCAGCTGTAGAACAAAAAAATGGCGCACCATAGGGTAATAACGTTTTAGATAGGTAATAAGTAGTATCTCCAAAAAATGGAGGCTCACCTGGTAGAGTTGTGCTAAATTAGGCACAACTCTAATGTAGACGTATGTCAGGTTGGCATAAGCCCCTCACGGCGGATGGTATGCAGCCCGGGATGAGTGCTTCTGTTCAGGGATGCCTGGAATCCCTCAGAAAGCCAGTAGTTCAATAGAGAAAAAGAATATCCCATGCCGCAAGAACCACCCAGTAGTTGGAATAGAATGAGGGTTCTTTTTTATTAACCACTTCAGCCCCCAGTGCTTAAACACCCTGAAAGACCAGGCCACTTTTTACACTTCTGACCTACACTACTTTCACCATTTATTGCTCGGTCATGCAACTTACCACCCAAATGAATTTTACCTCCTTTTCTTCTCACTAATAGAGCTTTCATTTGGTGGTATTTCACTGCTGCTGACATTTTTACTTTTTTTGTTATTAATCGAAATTTAACGATTGTAAAATTTTGCAAAAAAAACTACATCCATATATAAATTTTGCTCTAAATTTATTGTTCTATTGTTGATAAAAAAAAAATGTTTGGGTAAAAAAAAAATGGTTTGGGTAAAAGTTATAGCGTTTACAAACTATGGTACAAAAATGTGAATTTCCGCTTTTTGAAGCAGCTCTGACTTTCTGAGCACCTGTCATGTTTCCTGAGGTTCTACAATGCCCAGACAGTACAAACACCCCACAAATGACCCCATTTAGGAAAGTACACACCCTAAGGTATTCGCTGATGGGCATAGTGAGTTCATAGAACTTTTTATTTTTTGTCACAAGTTAGCGGAAAATGATGATTTTTTTTCTTTTTTTCTTTTTTCTTGCAAAGTCTCATATTCCACTAACTTGTGACAAAAAATAAAAAGTTCTATGAACTCACTATGCCCATCAGCGAATACCTTGGGGTCTCTTCTTTCCAAAATGGGGTCACTTGTGGGGTAGTTATACTGCCCTGGCATTCTAGGGGCCCAAATGTGTGGTAAGGAGTTTGAAATCAAATTCTGTAAAAAATGACAAGTGAAATCCGAAAGGTGCTCTTTGGAATATGGGCCCCTTTGCCCACCTAGGCTGCAAAAAAGTGTCACACATCTGGTATCTCTGTATTCAGGAGAAGTTGAGGAATGTGTTTTGGGGTGTCTTTTTACATATACCCATGCTGGGTGAGATAAATATCTTGGTCAAATGCCAACTTTGTATAAAAAAATGGGAAAAGTTGTCTTTTGCCAAGATATTTCTCTCACCCAGCATGGGTATATGTAAAATGACACCCCAAAACACATTCCCCAACTTCTCCTGAGTACGGAGATACCAGATGTGTGACACATTTTTGCAGCCTAGGTGGGCAAAGGGGCCCATATTCCAAAGAGCACCTTTCGGATTTCACAGGTCATTTTTTACAGAATTTGATTTCAAACTCCTTACCACACATTTGGGCCCCTAGAATGCCAGGGCAGTATAACTACCCCACAAGTGACCCCATTTTGGAAAGAAGACACCCCAAGGTATTCCGTGAGGGGCATGGCAAGTTCCTAGAATTTTTTATTTTTTGTCACAAGTTAGTGGGAAATGATGATTTTTTTTTTTTCATACAAAGTCTCATATTCCACTAACTTGTGACAAAAAATAAAAACTTCCATGAACTCACTATGCCCATCAGCGAATACCTTGGGGTCTCTTCTTTCCAAAATGGGGTCACTTGTGGGGTAGTTATACTGCCCTAGCATTCTAGGGGCCCAAATGTGTGGTAAGGAGTTTGAAATCAAATTCTGTAAAAAATGACCTGTGAAATCCGAAAGGTGCTCTTTGGAATATGGGCCCCTTTGCCCACCTAGGCTGCAAAAAAGTGTCACACATCTGGTATCTCTGTATTCAGGAGAAGTTGAGGAATGTGTTTTGGGGTGTCTTTTTACATATACCCATGCTGGGTGAGATAAATATCTTGGTCAAATGCCAACTTTGTATAAAAAAATGGGAAAAGTTGTCTTTTGCCAAGATATCTCTCTCACCCAGCATGGGTATATGTAAAATGACACCCCAAAACACATTCCCCAACTTCTCCTGAGTACGGAGATACCAGATGTGTGACACTTTTTTGCAGCCTAGGTGGGCAAAGGGGCCCATATTCCAAAGAGCACCTTTCGGATTTCACAGGTCATTTTTTACAGAATTTGATTTCAAACTCCTTACCACACATTTGGGCCCCTAGAATGCCAGGGCAGTATAACTACCCCACAAGTGACCCCATTTTGGAAAGAAGAGACCCCAAGGTATTCGCTGATGGGCATAGTGAGTTCATGGAAGTTTTTATTTTTTGTCACAAGTTAGTGGAATATGAGACTTTGTATGAAAAAAAAACAAAAAAAAAAACAGCATTTTCCACTAACTTGTGACAAAAAATAAAAAATTCTAGGAACTCGCCATGCCCCTCACGGAATACCTTGGGGTGTCTTCTTTCCAAAATGGGGTCACTTGTGGGGTAGTTATACTGCCCTGGCATTTTCCAGGGGCCCTAATGTGTGGTAAGTAGGTAAATGACCTGTGAAATCCTAAAGGTGCTCTTTGGAATATGGGCCCCTTTGCCCACCTAGGCTGCAAAAAAGTGTCACACATGTGGCATCGCCGTATTTAGAAGAAGTTGGGGAATGTGTTTTGGGGTGTCATTTTACATATACCCTTGCTGGGTGAGAGAAATATCTTGGCAAAAGACAACTTTTCCCATTTTTTTATACAAAGTTGGCATTTGACCAAGATATTTATCTCACCCAGCATGGGTATATGTAAAATGACACCCCAAAACACATTCCCCAACTTCTCCTGAGTACGGCGATACCAGATGTGTGACACTTTTTTGCAGCCTAGATGCGCAAAGGTGCCCAAATTCCTTTTAGGAGGGCATTTTTAGACATTTGGATACCTCTTCTCACGCTTTGGGGCCCCTAGAATGCCAGGGCAGTATAAATACCCCACATGTGACCCCATTTTGGAAAGAAGACACCCCAAGGTATTCAATGAGGGGCATGGCGAGTTCATAGAAATTTTTTTTTTTTGGCACAAGTTAGCGGAAATTGATATTTTAAATTTTTTTCTCACAAAGTCTCCCGTTCCGCTAACTTGGGACAAAAATTTCAATCTTTCATGGACTCAATATGCCCCTCACGGAATACCTGGGGGTGTCTTCTTTCCGAAATGGGGTCACATGTGGGGTATTTATACTGCCCTGGCATTCTAGGGGCCCTAAAGCGTGAGAAGAAGTCTGGAATATAAATGTCTAAAAATTTTTACGCATTTGGATTCCGTGAGGGGTATGGTGAGTTCATGTGAGATTTTATTTTTTGACACAAGTTAGTGGAATATGAGACTTTGTAAGAAAAAAAAAAAATAATTCCGCTAACTTGGGCCAAAAAAATGTCTGAATGGAGCCTTACAGAGGGTGATCAATGACAGGGGGGGTGATCAATGACAGGGGGGGTGATCAATGACAGGGGGATGATCAATGACAGGGGGGTGATCAATGACAGGGGGGTGATCAATGACAGGGGGGTGATCAGGGAGTCTATATGGGGTGATAACCACAGTCATTGATCACGCCCGTGTAAGGCTTCATTCAGACGTCCGTATGCGTTTTGCGGATCCGATCCATCTATCAGTGCATCCGTAAAAATCATGCGGACATCTGAATGGAGCTTTACAGGGGGGTAATCAATGACAGGGGGGTGATCAGGGAGTCTATATGGGGTGATAACCACAGTCATTGATCATGCCCCTGTAAGGCTTCATTCAGACGTCCGGATGCGTTTTGCGGATCCGATCCATCTATCAGTGCATCCGTAAAAATCATGCGGACATCTGAATGGAGCTTTACAGGGGGGTAATCAATGACAGGGGGGTGATCAGGGAGTCTATATGGGGTGATCACCACAGTCATTGATCACGCCCGTGTAAGGCTTCATTCAGACGTCCGGATGCGTTTTGCGGATCCGATCCATCTATCAGTGGATCCGTAAAAATCATGCGGACGTCTGAATGGAGCTTTACAGGGGGTTGATCAATGACAGGGGGGTAATCAATGACAGGGGGGTAATCAATGACAGGGGGGTGATCAGGGAGTCTATATGGGGTGATCAGGGGTGATCAGGGGCTAATAAGGGGTTAATAAGTGACGGGGGGGGGTGTAGTGTAGTGTAGTGGTGCTTGGTGCTACTTTACTGAGCTACCTGTGTCCTCTGGTGGTCGATCCAAACAAAGGGGACCACCAGAGGACCAGGTAGCAGGTATATTAGACGCTGTTATCAAAACAGCGTCTAATATACCTGTTAGGGGTTAAAAAAAACACATCTCCAGCCTGCCAGCGAACGATCGCCGCTGGCAGGCTGGAGATCAACTCTCTTACCTTCCGTTCCTGTGAGCGCGCGCGCCTGTGTGCGCGCGTTCACAGGAAATCTCGGCCATCGTGAGATGACGCATATATGCGTGACTCTGCGCAGGGCTGCCACCTCCGGAACGCGATCCTGCGTTAGGCGGTCCGGAGGTGGTTAAGCAAGCGGTACAACGCGTTTCGGGGATATACCCCTTCTTCAGGTACAAATGACTTGCATACATACAAGCAAATTACATACATTTAAATACATTGTAAAAAACCGCCAAAGACAAAGGGGGCGGGAAAGGGGCGGGTCATGGGCAGTGCTAGGAAAGCTCTCAAAGCTTGGCAAAAGGAAAGAGTAAAGATCTATGGTCAAAAGATCAACCCTCAAACATGGTGCGATCTCTAGTCTGAACTAGAGATCGCACCATGTTTGAGGGTCGATCTTTTGACCATAGATCCTAAGAAGACTGATTTAAATAAAATATCCAGGTATTTAAACATTTTACTCTTTCCTTTTGCCAAGCCTTGAGAGCTTTCCTAGCACTGCCCATTGACCCTCCCCTTTCCCGCCCCCTTTGTCTTTGGCGTTTTTTTACAATGTATTTAAATGTATGTAATTTGCTTGTATGTATGCAAGTCATTTGTACCTGAAGAAGGGGTATATCCCCGAAACGCAATGTGGGTTAGTGTCAGACCAATAGCGGTGGTTTTGTTTGTTAACTTCACCATTCACATAAAAGTTTGCCTCATCACTGAACAAAATCTTCTGCGTAAACTGAGGGTCCTGTTCCAATTTTTGTTTTGCCCATTCTGCAAATTCAGTGCGTCGATCTTGGTCATCCTCGTTGAGATGCTGCAGTAGCTGGAATTTGTAAGGGTGCCATTTGTGAGTAGCTAATATCCGCCGAAGGGATGTTCGACTAATGCCACTCTCCAGTGACATGCGGTGAGTGCTACGCTGTGGGCTCTTGCTGAATGAAGCTAGAACAGCCACTGATGTTTCTTCATTAGAGACAGATTTAATGCGTCCACATTTTGGCAAATCCAACACTGAACCAGTTTCACAAAACTTAGCAAGCAGTTTGCTAACTGTAGCATGGGAGATGGGTGGTCTCGTAGGGTGTCTTGCATTGAAATCTGCTGCAATGACCCGGTTACTGCGTTCACCAGACATCAACACAATTTCTATCTGCTCCTCACGTGTTAACCTCAGCGACATGTCAATGGCTGTAAATAAAGAGAAACTTGTAAATTACTCATGAAAGAATAAAGTTACGTTAAAACAAAGCACACCATTGTTTTTCGTGTGAAATTCCCAATAAGTTTGATGTGTCACATGACCCTCTTCCTATTGAAAAAACAAAAGTTGGATTCAAAATGGCCGACTTCAAAATGGCCGACTTCAAAATGGCCGCCATGGTCACCACCCATCTTGAAAATTTTCCCCCCTCACATATACTAATGTGCCACAAACAGGAAGTTAATATCACCAACCATTCCCATTTTATTAAGGCGTATTCATATAAATAGCCCACCCTGTATATTGGTAAGGAAAACCCAGAGGTAGGAAGAATTGGGAGGATCACATGACACTGGTTGGAAGTATGTGTGTCTGTGTGTGTGTGGGGAGGTGGGGCTTGACCTTATTGGCTCAGAGCCTGAAAGACAGCCTGATCAGCCAATAAGGAGGCGGTAGGCAGGCAGATCCTTCTGCAGAGACAGAAGAATCACCAGGAAAAATGTGTTTGTGGCATTGACAAAAAGCAATTGCAGACACAAGCCAGTAATAGCTGTAGTAAGGTCACTAGAGGGAGAGAATAAGGAGATATAATTAGGTGGATTTTAGGGAGTTAGATCGAGGAAAGCTTTTGGGAAAGATTTAAGGGAATGAGGGACTGGCCAGCTAGATCTGCATTACAAAACCCCTTGCAAGAAAAAATATCTTTTCTGTATAAGATCAGCCAGCCCAGCCTTTTTTTTTTAAAACAAAAACCTCAACTTTGTATAGTTCATAGGCATATTGCTAGCACATCAAAAGCATTCTGCTCCAAACAGTGAGCAATTGCACATTTTTTTTCTTCTTCTAAAAGCCATTGAGTGCATTATACCCATGTCATTTAACGCGTTATATATTACTGCAAGATAACAATCAGCTATAGTGAAAGCATTTTACAGCAATAACGCAGTGTTATTAAATGCATTGCATATTACATGGGGTGGATTGGCCATAGACACTACAGGGAAATTTCCCGGTGGGCCGATGCCCCAGGAAGCCACCCAAGTCCTCCTCCCTGCCACTGACTGGGTACATAATGAGCTCTCAACAGTAATTAACTCTGTGAGAACCAGGTACCCATGTAACCAGCCAGTGACAGCACATGCCCTCCTGAATTCAACTGCTGTGGCTTCATCTCACCTCCTAAACCCCCTGCTCAATAGACAACTGGAGGAGGAAGAGAGAAGATGGTAGCTATTGGTGGCTACCACAGAGGGGAAGATTTTGGGGCAGTATATTGTGCTGCACTGTGTTATTTGTTTGTGATGGGACGGTATTTTGCACTATGGTATTGTTGACCCCGCCTACTTGTGTTACCCCCTTCTGTTAATTGGGACCTATCTACAAAATGAGGCCACTTTAAGTTTTTTTTTTTTGCAGGGCCACTTTAAGTTCCCAGTCCGCCCCTGCATATTACTATAAGATAATGAGTAGTTATAGCAAAGACATTTTATGGCAATGATGCCATTACTATATCTGTGTTATTAAACACATTGCATATACTGCAAGATAACATTCAGTTATAGCAAAAGCATTTTGTGTCAATAATGTCATTATTATACTCATGGTTTAAATACCTTGCATATTACTGGTAAATAACTTATAACAAAAGTATTTTACGGTAATAACACCATTATTATACTTTTATGAGTATCAAACGTGTTGCATACTACAGCAAGATAACTGTTAGTTCTTGCAAAAGCATTTTAGTGTAATAACGCCATTATTATACCTGTGTTATTAAATGCATTGCACGTTGCTGTAAGATAACGGGTAGTTATAGCAAAAGCATGTTATAGCAATAATGCCATTATTATAACTGTTATTAAACACGTTGCACTTTACTGCAAGAAAATGTTCAGTTATAGTAAAAGCATTTTATGGCAATAATGGTATTATTTTATTCATGTTATTAAGTGTGTTGCATATTGCTGTAAGATAACTGGTAGCTACAGCTTTTTTATATGGGTGGTTATAGCAAAAGCACTTTACAGTAATAACGGAATTATTATACTTGTGTTATTAAACGTGTTGCACATTACTGCAAGTACAGTGTCCTTGCTATTGTCATCTTCAGTTCCTTCTTTTCCTGCTCAGACTATGCTTCTTCCTCCTACTCCGCTGCATTGGCAATCTGCTGGTGCACAAGCTAACTTAACTACCAAGTTGTTGGTGGTGCAGTTGCTGCCATACCACTTAGTGGACTCTGCTGTCTTTAGAGAGCTGATGGTTTGCGCTCAGCCTCCCTAACCATGATTTCTTATTTTAAGCTTGTTTGTTTACTTACTGACATAAAGATATCTGCTGACTACTGGATTTTTTATTAAGCAAGCGGTACAACGCGTTTCGGGGATATACCCCTTCTTCAGGTACAAATGACATCAACCAGACATCAACTGCATTTAGACCCTTGATATCAACATGCTTTTAGACCCTTGATATCAAAGCAAACTGTGGAAATATTTTTCTATTAGCAAAAAGGAGGCAAAATTACTTTATTACCAGGATACACTGGGTATGCAGCTTTCCGCAGCTTTCAACGAGCTGACGTCTGCTGCACGTATATCTGACCAGGAGGCGCCTATTTGCCCCTACAGAGTCATTCACCTCCCAACGTCTCCACTATCAGAACAGGATAAACTACCACAGCAGCAGCTGCAGCTTCAGTATCATCAACATGATGGAAAAATTTCTATGCCACACCAGGTTGTCGCAAATTAGCAAACGGAGATATATCACCTGAACACCCAGGTTTATTCCTATCTGGATTCTGGACTTCCCCCGCACAAAGTGTATTTTCTGACCCAATGGAACAGCCACACATGCATCTAGTGCCTTGTCTGTTCCATGTTGTGCTGCTACTGCTACCGCTTTTATTGCAACCACATGCCACTATTACCTTACACTTTCAACATCCACTCTCTACTGCCGCTGCTCCGAAATAAAAGGAATAATTTTTATAGACTCACTCAGAACACGCCACTGTTTGTTTAAAAAATTTAAGGATAACTGTCACATTTAGACCCTAATTTCAATTTTCATATATGTAGTTACTAATAACATGATATTCCAGAATCAGTTACTATTAGACTGACTTACCCCATATTTAATAAGATTCAGCCCTTAGCAACCAGTCTGCATAAAACTGCAATTTCACTATTCAGTTAAGATGGCCACCACTGCCCTCACCCTGCCCTCACTAGCTAGTAACAATAGCCCCCCAAAAGTGTCAGTAACCAGAACACTCCCCCTAAAGGGTTAATCTCCTGCAGCACAAAGGAGTCCTCTTACCACATGTTGCTTTCATTTATACATTGAGCAGATGGCAGATCTCCCTTCCCTGGTCTGCGCTGTTTCAACTCTGCATCCTCCAGCTCTGCTGAGTGAGGGAGCGTCTGCCAAGCTCAGGGACAGGGAGAAGTGCACACAGCCCAGGCACTGTTATCAGCTGCTGGGGAGGACCTGGCTTTAATCATTTACTTACAGTCCCTGGCTGTCAGTAATGTGACCTTGCACCAGTGGCGTGCCCAGGGTGTTTGTCACCCGGGGCGGGTCATTTCTCTGGCCCCCTCCCCCACCAATACTTGACCACATACCTCTTACATCCAGGGATATCTCCTGTCATGAAGGCCTTCTCTTTCCTCTTCTCCGCCGTTAGACCGCCATGAGAAATCCTTTCAGCCGCATCTCGTCTCTACAGAGTTTGTAACAGACATGTTAGATTTCTCAATTTTTCCATCAACCTCCCCATCCTGGTGTCCCCACAGTGTCATCCTGCTGTCACCCCCAATACTGTGCCCGTTGTGCCCCCCAATGCCCCAGGTACTATACTGCTGAAAAAATAGTGACCCTAATAGACATAATTGGAGTCCTTTATCAAACTGGTGTAAACTAGAACTGGATTTCCAAAAGAGCTGTCAAATATGAAAGGTGGAATCTGATTGGTTGCTATGGGCAACTAAGCCAGTTCTACTTTACACCAGTTTGATAAATTACCCCAAATGTCCCTATAGTGTCTACAGCAGCTATAACGTCCCCTAGAGTGCCCCCAGTAATAATAATACCTTATATTGTGCTCCAGGTAATAATCCCTGTATAGTGTCCTCAGAAATAATAGAATGGCCCCTACAGTGCCTCCTTAATAGCAAGGCCCCCATGCTTCCCCCCACACAGTAATTTCCCCCATATTGCCCCCCACACAGTAGTGTCCACCACACAGTAATTTCCCCCACACTGCCCCCACACAGTAGTGTCCCCCACGTTGCCCCCACACAGTAGTGTCCCCCATGCTGCCCTCCACACAGTAGTGTCCCCCACACAGTAGTGTCCCCCATGCTGCCCCCACACAGTAGTGTCCCCCACACACTAGTGTCCCCCACACTGCCCCCCACACAGTAGTGTCCCCCATGCTGCCACCCACACAGTATTGTCCCCCACGCTGCCCCCCACACAGTAATTTCCCCCACACTGCCCCCCACACAGTAGTCCCCCACACAGTAATGTCCCCCCAACGCTGCCCCCCACACAGTAATTTCCCCCACGCTGCCCCCCCACACAGTAATTTCCCCCACACTGCCCCCCACACAGTAGTGTCCCCCCACGCTGCCCCCCACACAGTAGTCCCCCACGCTGCCCCTCACACTGCCCCCCACACAGTAGTGTCCCCCCACACTGCCCCCCACACAGTAGTGTCCCCCACACAGTAATTTCCCCCACACAGTAGTCCCCCCACACAGTAGTGTCCCCCACGCTGCCCCTTACACAGTAGTGTCCCCCATGCTGCCCTCCACACAGTAGTGTCAACCACACAGTAGTGTCCCCCACACTGCCCCCCACACAGTAGTGTCCCCCACGCTGCCCCCCACACTGCAGTGTCCCACACATTGCTATCCCTCCCATAAAAAAATTGTCCCCGCACTGTCTCACACAGTATCCACCATATTCCCCCCACGTCCTCCTGTGTGCACCCCCCTCATGTCCCCCAAAGTTGCCACATTATAATATAAAATAAAATAAAATAAAAGTTTGCCCCCACACGTCCTCTGTCCACCCCGGCCCCCTCATGTCCCCCAAAGTTGCCACATTATAATATAAAATAAAATAAAAATTTGCCCCCACACATCCTCTGTCCACCCCGGCCCCCTCATGTCCCCCAAAGTTGCCTCATAAAAGAAAAAAGAAAGAAAGAAACCCTAAAAGCTAAATATTTACCTGCACTGTGCTGCTGAGTCCCGGCACAGGGGCGCGCGATGACGTCATCACGCGCGCCTGCGCCCGGATTTTACTACCGCATAGGCTTCAGGCCTACTAGGCCTGAAGCCTATTGCAGTGATCGGCGGCAGGGCAGGGAACAATGCGCTCCGCTCCCTGCCCTGCAGCAGTATGTGGGACTGGGTCACGGGTGTCAGCACTTCAGCAATGAGCGCTTCCATCTGTATTGATGGAAGCGCTCATTGCTTCTGAGCCTGCTGGCACCCCCGTCAGAGCCGGCACCCGTGGTGCACCGCCCGCCCCCCCCCTATGGGCACGCCACTGCCTTGCACGCAGTCTGCTTCTGCGTGCTCCATCCTTCAACAGATCAACAGATACCTAGTAACCCTATTTTAAGCACAAGTAAAAGTAGGCAGTACAGGGACCAAAAATTTGAAATTAAGGGGTAATTGAATACACAGTGAAAAGTTGAAATAGGGCCACCAAGGTGATATTAATCACCACAATCCAATACTCCAAAAAATATATATATGACAGTTATCCTTTAACAGTAGTGTATGTATAAATACTGGCAAGCATTCTGCCCCCATTAATGCATAATTTCTGGATGCTCGTGACCAAAAGTTTTGAGAATGACACAAATATTCGATTTCACAAAGTTTGCTGCTAAACTGCTTTTAGATCTTTGTTTCAGTTGTTTCTGGGATGTAGTGAAATATAATTACATGCACTTCATACGTTTCAAAGGCTTTTATCGACAATTACATGACATTTATGCAAAGAGTCAGTATTTGCAGTGTTGGCCCTTCTTTTTCAGGACCTCTGCAATTCGACTGGGCATGCTCTCAATCAACTTCTGAGCCAATTCCTGACTGATAGCAACCCATTCTTTCATAATCACTTCTTGGAGTTTATCAGAATTAGTGGGTTTTTGTTTGTCCACCCGCCTCTTGAGGATTGACCACAAGTTCTCAATGGGATTAAGATCTGGGGAGTTTCCAGGCCATGGACCCAAAATGTCAACGTTTTGGTCCCCGAGCCACTTAGTTATCACTTTTTCCTTATGGCACGGTGCTCCATCATGCTGGAAAATGCATTGTTCTTCACCAAACTGTTGTTGGATTCTTGGAAGAAGTTGCTGTTGGAGGGTGTTTTGGTACCATTCTTTATTCATGGCTATGTTTTTGGGCAAAATTGTAAGTGAGCCCACTCCCTTGGATGAGAAGCAACCCCACACATGAATGGTCTCAGGATGCTTTACTGTTGGCATGACACAGGACTGATGGTAGTGCTCACCTTTTCTTCTCCGGACAAGCCTTTTTCCAGATGCCCCAAACAATCGGAAAGAGGCTTCATCGGAGAATATGACTTTGCCCCAGTCCTCAGCAGTCCATTCACCATACTTTCTGCAGAAGATCAATCTGTCCCTGATGTTTTTTTTGGAGAGAAGTGGCTTCTTTGCTGCCTTTCTTGACACCAGGCAATCTTCCAAAAGTCTTCGCCTCACTGTGCGTGCAGATGCGCTCACACCTACCTGCTGCCATTCCTGAGCAAGCTCTGCACTCGTGGCACTCCGATCCCGCAGCTGAATCCTCTTTAGGAGACGATCCTGGTGCTTGCTGGACTTTCTTGGACGCCCTGAAGCCTTCTTAACAAGAATTGAACCTCTTTCCTTGAAGTTCTTGATGATCCTATAAATTGTTGATTGAGGTGCAATCTTAGTAGCCACAATATCCTTGCCTGTGAAGCCATTTTTTTGCAACACAATGATCATTGTTCTTCCATTGTTAACCATGGTGACCTGCAAAGAAACGCGTGCAGCACGCGTTTCTTTGCAGGTCACCATGGTTAACAATGGAAGAACAATGATTTCAAGCATCACCCTCCTTTTAACATGCCAAGTCTGCCATTTTAACCCAATCAGCCTGACATAATGATCTCCAGCCTTGTGCTCGTCAGCATTCTCACCTGAGTTAACAAGACGATTACTGAAATGATCTCAGCAGGTCCTTTAATGACAGCAATGAAATGCAGTGGAAAGGTTTTTTTGGGATTAAGTTAATTTTCATGGCAAAGAAGGACTATGCAATTCATCTGATCACTCTTCATAACATTCTGGAGTATATGCAAATTGCTATTATAAAAACTTAAGCAGCAATTTTTCCAATTTCCAATATTTATGTAATTCTCAAAACTTTTGGCCACGACTGTACAGTCACTATCTCTTATAACATTAACCCCTTCTACCCTGGGCCAGTTTTCACCTTCCTGCCCAGGCCATTTTTTGCAAATCTGACATGTGTCACTTTATGTGGTAATAACTTTTGAAAGCTTTAACTTATCCAAGTCATTCTGAACTTGTTTTCTCGTGACACATTGTACTTCATGACAGTGGTAAATTTGAGTCAATATATCTCGCCTTTATTTATGAAAAAATCCCAAATTTATCAAAGATTTAGAAAAATTCACATTCTACTTTTAATGCCTCAAAAAATAGTTATCATTCACCATTCCTCATATGTCTACTTTATGTTGCCATCATTTTGTAAATGTCATTTTATTCTTTTAGGACATTAGAAGGCTTAGAAATATAGAAGCAATTTTTAACATTTTCAAGAAAATTTCCAAAACCATTTGTAAAGCACCAATTCAGTTATAAAGTGATTTTGAGGAGCTGATCTTAACTGATGTTACAAACTTTGTTAACCCTTTAGGTGTTCCACAAGAATTAAAGGAAAATGAAGGGGAAATTTTAAATTTCATTTTTTTTGCTGATTTTTCGTGTTGATCAATTTTTTTCTTGAAACACAGCAAGGGTTAACAGCAAAATGAACCTCAAAATGCTATACTCTAATTATGCAATTTACAGAAACACCCCTTATGTGGTAGTAAACTGTTGAGGGGAACATGGTAGTGGTCAGAAGGAAAGGAGCGCCATTTGGTTTTTGGAGGCAGATTTTGCTAGAATGGTTTTAAGGCACCATTTGGTATTTGAAAAGACCATTATGTACCCTTACAATGGAAACCCTTAAAAAGTGACCCCATTTTGAAAGTGACACCCCTCAAAGTGTGTACTTTGATCCTATAAGCATCCTAAAGAAATTAGAAACACTTGGCTGTGAAAATGAAAATGTTGCATTAGCCCCAAATTTTTCATTTTCATAAGGGGTAACAGTGGAAAAAGCACTCCATAATTTGTTACCCATTTTCTCCTAAATATGGTAACACCTCATATGTGGTGCTAAACTGCTGTAGGGGCACATGGAAGTTTGCAATATTGCTTTTGCAGCGCAGATTTTGATAGATTGGTTTACGGGCGCCATTGGTTTTTATTTTTTGGACAATTGTCTTATGTGGGGGTACATTTTCATTGGTACTATTTTGGGGTACATATGACTTTTTGATAACTCGATATGAAGCATTTTTCATTAAGTTTTACACAGTAAAAGAATTTTGACAGAGAGCCATATTATTTTTATTTTTTGAGCGATTGTCTTATATAGGTTCTCAATTTTTGCAGGATGAAATTACTGTTTGATTGGTACTATTTTGGGGTATATACAGCTCTATGATCACTTGGTATTACGCTTTTTGTGAGGCAAGGTGACCAGAGAATTAATGTTTTGGAACGTCGTGACGTCACGCGCAGGCACTGCAAAGCTGGGGTGAGCCGAGCCCCAGTCTCCTTCCTGAACTGCATAGCGGTGCCCACATCCAGCCCTGAGCCCAGCTGCCCAGAGCACTGATCCTGAGCCTGCTGGAGTCTTCTAATTCACTGTAAGCTATATTTTATATATAACTTTTTTTGTGTGTGTGTTGTGGTGGAGGGAGTGATTGCATGCTAGGGTGTGGGAAGGCGGGATCCAGGGGGCCCAGGAAAATATTAAATACGGCCCTGCCTATAACACCATGTGTGCTTAAACACCATCTGCTCTGATGAGGGACAATATTTGAAAGGCTTCTAATATGAAAAAGCATAAGACATGTGACAGATTTTAACCACTTCCAGACTGGGCCATTTGCCCCCTTCCTGACCAGGCCTAATTTTTCAAATCTGACATGTGTCACTTTATGCGGTAATAACTTTCGAACTCGTTTACTTATCCAAGCCATTCAGAGAGTGTTTTCTCGTTAAACATTGTATATTTTATTAGTAAATTTGAGTCAATATGTTTTACTAAAAGTTAACAAAAAATAAAAAATAAATCACTGTTTTATAAATTTAAGACAGGTAGAGATACCTCATAAAATACTTATGACTTAACATTTACCATATGTCTACTTTATGTTGGCATACCTTTGGTAATATAATTTTATTTTTTTAGGACGTTAGAAGGTTTAGAATTATAGAAGCAATTTTAAAAATGTAAAAGAAAATTTTTTAAGGACCAGATCAGTTCTGAAGTCACTTTGAGGAGCTCACATAATAGAAACCACCCATAAATGACCCCATTTTAGAAACAACACCCCTCAAACTATTCAAAACTGGTTTTAGAAATGTTATTAACCCTTTAAGTATTCCACAGGAATTAAAACAAAATAGATGAGAAATTTCTTTTTTTTGTAGATTTTCTATTTGACAATTCTTTTCCCTGTAGCATTAAGGGGTAACAACAAAACAAACCTCAATATTTATTACCCTGATTCTGCAGTTTGCAGAAACACCCCACATTTGCTTGTATACCGCTGTATGGACACACGGCAGGGCATAGAAGACAAGGAGCACCGTATGATTATTGGAGGGTAGATTTTGCCGGAATGGTCTTAGAGCACCATGTTGCATATGAAGAGACCCTGAAGTATCCCCACAGTGAAAACCTCCAAAAAGTGACCACATTTCGTAAACTACACTACCCAAGGAATTATTAAGCGGTATAGTGAGATTTTTACCCAACAGGCGTTTCATAGAATTTGTAATAATTGGCTGGGAAAATGAAAAATTACATTTTTTTTTACAAGAAAATGGTGCTTTAGGCCCAAACTTTCTTTTTCACAAAAGATAACAGGAGAATATCTCCACACAATTTGTCATCCATTTTCTCTTGATTACATTAGCACCCCAATTGTGGTCTTAAACTGTTATTTTGGGATACGCCAAGGCTCAGAAGGGAAGGAGTGGCATCTGGATTTTCCAACATGGAATTTTCTGTCATGGATTTTAAGAGCGATAACTTTTTTATTTTTTTATTGACTGAGCTGTGTGAGGGCTTGTTTTGTGCGGGACAAGCTGTGGTTTATATTAGCACAATTTTGGGGTACATTTTGCTTTCTAGTTGCTTTTTATCTAATTTTTTGGAAAGTGAAGTTTCATTTTTCTATATTATTTTTTTTACCATTCACTTGATGGGGTAGATCATGTGATATTTTTATAGATCCGGTTGTTACGGATGCAACAATATTAAATATATCTATTTTTTTTATTTTTACGTTTTACACAATAAGAACATTTTAAGAAAAAAAATCATGTTTTTGTGTTGCCATTTTCTTAGATCCATATGTTTTTTGTATTTTTTTCTGGCTATGGTCTTGTGTGAGGGCTTGTTTTTTGCAGGATAAGGTATAAGGATAAGTTTTTATTGCTACAATTTTGAGGTACATGCAACTTTTTGATTGATTAATATTATGTTTGGCGAATTTCACCCGAAAATGTAAATGACAAAGTAGTGAAATGATATAAAATAAAACACGTACAAATAAAAAAAAAAAATTATTTATGAGGTGGAGTTCCATATGCAGTAGGAGTTTGAGGAGGTGGTGGACGTAGCGGTGTAGGTGGAAGCGGCGGTGGAGGAGGACGAGGTAGCCAACACAGGTTTTTGGTTTTAATTTAATTTTTTTAAATTAGGGTACACTCCAAAAGAGTGTGAAATATCCAAAATACAAACATGAGCAATTGCGCTGCAGTAAAACAATGGCTGGTTAGTGCCGGTATACAACAACGTTTTTCCACATATCGGCCATGCTAACCCTGCCTTCAGAGGTGCTGGAGGTGCCCCAGCTGTGTTGGCGACCTCTTCCTCGTCCTCTGCCTTCGCCTTGTGCTTCCACTGTGCCCCTGCTGTCAGGTGGAAATGCCACCAGCAGCGCATCTACAAGCGTGTGCTTGTACTTGCACATCTTACGATCACGCTCCAGTGACGGAATTAAAAACGGTACGTTGTCCTTGTAACGGGGATCCAGCAGCGTGGCCACCCAGTAATCAGCACAAGTTAGAATGTGGGCAACTCGGCGGTCGTTGCGGAGACACTGCAGCATGTAATCACTCATGTGTGCCAGGCTGCACAGAGGCTACGAAAAGCTGTCCTCTTTGGGAGGTGTATCGTCTGTGTCCTCTGTATCCCCTCAGCCACGCACCAGTGATGGCCATGAGCTGGTCTGGGTGCCACCCTGCTGTGAACATGGTTCCTCCTCCTCATCCTCCACCTCGTCATCCTCCAGAACTGTGCCCTGGCTGGACAATTGTGTACCTTTGGTTTGTGGGTGCAGGAACCCATTCTTGGAGCCACTTGGGAATGACTGAAACCCTACGAAATGATCCCTCTTCCTCCTCCTCCTTCTCCAGTGCCACATCCTTTTCCATCATCGCCAGGAGAGTTTTTTCAAGGAGGCATAGAAGTGGGATAGTAACGCTGAGAACGGCGTTATCGGCACTGGCCAGGTTGGTGAAGTACTCGAAACAGCGCAACAAGGAACACAGGTCTCTTATGGAGGCCCAGTCATTGGTGGTGAAGTGGTGCTGTTCCGCCGAGCGACTCATTCGTGCGTGCTGCAGCTGAAACTCCACTATCACCTGCTGCTACTCGCACAGTCTGGCCAGCATGTGCAAGGTAGCGTTCCACCTTGTAGGCATGTCGCATATGAGGCGGTGAGCTGGAAGGCCGAAGTTACGCTGCAGCGCTCACAGTCAAGCAGCAGCAGGGTGAGAACGCCCAAAGCGTGCACAGACGGCCCGCACTTTATGCAGAAGCTCTAACATATCGGGGTAAGTTTTAAGGAATCTCTGCACCACCAAATTCAGCACATGCGTCAGGCAAGGGATGTGCGTCAAACCGGCTAGTCCCAGAGCTGCTACGAGATTTCACCCATTATCGCACACCACCAGGCCGGGCTTGAGGACAAACCACTCATCGGTCTGTTGTTCAAGGCCCGTCCACAGCTCCTGTGTGGTGTGGGGTTTGTCAGCCAAACAGATAAGTTTTAAAACTGCCTGCTGTCGTTTACCCCTGGCTGTGCCGAAGTTAGTGGTGAAGGTGTTACGCTGACAGGTTGAGGAGCTGGTAGAGGATGAGGAAGCAGAGTAAGAGGAGGAAGCAACAGGAGGCAAACTGAAGCGCCCTGCAATCCTCGGTGGTGGAAGGACATGCGCCAAACTGCTATCCGCCTCAGGCCCAGCCGCCACGGCATTTACCCAGTGTGCTGTTATGGAGATATAACGGCCCTGACCGTGCTTACTGGTCCACGTATCCGCAGTCAGGTTCACCTTGCCACAGATGGCGTTGCACAGTGCACACCAGATTTTGTCCCCTACTTGGTTGTGCAGGGAAGGAATGGCTCGCCTTGAAAAGTAGTGGCAGCTGGGCACGACGTACTGTGGGACAGCCACCGCCATAAGGCCTTTAAAACTATCCGTCTCCACCAGACGGAATAACAGCATTTCAAAGGCCAGTAATTTAGAAATACTGGCATTCAGGTCTAGGGATCGCAGGTGGGTAGGGGGGTACTTCCTCTTCCTCTCCAGCATTTGAGAGATGGAGAGCTGAACACTTCCGTGGGACATTGTGGAGATGCTTGGTGACCCAGGTGTTGGTGTTGCTGCAGATCCTCTGTTTGCGGGGTGGCAGGTGGTACTGTCACTCCAGAGGTGGATGAAGAGGCCGAGACTGCAGCAGAAGAGGAAGCAGGAGGAGCCAGAGAACTTTCTTGGTTTTTGAGGTGTCTACTCCACTGCAGCTCGTGCTTTGCACTTAAATGCCTGGTCATGCAGGTCGTGCTCAGGTTGAGAATGTTTATGCCTCGCTTCAGGCTCTGATTGCACAGCGTGCAAACCACTCGTGTCTTGTCGTCAGCACATTGTCTGAAGAACTGCCACACCATGGAACTCCTTGGAGCTGGCTTTGGTGTGCTCGGTCCCTTGCTGCGGTGGGCAGTAGCAGGCGTACTGTCTAGAGGACGGCCGCTCCGCTTTTGCACCCTGCTCCCTCTTCTGCTGTGCTGGTGGCTCTGTGCGACCACCGCCTCTTCCTCCGAACTACAGAGGTCCCTCGCATGACCTTAATTCCATGTGGGGTCGAGGATCTCATCGTCCACCACATCATCTTCCACCCAGTCTTCACCCCTGCCTTCCTTGTCGGTCTGCACACTTTCGAAAGCCCCAGCAGTTGGCACCTGTGTTTCGTCATCATCCGAGACGTGCTGCGATGGTCCTCCCATGTACTCATCTTGAAAAATAAGTGGTTGGGCATCGGTGCACTTAATCTCTTCCACTTCTGGGGCAGGGCTAGGTGGATGGCCCTGGGAAACCCTGCTAACAGAGTCATCATAAAGCAAATTAGACTGCTGCATGACTTGGGGCTCAGACTGCTTGGCTGATTTGCAAGGGGGTGAGGTGAAAGACTGATGGACATCGGCTGCAGGTGCCAACTGTGGTCTTTCAGCAGGAGACTGGGTGGGAGACAATGTGAAGGAACTGGATCCATTGTCAGCAACCCAATCTACTATCGCCTGTACTTGTTCAGGCCTCTCCATTCGTAGAGCAGCATTAGGCCCGACCAGATACCCCTGCAGGTTTTGTCGCCTACTCGCACCTGAGGAAGGGGTTTCACTTGTGCGTGTAGCTGGAACAGATCGACCACGTCCTCTCCCTGCAACAGGAGCTCCAACTGGAGCACGTGCCTTATTTGACGCTCTCCTCATATTTTTCAAATTTAGGATCTTGCCCTAAATGGATGTTTAATTAATAGTAGAATAGAACGTCAGTATGTAAAGAGTGTATCTCACATGGCCTGAACCAGTGTAGTCCTGAATTAAAGATTTCTTTGCACAAAATGGCTGTATTTCAAATGGCTGTATTTCTAATGCTTGAATCAAACCCCTGTATGTAGAGGGTGTATCTTACAGGGCCTGAACCAGTGAAGGCCTGAATTAAATATTTATTTGCCCAAAATGGCTGTATTTCAAATTCCTGAATCAAACCCCTGTATGTAGAGGGTGTATCTTACAGGGCCTGAACCAGTGAAGGCCTGAATTCAAGATAGGTGCACCAAATGGCGGTATTTAAAATCTCTGAATCTAACCCAAATGTATTAAGGGTGTATCTCACAATGACATCTGCATCAAAGGCTGCCAACAAATTTTTTGGTGCCTAAACGAGTGTTTGTTTAACAACTGAATTTGACAGCAATATATAAGCCTGTAATTTCACACGTGCTGATGCTGCAAGGCCTTAAAATAGTGGTTTTTGTAAAAAAAAGTGTGTTTTTGGTAACAGAATATGAAAGCTGTATATATTAAACTTGAATTTAACACTTGCAGATCAGGAAAATACAGTTTTTTGTCAAAAAAGTATGTTTTTCAAACCCCAGAAAATTATGGGTGTATTTCTACCTTAAATTGCACACTGACTAATCCAGATGTTGTAGATTGCCAAAAAAGTGTTTTTTTTGGTAGCAGAATATGAAAGCTGTATATATTAAACTTGAATTTAACACTTGCAGATCAGGAAAATACTATTTTTTGACAAACAAAAGTGTGTTTTTCAAACCCCAGAAAATGATGGGTGTATTTCTAGCTTAAATTGCACACTGACTAATCAAGATGTTGTAGATTGCCAGGAAAAAATGTTTTTTTGGTAACAGAATATGAAAGCTGTGTATATATTAAACTTGAATTTAACACTTGCAGATCAGGAAAATACTGTTTTTTGACAAACAAAAGTGTGTTTTTCAAACCTCAGAAAATGATGGGTGTATTATGTCGGAATATTTATGCTGCCTCCGATTGACAGTCTATATTATTTATGTGAATAAATTAAAATCTGTAATGAAGGAGATTCTAATTTATTATCATAAATATCAAGCTAAAACAAGCTCGTGATCTGCGTTGAATTGAAGACAAAGCCCAGTTACAGACAAAATATATATGTAATTTATTAATACAATTTTTAGTACAAAATAATATATAATGAAATTGGTGACAATTGAAATTCAATCAATGATATGCAAAATAGTGAGAAAGTAAAAAATAATTGAGAATATATATATATACACAATTATGCCTTCTCCTTATGATACCCCTCAATTATATTTTAAATCAATTTAATACTTGATTTCTCTCAACCGACAAATGTCTGATTAAACCCAAATCTGGTTTATCTTTTATCTATACAGATATATATATATATATATATATCTCAACCATACCGGTCTAGAACTGAATTCAATTCCTTGGAGATAATACCATGTTTTCACCAGTATATTTTCAATCTCCCTGTATTGGATTCATTTTCAGGATGATGCTGCAGGTACACCCCAATCTTATTCCAAAACAGATACTATACACAAGGTATGGTTAATTGAATATATATATAGATATGTATTATATTAATTAATTATCCTACAAAATATAGGTAAGGGTATACTATACCAAAATGTCAGCTAGCAGAAATCAGTTTCAATGGTTCTAAGATGGCTGCCTCCAATGACTGAAAAGGTGGTCAGGGCTGGATCTGGTCTTCTCCCTTTTGATGGTTTCCTGATGATCGTTCCCTGATGATAGATCCTTGATGATAGTTCCTTCTGCTGATGGGTAGAGCTCTGAAGATGGTCAGCCCATACCATCTTTTTATCCTATCTTAGAAAGGGCTTGGCCAAGTTTTATCATTAACTAGTGACCTCACTTTATAATTAATAGAACCTCCCTTAGCGAAAATACTCCCTAAACTTTTTTGTTACCCTAACACTAGATGGCACTAGTGCTCCATACAAAAATCGAGGCACTTATTTCTCTTATTCATTTACTTGAAATAAACTTTAACTAATATTCCAGACAAAACCTTGAGGAGATCTTAAATAGACAATGACTTTTGTATTTAGTCAAACACCTCGTTCATCCCTTAATCTTTTGACCAGACCTAATTAAATCAAGATAGGCTACTTTCACACTAGCGTTCGGAGCGGATCCGTCTGATGTTTCATCAGACGGATCCGCTCCTATAATGCAAACGCTTGCATCCGTTCAGAACGGATCCGTTTGCATAACAGTTTATTTCAGATCTGATTTTTCACTTCGGAAAACTCAGATCCGACAGTATATTCTAAACACAGAAGCGTTCCCATGGTGATGGGGACGCTTCAAGTTAGAATATACTGAGAACTGTGTACATGACTGCCCCCTGCTGCCTGGCAGGTGCTTCCAGGCAGCAGGGGGCAGCCCCCCCCCCCCCCTCCTGTATTTAACTTATTGGTGGCCAGTGCGGCCCCCCCTCCCTCCCCAGTATTAATTGTAAGCAGTGCGGCCCCCCTCCCTCTATATTCATCGGTGGCCAGTGCGGATATTAAATATGAGCAGTGCGGTCTCCCCCTCCCTCCCTCCATCCCCAGTATTAAATATGAGCAGTGCGGTCTCCCCCTCCCTCCCTCCCCAGTATTAAATATGAGCAGTGCGGTCTCCCCCTCCCTCCCTCCCCAGTATTAAATATGAGCAGTGCGGTCTCCCCCTCCCTCCCTCCCCAGTATTAAATATGAGCAGTGCGGCCTCCCCCTCCCTCTATTCATTGGTGGCCAGTGCGGATTCAAAGTATTGTGATCAGTGCGGCCTCTCCTCTCGACCCCCCCCACCCCCATCATTGGTGGCAGCGGAGAGTACCGATCGGAGTCCCAGTTTAAATCGCTGGGGCTCCGATCGGTTACCATGGCAGCCAAGACGATATTGCAGTCTTGGCTGCCATGGTTACTTAGCAACAAATAGCAGCATTATACTTACCTGAAGAGCTGCGATCTATGTGACCGGCCGGGAGCTCCTCCTACTGGTAAAGTGACAGGTCTGTGCGGCGCATTGCCTATAGACCTGTCACTTACCAGTAGGAGGAGCTCCCGGCCGGTCACATAGATCGCAGCTCTTCAGGTAAGTATAATGCTGCTATTTGTTGCTAAGTAACCATGGCAGCCAAGACTGCAATAGCGTCTTGGCTGCCATGGTAACCGATCGGAGCCCCAGCGATTTAAACTGGGACTCCGATCGGTACTCTCCGCTGCCACCAATGATGGGGGGGGGGGGGGGGGTCGAGAGGAGAGGCCGCACTGATCACAATACTTTGAATCCGCACTGGCCACCAATGAATAGAGGGAGGGGGAGACCGCACTGCTCATATTTAATACTGGGGAGGGAGGGAGGGGGAGACCACACTGCTCATATTTAATACTGGGGAGGGAGGGAGGGGGAGACCGCACTGCTCATATTTAATATCCGCACTGGCCACCGATGAATATAGAGGGAGGGGGGCCGCACTGCTTACAATTAATACTGGGGAGGGAGGGGGGGCCCCACTGGCCACCAATAAGTTAAATACAGGAGGGGGGGGGGGTCTGCCCCCTGCTGCCTGGCAGCATCTGCCAGGCAGCAGGGGGCAGTCATGTACACAGTTCTCATTATATTCTAACTTGAAGCGTCCCCATCACCATGGGAACGCCTCTGTGTTAGAATATACTGTCGGATTTGAGTTTCACGATGTAACTCAAATCCGATGGTATATTCTAACATAGAGGCGTTCCCATGGTGATGGGGACGCTTCAAGTTAAAATATACCATCGGATTGGAGAAAACTCCGATCTGATGGTATAATCCTGACTTTACATTGAAAGTCAATGGGGGACGGATCCGTTGGAAATTGCACCATATTGTGTCAATGTCAAACGGATCCGTCCCCATTGACTTGCATTGTAAGTCTGGACGGATCCGTTTGGCTCCGCACGGCCAGGCGGACACGAAAACGCTGCAAGCTGCGTTCGGGTGTCCGCCTGCTGAGCGGAGCGGAGGCCAAACGGTGCCAAACTGATGCATTCTGAGCGGATCCGCATCCACTCAGAATGCATTGGGGCAGTACGGATCCGTTCGGGGCCGCTTGTGAGAGCCTTCAAACGGAACTCACAAGCGGAGCCCCGAACGCTAGTGTGAAAGTAGCCATACACATGACCATTCTTAGGTCATTGTTCTGGGGAAAAGACAGGGTTTGTTTATGATTACCTGTGTCCACATTTCTCCATTCAAGAAACCTTAAGGAAAGAGATCATTAACTTGTGCTTTACTCTGGGAGAGATTCTAAAAATGACATAGGAATTTGTACCTCATTTCTAACCTTAAAACTGAATATATCTATAAGGACCACACTCATATATACAGCACCCGTATTTAAATTGATGATATAAAAATCAAAATCCACTCATACATTGATTAATAAAAAAAAAACAAAGAAAAATTATATTCTTTCTATTCACTGAAAATCATCAAAACTCAGCACATTTCTAATAGATTGTCTTATCTAGGCAAATACTTTTCATTAGACCTTGGGACAGCTCCTTCTCACAAAAACAGACTTGGCTAAACACTCTGGTACATATTGTAAATCTTAGGTTAGTAATCCTGAGTTAAAATCCTGAACTCACCCTGCACTTTTAAAATAAGACAAAATGGTTGTTCTTTAGGTTCATGTCCATACATCTTATATAGGCCTTATACTTATGGACTTTATTTATACTCAATAGTTCTGACAATTCCAAGCTTAAATTGCACACTGACTTAGGCTCAGTTCACACCTGAGCGTTTTACAGCGCGTTCCTACGCGCTGTAAAACGCTCAACAAGGAGAAACCAATGCTTCCCTATGGGAATGGTTCTCACCTGGGCGTTTTACAGCGCGTACGATCGCGCTGTAAAACGCCCGACGCTCACACAAGTACAGGAGCGTTTTTTTGGGTGCTTGTCGCGCGTTCCCGTACATAGACTTTCGGGAACGCGCGACACTGTGTGCACACTTGTCTCTGTATGCGCGCTTGTAAACGTCCGTACAATCGCGCATACAGAGCGCTCCTTTCAGAACGCTCAGGTGTGAACTGAGCCTATGGCTACTTTCACACTAGCGTTCGGGGCTCCGCTTGTGAGCTCCGTTTGAAGGGTCTCACAAGCGGCCCCCAACGCATCCGTACTGCCCCAATGCATTCTAAGTGGATGCGGATCCGCTCAGAATGCATCAGTCTGGCAGCGTTCAGCCTCCGCTCCGCTCAGCAAGCGGACACCTGAACGCTGCTTGCAGCGTTCGGGTGTCCGCCTGGCCGTGCGGAGGCAAACGGATCCGTCCAGACTTACAATGTAAGTCAATGGGGACGGATCCTTTTGAAGTTGACACAGTATGGCTCAATTTTCAAACTGATCCGTCCCCCATTGACTTTCAATGTAAAGTCTGGACGGATCCGTCTGAACTACTTTCACACTTAGAATTTTCCGTTCTGAACGGATCCAAACGTCTGCATTATAGGAGCGGATCCGTCTGTGCAGACATCAGACGGACCCGCTCTGAACGCAAGTGTGAAAGTAGCCTAATCCAGATGTTGTAGATTGCCCAAAAAATGTTTTTTTGGTAACAGAATATGAAAGCTGTATATATATTAAACTTGAATTTAACACTTGCAGATCAGGAAAATACTGTTTTTTGACAAAAAAAATTGTGTTTTTCAAACCCCAGAAAATGATGGGTGTATTTCTAGCTTAAATTGCACACTGACTAATCCAGATGTTGTAGATTGCCCAAAAAAAATGGTGATTTGCAATGTCCCAAAAGCTCAGATGCAGTGCTGGTGCACTGAGCTTGCATAAAATGGCCGCCGCCGCCCCCACCTAACTAACAGAATTGTAAAAGTTTTTTTTTTGGTCAATGGGCTTAGGGCAGGGTAAAACGATTGTGTCCTGCTCCCACACAACTATTTCTAGGTAGATCGCTGAGTTAGATTCTCTCCTATTCTCTCCCTGAAATCATAAGTCCATCAGCATCCTCTCCCTACACTTGTAACAGCAGAGTGAAGTGCAGCCTTAAGTGACTCCAGCTTATATAGAGGCTGGGTCACATGCTGCTCTGGCCAATCACAGCCATGCCATCAGTAGGCATGGCTGTGATGGCTTCTAAGGTCAGACAGCTAACCGCTTGTTGATTGGCTCTGCAGCCTTTTAAAAAGCGCCAAGAAAGCGCTGAACACCGAACCTGAACTTTTACTAAAATGTTTGGGTTCGGGTCCGGGGTCCAAAAATCCTAAAATTCGGTACGAACCCGAACTTTACAGTTCGGGTTCGCTCAACCCTAGTGGTGAGGGGACTAAAAAAAGCTGTTTTAGAGTAATCTTATAATTTTTTTTACGCCATTCAATTGATGGGGCATATCATGTGATATTTTTGCAGGGCAAGTTGTTACAGATACGGCAATAACAAATATGTCTATTTTTGATTATTATTTTTTACGTTTTACACAATAGGAGCATTTTTAGAAAAAAATCTTATTTTTTTGCTGCAATTTTCCTAGAACCACATTTTTATTTTATTTTTCTGGCTCCTTTTTTGCGGGATGAGGTGACGTTTTTATTGCTATCATTTTGGGGTACATATGACTTTTTGATCGATTAACATTATGTTTTTTTGGTAGGTGAAGTAACTGTTAATTAGCGTGCAGCTGCAATCTCTGAAAAGACATTTTAAAATGTCCAATCAGAGATAAACCCGACTGCCCAAATCAGACACAAACTGGATTTCATGAAATTTGCTCATCTCTAATCTGGTATTTTAAGATCATTAGTGTTCATTAAAGTAGCCATTCAATAATAAAACTTGGCATCCAGCATGAAGTTGGTTAGATAATTCTTCCTCTTGCTCAATTGACAATAAAATGCAGGTTTAACTTTGTCTAATGGGTGATGGTATTGATTACCTGATGCTCAATTGGGAGAAGGTATAGCTGCGTTACTTGGTAGGCATGACATCTTATTAGATGATATCAAACTGTGGGTGGGTATTTCTTTTAGAGGAAGGTGCAAGTGCCTTGTATATTGAGGTAACAAAAATAAATAGAGGTACTTAAGCTTGTATAAAGGATGAGCATGGGGGTTGTGGTTATCATGGTATCCAGGTTTTTGATGGGTGGTGGATTTTTTGGGGGCTAGGTAGTTATGTTGTGAGGAGACAGGATTGCTGGTGTTCAGGGTGAGGAGGACATTAATGATGGGTAGTAATTATGATGTTCAGGTATTTCTTGGCATATCTGGAGGGTATTTCATAAGTAGAACAACGCGGTTGATTGTTTGCTAACTTAATGTTTCTGGACAGTTTTTGAGAAAAGGGAGAAGTAGCTAACTAATGTGTCTGGCACCCAAAGGGGTATGGAAGGTGGAAATTTACATCAGGTCAGAAATAGTTTAGAACGCTCATGATACCAACAGTTATTACAACTGCCACAAACTGGGCCTTACAATTGAAGTAATACATCGGACCCTCTATATTTTAAAGGGTCATCTCATTTAAGCAAATTACATTTAACACGTAGACAAAGTTAATACAAGGCATTTACAAATGTACTGTGATTGTGTATATTGCCTCATTTCTTGGCTTCATTAATTTTTTCATCGCATTATACACTGCTTGTATCTAGGGGTACGGCCACCACACAATACAGGAAAAACTGCTGTCCTATGCGCACTTCCATGGTCCCAGTCACCACTTTTTCCTATAGTGTGCAAGCATAGCCATCACTGCTGGATTCCAGAGTGATTGTAACTCCTGGATAAGAGCAGTTTTTCATCTTCACTGAGAGAACAGGTTACACTTTCCCATTAAATTATACGAGGGGGAGGAAAGAGATGAAGACTAGCTGCTATGATGTCATTCAAACAAGCCTCAGAGAAAAAAGCTGATCGAGGCATCTGACATTGATATTATAGTGTGTAACGAATACCGCACCTCGCAGCCCCGCCTGACGTCAACTATGTCGAGCTCACATGGCACGGTTTCGTACTTGGTTACCAAGACGTGACGTTACGCCCTCCCTGGGAGTACATAAGGTCCTCTTGGCACAGTTTACACAGACACCTCATGTCCATGCAGGCACAGGGAGGCACGGGCAGTGAGAGAGGGTGGTGCACACTATCTCCGGCGTGAGTCCACACTCACTCACAGCCCTGACAAGCTGAAAGGGCCTTTTCACTGCCCCAGTAAGACAGCGCCCTGTCAGCCCAGTAGACTGCCACCAGTTTCTTGTTAGATATAAGCCCAGTCTGCTAGCGGAATTATATTGGGTCGGGAACCAATCCTAAGCATATAACTAGGCCGAAACACAACTGTGGGGATTCGTGATCGAGATACCAGAACAGCGCAAGATTAAATTATATATTTAACTAGCTAAAGAACCCGGCTTCGCTCGGGTATATTTAATCTATTTCATTTAATGTTTGTGTGTGTCGTTAAAAGATATTAACACTATCCACTATAACAGTGACCTCTTGTCACGACGGGGAGAGGGGGAAAACCCCCACCATACAATGTAAGAAGGATAATGGTAGCAACTAGGCCAGGACGGCGGGATCAGGTCACCTCCTATTGCATCCCTAATACTCTCCCTAACTCCTAACCGTATGAGCGGACCCCAATGGTGGGACGGCTCATACCCTGGATACCTAATATCCTGAGTCGCCCTGGAAATCCCTCACTTAGGAGCAGGGGAGAGACGACCTGTTCATCCACAACACGGAGTAACAGGAGTCTCTAAAGGCCTAGAAGCAGGGAAAGGGAAACACATACAGCTTAAGGAGATGGCAGGTAAGCGAAACCAATAACACACTTACCTGCCACCGACACACTGATTGGAACCCGTGCACAAGTGCTGGTGTCCACACCAACATTAAAGGACACAGCACACACAACAAACCACACAGGAACCCAGGACACCATAGCAGCAATAACATGAGACAGGGGAATGTCTAGTAAACATGACACCAAACACCACCAGACATGTAACACCAAGCTAGACATACAAACACCCTGAACATAACCCACTCCATACAAATAGGGACAGGAAGGGAAGGAGACACCGGGATGACATAGAACATCTATGACCACAAGGGTGGCACTCACTGGACAGATGGTAAAGCCAGGAGCAGTGAACCACCAGCACACACCAAGACTGGAGGAACACTGAGCAACAGGCTTCCAGCAGAGACTAAATAGCCCAAGCAGCCACACCCACAAACGCATAAACCCAGTGTTCACAAAACGCTAGGAAGGGAGTTAACCCTTCCAACACCAGACAGAGGAAGGAAGCCACTTAAAGGGGAAGTGCACACACAAGCAAACTAAGCCACACGTTACCACCGGCAACAGCATGCGTGGCAACCATGTCACGGCAATCACCCAGAAGGCCGAGACACTGCCACCGCATGCTCTAACAGCAACATGTTGCCATGGGCAACCGCAAGTGTGGCAACAGTGTCACAGCGAACACCATAGGCCGTGACACCTCTACAGCCTCCCGCCCCCAAAACAGTGACCACCACAGCCCCCCACCCCTTAACACTGATCCCCCCACAGTGCCCCGTCCCTTAAAATTGGACCTCCACAGCAGCCCACCCCCTTAACTTTGAACTTTACAGCAGCCTTTCCCTTTAACAGTGACTTTCCCAGCATACCACCCCCTTGACAGTGACCTCCACAGGGGCCCGTCCCCTTAACAGTGGCCTTTACTAGATCGGAGGCGAGTCCTTTTGAACAGATCACTCTAAGACAGCAGTACTGTGCTGTCTGAGTGTGATCTGCAGGGAGAAAGTCACCCTCCACCTCTGCAGCTGAAAGAAGTAAATTTTTACCTTCATTTTTTAAATCCCTGTCGGCTAAGGAGTGGAGGGAAGCGTGGCCTAATCAGATATGGGCGTGGCTTAGTGGGACCTAGAAGTTGATTTTTAACTTCATTTCTTCAATCTCAGTCGGCTGAGATGTGGGAGGCGTGGCCTAACCAGATCGGGGGCGTGTCCTTTTGAACAGCTCACTCTAAGTGTACATTCACATGTCCGTAGAATGGGTACGCATCCATTCCGCAAAGATGCGGAACAGGTGCGGACCCAATTATTCTCTATGGGGCCGGAAGAGATGGGGACAGCACACAGTGTGCTGTCCGCATCCGCATTTCCGGAGCGCTGCCCCGATCTTCCGGTCTGCAGCTCCGGAAAAAAATAGAGCATGTCCTATTCTTGTTCGCAATGGCGGACAAGAATAGGCATTTCTATGGGAGTGCCGGCTGGGTGTATTGAGGATCCGCAATGCACTACGGACGTCTGAATGGAGCCTTAGTGTAGTGGAGCCTAAGTGAGTGTGAGCTGCAGGGAGAAAGTCACCGTCCCTCCCACCCCTGCAGCTGACAGAAGTTGATTTTTACCTTCATTTTTTCAATCCCCGTCGGCTCAGGTGTGAGAGGGGGCGTGGTCTAACCAGATCATGGGCGTGGCTTAGCAGGACCTGGGGGCGGGGTTTTAATTATTTTGAGGGTGGACACATTTTGGCAGGGGCGTGTCTGGGCTTCTTCCTGCAAGAGTGACGCCCCTCTGGGCACCTTACGGTTTCATTTGCATATCAAATAAATACATCTATTGCTGGAACCAAGGCACATCTTGAAATAAGGTACTAAGTGCTATTAGGCCAATGGCTTTACTTCAATAGCGATTATCCTTGTGACAGATTTCCTTTAAAACTCATCTACAGCAGTGAAGTTAAATGGCTGGGTTGTTATGGAAACCTGGGGTAAAACTGTGTATGTGGAGGCTGAAGGACCTGAGAGCTTCTATTGGCTGATAAGGGTCATGTGACCAAGCTTCTATTGGCTAATACATTTTTGGGGAATATCTCGGGAACGGTACGTCCTAGAGAGCTTAGACCTGCTCTAAAACCTTTCCGGACACCTTATGTACCTGTGTGCCAAATTTCGTGATTGCAAATGCGACAGTGTGGATTCCTTTAACGGACATACACACACACACACACACACATACACTCATCTTTATATATTAGATTGCCTTAAGGATGCACTAGACATAACACTTTATACACGCAGAATATATACAATGGTCGGATGTGCAAATACAGATGACGTGGTACAAACAGGGTTAAACAGAGCAAAAGTCAGTTACCAGGTGGATGTATAGTCCTTTGGGTTATGATGATGAATTCTTTGTTGCTATAGTCCTTAGCTGTAGTCACATGGAGGCAGTGATGTCAGCAGTAGTGTTGATCATGAATATTCGAATCGCAAAATTTTTATTGCGAATATTGGCACTTCGAAAATTTGCGAATATCTACAGTAGAATATAGTGCTATATATTCGTAATCGCGAATATTCTAGATTTTTTTTCATCAGTACCTATGATCCCTCACTGCTTATTGCTTGTGGGTCAATGAGAAGGCTGCAATATCTTTGACTTTCGAAGTAGTGTTGATTGTGAATTTTCTTATCGCGAATTTTCATTGCGAATTTTCTGATTGCCGATTTTCACAATGTAGAAAATAATGACTGGAGATCATGAATATTCGTCCAAAAATTTGCAAAATATTGCGAATTAGAATATTGCCCCTGCCGCTCATCACTAGTCAGCAGATCCAGGTCTCCCCCAAACACATTACATGATATGGCTCCCTTCAGAGAAAGATGCTGGCTTCTGTCCTGCATGGACCTTTTCACCTGTAGTCGGCCACTCCCCCCCTCCCTCATTTCCCCTTTGTCCAGTGAAGCAACTCAGACTCCAAAAAACCATTATGGATCATAGCTCCTCACCGGAAGATCACAGGGAGATTGTTCTGGCAGCACCATATCTGGCTGGGTTTCAGCTACAAGTGGAGACCAAACATGGTGCTGTTATTACTTTCCTACTGGAAGATCTCTGCATCTCCCCTTCCTGGCACCCGACCCAAGCGGCTACCAGGGTCAAGTCCGTCTTGGTCCCAGGGTTGTAGATAAGTAACCGGTTCATGCCTGTGATGGACGGGCAATTCATAATTCCTTATGAACTCCTGGTTCCATGATGTCTGATGGAATATTTTGTTCTGATGACCAACTCAGCCCTCCCCCACCGGCATTCCTCCTGCCAGAGAGATTTAGTTGCCAGGGTGGCTGAGTGGGGTGTGAACTGTAAACATGTGGTCGCCCTTTAAAGCAGGGCTTCCCTGTGGAGTTTGATTTCCCACTCTGGGAGCAAATGGCAGGAATTAAATCATAACTCCACATTCCTCAAATAGTGTAACGAAAGAAAATAAAAAAAAATCACACTTACCTTATCCATTTGATAGGAAAGAGCCGGTCACCACCATCTTGATAGAAGATCTAGTGTTTTTTTATTTTTTACCGCCATTCAGGGAAAATCGGCAAATGAAATTTTCCCTGAAATTCAGATGGAATTCCACTTCATCCGGATGAATTTTCTCAACACTACTTAGGACCTACTTTATCTGGAGCAAAGAACAATTACAAAGAGATGCTCTGCCTCTTGAAGCACCTGACACATCCCTGCATTCCATGGAGGTTTTTAACTGGAATGAACTTTCTGCAATGCTACATTTCCCTGCAGTGTCACTTAAAAAAAGTAGAATTTACGAATTAAGTATATCGAAAAGCTGAAGACCTCTGCAATTTTTCTTTTCTGACTTTCATGTGCCTACCCTCGGAGTAGGCAACTTCCTCTGTAAATTGTGGAGATGCTGATGGCTAATATCAAAATATTCCACCATCCTGCCCTGTTGGATTGCTTTAAACTGAGATGTAAATTCTGTAAAGTGTGATGTAATCCAAGTGATGATTACAGGTAAATACAAAAAGCAGCAGTCAACTCATCTCATCCTGCATTTGTAGTAGTCTCACATACTGTACATGAAGGTAGGAACAAGAAACAAGAGACAAAATAGCCAGCAAGCAGAAGGGCTGCTTTCACACAGTCAGTGTTTGGTCAGTGTTTGATCAGTGATGTCCATCAACGATTGTGAGTAGAGATGAACGAAGTTTTAAAAAATTCGATTCGGATGCTTCGTCAAATTTTTCGAAAAAATTGCTTTGTTCCGAATTAATTTATCACGATGCGAGTTAAATCAGCTATATCCTGGCCTGCTGGGAGAGTGTATCTTGGTGTACATTACTGTGCATTGTGGAAACATGCACAGCTAACCCTTTTCTGGTAGTCAAACAGTTAATGTACGTCAGTATGACAGGCAGGTCTCATACAGTATATGGATGTGCACATTGTCGTACAGGCCATCAACAGTCCTGGCTAACCTCTACTGTAGCTAAATCAAAAGAAAGCAGTCTTTAGTAAAAGAGAGAAAAACACTGTTTGCCCCGGCAAGATCTGTGCCCCCATGACTCTTTGTCCCCAATTCACTTTGTAATCTCATTGATTGCTATTTTCTTTTGCTGTATATTTTGTTATCACTTTTGCATATGACTTGTATTGATTTTTCATTTTTATTTTTTCATCACTTAACATTTTTTGTCACCAATGTTGGTATTTTTATTTTCTCGTAATCATGTCATTTTTTGTTTGATTTTTGTTATTTAGATCACTCACTATCTTTTTTTTTTGACACGTTCATTGTTTTGCTCACATGTCATTCTATCCCAACACAATTATCATATCATCACTACTCTAATCATCAATAATCATGTAATTTTTGTAATTTTCTGTTAATAATTATGTAACTATTTTATTTAAATTAATTTAAATACAATACTGCATTTTGACACAATCATACTATTATCACAATTCTTACTTTTATCTACAATCATGTATATTTTTTGTATTTTTGCTAATTTTTTGCCAACAATTATGTAATTTCTATTTCTATTTATGTTACTATTATATTACATTTTATATAATGTCAGATGTTGATATATACTTCCCTATTGCGGAATGCACGGCCATCTTAAACGCAGTGGCCGCATTAGTTGCGTGATGACGCGCTCCTTGGGCCTCGTCTTGGCCCGGCGCGTGCGCCTTGATGCCTTCTAGCCAGTGTGGTATTGTGTGAATCGGTTATTATGGATACAATTAGGTTTTTGCTTGTGAAGTCTGTTTTTGATTAACTAATTTGTATTGGGTATAAAAGGATGAGGGTTTGGAATGTATGTTCTTTATCCCCGGAAGAAGCCTGTTTGGGCGAAACGGCATTGGGAGGAGGGCACTGAACTGTCGGTCGGTAATTTGCATATGTTGCCTTATTTTTTATTTCTACTATCCGAACATTATGATATTGATTATATGATATACTAGCTACCTTCCCTTTTGGGTGTCTACCATTTTATATGTCTACCAGTGTTGGGAGTATTTTAATACATTTGATTTCTGTAGATTTGGATTATACACAACTGAGAGGGCAGCTCTCTGATATGCTCATTGCTGCTATATTGATATCCATATATGTCATCATGATTTTATCAATTATTTAATAAACCATATTTTGCTTACTAATTGTATTGAGGTATTTGTTTAATTGGTGGTTACCCATGACTCTTTAGTAGAACAAAAGAAAGACATGGAGGCAGTGGCAATAAAGTAGAGGAGAAAAAAAAAGTTTCTTTTAAGCCATGTTGTGGGAGTGCAAACACATGCTTTTGAATCACTTCTGTTAGCTGTAGAATGACTGTGTGTCACTATTAGGCTTAATTCCCACTTCACATATTTGGCCGGTTATGGGTCAAAAACACAGAACAGGTGCAGATGTTTTCATAATACCTCATCTGATTTTGGCTCACCATGCAGTAACTGTTGGAATTAAGTGACCGAATAGCGTCAGGTATAATGTACATAACCATGCAGTGGCCCAATATTCTACTATAGGATGAAACAGCTATCTTATTTTACACAGTCTGCTGTTTCCACATAGATTGCTAGTTAACATGTTAGCTACTGATTCTACTAAAGTGGGAAAGAGGTGTCTCATTTCACTGTTTGTGGGGTGTCCACATACATTGCTTGATAACCTGTTCTGTTAGGCACTAATTCTACGATAGAGTGAAAGAGCTGTCCCATTTTACACGGTCTGCTTTTTCCACATAGATTGATAGATAACCTATTTTGTTAGCCACTGATACAAGTAGTGGCCTAGTCACAGAGTGGGAGGGCAAAAGCAGTAGGTTTGTGTTGACGTCACTGTGTATCTTTCCCTACTTCTGATCAGTCAAAAGAACAACCCTCCCCCCCAACCCCCCCCCCAAAAGAAAACAACTGATCCTGTATTTTGACGATCCGCTTTTACACTGTCAGCATTTGGTCAGTAATTGGTCAGTATTTGTAAGACAAAAACAGGAGAGGGTCCAAAATAGAGATGACATGTGAAGGAAATATTTGTATGTCTTCTGTGTTTTGAACCCACTTCTGCTTTTGGCTTCCAAATTATGATCAAATCCTGATGCAAAATACTGACCCGGTGATTGAGGCCTTATGGATGCTCCAAAGACAGGATCTGTTGTGTTTTTCATTTTTAGTTTCTTCTGATGGATCAGAAGAAAGGTAAAATAAACAGTGTTGTCATGAAGGCCAAACAACAGTCAACAACAGTGGCAGTAACAGCGCAATATGGTGGCAATAGGAGAAAAGGGCAGAAGAGGCAGCAGGTGTGTGACATCAGGAGGATTCATGGGAATCTTGCGGATTGCGGACCCATTTAAGCCAGTGGGTCTGCATCCGCAACCGGCATGTACACGGATGGTGCCCATGCATTGCAGAATACTATTTGCAGTCCGCAGCATGGGTAGAGGGCATACACACTTGTGTGCAAGAGCCCTTATGGGTGAAATCCTCAGCAAATCCACAGCCAAATCACAGTCTAAATCCCCATGTTGATTTTGCCAAAAATAGGAATTTCTGCAACATAATACACCATGTGTGGCCATACCATAAATCTACAAGAAATACATTTTATGTAGTCTTTTTCATTTTCCACTTGACGGTATGCAGTATTTATTTTATATTACTTGTCTAACCTTCATACTCCCCATTGTGTAAAGCTGAAGTCTGCAATACACTGTCTTTTCCACATCAAGGTAGACGGTTACAAGATTGTCATATCTTTGATATCTAAAAAATATTTCACATAGTAAATGCTCTTTTGTGTGCGTGCTTCAAACAGTAATGTTCTGTCATAAAGATAGAAAATGCCCTCAGGAGAGAATTCCTTCAAACACATTCATACATATATTAAAATTATAGCTTATATTCTGAATTGTTAAGTAGCATTTTTGCCACTTGAGAAAAGTGAAACAAATATTTTAGACTTAACAATTACTGCAATATGGTTGCAACTTATATTTAAAGAGGACCTGTCATCCCTCTGATTTATGGGTGTTGCAAGAACCCTACATTTGGTTACATTTAGTATTTTATATGTTTAAAATATCAAGGATAAATATCTGTAATTTTTCATGGAACAGTGGACAGCCGCATTCGGATCGCAAATCCTTTCACTCTTTAGTGCTTCCGTGGGCTTACGATCCGTGCCTCCGTTCCATACCGCACTACATCTCCTGGATTGCGCACCTATTCAAGTGAATGGGTCAACATCCATGATGCAGGGTGCAACGGGGTGCACATGGCCTGTGCCCATGTATTGCGGACCCGCTGTATGCGGGCCTCAATTTGGCCACGGCCGTGTGCATGAGTAGTGATGGACGAACATCGGCCAGGACGGTTCGTGAACGCAATCGCACGAAAGCGATCAAATGTTCGCGAACCGCAAGTTCGCGGCAGGCCCCATGCACTTTAATGGCAGGCGAACCTGAAAAACCTTCAGCTCATATTTGCAGCCACCAAATACTAAGTAGAAGTGCACAAATAGTCCTACAACATGGACAGTGACATACTAGGAGGGGGATCAATGACAAAAATTCCAACAAAAAATATGTATCTTAATCAGGGGACATTTTTTTGCGTCTTAAAGGGAAATTCTCTGAAATGTGCCCTGTCGGAGCCTAGAAATTTTTTATTTTAGGCTACGGGAGTACGGGCCTTAAAAATTAGGCATTCACCTGACATAAAAGAAATTCTGATGATGTGACTCGAGGTACATTATGCGGTCAATGGATGCAAATTTTACTGTAGGCCACTGGACTACAGGCCCCAAACATTAGACATTCACCGTACAGAAAAGAACAAGTAAGTATGTGGCTGGAGGTAGATTACACGGTCATTTGATATCAATTTTACAGCAGGCCAGTGGAATACAGGCCCCAAAAATTATGCATTTACCGTACAGAAAAGAACAAGTAAGTATGTGGCTAGAGGTAGATTACACGGTCATTGGATATCAATTTTACAGCAGGCCAGTGGACTACAGGCCCCAAACATTAGGCATTCACCGGACAGAAAAGATCAAGTGATTATGTGGCCGGAGGTATATTACAAGGTCAATGGATATCAATTTTACTGCAGGCCAGTACAAATACAGGTCAAATACATATGTTTAAAAGAACTAAAAATATAAAATTGGATTAAAAACATGGTTAATGTAATCCCCCCTCTTGAAAAAAAAAACTAATTATAATAGTTGAAATTCGATAACACGTGGTGGTCAATGGTGCTGAATTCCTCCGAGGCCGCAACAATTATTCATTCACCGTACAGAAAAGAACAAGTAAGTATGTGGCTGGAGGTAGATTACACTGTCATTGGATATCAATTTTACAGCAGGCCTGTGGACTACAGGCCCCAAAAATTATGCATTCAGTGTATAGAAAAGAACAAGTAAGTATGTGGCTGGAGGTAGATTACACAGTCATTGGATATCAATTTTACAGCAGGCCAGTGGACTACAGGCCCCAAAAATTAGGCATTTACCGTACAGAAAAGAACAAGTAAGTATGTGGCTGGAGGTAGATTACACGGTCATTGGATATCAATTTTACTGCAGGCCAGTGTATTACAGGCCGCAAAAATTATGCATTCACCGTACAGAAAAGATTAAGTGATTATGTGGCTGGAGGTCTATTAGACGGTCAATGGATATCAATTTTACTGAAGGCCAGTACAAATTCAGGTCAAATACATATATTGAAAAGAACTACAAATATAAAATTGAATTAAAAACATGGCTAACGAAATCTCCCCTTTTGAATAAACCCCTAATGATAATAGTTGAAACATGTGGTCGTCACAGGTGTTGAATTCCTCCGAGGCCCAAAACATTAGGCATTCACCGGACAGAAAAAGCCTTTTATGCTGCTGTATTTACCTAAGATTTGTTCTGGGTGGTGGCGGATATTTGGATGCTGTTATGAGGAAATTCAATTAAACGTGGTCGTCACATGTGTTGAATTCCTTCAAGATCCATGCCTCATTCATTTTTAGAAATGTGAGGCAGTCCACACTGTCGTGAGCTAGGCGAGTGCGCTTATCGGCGTTGAACGTCCTTTTGGACAGGACACTGGATGAGGGGCAAGCCAAGAGTTCCATGGCAAGTTGTGCTAGCTCTGGCCACAGGTCAAGCCTGCACACCGAGTAGTCCAGGGGTTTCTCGCTTCTCAGAGCGTCCACATCGGTCGTTAGCCTGATGTAGTTGGACACCTGTCGGTCTAGGCGTTCCCTGAGGCTGGATCCGGAGGACGACTGTCGATGGGTTGGCTGTAAGAATGATCTCATATCCGAAGTGACCAACACATCGGCCCTCTTCTTGCATGCGCTGTTGGATTGGTACCCGCAACTGTTTCTCTGTGAGTGGAAATTCCTCTGCCAGTGCCTGCAAAAGCAGAATGCAGCATTTTTCGAAGCAAGGCCTGGAAGTGCTGCATTCTGATAGCCTTCTGTGATGCTAGTAATATATCCGCCATTTTGTGTTTGTACCGGGGGTCTAAGTACGTTGCCACCCAATACTGGTCATTGCCCTTTATGCTTTTTATACAAGGGTCCCTATTCAAACACTTGAGCATGAAGACCCCCATTTACACTAAACTGGAAGCGGTGAAGTTGCCTAGCTCGTGCTCATTGTCCAAGATAATGTCGTCCTCTGTCTCCTCCCTCCAGCCACTGACAACACCAGGGATCCCAGAAAAGTTTAAAGCATGCTCTTCTTGCTCCTCCTCTGCCCCAATACCATCCTGCTCTGACTCCTCTTCAGACTCTGTCTCAGATGGAGTCGCCCCCCCGGGAATTCATCCAGCATTGCGACTTCCTCATCTTCCTGCTCCTGCTCCTCGACGACTTGATTAATAACATGACGCAATGCATGCTCCAGAAAGAAGGCGTAAGGTACGATGTCACTAATGGCGCCCTGGCTGCGACTGACAAGTTTGGTGATCTCATCAAATGGCCGCAGCATAGTTCGTACAAGTAGTCGTTAACTGCACGTTTCTGCTGGAGCAGCCTATCAAAAATATACAAGGTGGAGTTCCAGCATGTCGGGCAGTCACAAATCAGATGTCTTACGGGCAGGTGGTGTCTCCGCTGAACGTCAGCAAGGTGAGCCATATCCGTGTTAGATCTTATAAAATGGCCAGAGATTTTCCTGGACCTTGGGGTATTTGGCAACGAATCGCTGCACGGCTAAGTTAGGGACGTGTGCCATGCACAGCATGTGTGTCATTTTGCCCTTTTTCAGTGCGCTTAGCAGATTGGCACCTTTGTCGCACACCACTTTACCAACTGTCAAATTGAGTGGGGTTAGCCAGTGATCGGCCTGTGACCGCAAAGCTGAAAGGAGTTCAGGACCGGTGTGGCTCTTGGCTTCCAGGCACAACAGACTCAGCACAGCATGGCAACGTCTCACCTGGCCCATTGAATAAGTTCTGGGGAGCTTGGGGGGTGCAGCGGAAGATGCGGTAGCAGTGGAAAAGGAGGAGTCAGCCGATGAGAAGACGGAGGATGGAGTAGGAGGAGGAGAAGAAGAGGCAGGCCTGCATGCAATCCGTGGCGGTAACTCCAAATCCACACGGGTGCCACGGGTTGCATGCTTGACGGCTCAGAAGGTTCACCCAGTGGATAGTAAAAGTTATGTACCCTAACTGTGTTTACTAGACCACGTGTCTGTGGTCAGATGTATCTTGGCACCAACACTGTGTGCCAGAGATACATTCACTTGCCGCTAAACCTGGCCAAATGCCCTTCTGGGAGAAATATTTCCTTCCGCGACCTTCCATTGCGGTGTGCCAATGACCACAAATTTTCTAAAGACCAGTTTATATGGCAGTAGTTGGCAGGCTAGCAGTTCCAACAAGCTGACAGTCAGCCGTTGGGCAAGAGGGTTATCCGGCATCATCATCTTTTTACGCTCGAACATTTGGGCCACGGAAGCCTGCCTTTTGTCAGATGAACGCTACGACGGCACGGTGGAAGGTGGAGTGGAGGACAAATGGGAGGAGAGAGGAGAAGGAGAAGAGGCAGGACGTGGAGCGACGGGAGTGTGGCTTTGTGGGTTCAGACAGTGTTACTCCCACTGGGCTCGGTGATGGGAGGCCAGGTGCCTTATTAAGGTGGTCGTCCCTAGGTGACTGTTGGGCTTACAGCGACTTATGCGTTGACAGCACAGGCTGCATATGGCAACACTATTGCCAGCAGCAAACACGTTAAAAAAAGCCCACACTGCGGAGCCATGTGCCGGCGTCCTGGGAGCACCAGATGTGACCGTGAATGGTGGATGGCTCTTTCCAGATACATTAGCAGTCTGCTTTTTGGTTCCTGTGCACTGTAAGTTCTGCCTGCTTCTCCTCTTTATCTTCCCTATCTGCTGCTTCGTCTCTCCCTCAGAACTCCCCTTTTATTTCTCTCTTGTGGGCACCACGTGACGTCCATCGACACATCATTATTGTCACCTTCACTACCACTGACATTAGAGATCTCGGAGTAGGCAGCAACAGCGGGGACCACCCTCCTTGGGCTGATCTGGGTACTGTCTTCAGACTGCTGGGTGGCAAACTGTTGATACCTCCTCTTCCTGACCCGATGCCAAGAATGGCTGCGCATTGGTAAGGTCTTGGAATGGATGGGAAAATAATTCCTCTGATTCGAGCGGAGGGGATATGGTATTGGTGGTGGTGGTGGTGTCTTTGGGGGTGCACACAGCAGAGAGTGAAGAGGGTGCAGATAGAGAGGATGAGGAGGGTGCAGAAGCGGAAGGCTGAGTAAGCCACTCAACCAACTCTGGTGCGTCCTTTGACGTAATCGCATGCACCTTCTGAAAATTCCCACTTAGAGACCTGCCCGACCCCTACCACCCCTGCGGAATGGCCTGCCTCTTCCTCTGCCTGTCATTTTCAAAATATATCTGTGACAAAAGTCCCTATAGACGAACAGCATTTGTGGTAGAAGGTATATCACACCCCTGCCTCAATCAGTTTTTTTGGGGGGGGCAACTGGTATTTCACACCAGTAGAAATTATTTGTTCCAATAGCGTTTGTCACTCTGTGTAGCAGTTGAAAAAATTTGTTCCAAGAGCATTTGCCCCTCTGTATAGCTGCAGTATCACAGCAGAAGGGAAAACAAATGCTGCACTACACAAATGCACAATGTAGAAAGTATATTATTGGTATATCACGCCCCTGCCTCAATCAGTTTTTAGGGGGGGGGGGGGGCAACTGGTATATCACACCAGTTGAAATTATTTGTTCCAATAGCGTTTGTCACACTGTGTAGCTGCGATAAAGCAGCAGAACCGCAAACAAATGCTGCACTACCCAAATGCACTATATAGAAAGTATATTAATGGTATATCACACACCTGCCTCAATCAGTTTTTTTGGGGGGCAACTGGTATATCACACCAGTTGAAATTATTTGTTCCAAGAACGTTTGCCCCACTGTATAGCTGCAGTATCGCAGCAGAAAAGAAAACAAATGCTGCACTACCCAAATGCACTATATAGAAAGTATATTATTGGTATATAACACCCCTGCTTCAATTAGTTTTTTTTTGGGGGGGGCAACTAGTATATCACACCAGTTGAAATTTTTTGTTCCAAGAGCGTTTGCGCCTCTGTATAGCTGCAGTATCGCAGCAGAAATGCACACAACTGCTGCACAATACAAATACACTATAATGTACTTTCTATGTTAGTGTCCATTTACACGTCCGTAGTTCATTGCGGATCAGCAAATTGCGGATACGCAATACACCTGGCCTGCATCCCCATAGAAACGCCTATTCTTGTCTGCAAGACATGTTCTATTTTTTTCCAGAGCCGAGGACTGGAAGATCGGCGGCGCGCTCCGATAATGTGGATGCAGACAGCACACTGTGTGCTGTCCGAATCCATTCCTGCCCCATAGAGAATTAATGGGTCCGCACCCATTCCGCAATTTGTGGAAAGGTTGCGGAACAATTATTACGGACATATGAATGGATGTCACGGTAGGTAAGATAAAGGAAGGAAACAGAACACGACAAGGCAAACAAAATAGCTGGCTAGGCCCCAAATGTTAGGGAACAAAGGGGTCACCTAGCAATCCGTAAAACACTTTCCCTAAGCTGCTATGCCTATGTGCATATTTCGATGGTCGATATGCACATGCCCACGTACCTAAGACTAAAACAGACTGAACCAAACCCTCAGCTGTAGGGAAGAGGGAAAGAGACACCCAGCTCCTTCAAAATTCGAAGGAGCTAGCGTCACCTTAGAGGCCTAGAAAAAACAGACACAGAAGGAAAAAAGGGAAAAGGACTTATCTAGCCACTTCAGCCCCCAGTGCTTAAACACCCTGAAAGACCAGGCCACTTTTTACACTTCTGACCTACACTACTTTCACCGTTTATTGCTCGGTCATGCAACTTATCACCCAAATGAATTTTACCTCCTTTTCTTCTCACTAATAGAGCTTTCATTTGGTGGTATTTCATTGCTGCTGACATTTTTACTTTTTTTGTTATTAATCGAAATTTAACGATTTTTTTGCAAAAAAATGACATTTTTCACTTTCAGTTGTAAAATTTTGCAAAAAAAACGAGATCCATATAGAAATTTTGCTCTAAATTTATAGTTCTACATGTCTTTGATAAAAAAAAAATGTTTGGGTAAAAAAAAAATGGTTTGGGTAAAAGTTATAGCGTTTACAAACTATGGTACAAAAATGTGAATTTCCGCTTTTTGAAGCAGCTCTGACTTTCTGAGCACCTGTCATGTTTCCTGAGGTTCTACAATGGCCAGACAGTACAAACACCCCACAAATGACCCCATTTCGGAAAGTACACACCCTAAGGTATTCGCTGATGGGCATAGTGAGTTCATAGAACTTTTTATTTTTTGTCACAAGTTAGCGGAAAATGATGATTTTTTTTTTTTCTTACAAAGTCTCATATTCCACTAACTTGTGACAAAAAATAAAAACTTCTATGAACTCACTATGCCCATCACGAAATACCTTGGGGTCTCTTCTTTCCAAAATGGGGTCACTTGTGGGGTAGTTATACTGCCCTGGCATTCTAGGGGCCCAAATGTGTGGTAAGGAGTTTGAAATCAAATTCTGTAAAAAATGACCTGTGAAATCCGAAAGGTGCTCTTTGGAATATGGGCCCCTTTGCCCACCTAGGCTGCAAAAAAGTGTCACACATCTGGTATCTCCGTACTCAGGAGAAGGTGGGGAATGTGTTTTGGGGTGTCTTTTTACATATACCCATGCTGGGTGAGATAAATATCTTGGTCAAATGCCAACTTTGTATAAAAAATGGGAAAAGTTGTCTTTTGCCAAGATATTTCTCTCACCCAGCATGGGTATATGTAAAATGACACCCCAAAACACATTCCCCACCTTCTTCTGAGTACGGAGATACCAGAAGTGTGACACTTTTTTGCAGCCTAGGTGGGCAAAGGGGCCCATATTCCAAAGAGCACCTTTCGGATTTCACAGGTCATTTTTTACAGAATTTGATTTCAAACTCCTTACCATACATTTGGGCCCCTAGAATGCCAGGGCAGTATAACTACCCCACAAGTGACCCCATTTTGGAAAGAAGACACCCCAAGGTATTCCGTGAGGGGCATGGCAAGTTCCTAGAATTTTTTATTTTTTGTCACAAGTTAGTGGAAAATGATGATTTTTTTTTTTTTTTTTTTTCATACAAAGTCTCATATTCCACTAACTTGTGACAAAAAATAAAAACTTCCATGAACTCACTATGCCCATCAGCGAATACCTTGGGGTCTCTTCTTTCCAAAATGGGGTCACTTGTGGGGTAGTTATACTGCCCTCGCATTCTAGGGGCCAAAATGTGTGGTAAGGAGTTTGAAATCAAATTCTGTAAAAAATGACCTGTGAAATCCGAATGGTGCTCTTTGGAATATGGGCCCCTTTGCCCACCTAGGCTGCAAAAAAGTGTCACACATCTGGTATTGCCGTACTCAGGAGAAGGTGGGGAATGTGTTTTGGGGTGTCATTTTACATATACCCATGCTGGGTGAGATAAATATCTTGGTCAAATGCCAACTTTGTATAAAAAAATGGGAAAAGTTGTCTTTTGCCAAGATATTTCTCTCACCCAGCATGGGCATATGTAAAATGACACCCCAAAACACATTCCCCAACTTCTCCTGAGTACGGCGATACCAGATGTGTGACACTTTTTTGCAGCCTAGGTGGGCAAAGGGGCCCACATTCCAAAGAGCACCTTTCGGATTTCACAGGTCATTTTTTACAGAATTTGATTTCAAACTCCTTACCACACATTTGGGCCCCTAGAATGCCAGGGCAGTATAACTACCCCACAAGTGACCCCATTTTGGAAAGAAGAGACCCCAAAGTATTCGCTGATGGGCATAGTGAGTTCATGGAAGTTTTTATTTTTTGTCACAAGTTAGTGGAATATGAGACTTTGTATGAAAAAAAAAAATATAAAAATCATCATTTTCCACTAACTTGTGACAAAAAATAAAAAATTCTAGGAACTCGCCATGCCCCTCACGGAATACCTTGGGGTGTCTTCTTTCCAAAATGGGGTCACTTGTGGGGTAGTTATACTGCCCTGGCATTTTCCAGGGGCCCTAATGTGTGGTAAGTAGGTAAATGACCTGTGAAATCCTAAAGGTGCTCTTTGGAATATGGGCCCCTTTGCCCACCTAGGCTGCAAAAAAGTGTCACACATCTGGTATCTCCGTACTCGGGAGAAGTTGGGGAATGTGTTTTGGGGTGTCATTTTACATATACCCTTGCTGGGTGAGAGAAATATCTTGGCAAAAGACAACTTTTCCCATTTTTTTATACAAAGTTGGCATTTGACCAAGATATTTCTCTCACCCAGCATGGGTATATGTAAAATGACACCCCAAAACACATTCCCCAACTTCTCCTGAGTACGGCGATACCAGATGTGTGACACTTTTTTGCAGCCTAGATGCGCAAAGGTGCCCAAATTCCTTTTAGGAGGGCATTTTTAGACATTTGGATACCAGACTTCTTCTCACGCTTTGGGGCCCCTAGAATGCCAGGGCAGTATAAATACCCCACATGTGACCCCATTTTGGAAAGAAGACACCCCAAGGTATTCAATGAGGGGCATGGCGAGTTCATAGAAATTTTTTTTTTTTGGCACAAGTTAGCGGAAATTGATATTTTTAATTTTTTTCTCACAAAGTCTCCCGTTCCGCTAACTTGGGACAAAAATTTCAATCTTTCATGGACTCAATATGCCCCTCACGGAATACCTGGGGGTGTCTTCTTTCCGAAATGGGGTCACATGTGGGGTATTTATACTGCCCTGGCATTCTAGGGGCCCTAAAGCGTGAGAAGAAGTCTGGAATATAAATGTCTAAAAAATTTTACGCATTTGGATTCCGTGAGGGGTATGGTGAGTTCATGTGAGATTTTATTTTTTGACACAAGTTAGTGGAATATGAGACTTTGTAAGAAAAAAAAAAAATAATTCCGCTAACTTGGGCCAAAAAAATGTCTGAATGGAGCCTTACAGAGGGGTGATCAATGACAGGGGGGTGATCAATGACAGGGGGAGTGATCAATGACAGGGGGAGTGATCAATGACAGGGGGGGTGATCAATGACAGGGGGGGTGATCAATGACAGGGGGGTGATCAGGGAGTCTATATGGGGTGATCACCACAGTCATTGATCATGCCCCTGTAAGGCTTCATTCAGACGTCCGGATGCGTTTGGCGGATCGGATCCATCTATCAGTGCATCCGTAAAAATCATGCGGACATCTGAATGGAGCTTTACAGGGGGGTGATCAGGGAGTCTATATGGGGTGATCACCACAGTCATTGATCATGCCCCTGTAAGGCTTCATTCAGACGTCCGGATGCGTTTTGCGGATCCGATCCATCTATCAGTGCATCCGTAAAAATCATGCGGACATCTGAATGGAGCTTTACAGGGGGGTAATCAATGACAGGGGGGTGATCACCACAGTCATTGATCATGCCCCTGTAAGGCTTCATTCAGACGTCCGGATGCGTTTTGCGGATCGGATCCATCTATCAGTGCATCCGTAAAAATCATGCGGACATCTGAATGGAGCTTTACAGGGGGGTGATCAGGGAGTCTATATGGGGTGATCACCACAGTCATTGATCATGCCCCTGTAAGGCTTCATTCAGACGTCCGGATGCGTTTTGCGGATCGGATCCATCTATCAGTGCATCCGTAAAAATCATGTGGATATCTGAATGGAGCTTTACAGGGGGGTGATCAGGGAGTCTATATGGGGTGATCACCACAGTCATTGATCATGCCCCTGTAAGGCTTCATTCAGACGTCCGGATGCGTTTTGCGGATCCGATCCATCTATCAGTGCATCCGTAAAAATCATGCGGACATCTGAATGGAGCTTTACAGGAGGGTAATCAATGACAGGGGGGTAATCAATGACAGGGGGGTGATCAGGGAGTCTGTATGGGGTGATCACCACAGTCATTGATCACGCCCCTGTAACTGTAAGGCTTCATTCAGACGTCCGGATGCGTTTTGCGGATCCGATCCATCTATCAGTGGATCCGTAAAAATCATGCGGACGTCTGAATGGAGCTTTACAGGGGGTTGATCAATGACAGGGGGGTAATCAATGACAGGGGGGTGATCAGGGAGTCTATATGGGGTGATCAGGGGTGATCAGGGGCTAATAAGGGGTTAATAAGTGATGGGGGGGTGTAGTGTAGTGTAGTGGTGCTTGGTGCTACTTTACTGAGCTACCTGTGTCCTCTGGTGGTCGATCCAAACAAAGGGGACCACCAGAGGACCAGGTAGCAGGTATATTAGACACTGTTATCAAAACAGCGTCTAATATACCTGTTAGGGGTTAAAAAAAACACATCTCCAGCCTGCCAGCGAACGATCGCCGCTGGCAGGCTGGAGATCAACTCTCTTACCTTCCGTTCCTGTGAGCGCGCGCGCCTGTGTGCGCGCGTTCACAGGAAATCTCGGCCATCGCGAGATGACGCATATATGCGTGACTCTGCGCAGGGCTGCCACCTCCGGAACACGATCCTGCGTTAGGCGGTCCGGAGGTGGCTAGAGATGTGTTGGAACAGACGATCCTCCAAACTGCGAGAGCTCACACAAGGCAGAACTATAACCCGCAAAGGCAATAGGGAGAGGGAGGAATAAATAGCCTCACCAATTACCTAAAGAACAAAACCTGGGAGGAGGTGGGATTCAGTTCAAACCCACAACAAAACAAACTGTCAGATCGAGTCACGTACAGTAACTCTGACAGATCTCCTCAGAACACCCACAGAGCAGGTCGTGACAGTACCCACCCCTCTACGGGTGACCTCCGGACACCCAGGTCCAACTTTATCCGGGTGTGCCCTGTGAAAGGCATTGAAAAGGTGGCTAGCATTAACATCGGTAGCCGGAAGCCACATTCTTTCCTCGGGACCGTATCCCCTCCATTGCACCAGGTACTGAAGGGAACCCCGAAGAACACATGAGTTGAGAATTCTAGAGATCTGAAACTCCATATTACCATCAAGCAAAACAGGAGGAGGAGGCAAAGAAGATGGTTCCGCAGGTTCCACATATTTCTTCAACAAGGACCTGTGAAACACATTACGGATCTTCCAAGCTTGCGGAAGTTCCAGAAGAAACGCCACCGGATTGACAATGGCCGAGATTTTGTAAGGGCCAATAAATCTTGGACCCAATTTCCAAGAGGTTACCTTCAGCTTAAAGTTTTTAGTGGATAACCACACCAAATCACCCACACACAGGTCCGGATCAGTCATACGTCTTTTGTCAGCCATCCGTTTATATCTTTAACCCATTTCTTTCAAATTAACTTGAATCTTCCGCCAGATAGATGACAAAGAGGAAGAGAATCTCTCCTCTTCCGGTATCCCAGAATATTTGGTCCCAGAAAAAGTACCAAACAGAGGGTGAAAACCATATGCACAAAAAAATGGTTTCTTATTAGTTGACTCCTGCCTACGATTATTCAAGGCAAACTTAGCTAAAGACAAGAATGAGGACCACTAGTCCTGATTCTCAGCAACAAAACACCTCAAATAGGTCTCGAAGTTTTGTTGAGTGCGCTCAGTTTGACCATTCGGTGCAGTAAAACGGTCAGCACTTCAACCCCACAGGACGTCCGCACGGGAAAGGAAACTCCTCAAATGTAGCAAAGAAATCTCAGCGGGCGTAAATCTTCAATTAATGTATCCTTTGTTGCAAATTCATTGTTACATTGTTGCATTTCTGCTATTATGAAATAAAGGATACATCAAATGAAGATTTACGCCCGCTGGGATTTCTTTACTACAGTTTGACCATTCGACTGAGGATGAAAAGCCGAAGAGAAAGACAACTGAATACCCAGACGAGAACAAAACGCCCTCCAAAACCTGGAAACAAATTGCGTCCCCCTATCAGACACCACATCAGAGGGAATGCCATGTAATTTCACAATGTTATCAATAAAAACCTGAGCGAGAGTTTTCGTATTGGGCAAACCTGATAATGGTACAACGTGAGCCATCTTGCTGTAGCTGTCCACTACCACCAAAACCACAGTTTTCCCAGAGGAACTTGGCAAATCAGTAATGAAGTCCATGGACAAATGCGTCCAAGGACGAGATGGACAAAGGAAGAAGAGATCCTGATGGCCGAGTGTGAGCCACTTTCTCGCGTGCACAGGTCTCACAAGCTGCTACATAACACTCAACACTTTTATGCAACCCTGGCCACCAGAATCTCCGGGAAATAAGATCTACAGTGGATCTACTTCCAGGATGTCCCGCAAGGACAGTATCATGATGTTCCTTGAACACCTTATATCACAGTTCAGAAGGAACAAACAACTTGCCTGGAGGACAAGAATCAGCGGCCTCCTCTTGAGCCCCCAACACTTCCGCCCCCAGCTCGGGGTAAAGAGCGGAAACCACCACCCCATCAGCCAAAATCGGAGCGGGATCCTCCATATCCAATCCGCCCCCGGAAAAGCTACGTGACAAAGCATCCACTTTGATGTTTTTGATCCCAGTGCGATAGGTGACCACAAAATTGAACCAGTTAAAAAACAATGACCATCTAGCCTGCCTAGGATTTAAACGCTTTGCAGATTGCAGGTAAGCCAGATTCTTATGGTCAACTAATACCGTAATCGGTTGGGTAGCCCCTTCTAGTCAATGACGCCACTCTTCAAAGGCCAATTTGATGGCCAACAACTCTCTATTCCCAACATCATAATTTCTTTCAGCGGCCAAGAGTTTCTTGGAGAAAAAAAGCACACGGGCCCTATTTGCTAGGAGAGGGGCCCTGCGACAAGACTGCTCCGACTCCCACTTCTGACGCATCAACCTCCACAATGAAGGGTTGAGACACATCAGTTTGCATCAGAATGGGATCAGAAGCAAAACATTTCTTAATAGCAGAAAAAGCCTGTAATGCCTCATCCGACCAGACAGAGAAGTCAGCGCCCTTCCTAGTCATATCTGTCAAAGGTTTGAAAATGGTGGAATAATTCAGGATGAATTTTCTGTAGTAATTAGTAAATCCTAAAAACCACAACAGGGCTTTCTGATTCTCCGGCCGGTCCCATTCCAGTACCGCACGGACCTTTTTCAGGATCCATATGAAAACCGGAGGCAGAAAGCAAGTACGCCAAAAATGGCAGCTCCTGAACCGCAAACACACATTTTTCCAACTTAACATACAATTTATTCTCCCGAAGGACCAATAACACTTGTCTCAAATGATCCTGATGAGTCTTCATATTGGGTAAGTAAATTAGTATGTCATTAAGGAAAATAACAATGAACCTCCCACCAAATGATGAAAAATTTCATTCATAAAGCGCTGAAAGACTGCTTGAGCATTAGTTAAACCAAAGGGCATGACTAGGTTCTCGAAGTGACCCTCGGGGGTATTGAAGGCCGTTTTCCATTCATCTCCTTCCCTGATTCTGATCAGATTATAAGCTCCTCTTAAATCCAACTTAGAAAACACCTTGGCACCAACAATCTGATCAAATAGATCCGAAATCAAGGGAAGGGGATAAGGATCACGGACAGTAATGAGATTCAGTTCCCGAAAATCTAGGCACGGTCTAAGGGATCCTTCCTTCTTGTTTACGAAAAAGAAGTCAGCGGCCATAGTAGACTTAGATAGTCTAATATGTCCCTTTGCCAAACTCTCGGCAATATACTCACGCATAGCTACTCTTTCGGGTTGAGAAAGATTATATAACCGAGATTTTGGCAATTTTGCTCTGGGGATAAGATTGACTGGACGATCATACTCTCGGTGAGGGGGCAACTCCTGAGCTCCACCCTCCAAGAATACGTCTGAAAAATCGGAAAGAAACTGAGGCAATACCTTAGTGGACACCCCCGAAATAGAGGCACTAAGACAGTTGTTCATACAAAATTCACTCCAATTACTAATTTGTCTTGTTTACCAGTAAATGGTAGGGTTATGTTTTATCAACCATGGTAAACCCAGAACCATCGGAACAGGCAAACCTTTCATAACAAAGCAAGAAATGAACTCACCATGAGAATCACCCACCCTCAAATGAATATCCTGAAAATTATGAGTTAGAAATCTTTGCGAGAGGGGGGCGGAATCTATAGCAAACACTGGTATCTCTTTGCTTAATGCGCTAGTTTTAAAACCATGACTCTGAAGAAATTGAAAATCAATAAGATTAACCCCTGCGCCACTGTCAACAAATACTTTTAACTCAAAATTTCCAGAGTCTAGCGCCACCATGGCAGACAGGACGAATCGTGTACTGCAGGTAGGATACGAATATGCCTGCTCTGACTCCCGATTCACACTACCAAGAGTAAGGGAGTTTTTTTTTTTCTTTTAAGGAATCCCCCATTTGTTTTTCATTACCTTTTCGAGGTTTAATAAAAGGGCACACATTAACGAAATGACCTTCTTTACCACAGAAGTCACACAATCTATTCAGCTTCCTAAAATTCCTATTACCAGAGCAAGAAGTAACCTGACCCAATTGCATAGGCTCCTCTCCAGCCCCTAATTCAAGTGTCATAGTTCCCCGAGGGACAGGAGGGACTGATTCTCCACCAGACAGCACCGGCCCGAGGGGAAGCTTGCACCTCTCCCTAAAACGTCTATCAATCCGTACGGCCAAAGACATGGCCGCCTCCAAAGAATCAGGTTTTTCATGAAATGCAAGGGCATCTTTTAATCTCTCAGATAGCCCCTGACAGAACTGACTACGGAGTGCAGGATCATTCCACTCCGAGTCAGTCGCCCATCTTCTAAATTCAGCACAATACGACTAAACAGTACATTCTCCCTGGCACAAGCTGCGCAACTTAGATTCAGCCATAGAGACCCTGTCTGGGTCATCATAAATCAGGCCCAGGGCTCCGAAAAATTAATCCACAAACCGGAAGGACTGTGAACCTGTCGGCAGAGAAAAAGCCCAAGACTGAGCGTCACCTTTTAGCAGAGAAATAATAATTCCATCTCTTCGGTTTTCAGATGAAATCGGACGTAGACGAAAATACAATTTACAGGACTCCCTGAACCGAACAAAGTTATCTCTTCCCCCGGAAAACCTATCAGGGAGAGCGACCTTAGGTTCCAGGCAGACCTGGTTTCCCCCGGCGGCACCAGACGCCAAAGTACTCTGACACTGTGCAACCGAATTGCGGAGGTCAGCTACCTCCAAAGACAATCTCTGCATGTGATCAACCAAAGCATCAATAGTTTCCATTTTGCAAACAGCAAGGGAAAAAATTATGGTATGGCGGGGTATAATGTCACGGTAGGTAAGATAAGAGAAGGAAACAGAACACGACGAGGCAAACAAAACAACTGACACGGCTCCAAATGCTAGGGAACAAAGGGGTCACCTCCTAGCAATCCCTAAAACACTTTCCCTAAGCTGCTATGCCCATGTGCATATCTCGATGGTAGATATGCACATGCCCATGTACCTAAGACTAAAACACACTGAACCAAACCCTCAGCTGTAGGGAAGAGGGAAAGAGACACCCAGCTCCTTCAAAAACCAAAGGAGCCAGCGTCACCCTAGAGGCCTAGAAAAAACAGACACAGAAGGAAAAAAGGGAAAAGGAATTATCTAGAGATGTGTTGGAGAAGACGATCCACCAAACTTCCAGAGCTCACACAAGGCAGAACTATAACCCGCAAAGGCTATAGGGAGAGGGAGGAATAAATACCCTCACCAATTACCTAAAGAACAACACCTGGGAGGAGGTGGGATTCAGTTCAAACCCACAACAAAACAAACTGTCAGATCGAGTCATATGCAGCAACTCTGACAGATCACTTCAGAACACCCACAGGGCAGGGCGTGACAATGGAGCCTTAGAAAGTATCTTATAAGTATATCACACCCCTCAGTAAGTCACACCTATCGATAGAACACCTATACCAGTCCTTAAAAGGACTTTTGTGGCCCTATTAGCTAGCGTTTAGTGTCCCTAACTAGAGTTGAGCGAACACCTGGATGTTCGGGTTCGAGAAATTCGGCCGAACTTCCCGGAAATGTTCGGGTTCGGGATCCGAACCCGATCCGAACTCCGTCCCGAATCCGAACCCCATTGAAGTCAATGGGGACCCGAACTTTTGGGCACTAAAAAGGCTGTAAAACAGCCCAGGAAAGAGCTAGAGGGCTGCAAAAGGCAGCAACATGTAGGTAAATCCCCTGCAAACAAATGTGGATAGGGAAATGAATTAAAATTAAAATTAAAAAAATAAAAATGAACCAATATCAATTGGACAGAGGTCCCATAGCAGAGAATCTGGCTTCACGTCAGCAGAGAATCAGTCTCTTCATGCCATAGCAAAGAATCTGGCTTCATGTCAACAAAGAATCAGTCTCTTCATGCCATAGCAGAGAATCTGGCTTCATGTCAGCGCAGAATCAGTCTTCATGTCATAGCAGAGAATCAGGCTTCACGTCACCCACCACTGGAACAGGCCACTGTCACACATTTAGGCCCCGGCACCCAGGCAGAGGAGAGAGGTCCCGTAACAGAGAATCTGGCCTGATGTCAGCACAGAATCTGTCTTCATGTCATAGCAGAGAATCAGGCTTCACGTCACCCACCACTGGAACAGGCCACTGTCACACATTTAGGCCCCGGCACCCAGACAGAGGAGAGCGGTCCCGTAACAGAGAATCTGGCCTTATGTCAGCGCAGAATCTGTCTTCATGTCATAGCAGAGAATCAGGCTTCACGTCACCCACCACTGGAACAGGCCACTGTCACACATTTAGGCCCAGGCACCCAGGCAGAGGAGAGAGGTCCCATAACAGAGAATCTAGCCTTATGTCAGCGCAGAATCTGTATTCATGTCATAGCAGAGAATCAGGCTTCACGTCACCCACCACTGGAACAGGCCACTGTCACACATTTAGGCCCCGGCACCCAGACAGAGGAGAGCGGTCCCGTAAAGAGAATCTGGCCTTATGTCAGCGCAGAATCTGTCTTCATGTCATAGCAGAGAATCAGGCTTCACGTCACCCACCACTGGAACAGGCCACTGTCACACATTTAGGCCCAGGCACCCAGGCAGAGGAGAGAGGTCCCGTAACAGAGAATCTGGCCTTATGTCAGCGCAGAATCTGTCTTCATGTCATAGCAGAGAATCAGGCTTCACGTCACCCACCACTGGAACAGGCCACTGTCACACATTTAGGCCCAGGCACCCAGGCAGAGGAGAGAGGTCCCGTAACAGAGAATCTGGCCTTATGTCAGCGCAGAATCTGTCTTCATGTCATAGCAGAGAATCAGGCTTCACGTCACCCACCACTGGAACAGGCCACTGTCACACATTTAGGCTCCGGCACCCAGACAGAGGAGAGCGGTCCCGTAACAGAGAATCTGGCCTTATGTCAGCGCAGAATCTGTCTTCATGTCATAGCAGAGAATCAGGCTTCACGTCACCCACCACTGGAACAGGCCACTGTCACACATTTAGGCCCAGGCACCCAGGCAGAGGAGAGAGGTCCCGTAACAGAGAATCTGGCCTTATGTCAGCGCAGAATCTGTATTCATGTCATAGCAGAGAATCAGGCTTCACGTCACCCACCACTGGAACAGGCCACTGTCACACATTTAGGTGCCCGGCACCCAGACAGAGGAGAGCGGTCCCGTAACAGAGAATCTGGCCTTATGTCAGCGCAGAATCTTTCTTCATGTCATAGCAGAGAATCAGGCTTCACGTCACCCACCACTGGAACAGGCCACTGTCACACATTTAGGCCCAGGCACCCAGGCAGAGGAGAGAGGTCCCGTAACAGAGAATCTGGCCCTATGTCAGCGCAGAATCTGTATTCATGTCATAGCAGAGAATCAGGCTTCACGTCACCCACCACTGGAACAGGCCACTGTCACACATTTAGGCCCAGGCACCCAGGCAGAGGAGAGAGGTCCCGTAACAGAGAATCTGGCCTTATGTCAGCGCAGAATCTGTCTTCATGTCATAGCAGAGAATCAGGCTTCACGTCACCCACCACTGGAACAGGCCACTGTCACACATTTAGGCCCAGGCACCCAGGCAGAGGAGAGAGGTCCCGTAACAGAGAATCTGGCCTTATGTCAGCGCAGAATCTGTCTTCATGTCATAGCAGAGAATCAGGCTTCACGTCACCCACCACTGGAACAGGCCACTGTCACACATTTAGGCCCAGGCACCCAGGCAGAGGAGAGAGGTCCCGTAACAGAGAATCTGGCCTTATGTCAGCGCAGAATCTGTATTCATGTCATAGCAGAGAATCAGGCTTCACGTCACCCACCACTGGAACAGGCCACTGTCACACATTTAGGCCCCGGCACCCAGACAGAGGAGAGCGGTCCCGTAACAGAGAATCTGGCCTTATGTCAGCGCAGAATCTGTCTTCATGTCATAGCAGAGAATCAGGCTTCACGTCATCCACCACTGGAACAGGCCACTGTCACACATTTAGGCCCCGGCACCCAGACAGAGGAGAGGTTCATTCAACTTTGGGTTGCCCCGCAATATAATGGTAAAATAAAAAATTAAAAATAGTATTGAATGAGGAAGTGCCCTGGAGTAGAATAATATATTGTTAAGGGGAGGTAGTTAATATCTAATCTGCACAAGGGATGGACAGGTCCTGTGGGATCCATGCCTGGTTCATTTTTATGAACGTCAGCTTGTCCACATTGCCTGTAGACAGGCGGCTGCGTTTGTCTGTAATGACGCCCCCTGCCGTGCTGAATACACGCTCTAACAATACGCCTGCCGCCTTGCAGGCCAGCACCTCCAAGGCATAAAAGGCTAGCTCTGGCCACGTGGACAATTTGGAGACCCAGAAGTTGAATGGGGCCGAACCATCAGTCAGTACGTGGAGGGGTGTGCACAGGTACTGTTCCACCATGTTAGTGAAATGTTGCCTCCTGCTAACACGTTCCGTATCAGGTGGTGGTGCAGTTAGCTGTGGCGTGGTGACAAAACTTTTCCACATCTCTGCCATGCTAACCCTGCCCTCAGAGGAGCTGGCCGTGACACAGCTGCCTTGGCGACCTCTTGCTCCTCCTCTGCCTTCGCCTTGGGCTTCCACTGGTTCCCCTGTGACATTTGGGAATGCTCTCAGTAGCGCGTCTACCAACGTGCGCTTGTACTCGCGCATCTTCCTATCACGCTCAAGTGTAGGAAGTAAGGTTGGCACATTGTCTTTGTACCGGGGATCCAGCAGGGTGGCAACCCAGTATTCCGCACACGTTAAAATGTGGGCAACTCTGCTGTCGTTGCGCAGGCACTGCAGCATGTAGTCGCTCATGTGTGCCAGGCTGCCCAGAGGTAAGGACAAGCTGTCCTCTGTGGGAGGCGTATCGTCATCGTCCTGTGTTTCCCCCCAGCCACGCACCAGTGATGGGCCCGAGCTGCTTTGGGTGCCACCCCGCTGTGAACATGCTTCATCCTCATCCTCCTCCACCTCCTTCTCATCCTCGTCCTCCTCGTCCTCCAGTAGTGGGCCCTGTCTGGCCACATTTGTACCTGGCCTCTGGTGTTGCAAAAAACCTCCCTCTGAGTCACTTTGAAGAGACTGGCCTGAAAGTGCTAAAAATGACCCCTCTTCCTCCTCTTCCTCCTGGGCCACCTCCTCTTCCATCATCGCCCTAAGTGTTTTCTCAAGGAGACATAGAAGGGGTATTGTAACGCTGATAACGGCGTCATCGCCACTGGCCATGTTGGTGGAGTATTTGAAACAGCGCAACAGGGCACACAGGTCTCGCATGGAGGCCCAGTCATTGGTGGTGAAGTGTGTCTGATCCGCAGTGCGACTGACCCGTGCGTGCTGCAGCTGAAACTCCACTATGGCCTGCTGCTGCTCGCACAGTCTGTCCAGCATATGCAAGGTGGAGTTCCACCTGGTGGGTACGTCGCATATGAGGCGGTGAGCGGGAAGGCCGAAGTTACGCTGTAGCGCAGACAGGCGAGCAGCGGCAGGATGTGAACGCCGGAAGCGCGAACAGACGGCCCGCACTTTATGCAGCAGCTCTGACATGTCGGGGTAGTTGCGAATGAACTTCTGCACCACCAAATTCAGCACATGCGCCAGGCAAGGGATGTGCGTCAAACCGGCTAGTCCCAGAGCTGCAACGAGATTTCGCCCATTATCGCACACCACCAGGCCGGGCTTTGAGGCTCACCGGCAGCAACCACTCGTCGGACTGTTGTTCTATACCCCGCCACAACTCCTGTGCGGTGTGGGGCCTGTCCCCTAAACATATGAGTTTCAGAATGGCCTGCTGACGTTTACCCCGTGCTGTGCTGAAGTTGGTGGTGAAGGTGTGTGGCTGACTGGATGAGCAGGTGGAAGAAGAGGAGGAGGAAGCTGAGTAGGAGGAGGAGGAGACAGGAGGCAAAGAATGTTGCCCTGCGATCCTTGGCGGCGGAAGGACGTGCGCCAAACAGCTCTCCGCCTGGGGCCCAGCCGCCACTACATTTACCCAGTGTGCAGTTAGGGAGATATAGCGTCCCTGGCCGTGCTTACTGGTCCACGTATCTGTGGTTAGGTGGACCTTGCCACAGATGGCGTTGCGCAGTGCACACTTGATTTTATCGGACACTTGTTTGTGCAGGGAAGGCACGGCTCTCTTGGAGAAGTAGTGGCGGCTGGGAACAACATACTGTGGGACAGCAAGTGACATGAGCTGTTTGAAGCTGTGTGTGTCCACCAGCCTAAATGACAGCATTTCATAGGCCAGTAGTTTAGAAATGCTGGCATTCAGGGCCAGGGATCGAGGGTGGCTAGGTGGGAATTTACGCTTTCTCTCAAATGTTTGTGAGATGGAGAGCTGAACGCTGCCGTGTGACATGGTTGAGATGCTTGGTGACGCAGGTGGTGGTGTTGGTGGTACATCCCATGTTTGCTGGGCGGCAGGTGCCAACGTTCCTCCAGAGGCGGAGGAAGAGGCCGAGGCGGCGGCAGCAGCAGAAGAGGCCGAGGCAGCAGCAGCAGAAGAGGTAGCAGGGGGAGCCTGAGTGACTTCTTTGTTTTTAAGGTGTTTACTCCACTGCAGTTCATGCTTTGCATGCAGGTGCCTGGTCATGCAGGTTGTGCTAAGGTTCAGAACGTTAATGCCTCGCTTCAGGCTCTGATGGCACAGCGTGCAAACCACTCAGGTCTTGTCGTCAGCACATTGTTTGAAGAAGTGCCATGCCAGGGAACTCCTTGAAGCTGCCTTTGGGGTGCTCGGTCCCAGATGGCGGCGGTCAGTAGCAGGCGGAGTCTCTTGGCGGCGGGTGTTCTGATTTTGCCCACTGCTCCCTCTTTTGCTACGCTGTTGGCTCGGTCTCACCACTGCCTCTTCCTCCAAACTGTGAAAGTCAGTGGCACGACCTTCATTCCATGTGGGGTCTAGGACCTCATCATCCCCTGCATCGTCTTCCACCCAGTCTTGATCCCTGACCTCCTGTTCAGTCTGCACACTGCAGAAAGACGCAGCAGTTGGCACCTGTGTTTCGTCATCATCAGAGACGTGCTGAGGTGGTATTCCCATGTCCTCATCATCAGGAAAAATAAGTGGTTGTGCGTTAGTGCATTCTATCTCTTCCACCCCTGGGGAAGGGCTAGGTGGATGCCTTTGGGAAACCCTGGCAGCAGAGTTTTCAAACAGCATAAGAGACTGCTGCATAACTTGAGGCTCAGACAGTTTCCCTGATATGCATGGGGGTGATGTGACAGACCGATGGGCTTGGTTTTCATGCGCCATCTGTGCGCTTTCTGCAAAAGACTGGGTGGGAGATAATGTGAACGTGCTGGATCCACTGTCGGCCACCCAATTGACTAATGCCTGCACCTGCTCAGGCCTTACCATCCTTAGAACGGCATTGGGCCCCACCAAATATCGCTGTAAATTCTGCTGGCTACTGGGACCTGAGGTAGTTGGTTCACTAGGACGTGTGGCTGTGGCAGAGGGTCCACTAACACCACCACGACCATGTCCATGTCCGCGTCCCTTATTAGATGTTTTCCTCATTGTTCCCGTTCAACACAATTTTGAGAATGGCAAATTTGGGAATGGTTTTTCAACCCAGAAAAAAAAGTGTGCTTTTACGGTCACTACAAATAACTTGACCAGCTAAAACAGTAGAGATTTGGTTAAATAGAGATTTGAGGCCTGTTTTTTTTTTGCGCTGTGTGACAGGTATAGGTTTAATCACAGAATCAGATTTCTATCAGCACGCTAGCGTGTGTCTTAGGTTTTTCTGAATGACACTATCACTAGCTTCAATGTAAGATATTCTTTTTGGGATAGATTTCAAGTAGGCCTCAAATACCAGAAACTAGTTATTTTGAGAATGGCAAATTTGGGAATGGTTTTTCAACCCAGAAAAAAAAGTGTGCTTTTACGGTCACTACAAATAACTTGACCAGCTAAAACAGTAGAGATTTGGTTAAATAGAGATGTGAGGCCTGTTTTTTTTTGCGCTGTGTGACAGGTATAGGTTTAATCACAGAATCCGATTTCTATCAGCACGCTAGCGTGTGTCTTAGGTTTTTCTGAATGACACTATCACTAGCTTCAATGTAAGATATTCTGTTTGGGATAGATTTCAAGTAGGCCTCAAATACCAGAAACTAGTTATTTTGAGAATGGCAAATTTGGGAATGGTTTTTCAACACAGAAAAAAAAGTGTGCTTTTACGGTCACTACAAATAACTTGACCAGCTAAAACAGTACAGATTTGGTTGAATAGAAATGTCAGGTCTATTTTTTAGGCGCTGGGTGACAGGCTCAACTTGCCCCTGATGTAATATATGGCCAAAAAATAACCACACTGTTGATGGTTAAATGCACTTGGGTGACACAAGCTCAGCCTGCAGCTGATGTAGTATATGGCCAAAAAATAACCAGACTGTTGATGGTTAAATGCACTTCGGTGACACAGGCTCAGCCTGCAGCTGATGTAGGATATAGCACAAAATAACCACACTATCGATGGTTAAATACACTTGGTGATAGCTTGTGCTGGCGCACCACAAGTCACAAAATGGCCGCCGATCACCCCAGAAAAAAAGTGATCTAAAAACGCTCTGGGCAGCCTCAAAAAAGTGAGCAAGTCAATAATAGCACTTCAATGATCCACAGCTGCAGATCGATCACAGAATGAAGTCTTTTGGAGGAGTTAATCTGCCTAATCTCGCCCTAACGTCGCAGCTGCAACCTCTCCCTATACTGATCATAGCAGAGTGACGTGCGGCGCTACGTGTCTCCAGCTTAAATAGAGGCTGGGTCACATGCTGCACTGGCCAATCACAGCCATGCCAATAGTAGGCATGGCTGTGATGGCCTCTTGGGGCAAGTAGTATGACGCTTGTTGATTGGCTGCTTTGCAGCCTTTCAAAAAGCGCCAAGAAAGAGCCGAACACCGAACCCGAACCCGGACTTTTACGAAAATGTTCGGGTTCGGGTCCGTGTCACGGACACCCCAAAATTCGGTACGATTCCGAACTATACAGTTCGGGTTCGCTCATCCCTATCCCTAACAGTCTGTCCCTGCTCCACACAGCTACCTTTCCCTACACTGGCAAAAGACTGAATACAAAACGGCGGCCCGATCGGGTTTATTTATAAGGTAGGGGATATGTCCATGTGCTGAATCGTCTCAATTGGCTGTGCTGTACCACCTGATAGATGTGTCATGGGTCAAAGTTCTTCACAATGTAAAAGAATAAGGCTCTGGCGGACATCGCCATATGTTCGCCCTGATCAGAGTTGATCATGAGAAATGGAAGGCCCCAGAGCTAAATTTCAAGTCTCATAGCAAAGGGTGTGAATACTTACGTCATGTAAAATTTTATTTTTTCTTTATTAATAAATGTATTAAAATGTCTTAACCCATTCAGGAACAGGACATTTTTTCATTTTTTACTCTCAAACTTCCCAGAGCCATACATTTTTTATTTTTCCATTTACAGTTGCATACAATGTAGTGGGAACTGGTAAAAAACGTTCAAAAGGGGTGGAATTATAAAAAAAAAAAATTCTATTACAGTTTTATGGGCCTTGTTTTTACAGCGTTTCCTATGCAGAAAAACTGACCTGTTACTTTCATTCTCCATGCTAGTATAATTACAGTAATACCACTTGTATAGTTTTTCTTTCTAAAAAATGAAAAACTTTTGAAAAATTATACTCACCTCTTCCTGCCTGGTCCTCGGTGCTCCACTGTGAAGGATGCACACAGTGTGAGGCCGTGCTGTGACCTCACAATGTGCGTGCCCACACAGTAGACTGTACAAGAGTATTACCGAGTGGGCAGCATCCGGAGCAGGAACGGTAAGTGTTATTTTTTTTAATTGGGGGCTGATGGAGGCTACTGGGGGGTTGATAGGCACTGAGGGATGAAGAGGGGCTGCTGGGGGGCTGATATTAGGCACTGGGGGCTGAAGAGGGGCACTGGGGGGCTGAAAAGGGGCACTGGGGGCTGATATGAGACACTGGGGGTTGATATGAGGCACTGGGGGCTGAAGAGAGGCTGCTGGGGGGCTAATATGAGGGACTGGGGGGCTAAAGAGCGGCACTGGGGGCTGAAGAGAGGCTGATGGGGGTCTGATATGAGGCACTGGGGGCTGATATGAGGCACTGGTGGCTGATATGAGGCACTGGGGGGCTGAAGAGAGGCTGCTGGGGCTGAAGAGTGGCACTGGGGGGCTGAAGAGGGGCACTAGGGGCTGATATGAGGCACTGGGGCTCTTATCTGAGGTCTGATTGGGGGTAATACACATTGGGGTCTGATCTGAGGTCTTATTGGGGTCTTATTAACATTGGGGGTCTTATTGGGGCTGTCAGCTGGGGTCTGATTAACATTGGGGTCTGACCTCAGGTGTAATGAAATTTTTTTTTTATTGTCCCCCTCTAAAACCTAAGTGCGTCTTATGGGCCGGAGCGTCTTATAGGGCGAAAAATACGGGTAAGTTTAAAAATGATTTCTTCTCCCTTCATTATATTGATAGTGTGGGTATGTATGTATGTATGTATGTATGTATGCAGAGTGTATTTGTGTATATACAGTGGCGTAGGGATCGCCATAGCAGCCATAGCAATGGCTATGGGGCCCTACGCCACTGGGGGCCCGCCGCCGACTGAGGATTAAAAAAATAAAAATAAAATTCATGTGGCCAGCGGGCCGGCCGTGGTGCTGTGATAGGGGGCAGATAGGGGGCAGTCGGACTCGGAGCTGGAGGGCGGAGGTAGAGAGGCAGTCTGGGAGGTGATTGGCCGGAAGTGGAGGAGGCGGAGTCGCAGACTTGGAGCGGCACTTTCAAGAATAGGAAGCTGCGTGCGAGGTGAGCTGCTGGAGTGTGGGTGGGTCAAGTGCCGGGGCCCACTGCTCCTGGGGGGGCCCACTGTGCCAGCTCACTCCTGCAGCTGCATATGATCGGTCCCAAATGTCGCTGCCTGCATGTCCCGGCTTATGATAAGCCCGGCCATGCAGGCAGTGTGCTGCTGCCTCTCATTCACTGACTGTGCGATGCTGCCTCCTGGCTCCGCCTCCTCACACAGCCAGGGAAAAGAGCTCGGGAGCCTTGAGAGAGAGACACTTGCAGGAGGAGGGGCCGGGTCCCAGGAAAATAACCCTATCATTGCCTCCTCCTTCTGCAGTCCTCCTGACATGCCCCACGTTCTTCTGTGATCACCAGAGGGTGACCAGTGTGGCTGCTCCTGCCTTTCTACCATCCCTGCAGATTTGTTTCCTGTCCTGCTTGCTGCTGGCCTGTCTTCAAGCTAGTAAGGTCCTTTTTTTTCTTTTTTTTCCTTCTTTTGTCCAGTTGTTTCATTTTAACCCCTTGAGGCTCAGCCATGTCACAGTGACTGAGCTTTTTCCATTAGCCAAATAGTGAGTCTCAGCCAGCACCACTCCCCTCCCATGATGTCCCATTTACTTCTAATTAGGACACGCTGTAAGATTTAGCATGGAGAAGTAGTACTTGTCATGCTAAATCTTTAGAGCGTGTCCTTAGTAGGTGTTGTCAGTAGTTACTGTCCCTCAGCGCTGCTGTCACCACCAAGTATCGCTGATGACCCACCTTTAGGGTCTAGTCACACGACCGTAATTCTGGGTCCGCCTCCGTAATTTCAATAGGGCTGCAAAAGATGCGGACCGCAACAGTTGTCAGTGTTCCCTGTACAGAGAGAGAAGGGGGCCCGTATAGAAAGGATCAATATGAGGCTTCGTTCACAGCACCGTTCAGCCATTCCGTTCTCCTGCTCAGTTTAGGAGCAGGAGAACGGAAAGGACGGATTCGGAACATAACGGAGCCTACGGACCCCATAGACTATAATGGGGTCCTTATGTTTCCGCTCAGAAGATGAATTTGGAGCAGAAACAAAAGTAGTGCATGCAGGACTTTTGTCTCCGCTTCAAAAATCTTCTTCTGAGCGAACACCTAACGGACCCCATTATAGTCTATGGGGTCCTTAGGATCGGTTCGGCTCAGTTATGTGCCGAATCCGTCCTTTCCGTTCTCCTAGTCCTAAATGGAGCAGGAGAACGGAAAGGCTGAACGGTGATGTGAAAGAAGCCTGAGTTGTCACTGGGTTTTCACCGCTGTCTCAGGCGGCTGCCTGCATGGCACAGCTTATGATAAGCCGGGCCATGCAGGCAGTGTTGTGCTCCACTCACTATGCGGTGCTGAGCTGAGACAATGTATGGAGCGGACTGCGGCGGTGAGCCTGCCCCATACACAGCAGGTCCTGTGACGATCTCGCCATCGTATAAGTGTCTGTCCATATGTATGTCCCTGTCCCTGTGTGGGTGTGTGTCTGTCACCTGTGTCTGTGTGTCTCTCCCTGTGTGTCACCATCACCATGCCCACAGTGTTCCTATGTCTTGACACAGCTGCATCAGACGTTCTGTGCGGGGCAAGAAGAAGATGGAAGAGGAGGCAGCGCCGCCAGCATGGAGTCCGTGGGAGAGACACAGGGAGGCACACTAAGGATGCAGGTAACACTACCACATGATCTACACTAGTGTTATCTGTGGTTTTTACATAGGACTGCAGGTAACACTACCACATTATCTACACTAGTGTTATCTGTGGTTTTTACATAGGACTGCAGGTAACACTACCACATTATCTACACTAGTGTTATCTGTGGTTTTTACATAGGACTGCAGGTAACACTACCACATGATCTACACTAGTGTTATCTGTGGTTTTACATAGGACTGCAGGTAACACTACCACATGATCTACACTAGTGTTATCTGTGGTTTTTACATAGAACTGCAGGTAACACTACCACATTATCAGCTCTAGTGTTATCTGTAGTTTTACATAGGACTGCAGGTAACACTACTACATTTTCTGTACTCAGATAGCCAGTACTGTGTTATCTGTGTTGTTACATAGGGCTGCAGGTGATATCTACTACATTATCTATACTCAGAGAGTTATCACTATGAGACCGGTAAAAATGTGAAAATAAATACAAGACGGATCCGTTCTTGCAATGCATTTGTGAGACGGATCCTCATCTGGATCCGTCTCACAAATGCTTTCAGTCACATCAAAATCAGCGGATCCGGCGGGCAGTTCTGATGACGGAACTGCCCGCCGGATCACACTGCGGCAAGTGTGAAAGTAGCCTAGGTGGCTGTTTCTTCACCAAAATGCCATTAACCATTACCACACCACACCACACAAATAAATAAATAAATAATGCAGCTGCGCCTGCCAGGCTTGAGCAGGTATATGTGTGAATAGGGAAGATGCTGAGATCCGGCTGTACCTCAAGCCTGGCAGGCACAGCTGCATTATTTAAAGGGGGGGGGGGGGGCCATAAATTTTTTTTTGCTATGGGGCCCAGTCATTTATAGCTACGCCCCTGTGTATATATATATGTGTGAGTGTGTAAGTGTATATAATATATACATACATATACGCATGCGCGGCGTGTGTGTTTGTGCTTTAGGGTGCACACCCTAATGCAATAGGCTGCACACGCCTATGTCGGGCAATATGTAGTTTTTATTAATACCATTTTGGAATTAGTGTTGAGCGCGAATATTCGAATAGCGAATTTTAATCTTGAATACTGGCACTTCAAGAATTCGCAAATATTTAGAATATAGTGCTATACAAGGTATATTTGTAATGACCTACATCTGTATTGAGCGCACAATATTAGAGTATTACGCGATCCTTACCTTGCCGATTTTCGCGTAAAAAAAAAAAGAATGTAGAAGATAACGAATATACGAATTTGCAAATATATGACTAATATTCTACAAAATATTCGCGAAAAAAACTTTTTTTTTTACACTTTTTAATAGTTCCACTAGAAACCTGAAAAAGCAATCATTAATTAGCTTTTCTCATAGACTCCAATGCATTAGCATTGGAGTCTATGAGAATTTCACTATGTTCCTATGGAGTTCTTCTTCATAGGAACATAGTTGCTGCAGCCTCGGATCATTCAGAAGGACCGAGGCTGCCGCACACACCATCTAGCTCCCCCAATATCTGCTAAGGGGAGCCAATGCAGTGGTCACATTTGACCAAGGCATCTGAGCTGTTAAATGTGCGCGATCGGCATGATCATCAATTGCATAGGTCTGCTATGCCCCAGGTGTCTGCTATTTAATTCCTTCTACCCTGGGCCAGTTTTTGCCCAACTGCCCAGGCCGTTTTTTGCTAATTTGACAGGTGTCACTTTATGTGGTAATAACTTTGAAACACTTTTGCTTATCCAAACCATTATGATATTTTAATAGGAAAATGAGCCAGCACTCATACACTTGGCAACCAAATTGACATGTGCAGAAAATATTTATTAAATCCCCATAAAATACAAGTAATATAATTTATAAGAACAATGTAGCAATAATATACAACATTACAGTCACATATATTGTGGTAGATATGATCGATACTATATTCGATAAAAATATATTCAATAGAAATATTCGATAAATTGAATGGTAGAAAATTCAATGTTGAAATATTCGATAGAATATTCGATACCACTCAATACTGTCGATAAATTCAATAATATATATCACACCAAAAAACTTCAAGCATATGCTGTTATTTGGGAAAGAGGGGGTATTATCTTCTAGCGCTCTATCCCAATTTGGGAAACTGAATGTCACTGAAAATGTTGTAGGTGTATTCACTGGGAGCGTAATATGTTCATAAAGTGTCCACAGGAATCCTAAAAATGTGAAAAGTCTCTTATAGCATATCCTTTTAAGGTCGATATGAGCTTTGAATCAAAGAAAACTTTAAATCGATATTTGGCTTGCCGTCTAGCATCTGTTGTCTGCCTATTGCTTCAATGGAGCTTTAAATATTTACCGGCTTATTCAGTCGCTCCATACAGCAAGCTGGTTTAAATTTCGCGGGAGTTCCAAAGATCGCGGGAGTTGCCACTCTGTTCCGCAATTTCCTTTGGTGCAGCTTTCGACGATAAGAATAGTTAATCCTTTACTGTAGAAATTTTCTTCTGAATGGCCATACAGTATTATCGGAGGCTTTTCAATGCAAGTACATCACTTGTTTCACCATACGCATTACGGGTAGATTTACTCTCCTTGTAGCACCATACCTTAACTACTTGCTAGTGAGCCACCACAACCTACCACTATTTTTTGTACATTCTGATATTTTCTCTTGACACATTGTACTTCATGACAGTCATACATTTTAGTCAATATTAGAGTTGAGCAGACACCTGGATGTTCGGGTTTGGTAGGTTTGGCCGAACTTGAAAAAAAAGTTCGGGTTCGGGACCCGAACTTGACCCGAACTTGACCCCGAAACCCATTGAAGTCAATAGGGACCCAAACTTTTGGGTACTAAAATGGCTCTAAAATAGTCCTGGAAAGGGCTAGAGAGCTGCAAAGGGCATCAAAATATGCTTAAGAGCATGGTAACTGTTCTGTAAACAAATGTGGATAGGGAAATGACTTAAAATAACATAAAATACAGAAAAATTTTAAATAACAATCTGGATCTAGGAGTAGGAGGTTGAGGAGGTGGTGGATGGGTGGATGTGGCAATGTAGGTTGACGTGACGGTATAGGTGGAAGCGGAGGGTGAAGGAAGAATAGGTAGCCAACACTGATTTGAGTTATTTTTTTTTTTTAAATTGGGGTATCCCCCAAAATATTGGGACATATAACAAAATAAAACTAAGAATAAGTGCACTTGAGTACAAGAATGGATGGTTGAGGCTGGTATAAATGTCTATTCTGCACAAGGTACGGACAAGTCCTGTGGGATCCATGCCTGGTTCATTTTAATAAACGTAAGCTTGTCCACATTGGCTGCGGCCTGTGATAATGCTCTCTGCCGTGCTAAACACACGTTCACACTATACACTGGCTGCAGGGCAGGTCAGCACCTCCAAGGCTGACAAAGCTTTTCCACATTTGGGCCATGCTAACCCTGCCTTCTCATGTGCTGGCGGTGCCCCAGCTGCGTTGGCGACCTCTTCCTCCTCCTCTGCCTTCGCCTTGTGCTTCCACTGTGCCCCCGCTGTCAGGTGGGAATGTCATCAGCAGCGTGCGCTTGTAGTCGCACATCTTCCGATCAGTAAAAGATCTTTTCACTAAATTTAGTTCCCTGTCAGCAATGCAGAGCAGGGGTTTATTCACGGCAAAAGGGGGTTCATGTCACCCAGCAATAGAACAGAGGATTTTGAGAGATTTAGGCCCCTGTCACCCAGGCACAGCAGAGGTTCATTCACGGTAAAAGGGGGTTCATGTCACCCAGCAATAGAACAGAGGATTTTGAGAGATTTAGGCCCATGTCACCCAGGCACAGCAGGGGTTCATCCACGGCAAAAGGGGGTTCATGTCACCCAGCAATACAACAGAGGATTTTGAGAGATTTAGGCCCCTGTCAGCAATGCAGAGCAGGGGTTCATTCACAGCAAAAGGGGGTTCATGTCACCCTGCAATACAACAGAGGATTTTGAGAGATTTAGGCCCCAGTCACCCAGGCACAGCAGGGGTTCATTCATGGCAAAAGGGGGTTCATGACACCCAGCAATAGAACAGAGGATTTTGAGAGATTTAGGCCCCTGTCAGCATAGCAGAGCAGGGGTTCATTCACGGCAAAAGGGGGATCATGTCACCCAGCAATACAACAGAGGATTTTACATAGAAACATAGAAACATAGAATGTGTCGGCAGATAAGAATCATTTGGCCCATCTAGTCTGCCCAATATATCTGAATACTATGGATAGCCCCTGGCCCTATCTTATATGAAGGATAGCCATATGCCTATCCCATGCACGCTTAAACCCCTTCACTGTATTTTCAGCTACCACTTCTGCAGGAAGGCTATTCCATGCATCCACTACTCTCTCAGTAAAGTAATACTTCCTTATATTACTTTTAAACCTTTGCCCCTCTAATTTAAAACTGTGTCCTCTTGTGGTAGTTTTTCTTCTTTTAAATATGCTCTCCTCCTTTACCGAGTTGATTCCCTTTATGTATTTAAAAGTTTCTATCATATCCCCTCTGTCTCTTCTTTCTTCCAAGCTATACATGTTAAGGTCCTTTAACCTTTCCTGGTAAGTTTTATCCTGCAATCCATGTACTAGTTTAGTAGCTCTTCTCTGAACTCTCTCTAGAGTATCTATATCCTTCTGGAGATATGGCCTCCAGTACTGCGCACAATACTCCAAGTGAGGTCTCACCAGTGTTCTGTACAGCGGCATAAGCACTTCACTCTTTCTACTGCTTATACCTCTCCCTATACATCCAATCATTCTGCTGGCATTTCGTGCTGCCCTATTACATTGTCTTCCCACCTTTAAGTCTTCTGAAATAATTACTCCTAAATCCCTTTCCTCAGATACTGAGGTCAGGACTGTGTCGAATATTCTATATTCTGCCCTTGGGTTTTTACGCCCTAGGTGCATCATCTTGCACTTATCCACATTAAATTTCAGTTGCCAGAGTTCTGACCATTCTTCTAGTTTTCCTAAATCCTTTTCCATTTGGCGTTTCCCTCCAGGAACATCAACCCTGTTACATATCTTTGTGTCATCAGCAAAAAGACACACCTTCCCATCGAGGCCTTTTGCAATATCACTTATGAAGATATTAAACAAAATTGGTCCCAGTACAGATCCCTGTGGAACCCCACTGGTAACATGACCTTGTTTTGAATGTTCTCCATTGACTACAACCCTCTGTTGTCTGTCACTCAGCCACTGCCTAATCCACTCAACAATATGGGAGTCCATGCTCAATGACTGCAGTTTATTGATAAGTCTTCTATGTGGGACAGTGTCAAAAGCCTTACTAAAATCTAGATATGCGATGTCTACTGCACCTCCACCGTCTATTATTTTAGTCACCCAGTCAAAAAAATCTATAAGATTTGTTTGACATGATCTCCCTGAAGTAAACCCATGTTGTTTTTCATCTTGCAATCCATGAGTTTTTAGATGTTCCACAATCCTATCCTTTAATAGGGTTTCCATTAATTTGCCTACTATTGATGTCAGACTCACTGGTCTATAGTTGCTCGATTCCTCCCTACTACCTTTCTTGTGAATGGGCACGACATTTGCCAATTTCCAATCTTCCGGGACGACTCCTGTTACTAATGATTGGTTAAATAAATCTGTTAGCGGTTTTGCCAGCTCACCACTAAGCTCTTTTAATAATTTTGGGTGTATTTCATCAGGCCCCTGTGACTTATTTGTCTTCACCTTAGACAGCAAACTTAGAACATCTTCCTCTGTAAAGATACATGCATCAAATGATTTATTAGTCATCCTTTCTAGTGGAGGTCCTTCTCCTTTTTCTTTTGTAAAAACTGAACAGAAGTATTCATTAAGGCAGTCGGCTAGCCCTTTATTCTCTTCTACATACCTTCCGTCCTTTGTTTTTAATTTAGTTATTCCTTGTTTTAATTTCCTTTTTTCATTTATATATCTGAAGAATGTCTTATCCCCTTTTTTCATAGACTGAGCTAGTTTTTCTTCTGCCTGCGCTTTAGAAGTTCTTATAACTTGCTTGGCCTCTCTCTGCCTAATCTTGTAGATTTCCTTATCTTCATTGCTCTGGGTTTTTTTATAATTCCAAAATGCTAGCTTTTTATTTTTAATGATTTGGGCCACTTCTGCTGAGTACCACAGTGGTCTCTTCCTTTTTTTGCTTTTACTGACAAGTCTAATGCAATTTTCTGTTGCCTTCAATAATGCACCTTTTAAGTAGTCCCATTTCTCCTGGACTCCATGTAATCCGTTCCAGTCTGATAAGGACTTATTTATGACTAATTTCATTTTTGAAAAGTCTGTTTTTCTAAAATCTAAAACTTTTGTTTTTGTGTGGTGGGACTCTTTCACAGTTCTTATATTAAACCACACTGACTGGTGATCACTATATCCCAAGGTTTCGCCTACAATGACATCATATACCGAATCCCCATTTGTGAATACCAAATCCAAAATGGCCTCCCTCCGGGTTGGCTTCTCAACCACTTGTTGTAAAGATAACCCCAGTAGGGAATTTAGAATATCTGTACTCCTGGTAGAACTTGCTATTTTGGTTTTCCAGTTTATATCTGGAAGATTGAAATCTCCCATAATGATAACTTCTCCTTTCATTGTCATTTTAGCTATTTCTTCAACTAGTAGATCATCTAGTTCTTTAACCACTTCCCATCTGGGCCCTTTGCCCCCTTCCTGACCAGGCCAAATTTTGCAAAACGGACATATCTCACTTTATGTGGTAATAACTTTGGAACGCCTTTATTTATCCAAGTCATTCAGAGATTGTTTTCTCGTGACACATTGTACTTCATGATAGTCATAAATTTGAGTCAAAATATTTCACCTTTATTTATGAAAAAATCCCAAATTTACCCAAAAATGTGAAAAATTCGCAATTTTCTAAATTTCAATTTCTCTGCTTTCAAAACAGAAAGTGATACCTCATAAAATAGTTATTATTTAACATTTCCCATATGTCTACTTTATGTTGGCATCATTTTGGAAATGTCATTTTATTTTTTTAGGACGTTAGAAGGCTTAGAAGTTTAGAAGCAATTCTTCAAATTTGTAAGAAAATTGCCAAAACCCACTTTATAAGGACCAGTTCAGGTCTGAAGTCACTTTGTGGGGCCTACATAGTGGATACCCCCATAAATGACCCTATTGTAGAAACTACACCCCTCAAGGTATTCAAAACCGATTTTACAAACTTTGTTAACCCTTTAGGCGTTCCACAAGAATTAAAGGAAAATGGAGATCAAATTTTTAAATTTCACTTTTTTGGCAGATTTTCCATTTTAATCAATTTTTTTCTTTAACACATCGATGGTTAACAGCCAAACAAAACTCAATATTTATTACCCAGATTCTGCGGTTTACAGAAACACCCCACATGTGGTCGTAAACTGCTGTATGGGCACACGGCAGGGCGCAGAAGGAAAGGAACTCCACATGGTTTTTAGATGCCATGTCCCATTTGAAGCCCCCTGATGCACCCTTACAGTAGAAACTCCCAAGAAGTGACCCCATTTTGGAAACTAGGGGATAAGGTGCCAGTTTTATTAGTACTATTTTTGGGTACATATGATTTTTTGATCATTCATTATAACACTTTATGGGGCAAGGTGACCAAAAAATTGGTTGTTTTAGCACAGTTTCTATTTATTTATTTTTACAGCGTTCACCTGAGGGGTTCAGTCAAGTGACATTTTTATAGAGCAGATTGTTACGGACGTGGCGATACCTAATATGTATACTTTTTCTCATTTATTAAAGTTTTACACAATAATAGCATTTTTGAAACCAAAAAATTATGTTTTAATGTGTCCATGTTCTGAGAGCTATAGTTTTTTTTATTTTTTGAGAGATTTTCTTATGTAGGGGCTCATTTTTTGCGGGATGAGGTGACGGTTTTATTGGTACCATTTTGTGGGACATACGCGTTTTTGATCACTTGGTGTTGCACCTTTTGTGATGCAAGGTGACATAAATTGCTTGTTTTGACACAGTTTTTTTTTTTTTTTTTTTTTTTTTTACGGTGTTCACCCGAGGGGTTAGGTCATGTGATATTTTTATAGAGATGGTTTTTACGGACGCGGCAATACCTAATATGTATACTTTTTTTTATTTGTTTCACTTTAACACAATAATAGCATTTTTGAAACCAAAAAAATTATGTTTTAGTGTCTCCATGTTCTAAGAGCTATAGTTTTTTTATTTTTTGAGAGATTTTCTTATGTAGGGGCTCATTTTTTTGCGGGATGAGGTGACGGTTTTATTGGTACCATTTTGTGGGACATACGCGTTTTTGATCACTTGGTGTTGCACCTTTTGTGATGCAAGGTGACAAAAATTGCTTGTTTTGACACAGTTTTTTTTATTTATTTTTTACGGTGTTCATCCGAGGGGTTAGGTCATGTGATATTTTTATAGAGCTGGTTTTTACGGACGCAACAATACTAAATATGTCTATTTTACTTTATTTTTTCTATTTTAATTTTTTTTTTTTTATTCCTAACTTGGGAACTTTTTTTTTTTTTACATGTGAAACTTTATTTTATTTTATTTTTTCAACCCTTTATTTTTTTTATTTTTTTTACACTTTTCGTCCCCCATAAGGTCATACAAGACCTCTGGGGGACATTTGCTTCACTTTTTCTTTTTTTTTTCACAGTTGATTTCTCCTGTAACTGGGGCTGACATAGTAGCCCCAGTTACAGTGGAAATGCACCCCTATAGAGGCTGTACAGCAGCAATCCTGCGCTGTACAGCCTCACAGCAGGGCTGATCGAGGTCTCTGAGAGACCTCACACAGCTCCTGCACACTCCGGTCACGGCGGTCACATGACCGCCGGGCCGGAACAGGAAGCGCACAGCGCTTCCTGCTCTGCAGACACAGCGCTCGGTGAGCGCTGTGTCTGCAGCGATCGTGAAGGCAGGGACACCTGGGCACTGTCCCTGCCTTGTCTTAGGGTTGCCCTGCTGTCTCTGACAGCGGGCAACCCGATCAGCAGCTGCACGATTAGCGTGCAGCTGCTATTTCTGACAGGACGTTTTAAAACGTGCTGTCAGAAATAGACGTCCACCCATAGGACGTTTATATCCTATGGGCGGACGTGAGGCGGTTAACTTGACCAGGTGGTCTATATATCACACCTACACGAGTTACTGCATGGTTAGCAAACTGCAACGTAACCCAAACTGACTCTATGTTGGACTCACCAACTTGTATTAGGTTAGATTTAATGCTATCTTTCACATACAGGGCCACTCCTCCTCCTTTCTTGCCTTCTCTGTCTCTTCTGTATAAAGAGTACCCTGGTATGGTTATGTCCCAGTCATTTCTGGGACAGCAGGGGTTCATTCACGGCAAAAGGGGGTTCATGTCACCCAGCAATACAACAGAGGATTTTGAGAGATTTAGGCCCCTGTCAGCAATGCAGAGCAGGGGTTCATTCACGGCAAAAGGGGGTTAATGTCACCCAGCAATAGAACAGAGGATTTTGAGAGATTTAGGCCCCTGTCAGCAATGCAGAGCAAGGGTTCATTCACGGCAAAGAGGGTTCATGTCACCCAACAATAGAACAGAGGATTTTGAGAGATTTAGGCCCCAGTCAGCAATGCAGAGCAGGGGTTCATTCACGGCAAAAGGGGGTTCATGTCACCCAGCAATACAACAGAGGATTTTGAGAGATTTAGGCCCCAGTCACCCAGGCACAGCAGGGGTTCATTCACGGCAAAAGGGGGTTCATGTCACTCAGCAATAGAACAGAGTATTTTGAGAGATTTAGGACCCTGTCAGCAATGCAGAGCAGGGGTTCATTCATGGCAAAAGGGGATCATGTCACCCAGCAATACAACAGAGGATTTTGAGAGATTTAGGCCCCAGTCACAGCAGGGGTTCATTCACGGCAAAAGGGGGATCATGTCACCCAGCAATAGAACAGAGGATTTTGAGAGATTTAGGCCCCTGTCAGCAATGCAGAGCAGGGGATCATTCACGGCAAAAGAGGGATCATGTCACCCAGCAATACAACAGAGGATTTTGAGAGATTTATGCCCCTGTCAGCAATGCAGAGCAGGGGTTCATTCACAGCAAAAGGGGGATCATGTCACCCAGCAATACAACAGAGGATTTTGAGAGATTTAGGCCCCAGTCACCCAGGCACAGCAGGGGTTCATTCACGGCAAAAGGGGGTTCATGTCACCCAGCAATAGAACAGAGGATTTTGAGAGATTTAGGCCCCTGTCAGCAATGCAGAGCAGGGGTTCATTCACGGCAAAAGGGGGTTCATGTCACCCAGCAATAGAACAGAGGATTTTGAGAGATTTAGGACCCTGTCAGCAATGCAGAGCAGGGGTTTATTCACGGCAAAAGGGGGTTTATGTCACCCAGCAATACAACAGAGGATTTTGAGAGATTTAGGCCCCAGTCACCCAGGCACAGCAGGGGTTCATTCACGGCAAAAGGGGGTTCATGTCACCCAGCAATAGAACAGAGGATTTTGAGAGATTTAGGCCCCTGTCAGCAATGCAGAGCAGGGGTTCATTCATGGCAAAAGGGGGTTTATGTCACCCAGCAATAGAACAGAGGATTTTGAGAGATTTAGGCCCCTGTCAGCATAGCAGAGCAGGGGTTCATTCACGGCAAAAGGGGGATCATGTCACCCAGCAATACAACAGAGAATTTTGAGAGACTTAGGCCCCAGTCACCCAGGCACAGCAGGGGTTCATTCACGGCAAAAGGGGGTTCATGTCACCCAGCAATACAACAGAGGATTTTGAGAGATTTAGGCCCCTGTCAGCAATGCAGAGCAGGGGTTCATTCACGGCAAAAGGGGGTTCATGTCACCCAGCAATAGAACAGAGGATTTTGAGAGATTTAGGCCCCAGTCACCCAGGCACAGCAGGGGTTCATTCACGGCAAAAGGGGGTTCATGTCACCCAGCAATAGAACAGAGGATTTTGAGAGATTTAGGCCCCTGTCAGCAATGCAGAGCAGGGGTTTATTCACGGCAAAAGGGGGTTTATGTCACCCAGCAATAGAGCAGAGGATTTTGAGAGATTTAGGCCCCTGTCAGCAATGCAGAGCAGGGGTTCATTCATGGCAAAAGGGGGTTCATGTCACCCAGCAATAGAACAGAGGATTTTGAGAGATTTAGGCCTCTGTCAGCATAGCAGAGCAGGGGTTCATTCACGGCAAAAGGGGGATCATGTCACCCAGCAATACAACAGAGGATTTTGAGAGACTTAGGCCCCAGTCACCCAGGCACAGCAGGGGTTCATTCACGGCAAAAGGGGGTTCATGTCACCCAGCAATACAACAGAGGATTTTGAGAGATTTAGGCCCCTGTCAGCAATGCAGAGCAGGGGTTCATTCACGGCAAAAGGGGGTTCATGTCACCCAGCAATAGAACAGAGGATTTTGAGAGATTTAGGCCCCTGTCAGCAATGCAGAGCAGGGGTTCATTCATGGCAAAAGGGGGTTCATGTCACCCAGCAATAGAACAGAGGATTTTGAGAGATTTAGGCCCCTGTCAGCATAGCAGAGCAGGGGTTCATTCACGGCAAAATGGGGATCATGTCACCCAGCAATACAACAGAGGATTTTGAGAGACTTAGGCCCCAGTCACCCAGGCACAGTAGGGGTTCATTCACGGCAAAATGGGGTTCATGTCACCCAGCAATAGAGCAGAGGATTTCGAGAGATTTAGGCCCCTGTCAGCAATGCAGAGCAGGGGTTTATTCACGGCAAAAGGGGGTTTATGTCACCCAGCAATACAACAGAGGATTTTGAGAGATTTAGGCCCCAGTCACCCAGGCACAGCAGGGGTTCATTCACGGCAAAAGGGGGTTCATGTCACCCAGCAATAGAACAGAGGATTTTGAGAGATTTAGGCCCCTGTCAGCAATGCAGAGCAGGGGTTCATTCACGGCAAAAGGGGGTTCATGTCACCCAGCAATAGAACAGAGGATTTTGAGAAATTTAGGCCCCTGTCAGCAATGCAGAGCAGGGGTTCATTCACAGCAAAAGGGGGTTCATGTCACCCAGCAATAGAACAGAGGATTTTGAGATATTTAGGCCCCTGTCAGCAATGCAGAGCAGGGGTTTATTCACGGCAAAACAGGGTTCATGTCACCCAGCAATACAACAAAGGATTTTGAGAGATTTAAGCCCCTGTCAGCAATGCAGAGCAGGGGTTCATTCATGGCAAAAGGGGGATCATGTCACCCAGCAATACGACAGAGGATTTTGAGAGATTTAGACCCCAGTCACAGCAGGGGTTCATTCACGGCAAAAGGGGGGTCATGTCACCCAGCAATAGAACAGAGGATTTTGAGAGATTTAGGCCCCTGTCAGCAATGCAGAGCAGGGGTTTATTCACAGCAAAAGGGGGATCATGTCACCCAGCAATACAACAGAGGATTTTGAGAGATTTAGGCCCCAGTCACCCAGGCATAGCAGGGGTTCATTCACCGCAAAAGGGGGTTCATGTCAACCAGCAATACAACAGAGGATTTTGAGATATTTAGGCCCCTGTCAGCAATGCAGAGCAGAGGTTTATTCACGCCAAAAGGGGGATCATGTCACCCAGCAAAAGAACAGAGGATTTTGAGAGATTTAGGCCCTTGTCAGCAATGCAGAGCAGGGGTTCATTCACGGCAAAAGGGGGTTCATGTCACCCAGCAATAGAACAGAGGATTTTGAGAGATTTAGGCCCCTGTCAGCAATGCAGAGCAGGGGTTCATTCACGGCAAAAGGGGGTTCATGTCACCCAGCAATACAACAGAGGATTTTGAGAGATTTAGGCCCCAGTCACCCAGGCATAGCAGGGGTTCATTCACCGCAAAAGGGGGTTCATGTCACCCAGCAATACAACAGAGGATTTTGAGAGATTTAGGCCCCTGTCAGCAATGCAGAGCAGGGGTTTATTCACGCCAAAAGGGGGATCATGTCACCCAACAATAGAACAGAGGATTTTGAGAGATTTAGGCCCCTGTCAGCAATGCAGAGCAGGGGTTCATTCACGGCAAAAGGGGGATCATGTCACCCAGAAATACAACAGAGGATTTTGAGAGATTTAGGCCCCAGTCACCCAGGCATAGCAGGGGTTCATTCACGCCAAAAGGGGGTTCATGTCACCCAGCAATACATCAGAGGATTTTGAGAGATTTAGGCCCCTGTCAGCAATGCAGAGCAGAGGTTTATTCACGCCAAAAGGGGGATCATATCACCCAGCAATAGAACAGAGGATTTTGAGAGATTTAGGCCCCTGTCAGCAATGCAGAGCAGGGGTTCATTCACGGCAAAAGGGGGTTCATGTCACCCAGCAATAGAACAGAGGATTTTGAGAGATTTAGGCCCCTGTCAGCAATGCAGAGCAGGGGTTCATTCACGGCAAAAGGGGGTTCATGTCACCCAGCAATAGAACAGAGGATTTTGAGAGATTTAGGCCCCTGTCAGCAATGCAGAGCAGAGGTTTATTCACGCCAAAAGGGGGATCATGTCACCCAGCAATAGAACAGAGGATTTTGAGAGATTTAGGCCCCTGTCAGCAATGCAGAGCAGGGGTTCATTCACGGCAAAAGGGGGATCATGTCACCCAGCAATACAACAGAGGATTTTGAGAGATTTAGGCCCCTGTCAGCAATGCAGAGCAGGGGTTCATTCACGGCAAAAGGGGGTTCATGTCACTCAGCAATAGAACAGAGGATTTTGAGAGATTTAGACCCCTGTCAGCAATGCAGAGCAGGGGTTTATTCACGGCAAAAGGGGGTTCATGTCACCCAGCAATAGAACAGAGGATTTTGAGATATTTAGGCCCCTGTCAGCAATGCAGAGCAGAGTTTTATTCACGGCAAAACGGGGTTCATGTCACCCAGCAATAGAACAGAGGATTATGAGAGATTTAGGCCCCTGTCAGCAATGCAGAGCAGGGGTTTATTCACGGCAAAAGGGGGTTCATGTCACCCAGCAATAGAACAGAGGATTTTGAGAGATTTAGGCCTCTGTCAGCATAGCAGAGCAGGGGTTCATTCACGGCAAAAGGGGGATCATGTCACCCAGCAATACAACAGAGGATTTTGAGAGACTTAGGCCCCAGTCACCCAGGCACAGCAGGGGTTCATTCACGGCAAAAGGAGGTTCATGTCACCCAGCAATACAACAGAGGATTTTGAGAGATTTAGGCCCCTGTCAGCAATGCAGAGCAGGGGTTCATTCACGGCAAAAGGGGGTTCATGTCACCCAGCAATAGAACAGAGGATTTTGAGAGATTTAGGCCCCTGTCAGCAATGCAGAGCAGGGGTTCATTCATGGCAAAAGGGGGTTCATGTCACCCAGCAATAGAACAGAGGATTTTGAGAGATTTAGGCCCCTGTCAGCATAGCAGAGCAGGGGTTCATTCACGGCAAAAGGGGGATCATGTCACCCAGCAATACAACAGAGGATTTTGAGAGACTTAGGCCCCAGTCACCCAGGCACAGCAGGGGTTCATTCACGGCAAAATGGGGTTCATGTCACCCAGCAATAGAGCAGAGGATTTTGAGAGATTTAGGCCCCTGTCAGCAATGCAGAGCAGGGGTTTATTCACGGCAAAAGGGGGTTTATGTCACCCAGCAATACAACAGAGGATTTTGAGAGATTTAGGCCCCAGTCACCCAGGCACAGCAGGGGTTCATTCACGGCAAAAGGGGGTTCATGTCACCCAGCAATAGAACAGAGGATTTTGAGAGATTTAGGCCCCTGTCAGCAATGCAGTGCAGGGGTTCATTCACGGCAAAAGGGGGTTCATGTCACCCAGCAATAGAACAGAGGATTTTGAGAAATTTAGGCCCCTGTCAGCAATGCAGAGCAGGGGTTCATTCACAGCAAAAGGGGGTTCATGTCACCCAGCAATAGAACAGAGGATTTTGAGATATTTAGGCCCCTGTCAGCAATGCAGAGCAGGGGTTTATTCACGGCAAAACAGGGTTCATGTCACCCAGCAATACAACAAAGGATTTTGAGAGATTTAAGCCCCTGTCAGCAATGCAGAGCAGGGGTTCATTCATGGCAAAAGGGGGATCATGTCACCCAGCAATACGACAGAGGATTTTGAGAGATTTAGACCCCAGTCACAGCAGGGGTTCATTCACCGCAAAAGGGGGTTCATGTCACCCAGCAATACAACAGAGGATTTTGAGAGATTTAGGCCCCTGTCAGCAATGCAGAGCAGAGGTTTATTCACGCCAAAAGGGGGATCATGTCACCCAGCAAAAGAACAGAGGATTTTGAGAGATTTAGGCCCTTGTCAGCAATGCAGAGCAGGGGTTCATTCACGGCAAAAGGGGGTTCATGTCACCCAGCAATAGAACAGAGGATTTTGAGAGATTTAGGCCCCTGTCAGCAATGCAGAGCAGGGGTTCATTCACGGCAAAAGGGGGTTCATGTCACCCAGCAATACAACAGAGGATTTTGAGAGATTTAGGCCCCAGTCACCCAGGCATAGCAGGGGTTCATTCACCGCAAAAGGGGGTTCATGTCACCCAGCAATACAACAGAGGATTTTGAGAGATTTAGGCCCCTGTCAGCAATGCAGAGCAGGGGTTTATTCACGCCAAAAGGGGGATCATGTCACCCAACAATAGAACAGAGGATTTTGAGAGATTTAGGCCCCTGTCAGCAATGCAGAGCAGGGGTTCATTCACGGCAAACGGGGGATCATGTCACCCAGAAATACAACAGAGGATTTTGAGAGATTTAGGCCCCAGTCACCCAGGCATAGCAGGGGTTCATTCACGCCAAAAGGGGGTTCATGTCACCCAGCAATACAACAGAGGATTTTGAGAGATTTAGGCCCCTGTCAGCAATGCAGAGCAGAGGTTTATTCACGCCAAAAGGGGGATCATATCACCCAGCAATAGAACAGAGGATTTTGAGAGATTTAGGCCCCTGTCAGCAATGCAGAGCAGGGGTTCATTCACGGCAAAAGGGGGTTCATGTCACCCAGCAATAGAACAGAGGATTTTGAGAGATTTAGGCCCCTGTCAGCAATGCAGAGCAGGGGTTCATTCACGGCAAAAGGGGGGTCATGTCACCCAGCAATAGAACAGAGGATTTTGAGAGATTTAGGCCCCAGTCACAGCAGGGGTTCATTCACGGCAAAAGGGGGGTCATGTCACCCAGCAATAGAACAGAGGATTTTGAGAGATTTAGGCCCCTGTCAGCAATGCAGAGCAGGGGTTTATTCACAGCAAAAGGGGGATCATGTCACCCAGCAATACAACAGAGGATTTTGAGAGATTTAGGCCCCAGTCACCCAGGCATAGCAGGGGTTCATTCACCGCAAAAGGGGGTTCATGTCACCCAGCAATACAACAGAGGATTTTGAGAGATTTAGGCCCCTGTCAGCAATGCAGAGCAGAGGTTTATTCACGCCAAAAGGGGGATCATGTCACCCAGCAAAAGAACAGAGGATTTTGAGAGATTTAGGCCCTTGTCAGCAATGCAGAGCAGGGGTTCATTCACGGCAAAAGGGGGTTCATGTCACCCAGCAATAGAACAGAGGATTTTGAGAGATTTAGGCCCCTGTCAGCAATGCAGAGCAGGGGTTCATTCACGGCAAAAGGGGGTTCATGTCACCCAGCAATACAACAGAGGATTTTGAGAGATTTAGGCCCCAGTCACCCAGGCATAGCAGGGGTTCATTCACCGCAAAAGGGGGTTCATGTCACCCAGCAATACAACAGAGGATTTTGAGAGATTTAGGCCCCTGTCAGCAATGCAGAGCAGGGGTTTATTCACGCCAAAAGGGGGATCATGTCACCCAACAATAGAACACAGGATTTTGAGAGATTTAGGCCCCTGTCAGCAATGCAGAGCAGGGGTTCATTCACGGCAAAAGGGGGATCATGTCACCCAGAAATACAACAGAGGATTTTGAGAGATTTAGGCCCCAGTCACCCAGGCATAGCAGGGGTTCATTCACGCCAAAAGGGGGTTCATGTCACCCAGCAATACAACAGAGGATTTTGAGAGATTTAGGCCCCTGTCAGCAATGCAGAGCAGAGGTTTATTCACGCCAAAAGGGGGATCATATCACCCAGCAATAGAACAGAGGATTTTGAGAGATTTAGGCCCCTGTCAGCAATGCAGAGCAGGGGTTCATTCACGGCAAAAGGGGGTTCATGTCACCCAGCAATAGAACAGAGGATTTTGAGAGATTTAGGCCCCTGTCAGCAATGCAGAGCAGGGGTTCATTCACGGCAAAAGGGGGTTCATGTCACCCAGCAATAGAACAGAGGATTTTGAGAGATTTAGGCCCCTGTCAGCAATGCAGAGCAGAGGTTTATTCACGCCAAAAGGGGGATCATGTCACCCAGCAATAGAACAGAGGATTTTGAGAGATTTAGGCCCCTGTCAGCAATGCAGAGCAGGGGTTCATTCACGGCAAAAGGGGGTTCATGTCACCCAGCAATAGAACAGAGGATTTTGAGAGATTTAGGCCCCTGTCAGCAATGCAGAGCAGGGGTTCATTCACGGCAAAAGGGGGATCATGTCACCCAGCAATACAACAGAGGATTTTGAGAGATTTAGGCCCCTGTCAGCAATGCAGAGCAGGGGTTCATTCACGGCAAAAGGGGGTTCATGTCACTCAGCAATAGAACAGAGGATTTTGAGAGATTTAGACCCCTGTCAGCAATGCAGAGCAGGGGTTTATTCACGGCAAAAGGGGGTTCATGTCACCCAGCAATAGAACAGAGGATTTTGAGATATTTAGGCCCCTGTCAGCAATGCAGAGCAGAGTTTTATTCACGGCAAAACGGGGTTCATGTCACCCAGCAATAGAACAGAGGATTTTGAGAGATTTAGGCCCCTGTCAGCAATGCAGAGCAGGGGTTCATTCACGGCAATAGGGGGTTCATGTCACCCAGCAATAGAACAGAGGATTTTGAGAGATTTAGGCCCCTGTCAGCAATTGAAAACAGGAGTTCATTCACGGCAAAAGGGGGTTCATGTCACCCAGCAATAGAACAGAGGATTTTGAGAGATTTAGGCCCCTGTCAGCAATGCAGAGCAGGGGTTCATTCACGGCAAAAGGGGGTTCATGTCACCCAGCAATACAACAGAGGATTTTGAGAGATTTAGTTCACACAGGCACAGCAGTGGTTTGTATACGCCAAAAATGGTAAAATGTCACCCAACAATTGAAATTAAGAATTTTTTCAATTTAGGACACTAAAATTGACTTTTTTTATTTTATTAAAATGGCTCTAAAATAGTCCTTGAAAAGTCTAGAGGTATGTAAAAGGCAGTAAAATGTGCTTAAGAGCATGGCAACTGCTCTGAAAACAAATGTGGATAGGGAAATAACTTAAAATGAAATAAAATAACAAAAAATTACAAATTATTAACCTGCAACTCAAAGAAGGAAGTGGATATGGAGTCGGACCTTGAGGAGGCGGTGAATGTGGTGTTGTAGGTGGAGGCAGCAATGGAGGAGGAACAGGTAGCCAACAATGTTTTTTTTAATTTTTTATTGGGGTAGGTAGCCCCCAAAATATTGGGACAAATAAAAAAAAGAAAACAAAGAATCATTGCACTTGACTTGAGTACAAGAATGTATTTTTGATGGTGGTATAAATGTCTATTCTGCACAAGGTACAGACAAGTTATGTGGGATCCAAGCCTGGTTCATTTTAATGAACGTGAGCTTGTCCACATTGGCTGTAGAAAGGCGGCTGCGTCTGTCTGTAATGACGCCTCCTGCTGTGCTAAATACACGTTCAGAGAGTACACTGGCTGCAGGGCAGGCCAGCACCTCCAAGGCATACAGGGCAAGCTCTGGCCATGTGGACAATTTGGAGACCCAGAAGTTGAATGGGGCAGAACCATCAGTCAATACGTGTAGGCGTGTGCACAGGTACTGTTCCACCATGTTGTTCAAATGCTGCCTCCTGCTAACACGCTCCATATCAGCAGTTGGGGCCGGTTGTTGCGGCGAGGTGACAAAGCTTTTCCACATGTCGGCCATGCTAATCCTGCCTTCTGAGGTGCTGCCGCTGACACAGCTGCGTTGGCGACCTCTTCCTCCTCCCCTGCCTTTGCCTTGTGCTTCCACTTGTCCCCCGTCGTCAGGAATGCTCTTAGGAGTGTGTCTACCAGCGTGCGCCTGTAGTCGCACATCTTCCGATCACGCTCCAGTGAGGGAATTAAGGATGGCACATTGTAACGGGGATCCAGCAGGGTGGCCACCCAGTAGTCAGCACACGTTAAAATGTGGGCAACTCTGCTGTCATTGCACAGGCACTGCAGCATGTAGTCGCTCATGTGTGCCAGGCTGCCCAGAGATAAGGACAAGCTGTCCTCTGTGGGAGGCGTATCGTCTGAGTCCTCCGTATCCCCCCAGCCACGCACCAGTGATGGGCCCGAGCTGCGTTGGATATCACCCCGCTGTGAACATGCTTCATCCCCATCCTCCTCCAATAGTGGGCCCTGGCTGGCCAAGTTTGTACCTAGCCTCTGCTGTTGCAAAAATCCTCTTTCTGAGCCACTTCTAAAAGACTGGCCTGAAAGTGTTAGAGATGACCCCTCTTCCTCCTCCTTGTCCTAGGCCACATCCTCTTCCATCATCGCCCTAAGTGTTTTCTCAAGGAGACATAGAAGTGGTATTGTAACACTGATAACCTCGTCATCGCCACTGGCCATGTTGGTGGAGTACTCGAAACAGTGCAACAGGGCACACAGGTCTCGCATGGAGGCCTAGTCATTGGTGGTGAAGTGGTGCTGTTCCGCAGTGCGACTCACCCGTGCGTGCTGCAGCTGAAACTCCAGTCTCTCCAACATGTGCAAGGTGGAGTTCCACCTGGTGGGCACGTCGCATATGAGGTGGTGAGCGGGAAGGCCGAAGTTACGCTGTAGAGCATACAGCCGAGCGGCAGCAGGATGAGAACCCCGAATCGCGCACAGACGGCCCGCACTCTGACATGTCGGGGTAGTTGTGAATGAATTTGTGCACCACCAAATTCAGCACATGCGCCAGGCAAGGGATGTGCGTCAAACCGGCTAGTCCCAGAGCTGCAACGAGATTTCGCCCATTATCGCACACCACCAGGCCGGGCTTGAGTCTCACTGGCAGCAACCACTCGTCGGTCTGTTGTTCTATACCCCGCCACAACTCCTGCGCGGTGTGGGGCCTGTCCCCCAAACACATCAGTTTCAGAACGGCCTGCTGACGTTTACCCCTGGCTGTGCTGAAGTTGGTGGTGAAGGTCTGTCACTGACCGGATGAGGAGGTGGTAGAAGAGGAGGAGGAAGCCGAGTAGGAAGAGGAGGCAACAGCAGGCAATGATGCCCTGCGATCCTTGGCGGCGGAAGGACGTGCACCAAACAGCTCTCCGCCTGGGGCCCAGCCGCCACTACATTTACCTAGTGTGCAGTTAGGGAGATATAGCGTCCCTGGCCGTGCTTACTGGTCCACGTATCTGTGGTTAGGTGGACCTTGCCACAGATGGCGTTGCGCAGTGCACACTTGATTTTATCCGCTACTTGGTTGTGCAGGGAGGGCATGGCTCTCCTGGAGAAGTAGTGGCGGCTGGGAACTACGTACTGTGGGACAGCAAGCGACATGAGCTGTTTGAAGCTGTCCGTCTCCACCAGCCTGAATGACAGCATTTCAAAGGCCAGTAGTTTAGAAATGCTTGCATTCAGGGCCAGGGATCGAGGGTGGCTAGGTGGGAATTTACGCTTTCTCTCAAGAGTTTGTGAGATGGAGAGCTGAACGCTTTCGTGTGACATGGTGGAGATGCTTGGTGACGGAGGTGGTGTTGTTAATGGCACTTCTTCTGTTTTCTGGGCGGCAGGTGCCAACGTTCCTCCAAAGGCGGAGGAAGAGGCCGAGGCAGCAGCAGAAGAGGGAGCAGGAGAGGGGCCTGAGCCCTTTCTTGGTTTTGAAGGTGCTTACTCCACTGCAGCTCGTGTCTCGCATGTAGATGCCTGGTCATGCAAGTTGTGCTAAGATTCAGAACGTTAATGCCTCGCTTCAGGCTCTGATGGCACAGTGTGCAAACCACTCGGGTCTTGTCGTCAGCACATTGTGTGAAGAAGTGCCATGCCTGGGAACTCCTTGATGCTGCCTTTGGTGTGCTCGGTCCATGGTGGCGGTGGCCAGTAGAAGGCGAACTGTTTCGGCGACGGCTGCTCTGCTTTTGTACCCTGCTCCCGCTTTTGCTACGCTGTTGGCTCGGTCTCACCACTGCCTCTTCCACCAAACTCTGAAAGCCAGTGGCACGACCTTCATTCCATGTGGGGTCTAGGACCTCATCGTCTCCTGCATCGTCTTCCACCCAGTCTTCCTCCCTGACCTCCTTTTCAGTCTGCACACTGCAGAAAGATGACGCAGTTGGCACCTGTGTTTTGCCATCATCAGAGACGTGCTGAGGTGGTATTCCCATGTCCTCATCAGGAAACATAAGTGGTTGTGCGTCAGCGCATTCTATGTCTTCCACACCTGGGGAAGGGCTAGGTGTATGCCCTTGGGAAACCCTGCCAGCAGAGTCTTCAAAAAGCATAAGAGACTGCTGCATGACTTGAGGCTCAGACAGGTTCCCCGATATGCACGGGGGTGATGTGACAGACTGATGGGCATGGGTTTCAGGCGCCACCTGTGCGCTTTCTGCAAAAGACTGGGTGGGAGATAATGTGAACGTGCTGTATCCACTGTCGGCCACCCAATTGACTAGCGCCTGTACTTGCTCAGGCCTTACCATCCTTAGAACTTCATTAGGCCCAACCAAATATCGCTGTAGATTCTGGCGGCTACTGGGACCTGAGGTAGTAGGTTCAGTAGGACGTGTAGTTGTGGCAGAACGGCCACGTCCTCTCCCTGCACCAGAGGCTCCACCAACACCACCACCGCAACCATGACCGCGTCCCATATTAGATGTTTGCCTCATAGTTAGCGTTCGCAAAGCAAAGTAAAAATTGGTTAAGTATGTTAAAAATAATTAACCGCCAATATGAACCCTGATGTAGGGTATTGCAGTAATTTTTTTTTAAACTCTATATGACAGCGGTATTTGTGGCCTAAATGTGACTGTATTCGATGTACGTTAAATCCAAAATGATTAGTATATGAACACACGGTTTATTTAAACCGCAGTAAACGAATGGCCGTATTTGTGGCCTAAATGTGACTGTATTCTATGTACGTTAAATTCAAAATGAGCAATATATGAACACACAGTTTATTTCAACCACAGTAAACGAATGGCCGTATTTGTGGCCTAAATGTGACTGTCACCTATGCTTGTGTAATCAAAGATGACCAGTATATGAACACCTGGTTTATTTCAACCGCAGTAAACCAATGGCCGTATTTGTGGCCTAAATGTGACTATATTCTATGTACTTTAAATCCAAAATGAGCAGTATATGAACACACGGTTTATTTAAACTGCAGTAAACGAATGGCCGTATTTATGGCCAAAATGTGACTGTCACCTATGCACGTGTAATCAAAGATGAGCAGTATATGAACACACGGTTTATTCCAACCGCAGTAAACTAATGTCCGTATTTGTGGCCTAAATGTGACTGTATTCTATGTACGTTAAATTCAAAATCAGCAGTATATGAACACACGGTTTATTTCAACAGCAGTAAACCAATGGCCGTATTTGTGGCCAAAATGTGACTGTATTCTATGTACGTTAAATTCAAAATGAGCAGTATATGAACATACGGTTTATTTCAACCGCAGTAAACGAATAGCCGTATTTTTGGCCTAAATGTGACTGTCACCTATGCACGTGTAATCAAAGATGACCAGTATATGAAAAAAAATTTTTTTTTAAAACGCAGTAACCTAATGGCCGTATTTGTGGCCTAAATGTGACAGTCGCTTATGCCCGTGTAATCAAAGATGACCAGTATATGAAAAAAATAACATTTCAAGCACAGTCAACAAAAAAGCTGTATTTCTGGATTAGCAGACATGCAGATCGATAGTGCTGGTGCACTATATGAAAAAAAAAATGTTTAAGCACAGTCAGCAAAAAAGCTGTATTTCTGGACTAGCAGACATGCAGATAGATAGTGCTGCACCAGTATGTCTGCATAAAATGGCTGCCGATTATTTATTCATAGTGACAAATTGAAGTAAAAAAAAAAAAATGCCTTTTCAACAGAATTTGGCTCAGTGCAGGCTTAAAAAAACTGTGCACTGCACCCACAAAACACATTGGATTGAGATCGCTGAGTTATAAGACAGTTCTTCTTAGTATTTATCCCTGATCTGTCCCTGACAGCAGCAGCATCCTCTCCCTACACTAAGAATAGCAGAGTGACGTGCAGCGCTACATGACTTAGCCTTATATAGAGGCTGGGTCACATGCTGCAGTTGGCCAATCACAGCCATGCCAATAGTAGGCATGGCTGTGATGGCTTCTAAGGGCACATAGTTAAACGCTTGTTTATTGGCTGCTTTGCAGCCTTTCAAAAAGCGCCATAAAAATCGTCTATCACCGAACACGAACCCAAACTTTTACGTAAATGTTCGGGTTCGGGTTCGGGTCCGGTTCCAAAAAAAGCTAAAGTTCGTTACGAACCCGAACTTTACAGTTCGGGTTCGCTCAACTCTAGTCAATATATTTAATCTTTATTTATTAAAAAATCCAAACTTTGCCAAAAATTTAGAAAAATTTGCAATTTTCAAAATTGTTATTTTTCTGCTTTTAAAACTTTTGATACCTCATAAAATATTTATTACTTAACATTCCCCATATGTCTACTTTATGTTGGCATCATTTTGTAAATTTCCAAAACCCACTTTTTAAGGACCAGTTCAGCTTTGAAGTCACTTTGTGGGGCTTACATAGTAGAAACCACCCATAAATTACCCCATTTTTGAAACTACACCCCTCAAGAGATTCAAAACTTATTTTACAAACTTTGTTAACCCTTTAGATATTCCCAAAAAATTTAAGAACAATTTAGGTGAAATTTCTAAATTTGACTTTTTTGACAGATTTTCCATTTTAATAATTTTTTTCCTGTAACACATCAAGGGTTAACAGCCAAACAAAACTCAATATCTATTGCCCTGATTCTGCAGTTTACAGAAACTCCCCTCATGTGGTGGTAAACTGCTGTAAGGGTGCACGGCAGGGGGCAGAAAGAAAGGAGCACCGCTTGGTTTTTGGAAGGCAGATTTTGCTGGACTGGTTTTTAGACAACATGACCCATTTGAAGCCCCCCAGATGTACCTCTACAGTAAAAACTCCCCAAAAGTGACCCCATTTTGGAAACTACAGGATAAGGTGAACATTGTATTGGTATTATTTTGGGGTACATATGATTTTTGATCGCTCGATATTACATTTTTTGTGAGGCAAGGTACCGTATTTTCCGCCCTATAAGACGCACCTGCCCATAAGACGCACCTAGGTTTTTGAAGAGGAAAATAAGAAAAAAATTTTTTTTAACCAAAAGGTGTGCTTTTGGTGGGTTTTGTACTAATGGTGGTCTGTGGATGACACTATTATGGGGGATCTGTTGAGGACACTGTTATGGGGCATCTGTGGGTGACACTGTTATGGGGGTCTGTGGGTGACACTGTTATGGGGGATCTGTGGGTGACACTGTTATGGGGGATCTGTGGGTGACACTGTTATGGGGGGGATCTGTGGATGACACATATATAGCATCTTATACTATGTGTCATCCACAGATCCCCTCCATAACAGTGTCCCTGTAGTGTGAATGACCCCCAATACATGGGGTGGGGGTTGCATCTGCTTTTATAATGACAGCGGGGCCCGTGCAGTGACTGTATTCTACTACACGGGCCCCGCTCACTGTATATAATTGTATATGTAATTGTAGGCATTGTTAATGTATACAAATTCTGGGTAATCAGCGCCTGTATTACTTACAAGCGCTCGGTAGCAGAGAGGAGGGAGGAGGCAGGCCGGGAGGACGGGCGCTGGTAGCGTGAGTCACTAAGTCATGCGCCCACGTCGCCTGCTTCATTCATAAAGTGGGCAGCGCAGGCGCGTGACGTAGTGACTCACGCTGCCAGCGCCTGTCCTCCGTCCTCTCTGCTACCGAGTGCTTGTAAGTAATACAGGCGCTGATTACCCAGAATTCGTATATATTAACAATGCCTATAATTACAGATACGATTATATACAGTGAGCGGGGCCTGTGTAGTAGCATACGGTCACTGCATGGGCCCCACTGTCATTATAAAAGCAGATGCCGGCCCCCAGCTCCTCCTCCCTCTTAGCTGATACACCCGCCGCGCGGCATCGCGGCCCGGCGTATCATTGAAAATTCGGCAAAATGCAGCATTCGCCCCAAAAGATGCACTGCTATTTTTCCCACACTTTTGGGGGAGGAAAAGTGCGTCTTATAGGGCGGAAAAATCGGTAACCAAAAATGGCTGTTCTGTCATAGTTTTAATTTTTAGTTTTTTACAGTGTTCTCCTGACAGGTTATATCATGTGCTATTTTTATAGAGCAGGTTGTTATGGATGCGATGATATCAAATATGTCTACTTTGTTTGTTTGTTTGTTTCAATTTTACATAACAATTTTACATTACAATAAAGCATTTTTGAAAAAAAATTATGGTTTTGTGTCTACAATTTCTGAATGCCATTTTTTTAAAATCTTTTTGCTGATCGTCTTGTACAGGGGCTTGTTTTTTGCAGGAAGAGTTGACATTTTTATTGGTACCATTTTTGGGTACATATGATTTTTCATTCATTATTACACTTTATGAGGCAAGGTGGCATAGTTTTCATTTATTTATTTTTACAACGTTCACCTGTGGGGGTAGATCATGTGATATTTTTATTGAGCAGGTTGTTACGGATGTGGCGATACCTAATATGTCAACTTTTTTTATTTATTTCATTTTAACACAATAATAGCATTTTAAAACAAAACAAATCATATTTTAGTGTCTCCATAGGCTGAGAGTCAGTTTATTTATTTTTTTGTCTGATTGCCTTAGGTAGGGTCTCATTTTTTGCGGGATGAGCTGACGGTTTTATTGGTACTATTTTGGGGGACATATGCCTTTTTGATCGCTTGATGTTGCACTTTTTGTGATGGAAGGTGACAAAAATGGCTTTTTTAGCACTGTTTTTAATTTCTTTTTTTTTACAGTTCACCTGAGGGGTTAGGTCATGTGATATTTTTATAGAGCAGGTTGTTACAGATACAGCGATACAGCAATACCTAATATGTCTAGTTTTTTTTATTTATTTCACTTTAACACAATAATAGTATTTTAGAAGCAAAGAAATTATGTTTTAGTGTCTCCATATATATTCCCCATGAATGTAATTTCAAAGAAGCTTCTTACATACGTAAATTCCACACTGCACACGGCAAAAAGATAATAACAATATTGCATACCCAATAAACAGTGCGTTAGGAACTTAATCGGGGTGAGATTTCTGCAATCCCCAACTGCAAAGAGGATTTTAAACAGTAAAAAAATTCAAATGGCCCAGAGGGAAAAGCACGCCAAAAGGTGGGACGCCAACCTCAGGAGCAGCATCAACACGCAGCCGAACGAATTTAAGAATTTGGCTGGTGAGAGTACAACACAGGAGCCAATATGGTAACTGAACTACATTGTAGCAAATAGCGCCCTACTGATACAACTTGATAAATACATTGAGCTTGATACCACATATATCCTAATACGAAGGAGAAAAATTCCATACATCAAGTATCAAGAAACAACCAGAGGGATATACTAATTAGTGATTATACAGCAACATCACCGGTCTATCCCTATTATTTATCTACATCTATGATATACTCATATTTATTGTATATTTATTCCCATACCACTGCTTAATTTATATTATTTGTTCTATTTTTCTTCATATTTTTCATTTGCATTTTTTGATATATACACAATATTTCACAATTTTTTTATCACAATCACTCTACACATTGAACCAATTTTGCCCCTTTGGATCAACTTGATAACAATTATATACATTCATCAAATATGGAGACATTGGACTAAATTGAACCACAAAAGGATATTAATAGACCACTCTAGACTATATACATAACTGTGCTCAATTTTTTATATTTTACAAGAACAAATTTAAAAATTTTCTACTTTTTATTCTTTCATGAATATAACCCTTTTGTTACATTTTATATCTTTTATATATTAATAGTCCTATCAAAATGAAATACGTTCTTAATAATTGTAGTCTTATACCCTAATTTACATAATATTGCATACAACTAATTGGTTTGGCAGACACACTTTATTCCATTGCATTTTTATCTGTGATATTCAGATATTAGAAGGGGGGTCACATACAAGACTACATATCACCCTACATCATCGTATACTCAATGCAGTTCTGAATGTTAGAGTGCGTGTTACATATAATTATTTATATTAGAGGATATATTTATAGAGCCCGATCACCATGACATAATAGGACGTCAAATTGCGGCAAGTCATCTTCCGCCATGACGTACTATTACGTCAAGTGTCAGGAAGGGGTTAAAAGGTCACAGCATAACAAAATGTGAAAAAAGTGAAAGGGTCTGAAAACTTCCCAAATGCAGTGTATACTAGCACTTAACATCTTCCCCCTCACAGAACCAATAAACTGAAAATGGATTACCTATCTATATTTTATCTCTCTGCACTGACTGATACAGAAGCACTATATTTTGTATTTAATTTTCGGCAGCACAGTAATGCAGAAATGGAAAAGAAAAAACAGTCACAAATTTAAAAAAATGTTTTCTATAAATAAAAATAAAAAATACCTCTTTCTGAAGTTGCCCTTTAAGATAGGTATTGAAAATACTGCCATGAATGTTATTCAAGATTTAAAACACACACTAAATAATACAGCTGCCACCACTAGTTGTTAGATTACCTGCTGCTAAACCTATTAGGAAAAGAAAAAGAAGGATTTTTCGCGAAAGCACTTTAATCCAAATTTGTGCCATATCCTAATTAACTTGCTGAGGACAGGGTACATCTTCATAAACTGATCTGAAATCCTGCACATGCTGCATTGTCTTCTAGTTCTATTGCTCTTATGATAGACTGGTGGCTTTCAGTGCATCTGCTGTGCATTGATGAAGCCAGTGCAAGATGGCCCAGCTCCACTGTGCACACACCAGAAGCCACCAGCCAGTCAGAAGTGGGAGAGAATTTGAAGACAACTGCATGCATAGGATTTTAGACTTGCTTGTGATGCCATACTCCGTCCTCATGGACACCTATCAATCCAGTTTGAGTTGCTTAAGGACATGGCCCGTCAAACCAGGTTGGGTTAGTTAAAGGGGTTGTCAGGTTTCCCATATTGGTTTAGGTTTTTCGGCACCGTTGCTTGTGTACTGATGGTTATGAATAGGATCACTATTCTAGAAAAATCATGCCTACATTTCATATATTGTCTGATTTAATATACATTATCATCAATTACAACTAAATCAGTAACCTTAGGGCAGGTTCGCACATCTGTTAGAGAATTCCGTTATACAGTAGGTTCTGTTATAACAGAGTTATAATGGAATTCTTGGACAGAATGCAAAACGGAAGCCTTTAAGAGGCAATCATAGCGGATCAGTCTGGTTTCCTTTATGCAGTGCGGAAAACAAAGTCCTGTCGACAGTACTTTGTTTCCATCCTGCATAAAGGAAACCAGACAGATCCGTTATGCTTGCCCATAGACTTCTATTATGACGGATCAAAACGGAATGCCTCTAAAGGTTTCCATTTTGATTTCCGTCTTACAAGTTCCGTTATTTTCCATTATAACCATGTCATAATGGGAAACAATAACGTAATTCATAACTGTGATGTGAACCTGTCCGAATTTTGTTCCTTGTATATAATGTTATAAACATTGATTTGTAGAAAGTGATGATTACCTTAGGCTACTTTCACACTAGCGTTTTTGCTGGATCCGGCAGGGTTCAGCAAAAACGCTTGCATTACTAAAAATACAATCATCTGCATCCATTATGAACAGATCCGGTTGTATTATCTGAAAAATAGCTAAGACGCATCCTCATAAACTCCATTGAAATTCAATGGGGGACGGGTCCGTTTTGATTGTGTCAGAGAAAACGGATCCATCCCCATTGACTTGCATTGTGGGTCATGACGGATCGTCTTGCTCCGCATTCCAGGACAGAAAGCAACCCGCAGCATGCTCTCCGGTGTGAGAACGGAATGCATTTTGGAGCATTCTGTTCTGTTCAGTTGCGTTTTGTCCCCATTGACCATGAATGGGGACAAAACGGAAGCGTTTTTTTTCCGGCATTGAGACCCTATGACGGATCTCAATACCAGAAAATATTAACGCTAGTGTGAAAGTAGCCTAATATGAGACAATTGACCCTAAACAGCTTAATGAGTACTAAAATAAAAAAAAATTTCATTTATTATAAAGTGCAAAAGAAGAATAAAGTCAATATCAAATACATAACAAGAGAAAAAACTATTATCACACTACATATATTTTTAGACTGGTTACCATGGAGATCATTATTCACAATGTGGAGCACAACCTGATGGAAATAACAGCTAATGTTTGTGCTATAAAATACAATGTAAGGGTACATGCACACGTTCAGGATTCATGTGCGGAGAATCCGCACTGAAATCCGCAGGTGTTCGCAGGCAAATCTGTGCGGTCAATCCGCATTAATTGGTGCGGATTTGCATACGGATTTGCGTGCGGATTTGGTGCGGATTCGGTGCGGATTTTCCGCATGCGGATTTTCCGCATGCGGATTTCACTAAGTGAATGAAGAAAATCCGGTCAGGAAAAAAAAAATTAATTGACATGTCGCGGATTTTAAAATCCGCACCGCAGGTCAAAATCCGCGCGGAAAAAATCTGCATCGTGTGCATTGAGAATTTCAAATTCTCATAGAATACAATGGACATGACCTACGGTGCGGATTTTCCGCACGCAAATCCGCGCGGAAAATCCGCACGCAATCCTGATCGTGTGCAGGGGGCCTAAGTGTAATGATTTATTGCAAAGCCTTAGAACTACAAATAAAATGACTGCATTAACCTCCTCAGGACCGCTGTACGCAGGATTGCGTCTTTGCGGCGGTCCTGTTGTTCTGGGTGGACGCGCCGGTGCGTCCTCTCGCGAGACGCGAGATTTCCTGTGAACGCGCGCACACAGGCGCGCGCGTTCACAGGATCGGAAGGTAAGCGAGTGGATCTCCAGCCTGCCAGCGGCGATCGTTCGCTGGCAGGCTGGAGATGTGATTTTTTTAACCCCTAACAGGTATATTAGACGCTGTTTTGATAACAGCGTCTAATATACCTGCTACCTGGTCCTCTGGTGGTCCCCTTTGTTTGGATCGACCACCAGAGGACACAGGCAGCTCAGTAATATGTTGCACCAAGCACCACTACACTACACCCCCCCCCCCGTCACTTATTAACCCCTTATTAGCCCTTGATCACCCCTGATCACCCCATATAGACTCCCTGATCACCCCCCTGTCATTGATTACCCCCCTGTCATTGATCACCCCCCTGTAAAGCTCCATTCAGATGTCCGCATGATTTTTACGGATCCACTGATAGACTGATCGGATCCGTAAAAATCATACGGACGTCTGAATGCAGCCTTACAGGGGCGTGATCAATGACTGTGGTGATCACCCCATATAGACTCCCTGATCACCCCCCTGTCATTGATTACCCCTCTGTCATTGATCACCCCCCTGTAAAGCTCCATTCAGATGTCCGCATGATTTTTACGGATCCACTGATAGACTGATCGGATCCGTAAAAATCATACGGACGTCTGAATGCAGCCTTACAGGGGAGTGATCAATGACTGTGGTGATCACCCCATATAGACTCCCTGATCACCCCCCTGTCATTGATTACCCCTCTGTCATTGATCACCCCCCTGTAAAGCTCCATTCAGATGTCCGCATGATTTTTACGGATCCACTGATAGACTGATCGGATCCGTAAAAATCATACGGACGTCTGAATGCAGCCTTACAGGGGAGTGATCAATGACGGAGGTGATCACCCCATATAGACTCCCTGATCACCCCCCTGTCATTGATCACCCCCCTGTCATTGATCCCCCCCCCCCCCCCCCTGTAAGGCTGCATTCAGTCTTTTTTTTGGCCCAAGTTAGCGGAATTTTTTTTTTTTTCTTACAAAGTCACATATTCCACTAACTTGTGACAAAAAATAAAATCTCACATGAACTCACCATACCCCTCACGGAATCCAAATGCGTAAATTTTTTTAGACATTTATATTCCAGACTTCTTCTCACGCTTTAGGGCCCCTAGAATGCCAGGGCAGTATAAATACCCCACATGTGACCCCATTTCGGAAAGAAGACACCCCCAGGTATTCCGTGAGGGGCATATTGAGTCCATGAAAGATTGAAATTTTTGTCCCAAGTTAGCGGAACGGGAGACTTTGTGAGAAAAAAATAAAAAATATCCATTTCCGCTAACTTGTGCCAAAAAAAAAAAATTTCTATGAACTCGCCATGCCCCTCATTGAATACCTTGGGGTGTCTTCTTTCCAAAATGGGGTAACATGTGGGGTATTTATACTGCCCTGGCATTCTAGGGGCCCCAAAGCGTGAGAAGAAGTCTGGTATCCAAATGTCTAAAAATGCCCTCCTAAAAGGAATTTGGGCCCCTTTGCGCATCTAGGCTGCAAAAAAGTGTCACACATCTGGTATCGCCGTACTCAGGAGAAGTTGGGCAATGTGTTTTGGGGTGTCATTTTACATATACCCATGCTGGGTGAGATAAATATCTTGGTCAAATGCCAACTTTGTATAAAAAAATGGAAAAAGTTGTCTTTTGCCAAGATATTTCTCTCACCCAGCATGGGTATATGTAAAAAGACACCCCAAAACACATTCCCCAACGTCTCCTGAATACGGCGATACCAGATGTGTGACACTTTTTTGCAGCCTAGGTGGGCAAAGGGGCCCACATTCCAAAGAGCACCTTTCGGATTTCACTGGTCATTTACCTACTTACCACACATTAGGGCCCCTGGAAAATGCCAGGGCAGTATAACTACCCCACAAGTGACCCCATTTTGGAAAGAAGACACCCCAAGGTATTCCGTGAGGGGCATGGCGAGTTCCTAGAATTTTTTATTTTTTGTCACAAGTTAGTGGAAAATGATGATTTTTTTTTTTTATTTTTTTTTTCATACAAAGTCTCATATTCCACTAACTTGTGACAAAAAATAAAAACTTCCATGAACTCACTATGCCCATCAGCGAATACCTTGGGGTCTCTTCTTTCCAAAATGGGGTCACTTGTGGGGTAGTTATACTGCCCTGGCATTCTAGGGGCCCAAATGTGTGGTAAGGAGTTTGAAATCAAATTCTGTAAAAAATGACGAGTGAAATCCGAAAGGTGCTCTTTGGAATATGGGCCCCTTTGCCCACCTAGGCTGCAAAAAAGTGTCACACATCTGGTATCTCCGTACTCAGGAGAAGGTGGGGAATGTGTTTTGGGGTGTCATTTTACATATACCCATGCTGGGTGAGAGAAATATCTTGGCAAAAGACAACTTTTCCCATTTTTTTATACAAAGTTGGCATTTGACCAAGATATTTATCTCACCCAGCATGGGTATATGTAAAAAGACACCCCAAAACACATTCCCCACCTTCTCCTGAGTACAGAGATACCAGATGTGTGACACTTTTTTGCAGCCTAGGTGGGCAAAGGGGCCCATATTCCAAAGAGCACCTTTCGGATTTCACAGGTCATTTTTTACAGAATTTGATTTCAAACTCCTTACCACACATTTGGGCCCCTAGAATGCCAGGGCAGTATAACTACCCCACAAGTGACCCCATTTTGGAAAGAAGAGACCCCAAGGTATTTCGTGATGGGCATAGTGAGTTCATGGAAGTTTTTATTTTTTGTCACAAGTTAGTGGAATATGAGACTTTGTAAGAAAAAAAAAAAAAAAGAAAAAAATCATCATTTTCCGCTAACTTGTGACAAAAAATAAAAAGTTCTATGAACTCACTATGCCCATCAGCGAATACCTTAGGGTGTGTACTTTCCGAAATGGGGTCATTTGTGGGGTGTTTGTACTGTCTGGCCATTGTAGAACCTCAGGAAACATGACAGGTGCTCAGAAAGTCAGAGCTGCTTCAAAAAGCGGAAATTCACATTTTTGTACCATAGATTGTAAACGCTATAACTTTTACCCAAACCATTTTTTTTTTACCCAAACATTTTTTTTTTATCAAAGACATGTAGAACAATAAATTTAGAGCAAAATTTATATATGGATGTCGTTTTTTTTTGCAAAATTTTACAACTGAAAGTGAAAAATGTCATTTTTTTGCAAAAAAATCGTTAAATTTCGATTAATAACAAAAAAAGTAAAAATGTCAGCAGCAATGAAATACCACCAAATGAAAGCTCTATTAGTGAGAAGAAAAGGAGGTAAAATTCATTTGGGTGGTAAGTTGCATGACCGAGCAATAAACGGTGAAAGTAGTGTAGGTCAGAAGTGTAAAAAGTGGCCTGGTCTTTCAGGGTGTTTAAGCACTGGGGGCTGAGGTGGTTAAAGATGATCAAATCGATTCTAAACTAATCGGATTAATTATGAACTTCACAAAAATGCTTCTTCCAAACAAATTCTGAGTCTTGGCCATTCGCTTAGAACACATCATGCAAAAACATTTTACTTTTAAAATTTAGTAAACTAGAGAGGGAACCAGGGCAGGGAAGTTGAAGATGGAGGATCACATTACCCCAAGTGGGGCCCTGGCCGATGGCCTGTGGACAATACTTTGCAGTCAGCCTGACAGCCAATTAGAAGGGAGGATATTGCCTTGTTGATCAGGCACTATGTTAGCTCTGAAGCACAGACACCTTTGTGAGTTCTGCCACTGATGTGATAGGATGTGTCTGTCATGGCTCTGACTGATATCAATTAGACATTTTTATTCATTTTTATTCATTCTCATCACATAATCCCCTACTTGTATCATCAATTCCCATTGGTTATTGTATGTAGATTGGTATATCGCAGGTTGTTGTTTTTTTCATTTATATTTTCAAAAACACTATTATTTAGTAAAGGACTTTTGCATATTATTGTGTGTTTGCATATATAAGTATGCAAGTGTGCAATAGGTATATTTCCCATTATCACCAGCAGCATACATTTCACTGCATATGCTGCACTGTTAGGCCTCTTTCACACGGGCGAGTTTTCCGCGCGGGTGCAATGCGTAAGGTGAACGCATTGCACCTGCACTAAATCCAGACCTATTCATTTCTATGGGGCTGTGCACATGAACGGTGATTTTCACGCATCACTTGTGCGTTGCGTGAAAATCGCAGCAAGCTCTATATTGTGCGTTTTTCACGCAACGCAGGCCCCATAGGAGTGAATGGGGCTGTGTGAAAATCGCAAGCATCCACAAGCAAGTGCGGATGGGGTGCGATTTTCACGCATAGTTGCTAGGATGAAAGTCTATTCACTGTAATTATTTTCCCTTATAACATGGTTATAAGGAAAAATAATAGCATTCTCAATACAGAATGCTTAGTAGAAGGTCAATTGAGGGTTAAAAAAATAAAAATAAAATAACTCACCTCCTCCAATTGATCGTGTAGCTGCCGTTCTCCTGTTCTTTCTTCAGGACCTGTCAAAGGACCTGTGGTAACATCACTGTGCTCATCACATGATACATCACATGATCCATCACCATGGTGATGGACCATGTGATGAGCTCAGTGACGTCACCAGAGGTCCTTTGACAGGTCCTCAAGAAAGAACAGGAGACCAGCAGCTACGCGATCAATTGGAGGAGGTGAGTTAATTTTTTATTTTTTTTAACCCTCAATTGACCTTCTACTAAGCATTCTGTATTAAAGAATGCTATTATTTTCCCTTATAACCATGTTATAAGGGAAAATAATACAATTTACAGAATACTGAACCCAAACCCGAACTTCTGTGAAGAAGTCCGCGTTCGGGTCTGGTTACCAAACATGACGATTTTTCTCACGCGCGTGCAAAATGCATTAAAACGCTTTGCACTCGCGGGGAAAAATCGTGCATGTTCCTGCAACGCACCCGCATCTTTTCCCACAACGCCCGTGTGAAACCAGCCTTACACCTTTTTTATTTAAAAAAACCTGTTAAAAATTTTCTACTGTTTATCAGAGCATAAATACTCTTATTTTACTGCCTCAATAGCAGTGTAGTTTGGTTGCAGGCAGGTCATGTTTAATTGAGTAAAAATGCTAAATGGGAATTTTTTTTTAATTATTCTAAAATTTCATTGTGAGAGGTACACGCTATACCTTATGGGAATAAAATAAACAGGAGAGTAAATAAGGTGGATAAATAAAAATGTAAAAGGGGCAGTGAATTCTAAAAAGAAAGCATTAAAATTAATAAAACCAAAAGGACATTGAAGAGGGTCAAAAGAGCTATAAAGAAAAAATAAAATAAACTGTTATGCAATAAAGCAGCAAAACAGGAGACAACGTTTCAAAAGTTGTCAGGGAGGAGTTGTATAGGGTGACATGGAAATGGAAATTTGTTAACCATGTTTTCTTCACTGCGTTCACAAAGAAAAATTTAATATCAAGTCAAATGCAGTGTGACAAGGCAAACTCCCCATTAAATGTCTAATTTCTGACCCAAGAAGAAGAGCATCGCCACCTTAAAGGGGATCTGGATGCCTCCACTTGCAGAGCTGCCTAGGGGGGTGATGGGGTGGGTCCTCACTACTCTGTTCAAAAATAAGTGGTAATGATGTGATCCTGCATATTATATGCCATAATGGCTGAGCAGCCTGACAGGAGAACTCACCAGTATATATTATACACAAGATACAGAGAGTAGTTTGTATTGAGGCACTGGGGCAGTGCCTCAATACAAACTACTCTCTGTATCTTGTGTATAATATATACTGGTGAGTTCTCCTCAACCCTCTAGACAACTCTGCCAGTATAAGCAATCAGTCCTGCTCAAATCCTACTGGTGGCCATTTTGAATCATTCCTGGAGAACCCCTTTACAAAGATTACATAAGAAGGGTGTAAGAACCAATGGAGTCATTTATTAAGACTGGTGTTTTAGGCGCCAGTCTTAATAACCTTGTGCTCGTGCTTGATGCTCTTAAGTTATGTACATAACTTAGGCACTGGCTGTGCGACTTGTGTAATTGCTGTTGGCCAGTGTAGTGTATAGCAACTGTATCAGTCATGTATCGGATTAACTAAGAATGTAGCAGCAGTTTAACAAGATGCAGATTGTGATATATTAAACCACCCTTTAATACTGAGTCTGACACACAGTAAGTCAATGTGTGAAATAACAGATTGACTATGAATGTTGTATCAGTTGAACAAGATGCATGTGACAATATGTTAGAACACCCTTTGATACTGAGGCACAGTAAGTCTATGTATAAAAAACCATTAACTATGAATGTGACAGCAGTTCAACAAGATGCATGCGGCATTAACACTCAACCTGCAGTGTCCCTGCTGTCTCCCTACGCTCTACCTACAGTACAAAACTCTCCCTATGATCTCCTTGCACTGTCCCTGCACTCACCCTATCCAATATTCTTTGTTAAATAGTTTTCTTCAACACTGTCCCTAGCGCATAAGTGCTTGTCACGTCTTTCCCTATGATCAGTGAAATGGCGCAGACAGAGCTAGATGAAACTTTTATTGGGCTGTGACTAGAGATAAGCAAATTTCTCAAAAATTCTATTTGGTCGATTCGCCTAATTTTCCAAAAAGATTTGATCCGAATTTATTTGAGGCGAATTGCATAAAACAACAGCTATTTCCTGGCTGCAGAAAGCCTATATAGTGGTGTAAAACACTGTGCCTTGCAGAAACACGCATAGGGAGTCTGCTTTGGTAGTGTAGAGTTAGTATGACACTCAGATGGGGCCAAAACTGACCAAATAACTCAACCAAATAACTCAGCCTTACAGGTCAATTTTAGCGCCAGGTATAAAGAACAGTGCAGAGGCCCAAGATCCTACTATAGCGTGAAAGAGGCACTCCTTTTACACCGTCATCAGCTGATTCAACATAGATTTCTACAGAACTTGTTCTATTAAATGGTTAGACAAGTAGAGCCCCCCTGACAGAGTGGAGAGGGTGTCAGCAGTAATTTTGTGTTGACGTCACTATTTTGCCATTTCTCTGATCCATCAGAACAATAACCCCCAAAAAACAGATCCTGTCTGTTGAGCATCTGCCTTCACTCAGTCAGCATTTCGTCAGTAATCCATCAGTATTGCTTAAGCCAAAAAAAAACAGGAGTGGATCCAAAACAGAGATGACACGTGAATGAAATATTTACATGTCTTCTGTGTTTTGTACCCTCTCCTGCTTTTGGCTAGCAAATCATAAGCCAATTCTGATGCAAAATAGGGACCATGTTATACAGGCCTTACAACTGCTACATAGTCAGGATCCATTGTGCGACTCATTTTCCTTCCTTCTGACAGATCAGAAGAGGGGTCAAAAAAAAGGATGATGTCAACCAGGTCAAAAAGCCAAAATAGTGGCCCAATCATGGAGTGGGGAGGGTGGGAAAAGCATGAGAAGTACACAGAGTGGCCCAGTGAAAGAGTGGTGAGGTGGCAGCATCATGAGGAGACCACAGAGTGGCACAGTGACATAGTGGTGAGCAGGCAGCAGCATAAGAAGACCACAGAGTGGCCCAGTGACAGAGTGGTGAGGTGGCATCAGCATGAGGAGACCATAGAGTGGTGATGTGGCAGCAGCATGAGGAGACCACAGAGTGGTGATTAGTGATGAGTGGCAGGGGCAATATTCGAATTCGCAATATATCACGAATAATTAGGTGAAAATTCACAAAATATTTGTGATTTCGTGATATTCGTGATATTCTTTTCGATTGCGCTATTATGCCCGCACGTACGCACGCACTATTAACTACAAAAGTGATGAAACTGGTTGGCAGCACCTTTCGAGGAAGAACTCCTGATCATGGTAAGTAATTGTACATTATAGCACTGTTTTAGATTAAAATTCCATGCATGTCATAACAATAGCTTTATATGCAGATAGAGTTTTTCAAAGTATTCAAAATCGCGCAAATCGCCAATATTGATTTGAATATTTTAGCGCAATACATACAACTTCACCTTTAATCAGGTCTGACAACATAATACTGATTGTTGAACTTAGTATTGTTGTGACATCACAGCACTATTTCTGTAGCATGTATGTATGGACAGCAGAGAAATCTCTCTCACATGCACATTGCACATATACCATATTTTTCGCCCTATAAGACGCACCGGCCCATAAGACGCACCTAGGTTTTTGAGGAGGAAAAAAATGTTATGGGGGATCTGTGGATGACACTGTTATGGTGGTCTGTGGCTGACACTGTTATGGGGGTCTATGGATGACACTGTTATGAGCGTCTGTGGATGGCATTATTATGGGGGTCTGTGGATGGCACTGTTATGGGGGTCTGTGGCTGACACTATTATGGGGGATCTGTGGCTGACACTGTTATGGGGGTCTGTGGATGGCACTGTTATAGGGGCGTCCGTGAATGGCACTGTTATGGGTGCATCTGTGGATGGCATGACACTGCTATGGGGGGGAATCTGTGGATGACAGATAAATAGCATCTTATGTTATGTGTCATCCACAGATCCCCCCCATAACAGTGTCCCTGTGTATTGTGAATGACCCCCAATACAGGGGGTGGGGGCTGGCATCTAAAGTAGTTTTGTAATGGCAGCGGGGGCCCAGTGCAGTCATTGTATTCTATTGCACCGGGCCCCGCTCACTGTATTAATCATATCTAACTGCAGGCAATGTTTAACTATAGAAAATCTTCAATCCAGCAGCCTATACTTACGACCATAGCAGGCAGGAGGCTGGGCAGGCGGGCACTAGAAGCGTAACTCACTACATCACGCGCCTGCGCCGCCTGCTTTATTCATAAACTGGGCGGAGCAGGCACGTTACGTAGTGAGTTACGCTGCCAGTGCCCACCCGCCAGTCCAGCCTCCTGCCTGCTACGGACTTAAGCACAGGCTGCTTAAGTGAAGATATTCTATAGTTAAACATTGCCTGCAGTTAAATACTTTTAGTACAGTGAGCGGGGCCCGCTGCAATAGAATACAGTAACTGCACCAGGCCCCGCTGCCATTACAAAACAAGGTGCTGGCCCGCAGCCTCTCCTCCCTCCTCACTGATACACCTCCGACTGCGCTGTGCAGCATGCGGTCGGCGGTGTATTAGTGTAAACGGCAGCATTCGCCCCATAAGACGCACCTTTGGGGGGGGGAGTGCGTCTTATAGGGCGAAAAATACGGTATTTTCCTGCCACACACTATAACTTGTACTATCTAACACTAACTATATGGATTATATATTTCAGCTAACTATCTCTATAACCTACACTACACCCTGCACTGGACCCTATCAGCTATTCAGCTACACTATATAACACTGATTATCTGGAATATTAATATGCGATTTGGAATGTAATTTGAAAAAGCACAGCACAGTATTTAAGCTCCTCTCTCTCTCACATGAAACTCCACAAAATGCCTGCTGGGGAGTGTCTTAATTTATATAGTGAAGGGGTAGGCAACTTCTCTATTGGTTACTAGGGATGTTGCTAAGCTGTGACAAAGCATTCTCATTGGCCCACAAGCTAGAAGAAGGGAGGGATGATCACCTTTTACGTGTACTGTGTTAAAAAATAAAAAAACAAACAAACTAATATTCGTCATTACTAGGGTTGAGCGAACGAACTTCGTAACGAACTTTAGGATTTTTGGACATTTCAGTAAAAGTTCGGGTTCGGTGTTCGGCGCTTTTTTATAGCGCTTTTTGAAAGGCTGCAGAGCAGCCAATCAACAAGCGGTTAACTGTCTGACCTTAGAAGCCATCACAGCCATGCCTACTAATGGCATGGCTGTGATTAACCAGTGTGGCATGTGACCCAGCCTCTATATAAGCTGGAGTCATGTAGCCCTGCACGTCACTCTGCTGTGCTTAGTGTAGGGAGAGGATGCTGCTGGTGATTTCAGGGAGAGAATAGGTCTGAATCTAACTCAGCGATCTACATACATTGTGTTGTGTAGGTGCAGGTTTTTTTTTATCCTGCCCTGAGCCCAGTGACCGAAAAAAAATAACTTTAATAAGTCAGTTAGGTGGGCGGCGGCATTTTATGCAAGCTCAGTGCACTAGCACTGCATCTGAGCTTTTGGGACATTGGAAATCCCAATTTTTTGGGCAATTTACAACATCTGGTGCATTTGCAATCTTAGTCAGTGTGCAATTTAAGCTAGAAAAACAGCCATCGTTTTATGTGTTTTTAAAACCACACTTTTTGTGCCAAAAAACACTATTTTCCAGATCTGCAAGTGTTAAATTCAAGTTTAATACTGTATATACAGCTTTCATATTCTGTTACCAAAAAAAAACACTTTTTTGGCAATATACAACATCTGAATTAGTCAGTGTGCAATTTAAGCTAGAAATACAGCCATCATTTTCTGGGCTTTTAAAAACACATTTTTTGCCAAAAAACACTATTTTCCTGATCTGCAAGTGTTAAATTCAAGTTTAATATATACAGCTTTCATATTCTGTTACCAAAAAAACACTTTTTTGGCAATATACAACATCTGGATTAGTCAGTGTGCAATTAAAGCTAGAAATACAGCCATCATTTTCTTGATTTTTAAAAACTGCGGCTCGGATGCGGAGCAAAACAATGGTCGTGTGCATGAGGCCTCAATGGAAGTGAATGGGGCTTGTGTGAAAAATGGAAGGCATCCGGATGCAATGCGTTTTTCCTGATGGTTGCTAGGAGATGTAGATTGTTCAGTTTTTCTGACGTGAGTCAAAAATGTATGCAATCCAGATACAATCCAGATGGAAACTCGCAATCGCAGAAAAAACTGATTGAACTTGTGTGCAAAACCATCAGTTTTTTCCTGAATGGATCCTGACACAATCCATAGTGCTTGTGTGAGTAAGGCCTCCTGCACACGACCGTATGGCTTTTTCAGTGTTTTGCGGTCCGTTTTTCACGGATCCGTTGTTCAATTTTTTGTTTCCGTTGTGTTTCCGTTTTTCCGTTCCGTTTTTCCGTATGGCATATACAGTATACAGTAATTACATAGATAAAATTGGGCTGGGCATAACATTTTCAATAGATGGTTCTGCAAAAAACGGAACGGAAACGGAAGACATACGGATGCATTTCTGTATGTATTCAGATTTTTTGCGGACCCATTGACTTGAATGGAGGCACGGAACGTGATTTGCGGGCAATAATAGGACATGTTCTATCTTTAAACGGAACGGAAAAACGGAAATACGGAAATGGAATGCATACGGAGTACATTCCGTTTTTTTTTGTTGCAAAAAACGGCCAGTAAACGGGGGGAAAAAACGGTCGTGTGCAGGAGGCCTAAGCCTGTATTAGATGTTGTGAGATTCAAAGGAAAAATTGTAATATACACTGCTCAAAAAAATAAAGGGAACACAAAAATAACACATCCTAGATCTGAGTTAATTAAATATTCTTCTGAATATTAGCCACATGAGGTCTAGCATTGTCTTGCATTAGGAGGAATTTAGGGCCAACCGCACCAGCATATGGTCTCACAAAGGGTCTAAGGATCTCATCTCGGTACCTAATGGCAGTCAGGCTACCTCTGGCGAGCACATGGAGGGCTGAGCGGCCCTCCAAAGAAATGCCACCCCACACCATTACTGACCCAATGCCAAACCGGTCATGCTGGAGGATGTTGCAGGCAGCAGAATGTTCTCCACGGCGTCTCCAGACTCTGTCACGTCTGTCACATGTGCTCAGTGTGAACCTGCTTTCATCTGTGAAGAGCACAGGGCGCCAGTGGCGAATTTGCCAATCTTGGTGTTCTCTGGCAAATGCCAAACGTCCTGCACGGTGTTGGGCTGTAAGCACAACCCCCACCTGTGGACGTTGGGCCCTCATATCACCCTCATGGAGTCTGTTTCTGACCGTTTGAGCAGACACATGCACATTTGTGGCCTGCTGGAGGTCATTTTGCAGGGCTCTGGCAGTGCTCCTCCTGTTCCTCTTTGCACAAAGGTGGAGGTAGCGGTCCTGCTGCTGGGTTGTTGCCCTGCTACGGCCTCCTCCACGTCTCCTGATGTACTGGCCTGTCTCCTGGTAGCACCTCCATGCTCTGGACACTACGCTGACAGACACAGCAAACCTTCTTGCCTCAGCTCTCATTGATGTGCCATCCTGGATAAGCTGCACTACCTGAGCCACTTGTGTGGGTTGAAGACTCCGTCTCATGCTACCACTAGAGTGAAAGCACCGCCAGCATTCAAAAGTGACCAAAACATCAGACAGGAAGCATAGGAACTGAGAAGTGGTCTGTAGTCACCACCTGCAGAACCACTCTTTTATTGGGGGTGTCTTGCTAATTGCCTATAATTTCCACCTGTTGTCTATCCCATTTGCACAACAACATGGGAAATTGATTGTCACTCAGTGTTGCTTCCTAAGTGGACAGTTTGATTTCACAGAAGTGTGATTGACTTGGAGTTACATTGTGTTGTTTAAGTGTTCCCTTTATTTTTTTGAGCAGTGTAGTTTCCAGCAATCACAAAATAATTTAATTCTTGCTGATCGTGATCTTTCAGCATGCTTAAAAATTCTCATTCATCAAGTGCATATATGAGCATGTAATAAGTCGTCATCCATTTTAATTTTTCTTTATGTGTGATATATGCATTGACAAACGATTAGCCAGTTTATAGCAATCTAATTGCTGATTACTACAGCGACCATTGCTGTGTGTAATGTAAGCAATGTCGAATGCTAACGAGTCGATAACTATTCAATCTTCATTGGTATGAAATCTATATGTTTAACACAGCCCTTAGTCACCTATTTATTACTATTAGCATCCCAAGTAGGCCTTAGGGCTGTATTACACCAATAGATTATCTAACAGATTTAAGGATAGGTCATCAGCAGAGGCGTAGCAGAGGTAGCAGTCTCTACCGGGAGCTTGAGGGGGGCCCAAAGACCCTTGTGTCGCACAGGAAGACACTGGTATTATAGAAAGTGCATGCTGGGAGGGCTCTGTTATAGAGTTAACACTGGGACTCTTCAAGATACACCTCTGGCGGGAAGGGGTTAGGTCAAGAATTTGGCATAAGGGAGCTGCAGTTTCAATTTTTGCCTCAGGCTGCACGAAGGCTATGTGCTTCTCTGCCCCTTGGCACAAAACACTGAGGGAAGGGGGCCCTAAGCTGAACTCTTGCACCGGGGCCCATGAGCCTTTAGCTACGCCCCTGGTCATCAATATCAGAATTGCAGGGGTCCGACACCTGACACCTCCGCCGATCAGATTTATTGTTTACCTGCTCACGTTGACAGTGCAGCAGGTGATTGCTCCAAACAACATTTCATTGTATTGTACATTGTATTACATTGTATTGTACAGTGACAATAAAGGCATCTTATCTCTTATCTTATCTTATCTTAGGTGTAACTACAAGCCGTCCCATTCATGGGATAGCTTGTAATTACAATAAGGGTCCATTCACACGTTTGTAGAATGTGTCCGCACCCGTTCCGTAATTATCTGGAACGGGTGTGGACCCATTCATTCTCTATGGGGCAGGAATGGATGAGAACAGCACATGGTGTGCTGTCCGCATCCGCATTTCCGTAGCGCGGCCCCGAAATTCTGGTCCGCGGCTCCGGATAAAATAGAACATGTCCTATTCTTGTCCGCAATTGCAGACCAGAATAGGCAGTTCTATGGGGGTGCCGGCCGGGTGTATTGCGGATCGGCAATTTGCGGATCTGCAATACACTATGGACGTGTGAATGGATCCTTAATAAACAATGAAGGGAAGGCTGCACTAGCATGGAGTGCGGCCTTCTGTTCAACCAGTTGATATTGATGACCTATTCTGATACATATGCAAATGAACCTGAGATGAGTCCTGTCCCTTACTCATCTCAGGGACAGGACTCATCTCAGGTTAATTTGCATATGTATCAAATCGTTTTATTTTACACAATAAAAGCACAGAGAGCAATGGGGACTGGGTATTGCGGATGTGCTAGCGGCCATCTAGCAACCCATGTCCTCAGCTCTATACCCAAAATCCAGGTGACAGGTTCCCTTTATAGTTGACTTCCTACTCGTCCATTGTTCCATATGCATTGTAATTTAAAGGGAACCTGTTACCTTGAAAATGCAATGTAATCTCCAGACACTATATTATAGAGCAGGAGGAGCTGAGCAGACTGATATATAGTTTTATCGGAAAAGATTCAGCATAACTTATAATTTATTCATTTATATCCATGCTCACCCTAGCCTTTGAAGTCAGGGAGGCGGTCCTATCAGTGATTGACAGCTGTCTCTGTATACAAATCCATAGAGGGAAGACCATCAATCACTGATCGGACCTCCTCCTTGATTTCAAAGCCCAGCATCAGCATAAATTAATACATTTATACGTTTTATCAAATCTTTTCCTATAAAACTACATATCAATCTGCTCAGCTCATCCTGCTCTATAACATGCTGCCTGCAGCTCAGACAATATGTTCAATTTGACAGGTTGCCTTTAAATATTAATACTTTAATCCCAACATATTCACATATATAACTGCATTGTGTTATAAACTCTTTATAAGTGTTATAGCACTCCTGAAATAAAAATGTCATTGTTATACGGTATGTAAGCATAAAGACTATTGGACAGAGGCCTAGCACATGCCTTACAGTGTGCCCTCACCTTTGGAGGTACTTTACATTTAACACCCCTGCTGTCAATTAGAAGGCTGCAGAATGCTTTAGTACTATTTCTAGTTCGCTTATCTTTGCTCTAAATCAGGGATGGCCAACCTGCGGCCCTTCAGCTGTTGCAAAACCCCCCGGACAGCCTACAGTTATCAGCCTACAACAGGGCATGATGGGAGTCATAGTTTTACAGCAGCTGGAGGGCCACAGGTTGAGCATCCCTGCTCTAAATGAAAGTCTTCAGCTTTGTAGATAGATACTAAGGGCTGCTTTTTTTTATTTTATCAGACTATGCATGCTGCTATCAGCATTATTCTGTTATTAATACTGTATACTGATATAAATCTGATAGGGAACTTAGATTATGAGCTCCACTGGAGACAGCAAACAACGCTGATGATTTGTAAATGAATATTATATTGTGCATGTGCAAGCATCTCTATAACATAAATATTCATTGCAGAAAAGAAAGGAGTGAGCACTCACACCATCTGGACCATAGGATATATTATTTAATATATGGTATGCAATAAATCACAACAACATTCAAATATAGTAAAATTTCATAAAATAATGGTTGGCACCAACATAAAATAACACTGACGGATAAAAATTGAACAATCTTTGCGTGCTTGGTAAAAGCACTTGGACCGCAGACAGCAGTTTTAACGTCCCACAGAAGTAAATGTGACTCCAAGTTGATAATCGAGTGTCCTCATGTGTATTAATATGTCTTCTGATATAAAAGTCTCTCCACAATTAATCCGGTATAGCCGCACAGGGCTATGAATAGCACACCACTCAGTATAAAGTTCAGGTTCCTACCTTATCCCAAGTTGTTCCAAATCACCACGCTGAGCCGTCCTGCCACGAGAAGCGAGTGATGCCGGCTGCTTCGGCGTCTCATGTAGCAAATCTCGGGCTGCTGACGTCACAATATCGCGGGATCACAAGATTCGGCTGATAGGAATAGTAAATCACTGGTGGAACCTGTAATTGTCTCCTGTATCCTAGAGCGGTATTCGTGCAGTTGATTATCGCATGGCCATGCAATGTCTTTTGTCCGGATCCAGTGGATAAGGTGGGCGCTTCTCTTCCAGTCACCAGACCACTGAGGAAGGGGTGTAGACGCCCCAAAACGCGTCTGGTGACTGGAAGAGAAGCGCCCACCTAATCCACTGGATCCGGACAAAAGACATTGCATGGCCATGCGATAATCAACTGCACGAATACCGCTCTAGGATACAGGAGACAATTACAGGTTCCACCAGTGATTTACTATTCCTATCAGCCGAATCTTGTGATCCCGCGATATTGTGACGTCAGCAGCCCGAGATTTGCTACGTGAGACGCCGAAGCGGCCGGCATCACTCGCTTCTCGTGGCAGGACGGCTCAGCGTGGTGATTTGGAACAACTTGGGATAAGGTAGGAACCTGAACTTTATACTGAGTGGTGTGCTATTCATAGCCCTGTGCGGCTATACCGGATTAACTGTGGAGAGACTTTTATATCAGAAGACATATTAATACACATGAGGACACTCGATTATCAACTTGGAGTCACATTTACTTCTGTGGGACGCTAAAACTGCTGTCTGCGGTCCAAGTGCTTTTTACCAAGCACGCAAAGATTGTTCCATTTTTATCCGTCAGTGTTATTTTATGTTGGTGCCAACCATTATTTTATGAAATTTTACTATATTTGAATGTTGTTGTGATTTATTGCATACCATATATTAAATAATATATCCAATGGTCCAGATGGTGTGAGTGCTCACTCCTTTCTTTTCTGCAATTTACTTACTTATTTTGAGTTCGGGCACCCAAGTTGTGAGTTAGTAGCACCTGCCCATAACCACCCGAGTATGAGCCAACCACCAATTTATTACTATTTTTATAAATATTCATTGCTTTATGATTTTAGGGTATTATTGAAGGAGTTATCCGACAACAATCATTTTTTACTTATTTACAGGATAAGGCCTCATTGAAATGATAGGAAAAATGGACACGGATCACGGACACAGATCACTGATGCGGATGACAATCTTGTGTGCATCCGCGATTTTTTACGGACCCATTGACTTGAATGGGTCCGTGAACCGTTGTCCGTGAAAAAAATAGGACAGGTCATATTTTTTTCACGGACTGGAAACACGGATCATGGACGCGGATGCCAAACGGTGCATTTTCCAATTTTTCCACGGACCCATTGAAAGTCAATGGGTCCGCGAAAAAAAAAACGGAAAAAGGAACAACGGCCGCGGATGCACACAACGATCGTGTGCATGAGGCCTAAGTGATAAATGTGTGATTAGTGGAAACTGACTAGAGATGAGCGAATCGAAGCTGACGAAGTGTAATTTGTTTAGAATTTCAGGAAAAATTCGATTCGCAACAAATGCAAATTTCCTCGCGCTTCGTGGTAGCGAATAGCAATTTTCCTAGAATGGCGGCTACACGTGTGAGGACTGAGGACATGGGGCAAGAAACTCTGGGAAGGCGGGGTCACCCAGATTGACATGCCTGCATGCAGCCAATCAGCAGCCAGCTCTGTGATGTCACAGACCTATAAATATGGCAGCCATTTTAGATTCTGCCACTTTCCAGCGTTCAGAGTGCAGGGACAGACGTGTGAAGGCGCTAGGGACAGCAAGTGGAAAAATTATTGTGAAAAAAAAAGACAGAAAAAACTATTTATAAGTGCAGGGAAAGGATAGGGTGGAATCACTTCACAGCATCCTAGTGCAGGGAGAGACGTCAGTAGGCGCTAGGGACATTGATAGGAAAGTGATTTACAAGTGCAGGAAACAATTATTTGGGGATCCAAATAGTCATTATGCAGCTTCCCACATATGTGTGTAAAAGGGACAGTTTAAACATCTGCCTATTTATCTAATGTATTTGCAAAGTATGGTATTTCCTATTATCAGGCTGGCAATGTCATTACACCCATTTGCCCCTAGGTGCTGCTGGCGCCACTCATTTATATAGCTTGGGGTGTGTCTAGCTCAGGGCATTGCAGAGCAATCCAGTGTAGTGTATTGTATTGAGGAGGAAAGCAAGTGTATGGAGGAGAGAAACAGACCTTATCCGATATGTAGCTGCAATTTCTTTCCTCCGGGACCTGATCAATCCTGGAGAGGACAATAAGAGTAGTTAAAGCAGCTTAGCACTGGACAGTAAGTCTATGTCTAAATATAAAGCAAGCCTAGTGAAGGTTAGAGCTGAGTCAGGCCTATGGACTTCACAAGCACAAGTGACCAAGAGTGACTTTCCTGGACATGACTGGATGATTAAAAGCCATAATTATCCATATTCACTAGAAGCCTTCCGGGATATAGTGAACCTGAATACTTCAGGAGAGCATCCTGCAAATAATGCTGCAGAGAGTTTGCCTGCCATGAGGGAGAAACGCCCTTATTGGATAGCTCAAGATAAGTAGAAAACAGTATACTTAGCACCTGAGTGTAATGGAAAGTGGACTTAAAGTAAATCTAATTATTCTTCGCCTGTAAAGCTAAAGTACTAGAGAACTCCTCAACTGACAAGTTGTCAAGCTCTGACAGGTGAGCTTGAGGGAAAACAGCGAGGAGGGAACCCACTGGCAGGTAGCAGCCAGAAAACGTGGTACCAAATGACAATCCAAAAGAGTAGTCAGGCAAAATCCAAGGTCAAGGCGGGAGGCACAGGGTCAGAAGCGGTTGTCGGTCCAAGTCGGTACACGGGAAGTCAGCAGGAAACAGTGAACAAGGCACCTAGGATGCTTCGTATGTCTCACCATAAGGTGGAATAACTCAGCACTGAGCCAGGCTCTGGTCAGGTTTTTATAGCCAGGGAGTGTGTATCCACCCCCTGGTCTCCGAGGCGACCAGGAGGCTTCCTCTCCCACGGGCCAATGGCAGGTGAAGGTGAGGTGTGTGGACCTGGAACCTCCCACAGCAAGGCCCACAGCTAATGTCTAAATGGGCACATGCGCATTGCACACGCGCACCAGTCACACGGCCTGTGTACGCGCAGTAGCTGCTGGGGTGGCCCGGGCCAAAGAGAGGCCCGACCCTGCTGGGGTCCACCAGGCCGAAGGGAGGCCTGACCCCACACCGTACCATCCAACCCCGGGGGAAGATAACATCCCCGGCTTCCTGACACAATTGCCTAAACCTGATAAAAGGAATACTACTGAACCTATTTCCGAGTCATCACTCATGCCATACATATGAACTGTATCTGTGCTGACTACCTGAAGACAATTGATTCAGTAAATGTTCAACTGTTTGATTACAACTGCCTCCTCATCATTTCCACTACAACACTTAAAGTAGTCACAGAAGGCTAGGAATTAAGACTTAACTTTTAATCACCACATTAATACTAAATCACTTCATATACCTCTAAAGTGTAATAAACATTGATCATGACGGACCAAAAGAACACACACATATATAAATGTATGCAGAGGGGAGGGCAGGTAATGTACGCTAGGGGGGGAATCCCTAATATGTCCCTAACTAATGCCTCAACCCACATGAACACCCTGATGGTGGGTGGCCTGTGGTCCCGTGCCTGCCCTACCTCACCCTCGCAATGCCCTAAATATTCCCATCGCGTTTCCCCAATAATTGGTTCATCAGGGGAAAAAATGGGTCAAAAAGTGAAAAGTACTAAACAAATTGGTCCAGAAAAAACTACACAGTAACAAACTGATAATCAAACCATAAAAAGCTAATGATACAGTAAAATCTGGTTGTTAATACATTAAATATCCAAAGCATAAATATCCGAAGCATCTATTTGCACACACATCAATCAATATACATGATCAGGCCTAAAACTCAAGAAACATTGAATGTAACAGTTCCCAATCTGATAGAAAATTGTGTAATAACCCAGTAGACCATGTAGATGTTAATCCATAGGCAGTTAATACGCATCCGTGAGACAATCAGTTGATAGTTTCAGACATCAATACTCAAAACTTTACACATAAAATTGATAGCTGGCCCAAGACAAATTGAGAAACCCTCAGGTATAGATGTATACAATGCCATATTACCTGAGATATAGTCAAGAAAGCCTCAATCAATTAAGCCCGGTACATAATTAAGCTGGGTACATATATTTGATTCATAGCTCAGGACAAATAGAAAGGTGTAGCCTGAAAGCACGGTATATATCTCAGCTCAATACATATATATAGATGAAGCCCGTACATAATTAAGCTGGGTACATATATTTGATTCCAACAGTGGGTGTTCAGCTGCCATGGCGATAGCGACGTGGTCCACCTCGATATGGATGTCCAACCACTCAACATTCACACCTTACGGTGCTGGCGTCACAAACACAGGGGCCCAGCCACCAAAGCACCTTAAACACCTATACCATCAAGGGCACTTCAACTTCCATCTGGCTGGTGTTCCCTGCAATAGAGAGTGCCCCGGAGGATTTAGTGCTATCTTCCCATCCACTGCCCAGGGAGGCTCTGCTAACTGTGAGTACAAACAACTACTACCCCCATCGGCCCACCATAGCCTCACGTGTCGCCCCTGCGGTCCGGCTCTCTGCATAGTATTGGCATCATGAACAGGATACAAACTCCTCTGTGCCTTATGAGAATAAGCCCCACTTGTTTACTTTAGAGACTTTACATGTGCTTTAATACTGTGGAAACTGTAAACGTATTTATTGAGTGAAGTGTTTTTGTGGATTACAAAATGCATGGGAATAACATACAAGAACCCCTCTGCAGAATCGCATTGTTCTATAAACTGCTTGCTGTCAGTGAATTTACTTCTAACCTCTGTCACAGAAGGTACCGTGGTCCGTGACAACTGTTGCAGTTATTTCTGGTGAAAGCGTATAGGGGCGTATTACAGTAAAAAAAAGAAAAATATATATGCACTGCACTGTTGCAGTTATTTCTGTTGAAAGCGTATAGGGGCGTATTTCAGTAAAAAAAGATAAATATATACGCACTGCACTGTTGCAGTTATTTCTGTTGAAAGCGTATAGTTGCGTATTTCAACACTTCAAGAAATATATATATACACTTCAATCAGAATCTTAATTTTTTTTCTGGTCAAAGCTTATAGTGGCCTGTTTCCGTCCACAAGAAATATATATTATCAGTTCACTGCTGCAGTTATTTCTGGTGAAAGCGTATAGGGGTATATTTCAGTACTTCAAGAAAACTATATACGCACTTCACTCTGAGTTTTTTCTGGTCAAAGCGTATAGCAAGCATGTCAAACTCAAAGGCTAACATGGGCCAAAAAAACTAAATTTAAGTTTATGTAGGCCGCATCAAAAAAAAAAAAAATCTTACATTTTCATAGAACAACATTGTTGTTTCATGACTGCTGACCCCCAACATCCCGTTGCCCAATAACACAAGTATATATATATATACAAATATTAAACTTCACTATAAGACGCACCTAGGTTTTTGAGGAGAAAAATAAGAAAATAAGAAAAAAATATTTTTAACTAAAAGTTGTGCTTTTGGTGGGCTTTGAATTAATGGTGGTCTGTGCATGACACTATTATGGGGGATCTGTGGATGACGCACTGTCATGTGGGGGATCTGTGGATGGCACTGTTATGGGGGACCTGTGGATGGCACTGTTATGGGGGATCTGTGGATGGCACTGTTATGGGGGATCTGTGGATGGCACTGTTATGGGGGATCTGTGGATGGCACTGTTATGGGGGATCTGTGGATGGTGCTGTTATGGGGGATCTGTGGATGGCACTGTTCTGGGGATCTGTGGATGGCGCTGTTATGGGGGATCTGTGGATGGCACTGTTATGGGGGATCTGTGGATGGCACTGTTATGGGGATCTGTGGATGGTACTGCTATGGGGTGGGATATCTGTGGATGGCATTGTTATGGGGTGGGGGGATCTGTGGATGGCATTGTTATGGGGTGGGGGATCTGTGGATGGTGCTGTTATGGGGGATCTGTGGATGGCATTGTTATGAGGTGGGGGATCTGTGGATGGAACTGTTATGGGGTGGGATATCTGTGGATGGTACTGCTATGGGGTGGGATATCTGTGGATGGCATTGTTATGAGGTGGGGGGATCTGTGGATGGAACTGTTATGGGGGGGATCTGTGGATGACACTTCTATATGTCATCCACAGATCCCCCTCATAACAGTGTCCCCCAATACACCGGCCCTCTGCTCACCGAAGTATTTATAAACGTGAATCCTTATCCTGTTATTAAGTTGAACTAACGCTGCGCTCTCCCATGTTCCCCTGTATCCCCACAGCACTTACGAACACGCTTCCATAGCAGGCAGAGCGGACGGCACCAGTAACGTCACTCACTGACGTCGCGCGTCTGCTCCGCCTGCTTCATTCATAAAGTGGGCGGAGCAGGCGCTCGACGTCAGTGAGTGACGTTACTGCTGCCGTCCGCTCTGCCTGCTATTGAAGCTTAAAGGGCTTCTGTCACCCCACAAAAGTCTTTTTTTTTTTTTTGGATAGTTACATTCCTTATAGCGCGATATAGGAGAATATAATCTTGTCACTTACTTTCATGCGGCCGTTTCTTTAGAAAACGAAGTTTTATAATATGTAAATCCGGTCTCTACCAGCAAGTAGGGCGTCTACTTGCTGGTAGCCGCAGCAGAAAACCGCCCCCTCGCCGTGTTGATTGACAGGGCCAGCCGTGATCTCCTCCTCCGGCCGGACCTGTCAGTATTTAAAAAATCGCGCGCCTCTGTTCATTCGGCGCAGGCGCTCTGAGATGAGGAGGCTCGTCTCCTCAGAACTCCCTCAGTGCTCCTGTGCCGATGACGTCTTCTCTTTCGGTGATGTCATCGGCGCAGGCGCACTGAGGGAGTTCTGAGGAGATGAGCCTCCTCATCTCAGAGCGCCTGCGCCGAATGAACAGAGGCGTGCGATTTTTGAAATACTGACAGGTCCGGCCGGAGGAGGAGATCACGGCTGGCCCTGTCAATCAACACGGCGAGGGGGCGGTTTTCTGCTGCGGCTACCAGCAAGTAGACGCCCTACTTGCTGGTAGAGACCGGATTTACATATTATAAAACTTCGTTTTCTAAAGAAACGGCCGCATGAAAGTAAGTGACAAGATTATATTCTCCTATATCACGCTATAAGGAATGCAACTATCCAAAAAAAAAAAAAAGACTTTTGTGGGATGACAGAAGCCCTTTAAGTAAGTGCTATGGGGATACAGGGGAACATGGGAACATGGGAGAGGGCAGCGTTAGTTCAACTTAATAACAGGATAAGGATTCACGTTTATAAATACTTTGGTGAGCGGCGGGGCCCAGTGTAAGAGTACAGTGACTGCACCGCCCCTAGTTACGGACTCCAGCCCCTCCTCTCTCCCGGCTCATACATAGCAGTCTGCGATGCTGCATCTTTGCCGGGCAGCAAAGATATTCATTGCGGGCCGCATGTTTGACACCCATGGCGTATAGGGTCGTATTTCAGTACAACAAGAAAAATATATTCTTAGTGCATTTCTGCGTGTTAATTGTGGTGAAAGCGCATAGTGCAGAGGTCACAGCAGAGTAAGGAGGCATGGCAGCATGAGTCGCAGCGTGAGGCCTGAGCTCCCGGTGTTATCTAGCGGTCGTGTCTTGATCAGCAACCCAGAGGTTCTTGATTGGTTAACTCGGTCATCCACGTCATGCCAAGTGACACGCCCCGCCAACAGTTGTTGGGTCTGTCAGACACAACCCTTAGTTGGCAAGGCCCGGGAGCAGGCCCTGTGCCCTCACCTGTCCTCAACCTGCCTCTGGCCTTTTTTGTTCCCTCACCGTGAGAAGTACTACATGCTGTGCTCCACTTTTCACAGAGGAAGAGGTACTAGAGGACAGTCAGCAGCTACTGCCCAGCCAAGATCTGGAGGAGACATCCGACGCTTCTTCCGCTAGGCGGGCAAGTAGTGATGAGGAGAGTGGCGCGGGAGCTTGTGTTGCGAGCGGTCAGGCTCCTGACCCAGAGACCGTTGAGGAGGACATCAGCGATGTGCAGACACTACTCGATGATGATGAAGCCGATCGCACTTGGGAGCCGGGTGAAGAAGGGGCTTTCCCATCATCAGGAGAAGAGGGTGGCAGCTTGCCCATGAGCCAGCGGCAGAGCCAACAAGTCGCAAGCGTGGCCAGGAGTCAGCAGGGGTGCAGCAGTGGGAGGTCGGGAGCCAAACGGGCACAGGGTAGACCACCCACTTTGCAGCAGCCTCCCTGCTCGGAAAGGAGTGGTGCACAGGTTTACGGAAGCAGCGGCGGTAGCAGTCAGCCAGTGAGTAGTGTTGGGGGAAAAATCAGGTATTCGGCGGTGTGGCAGTTTTTTGTGAAGCAGTCAGAGCAGGTTAACATGGCCATATGTACTGTAGAATATGTGGGCAGAAGTTCAAGCATGGGCAGGGTGCCAATGTTGGCACCACGGCCCTGTGTCAACATATGCAGCATCACCATAAAGTGGCCTGGGAGAACCGTGGCTCTGATGTGGTGGTCCAGCCTACTGCAGCTACCGCTACATCACCCAGTGGCACGCACCCAGTTTCAGCCATTCAAGGCTCCACCACCTCAGCCGAAGGGATTTGTTTGTCAATCTCATCTTCTGCTGGTCCAGATGCTTCTGCTCCTACTCGACAGTCATTCCTTCAGCAATCCATCACCAAAGCGATTTCCAAGAAACAGCAGTATGCGTACACGCATCCAACGGCGCAGAAGCTCAACGTGCTCCTGGCCGAGTTGCTGGTTCTGCAGTCCCTCCCTTTCCAAATGGTGGACTCTGCACCTTTCAGAGAACTGATGGCTTCTGCTGAGCCGAGGTGGAGAGTCCCAAGCCGTCATTTCTTTGCCAAAAAGGCAGTAACAGCCCTGCACACACATGTAGAACAAAAGGTGGGCAACTCCTTGAGCCTGTCGGTGTCTGCACGTCAGTGACGACGTGTGGAGCTGTAACTACGGTCAGGGACAATACATGTCCTTTACGGGCCACTGGGTGAATGTGGTTCCTGCACAGCCACACCAGTAACTTGGCCAGGTCACGCCGCTTCCGCCTCCATGTTGTCATGCCATTGATCCTGCGACAATGTCCACCTCTGCCTCCTCATCCTCCACCATGTCATCAGCCTCCACTGCAGGGACAAGTCGCAGTGCCCCTCTAGCATACCACATGTGCAGGGCTTGGCGGTGACACGCTGTTCTGCACCTGGTTTTCCTTGTCGAATGGAGTCACACAGGGGAGGAACTGCTCAGTTTGATGCATCAAGAAATCAAATCCTGGCTTTATCAGCGACAACTGAAAATCGGAACCACGCTGACCGACAACGGGAAGAACATGGTGTCTGCCCTGCGTCAAGGAAGACTGAGCCATGCGCCCTGCTTGGCACACGTGTTAAATCTGGTTGTCAAGCGGTTCCTGAAGTATTCCACCCATCTGCAAGACATCCTAAAAATGGCCAGGAAACTTTGCATACACTTCAGCCACTCGTAAACCACAAAGCACACCCTCTTTGACCTGCAGCGGCAGAACGGCATCCCCCAACATAGGCTGATAGTTGACGTTTCCACCCGTTGGAATTCCACCCTCCATATATTGGACCGACTATACGAACAGAGAAAGGCCATCAACGATTTCTTGATGATGCAAGAGGGTAGGAGTACTCCACTTTGTAACTTCGATGTCAGCCAGTGGCAGCTCATGTGTGAAATGCATGCCCACTTGCTTGCGTAGTGACAGCCGAATTGTCACCATTCAGTAGAGGGATGACTTCTGGCTCAACACCTTGTTGGACCCTCGCTACCGGTCCAGAATGGGGGCCTTTTTTACATCCACCGAGAGGGAGGACAATCTGAACTACTACAGAAACATCCTATGTAGTCAGTTGGCAGCTGCCTATCTGCGTCATCGTCCATCCTCTCGCAGGTCTGACGGGGGGGGGGGCCCTCTGTGCTCATGTTCCACTGCCATGGCTGCTGAAGAGGGGTGGAGTGGCAGGAGCAGTACCAGCTCAATCAGCAGCAGCCTGAGTCTACAGTCGCTGATTAGTAGCTTTCTTCACCTGCATAGTGAAGAAATTACTCACCAGCAGCAGCAGCTAGACGTAGAGCAGAACCTGAACCAGTAGGTGGTCGCATACTTGGACAGCACCCTGCCAACCCACATTGAAGATCCGCTGGACTACTGGGTAACCAAGCTGGATTTGTTGCCGCAACTAGCAAAGTTTGCCCTGGAAAAGCTGTCCTGCCCGGAGAGTAGTGTGGCATCAGAGCAGGTTTTTAGTGTGGTGGGGGCCATAGTTACCACAAGGAAAACTCGCCTGTCCTCTCAAAATGTGAAGAGACTGACTTTTGTCAAGATGAATCAGGCGTGGATCAGCCAGGATTTCCAACCACCAATTCCTGATGCATCAGACTAATCCATGGTGCCACACAAACACTTTGATACAAGAGGCCGATTTCTTCTGACTACCTGCCTCAGCTACTACTTTGATGCTGCAACCCACCTGATGCAACACATCTGATGCCAAGTGCTCCATATTTCACCCACCATCGTCAGCGGGAACTGGTATTGTCACCCACCACCCCACTCTGTTACCGGGTCTGTTTGGGGTCTCCTGATGCAGCTGCTGCTGCCATCTCCAAACTATGTCACCTTGCCACGCTGCTGCCATATACACACTATGTCACCTTGCCACTCTGTTGCCTCCTGATGCTGCCGCCACCTCCAAACTTTTCCCCCTAGCTACTCCGTGGTCTCCTCATGCTGCCGCCACCTCCACACTATGTCACCTTGCCACTCTGTGGTCTCCTCATTCTGCTGCCTTCTCCACACTATGTCATCTTGCCACTCTGTGGTCTCCGGATGCTGCCGCCATATCCACACTATGTCACCTTGCCACTCTGTCGCCTCTTGATGCTGCCGCCACTTCCAAACTATGTCACCTTGCCACTCTGTGGTCTACGGATGTTTCTGCCACCTCCAAACTATGTCACCTTGCCACAGACAGCTGCCATCTACAGACTCTGTCATTGTGTCACTCTTTCAAAGTGTTTTTTTCGGTAATATTGATGGATGACCTCAAAACTTATTTTGCTGTATGAACCGAATGATGTTGTGGCAAAAAAAAATCTTGAAAATTAGTTTTTTTTGGTTAAAAATGATGGGTGACTGAAAAACTCCTTTTGCTGTATGGACCGAATGACGTCGTCTGAGGTCGTGTGACGTCTGAAAGTGTGAGGAAAATATATATATATTTAGAAACAACAAATATACAAAAAGTACATGAAAACAATGACAACCTCCTGATGCTGCCACCACCTCCAGACTCGGTCATTGTGCCACTCGGTGGCCTACTCATGCTGCTGCCACCTCCAAACTCGGTCATTGTGCCACTCTTTGGCCTCCTCATACTGCTGCCAACTCCAGACTCTGTCGTTGTGCCACTCGGTGACTTTCTCCTGATGTCGCCACCTCCAGACTCGGTCATTGTGCCACTCGATGGCCTCCTCATACTCCTGCCAACTTCAGACTCTGTCACTGTGCCACTCGGTGGCCTCCCCATACTGTTACCAACTCCAGACTCTGTCATTGAGCCACTCGGTGGTCTCCTCATACTGCTACTAACTCCAGACTCTGTCGTTGTGCCACTCGGTGGCTTTCTCCTGATGCCGCCACCTCAAGACTTGGTCATTGTGCCACTCGGTGGCCTCCTCATACTGCTGCCATCTCAAGACTCTGTTGTTGTGCCACTCGGTGGCTTTCTCCTGATGCCGCCACCTCCAGACTCGGTCATTGTGCCACTCGGTGGCCTTCTCAAACTGACGCCACCTCCAGACACTGTAATTGTGCCACTTGGTGGCCCTTCATACTACCACCACTGCCAGACTGTCATTGTGCCACTCAGTGGCCTCCTCATTCTGCTGCCAACTCCAGACCCTGTCATTGGGCCACTCTGTGGTCTCTTCATGCTGCTTCCACCTCACCACTATGTCATAGGTCCACTCTGTGGACTTCTCATGCTGTTCCCACCCTCCCCATTTCATGACTTGGCCCCTATTTTGCCTTTCGGCCTGGCTGACATCATGATTTACATGATTTATTTGACCTTTCTTTTGATCTGTCAGAAGGAAGGAAAAATGAGACGTACAATGGATCCTTTCTGTGTAGCAGCTGTAAGGCCTTTATGGTCCCATCAGAATTGGCTTATGATTTGGTAGCCAAAAGCAGGAGTGGGTATAAAACACAGAAGACATGCAAATATTCCATTTATGTGTCATCTCTGTTTTACATCCACTCCTGTTTTTTTTTTGTCATTAGCAATACTGATGGATTATTGAGCAAATGCTGACTGAGTGAAGGCAGATGCTCCACAGACAGGATCCGTTTTTTGTGGGTTATTGTTCTGATGGATCAGAGGAAGGGCAAATTAATCAGTGACGTCAACACAAACTTAGTGCTGACACCCTCTGCACTCTGTCCGGGGGAAGGGGGGGCTCTACTTGTATATGCGTTTAATAGAGAAGGTTCTGTAGACGTCTATGTGGAATCAGCTGACGACGGTGTAAAAGGAATGCGCTTCTTCTTGGCGCTAATATCGACCTGTAAGGCTGATTTCATACTTGAGATATTTGGTCAGTATATTTTGGTCAATATATTTTGCTTTTGCTCTTATCTGCACATCTAGATCCAGAATTTTGAGTCTCATCTTGTGGATATATAAATAGGTGATGATCACAGTCAGAATTATTTCTTTGGGGTCTGTATACGTCATAACCCCCTCTCTCTCTCTCTGTGAATCACCATACTATATATTCTATATACACTTGACATGTGTTCCATTTTTTGGTGGGCTATAGAATTATCGGCCGAGGGACTGCGGCATCCAGGGGTTTTCTGCTGACCTCTCCATACCTTCTTTCTTGTTACTCCTATTATTTTCAGAATCATGTATTGTCTATTTTTGATGTAATAAAATAATTTATATTTTACATCGGGCATTCAGTTGTTGTTTGTTGGACAACATTTTAGGTTTCTATGGTTGCTTTGTTTGTCTGCCCTTGATTATGGCATTATAAGTGAGGCCCTCTTTTTGTTTGGTTCTATATTAAAAATACAGTTTCCTTCTGGTATTTTTCTACTACACCAGGGAGAATCATGATTTGAGGGCTGGATGTATGTGAATGAGGCCTTAAAAGAAAATCACAATATTGGTATTTGGTACTTATTATTATGTATTCAGTGTTCACACGACATAATTATAGCAGCAATGGTGTTGACAAATTCGCAATTTAGCTTTAGAATAAAACAATGAATTCTTTAAAACCATCTGTGACAGAACAAGCTTCAGACCTAGACTGACTAACCTTGATATTGTCTAGGGGCTGCTGTACTGTAAAATTGTTCAACAGTTGACAGAATAAATCTTCACTTAAAATTGATTTGACATGGCATCAAGTCACAAAAGTGGGCTGGCTCATGCGAGCAAGCTCTTCTATCAGAGCTGAATTTTTGATTATGCACTCAGACCTAGTAAAACCATTTGTGATTGTGAGTCTTAGTTCAGAGACAGTTTACAATATATTATGTAATATAAAAATAAATTGGCTTTTACGAGCTGCAAATGAACTAGAGTTTATTGCAGTTAATATTGATGTATAACAGACTGGACTACACTGGATCTAAGTTTTATTTTACATTATGTTTATCATCTAAAACATCGCTGTACATCTAAAAAAATAAGACTGAAAAGACTTTGTGACCTCTCACTAGTAAATCACTGGAGCAGAGTGGGCCAACTTCAAATACTGAGAAAAAATGAAAGCCAACAGCAAATCCAAGGAGAAAAAATAATCAAGTGCATGCTTTAGGATTGGCTTGGTCAATCTCACACATGGAATCAGCAGGTAATAAAAAAAAATGGAAGCACCACAGCACCAAATAAAAAAGATATTCTAAAAAAAGGTCAAGTGATGCAAATCATGCCATATTTCAGCTTAAAGCGTACCTGACTTTTCCAAAATTTTTTTTGCATAATGGCTGTGCTTCATTGTATAAGCATAACTGTGGAATAATGTATCTTTTTAGCTTCCCTAATGTATTTTTTAGCCATATTATTCCCTGTTTCAGCTGCACAACTAGATGCATTTCACTCAGAAGCAGTGTAATCTGCCACCACTATACTGCTATGACATTCTTTTCCTTACTTCACACTGTTTGTTTTCAGGTCCGGAGCTTACAGAACAGATAAGGAGGGATAAATCACACGTACAGAAAAGCAGAAGGTTCCTTTGAATTCAGAAGCTGTATAGAAGCGGTTCTGTTACCGGGCTCAGGATCTCAGCTAGCTCATCCCTGTCATCTCTGTTACTGTAAAGGGGGAATATTAATCACCAATATTTATGCAAATATCAATAATTAATATTCATAAATGGGAGGAGCCGTCTATTGATGACTCCGCCCATTTATACCTTTATATAATAATATTACAATAATTTGCCTTTACCTTACGCTAATCACTAAGCTAGCTGCATGCGCCTTACTAAACTAACTATCGCTAATAACCACACATTACACAGATAGTTATATATAAAACACAGTATTTATTATTACCAACAATACACTAAGCACGCAATACACTAACAATACAGTACTATAAATACAGCACTAAACTGCACTACACGGTTCCCAAATTCCACCCACAAACTAACTATACAATACACACACACATTTATATTAGCAGCCCACCCACCTGGTTCTACTTACTGTCCCTATTGGGTACGACAAGGGAATAGGGGTGAGGTACAGTGGGGGGGGGGGGGGGGGTGATCAGGGCTTCAGGAATCGTTGGTGGGACAGGGTAGGTAAGGGTTGACAATGGGGGATGTTCAGGGCTGTACAGCAATGCAGGGGTTAATACCCTACAAGTGTACAGTGAAGAGGTGTATGCAGGCCACAGACACAAATACCAAGGCTGCACAGAAATGCAAGGGTTAACCGGGGGGGTATAGGGGTGAACCAGGGGGGATAATCGTAATCTAATTATACGCTATATCTATATATATTTATAGATCAATGGTTATAAATATATATACATATAGACGCACACACCACAATACAAACCTAGCTACACTAGACAATTCCCAATTCCACCCCACACTCTAGCTGTACATACATTCCTTATCAACCCACCCAAAACACACACTCAGCTGCTACTGGATTAAGCAGGCAGCAATGAAGGGATAAGATTACAGGGCAGCTACATGGGTATGAGTTGGAGGCAGGGAAGGGGTGAATCAGGGCAGGTGTATTAGGGGTCTGGAGGGAAAGGGTTACTCAGCCATCTTTAGGGCCATGTGGCCTCTCTTCCTTCAGGGAGCAGTCCCATGTGTCGCTCTCTCTGTAGTCCAGTTCCAAAAGACCCCTCTTCCTGGCTTGAGGCTCCTATATCAGCCTCAGAACCAGCCCACCTCCCCCCTCCTCAGGGATGTGACATCACAGTGTGACTGTGACGTTATGCGTGCACTCAGGACAGCCAGTTGGCCCCCTGAGGCTAGCAGCACCACACGCCCAGCCATGTCACAAACACAAAGTGGGGGAGAGCATAGTAACTAGGCTGATAAACTCAACAAAAGGCCTCAGATCTATTGATCCCTTAGACTTTGAAGTCACCAGTCACCTGGAGACATATCCACCCCACTGCAGGAACTGGCTAAACGCTGTCCCTATGGGGGGCATTTAAGTATATATATGTATATAGATACTTGGGGCGCATCTATATACACATATATACTCATTATAAACCTGGGGCATACATGGGCAGTTATAGGCCCATATATATATATATATATATACCTGGGGGAGAGCCATGGCAGATACACATATATAGATGTATGCACTGCATACACACATCCCCATATATATACACTGCTCAAAAAAATAAAGGGAACACTTAAACAACACAATGTAACTCCAAGTCAATCACACTTCTGTGAAATCAAACTGTCCACTTAGGAAGCAACACTGAGTGACAATCAATTTCACATGCTGTTGTGCACATGGGATAGACAACAGGTGGAAATTATTGGCAATTAGCAAGACACCCACAATAAAGGAGTGGTTCTGCAGGTGGTGACCACAGACTACTTCTCAGTTCCTATGCTTCCTGGCTGATGTTTTGATCACTTTTGAATGCTGGCGGTGCTTTCACTCTAGTGGTAGCATGAGACGGAGTCTACAACCCACACAAGTGGCTCAGGTAGTGCAGCTTATCCAGGATGGCACATCAATGCGAGCTGTGGCAAGAAGGTTTGCTGTGTCTGTCAGCGTAGTGTCCAGAGCATGGAGGCGCTACCAGGAGACAGGCCAGTACATCAGGAGACGTGGAGGAGGCCGTAGGAGAGCAACAACTCAGCGGCAGGACCGCTACCTCCGCCTTTGTGCAAAGAGGAACAGGAGGAGCACTGCCAGAGCCCTGCAAAATGACCTCCAGCAGACCACAAATGTGCATGTGTCTGCTCAAATGGTCAGAAACAGACTCCATGAGGGTGATATGAGGGCCCGACGTCCACAGGTGGGGGTTGTGCTTACAGCCCAACACCGTGCAGGACGTTTGGCATTTGCCAGAGAACACCAAGATTGGCAAATTGGCGCCCTATGCTCTTCACAGATGAAAGCAGGTTCACACTGAGCACATGTGACAGACGTGACAGAGTCTGGAGACGCCGTGGAGAACGTTCTGCTGCCTGCAACATCCTCCAGCATGACCGATTTCGCATTGGGTCAGTAATGGTATGGGGTGGCATTTCTTTGGAGGGCCGCACAGCCCTCCATGTGCTCGCCATAGGTAGCCTGACTGCCATTAGGTACAGAGATGAGATCCTCAGACCCCTTGTGAGACCATATGCTGGTGCGGTTGGCCCTGGGTTCCTCCTAATGCAAGACAATGCTAGACCTCATGTGGCTGGAGTGTGTCAGCAGTTCCTGCAAGACGAAGGCATTGATGCTATGGACTGGCCCGCCCGATCCCCAGATCTGAATCCAATTGAGCACATCTGGGACATCATGTCTCGCTCTATCCACTAACGTCATGTTGCACCACAGAATGTCCAGGAGTTGGCAGATGCTTTAGTCCAGGTCTGGGAGGAGATCCCTCAGGAGACCGTCCGCCACCTCATCAGGAGCATGCACAGGCATTGTAGGGAGGTCATACAGGCACGTGGAGGCCACACACACTACTGAGCCTCATTTTGACTTGTTTTAAGGACATTACATCAAAGTTGGATCAGCCTGTAGTGTGTTTTTCCACTTTAATTTTGAGTGTGACTCCAAATCCAGACCTCCATGGGTTGAAAAATTTGATTTCCATTTTTTTATTTTTGTGTGATTTTGTTGTCAGCACATTCAACTATGTAAAGAAAAAGTATTTCAGAAGAATATTTAATTAACTCAGATCTAGGATGTGTTACTTTTGTGTTCCCTTTATTTTTTTGAGCAGTGTATATATATATATATATATATATATATATATATATCTACATGAGAGGGACAGGAAATATATACTAACTATAAGGGGGCACATATAAGGGGGGCACAGATCATATAAGGGGGCACAGATCAACCAGGGACCACATATTTCCCACAGGGCCCAACATGAGCCCCTGTGGGCCACTAAGGGCAGATGTGCGCAGATGCTGGGCACATCCGCGCACATCATCCTATGAAGTGACCATTAATGCATGTATATATATCATACATGCATGCACATGTTTGCATGCATATATGTATATATATGCATGCGTCTCAACCCTTCCTCAACAATCCCCCTGTTGTCGGAATTTCGACAATATCTTGGGGGAAAAGGGTTGAGATATATTTGCCCCCCCCCCCAACCCCATCCTTGGTGGAAGTTCAGGAAGAACTGTAGTGCTCACTGATCTTTAGGTACCTAGACATCCCTCATCCAGCTTCCTCCGACCTGCCCTTCACCGTAACCCACTCCTCCATCCACAGGATACACCGTCTTCTTCTCGCGGGAACTTTAATAGTCATCCGGTGTCGGCCACTCCCCGCGTTTGGAGTGACCACACCCCCACAATCTCTCGGTAGTTGCCGATCTTCAGGTGTCGTCCCTTCCCCCCCAAATCTGGAGCGGGTTCACCCTCGCAGTCTTTAGCTGGCCTTTCTTTCAAGTAAAAAAATCTTCCGGTGTGGTCACCCCCAATTGGAGTGACCACACCCCCATAGTCTTTCGGTAATATTGCCGATCTTCAGGTATGGCCCGCCTCCACGGAATCTGGAACGGGTTCACCCTCACAACCTTTAACTGGCCTTTCCTCCAAGTAACAGTCTTCCAGTGTCGGCCACCCCCACTTTGGAGTGACCACACCCCCACAGTCTCTCGGTAGTTGCCGATCTTCAGGTATGGCCGCCCACAAGAAATCTGTAGCGGGTTCACTCTCACAACCTCAGTCCCAACTTTCTTCAAACACGACTTTCTCTTGTTCCATCTTGATGGGTGCGGTTCTCCCGTGGACAGATTAATAGGTCTTTACAAGGCAGGTCAGATTTTTCATTGCGCGAGGTGATGTCATGGTACCTAAATTCTAACTGCGGAGAACACCTCCGCCACACTACACATCCAGCCCTTCCCTTAAGAACTTCACCGTTCCGGGTTTCAAGGTGGCAAATGGCAAAGGCCTGTCCCTATCGTGTCCTAATCTTATCCCCATTCACACAATATACATGTCACATCCCTCCCAACACCACCAAATTCAATTATATGTGTGTACCCATAGAGACTCATGCAACCTGGCATATCTCTCCACCTCCAAAGAAAAAGGTAGGTTGTAGACCCCCGTGTCAATGGGAAACGACTATAGGATGCAAATGTGTACAGTCAAATCCTGGGTATAGGCTGTCACACATTTGCACCTAGAGTGTCTATGGGTACACAATTGACCAACAAACAAAATCAATATATACAATGCAATGTGCTATGGGGTTTCAGGGTAGTACATGTTATACGTCCCGAACCCTCATAGGAAACAAAGTGTCCATAAAATATTTGGCTACAGGACAAAGTTGGAGTTATGTCCTGAGCCTCCTCCTCCGGTTAGTTCTGTAAAGTTCTGTCTGGTTCTGGTGTATTTGGTCATTAAGTCCCTTGAGCCTCCGATATGACGATGACCAGAACCAGAAGAAGTTTCACTGTGTGAAACAAGCGATCGTAAAATAAGCTCTTCCACCCGAACGTCTCCAAGTCTTTCTCCAGAGCCTGAGATAATGCTCCCGCTGGATTGTGGCACAGTCCTCCATCTCTAGAACACCTCTGAACAAAGGTCGCTTGGTTGCCAAAAACCAGTGGGATCCTCTGGAGCCTCACAAGAGTGTCAGGGGGGATAGCTGGTCTCTTCTGTGGCATCATCTGGGTTTTTCCTCTGCTTCATATAAACACACCTATGGCAGAAGAAAATACCAGGCGCTCCTGGGGGATTTCTCCCCTCACGGTGCAATTAAATGTAAAAAAATCCCAGCACCAATACCTTTGACCGATGAGTAGAGAAAGGTATTGGGCTGCCCTTTATCTCACAGGACCCCTTGTTATCCTAACACTGGTGTCTGAACACCCTACCTTCAGAGGATCGCGTCCTCTACTGCACATCCCTCTGCACCAACAGATAAGGATGGCCACCCTACTAGGTTAGGATAACTGAAGTGCTGTGGACAAAGCACCATCTTGTTATTGATGGCACCGTATCCCCGTCAACTCATGTGTACCCAGGCTGATTTCCCCCTGTGATCCTGTCTTGTGGAGGCCCACAGAACCAATGGCATGGGTCATGCCCTGGCTCCCCAGGACCCCACAACACAAGAACACAGTCCACACTCTGCTGCCAAACACTCTGCGTCCAATCCCTATCAGAGCTGTGCTACCTGATCGGACTAGAATTAAGTGCGCAGCACAACATTACACCAATGTTGTCTGCCCGCCCCAGTCCCCAGTGCAACACAGCCCTACCGAAATCTTGAGCACAACAGTGTTATCTGTATCGATCTGAGACCCTGGTTGCCCAGAATAAATATCACACCATCCTTTGTGTGCTGCATGGAGAATGTCCTTATGCCTTCTCCCGACCAGCAGGATTTCCCGTGTGAAATTATCTGCTCGCGAACCTATACGTTCTCGATCCACAGTATAACACTGTTCCACTCCAAGGGGACACAGAATGAAACAAAAACAGCAGACTGGACTTACAGCAAGAAATGCAAACTACATAAATCAGCATGGTGGAACACATTCGTAGACAAGGACTACCACCATCAACATCCAGAAGAACGTACAAACAGATAAAAAAAACACACAACATGGACATACACAGGGAACAAACTGTGTAACAAATAGTACAGGGGTGTCAAATGTTGCCTAGCCTAGCTTGGCCACTCTGACCCCTCAGCAGTTGGTGATGCTGCCGAGAGGTAACCCCTTTATGGCCAAGCTGACTAGACCCCACTGCACAATTTGTTACCTGGCTAATTCTACTGTTGGACACATTGCAATTACTTGCACAAGGGCAATTCCTTGCAATGTGTCCTTTGTTCCCACACCTGAAACACGTGACTTGGTTTTCTGTCCTGTGTGTTATGTTCTCACTAGTTTTGCAGTCCTTTGCTATATGACCCAAGCCACCACACGCAAAACATTTGATGTTTGCACGGCATGGCTTAGGTCCGTCCACACTGCAACCGCGCTCCCTGAATTGTTCCATTCTCAGGGAGGCACTTTTCACAATCTTTCTTTTCCCCAAAGTCAGGGAAAAATCTCTGTTAGTCTGGACAGGCTTGGTCTGGTGATTTGGCCTGTCACAGACTACTCTCCCCCCTTTTTGCCCTGCATAGGGCAAAGTTTTGGGATATTCCGACCCTGACTTTATGGGAAAAGAAAGGGCCGGCACCAACTTGGTGATGACCTGTTGCATGCCAGTCATTATCTGGGAGCTTACAGCAACCTGAGCCTTTAATTTGGCTACCGTCACATTAGTAGAGACAGTCTGCTCCTTGAAGGCCTTGACCTCAGTATAAGACTGAGTCAACTTAGCCTCAATTTCCTCCTTCTGCCTCTGCAGCTCTACTAACTGTGACTCTATCCTAGCCCCCTGTGCATCTCGGTCAACAGTAGACTGCACATTCTCTGCCAGCTGTGCCTGCAATGCCGAAACCTGGTCCGAATTACTGGTACAGCACTGGCAGTGAATGGCCGGAGGAATTGTCTCCGTTGACTGAGACACCAGCGCAACTTCCTTTGGCTTGCAGATGCTAACCTCAAATGTTTGCACAAGTTTGGCTAGCATCCGAAGCCGTTTGGTGGCCTTGTTCAACACCGTCCGTTTGTTAACACATAGCCTGTCATAACTACAAGCCTGTGCTAACAAATCGGACCACAGCATTTGTGCTGACTTGTATGTGGTGGGGAGGATGAGATTAAATGTGCTGTGTCTGCTCAAGTGTTGCAGTGTGGGGAAGTCCATACTCACTGTTTGATGAGCGTCCATCTTCTCATTGGGGCCGTACCTCTTCGTCCTAGCAGCTGCTTGGAAGAAGTCCATTTTCTTCCGGATCGCTTCTTCCCGACCAGCCGGACTTGTATGCCGCTCCAACGAAGATGGATCTCTTTCAGTGACGTGTCCTCTTCTCCCTCGCAATGACTTGAGTGATGCAGTAACCGTGTAAAGCAAATAGCAAAATATTAGTTCACAGATAGACAATAGATTCTCTGCTAAAGATTTTGATCTGCATTTGGTGCTGTAAGGAAGAGTTGCGTTACCTGTCCGAATTATCAGGTCCTAGACGCTCAGACCACTGACCGCGTCTCTCTTGCCTGATAATTGACAGTGTAACGGACCTCTAGCCTCAAAACCAAACACAGATTTCAAAATCAAAGCAGTGGGCCTGGCTCGCCAATGTAAAGGAGGAATATTAATCATTAATATTTATGCAAATATCAATAATTAATATTCATAAATGGGAGAAGCCGTCTATTGATGACTCCGCCCATTTATACCTTTATATAACAATATTACAATAATTTGCCTTTACCTTACGCCATGGGTGTCAAACATGCGGCCCGCGGGCCACATGCGGCCCGCAATGAATATCTTTGCGGCCCGGCAAAGATGCAGCATCGCAGACTGCTATGTATGAGCCGGGAGAGAGGAGGGGCTGGAGTCCGTAACTAGGGGCGGGGCCCGATGCAGTCACTGTACTCTTACACCGGGCCCCGCCGCTCACCAAAGTATTTATAAACGTGAATCCTTATCCTGTTATTAAGTTGAACTAATGCTACCCTCTCCCATGTTCCCATGTTCCCCTGTATCCCCATAGCACTTATAGCAGGCAGAGCGGACGGCAGCAGTAACGTCACTCACTGACGTCAAGCGCCTGCTCCGCCCACTTTATGAATGAAGAAGGCGGAGCAGACGCGCGACGTCAGTGAGTGACGTTACTGGTGCCGTCCGCTCTGCCTGCTATGGAAGCGTGTTCGTAAGTGCTGTGGGGATACAGGGGAACATGGGAGAGCGCAGCGTTAGTTCAACTTAATAACAGGATAAGGATTCACGTTTATAAATACTTCGGTGAGCAGAGGGCCGGTGTATTGGGGGACACTGTTATGAGGGGGATCTGTGGATGACATATAGCAGTGTCATCCACAGATCCCCCCCATAACAGTTCCATCCACAGATCCCCCCACCTCATAACAATGCCATCCACAGATATCCCACCCCATAGCAGTACCATCCACAGATATCCCACCCCATAACAGTTCCATCCACAGATCCCCCACCTCATAAAAATGCCATCCACAGATCCCCCATAACAGCACCATCCACAGATCCCCCACCCCATAACAATGCCATCCACAGATCCCCCCACCCCATAACAATGCCATCCACAGATATCCCACCCCATAGCAGTACCTTCCACAGATCCCCATAACAGTGCCATCCACAGATCCCCCATAACAGTGCCATCCACAGATCCCCCATAACAGTGCCATCCACAGATCCCCATAACAGTGCCATCCACAGATCCCCCATAACAGCACCATCCACAGATCCCCCATAACAGCGCCATCCACAGATCCCCCATAACAGCATCATCCACAGATCCCCCATAACAGCATCATCCACAGATCCCCCATAACAGTGCCATCCACAGATCCCCCATAACAGTGCCATCCACAGATCCCCATAACAGTGCCATCCACAGATCCCCCATAACAGCACCATCCACAGATCCCCCATAACAGCGCCATCCACAGATCCCCCATAACAGCGCCATCCACAGATCCCCCATAACAGTGCCATCCACAGATCCCCCATAACAGTGCCATCCACAGGTCCCCCATAACAGTGCCATCCACAGATCCCCCACATGACAGTGCGTCATCCACAGATCCCCCATAATAGTGTCATGCACAGACCACCATTAATTCAAAGCCCACCAAAAGCACAACTTTTGGTTAAAAATATTTTTTTCTTATTTTCCTCCTCAAAAACCTAGGTGCGTCTTATAGTGAAGTTTAATATTTGTATATATATATAGGTCTCACTTGTGTTATTGGGCAACGGGATGTTGGGGGTCAGCAGTCATGAAACAACAATGTTGTTCTATGAAAATGTACGATTTTTTTTGATGCGGCCCACATAAACTTAATAGAAACATAGAAACATAGAATGTGTCGGCAGATAAGAACCATTTGGCCCATCCAGTCTGCCCAATATACTAAATACTATGGATAGCCCCTGGCCCTATCTTATATGAAGGATGGCCTTATGCCTATCCCATGCATGCTTAAACTCCTCCACTGTATTTGCAGCTACCACTTCTGCAGGAAGGCTATTCCATGCATCCACTACTCTCTCAGTAAAGTAATACTTCCTGATATTACTTTTAAACCTTTGCCCCTCTAATTTAAAACTATGTCCTCTTGTAGCAGTTTTTCTTCTTTTAAATATTCTCTCCTCTTTTACCTTGTTGATTCCCTTTATGTATTTAAAAGTTTCTATCATATCCCCTCTGTCTCGTCTTTCTTCCAAGCTATACATGTTAAGGTCCTTTAATCTTTCCTGGTAAGTTTTATCCTGCAATCCATGTACCAGTTTAGTAGCTCTTCTCTGAACTCTCTCCAAAGTATCAATATCCTTCTGGAGATATGGTCTCCAGTACTGAGCTCAATACTCCAAATGAGGTCTCACTAGTGCTCTGTAGAGCGGCATGAGCACCTCCCTCTTTCTACTGGTAATTCCTCTCCCTATACACCCAAGCATTCTGCTAGCATTTCCTGCTGCTCTATGACATTGTCTGCCTACCTTTAAGTCTTCTGAAATAATGACCCCTAAATCCCTTTCCTCAGATACTGAGGTTAGGACTGTATCACTGATTTTATATTCTGCTCTTGGGTTTTTACGTCCCAGGTGCATTATCTTGCACTTATCAACATTAAATTTTAGTTGCCATATTTTTGACCATTCCTCTAGTTTTCCTAAGTCCTTTTCCATTTGGTGTATCCCTCCAGGAACATCAACCCTTTTACAAATCTTTGTGTCATCAGCAAAAAGACACACCTTACCATCGAGGCCTTCTGCAATTTCGCTGATAAAGATATTAAACAATATGGGTCCCAGAACAGATCCCTGAGGTACCCCACTGGTAACAAGACCTTGGTCTGAATATACTCCATTGACTACAACCCTCTGTTGCCTGTCCCTTAAATTTAGTTTTTTTGGCCCATGTTAGCCTTTGAGTTTGACATGCTTGCCTTACGCTAATCACTAAGCTAGCTGCATGCGCCTTACTAAACTAACTATCGCTAATAACCACACATTACACAGATAGTTATATATAAAACACAGTATTTATTATTACCAACAATACACTAAGCACGCAATACACTAACAATAAAGTACTATAAATACAGCACTAAACTACACTACACGGTTCCCAAATTCTACCCACAAACTAACTATACAATACACACACACATTTATATTAGCAGCCCACCCACCTGGTTCTACTTACTGTCCCTATTGGGTACGACAAGGGAATAGGGGTGAGGTACAGTGGGGGGGTGATCAGGGCTTCAGGGATCGTTGGTGGGACAGGGTAGGTAAGGGTTGACAATGGGGGTGTTCAGGGCTGTACAGCAATGCAGGGGTTAATACCCTACAAGTGTACAGTGAGGAGGTGTATGCAGGCCACAGACACAAATACCAAGGCTGCACAGCAATGCAAGGGTTAACCAGGGGGGGGGGGGTATAAGGGTGAACCAGGGGGGATAATCGTAATCTAATTATACGCTATATCTATATATATTTATAGATCAATGGTTATAAATATATATACATATAGACGCACACACCACAATACAAACCTAGCTACACTAGACAATTCCCAATTCCACCCCACACTCTAGCTGTACATACATTCCTTATCAACCCACCCAAAACACACATTCAGCTGCTACTGGGGTAAGCAGGCAGCAGTGAAGGGATAAGATTACAGGGCAGCTACATGGGTACGAGTTGGTGGCAGGGAAGGGGTGAATCAGGGCAGGTGTATTAGGGGTCTGGAGGGAAAGGGTTACTCAGCCATCTTTAGGGCCATGTGGCCTCTCTTCCTTCAGGGAGCAGTCCCATGTGTCGCTCTCTCTGTAGTCCAGTTCCAAAAGACCCCTCTTCCTGGCTTGAGGCTCCTATATCCGCCTCAGAACCAGCCCACCTTCCCCCTCCTCAGGGATGTGACATCATAGTGTGACTGTGACGTTATGCGTGCACTCAGGACAGCCAGTTGGTCCCCTGAGGCTAGCAGCACCACACGCCCAGCCATGTCACAAACACAAGGTGGGGGAGAGCATAGTAACTAGGCTGATAAACTCAACAAAAGGCCTCAGATTTATTGATCCCTTAGACTTTGAAGTGACCAGCCACCAGGAGACATATCCACCCCACTGCAGGAACTGGCTAAACGCTGTCCCTAAGGGGGACATTTAGGTATATATATGTATATAGATACTTGGGGCGCATCTATATACACATATATACTCATTATAAACCTGGGGCATACATGGGCAGTTATAGGCCCATATATATATATATATATATATATATATATACCTGGGGGAGAGCCATGGCAGATACACATATATAGATGTATGCACTGCATACACACATCCCTATATATATATATATATTTATTTATATATCTACATGAGAGGGACAGGAAATATATACTAACTATAAGGGGACACATATAAGGGGGGCACAGATCATATAAGGGGGCACAGATCAACCAGGGACCACATATTTCCCACAGGGCCCAACAAGAGCCCCTGTGGGCCACTAAGGGCAGATGTGCGCAGATGCTGGGCACATCCACGCACATCATCCTATGTATATCATACATGCATGCACGTGTTTGCATGCATATATGTACACTCACCTAAAGAATTATTAGGAACACCTGTTCTATTTCTCATTAATGCAATTATCTAGTCAACTAATCACATGGCAGTTGCTTCAATGCATTTAGGGGGTGCTCCTGGTCAAGACAATCTCCTGAACTCCAAACTAAATGTCAGAATGGGAAAGAAAGGTGATTTAAGCAATTTTGAGCGTGGCATGGTTGTTGGTGCCAGACGGGCCGGTCTGAGTATTTCACAATCTGCTCAGTTACTGGGATTTTCACGCACAACCATTTCTAGGGTTTACAAAGAATGGTGTGAAAGAGGAAAAACATCCAGTATGCGGCAGTCCTGTGGGCGAAAATGCCTTGTTGATGCTAGAGGTCAGAGGAGAATGGGCCGACTGATTCAAGCTGATAGAAGAGCAACGTTGACTGAAATAACCACTCGTTACAACCGAGGTATGCAGCAAAGCATTTGTGAAGCCACAACACGCACAACCTTGAGGCGGATGGGCTACAACAGCAGAAGACCCCACCGGGTACCACTCATCTCCACTACAAATAGAAAAAAGAGGCTACAATTTGCACTAGCTCACCAAAATTGGACTGTTGAAGACTGGAAAAATGTTGCCTGGTCTGATGAGTCTCGATTTCTGTTGAGACATTCAAATGGTAGAGTCCGAATTTGGCGTAAACAGAATGAGAACATGTATCCATCATGCCTTGTTACCACTCTACAGGCTGGTGGTGGTGGTGTAATGGTGTGGGGGATGTTTTCTGGGCACACTTTAGGCCCCTTAGTGCCAATTGGGCATCGTTTAAATGCCACGGGCTACCTGAGCATTGTTTCTGACCATGTCCATCCCTTCATGACCACCATGTACCCATCCTCTGATGGCTACTTCCAGCAGGATAATGCACCATGTCACAAAGCTCGAATCATTTCAAATTGGTTTCTTGAACATGACAATGAGTTCACTGTACTAAAATGGCCCCCACAGTCACCAGATCTCAACCCAATAGAGCATCTTTGGGATGTGGTGGAACGGGAGCTTCGTGCCCTGGATGTGCATCCCTCAAATCTCCATCAACTGCAAGATGCTATCCTATCAATATGGGCCAACATTTCTATCAGCACCTTGTTGAATCAATGCCAAGTAGAATTAAGGCAGTTCTGAAGACAAAAGGGGGTCCAACACCGTATTAGTATGGTGTTAATAATAATTCTTTAGGTCAGTGTATATATATGCATGCGTCTCAACCCTTCCTCAACAATTACTAACAACAGATCTTGCCTGATAGTGAACTACAAATTAGGTGGAAGTGAGACCCCTTTCCATGACTTCACAGCTTTTTTCAGGTGGATGCAGGCATATTTTTAAATGAAATGATTTAGAAATGTTCTATTTACACCATTCTCTATTAAATTAAATCTTGTGAAGGTACAGTGACTCTTCAACACAAGTTTTTTTTCAAACATAATAAATACTGTAAAATTGCACAGATGAAAACTTTCTTAATCAGTGACATCATCAGTGAAAGGTGAAAAGGTGAAAGTTCACATACGACATAAGGTCCAAAAGTGTTATAGAACAATGTCAAGAACATAGAAAAATGTTGTGATATTAGAAATCAAAATCAAAACATGAACAATGTGTTTCTGGCATTCAGTGGTATAAATTGTGCATGTGTGAGAACTGCAGTGCAGTGATGCAATATAGTGAATTAGAGAGGCCCTAACTATCGAGAACAAATAGACATATATAAGATTATTCTTATAGAACATATTCAAATACTGGGCATCAGTAGAATTTCAGTTTTAGGCTACAGCTTCTCGTGTGTCCCATTGGGAAAGTGAAATTCTTAAGTTATGGTGTCACCCCTTAACATAAATATTGTTACTATCCATCTTTTGCTGCTACTGTGATTTTTATAGATGTGGTCAACCCTAAAAATGTTAGGGAAAATGCTCCTGAGACTGGAGGGCTGCTTTGAGAAGAATGTTACAATAGGGTTCAGAGGAGTTCAACAGCACTGAAGGTGTTCAAGGATGAGGTTCTAGGCCCTAAACTAATCCTTAACCCATTTGAAAAGCAAAAACAGCACTTTTGACAGGTTGTGTGATTTACTGAAAATCCATATAATTGCTATGTCACTGCTACACAAAATTCAAAATAAAAAGGCAATATACCTGTGGCTATGCATTATACCACTTGCCTGATTAACTATTATTCAAATTTATAGTGGCATTTTTTCCTGGATGCTGTACATATAAAAAAGAGTTTAAGAGCAGCTCAACTGTTCAGCATATTGTTCTGTTAAATTTCTACTATAACAAACAAAACTATAGGTGATATTATATGATGGTTTGGGGAAACATTTATTCAGAAGTGAATAAAAATTATTTGTATGTCTTCTCTGACTAAAACTCTGAATGTAAAAAATCTGAATGGCAGATGTTGACCTAGCTGCAAGATAGCATTGGTCATCAATATTTGATCAATGGGTGTACAACACCCGGCACCCCCACTGATCAGCTGTTTTTGACATCCGCCAAAAACAAAACTGTAGACGGAACCAGAAGTGGAAGGCTTTGTCCAGTGTCAATTGGCTGTGCCAGCATATTATAGCTCAGCTCCCATACATGGAATGTAGGCCAGCTTTTAATAGTTGTCTTGAATGTTGGTTATATCTTGGCCATGTTCTTGGTTTTGATGTTGTCATGCAGATGACCTACTTTTAATATTTATGAAAAACATAACTAGAAGTATAACCTGGAGTAACAGTTATGAGACGCACAGGAGTGGATGAGACCACAGACGGAGGTGGTCACAGTAAAAAAGGATTCGCCCCTCCTTTACAAAATTAACAATAAATAACAATATACTGGGCACTCACTATAAGCAGAACCATGAGATAGAAACAGTTATTTAAATCGATAAATTTATTGATATACCCATACGTTAAAAATAAATATATATACGATATGATAGGCTATCTAAAAGTTGATAGAATACCTTGCTACTAATAAAATGGAATAATAGACAATATATTAAAACTACCTAAATGTGGATAAATACAAATGACTGAATTAATAGACAATAAGACCACAAGGAATTAATACATTAATAAGCGGCTACAGTAATAGATAACATCTGATAGGATAAATGACATGTAATGCCATGAATTAATGTCCAATTCCGAAAAGAAAAAGTAAATGAATGAATAAAAGATGGGACAAAGTTTCCGAGTGTTCCAAAAGTCTAATGTAGCAATGAATAACAGTCCTCTGTTACAATGAGTATTTTGATGCGGCGTCCCGCTTATACTCACTGTTTGGTGATTGCTTATGTGGATTTCACTGCTGCAATTCCGGTTCTCTGTGTCACCCAAAAGGTTCGTTCTCAGGTTGTATGTTGGGGGTGCTGAAGAGAAGGTAACATCAGAGCAGCAGTAGCAATAAAGAGCAGAGGCAATTTATGGCCAGAACCTGGACAAAATTAGCCACACAGCCAATAACTTTCTAAAGTGCGTCAAGCAGCAAACATCCTGCTGGCTGTCTCCCTGCTAACTCCAACTGGGTAAGGTGGTCAGTGACAATTGGTGAAACATTGTGGCAATGACACATTTTAAGGAAAAAACAAATGCTGCCTGCATGGCACATGTGATAAATTCAGTTGTTTTTTAATGCTTTTTTTTTTTTTTAAGTAAAGTAGGTGCAGTGAGTGCTGGCAATGTCCAGGAGACTGTCCTTGCATTTCAGCCATTTTTATGTGACAAGGAACGCCCTCCTTGACTTGTAGAGACAGAACATTCTGCCATTGCACTGAACAATCCCCTTGATATTCATCTTAGAGCAGATGCTCAGACTGATGCAACATAGGACAGCAGAAGAAGAACAGCTTGTGCATCTTGCTGGCTGTCCATTAGCTGTTGGGGACCCACACAGAGAAAGTCCCGTAGAGGAGGAAGTAGAAAATTAGGATGAGATGCTGCCACTAGAGGAGTAGCAGGAAGAGGTTGCTTATGCAGGAGGACGAGGCTAATTATGATAACGACGACACTGGCCATGGTAACCAATCATCTAAGTGGGCGGGAAGCCAGAAACAACTTGGTGCTTAGGCGCGCTGGCCAGAATGCCAAGCTGTATGGTTGCTTTCTTGCATAATAACAGGCAGGCTCGGACTGGCCCACCGGGGAGCCGGTGAAATCCCCGGTGGACCCCTTGCCTTTCTGCTTATACTACAGTACTACAATAGGACTCGGAGTGTGTCCATCCCTGTCCTCTGCCATCATTGCATGCTGAGCCTGGAGGAGGGCTGGCACTGGGCACGCTTGTTAGAGGCAGGCAGTGGGCAGTACCTTGCAGGGCTTTTTCCTTTCGTTAAAGTAAACTTCACGGAGCCCACATGAGCAGACAGCCCCCCCTCCTCTCTGCAGTGTGATATTCCTTCACGTGTAAGGAGGGGGCGGAGCCAGAGGAGCCGAGGCAGCAGCAGGAGATAATGCAGACACTGCTCCTTTTGACCAACTGTGTAACTTGTGGCTCCAGTATAATGTTCAGTTCTCTCACTGGTCCTCCTACTACTCCACACAGCAGCACTGGGGTAAGTTACTGTGGAAGGGAAATTAGAAGAGCCCTGAAGCTGCTGCCCCTGCACATCTTATGTCCCCCGGTTGTTCCAGCCCCTCACAGACCTTTGCCCACCAACTATCTCACCTATACTTTATACAGAACTCCTAAGAAGTTATGTCTCCCAGAGACTCCCTCATTCCCTCTCATCAGTGGCATTTCAAATTTTACCAGCTCCTTACCCCCCACATATGATGTAATGTCTCTGGAGGTTATATCAGTACTGGAGCATTATAAGAGGAGCGGCTGATATCAGTCACATATGATGTAAATGTCTCTGGAGGTTATATCAGTGCTGGAGCATTATAAGAGGAGCGGCTGATATCAATCACATGTGATGTAATGTCTCTGGAGGCTATATCAGTGCTGAAGCGTTATAAGAGGAGCAGCTGATATCAGTCACATATGATGTCATGTCTCTGGAGATTATATCAGTGCTGGAGCGTTATAAGAGGAGCGTCTGATATCAGTCACATATTATGTACAGTCTTGTGAAAAAATTAGGACACCCTTTGAAAGCATGTGGTTTTTTGTAACATTTTTAATAAATGGTTATTTCATCTCCGTTTCAACAATACAGAGAGATTAAAGTAATCCGACTAAACAAAGAAAACTGAAGAAAAGTCTTTTCAAGATCTTCTGTAAATGTCATTCTACAAAAATGCCTATTCTAACTGAGGAAAAAGATAGGACACCCTTGCCCCTAATAGCGAGTGTTACCTCCTTTGGCTGAAATAACTGCAGTGAGACGGTTCTTGTAGCCATCTACCAGTCTTCGACATCGGTCTGAGGAAATTTTACCCCACTCCTCAATGCAGAACTTTTTCAGCTGTGAGATGTTTGAGGGGTTTCTTGCACGTACAGCCCTTTTCAAGTCACCCCACAGCATCTCAATGGGATTCAAATCTGGACTTTGACTTGGCCATTCCAGGACTCTCCATTTCTTCTTTTTCAGCCAATCTTTGGTTGATTTACTAGTATGTTTTGGGTCATTGTCATGTTGCATGGTCCAGTTCCGCTTCAGCTTTAATTTTCTAACTGATGGTCTCACATGTTCTTCAAGCACCTTCTGATACACAGTAGAATTCATCGTGGATTCTATGATGGTGAGCTGACCAGGTCCTGCTGCAGCAAAGCAGCCCCAAACCATGACACTTCCACCTCCATGCTTCACAGTTGGTATGAGGTTCTTTTCTTGGAATGCTGTGTTTGGTTTACGCCAAACATGTCCTCTGCTGTTGTGTCCAAATAATTCAATTTTGGACTCATCTGTCCAAAGAACATTATTCCAGAAGTCCTGGTCTTTGTCAACTTTATCGCTGGCAAATGTCAGTCTGGCCTCGATGTTTCTCTTGGAAAGCAAAGGTTTCCTCCTTGCACACCTCCCATGCAAGTTAAACTTGTACAGTCTCTTTCTGATTGTAGAGGCATGTACTTCTACATCAACAGTAGCCAGAGCCTGCTGTAGTTCTCGAGATGACACTTTAGGGTTTTTGGATACCTCTTTTAGCATCTTGCGGTCTGCTCTTGGGGTGAACTTGCTGGGGCGACCAGTCCTGGGCATGTTGGCAGTTGTTTTGAAAGCCCTCCACTTGTAGACTATCTTCCGGACAGTGGAATGGCTGATTTCAAAATCTTTTGAGATCTTTTTAAATCCCTTCCCAGACTCATAGGCTGCTACAATCTTTTTTCTGAAGTCCTCTGACAGCTCTTTTGCTCTCACCATGGTGCTCACTCTCACTTCAACAGTCAGGAGCACACCAAACTAAATGTCTGAGGTTTAAATAGGGCAAGCCTCATTCAACATGCAGAGTAACGATCTACTAATTATGTGCACCTGGTGTGATATACCTGTGTGAGATCTGAGCCAATTTAAGAGGGAATACATGTGAGGGTGTCCTATCTTTTTCCTCAGTTAGAATAGGCATTTTTGTAGAATGACATTTACAGAAGATCTTGAAAAGACTTTTCTTCAGTTTTCTTTGTTTAGTTGGATTACTTTAATCTCTCTGTATTGTTGAAACGGAGATGAAATAACCATTTATTAAAAATGTTACAAAAAACCACATGCTTTCAAAGGGTGTCCTAATTTTTTCACATGACTGTAAATGTCTATGGAGGTTATACCAGTACTGGAGCATTATAAGAGGACCGGCTGATATCATTCACATATGATGTAAATGTCTCTTGAGGTTATATCAGTGCTGGAGCGTTATAAGAGGAGCGTCTGATATCAGTCACATATGATGTAAATGTCTCTGGAGGTTATATCAGTGCTGGAGCGTTATAAGAGGAGCGTCTGATATCAGTCACATATGATGTAAATGTCTCTGGAGGTTATATCAGTGCTGGAGCGTTATAAGAGGAGGGTCTGATATCAGTCACAAATGATGTAAATGTCTCTGGAGGTTATATCAGTGCTGGAGCGTTATAAGAGGAGCGTCTGATATCAGTCACATAGGATGTAATGTCTCTGGAGGCTATATCAGTGCTGGAGCGTTATAAGAGGAGCGTCTGATATCAGTCACGTATGATGCAATGTCTCTGGAGGTTATATCAGTGCTGGAGCGTTATAAGAGGAATGGCTGATATCAGTCACATAGGATGTAATGTCTCTGGAGGTTATATCAGTACTAGAGCGTTATAAGAGGAGTGTCTGATATCAGTCACATAGGGTGTAAATGTCTCTGGAGGTTATATCAGTGCTGGAGTGTTATGTGTACGACTGTTTGCTCAGCTTTTATTCAACTTTCTTTAAACTTTTTGTTTACACTTATTAATAATTCCCCTAGGGAACTTGAACAAGAAATTATTAGATTGCTTCTGACATAGACTCCAATTCATTAGTATTGGCGTCTATCAGAGTTTCAGGCAGGCTCTTCTTGGGAACATAGCTGCTGCATCCTCAGATCATTCAGAAGAACCAAGCACCATCTGGGTACCCCGATCCCCAAGAGGTTTTTGAGCTCCCAGATGTCGTAGTCACATTTGACCATGGCATCTGAGGAGTTAAAAGTGTGTGACTGACGTTATTGTCAATTGCATACATTAGCCCTCGGTGTCTGCTGTTTAAAACAGCACGCACTTAGTGGCTATAGCACCTGCTGCGCATGCGAGTGGGCGCCATCTTTAAATATCCAACTCACAATGTACCATATATTTAAAGGGTTTTTCTGAGATAGTATAACTGATGACATATCCTGTGGATAGGTCGACACCCGGGACCTCTGCCGATCAGCTGTTTGAGAAGGCATAGGTGCTCCTTTGAGTGATGTGCCTTTCCCTGTGCTTTTCCTAGGCCATGTGACATCACGTTCATTGATCAAGTGGCCTAAGCACAGCTCAGCCCCATAGAAGTAAATGGGGCTGAGCATGATACCAAGCACAGACGCCATACAATGTACGGCGCTGAGCTTGGTGAGCTGTGAGAAGGCCGTGGCGCTACTGCAATCAATTCAATAAATTTATCCTTTTGAATATGCCAGGAAACATTTCCTTCACTTTGGATATTGTTTAGACTGGCTGGCTGGGGGACTGGGTGGTTCATCTAGGACAGTGATGGCGAACCTATGGCACGGGTGCCAGGGGCGGCACTCAGAGCCCTCTCTGTGGGCACCCGCGCCCTGGAAAAAGTCTATGGCGTACCAATATGCTTTAGACTTTTCCTGCCATTTATCAGCACAGTTATCAACTAAATGAGTTGCTTAACCACTTAAGGACCACAGGTTTACACCCCCCTAGTGACCAGGCCCTTTTTTACAAATCGGCACTTCACAACTTTAACGGTTTATTGCTCGGGCATGCAACTTGGCACCCAAATGAATTTTACCTCCTTTTCTTCTCACAAATACAGCTTTCTTTTGGTGGTATTTGATTGCTGCTGAGATTTTTTATTTTTCTGATATTAATCAAAATAGTGTATTTTTAACTTTTTCTGGTAAAATTGTTCAAATATAATTACATTTCTATACAAGTTTGTGTCAGAATTTAGTGTGCTACATGTCTTTGATAAAAAAAAAAATCCAATAAGTGTATATTTATTGGTTTACACAAAAGTTATAGTGTTTACAAACTATCGTACAAAAATTAGAATTTCCGCATTTTGAAGCAGCTCTGACTTTCTGAGCACCTGTCATGTTTCTTGAGATGCTAGAATGGCAGGATAGTATAAATACCCCCCAAATGACCCCATTTTAGAAAGTTAGCGGAAAATGACACTTTCTGAGGAAAAAAAAGAAATAATAAAGTTTCCATTTCTCCTAACTTCTGGCAAAAAAAAAAAAATCTCCCACGGACTCACTATGCCCCTCAGTGAATACCTTGGGGTGTCTACTTTCCGAAATGGGGTTATTTGTGGGGTGTGTTTACTGTTCTGGCATTTTGGGCGGGGCTAAATTGTGAGCAACCCTGTAAAGCCTAAAGGTATTCGTTGGACTTTCGGCCCCTTTACGCACCTAGGCTGCAGAAAAATGTCACACATGTGGTATCGCTGTACTCAGAAGAAGTAGGGCAATGTGTTTTGGGGTGTATTTTTACATATACCCATGCTGGGTGAGAGAAATATCTCTGTAAATTGACAACTTTGTATAATGTTTTTTTTAAAGTTGTCATTTACAGAGATATTTCTCACACACAGTATGGGTATATGTGAAAATACACCCCAAAACACATTTCCCTACTTCTTCTGAGTACGGAGATACCACATGTGTGACACTTTTTTGCAGCCTAGGTGCACAAAGGGGCCCAAATTCCAATGAGTACCTTTAGGATTTCACAGGGCATTTTTACGCATTTGGATTCCAAACTACTTCTCACGCTTTAGGGCCCCTAAAATGCCAGGGCAGTATAAATACCCCATGGTGCATGGTGAGTTCATAGAAGATTTTTTTTTTTTGGCACAAGTTAGCGGAAATTGATTTTTTATTTATTTTATTTTTTTCTTACAAAGTCTCATATTCCACTAACTTGTGACAAAAAATACAATTTTACATGAACTCACAATACCCCTCACGGAATACATTGGGGTGTCTTCTTTCTAAAATGGGGTCAGTTGTGGGGTATTTATACTGCCCTGGCATTTTAGGGGCCCTAAAGCGTGAGAAGTAGTTTGGAATCCAAATGCGTAAAAATGCCCTATGAAATCCTAAAAGTACTCATTGGAATTTGGGCCCCTTTGAGCTCCTAGGCTGCAAAAAAGTGTCACACATGTGGTATTACCGTACTCTGAAGAAGTAGGGCAATGTGTTTTGGGGTGTATTTTTACATATACCCATACTGTGTGTGAGAAATATCTCTGTAAATTGACAACTTTGTATAATATTTTTTTTAAAGTTGTCATTTACAGAGATATTTCTCACACACAGTATGGGTATATTTAAAAATACACCCCAAAACACATTGCCCTACTTCTTCTGAGTACGGCGATACCACATGTGTGACACTTTTTTGCAGCCTAGGTGCGCAAAGGGGCCCAAATTCCAATGAGTACTTTTAGGATTTCACAGGGCACTTCTCACGCCAGGGCAGTATAAATACCCCACAAGTGACCCCATTTTAGAAAGAAGACTCCCCAAGGTATTCCGTGAGGGGTATGGTGAGTTCATGTAAAAAAAAAAAAAAATTGTCACAAGTTAGTGGAATATGAGACTTTGTAAGAAAAAAATAAAAATAAAAATAAATTTCCGCTAACTTGTGCCAAAAAAAATAATCTTCTATGAACTCGCCATGCCCCTCACGGAATACCTTGGGGTGACTTCTTTCCAAAAGTTTGGAATCCAAATGCGTAAAAATGCCCTGTGAAATCCTAAAAGTACTCTTCAGCAGAATACCCCTTTTTTGACATTTTGGGCTAACTAAATTTAGGGGGTATTCCTCTGAGACTACCCAGGAAAAAGAGCACACCTGCCTAGTAAAAAGGAGTGCTTGCGAAGTAAAGCTGCGATCGCTAAATAAAGATCCAAAAAGCTCAAAAGTGATCTTTATAGCGCCGCAGCGATTTTACTGTGTTTTTGCAGTGATCAGAAAAAAAAAATTTCTGTCACCGCGGTGGGGCGGACTGAACGCAAGTGTGGGCACAAGATCAGGCCTGATCGGGCGAACACTGCATTTTTTGTAGAGCCTAAGGTGACCCTAATGTACTGATATAGATCTGATTGCGATCAGTCTTGATCACTTACAGGTACTATATAGTACTAGTGCTGATTAACAACAGCGATGACGCTAATCAGCGACTAATCAGTGACTGCGGCTCGGTGGGCGCTAACTACAAGTAGCTAACTAACAAGTAGCTAACTAACTGGCGGTGATAAGGGACCCTTAGGCCCCATTAACACGTCCGCAATTCTGTTCCGCATTTTGTGGAACGGAATTGCGGACCCATTCATTTCTATGGGGACAGATCTGCAATTGCGGATCTGCACTTCCGGGTCCGCACTTCCGTTCCGCAAAAATATAGAACATGTCCTATTCTTGTCCGCAATTGCGGACAAGAAAAGGCATTTTCTATATAGTTCTGGCAATGTGCGGATCCGCAAAATGCGGAAAGCACATTGCCGGTGTCCGTGTTTTGCGGATCCGCGGATCCGTGGATCCGCAAAACACATACGGACGTCTGAATGGAGCCTAACAGGGGGGTGATCAATGACAGGGGGGGTGATCAGGGAGTCTATATGGGGTGATCAGGGGTTAATAAGGGGTTAATAAGTGACAGGGGGAGGTGTGTGTAGTGTAGTGTGGTGCTTGGTGCTACTTACAGAGCTGCCTGTGTCCTCTGGTGGTGGATCCAAGGAAAAGGGACCACCAGAGGACCAGGTAGCAGGTATATCAGACGCTGTTAACAAAACAGCGTCTAATGTACCATTCTGATGCAATTTTTTAAACATCTACAGCCTGCCAGCGAATGATCAGCGCTGGCAGGCTGTAGTTTAACTTCAGAGCCGCGCGCCGCTGTGAACGCGCGCATGCGCGCACGCGTTCACGCTAAAATCGCGGGTCTCACGAGATTATGCCAATAGGCGTCGCTGAGACCTGAGAGCGCTGCCACCCGGACGCCTATCGGCGTTACAGTGGCAGCAAGCGGTTAATGAGAAATAATTTGATATAGTTTAGCATACTGTATTGTGTGCTAAAATGCATACATTCATGTGCGTGAGACTGAAAAATGAACAAGTAATATCTCCAGCTCTAGGGTGGGCCCCCAAAATCAATTCCACTGGTGTGCCCTAGGCCCCCAGTCCGACACTGATAACAGGCATATCCTTTCCAATAAACAATCTGATGATTACTGGATAACCATGTTTTTAGACCTTTGCTATCAAAGCAGAATGGGGGAATGTTTTCCTGTAGCTGAAAGGGAAGCCCAATGACTTTATTTCTAGGATACACTGTACGCAGCTTGCCACAGATTTCCGCAGCTTTCGATGAGCAGACACCAGTTGCCCACATGTCTGACCAGGTGGCCCCTCTCTGCTCCTGTAGACTCACCCACTGTCTTTGCTACCACAAGCAACAGAAGCCACAGCAGCAGCCAGTTCAGGAAAATCAACCCGATGGAGAGCTTTTTCCATGTGCAGAGCCAGGGTGACGCAAATCAGCAGGGATGTACTCCTGAAAACCCAGGTTCAGTGTAACCTGGCTTGGGCAGGCAGATTAGGACAGTTCCCATAACTGGCCCAGCATTCTCTTTCTATATTGTCATGCCCAGCCTCCAGTGCAATCTCAAAGAAGGTTTTCAGAGTGGCAGGTGGCATTGTGTCACCCAAACAGACCAAGTTGTCCTCCACTGTGTACAAAACATCACTTTTGTCAAAATGAATGAGGCATGGATCCGTTGGAATTTTTACACTCCTCTGGCTGAGGCTAATAAATAGATCTATTCTTGCTGACGGACCCATCATGCTACTGCCCCTGTCTACCAATATGTTTTGTACTGTATGGCTGCTGCTGCCACCATCATGGCGCTGCCGCTGTCTGCCTGCCTACCATCAAGTTCCATATCATATAGCTGCTGTTGATGCCATCATGATAGGGACGATTTTTGGCTGGCTTCTAGTGATGAGCGGCAGGGGCTATATTCGAATTCATTATTTGACGAAAATTTTGTAGAATGTTTGTCATGTATTCGAGAATTTCGAGATTATTTTATTGAATGCGATAAATTAGCAATGTAAAAATCGCGTAATGCGAATTCGTAATGCGAAATACAGGCGTGGGTCACTTTGGCTATATTTTTCAAGCTGGTATAAGTTTCCTGAGACTGGAGAAAATGGTTGGAACAGCAGAACATTAGAATAACTTTATATGCAGATAGAGTCAAGTGCTCCAATATATTTGCAATTGCACTAATCGGCAGTGATTAGAATATTTTATCACACTACATACAACTGCACATTTTAGCAGGACTGACTACAGATTACTGATTGGTACACTAAGTATTGTTGTGAACTTGACAATGCTTCCTTCTCATTGGCCCACAAGCAAGAAGCAGAGACGAACCAAGTGATCAGATGAAAAAAAATTCTGAATATTCGATATAATGAATATATAGCACTATATTCTAAATATTCGCGAATTCTTGAAGTGGCGATATTCACAATAAAAATTTGCTATTGGAATATTTGTGCTCAACACTACTGGCTTCTAAACAGAAAAAGCATAACACATGTGACGTCCCAGTGTGTTTTTAAACAAGCTGATTGTTAACACTGTCAACCATGCGCTCGCTTACCCATAGCTATGTATGTCAGTGTCACTCTGACATTATTTACAATTGCTGTAATTGCATTAAAGAGCTTAAAAAGGACCCGGGGCGGGGCAGTTAAGAAAGAGTAAAAATCTATAAAAAAATTTAAAAAGATATAACGTAAATATATATATATATATATATATATATATATATAAAAACAAAAAAGAGCTCTAGGAGATATCAGGGTTATAGTCTCTTGATTTTTGTCTATCTCTGCACGTAAGTAGCACAGGGGCTGTCGACCAGTTGTGGTCTTGCTACCTAGGGCTTGTACTCAGGGCCGTTTCTAGGGGCGGGCGGGCCGGGCGGCCGCCCGGGGCGCTGTCAGAAGGGGGGCGCTGGCAGGGGCACCTTCTTGTCGTTTCTCTGCCTGTTTTTACTCTCATGCCGTGCGCCCCCCTGGCTCCCTCCCTCTGAGATCTCGCCTGACCTGCGCCCGAGTGCCGAGTCCTCTGTCCGTACGTACCAAGTCCAGTCACTCAGCTCCGGTACGTGCGGTGCGGGCGGCACTTACTGACGTCACGCGCCTGCTCCTCCCACTAGGCGGCGCAGGCGCGTGACGTACAGTGAGTGAGTGAGCGCCGCTGCTGAAAAGAAGCCTGCTGTGAGGATCCGGGACAGTAGGTCGACTCGGGTGCAATGTGGTTAAATTAAACAAACAATTTTTTTACAATGGGGACAGTGACACTGTGGATGGTCAGTGGGGGGGTGGGCATTAATTACAATGGGGGGCGGGGCCACTGTCACTGTGGGAGACATAAAAATGGGGGCCACTGTCACTGTGGGGGACATTAAGTTTAATAAGGATCACTATGGACATTATTTAGAATGGAGGCTGCTGTGGGTGTCATTATAACTGTATAATGTCTGATAGGCCTAGTCCTGAGCTGAGTTATATTACCCTGCCCATGCCCTGTATAATAATGTACCCATCCCTGATACCCCTTAGTTATATTACCCCGCTGGGGTAATATAACTAAGGGGTATCAGGGTACATTATTATACAGGGCAGGGTAATATAACTCAGGACTAGGCCTATCAGACATTATACAGTTATAATGACACCCACAGCAGCCTACATTCTAAATAATGTCCATAGTGATCCTTATCAAAAATAATGTCCCCCCACAGGAAGGCTCTGCGGGCGGCGGCGCTCACTCACTGTACGTCACGCGCCGCGTGACGTACAGTGAGTGAGGTGAGCACCGCCGCCCGCAGAGCCTGCCTGTTACCGCCCGCCTGGAGCAGTGCTGAAAAAGAAGCCTGCTGTGAGTGAGAGCCTGAGTCTGTGGGTCACTGGGTGCGTCACTGTGACCGTCCGTGCAATGTGGTTACACATTTTTTACAATGGGGAGACACTTATTTCATTGAGCAGTTTTAAGGGGGTAGGGGGGGGAGTTTTTTTGACAGGGGGGGGAGTTTTTTTGACACTCGCCCTGAGAGAAATTTTACCTAGAAACTGCACTGCTTGTACTGCAAGTAGGTAGGCAAAGAGGGCTAGCTTCTAGGTCAGGGCTCACTGTCTTTGTCTATCCCCACCTACAGGCATTACAGTAGGGGTAACAATTAGGTTTGTCCCCTGTGCACTGTTTGAAATAGATACTGAGCTTCCCCATCTATAGTTGGTTTTAAAGTATGTAATCATGAGGAACAGACAGTTGGAGAATAATAGTATATAACACTGGTGCTTTTTTAATCTTATGTGCGCTATATATTCCCCCCCCCCCCCTCTAGTTTTTATATCGCATGCTGCTTCTATGTTCAGCTTGTTTTCTTTAAAAGGAATTTGTCACTAGTGATGGACGAACATCTTCCGGGACGCGAACGCGGACGCGTGAACGCAATCAAATGTTCGCGAACCGCAAGTTCCCGGCGGGTCCCATTCATTTTAATGGCAAGCGAACCTGAAAAACCTTCAGCTCATATTTGCAGCCAAGAAATAATTACTAGAAGTGCACAAATAGTCCCACAACATGGACAGTGACATACCAGATGTATTATTCGAATTTGCGATCTCCATTTATTATTTTTTTCAATGCGAAATATCGGCAATATATTTTTCGCATACGCGCATGCGCAAATGCACTATACAGTACCCAAATGCACTATAAAGAAAGTATATTGGTACGCTTCAATCATTTTTTTGGGGGGCGACTGGTATATCACACCAGTAGAAATTATTTGTTCCAATAATGCTTGTCCCTCTATATACCTGCAGTATCGCAGCAGAACCGCGCTCAACACTACCGCACAATGCAAATGCACTATAATATAGTTTCTAACATAGAAAGTATATTATAACATTGTACAAGGAAGGCAATCCATTAGAATATACATAAAGATAAAACGTAACCTTTAATAATTTTACTATGAGGGTCCATTCACACATCCGTAAGTGTTTTGCAGATCCGCAAAACACGGACACCGGCAATGTGCATTTCGCAATTTGTGGACCGCACATCGCCATCACTATAATAGAAAATGCCTAATCTTGTTTGCAATTGCGGACAAGAATAGGACATGTTCTATTTTTTGGCGGAAACTGAAACACAGATGCGGAAGTGGGGATCCGGAAATGCAGATGCGGATCTGCAAATGCGGATGCGGACAGCACATTCCCGCCCCATTAAACATGAATGGGTCTGCAGCCGTTCCGCAAAATTGCGGAGCGGATGCGGACCCATTTTGCAGACGTGTGAATGGAAAAGATATCCCTCAAAATGAAAATAAATAAAATTATGAAAGTTAAAGGGGTTCTGCACTTTGTTTTAACTGAAGATCTATCCTCCTGATTGATCATCAACATCTGATCGGCGGGGGTCTGACACCCAGGACCCCCGCCAATCAGCTGTTTGAAAAGGCAGCGGCGCTCCAGCAGCGGCGCGGCCTTCTCACTGTTTACCGCTGGCCCCGTGACGTCACGACTAGTATCAACTAGCGTGGGCGGGGCTAAGCTCCATTCAAGTGAACAGAGCTTAGCCCCGCCCACGCTAGTTGATACTAGTCGTGACGTCACTGGGCAAGCGGTAAACAGCGAGAAGGCCGCGGCGCTGCTGAAGTGCCGCTGCCTTCTCAAACAGCTGATCGGCGGGGGTCCCAGGTGTCGGACCCCCGCCGATCAGATGCTGATGATTTATCCAGAGGATAGATCATCAGTTAAAACAAAGTGCAGAACCCCTTTAAGCAAAAAGCATAGATGTGGTAGGCAATAACAAGTGCTCGGCGGCACTAAATCAGGTGCTCGGCGGCACCAAATCAGAAACCATATGTCCTACCACAATCCGGGGGGGGTTCCAGTGCACATCCATGAATCTCGGAGGGAATGCAAAAACCATCTATCCCAGGGCTAGATGATGATGTGGTATTGATGTACAGGGTGGGCAAAGAACTGTCCCTGATATTGCCCTACAGGGGGTTGCTATTCTGGCCCAGATAGCCAAACCACAGACCACCCGCCCTGATAAGAGCGACTCCGTTCGGAACCTAACCCTATATAAAAATGGCCCTAGTAAGCCCGTAGCCCCTAGGCCCCTGACTTCCAGGTGATCACTATAGAGATCTATGTGTTTTTGACTCATTATAAAAGTATAAGTATATCGCACCCCTCTGTGTATCACACCTATCGATAGCACACCTATACTAGTCCTTAAAATGACTTTTGTGGCCCTATTAGCTAGCGTTTGGTGTCCCTAACAGCCTGTCCCTGCTCCACACAGCAACCTCTCCCTACACTGGCAAAACACTGAATGTAAAATTGCGGCCAGATCAGGTTTATTTATTAGGTAGGGGGTATGTCCATGTGCTGAAATGTCTCAATTGGCTGTCCTGTACCACCTGATGGATGTGTCATGGGTCAAAGTTCTTCATAATCTAAAAGAATATGGCGGGCGCGAATTTCTCCATATGTTCGCATGTTCGGCGAATCGCAAACACGCAAAGTTCACCGCGAAACGACCGCCAGGCAAACCTCAAGGCCAACTCTATTTGTCACTATAATTATTTTCTGGCTCTCAAAACCAGATAGCAACTCAAATCCTTTTTTTTCTAATCTGTTTTTATTTTTTTTATTGTAGATTTTTATTCTATTTCCTGAACATGATTATGAGGGCAGCCATCTTGCCTGAGTTGTTGTTAACAGCGTTTAAAAATATGTTTCACAGCAGCCACCATGGGCCATAGGCACAATAGTTTGGAGAGGATACATTGACTTCTATGGAGGAGATTTCTAGACATGCTCTGTGACCTGTGCAGAGGTCAGGAATCCGTAGATACACTCTGACAATCACCTTTTGTGAGTGGCGGATCCTGTGTTATCTATCCATATACACTCACCTAAAGAATTATTAGGAGCACCTGTTCTATTTCTCATTAATGCAATTATCTAGTCAACCAATCACATGGCAGTTGCTTCAATGCATTTAGGGGTGTGCTCCTGGTCAAGACAATCTCCTGAACTCCAAACTGAATGTCAGAATGGGAAAGAAAGGTGATTTAAGCAATTTTGAGCGTGGTATGGTTGTTGGTGCCAGACCGTCCGGTCTGAGTATTTCACAATCTGGTCAGTTACTGGGATTTTCCCGCACAACCATTTCTAGGGTTTACAAAGAATGGTGTGAAAAGGGAAAAACATCCAGTGTGCGGCAGTCCAATGGGCAAAAATGCCTTGTGGATGCTAGAGGTCAGAGGAGAATGGGCCGACTGATTCAAGCTGATAGAAGAGCAACGTTGACTGAAATAACCACTCGTTACAACCGAGGTATGCAGCAAAGCATTTGTGAAGCCACAACACGCACAACCTTGAGGCGGATGGGCTACAACAGCAGAAGACCCCACCGGGTACCACTCATCTCCACTACAAATAGGAAAAAGAGGCTACAATTTGCACGAGCTCACCAAAATTGGACTGTTGAAGACTGGAAAAATGTTGCCTGGTCTGATGAGTCCAGGTTTATTTATAAGGTAGGGGGTATGTCCATGTGCTGAAACATCTCAATTGGCTGTCCTGTACCACCTGAAGGATGTGTCATGGGTCAAAGTTCTTCACAATGTAAAAGAATATGGCGGGGGCAAATATCTCCATATGTTCGGCGAATCGCAAACACACAAAGTTCGCTGAAAAACGACCGCTGGGCCATCTCTATTGGGGACACCCCAGTGTATTTAAATCTAATTTAGCCTGTATTTCAGAAAAGTTTCTGCCAGGATTTGAACTCACGACCTTCTGTATTAGAGGCAAGACACTTAGCCACTCAGCTATAATAGCTGCATAGACAGTAATTTATAAAAAAAATAAAATAAATGAGACTTCTACTGTACTGCACTTCTACTGGGACCTATACAGTAGAAGTCTCATAATTTTTTTTTTTTTGTTTTAGTGACTGGCTATGCAGATATATAGTTTAGTGGTTAAAGTTCTGGGCTGTGATACAGCAGCTGTGAGTTCAAATCCTGTCACAAACATTTTCAGAAATAGAGGCTAAACTTAATTTAACCACCTTCCATCTGGGCCATTTGCCCCCTTCCTGACCAGGCCAAATTTTGCAAAACTGACATATCTCACTTTATGTGGTAATAACTTTGGAACGCCTTTATTTATCCAAGTCATTCAGAGATTGTTTTCTCGTGACACATTGTACTTCATGATAGTCATAAATTTGAGTCAAAATATTTCACCTTTATTTATGAAAAAATCCCAAATTTACCCAAAAATTTGAAAAATTCACAATTTTCTAAATTTAAATTTCTCTGCTTTTAAAACAGAAAGTGATACCTCATAAAATATTTATTATTTAACATTCCCCATATGTCTACTTTATGTTGGCATCATTTTGGAAATGTCATTTTATTTTTTTAGGACGTTAGAAGGCTTAGAAGTTTAGAAGCAATTCTTCAAATTTTTTAGAAAATTGCCAAAACCCACTTTTTAAGGACCTGTTCAGGTCTGAAGTCACTTTGTGGGGCCTACATAGTGGATACCCCCATAAATGACCCCATTGTAGAAACTACACCCCTCAAGGTATTCAAAACCGATTTTTACAAACTTTGTTAACCCTTTAGGCGTTCCACAAGAATTAAAGGAAAATGGAGATCAAATTTTTAAATTTCAGTTTTTTGGCAGATTTTCCATTTTAATCAATTTTTTTCTTTAACACATCGATGGTTAACAACAGCCAAACAAAACTCAATATTTATTACCCAGATTCTGCGGTTTACAGAAACACCCCACATGTGGTCATAAACTGCTGTATGGGCACACGGGGCGCAGAAGAAAAGGAACTCCACATGGTTTTTAGATGCCATGTCCCATTTGAATCCCCCTGATGCACCCTTACAGTAGAAACTCTAAAGAAGTGACCCCATTTTGGAAACTCGGGGATAAGGTGCCAGTTTTATTAGTACTATTTTTGGGTACATATGATTTTTTGATCATTCATTATAACACTTTATGGGGCAAGGTGACCAAAAAATTGGTTGTTTTAGCACAGTTTCTATTTATTTATTTTTACAGCGTTCACCTGAGGGGTTCAGTCAAGTGACATTTTTATAGAGCAGATTGTTACGGACGTGGCGATACCTAATATGTATACTTTTTCTCATTTATTAAAGTTTTACACAATAATAGCATTTTTGAAACCAAAAAATTATGTTTTAATGTGTCCATGTTCTGAGAGCTATAGTTTTTTTATTTTTTGAGAGATTTTCTTATGTAGGGGCTCATTTTTTGCGGGATGAGGTGACGGTTTTATTGGTACTATTTTGAGGGACATACGCGTTTTTGATCACTTGGTGTTGCACCTTTTGTGATGCAAGGTGACAAAAATTGCTTGTTTTGACACAGTTTATTTATTTATTTTTTTACGGTGTTCACCCGAGGGGTTAGGTCATGTGATACTTTTATAGAGCTGATGTCTATTTTATTTTATTTTTTCTATTTTTAACTTTTTTTTTTCATTCCTTACTTGGGGACTTTTTATTTTACATGTGAAACTTTTTTTTATTTTTTATTTTCAACCTTTTATTTTTATTTTTTTACACTTTTCGTCCCCCATAAGGTCATACAAGACCTCTGGGGACATTTACTTCACTTTTTCTTTTTTTTTTTTTCACTGTTGATTTCTCCTGTAACTGGGGCTGACATAGTAGCCCCAGTTACAGGACAAATACACCCCTATAGAGGCTGTACAGCAGCAATCCAGCGCTGTACAGCCTCAGAGCAGGGCTGATCGAGGTCTCTGAGAGACCTCACACAGCCCCTGCACTCTCCGGTCCCGGCGGTCACATGACTGCCGGGCCGGAACAGGAAGCGCATAGCGCTTCCTTCTCTGCATACACAGCGCTCGGTGAGCGCCAGCAATCCGGAAGGCAGGGACACCTGGGCACTGTCCCTGCCTTGTCTTAGGGTTGCCCTGCTGTCACTGACAGCGGGCAACCCGATCAGCAGCTGCACGATTAGCGTGCAGCTGCTATTTCTGAAAGGACGTTTTAAAACGTGCTTTCAGAAATAGAGGTCCACCCATAGGACGTTTATATCCTATGGGCGGACGTAAAGCGGTTAAACACTGACGTCACATACTCACTGACGTCACGTGTCTGCGCCACCTACTTTATGAATGAAGTAGGCGGCGCAGGCACGTGACATCAATGAGTTCCCGGCCGGCCACCCGCCCTGCTCTGTCTGCTACAGGACATTTAGTAAGTAGTAGAGATGGGGCTGGGGATCGGAACTTCAATTAAAGCTATTATAATAAAATGTTTAGGCAATAAAGCAGTGAATGAGCGGTGGGGCCGGAGTACAATGACCGCACCGGCCCCGCCGTATTTGCATGATACTGGCCCCTCCTCCCTTCCCCATCTAGCTGATACATCGCAGTCTGCGATGCTGCAGCATCGCAGACTGTGATGTAAAATGACAACATTCGCCCCATAAGACGCAGGGACATTTTCCCCCCACTTTTGGGGGGTGGGAGTGCGTCTTATGGGGCAAAAAATATGGTATGAAAATATATTATGGCTTAAAAATCTGTTGTAGTTTCCCACATATTATGCATTCATATATATCAAAAGTATGATTTTATCTATCTATATATAAATATATATACAGTACAGACCAAAAGTTTGGACACACCTTCTCATTAAGAGTTTTCTTTATTTTCATGACTATGAAGGCATCAAAACTATGAATTAACACATATGGAATTATATACATAACAAACAAGTGTGAAACAACTTAAAATATGTCATATTCTAGGTTCTTCAAAGTAGCCACCTTTTGCTTTGATTACTGCTTTGCACACTCTTGGCATTCTCTTGATGAGCTTCAAGAGGTAGTCCCCTGAAATGGTTTTCACTTCACAGGTGTGCCCTGTCAGGTTTAATAAGTGGGATTTCTTGCCTTATAAATGGGGTTGGGACCATCAGTTGCGTTGAGGAGAAGTCAGGTGGATACACAGCTGATAGTCCTACTGAATAGACTGTTAGAATTTGTATTATGGCAAGAAAAAATCAGCTAAGCAATGAACAACGAGTGGCCATCATTACTTTAAGAAATGAAGAATTCACAGCAATACCATCATTCTAAAATATAACTTTTAATGCTTATGTAAAAAAAAAGTCAATACACCCTTATAATTATAAATAATTAATAATGAGAAAAAGAAAATCAAAATCTAGGGTCAGATTGATGTTCCTTTGCAAGGTATTTGCAATTTGGTTAGCAGGTGTTAGTGGGGCCTACTGGGAGCAGTATCCCTAGTTCTAGGGGCGATCCCGTTTCTCGTGCCTCCTAGTATCCCTAGTTTAACCCTATCACGGGGTAGATACCTATATAGGTGGGGGACCCTATAGGAATGCCTAGGCTGATCTACACAAAAAAAAAAAAAATGTATATAAATACCCAGAATTAGTGACAGACAACACCCTAATAATAAATGTGAATGATATATAAGAAAAATAGTATAAAGTTAGAGAAAACAAATGTCCAATACCGTCCCTACGCGTTTAGCCTGGTTGGTGTCAGGCTCATCAGGGGACATATTTGACAAAGGAGTACCTGTCACCATAGATAGTCACCTGAACACTACAAATGTTACTATACACACATAAATTTATTTTGTTTTTCTATTTTTCTCTTTTATGATAGTCAGAGAAATATTGGAACATATGATAAAAGTAGGCCAATAGCTAAAACGCTGATCAATCAATTTATAAGGTGACTGTTGAGGAAGGGTTGAGACGTATGCATATATATCCATGCATGCCTGCAAACACGTGCGGGCATGCATGGTATATATATGCATACATTAACCACCGCATCATGGGGTGATGTGCGCAGATGTGCCCAGCATCTGCGCACGTCTGCCCATGGTGATCCCCAGGGGCTCATGGTGGCCCCTGTGGGAAATATGTGCCCCCTGGAAGCTGTGCCCCCTTATAATGTAGGGGCTTGTGCCCCCTTATAATGTAGGGGCTTGTGCCCCCTTATAATGTAGGGGCTTGTGCCCCCTTATATAATCATGTGCCCCCTTATCATCTGTGCCCCCTTTAGATATTTATATATATGTCCCTTATGTTGGTGTATACATGTGTATGGATGTGCCCCATGCATCCATACACATATATATTATACAATATTCCCCCCCTCCATACACCTGAAACCAGATGCATCGGTGTGAATGTCCCCCAAGCATTCACACAGATGCAATCTGGTTGATTGCATCAGAATGACCGGACTAAGGTCCGGTCATCCTGATAACTACAAAGGACTCGGATTCCACAGAATCTGAGCCCTTTGATATAATTGTCGCCATCGCCGCTGGAGACAATTATACATGATAGAAGAAGGGGAGAAGTCTCCCCTCCTTCTATTATGCGCATTCCGGCAGCGAAATTAACATCTCGCTGGCCGGAATGCAGAGTGCCACAGGCGGGAGATCAAAGGCTTCTCCCGCCTGTTGGTGTGCAGCGCGTCCCCGATGTGCGGGCCGGCGCAGTGACGTCATATCACTGCGCCGGCCCATGTGGATAATGGGCTCGCGCGCCTCCTGGTGGGTGGCGCGGCGCGGGAGTGCGGGCCGCCGGGGATAAATATCCGGCGGCCCCGGCACTCGAGTAGTTAGGATCAGGACCCCCCACCTGGAAGAGGAGCGCGATCGGCGCTCAGGAGGAGTGTAGCAACCCCCTAGACGGGGATCAGCAACCTTCGGCACTCCAGCTGTGGTGAAACTACGACTCCCAGTATGCACACTTGCTTAGCTATTTTCAGGACTCCCATAAAAGTGAATGGAGCATGCTGGGAGTCGTAGTTTCAACACATCTGGAGTGCCGAAGGTTGCTGACTGCTGCCCTAGACGAACGAGCAACAAACATTAAGTATCACCCCCTTTCATCCACCCCAACCCCACCAACGATATCCCTGATCCCCTACATTTAACCCTTACACCCCTGAGCCCAAACCCCTATCCCACCAACGATCTTACACCACCTCCCCTGATTAACCCCCATACCCCTGGTCCCAAACCCCTATCCCTACACCACCTCCCCTGATTAACCCCCACACCCCTGGTTCCAAACCCCTACTCCCCTGGATATCATTGTCATGTCCCTGATCCTCTGGGTAACACTTGCAGGGTGTTAACCCTTGCATTGCTGTGTAGCCCTGATGACCCCCACTGTACCTCACCCCTATTATTGTAGTGTCTGTGGACTGCATACTCTCCTGCAGTGCCACCGGTTAACCCTTCGTCGTTCTCTTAGGGATAGAATTAGTGAAGGTAGGGTGGGCTGTTAATACTTGTATGTGTGAACTGTATAGTTAGTTGATGGGTGGAATTTGGGAACGTGTAGTGTAGTTTAGTATTGTATATTTAGTGCTGTATTGTTAGTGTATTGCGTACTTAGTGTATTAGGTTTTAATAAATACCGTTATATTTGTACCCTTTGTGTAGCGTGTACTTGTTAGCGGTAGCGAGATAGTAAGGCGCATGCAGCTAGCGTATTGATTAGCGTAAGGTAAAGGCAAAGTATTGTATTATTGTTATATAAAAGGTATAAATGGGCGGAGTCATCAATAGACGGCTAGGTATCTAGGTATATAGCCCGCAGTCAAGTATAGTAAGACTGTGCCTATTTGTTCACACCAAGCCAAAATTAAGTATGCCTATAATGCATACCAGATGTAGGATACAGATACATCTGGCATCTATGGCATAACAATATTGGTTGCTTAGTCAGCTCAATAAGAATTGCCGATCCACATCAAAGATATAACATCAGTTATCAATACACAGTGTTGAGTGGTATCAGATAGTTTTTGCTGGTATAGAGGGCGATACTTGCGTGCCCGTTCATGGCTAGATAGGTGGGCCGGTGGTAATGTCCAAAAGTCAGTATGCCAATATCGATGGCAGCATCGTGATGACAAAGATGTGGTAGCGTCCGGCAGGCAGGCAGCGAGGTAATGCCGGCGTTCTTGCCTTTTAAACTGTTACTTCCGGGTATCGGGTCACATGGGGTTCCCACGTGATGTTAGTGCCAAATGGCGTCTGACGTCAGACGCCGGCACGTGACCATGTAGGGTCAAACGTGGGAACGTGATCCTCTGTGGGAAACAGAGCAGGTAGCGTCTGACATCAGACGCTCCCACGTGACCACTGTGCCGGTCATGTGACTATTGAACCAAGCCGGTCACATGACTATTAGGCCAAGCCGGTCACATGGCATATCATAACAGCCATTAAGGGGAAGCAGGACAGGGAACAAAGTTGGCTGACTATAAGGCAATACTATAGATGTCTTACTATATTCTATTTTCAGCCACATATAAATAGAATTTAATAAAGGTAACCAATTATAGATTATTAGATATATATCTGTTTAGGTATCCCAGGCTGATAAATTAATATCTATGTAACCAATTCATAGATTAATTGAATTATTAAAGGGTGATTGACAAATGTGTAGTCGTGGTCCAATATGGAGGGATTGGCCCCCCGATTAACACTTATTATGATATATATAGGATATGATGATCCTGAGAGATAGATAGGACGTCTTAAATGAAACACGCAAAATCTATGGATTCATTTAGACCAGCTGGTGTGACAGTATTTAACCTAAAAATCCACCTTGATTCTTTTTGTTTTAACAATTTGTCTAAGTCCCTCAATCATCGAGAAATTGTCACGGCCACGGTTTTGGCCGTGACTCCTTGGGAGCCGCACACTGTTGCCCGCGGTTTGGGTTGTAGTGTCAACCGCAGCTTGAGGCATAAGGTTGTTAGCCTCAAGTGCGGTTGCCGCGGACAACAGCTATGTGTGCGGTTCCCTCGGAGTTGTGTGGGCGTTTGTAGCACTTTTGTATGTCTCTGTGCACTTTGTTTATGTTTGATGTGCACTGACATTTTCCCTGCACTGTGGCTGTCCGTGGCAACGTTTGGTGGTAGGATGTACATGTGGTGGCAGTGTCCCGGCCTTTCGGCTGACTCCCAGGACACGCTTGCCACCCATGTCGTTGTCTGCGGCAACAGCAACAGCGACAGTGTGTTTGTTGTTTGGACACTTCCCCTTTGGGTTATGTTTTCCCTTCTGTGGTTTTGGAAGGGTTAACTCCCTTTCAGTGTGTGTGAGTCACGGGGTGTGTCTGATTGTTGGGTGTGGCCTCTTGGTCCTATAAAGCCTCAGTTGTAGGCAGTAGCCAGAGAGGGTGTTTCAGCCATGCTGGCTGTAGACATCCTCCTGGTTACTTACCAACTGCCAGTGGGGCCAACCTTCTGGTCATAAGCAAATATATATGTCCTTTGGTGTCTGGAAGATGTGTTTGGTTTTATGTTTCTTTATTGCACCTGTGGTCCTGGGTTCCCATGTGTTGTGTGTTTGTGTGCTGAGTCCTGCTGTCTGTGGGCAGTACATCCACATGGGTTCCAGGCTTTGTTGTCTGTGGTAGGTCTCTGTTATGCTTGTGGCTAGTACCTGCCATTGCCATAGGTTGCATTTGTTTCCCCTTGCTTGCAGCTTGGCCAGTGAGACTCCTGTTCCTCCGTATCCAGAAGGAACAGGATGTCTTACTCTGACTCCTAGCCCAGGGACCGGTCGGAGGGTAAGTTAGGGCTCCGAGGTTCCTGCGCATGGGTCCTCCTACCTTCAAGGTCGGCCCATGCAGGTAGGAGTTAGGGTCAGGTTAGGGACGCTGTAGGAGGTGACCTGCTCCCTAATCCTGTTTGTCCTGGTCAAGCAGCGACCAACATCCATCAGCACACGGCTGAGAGTTTCCGCCATCCTCAGCCGTGACAGAAATGCATAGTTTTAACAGATCCTGCATGTCTATTCCATACATGTCTTGAAATAGGTTTGTCCCGTTTATTGCGAATATCCCCGATATGTTCAAGGATTAGTTTTTTAAAAATCCTCTTGGTTTTGCCTATATATTTAAAGCGAACCTTTCACCTCATTTTCACCTTATAAACCAGCAACAGTACCTTATAGATTATCTTGAGTGTGTTGTTATGCATGTTAGTGCCGCTTTCCTGGGCTCTTTATACTTCAAAAAATCGTCTTATAATCTTCACATTCTGTGCTCCAACAGTCATGCAAACAGTCAAGGGGGTAGCCCTTCCATCTCCTCTGGCCGTACCGCCCCTGCCCTAACCCCTCCTCTATGCTCCTAACTGACAGCCGGCTCAGTCGCCGGGACGGCGCTTCTGAAACCTGCGCATGCGCCGTCCTCCTGATTCGCCGCGCAGTCCCGTCTTTCTTGCTGACAAAAGCGTGATCATGTAAGAGAATCGCGCATGCGCCTTACGCGATGCCGGCCTGTCTGCTCTCCTGTCTGCTCTCCCTCCCGTGTGCGCGCTCCACTATTGTCAGCAAGAAAGACGGGATCGCGCGGCGAATCAGGAGGACGGCGCATGCGCAGGTTTCAGAAGCGCCGTCCCGGCGACTGAGCCGGCTGTCAGTTAGGAGCATAGAGGAGGGGTTAGGGCAGGGGCGGTACGGCCAGAGGAGATGGAAGGGCTACCCCCTTGACTGTTTGCATGACTGTTGGAGCACAGAATGTGAAGATTATAAGACGATTTTTTGAAGTATAAAGAGCCCAGGAAAGCGGCACTAACATGCATAACAACACACTCAAGATAATCTATAAGGTACTGTTGCTGGTTTATAAGGTGAAAATGAGGTGAAAGGTTCGCTTTAAGTCCACAGTCACATTGAGCCATTGAGCCATATATATAATCCCAGAGGTATTGCAATTAGCAAAATTACGGGCATAAAATGTCAGATTTCCCAGACTGTTGGAGAAGGTTTTTCCTAAAGCTATAAATGTACAGGCTTTGCATTTGCCGCACTTGAATGTGCCCATCTGTCTATTGGACAACCACGTGCTTTTTTCTGGGGGCTCAAAGTGACTGTGGACTAGCGTGTCGCCAACATTGCGCCCACGTCTATAAGTTATGGCCGGATTTTCAGATAATACCTGTGTTAAATCAGGATCTGTCTTTAATAGAGACCAATAACGGTTTAAAATGTCTCGAACCTGTTGGGACTCTGAGTCAAAAGTACCAACAATTCTTATTGGATCTTGAGGGTTTGTTTTCTTGATTTGTGATTGTAATACTGTCAACACCAGCTGGTCTAAATGAATCCATCGATTTTGCGTGTTTCATTTAAGACGTCCTATCTATCTCTCAGGATCATCATATCCTATATATATCATAATAAGTGTTAATCGGGGGGCCAATCCCTCCATATTGGACCCCGACTACACATTTATCAATCACCCTTTAATAATTCAATTAATCTATGAATTAGTTACATAGATATTAATTTATCAGCCTGGGATACCTAAACAGATATATATCTAATAATCTATAATTGGTTACCTTTATTAAATTCTATTTATATGTGGCTGAAAATAGAATATAGTAAGACATCTATAGCATTGCCTTACAGTCAGCCAACTTTGTTCCCTGTCCTGCTCCCCCTTAATGGCTTTTATGATATGCCATGTGACCGGCTTGGCCTAATAGTCATGTGACCGGCTTGGTTCAATAGTCACATGACCGGCACAGTGGTCACGTGGGAGCGTCTGATGTCAGACGCTACCTGCTCTGTTTCCCACAGAGGATCACGTTCCCACGTTTGACCCTACATGGTCACGTGCCGGCGTCTGACGTCAGACGCCATTTGGCACTAACATCACGTGGGAACCCCATGTGACCCGATACCCGGAAGTAACAGTTTAAAAGGCAAGAACGCCGGCATTACCTCGCTGCCTGCCTGCCGGACGCTACCACATCTTTGTCATCACGATGCTGCCATCGATATTGGCATACTGACTTTTGGACATTACCACCGGCCCACCTATCTAGCCATGAACGGGCACGCAAGTATCGCCCTCTATACCAGCAAAAACTATCTGATACCACTCAACACTGTGTATTGATAACTGATGTTATATCTTTGATGTGGATCGGCAATTCTTATTGAGCTGACTAAGCAACCAATATTGTTATGCCATAGATGCCAGATGTATCTGTATCCCACATCTGGTATGCATTATAGGCATACTTAATTTTGGCTTGGTGTGAACAAATAGGCACAGTCTTACTATACTTGACTGCGGGCTATATACCTAGATATATAATTTGGTATATCCCAGTCTGGCTATAGCCTGAAGCACGAGACATGTGAATGATTCCAGGTTATTTCTAAATATCAGTACCTAGACCATATCCATATACCTAATGTCTCCTGCTACAGTAATTGACTTGATCACCTTATAAATTGATTGATCAGCGTTTTAGCTATTGGCCTACTTTTATCATATGTTTCAATATTTCTCTGACTATCATAAAAGAGAAAAATAGAAAAACAAAATAAATTTATGTGTGTATAGTAACATTTGTAGTGTTCAGGTGACTATCTATGGTGACAGGTACTCCTTTGTCAAATATGTCCCCTGATGAGCCTGACACCAACCAGGCTAAACGCGTAGGGACGGTATTGGACATTTGTTTTCTCTAACTTTATACTATTTTTCTTATATATCATTCACATTTATTATTAGGGTGTTGTCTGTCACTAATTCTGGGTATTTATATACATTTATTATTTTTTTTTTTGTGTAGATCAGCCTAGGCATTCCTATAGGGTCCCCCACCTATATAGGTATCTACCCCGTGATAGGGTTAAACTAGGGATACTAGGAGGCACGAGAAACGGGATTGCCCCTATCGGGGCGGCTATTCCGTATCTAGGCAGGGCTGCTACATTAGGGCCAGAACTAGGGATACTGCTCCCAGTAGGCCCCACTAACACCTGCTAACTAAATTGCAAATACCTTGCAAGTGAACATCAATCTGACCCTAGATTTTGATTTTCTTTTTCGCATTATTAATTATTTATAATTATAAGGGTGTATTGACTTTTTTTTATACATAAGCATTAAAAGTTATATTTTAGAATGATGGTATTGCTGTGAATTCTTGTGTTTATGACCACATTCTACTATAGAATCTCCTGAACAGGACTATGTTCAATCTGTGAATAAAATATTGTCTTTAAGAAATGAAGGTCAGTCAGTCAGCCGAAAAATTGGGAAAACTTTGAAAGTAAGGGCTATTTGACCATAAAGGAGAGTGATGGGGTGCTGCGCCAGATGACCTGGCCTCCACAGTCACCGGACCTGAACCCAATCGAGATGGTTTGGGGTGAGCTGGACCGCAGAGTGAAGGCAAAAGGGCCAACAAGTGCTAAGCATCTCTGGGAACTCCTTCAAGACTGTTGGAAGACCAATTCAGGGTACTACCTCTTGAAGCTCATCAAGAGAATGCCAAGAGTGTGCAAAGCAGTAATCAAAGCAAAAGGTGGCTACTTTGAAGAACCTACAATATGACATATTTTCAGTTGTTTCACACTTGTTTGTTATGTATATAATTCCACATGTGTTAATTCATAGTTTTTATGCCTTCATAGTCATGAAAATAAAGAAAACCCTTTGAATGAGAAGGTGTGTCCAAACTTTTGGTCTGTACTGTATATCTATATTTTGTAGTTCCACATTTATTTTGTGCCATACATTTTTTACAATTACTAAAAAATATATAAATCTAATTTAACCTCTATTTCTGAAATAGTTTGTGACGGAATTTGAACTCACAGCCACTGCATCATAGCCCAGAACTTTAACCACTACACTATATAGCTGCATAGCCAGTCACCAAAAATATGAGACTTCTACAGTACAGTAGAAGTCTAATTTTATTTTATTTTTTAAAGAAACTGGCTAAGCAGCTTTTATAGCTGAGTGGTTAAATGCTTTGTCTCTAAAGCAGAAGGTAATGAGTTTGAATCCTGGCAGAAAAATTTCTAAAATACAGGCTAAATTTTATTTAAATACACTGGGGTGTCCCCTAGTAGAGATGGCCTTGCGGTTGGCCCGGCGATCGTTTTTCGGCGAACTTTGCTCGTTTGTGGGTCGCTGAACGGAAGAACATATGGCGATGTCCACCAACGCCATATTGTTTTACATTGTGAAGAACTTTGACCCACGACTAGAGTTGAGCGAACCCGAACTGTAAAGTTCGGGTTCGTACCGAAATTTAGGGTTTTCAGCACCCGAACCCGAACATTTACGTAAAAGTTTGTGTTCTGTGTTTGGCGATTTTTATGGCGCTTTTTGAAAGGCTGCAAAGCAGCCAATCAACAAGCGTCATACTACTTGCCCCAAAAGGCCATCACAGCCATGCCTACTATTGGCATGGCTGTGATTGGCCAACTGCAGCATGTGATCCAGCCTCTATTTAAGCTGGAGTCAGGTAGCGCGCCCGTCACTCTGCTCGGATTAGTGTAGGGAGAGGCTGCAGCTGCTGTGAGGGAGAGATCAGGGAGAAATCTTATCAAGAACTGGTTTATGTACTCAGCGATCTACAGAAAAAGTGTTTTGTGGGTGCAGTGCACAATTTTTTTAAGCTTGCCCTGAGCCAACTACTGCTGAAAACGAACTTTTTTTTCTTCAGTTAGTCAATATCAATACATGATCAGCAGCCATTTTATGCAACGATAGTGCACCAGCATAGGCTATCTGCAAGTCCAGAAATACAGCTTTGGCATACTGGGGTGAAACCCTCTAATATACTGCACATCTGGGATTAGACAAGCATAAGTGACTGTCACATTTAGGACAGAAATACGGCTTTTTGGTTACTGGGGTGAAAAAAGCCTCTAATATACTGCACATCTGGGATTAGACAAGCATAAGTGACAGTCACTTATGCACGTGTAATCCCAGATGTGCAGTATATTAGAGGGTTTTTTCACCCTAACCAAAAAGCTGTATTTCTGTCCTAAATGTGACAGTGACTTATGCACGTGTAATCCCAGATGTGCAGTATATGAGAGGCTTTTTTACCCCAGTATGCCAAAGCCGTATTTATGGCCTAAATGTGACAGTCACTTATGCTTGTCTAAAGCATAAGTGACTGTCACATTTAGGCCATAAATACGGCTTTGGCATACTGGGGTAAAAAAGCCTCTCATATACTGCACATCTGGGATTACACGTGCATAAATCACTGTCACATTTAGGACAGAAATACAGCTTTTTTGTTAGGGTGAAAAAACCCTCTAATATACTACACATCTGGGATTACACGTGCATAAGTGACTGTCACATTTAGGACAGAAATACGGTTTTGGCATACTGGGGTGAAAAAAGCCTCTCATATACTGCACATCTGGGATTACATGTGCATAAGTGACTGTCCCATTTAGGCCATAAATACGGCTTTTTGGTTACTGGGGTGAAAAAAGCCTCTCATATACTGCACATCTGGGATTACACGTGCATAAGTCACTGTCACATTTAGGCCATAAATACAGCTTTGGCATACTGGGGTAAAAAAAGCCTCTCATATACTGCACATCTGGGATTACACGTGCATAAGTGACTGTCACATTTAATACAGAAATACAGTTTTTTGGTTAGGGTGAAAAAACCCTCTAATATACTGCACATCTGGTATTAGACAATCATAAGTGACTGTCACATTTAGGCCATAAATACGGCTTTTTGGTTACTGGGGTGAAAAAAGCCTCTCATATACCGCACATCTGGGATTACACGTGCATAAGTGACTGTCACATTTAGGCCATAAATACAGCTTTGGCATACTGGGGTAAAAAAAACTCTAATATACTGCACATCTGGGATTATACATGCATAAGTGACTGTCACATTTAGGACAGAAATACAGCTTTTTGGTTAGGGTGAAAAAACCCTCTTATATACTGCACATCTGGGATTACACGTGCATAAGTGACTGTCACATTTAATACAGAAATACAGCATTTTGGTTAGGGTGAAAAAACCCTCTAATATACTGCACACCTGGTATTAGACAAGCATAAGTGACTGTCACATTTAGGCCATAAATATGGCTTTTTGGTAACTGGGTGAAAAAAGTCTCTGATATACTGCACATTTAGGATTAGACGTGCATAAGTGACTGTCACATTTAGGCCATAAATACAGCTTTGGCATACTGGGGTAAAAAAAAACTCTAATATACTGCACATCTGGGATTATACATGCATAAGTGACTGTCACATTTAGGACAGAAATACAGCTTTTTGGTTAGGGTGAAAAAACCGTCTAATATACTGCACATCTGGTATTAGATGTGCATAAGTGACTGTCACATTTAGGCCATAAATACGGCTTTTGTTTACTGGGGTGAAAAAAGCCTCTGATATCCTGCACATCTGGGATAAGACGTGCATAAGTGAGTGTCACATTTAGGCCAGAAATACTGCTGTCATATAGAGTTAAAAAAAATAAATAAAGTGCAATACCCTACATCAGATTTTATATTTGCGGTTAATTATTTTTTAACATACTTAACCACTTTTTACTTTGCTTTGTGAACGCTAACTATGAGGCAAACATCTAATAAGGGACGCGGTCATGGTCATGGTGGTGGTGTTGGTGGAGCCTCTGGTGCAGGGAGAGGACGTGGCCGTTCTGCCACAGCTACACGTTCTACTGAACCTATTTCCTCAGGTCTCAGTAGCCGCCAGAATCTACAGCGAAATTTGGTCGGGTCTAATGCCGTTCTAAGGATGGTAAGGCCTGAGCAAGTACAGGCGCTAGTCAATTGGGTGGCCAACAGTGGATCCAGCACGTTCACATTATCTCCCACCCAGTCTTCTACAGAAAGCGCACAGGTGGCGCCTGAAACCCATGCCCATCAGTCTGTCACATCACCCCCGTGCATATCGGGGAACCTGTCTGAGCCTCAAGTCATGCAACAGTCTCTTATGCTGTTTGAAGACTCTGCTGGCAGGGTTTCCCAAGGGCATCCACCTAGCCCTTCCACAGGCGTGGAAGACATAGAATGCACTGACGCACAACCACTTATGTTTCCTGATGAGGAAATGGGAATACCACCTCAGCACGTCTCTGATGATGACGAAACACAGGTGCCAACTGCTGCGTCTTTCTGCAGTGTGCAGACCGAAAAGGAGGTCAGGGAGGAAGACTGGGTGGAAGACGATGCAGGGGACGATAAGGTCCTAGACCCCACATGGAATGAAGGTCGTGCCACTGACTTTCAGAGTTCGGAGGAAGAGGCAGTGGTGAGACAGAGCCAACAGCGTAGCAAAAGCGGGAGCAGGGTGCAAAAGCAGAGCAGCCGTCGCCAAAACAGTTCGACTGCTACTGGCCACCGTCACCAGGGACCGAGCACACCAAAGGCAGCTTCAAGGAGTTCCCTGGCATGGCACTTCTTCACACAATGTGCTGATGACAAGACCCGAGTGGTTTGCAGGCTCTGAACCTTAGCACAACCTGCATGACCAGGCATCTACATGCGAGACACGGGCTGCAGTGAAGTAAGCACCTTCAAAACCAAGAAAGAGCTCAGGCCCCTCCTGCTCCCTCTTCTGCTGCTGCCTCGGCCTCTTCCTCCGCCTCTGGAGGAACGTTGGCACCTGCCGCCCAGCAAACAGAGGATGTGCCACCAGCAATAACACCTCCGTCACCAAGCATCTCCACCATGTCACACGGAAGCGTTCAGCTCTCCATCTCACAAACCTTTGAGAGAAAGTGTAAATTCCCACCTAGCCACCCTCGATCCCTGGCCCTGAATGCCAGCATTTCTAAACTGCTGGCCTTTGAAATGCTGTCATTCAGGCTGGTGGACAGCTTCAAACAGCTTATGTCTCTTGCTGTCCCACAGTTCCCAGCTGCCACTACTTCTCCAGGAGAGCCGTGCCCTCCCTGAACAACCAAGTATCGGATAAAATCAAATGTGCACTACGCAACGCCATCTGTGGCAAGGTCCACCTAACCACAGATACGTGGACCAGTAAGCACAGCCAGGGACGTTATATCTCCCTAACTGCACACTGGTTAAATGTAGTGGCGGCTGGAGCCCAGGCAGAGAGCTGTTTGGCGCACGTCCTTCTGCCGCCAAGGATCGCAGGGCATCATTCTTTGCCTCCTGTTGCCTCCTCTTCCTACTCGGCTTCCTCCTCCTCTTCTACCACCTCCTCATCCGGTCAGTGACAGACCTTCACCACCAACTTCAGCACAGCCAGGGGTAAACGTCAGCAGGCCATTCTGAAACTGATGTGTTTGGGGGACAGGCCCCACACTGCGCAGAAGTTGTGGTGGGTATAGAACAACAGACCTCGGCTCGTTGCAGCTCTGGGACTAGCCGGTTTGACGCACATCCCTTGCCTGGCGCATGTGCTGCATTTGGTGGTGCAGAAATTCATTCACAACTACCCCGACATGTCTGAGCTGCTGCATAAAGTGTCGGACGTCTGTGCGCGCTTCTGGCGTTCTCATCCTGCTGCCGCTCGCCTGTCTGCTCTACAGCGTAACTTCGGCCTTCCCGCTCACCGCCTCATATGCGACGTGCCCACCAGGTGGAACTCCACCTTGCACATGCTGGAGAGACTGTGCGAGCAGCAGCAGGCCATAGTGGAGTTTCAGCTGCAGCACGCACGGGTGAGTCGCACTGCAGAACAGCACCACTTCACCACCAATGACTGAGCCTCCATGCGAGACCTGTGTGCCCTGTTGTGCTGTTTCGAGTACTCCACCAACATGGCCAGTGGCGATGACGCCGTTATCAGCGTTACAATACCACTTCTATGTCTCCTTGAGAAAACACTTAGGGCGATGATGGAAAAGGATGTGGCCCAGGACGAGGAGGAGGAAGAGGTGTCATCTCTAACACTTTCAGGCCAGTCTTTTAGAAGAGGCTCAGAAAGAGGATTTTTGCAACAGCAGAGGCCAGGTACAAATTTGGCCATCCAGGGCCCACTACTGGAGGACGAGGAGGAGGCGAACGCTGGTAGACAAGCTCCTGAGAGCATTCCCGACTGACGCCGGGGGACAAGTGGAAGCACAAAGCGAAGGCAGGGGAGGAGGAAGAGGTCGCCAATGCAGCTGTGTCAGCGCCAGCACCTCAGACGCCAGGGTTAGCATGGCCGACATGTGGAAAAGCTTTGTCACCTCGCCGCAACAACCGGCCCCAACTGCTGATATGGAGCGTGCTAGCAGTAGGCAGCATTTGAACAACATGGTGGAACAGTACCTGTGCACACGCCTACACGTACTGACTGATGGTTCTGCCCCATTCAATTGTCCACATGGCCAGAGCTTGCCCTGTATGCCTTGGAGGTGCTGGCCTGCCCTGCAGCCAGTGTACTCTCTGAACGTGTATTTAGCACGGCAGGAGGCGTCATTACAGACAGACGCAGCCGCCTGTCCACAGCCAACGTGGACAAGCTCACGTTCATTAAAATGAACCAGGCTTGGATCCCACAAGACTTGTCTGTACCTTGTGCAGAATAGACATTTATACCACCATAAAACATACATTCTTGTACTCAAGTCAAGTGCAATGATTCTTTGTTTTATTTTTTTTTATTTGTCCCAATATTTTGGGGGCTACCTACCCCAATAAAAAATAAAAAAATAACATTGTTGGCTACCTGTTCCTCCTCCATTGCTGCCTCCACCTACAACACCACATTCACCGCCTCCTCAACCTCCGACTCCATATCCACCTCCTTCTCTGAGTTGCAGGTTAATAATTTGTAATTTTTTGTTTATTTCATTTTATTTACCTATCCACATTTGTTTGCAGAGCAGTTGCCATGCTCTTAAGCACATTTTACTGCCCTTTACATCCCTCTAGCCTTTTCAAGGACTATTTTAGAGCCATTTTAATTTTAAAAAGTGCCAATTTTAGTGCCCTAAATTGAAAAAAATCTTATTTTCAATTGTCGGGTGACATTTTACCATTTTTGGCGTATACAAACCCCTGCTGTGCCTGGGTGACAAGGGCCTAAATCTCTCAAAATCCTCTGTTCTATTGCTGGGTGACAAGATCCCCCTTTTGCCGTGAATGAACCCCTACTGTGCCTGGGTGACATGGGCCTAAATCTCTCAAAATCCTCTGTTGTATTGCTGGGTGACAGGAACCCCCTTTTGCCGTGAATGAACCCCTGCTGTGCCTGGGTGACAGGGGCCTAAATCTCTCAAAATCCTCTGTTCTATTGCTGGGTGACATGATCCTGCTTTTGCCGTGAATGAACCCCTGCTCTGCATTGCTGACAGGGAACTAAATTTAGTGAAAACATCTGTTACTGATCGGAAGATGCGCGACTACAAGCGCACGCTGATGATAGCATTCCCACCTGACAGTGGGGGCACAGTGGAAGCACAAGGCGAAGGCAGAGGAGGAGGAAGAGGTCGCCAACGCAGCTGGGGCACCACCAGCACATGAGAAGGCAGGGTTAGCATGGCCAAAATGTGGAAAAGCTTTGTCAGCCTTGGAGGTGCTGACCTGCCCTACAGCCAGCGTATAGTGTGAACGTGTGTTTAGCACGGCAGAGAGCATTATCACAGGCCGCAGCCAATGTGGACAAGCTTACGTTTATTAAAATGAACCAGGCATGGATCCCACAGGACTTGTCCGTACCTTGTGCAGAATAGACATTTATACCAGCCTCAACCATCCATTCTTGTACTCAAGTGCACTTATTCTTTGTTTTATTTTGTTATATGTCCCAATATTTTGGGGGATACCCCAATTTAAAAATAAAAAATAACACAAATCAGTGTTGGCTACCTATTCCTCCTTCACCGCCGCTTCCACCTATACCGCCACGTCAACCTACACCGCCACTTCCACCTATCCACCGCCTCCTCAACCTCCTACTCCTAGATCCAGATTGTTATTTTTAATTTTTCTGTATTTTATGTTATTTTAAGTCATTTCCCTATCCACATTTATTTGCAGAACAGTTGCCATGCTCTTAAGCCCATTTTGATGCCTTTTGCAGCCCTCTAGCCCTTTCCAGAACTATTTTAGAGCCATTTTAGTGCCCAAAAGTTCGGGTCCCCATTGACTTCAATGGGGTTCAGGTTCGGGGTCAAGTTCGGGTCAAGTTTGGGTCCCGAACCTGAACTTTTTTTTCAAGTTCGGCCGAACCTGCCGAACCCGAACATCCAGGTGTCCGCTCAACTCTACCCATGACACATCCATCAAGTGGTACAGGACAGCCAATTGAGACGTTTCAGCACATGGATATACCCCCTACCTTATAAATAAACCCAATCTGGCCGCCATTTTATATTCAGTCTTTTGCCAGTGTAGGGAGAGGTTGTTGTGTGGAGCAGGGAAAGACTGTTAGGGACACCAAATGCTAGTTAATAGGGCCACAAAAGTCCTTTTAAGGACTGATATAGGTGTGCTATCGATAGGTGTGACTTACTGAGGGGTGTGATATACTTATAATATACTTTCTAACATAGAAAGTATATTATAGTGCATTTGTATTGTGCAGCAGTTGTGTGCGTTTCTGCTACGATACTATAGCTATACAGAGGGGCAAACGACAGGGCACATTTTAGAGAATTTCCCTTTAAGATGCATAAAAATGTCCCCTGATTAAGATACATATTTTTTGTTGGAATTTTTGTCATTGATCCCCCTCTAGTATGTCAGGATTGAGCATGTCTGCAGTGTGTACTAAAATTATTACAGAGTATACAGAGTTAGAAGCAACTATTGTAGTTTCAAAGGGACAGTATAGAGAACGAACAGAAAGTTATACAGTTGCAATAAAAAGTATGTGAACCCTTTGGAATGATATGGATTTCTGCACAAATTGGTCATAAAATGTGATCTGATCTTCATCTAAGTCACAACAATAGACAATCACAGTCTGCTTAAACTAATAACACACAAAGAATTAAATGTTACCATGTTTTTATTGAACACACCATGTAAACATTCACAGTGCATATGGAAAAAGTATATGAACCCCTAGACTAATGACATCTCCAAGAGCTAATTGGAGTAAGGTGTCAGCCAACTGGAGTCCAATCAATGAGATGAGATTGGAGGTGTTGGTTACAGCTGCCATATAAAAAAAAACACACCAGTTTTTTCACAAGAAGCATTGCCTGATGTGAATGATGCCTCGCAAATAAGAGCTCTCAGAAGACCTACGAATAAGAATTGTTGACTTGGATAAATCTGGAAAGGGTTATAAAAGTATCTCTAAAAGCCTTGCTGTCCATCAGTCCACGGTAAGACAAATTGTCTATAAAAGGAGAAAGTTCAGCATTGCTGCTACTCTCCCTAGGAGTGGCCATCCTTTAAAGATGACTGCAAGAGCACAGCGCAGACTGCTCAATGAGGTGAAAAAGAATCCTAGAGTGTCAGCTAAAGATTTACAAAAGTCTCTGGCATATGCTAACATCCCTGTTAGCGAATCTACGATATGTAAAACACTAAACAAGAATGGATTTCATGGGAGGATACCACAGTGGAAGCCATTGCTGTCCAAAAAAAACATTGCTGCACGTTTACAGTTTGCACAAGAGCACCTGGATGTTCCACAGCAGTATTGGCAAAATATTCCGTGGACAGATGAAACCAGAGTTGAGTTGTTTGGAAGAAACACACAACACTATGTGTGGAGAAAAAGAGGCACAGCACACCAACATCAAAACCTCTTCCCAACTGTGAAGTATGGTGGTGAGGGCATCATGGTTTGGGGCTGCTTTGCTGCGTCAGGGCCTGGACGGAATACTATAATTGAAGGAAAAATGAATTTCCAAGTTTATCAAGACATTTTGCAGGAGAACTTAAGGCCATCTGTCCACCAGCTGAAGCTCAACAGAAGATGGGTGTTGCAACAGGACGACTCAAAGCATAGAAGTAAATCAACAACAGAATGGCTTAAACAGAAGAAAATACGCCTTCTGGAGTGGCCCAGTCAGAGTCCTGACCTCAACCCGATTAAGATGCTGTGGCATGACCTCAAGAAAGCGATTCACACCAGACATCCCAAGAATATTGCTGAACTGAAACAGTTCTGTAAAGAGGAATGGTCAAGAATTACCCCTAACCGTTGTGCACGTCTGATCTACAACTACAGGAAACGTTTGGTTGAAGTTATTGCTGCCAAAGGAGGTTCAACCAGTTATTAAATCCAAGGGTTCACATACTTTTTCCACCTGCACTGTGAATGTTTACATGGTGTGTTCAATAAAAACATGGTAACATTTAATTCTTTGTGTGTTATTAGTTTAAGCAGACTGTGATTGTCTATTGTTGTGACTTAGATGAAGATCAGATCACATTTTATGACCAATTTGTGTAGAAATCCATATCATTCCAAAGGGTTCACATACTTTTTCTTGCAACTGTAATTGTGTAGATTTAAGGGAATTTAATCAGAGAAGCTGTGAATTGCTGGTCCCACTGCACTTAAGATACTTGCTACTGCAGCAGCTCAGCCAAGCATTTCTGTATTACAAAACCAACCCCTGCAAGAAAAAAACTAATTTTTTAAATATGAACAGAGAAACAGCTTTTTTCTTCAAACCCCATAGCTTCTATAGTTCATTATTGCCAGCACAGCGCCCCAATAGCATTTTAATGCAATTGTTGAGCAATTGCACTTTTTTCTCAGTACATTATACCCATGTTATTAAATGCATTGCATTATAGCAAACACATTTATGGCAATAACGGCATTTGTAAATACGTGTTATTGAACTGCATTATTCTATCCATGTTAGGCTGGTTTCACACTTGCGTTGTCCGGATCCGGCGTGTACTCCATTTGCCGGAATTACACGCCGGATCCGGAAAAACGCAACTGAACTGAAAGCATTTGAAGACGAATCCGTCTTCAAAATGCGTTCAGTGTTACTATGGCACCCAGGACGCTATTAAAGTCCTGGCTGCCATAGTAGTAGTGGGGAGCGAGGGAGCAGTATACTTACAGTCCGTGTGGCTCTCGGGGCGCTCCAGAATGACGTCAGGGCGCCCCATGCGCATGGATGACGTGATCCATGCGACACGTCATCCATGAGCGTGGGGCGCCCTGACGTCACTCTGGAGCGCCCGGGGAGCCGCACGGACTGTAAGTATACTGCTCCCCCGCTCCCTACTACACTTTACCATGGCTGCCAGGACTTTAGCGTCTTGGCAGCCATGGTAACCATTCAGAAAAAGCTGAACGTCGGATCCGGCAATGCGCCGAAACTACGTTTAGCTTAAGGCCGGATCCGGATTAATGCCTTTCAATGGGCATTAATTCTGGATCCGGCCTTGCGGCAAGTGTTCAGGATTTTTGGCCGGAGCAAAAAGCGCAGCATGCTGCGGTATTTTCTCCGGCCAAAAAACGTTCCGGTCCGGAACTGAAGACATCCTGATGCATCCTGAACGGATTTCTCTCCATTCAGAATGCATTAGGATAAAACTGATCAGGATTCTTCCGGCATAGAGCCCTGACGACGGAACTCTATGCCGGAAGAAAAGAACGCAAGTGTGAAGGAGCCCTTAGTTGACTCATGAGAGATCAGAATGTGTTTTTTTATAGACATTTTAGTATATAAGTTTCATTGTTGAACAAGAAATATTACACATCTAGTTGAATGACAAATTTACATTTTAGTAAATGATTGAATTGCTTAAAAAGTGATATCACAAGGTTGTTGAAAGACAATTCATCACGAACACTTCATTGTTCTATTCTTGTTAGTGGACATTATTGCATCAGATCATGTGTTCCATAGACATTTTAGTACAAAAATTTAATTGTTGAAAAAGTGATATTACATTCCTAATTGAGCAACAGCAACTACTACTTGCTGTTAATTAGGGGGTACTGCCACTTTCATTACCCCTACTGCCACTACCATTACTGCTACACAGTTGCCACTACTACTGCTACACCTAACCAGCCACATAAACATCAACGGCTTTGTCTGTTCCATGTTGTGCTGCTACTGATGCCACTACTATTGCAGCCACATGCCACTATTACCCTACCTTTTACACATCCACAATGTATATTTGTTGTTCTCAATTAAAAGAGAGAATTTTTCCAGGCTTGTTCAGAACATGCCTCCCTTTCTTCTGACAATTAGCACTTCTGTCTGTATAGATACAAGTAGGCATTCTGCCGCCATTAAGGCATCATTTTTGGTTGCTTTTGCAGAACAAGCCACTGTTTCTTCTGAACGTAACATGTGTGTGCATAAACAGAGACAGTGATCTGCCCCTGTTAAGACATATTGGATATTTGGTCCCAACAAGCCATTGCTCTTTTCCCCATAAAACTATTTGTTTAAACACCATCTGTACTCAATGAGGGGCAATTTTTGGAAGCTTTTTAATATGAAAAAGCATAATACAAGCAATGGCACAGTATATTTTAAAACACACTGTTTGTTAGCACTGTCAAGCATGCATCAACGCATAGCTATATATGTCAGTGTCACTCTTACATTATTTCCTATTGCTGTCATTGCTTTCAAGAGATTAAAGGGAAGAGAGGTAAGAAAGAGCAAAAAATTGTAAAAAAAACAAAAACAAAACAAAACAAAACAAAAAATTTCATAACAAATTCTAGTCCTAGAAGACTAGAGGGTGGTATATACCAGTTTCTAGGGCGATTGGAGCAAATTTGATTCAGGTACAAATCAAGCTTTTTGAAAAATTTGTCGAATCGGACACAAAACTAATTTTAATAAGTTTGCCCATCTCTAATACATTCACTTAATTAGTTTGCTGGTATATAATGCCACTACTTATAATCTTACAGAGAGTCTGTAATGTCATTTGCATAAATATAACTAACAGCATTGCCCCACAGAAGATCGCAAACACATTCCAAAACATACTGTACCTCTGTGTACTTTGTGTCTTTATTCCATGTCCAGAAAAAGTGCTTTTATTCTGCTAAAAAAACTACTCCAAAGTGCCCAGCTGGCAGGCTTTGCTGTTCCAAATGAATCCAAACTTGAGAGGATGGCTGCTTTAACTACTCATATCTTGGGATTGGTAGCAGCTAGAGATATGGGCCTGGTCTTGTTTGAAAGCTAGCAAACTTTCAAACAATACCAGAAATACAGCATTATGCCATATATATTTTTTTCAATTTAACATCTTTATTACTATACAAACAGTACACAAAAATATAATTGGAAATTAGTATACATTTTCAAATCCCCTTATTTCCCCCCCACCTCTTCCCCCCCCTTAACCCTGCCCAGCATATGTTGCATGCACCCCCGCCTCCCCCCACTACCCCCTTGAAAAAATAAGGAAGGGAGGAGAGAAGAGGGGGCAAAAAAAAAAAAATTTAATATAATATAAAATAGTCATTTTTACATTCGTACAGTCCTATCAGAGTTACTAGCCGTCCCATATCTTAGCCCATTTCTCAATTCCACCCCTCTGCTTATAGAGAATCCGCTCGTAATTTTTCACCTTATTGACCAGATTTATCCATTTATTTACTTCTGGGGCCTGACGTGCAAACCAACTCCGACTGATCAGGACCCTGGCCAATAGTAATATTCTGCCTATTAGGATCTTTTGGGGTTTATGACTAGTTAATAACGAGAGATCGTTCAGTAAAAATAATTGTGGCTCGAGAGGAATCCGTGTTTTTAGTTTGTAAGTAAGAAACTGGTTAATACCGCTCCAATATGCCCCGAGTTCTGGGCATGCCCAGATCATATGTATGTAATCCACACCGGCAGTATCACATCGAGGACAGTTGGAGGAATCTCTTATTCCACCCTTGTTGAGCCAAGTAGGGGTAACATATAGCCTATGATAAATATTGAACTGTATTAGGACATGATTGAAGTTATGGGATAGTACATCTGGGTTAGTAAAAATACTCCCCCACCCTACACTTTGTATATTTGGGCAATCCCTCACCCAAGCCTTTTGCCCTGGTGATTGTGTCTCGGAAAACCGTGAATTAATTAATAATTGATATATATTTGAAATCTTCATTCTTACTAGTGCCTTTCCAAACCGCTCATTTAGCGGAGAGGAATTATCTATTTCTAGCAGTGATTTATCATCTAAACTAAAAAGTGCCGAACGAAGCTGAAAATACCTAAACCATGACAAATTCTGTACACTATGTGATAGTTCCACAAACGGCATGATTTCTCCGTTATTAACAACCTGTGCCAGGGAAAGAATCCCATTTTTTTGCCAGAATTGATCCTGTGCTATACCATCTAATATCTGTAGGTGAGTGTTATGCCAAAGAGACACGAATGTGAGTGATCCTTTTACTCCCAACCATTCTCTAGTAACAACCCATATTTTCATTAGGAGATTTATAGTCCCTTTAGGCCCCCGGTCTCTATTAGTCAATAACCCTGATTCCAGAAGCGTAAATATATTATTATGTGGAGAGCTTCTTACTAGGCTACTTAAGAAGGTGCTATTTGGCCATTCATTGCACATCCATAACTGGGCGGCAATGAAGTAGCCCTTGAAACATGGGAGGTTTAAACCCCCATGGTCCAAAGGCTTATAAAGGTATTCCAATTTGAGTCTCACTCGTTTTCTTCCCCAGATCAAATCGTTGATTACTCTTTCCATTAATTTGAAATATTTATCCTCTATCCAGATAGGTAGATTCCTAAGAACATAGAGAAGTTGAGGTAGAATTACCATTTTAACCAGTGAAACTCGATCCGCTCTGGATAAGGGAAGTCTTAGCCAAGTCCCTATTTTTGCTCTTATTTTGGTTATCAATGGGGTCAGGTTAAGATATACTGAGTCTTCAACCTTGGGAGATATCGTCATACCCAAGTATTGAAAGGTATCAACCAGATCTAACTGAGTTATCAGGGGTTCCTCTTGAGTCACTGAATCTATTGGCATCAGAATAGTCTTTGACCAGTTTATATCTAGGCCTGATACCCCACCAAATAGTTTAACATTATGAATAATTCTTGGGACAGTTATCTCTGTGTTATCTGCAAAGAAAAGAACATCATCCGCATATAGAGAAATACGATCTTCCTCTCCTAGTGTTCCAAAACCTTTAATTTGAGGATCCTGCCTAACAGCCAGAGCCAAGGGCTCAATGTAGATATCGAACAGAAGTGGAGATAGTGGGCAACCCTGCCGGGTACCTCTATTTAAATCAAAGCTCGAAGTAAGGCTCCCATTGAGACTCAGCCTGGCCGTAGGGGACCTATAAAGTGTCTTAATCATATTTATAAATCTCTCCCCAAAGCCCATCCTCGCCAAAACCTTCCACAGAAACCGCCACTCCACCCTGTCGAATGCCTTTGAGGCATCTTAGGACAGGATGGAGCGAGCAGACCCACCAGGGGCCTGTATATTGGCAAAAAGCCGGTGGAGATTATGATGAGTACCTTTGTTTTGAATAAAACCGTTCTGGTTCGGGTGGACAACGGAGGCGATTACCCCAGAAAGTCTTGTCACTAAAATCCTCGCCAGGAGTTTTACATCGGCGTTCAATAGCGAAATCGGTCTATAGGATCCCATATCTACGGGGTCCTTACCTTTTTTTTAAATTAATATTATTACCGCTTCCATCATTGAACCCGGCAGATTCCCCTCCTCCACCGACTCAGCAAGAACCTCCAACAGTCTAGGGAAAACATCCTCTTTTTATCTGACATAAAATTCGTATGGAAGTCCGTCCGAGCCGGGGGTGGAGTTACCCGCACATAGTTTAATTGCGTCCTCCAGCTCCTGGATAGAGAGATTGGCCTCAAGTACCTTCCTTTGCGCCAAAGTAATAGTGGGAAAAGCTATACCATCAAGATAGGAGTCCATCAATTCATCCGTGATCTTACAATCGGCTCTATAGAGGTCTGAGAAGTAATCAAGGAAGGCCCTCTCTATGGAGTCGTGTCCCCTAACCATCCCCCCATGGGGGAGTCGTATATTATCTATATTTTTTTGGGATTCCTGACTGGAGATCACCCTAGATAAGAGTTTCCCTGGGCGGCCTGATTCAGTAAAGTGTTTTTGCCCTTTAAAGAATAGGCTCTGTTGTGCCTTATCCAGCAAGAAGTCGGAGTATGCTTGTGCAGTCTTCTGAATATTTTCCCTATTTTCCTCTGTCCTATTTATATGAAAAAATTGTGTAGCTGAGGAGGCTTGTTCTTTTAAATTTTTCTCGTTTTTCCCGTTCTCCTTTCTTAAATTTGCAATATGACTGACCATTATTCCCCTCATATAGGCTTTAAAAGTGTCCCATACCACCTGGATTCTAGCTGACCCATGGTTAGATAACCAAAATTGGTTTATTTCCTTTTGTATTTTTCATGGTCCTTTATTAGTGAAAGCCAATAGGGATTTAGTCTAAAGGGAGACCTCCCTATTTGTTTATCCTGGGCCAGGCAGAAGTATCGGTAGATGATCCGAGAGTGACCTAGTCTCGTACTTCATTTGTGTTACGTGTCGTAGATATTTTTTAATGATCAGTGCATGGTCTATTCTAGACATAGATCTCCCTGATTTACTAATACATGAAAAGACTCTTCTCCCTTGGCCCAACCCTCCCCAAACATCCTCAAACCCAGCCTCCGAACAGAAACGAGCCAAGGGGGATCCCTGAGCAGGGACATCTCCCTCCACGCCCAGAACAACCCTGTCTACTACCGGATTCATAACACAATTGAAATCCCCAATAATCAATGTAGGGCATTCTGGCCATTTGTCAATAAATGTTAGCAGAGAATTCAGCACTGAAAACGAGAATGGAGGTAGAATATAAACGAATGCCAGAATGCACATCCTTCCGGCCAACTTACAGTATAGAAAGACAAATCTTCCCTGGTTGTCAACAGAGGACGCCTCACAAAGAAATTCAATTGCTTTATGAATAAACACTGTCACTCCCCTGGAATGACTAGAGAGGGTCGAATGGTACGTGTGCGCAGCCCATCCCCTGGTGACCATCCTCGAGGTCCCCCCAGTAAGATGTGTTTCTATCAAGCATACAATCTCTGGAAGATGGGTATGCATCATGTCAAAAACCGCTTGTCTCTTTCTTTTGTCCCCCAAACCCCTAACATTCCAGGATAAAATTCTGATAGACATTATCAACTATAGTAAAAAAAAAAAAAAAAACACGCATCAAAGCCCATCCCATCCCGCCCCCCCATACTAGTAATCCACCAGCACAATTACAGCAGATTTCTCACCTGTGACCATCCCTCCCATCCCCCCCCCCGCCCAGACCTCCCTACTAGAATAGCTCAGAAAAAGAAACTATAAACTAGCTCTAATCAACCCAGCCACTCCCTCTATAGTTGAATCACATATTGTTATGTTCAAGCCAGTCCGCGGCTTTATCCGGGGTATCAAAAAACAAAGTGGTATTTTTAAAAATGATCCGGAGTTTGGCTGGGGAAAATAATTGAATATTTAATGTCCTTTTCTCTTAGCCTCTTTTTAACAACCATAAACGAGCATCTCTTTTCCTGGATATCCTTTGAGAAATCAGGAAAGAAAGCCAATCTGTTCCCATCATATAAAACGGGGGAGCATTCCCTCGCCCTTCTTAGTACCATATCTCTGTCCCTTGAGACAAGCATCTTGGCAAGGAGTGTACGTGGTTGTCACCCAGGGATTGGTTTCCCACCCGGGACGCGATGGGCTCTTTCCACCATAAACATTGGTGAAAAAAGGTCCCTTCCAAAGTGCTCCAAAATCAAGGACTGTATAAATTGGATAGGGTTCTTATTAGAGTTGAGCGAACACCTGGATGTTCGGGTTCGAGAAGTTCGGCCGAACTTCCCGGAAATGTTCGGGTTCGGGATCCGAACCCGAACCGAACTTCGTCCCGAACCCGAACCCCATTGAAGTCAATGGGGACCCGAACTTTTCGGCACTAAAAAGGCTGTAAAACAGCCCAGGAAAGAGCTAGAGGGCTGCAAAAGGCAGCAACATGTAGGTAAATCCCCTGCAAACAAATGTGGATAGGGAAATAAATAAAAATAAAAATTAAAAAAATAAAAATTAATCAATATCAATTGGACAGAGGTCCCATAGCAGAGAATCTGGCTTCTTGTCAGCAGAGAATCAGTCTCTTCATGCCATAGCAGAGAATCTGGCTTCATGTCAGCAGAGAATCAGTCTTCATGTCATAGCAGAGAATCAGGCTTCACGTCACCCACCACTGGAACAGGCCACTGTCACACATTTAGGCCCCGGCAACCAGACAGAGGAGAGAGGTCCCGTAACAGAGAATCTGGCTTCATGTCAGCACAGAATCAGTCTTCATGTCATAGCAGAGAATCATGCTTCACGTCACCCACCACTGGAACAGGCCACTGTCACATATTTAGGCCCCGGCACCCAGACAGAGGAGAGAGTTCCCGTAACAGAGAATCTGGCTTCATGTCAGCACAGAATCAGTCTTCATGTCATAGTAGAGAATCAGGCTTCACGTCACCCACCTCTGGAACAGGCCACTGTCACATATTTAGGCCCCGGCACCCAGACAGAGGAGAGAGGTCCCGTAACAGAGAATCTGGCTTCATGTCAGCACAGAATCAGTCTTCATGTCATAGCAGAGAATCAGGCTTCACGTCACCCACCACTGGAACAGGCCACTGTCACATATTTAGGCCCAGGCACCCAGGCAGAGGAGAGAGGTCGCGTAACAGAGAATCTGGCTTCATGTCAGCAGAGAATCAGTCTTCATGTCATAGCAGAGAATCAGGCTTCACGTCACCCACCACTGGAACAGGCCACTGTCACATATTTAGGCCCCGGCACCCAGACAGAGGAGAGAGGTCCCGTAATAGAGAATCTGGCTTCATGTCAGCACAGAATCAGTCTTCATGTCATAGCAGAGAATCAGGCTTCACGTCACCCACCACTGGAACAGGCCACTGTCACATATTTAGGCCCCGGCACCCAGACAGAGGAGAGAGGTCCCGTAACAGAGAATCTGGCTTCATGTCAGCACAGAATCAGTCTTCATGTCATAGCAGAGAATCAAGCTTCACGTCACCCACCACTGGAACAGGCCACTGTCACATATTTAGGCCCAGGCACCCAGGCAGAGGAGAGAGGTCCCGTAACAGAGAATCTGGCTTCATGTCAGCACAGAATCAGTCTTCATGTTATAGCAGAGAATCAGGCTTCACGTCAACCACCACTGGAACAGGCCACTGTCACATATTTAGGCCCCGGCACCCAGACAGAGGAGCGGTTCATTCAACTTTGGGTTGCCCCGCAATATAATGGTAAAATGAAAATAAAAATAGGATTGAATGAGGAAGTGCCCTGGAGTACAATAATATATTGTTAAGGGGAGGTAGTTAATGTCTAATCTGCACAAGGGATGGACAGGTCCTGTGGGATCCATGCCTGGTTCATTTTTATTAACGTCAGCTTGTCCACATTTGCTGTAGACAGGCGGCTGCGTTTGTCTGTAATGACGCCCCCTGCCGTGCTGAATACACGTTCAGACAAAACGCTGGCCGCCGGGCAGGCCAGCACCTCCAAGGCATAAAAGGCTAGCTCTGGCCACGTGGACAATTTGGAGACCCAGAAGTTAAATGGGGCCTTACCATCAGTCAGTACGTGGAGTGGTGTGCACAGGTACTGTTCCACCATGTTAGTGAAATGTTGCCTCCTGCTAAAACGTTCCGTATCAGGTGGTGGTGCAGTTAGCTGTGGCGTGGTGACAAAACTTTTCCACATCTCTGCCATGCTAACCCTGCCCTCAGAGGAGCTGGCCGTGACACAGCTGCGTTGGCGACCTCTTGCTCCTCCTCTGCCTTCGCCTTGGGCTTCCACTGGTTCCCCTGTGACATTTGGGAATGCTCTCAGTAGCGCGTCAACCAACGTGCGCTTGTACTCGCGCATCTTCCTATCACGCTCCAGTGTAGGAAGTAAGGTGGGCACATTGTCTTTGTACCGGGGATCCAGCAGGGTGGCAACCCAGTAGTCCGCACACGTTAAAATGTGGGCAATTCTGCTGTCGTTGCGCAGGCACTGCAGCATGTAGTCGCTCATGTGTGCCAGGCTGCCCAGAGGTAAGGACAAGCTGTCCTCTGTGGGAGGCGTATCGTCATCATCCTGTGTTTCTCCCCAGCCACGCACCAGTGATGGGCCCGAGCTGCGTTGGGTGCCAGCCCGCTGTGAACCTGCTTCATCCTCATCCTCCTCCACCTCTTCCTCATCCTCGTCCTCCTCATCCTCCAGTAGTGGGCCCTGTCTGGCCACATTTGTACCTGGCCTCTGCTGTTGCAAAAAACCTCCCTCTGAGTCACTTCGAAGAGACTGGCCTGAAAGTGCTAAAAATGACCCCTCTTCCTCCTCTTCCTCCTGGGCCACCTCCTCTTCCATCATCGCCCTAAGTGTTTTCTCAAGGAGACATAGAAGTGGTATTGTAACGCTGATAACGGCGTCATCGCCACTGGCCATGTTGGTGGAGTACTCGAAACAGCGCAACAGGGCGCACAGGTCTCGCATGGAGGCCCAGTCATTGGTGGTGAAGTGGTGCTGTTCTACAGTGCGACTCACCCGTGCGTGCTGCAGCTGAAACTCCACTATGGCCTGCTGCTGCTCACACAGTCTGTCCAGCATGTGCAAGGTGGAGTTCCACCTGGTGGGCACGTCGCATATGAGGCGGTGAGCGGGAAGGCCGAAGTTACGCTGTAGCGCAGACAGGCGAGCAGCGGCAGGGTGTGAACGCCGGAAGCGCGAACAGACGGCCCGCACTTTATGCAGCAGCTCTGACATGTCGGGGTAGTTGTGAATGAACTTCTGCACCACCAAATTCAGCACATGCGCCAGGCAAGGGATGTGCGTCAAACCGGCTAGTCCCAGAGCTGCAACCAGATTTCCCCCATTATCGCACACCACCAGGCCAGGCTTGAGGCTCACCGGCAGCAACCACTCGTCTGTCTGTTGTTCTATACCCCGCCACAACTCCTGTGCTGTGTGGGGCCTGTCCCCCAAACATATGAGTTTCAGAACGGCCTGCTGACGTTTACCCCGGGCTGTGCTGAAGTTGGTGGTGAAGGTGTGTGGCTGACTGGATGAGCAGGTGGAAGAAGAGGAGGAGGAAGCTGAGTAGGAGGAGGAGGAGACAGGAGGCAAAGAATGTTGCCCTGCGATCCTTGGCGGCGGAAGAACGTGCGCCAAACAGCTCTCCGCCTGGGGCCCAGCCGCCACTACATTTACCCAGTGTGCAGTTAGGGAGATATAGCGTCCCTGGCCGTGCTTACTGGTCCACATATCTGTGGTTAGGTGGACCTTGCCACAGATGGCGTTGCGCAGTGCACACTTGATTTTATCGGATACTTGGTTGTGCAGGGAAGGCACGGCTCTCTTGGAGAAGTAGTGCCGGCTGGGAACAACATACTGTGGGACAGCAAGCGACATGAGCTGTTTGAAGCTGTCTGTGTCCACCAGCCTGAATGACAGCATTTCATAGGCCAGTAGTTTAGAAATGCTGGCATTCAGGGCCAGGGATCGAGGGTGGCTAGGTGGGAATTTACGCTTTCTCTCAAATGTGATGGAGAGCTGAACACTGCCGTGTGACATGGTTGAGATGCTTGGTGACACAGGTGGTGGTGTTGGTGGTACATCCCATGTTTGCTGGGCGGCAGGTGCCAACGTTCCTCCAGAGGTGGAGGAAGAGGCCGAGGCGGCAGCAGCGGAAGAGGCCGAGGCGGCAGCAGCAGAAGAGGTAGCAGGGGGAGCCTGAGTGACTTCCTTGTTTTTAAGGTGTTTACTCCACTGCAGTTCATGCTTTGCATGCAGGTGCCTGGTCATGCAGGTTGTGCTAAGGTTCAGAACGTTAATGCCTCGCTTGAGGCTCTGATGGCACAGCGTGCAAACCACTCGGGTCTTGTCGTCAGCACATTGTTTGAAGAAGTGCCATGCCAGGGAACTCCTTGAAGCTGCCTTTGGGGTGCTCGGTCCCAGATGGCGGTGGTCAGTAGCAGGCGGAGTCTCTTGGCGGCGGGTGTTCTGCTTTTGCCCACTGCTCCCTCTTTTGCTACGCTGTTGGCTCGGTCTCACCACTGCCTCTTCCTCCGAACTGTGAAAGTCAGTGGCACAACCTTCATTCCATGTGGGGTCTAGGACCTCATCGTCCCCTGCATCGTCTTCCACCCAGTCTTGATCCCTGACCTCCTGTTCAGTCTGCACACTGCAGAAAGACGCAGCAGTTGGCACCTGTGTTTCGTCATCATCAGAGACGTGCTGAGGTGGTATTCCCATGTCCTCATCATCAGGAAACATAAGTGGTTGTGCGTTAGTGCATTCTATCTCTTCCACCCCTGGTGAAGGGCTAGGTGGATGCCCTTGGGAAACCCTGGCAGCAGAGTCTTCAAACAGCATAAAAGACTGCTGCATAACTTGAGGCTCAGACAGTTTCCCTGATATGCATGGGGGTGATGTGACAGACTGATGGGCTTAGTTTTCATCCGCCATCTGTGCGCTTTCTGCAGAAGACTGGGTGGGAGATAATGTGAACGTGCTGGATGCACTGTCGGACACCCAATTGACTAATGCCTGTACCTGCTCAGGCCTTACCATCCTTAGAACGGCATTGGGCCCCACCAAATATCCCTGTAAATTCTGGCGGCTACTGGGACCTGAGGTAGTTGGTACACTAGGACGTGTGGCTGTGGCAGAACGGCCACGTCCTCTCCCAGCACCAGAGGGTCCACTAACACCACCACAACCATGTCCGCGTCCCTTACTAGATGTTTTCCTCATTGTTACCGTTCACCACAATAAGAAAAATATTATTCGGCCAATGTATTGAAATTCAATTCAGGCCTTTTTTTACAGACACCTAACACTGTCTGGCTATCTATTTAGGTACCGTATTACACTAATACAGGCACACCAGTAATGACAGATTTAGCTGAATATAAATGTGAGGCCTATTTTTTAGGCGCTGTGTGACAGGTATACGTTTAATCACAGAATTAGACTTGTATCTGCACTGTAGCGTGTGTGTTAAGTTTTTCAGAATGACCCTATCAGCACCTTGAATCTAATATACCCTTTTAGGGATAGATTTAAAGTAGGCCTGATACAGCAGAAACCACTAATTTTGAGAATGGCAAATTTGGGAATTGTTTTTCAACTTAGAACAAAAACTGTGCTTTTACGGTCACTAAAAATAATTTGACCAGCTAAAACAGTACTGATTTGGAGGAATATAAATGTCAGGCCTATTTTTTAGGCGCTGTGTGACAGGTATACGTTTAATCACAGAATTAGACTTGTATCTGCACTGTAGCGTGTGTGTTAAGTTTTTCAGAATGACCCTATCAGCACCTTGAATCTAATATACCCTTTTAGGGATAGATTTAAAGTAGGCCTGATACAGCAGAAACCACTAATTTTGAGAATGGCAAATTTGGGAATTGTTTTTCAACCCAGAACAAAAACTGTGCTTTTACGGTCACTAAAAATAACTTGACCAGCTGATGTAGGATATAGCAAAAAATAACCACACTATTGATGGTTAAATGCACTTGGTGGTAGCTTGTGCTGGCGCACCACAAGCCACAAGATGGCCGCAGATCACCCCAGAAAAAAGTGATATAAAAACGCTCTGGGCAGCCTCAAAAAAGTGAGCAATTCAATATCAGCACTTCAATGATCCACAGCTGGAGATCGATCACTGAATTTGGAGGAGTCTTTTGGAGGAGTTAATCTGCCTAATCTCGCCCTAACGTCGCAGCAGCAACCTCTCCCTACGCTTGTATCAGCAGAGTGACGTGCAGCGCTACGTGACCCAAGCTTATATAGAGGCTGGGTCACATGCTGCACTGGCCAATCACAGCCATGCCAATAGTAGGCAAGGCTGTGATGGCCTCTTGGGGCAAGTAGTATGATGCTTATTGATTGGCTGCTTTGCAGCCTTTCAAAAAGCGCCAAGAAAGCGCCGAACACCGAACCCGAACCCGGACTTTTACGAAAATGTTCGGGTTCGGGTCCGTGTCACGGACACCCCAAAATTCGGTACGAACCCGAACTATACAGTTCGGGTTCGCTCATCCCTAGTTCTTATCTTTTGCACCTTCTGGAACCCCCACTATTCTCACATTGTATCTTCGTGACCGATCTTCGAGGTCCACTACCTTTCTCTTGAGAAGGTTGAGATCTATCTTCAGGGTGGAAACCTCAGTGTTTATTTTTTGGGATTCATTTTGCATTGTTACCAGAGAGCTCTCCACATTACTAACTCTATCACAGATTTTTTTCAGATCATCTCTAATTAGTCCCACCTCGGCATAAATTGACCCGAGTTGAGTTGTAATGCCTTGTATTAGGTCCCCGTTCTGTTTCACTGACATTAATATTTCTTTTAGCGAAATGGGATCACCCTGAGTCGTGTCTTCTCCCTCCACTCCCCCTTCCCCTTGGGGGCACCCAGAGGGTTTTTGTAGTTCTGCCTCCATCACCTCTGTGTTGTTAGTCCTTTTGGAACTAATGCCCTTTTGACCACCTCTGGTATTAACCCTTGGGAACTTTAAAAATTGATCTATTTTTATCCCTTCAAAGGGTTTAGTAACAGATTTCTGAGCAGAGAGGTCTGTCGACCGCCTGCTAGTTTTTGGAGCCATTCCGTATACCCCTTTTTCTTGCCTGCTTCTTACTCCCTTTTTTTTCCCCTTTTTTTATATCCTTTTCCCTTTCTTTCCTTTCTCCTCTTCCTCTTTTCTTTTTCTTTTCTCTTTTTTTTCTCCTTTTTCTTTCCTTTCTTTTTTTCCTTTCTATTCTTCCTCTTTTTTTCCCCCTTCCCCTCTCCACTCTAGTTTTTTTTTCTTCTGATTTTTCTTGCTTTTTCTTTTCTTTTAGGGATCCTTATCTTCCCTCAGTGCTGCTCGTATATGACAAAAAAAAAATCGCTGGTACCCTTTTGGTCAGCTTTTAGTTTCCCTAATGGCCTTTTTAGCTATCAGCATAAGAAGAAACAAGCCCTAGACAATGCACAGGGGAAGAAAAAAAAATAAAAAAAATAAAATGAACCGTCTCACCCGTTTCCAGATGGAGCCAGTAAGTCACGGATGCCTGGCTAAGAGCCAGGGGGCGAGGGGAGTCACCAGGAAGCCAGCCAGCCACTCCAGGTATGCCAGCCAAAGATCTCACCACAGGAGACTGGAACCAGAGACCCAGAGCTCAGCCACAGCAGACCCCACCACGGCAGACAGCAGCGAGGCCTGCAGGCAGCCCTCAGCGAAGAGTGCAGAGAGGACCAAGCAAGAGGAGTGCCGAGCCAGCAGGAGAGAAGCGCCCGGAACAACAAATGCGGATGCCGGGGTCCAAGAGAAAGTCCAGGCAGGGGGACAGACTTCGGGAGGAAGCTGGAAGTCCACAACTTACGTGGGGTAAGTGGAGAGGAGGGAACAGGCTTGAAGCAGGAGCGAGGGTAAATCAGCAGGCGGCAGCAGCAGCGGGGATCGGGCTGCAAAGCGTGTAGGCAGGAGCAGCGGAGATCAGACTACAAAGCAGGTTCCCCCCTGACGTCCTACTCCTACATCATCACGTCACGTTCACACGCCCCACTGGCATCTCCGGTTATTGGATACTGTATGAGCATTATGCCATATATAAGAAGATATAGCTATGAATGTGTTGAAACTGAAAGTAAAATCAGGATTCTGACCGCTTTCACTCCCAATTCCTAACTCGATTTCTAACTTCAATATCTTCTGATGCAGTGGATAAAATGCTGTGATTCTGGTATTGTTTGAAAGCTTGGAAAGCCCATATCTCTAGCTGATACCAATCCCAGGATATAAATGGTTTCTACCATTTCGTTTCACATAATTAGCTGTCAGACACTAGCGATCCGCTAGTGTATGCTCTGCCAAACCATCCTAATATAATTGCTTTTGGGGCAGCCGTTTCGCTAAAAAAATAACTTTTATTGATATGCTAATGAGCCTCTAGGTGCTATGGGGGCGTCATTAGCACCTAGAGGCTCGGTCTACCTTCACAAACTGCCGCCGCCCAGCGCCTCCCTCCAGCCCGCCCATCTCCTCCGGAATGCGATCCTCCCTGTGAGCGCCTGTATTCGGCGCATGCGCAGTGAATGTCTGACCGCTTCCCTGCTCAGACATCTCCACTGCGCCTGCGCGATGACGTCATAGTGCTCCGAGGAACAGGCGCAGTGGAGATGTCTGAGCGGTCAGACATTCACTGCGCATGCGCCGAATACAGGCGCTCACAGGGAGGATCGCATTCCGGAGGAGATGGGCGGGCTGGAGGGAGGCGCTGGGCGGCGGCAGTTTGTGAAGGTAGACCGAGCCTCTAGGTGCTAATGACGCCCCCATAGCACCTAGAGACTCATTAGCATATCAATAAAAGTTCTTTTTTTTAGCGAAACGGCTGCCCCAAAAGCAATTATATTAGGATGGTTTGGCAGAGCAGACACTAGCGGATCGCTAGTGTCTGACAGCTAATTATGTGAAACGAAGTGGTAGAAACCCTTTAAGTAGTTAGCGCAACCCTTTCCTCATGTCTAGTTTGCTTTGGGCACTTGGAACAGCAAACCCCACTCAGCCAGGCACCTGGGAGCCATTTTCAAGCAGAATAAAAGTGCTTTTTCAGATATAAAGACACAAAGTATAAACAGGCATGTTTGGAATGCATTTGCAAATTTCTGTGGGGCAATGCTGTTAGTTATACTGGTGAAAATGATGTGGCATCCTCTTTAAGGTAAGACTTCAAAGAGACAAAGATCTTGCTTATATTGTGTATTATTACATATAGCTTTATTTAGAAAGCAAAAAATAAGGTCACAAAAGACCCGGTAGTAGAGATGAGTAACAGCACAAAGATAAAACTTTGGCATAAATATTTTACGTTATGTTTTCCAAACAAATACAATATTTCTCATTGAAAAGTGGCTGTAGAGGGCAAGTAAAATACATATTTTTTTTTTGCTTCCCTTATACCCAGTAGTATATGAGTTGGAGATTTATTTTCCCATTTCTTATAGGCAGCTTGTGAATTGAATGGCAAGAATTTAATTTGCATTGTCATGTTTTTTTTCCCTCCATATCTTTTCTGAACAATAGCCTCCTACTTTTTCCATGGCCTGATGTGATAATTTGCTGTTCCGTGGGCGAGAAATCATTTTTTTTTTTATAGAAATCTGCATACATTTGAAAAAGCATATTGCAGAGCAATATTACTCCTGCAGAGAAAGCTGGAGAGATACAGCAAAGACACTTCACCATAAAGCTAAAGATAAAAGATAGCCCGAGTAGCTGGATTACTAGTGATCTTTATGACTAATGCTGTCAAAAGGCACAAAGAAAACCCTTAGATCTCTGTGCTAAATGCAATTTAAGGTGACACTATTGTGAACAAAGCTTTATATCTCTGATAATGCATTATGTGCTACATGTACTCCATACCAGTTTTAATTTCTTTTCCCAGCATATTAAACAGCACACCCGTCAAGACTACTGGTAGACACAGCATTTTGTATGATAAGTTTTGTCAAGCTAGACATGGCACAATGATTTTGCCTGGATCAAAGGCAGAACAGCAAAAGAGAGCAACAGGAATTCTATGTTTAAAGACGGACGGGAAATTGCTGAGATGAGCATTAGTATAACTTGTCAGATGACTGGCACCTGGTAGAATACATAATATAATAATCTGGATTACATTACCAGAATAATAAGTAATCATGGATCTAAACAAGCGGGCAAATTTGTCACTAAACGCAAGATAAAGTCAAAAGAATGCCTTAAAGGGGTATTATCATCTTGCTCTTTCATCCTCACCTGCAGTCAGCTAGCTGTTCACTTCCTGGTTTTCTGCAGTTAAGGCTGGGCGGGCTTAGGCAGCTAGAGTGAAGGCCGGCCACACCTCCTTATGACATCAAACTGAGCACTGAGTTTTTACGTGCTCGTTCATGTGAATAGTTTGAGTCATCAGTCTGGCAGCCTGCAGTGTCTGAGGCCCCTCCCCCTGCTGGGGAACCATCAGAGAGCCATGTGAAGTGAGCTCAGTGTGCAGGAACATGTTCTGTCCTGCAGTCTAAGGGTCCATTCACACACCCGTAATTTGGGTCCGCATTCGTTCCGCAATTTGCGGACCCATTCACTTTCAATGGGGCTGGAACGGATGCGAATCCGCATTTCCAGGATCCGCATCAGTTTTTTCAGGATCTGTTTTTTCGGGATCCACAATTCCGTTCCTGAAAAAAATGGAACATGTCCTATTCTTGTCCGCAATTGCGGTCCAGAAAAGGCATTCTCTATTATAGTGTCAGTGATGTGCGGTCCGCAAATTGTGGATCGCACATTGCTGGTGTCCGTGTTTTGCGGATCCGCAATTTGTGGATCCGCAAAACACTTACGGACGTGTGAATGGACCCTAATACAGTTTTACACATAGAACCTGTCTTATCTTTTACAAACCTATTCTGTGCAGCTGAACAGTAGTTCACTACTATACATTAGTTCAATAGCTTGTCAGCCAGTAGCCGTATGATCTGTGCTTTTGACGCCCATAAAACATGACCATCCCCCACTGACGCTGATTTTTTTCCAATACAGCTCTACTACAGCTATATATAAACCTTAGACCTTTTATCTGTATATATGCATATACAGCCCTGCTCTGTCTTCCCTGAATCTCTTCTCTTACAGCTCTGCTACATCTGTATTATTCACCAATATCAGCATTCTGTTGGAATCGCTTCATATACAGCTCTGCTACATCTGTCTATTTCTCTCTACCACCACCACAGTGCCTGAACCAACTCCTATACAGCTCTGCTACACCAGTCTTCTCTGAATCGCTTTATATACAGCTCTGCTACGTCTGTCTTTTCCTCCCCCACTAGCACTGTGGCTGAACTGCTTCACATACAGCTCTGCTACATCTGTCTTTCTCTCCACTACCAGCACTGTGTTTGAATTACTTCATAAACAGCTATGCTACACCTATCTTCCCTGAACCTCTTTATATAGAGCTCAGCTACATCTGTCGTCTGTGCGCCCCGCATCACGGACCCATTCACTTCAATGGGTCCGCAATCCGGGAGATGTGGTGCACTGAGCAAAACCCCACGGAAGCTCCTCAGAGTGCTTCCGTGGTGTTTCTGGCCGTGCCTACACATTGCAAAAAAGTAGTGCTTGCACTACTTTTTTGCGGAACGGATGGATCACGGATCCATTCAAGTGAATGGGTCTGGGATCCGTCTGCAGCAGCTGCACGGATGTTGCCCGTGCATAGGGTACCGCAAATTGAGGTCCCCAATGCATGGAACGGCCGACACACATTCATGTAGATGAGCCCTAATGGAGAGATGGCGGGGCATTTATCGTGTAGAGAAAGCAGAAGGGGGGAATGGGAAATTCTTGCTTTGTAAAGTCTCAAGTACACTCTTTGTGCCGCCATATGGTTTTATATAGCACCATAATTCAGAAGTATTCTCTCCTAGAACAGTCCATAATGCAATTAGAGGCATGCAGAGGTAGTGTATAGCCCCATAAACTTCTATTGGAACATAACAGAGAGATGGCAGGGCATTTATAACAGAGAGATAGCGGGGCATTTGGCATTTTTAACAGAGATGGCGGGGCATTTATAACATTTGGGGCATTTATAACATTTGGCAGGCCTTGTGGCATTTATAACAGAGAGATGGCGGGGCATTTATAACAATGAGGTGGCGGGGCATTTATAACAAAGAGATGGCGGGGCATTTATAACAGACAGATGGCGGGGCATTTATAACAGAGATTAAAAGCAGTATTAAAAGCATTGGTGGCCAGTGCGGCCCCCCCTCCCTCCCTCCCCAGTATTAAAAGCATTGGTGGCAGTGGCCACAGGTTAACAACCCCCTCCCCCCCATCATTGGTGGCAGCGGAGTGGCATTTCCGATCGGAGTCCCAGTTTAATCGCTGGGGCTCCGATCGGTTACCATGGCAGCCAGGACGCTACTGCAGTCCTGGCTGCCATGGTTACTTAGCTTATACTTACATGTGCTGTCTGTGGCCGGCCGGCGCTCCTCCTACTGGTAAATGACAAATCTGTGCGGCGCACTGGCCACCAATGCTTTTAATACTGGGGAGGGAGGGGGGTCTGGCCCCTGCTGCCTGGCAGCACCCGATCAGGGGGCTGAGATCCGCACAATTAACCCCTCAGGTGCGGCACCTGAGGGGTTAATTGTGCGGATCACAGCCCCCTGTAAGAGATCGGGTGCTGCCAGGCAGCAGGGGGCTGTTATGTACACAATTCTTAGTATATTGTAACTTGAAGCGCCCCCATCACTATGGGAACGCCTCTGTGTTAGAATATACTGTCGGATCTGAGTTTCACGATCTAACTCAAATCCGATGGTATATTCTAACATAGCGGCGTTCCCATGGTGATGGGGACGCTTCAAGTTAAAATATACCATCGGATTGGAGAAAACTCTGATCCGATGGTATATTAATAGGGACTCATGACTTTACATTGAAAGTCAATGGGGGATTGATCCGTTTGCAATTGCACCATATTGTGTCAACGTCAAACCATGGGATCCGTTCCCATTGACTTGCATTGTAAGTCAGGACGGATCCGTTTGGCTCCGCACGGCCAGGCGGACACCAAAATGCTGCAAGCAGCGTTTTGGTGACCGCCTCCAAAGCGGAATGGAGGCGGAACGGAGTCAAACTGATGCATTCTGAACGGATCCTTATCCATTCAGAATGCATTGGGGATGAACGGATCCGTTTGGGGCCGCTTGTGAGAGCCCTCAAATTGATCTCACAAGCGGAACCCCAAACGCAAGTGTGAAAGTAGCCTTATCTGAACGGATCCGTCTGTGCAGATCCATGACGGATCTGCACCAAACGCGAGTGTGAAAGTAGCCTAAGACGAACATCTTCCATAATTTAAACCTCTCACTCTTGTTTTCAAGACTTTTCTCGAGCTGCACTTGCTCTCTGGAACGCACTTCTCTGGACAATCAGGTTCATTTCCAACTTCCTTAGCTTCAAACGTGCTTTAAAAACACATATTTTCAGGCAGGCTTATCATGTTTGGTAAACTAACTCTTCCCTGTTTAACCCCCCCAAAACCCTTATTCTGAACTGAATGCCATATTCTGACAGTAATCCCCACACTCCATGCACAGCTTGGCCTGCACAACTCTGTTTAGTACATACAGTAGGTGGCTGGACTGCTTTGTAAAACAATCAACTTTACCTTTTACGTCGTGTCCATTACCTCATAGATTGTAAGCTCTTGTGATCCTAGTGTTTTAGTCATTTATTACCCTGTAATTTTGTGATATCTTTAGATTTTTACATGAATCGGCTGAACTATAAAGTGCTACGGATTATGGCGCTATATAAATAAGGATTATTATCTTTATTTTTATTGGCATGTACTATATTATCTGATTTTCATTTTTTGCATTGGGATAATGGACGCAATGGACATTATCATTTTTTTTTTGTGATGTCCATTATTTTTAAATCAATCTAAGTGCAGAGCAAGATAATTTCTACAGTGGAAAGTTTACAAGCCCTGCGCCAGGTACAACAATAAATGGACCAGTGAAACACTGTAATAACTCTATTTAATGAACTCTATTTAATACTGTTTCAATATCTTCTGCTTTCTCATCTTATTCTTCACCATGCTGCATTTAAGACCAAATTACTACAAAATAGGATGCTTGTTTCCAAACATCATTAGTTTTAGATAAAATATTCATTAAACTGGTCAATCATCTTGCACATTTGTTTCATGGGAAAAAACGACCATAGAGTATTTCATTTTATCTGAAGAAAGGAAGAGCTCAAGATGATTTCGTATATGGCCCACCTACTACCGTGGTTGCAGTAACCAGAACAGCTGTGCTGACTGAACAATCTCCAATTTGGATCCACGCCACCCGAGTGAAGCTTGTGAGAGAAAGAGAGGAGGAAGGAACGGAGGCAGACAGCCTTGTCCTTGAAGAAGGACAAGAGGTACTAACGGGGGCAGACAGTCCTGACTTCCAACGAGGCCCAGAGGTGCTAATGGAGGCAGACAGCCTTGACCCCCAACGAGATGACGCAGTCGGGAAATTCCTCGAGATGGCTGAAATGTAGTGCCTTGATAATTGCAATTTTGTGTCTCCTACTCCACTGTCCCATGGCTGAGGAACAGACAGAAATACCTGAAAACGGAATGCAGGGGGGAAGACAATCTGTGGAAGACGAAGGAGAACTTATGGCTGTACCTGGCCAAAACTCTGAACTTAACTGATTTTTGTCTCCGAACCACTTTATCTGCATCTAACATTTTGGAGACATGTCTGGTAGCAGTCCCCACCCCCGTAGATGTATGAACGGGGCTCCTACGTTCCCAATGGAATGACACTGACTTGCAGGATCATGATGTTAAATATGGATATGTAAATCCTTATCATGCTTGTTATAACTGTTCTACATATGAGACTCTGCAAAGTAACATGATAAAAATAATTACAGGTCTTGTTACAGCAACGGAAATATGTTATAAATTCACCTGTGATGAGAAACTATTGCCTCCCTGCATACAAGCAAAAATGCAGAACAAGACAAAACCAAATATTTGTAACAGAAACGTAAACAGCTGTAAAAAAATAGTATCAGGAAAGAATATGCAATGTAACATTACAAAAACAGTACCATCCCTAGACAAACATGTACCTCTACCAACAGGATGGTTATTGGCCTGTGGGAAAACTAGTTACACATAAATACCGGCCAATATTACAGAGGGACCCTGTACAATAGCCAGGCTGACATTAGCAATGATACCACTATTTCCAGCAATGTAGACGCGACACACGAGAGACACTTCCCTACAGCTACCAGAAAATTGTGATTATAATGTGAATTTCCTCTCTAGAGCAGAATACATGAGTTAAGGGGTATCTATGATAGGGGTACCAGGGTTGGCCATATATAACCACAGGACAATATCAAAACTTGCCTGTTTTATGGTAAAACAGATAAATGTCACTAGTGCAATTCTGCAAGATATGCTGCTGGATATACAATCATATAAAAAGGCTATCTTGCAGAATAGGACAACTATTGACTATTTATTGCTCCAACATGGTATAGGATGCTCAGCGTTCGCAGGGATGTGTTGTTTCAATTTATAAGATCACTCCCGTGGAATAAAAGATAAAATAGGCCAACTAGAAGGGATGATTAAACATATAAAACAAGATGTTGACCGCAGTGGCCACCAATGCTTTTAATACTGGGGAGGGAGGGAGGGAGGGGGGGGGGGGCCGCACTGGCCACCAATGCTTTTAATACTGGGGAGGGAGGGGGGTCTGGCCCCTGTCGCCTGGCAGCACCCGATCAGGGGGCTGAGATCCGAACAATTAACCCCTCAGGTGCGGCACCTGAGGGGTTAATTGTGTGGATCACAGCCCCCTGTAAGAGATAGGGTGCTGCCAGGCAGCAGGGGGCAGTTATGTACACAGTTCTTAGTATATTCTAACTTGAAGCGCCCCCATCACTATGGGAACACCTCTGTGTTAGAATATACTGTCGGATCTGAGTTTTCACAATCTAACTCAAATCCGATGGTATATTCTAACATAGAGGCGTTCCCATGGTGATGGGGACGCTTCAAGTTAAAATATACCATCGGATTGGAGAAAACTCTGATCCGATGGTATATTAATAGGGACTCCTGACTTTACATTGAAAATCAATGGGGGACTGATCCGTTTGCAATTGCACCATATTGTGTCAACGTCAAACGGATCCGTCCCCATTGACTTGCATGGTAAGTGAGGACGGATCCGTTTGGCTCAGTTTTGTCAGACGGACACCAAAATGCTGCAAGCAGCGTTTTGGTGTCCGCCTCCAAAGCGGAATGGAGATGGAATGGAGGCAAACTGGTGCATTCTGAGCGGATCCTTTTCCATTCATTAGGGCATTAGGGCAAAACTGATCCATTTTGGACCGCTTGTGAGATCCCTGAACGGATCTCACAAAGGGAAAGCCAAAACGCCACTGTGAAAGTAGCCTTAGATAATTGGCAGAATGGAGAGCACGAGTAGGGTGGTAGACAGAGATGAGGGAGGATATGTATGGAGGTGCAGCACTGCGGAGAGCTTTGTTGGTGAGGGTGAGAAGTTTGATCTGTATTCTGTGGTGGATGAGTAACCAGTGAAGTGACTAGAGGCATCAGTGTAGCAGGCGGACAGACATATGAGCCTGGCTGTTGCATTTAGGATGGACTGAAGGGCAGAGAGTTTAGAAAATGGAAGGCCGATTAGTAATCAGTTACAGTAGTCAAGACGAGAATTAATCAAAGCAACAATAAGTTTTGGCCATTTCCACCATGAGAAAAGGGCCAATTCTGGAGATGTTCTTGAGATGTTCAAGAGCGTGTAAGGGCTGTGACAACAAGAGCATGTAAGGGCTGATTTTTCAGCCGATAATCGCTAACGAGCATCTTACAGTTTAATACAGCCGCCTATTGTTTATCAGGCAATCCAGATTTTTAACCTCTTGCGGACACATGACTTACCGGTACGGCATGATGTCCTGGTACTTAAGGACACATGACGTACCGGTATGTCATGTGTATTTCCGATCACCGCCGCCCAAATCATTGAGCAGGCACCTTGGGTCAATGCGCGGGGGATCCCCCTGACCCCCCCGTGTCGGCGATCGCCGCAAACCGCAAGTCAATTCAGCTTTTACTGTAGGTTGCGGAGGCAGGCGGCGGTGCCATCGGGTCACCATGCGGCTGTAGGGGAAACCCGATGGCATGGAAGGCAGCGTGATGCCTTCCAGTGATGAGCCTTTGAGATTCAGCCCCCTGGATCTCACAGGCCGGAAGCTGTATGAGTAATACACACTGTATTACTCATACAGCCAATGCATTCCAATACAAAAGTATTGGAATGCATTGTAAAGGGGATTAGACCCCAAAAAGTTTAAGTCCCAAAGTGGGAAAAAAAATAAAGTAAAAAAAAAGTTGAAAAATAAAGTTTTCCGCCCCAAAAATTAAAAGTTTCAAGGAAAAATAAACAAAAACCTAATTTTCCCCAAATAAAGTTTAAAAAAATTGGTAAAAAATAGGGCAAAAAAAAAAAAAAGTTGACATATTAGGTATCGCCGCGTCCGTATCGACCTGCTCTATAAACTTTTCACATGACCTAACCCCTCAGATGAACACCGTAAAAAATAAAAACTGTGCTAAATAAACCATTTTTTTGTCACCTTACATCACAAAAAGTACAACAGCAAGCGATCAAAAAGGCGTATGCCCACCAAAATAGTACCAATCTAACCGTCACCTCATCCCGCAAAAAATGAGCCCCTACCTGAGACAATCGCCCAAAAAATAAAAAAAACTATGGCTCAGAATATGGAGACACTGAAACATCTTTTTTTTTGTTTTAAAAAAGCTGTTATTGTGTAAAACTTAAAAAAAAGTATACATATTAGGTATCGCCGCGTCCGTATCGATCGTCTCTATAAAAATATGACATGACCTAACCCCTCAGGTGAACACCGTAAAAAAATAAAAATTAAAACGGTGTAAAAAATGTCACCTTACATCACAAAAAGTGTAATAGCAAGCGATCAAAAAGTCATACGCACCCCAAAATAGTGCCAATCAAACCGTCATCTCATCCCGCAAAAAATCATACCCTACCCAAGATAATCGCCCAAAAAACTGAAAAAACTATGGCTCTCAGACTATGGAAACATTTTTGTTTCAAAAATGAAATCATTGTGTAAAACTTACATAAATAAAAAAAAGTATACATATTAGGTATCGCCGCGTCCATGACAACCTGGTCTATAAAACTACCGTATGATCTAACCTGTCATATGAATGTTGTAAATAACAAAAAATAAAAACTGTGCCAAAACAGCTATTTCTTGTTACCTTGCCTCACAAAAAGTGTAATATAGAGTTACCAAAAATCATATGTACCCTAAACTAGTACCAAAAAAACTGCCACCCTATCCCGTAGGTTCAAAAATGGGGTCACTTTTTGGGAGTTTCTACTCTAGGGGTGCATCAGGGGGGCTTCAAATGGGACATGGTGTCAAAAAACCAGTCCAGCAAAATCTGCCTTCCAAAAATCGTATGGCATTCCTTTCCTTCTGCGCCCTGCCATGTGCCCGTACAGCGGTTTACGACCACATATGGGGTGTTTCTGTAAACTACAGAATCAGGGCCATAAATAGTGAGGTTTTTTTGTCTGTTAACCCTTGCTTTGTAACTGGAAAAAAAGTAAAATGGAAAATCTGCCAAAAATTTGAAATTTTTAAATTGTATCTCTATATTCCATTAATTCTTGTGGAACACCTAAAGGGTTAACAAAGTTTGTAAAATCAGTTTTGAATACCTTAAGGGGTGTAGTTTCTAGAATGGGGTAATTTTTGGGTGTTTTCTATTATGTAAGCCTCACAAAATGACTTCAGGCCTGAACTGGTCCTTAAAAAGTGGGTTTTTGAAAATTTCAGAAAAATTTCAAGATTTGCTTCTAAACTTCTAAGCCTTGTAACATCCCCAAAAAATAAAATGTCATTCCCAAAATGATCCAAACATGAAGTAGACATATGGGGAATGTAAAGTAATAACTATTTCTGTAGGTATTACTATGTATTACAGAAGTAGAGAAATAGAAATGTGGAAATTTTTCCAACATTTTGGTAAGTTTGGTATTTTTTTTATAAATAAAAATGAATTTTTGGGACTCCATTTTACTAGTGTCATGAAGTACAATATGTGACGAGAAAACAGTCTCAGAATGGCCTGGATAAGTCAAAGCGTTTTAAAGTTATCACCACATAAAGTGACACTGGTCAGATTTGCAAAAACTGGCCTGGTCCTTAAAGGGATTCTGTCACCAGGTTTTGGGCTATAGAGCTGCGGACATGCAAGGCTAGATCGCCGCTAGCATGTCCGCAATATATCTGTCCTATAGGGCTGTGTGCTTTTAATTTCTTTAAAAAAGGATTACGGCAATCTATCGGTGATGAAAGGAGGAGATTGGGAGGACATAGGCGGTGCCGGGCTCCTTCACAGGCGGGCGTGGCTGGGCACGGCTGGGCTCCAGGAAGGTTAGTACAGCCCCTTGGACACATTTAAGACTAATTTACATATCTATAAAATCCTTTTTTAAAGAAATTAAAAGCACACAGCCCTATAGGACAGATATATTGCGGACATGCTAGCGGCGATCTAGCCGTGCATGTCCCTATCTCTATAGCCCAAAACCTGGTGACAGAATCCCTTTAAGGTGAAAATGAGCCCGGTCCTTAAGGAGTTAAGCATGTTTAAAAAATAAGCTCTTGCCAATCTATGCATGTAAGCGATCGCCAGATTCTGTTTTAACAATCACTTTCTCAATTAGCCTGTGTAATATAGGCATTAGTTATTGAATATGGGGAAAAAAGGAAAGCATGCTGCCCAGCAGTTATGATAATATTGCAGACCGAAATTGAAATATCAGGTTCAAGTGGATTAGTAGATGGTAGAAAGATAAGAAGTTCAGTTTTTGAGAGGTTCAGTTTCAGATAGAGAGAGTACATAATGTTAGAGACAGCTCCCAGACAATCATTAGTTTTGTAGTAAAGCAGGGGTGATTTCAGGGCATGAGATGTATAGTAGGGTGTCAACAGCATAGAGATGGTACTGAAAAACAAATCTAATGATACTCTGTCCAATAGGGGGTGTGCAGAGATAGAAGAGGAGAGGACCTAGAACTAAACCCTGAGAAACCCCAACATCAAGAGGATGAGGAGAATTAGTGCCAGAAAATGATACACTAAAAGAACAGCCAGAGAGATAGGAAGAAACGAGAAGAGAGCAGTGTTCTTAAAGCCAATTGAGTGGAGCATGGTGAGGAGGAGTTTGTGTTCTACTGTATCAAATGGTGCAGAGAGATCCAGAAGAATCAGCAGAGAATAGTTGCTTTTTGTGCTGTCAGGAGATTGTTAGACACTTTAGTGAGGGCAGTTTCTGTAGAGTAGAGGGAGCAAAAGCCAGATTGTAAAGAGTCAAGAAGAGAGTTTGAAGAAATCTAGCTTATTAAGTGAGAGTAGGTGAGACATTCCAAGAATTTAGAGATGAAGAGGAGTTTTTAAGGAATAGGATAACTGCTACAGGTCGCGAAGCGAGAAGAAGAGAGAAGACTGAAGGCTTCTTCTTCCATTGTTGGATCAAATCAGGATGATAGGAAGTGAGGAAGCCAGGTAGCAAAGTGATCCAAGAACTGGTGGAGGGAGCCTGGGGGGCAATAGACAACAGCCACTCACAGGCAGAATGGGTGGACGGTTTTGATGGTGTAATCCTCAAAAGAAGAACATGTGAGAGAGGGTGCAGGCAGAATGACTTGAAAGGTGCACTGTGGAGAAAATAGTATGCCTACTCCTCCATCATACCTGATTGTAAAGAGTCAAGAAGAGAGTTTGCGGAAATCTAGCTTATTAAGTGAGAGTAGGTGAGACATTCCAAGAATTTAGAGATGAAGAGGAGTTTTTAAGGAATAGGATAACTGCTGCAGGTCGTGGGGCGAGAAGAAGAGACAAGGCTGAAGGCTTCTTCTTCCATTGCTGGGTCAAATCAGGAAAGAGAACACAAGGAAATGTGGAAGAGAGGAAGATCTAAGCTGGGTGGGGACTGGGAGATTATATCCTGATGGATGTTACCAATCTGATCTGTGAAGTAAGTGGCCAGGTTTTCAGAGATCAGTGATGAACATGTGCACTTTAGGGCTTAGAGGGGAGTGAAAAGTATCAAATATTTGTTTTCAGTCATTTGAGATGAAGAAATGAGAGAGGTGAAGTAGTTCTGTTCAGGGGCGTAGCTATAAATGACTGGGCCCCATAGCAAAAAAAAATTTATGGCCCCCCCCCCCCCCCCCCTTTAAATAATGCAGCTGTGCCTGCCAGGCCTTGAGGTACAGCCGGATCTCAGCATCTTCCCTATTCACACATATACCTGCTCAAGCCTGGCAGGCGCAGCTGCATTATTTATTTATTTATTTGTGTGGTGTGGTGTGGTAATGGTTAATGGCATTTTGGTGAAGAAACAGCCACCTAGGCTACTTTCACACTTGCCGCAGTGTGATCCGGCGGGCAGTTCCGTCATCAGAACTGCCCGCCGGATCCGCTGATTTTGATGTGACTGAAAGCATTTGTGAGACGGATCCAGATGAGGATCCGTCTCACAAATGCATTGCAAGAACGGATCCGTCTTGTATTTATTTTCACATTTTTACCGGTCTCATAGTGATAACTCTCTGAGTATAGATAATGTAGTAGATATCACCTGCAGCCCTATGTAACAACACAGATAACACAGTACTGGCTATCTGAGTACAGAAAATGTAGTAGTGTTACCTGCAGTCCTATGTAAAACTACAGATAACACTAGAGCTGATAATGTGGTAGTGTTACCTGCAGTTCTATGTAAAAACCACAGATAACACTAGTGTAGATCATGTGGTAGTGTTACCTGCAGTCCTATGTAAAACCACAGATAACACTAGTGTAGATCATGTGGTAGTGTTACCTGCAGTCCTATGTAAAAACCACAGATAACACTAGTGTAGATAATGTGGTAGTGTTACCTGCAGTCCTATGTAAAAACCACAGATAACACTAGTGTAGATAATGTGGTAGTGTTACCTGCAGTCCTATGTAAAAACCACAGATAACACTAGTGTAGATCATGTGGTAGTGTTACCTGCATCCTTAGTGTGCCTCCCTGTGTCTCTCCCACGGACTCCATGCTGGCGGCGCTGCCTCCTCTTCCATCTTCTTCTTGCCCCGCACAGAACGTCTGATGCAGCTGTGTCAAGACATAGGAACACTGTGGGCATGGTGATGGTGACACACAGGGAGAGACACACAGACACAGGTGACAGACACACACCCACACAGGGACAGGGACATACATATGGACAGACACTTATACGATGGCGAGATCGTCACAGGACCTGCTGTGTATGGGGCAGGCTCACCGCCGCAGTCCGCTCCATACATTGTCTCAGCTCAGCACCGCATAGTGAGTGGAGCACAACACTGCCTGCATGGCCCGGCTTATCATAAGCTGTGCCATGCAGGCAGCCGCCTGAGACAGCGGTGAAAACCCAGTGACAACTCAGGCTTCTTTCACATCACCGTTCAGCCTTTCCGTTCTCCTGCTCCATTTAGGACTAGGAGAACGGAAAGGACGGATTCGGCACATAACTGAGCCGAACCGATCCTAAGGACCCCATAGACTATAATGGGGTCCGTTAGGTGTTCGCTCAGAAGAAGATTTTTGAAGCGGAGACAAAAGTCCTGCATGCACTACTTTTGTTTCTGCTCCAAATTCATCTTCTGAGCGGAAACATAAGGACCCCATTATAGTCTATGGGGTCCGTAGGCTCCGTTATGTTCCGAATCCGTCCTTTCCGTTCTCCTGCTCCTAAACTGAGCAGGAGAACGGAATGGCTGAACGGTGCTGTGAACGAAGCCTCATATTGATCCTTTCTATACGGGCCCCCTTCTCTCTCTGTACAGGGAACACTGACAACTGTTGCGGTCCGCATCTTTTGCAGCCCTATTGAAATTACGGAGGCGGACCCAGAATTACGGTCGTGTGACTAGACCCTAAAGGTGGGTCATCAGCGATACTTGGTGGTGACAGCAGCGCTGAGGGACAGTAACTACTGACAACACCTACTAAGGACACGCTCTAAAGATTTAGCATGACAAGTACTACTTCTCCATGCTAAATCTTACAGCGTGTCCTAATTAGAAGTAAATGGGACATCATGGGAGGGGAGTGGTGCTGGCTGAGACTCACTATTTGGCTAATGGAAAAAGCTCAGTCACTGTGACATGGCTGAGCCTCAAGGGGTTAAAATGAAACAACTGGACAAAAGAAGGAAAAAAAAGAAAAAAAAGGACCTTACTAGCTTGAAGACAGGCCAGCAGCAAGCAGGACAGGAAACAAATCTGCAGGGATGGTAGAAAGGCAGGAGCAGCCACACTGGTCACCCTCTGGTGATCACAGAAGAACGTGGGGCATGTCAGGAGGACTGCAGAAGGAGGAGGCAATGATAGGGTTATTTTCCTGGGACCCGGCCCCTCCTCCTGCAAGTGTCTCTCTCTCAAGGCTCCCGAGCTCTTTTCCCTGGCTGTGTGAGGAGGCGGAGCCAGGAGGCAGCATCGCACAGTCAGTGAATGAGAGGCAGCAGCACACTGCCTGCATGGCCGGGCTTATCATAAGCCGGGACATGCAGGCAGCGACATTTGGGACCGATCATATGCAGCTGCAGGAGTGAGCTGGCACAGTGGGCCCCCCCAGGAGCAGTGGGCCCCGGCACTTGACCCACCCACACTCCAGCAGCTCACCTCGCACGCAGCTTCCTATTCTTGAAAGTGCCGCTCCAAGTCTGCGACTCCGCCTCCTCCACTTCCGGCCAATCACCTCCCAGACTGCCTCTCTACCTCCGCCCTCCAGCTCCGAGTCCGACTGCCCCCTATCTGCCCCCTATCACAGCACCACGGCCGGCCCGCTGGCCACATGAATTTTATTTTTATTTTTTTAATCCTCAGTCGGCGGCGGGCCCCCAGTGGCGTAGGGCCCCATAGCCATTGCTATGGCTGCTATGGCGATCCCTACGCCACTGGTTCTGTTTAACAATGTGGAGGGCTGACTTGTAGGTTAAGCGTAAATGTATAACGGAGGAAATCTGCAGATATTCATGTTTTTTTTTCATAAGCGTTCATCACTCCTATAGCACTGGTGGAGAAAAAGTGTTTCAGGTGTGTACCAGGGTTCCCCTGTTCTACGCCGGGAAGGTCGGATTGTTATTGGAACTGCTTAATCCAGGGTGGTTTTGAGGGTATGGTTGTAATGATTGAAAGCTGGATCTGAGGAAGAAAAAGAAGAGATCTGGCGAGAGATAACTACAGAGTGTCGACAAGTTTCTGGAAGTTAATGGTGTGTAGGTTTCTGTATGTGTGAAAGTCTGAAATGTCATGAGAAGAGTGAGAGATCTTTATAGTAACGGAAATAAGATTTTGGTTAGAAAGCAGAAAGGGTGAATTGACAAAGTCAGCTATTGAGCAGAGGTGGAAGAAGACTAGAACAAGTGTATTGTCATCTTTGTGCATGACACAGGAAGGGAGTTGTGAGAGGCCGAGAGAGGAGGTTATAGAAACAAATGGAAAGTCTAAAGGTGAGATAGGATTGTCAATAACAGTTGGTAATTCGGATGATAGGAAGTGAGGAAGCCAGGTAGCAAATTGATCCAAGAACTGGTGGAAGGAGCCTGGGGGGCAATAGACAACAGCCACTCACAGGGGGAATGGGCAGACGGCTTTGATGGTGTAATCCTCAAAAGAAGAAAATGTGAGAGAGGGTAAAGGCAGAATGATTTGAAAGGTGCACTGTGGAGAAAATAGTATGCCTACTCCTCCACCATACCTGAATGTTGAAGCTATATTTTTGTGAGGGCAAGCAAGTTAACCTATAGTATTGCAGTGCCATACAGGTATAGTGTCACTTCTCTGGGATTCCATTTATTATTTCACCGCAGATCCTCTACAGTTGTCATCACAAGCTGCGTAAATCACCATAATGTGCCTCAAATGAGCTTTTACCTCTGAGCCCTATGATATGTCTAGGCAAAAGATTAGGGCCAAATGTAGGGCGTTTACAAAATTTATATTTATATATAATAATAGGGCTCACTTTTCACACTGGCACACAATGAGCACACCATATTGGGCACTGAAATGGCATATCTGTGTAAAAATTTCAATTTTCACTTTGCACCACCTGCTGTGAATTGATTTTTACAAAACACCTTTGGGGTCAAAATGCTCACTATGCCCTTTAGTAAATTCTCTGAGGGGTGTGGTTTCTAAAATGGGGTTGCTTCTTGGGGTTGTCTTTTTTATATTTCACCTGAAAGTCTTTGTAGTTGACGATCAATGCTGTACTAATCACCAATACAGGCCTCAAATGCAGATGGTGCTCTTTCTCTTCTGAGCCCTGCTGTGTGCCCATACAGAACTTTACGACCACTTATGGAGTGTTGTCATATTCAGGACAAACAGATTGTGGGGTGAATTTTCTCCTGTTTTCCATTGTGAAAATGAAAAATATGGGCCTAAATTTACCTTTTCTTGTAAAATATGTAATTTTAAATTTTTATGGCCAAGTGTTTCTAAATTTTATGAGACGCCCATTAGGCCAAGATGCTCGCTGCACCCATTGAAAAATTCCTTTTGGGGGGGGGGGGGTGTTTCCAAAATGGGCTAACTTTTGGGGAGCTTCCACTGTAGGGATACCTCAGGGTGTCTTCAAATGTGACCTAGCACCTGAAAATTATTCCAGTGAAATCTGGCTTCCAAAAGTCATATGGTGCTATTTCTCTTCTGAGCATTACTGTGTGCGCATAGAGCAGTTTACTACCACATATGGGGTGTTGCCGTATTCAGGAAAAAATAGGTAACAAATCGTGGGGTGCATTTTCTCCTGTTACTTCTTGTGAAAACGAAAATTTTGGGCCTGAGACAGCGACATTAGCTGCGCCACATCTCCTGTGTAAAGTTTGCGCATCCAAAAAATATCTGTGACATCCATTTTCTTTTTTCCGTAGACGGTGTCCCCCTGCGGACAGTAACATTAGCTGTGCCACATCTCCAGTGTAAAGTGTGCGCATCCAAAAAATATCTGTGACATCTAGTGTACTTTTTCTGTAGACGGTGTCCGGTGCAGACAGTAACATTAGCTGCACCACATCTCCAGTGTAAAGTGTGCGCATCCAAAAAATATCTGTGACATCCAGTGTCCTTTTTCGGCAGACGGTGTCTGCTGTGAACAGTGACATTGGCTGCGCCACATCTCCTGTGTAAAGTTTGCACATCCAAAAAATATCTGTGACATCCAGTGTCCTTTTTCCGTAGACGGTGTCCCCCTGCGGACAGTAACATTAGCTGTGCCACATCTCCAGTGTAAAGTGTGCACATCCAAAAAATATCTGTGACATCCAGTGTACTTTTTCTGTAGACGGTGTCCGGTGCAGACAGTAACATTAGCTGCGCCACATCTCCAGTGTAAAGTGTGCGCACCCAAAAAATATCTGTGACATCCAGTGTACTTTTTCTGTAGACGGTGTCCGGTGCAGACAGTAACATTAGCTGTGCCACATCTCCAGTGTAAAGTGTGCGCATCCAAAAAATATCTGTGACATCCAGTGTCCTTTTTCGGTAGACGGTGTCTGCTGTGAACAGTGACATTGGCTGCGCCACATCTCCTGTGTAAAGTGTGCACATCCAAAAAATATCTGTAACATCCAGTGTACTTTTTCCATAGACGGTGTCCGCTGCGGACAGTGACATTACCTGTGCTACATCTCCAGTGTAAAGTGTGCACATCCCAAAAATATCTGTGACATCCAGTGTCCTTTTCGGTAGACGTGTCCGCTGCGGACAGTGACATTAGCTTTGCCACATCTCCTGTGTAAAGTGCGCACATCCAAAAAATATCTGTGACATACTGTGTACTTTTTTAATAGATGGTGTCCGCTTCTGACAGTGACATTACCAGTGCCACATCTGCAGTGTAACGTGTGCACTGAAAAAATGTATCTCTGACATACTGTGTACTTTTTCAATAGACGGTGTCTGCTTCTAACAGTGACATTACCAGTGCCACATCTGCAGTGTAACTTGTGCGCATCCCAACAATATCTGTGACATACAGTGTACGTTTTCAATAGACGGTCTCTGCTTCTGACAGTGACATTAGCAGTGCCACATCTGCAGTGTAATGTGTGTGTGCGCTGAAAAAATTTATCTGTGACATACAGTGTACTTTTTCAATAGACGGTGTCCGCTTCTGACAGTGACATTACAAGTGCCACATCTGCAGTGTAACGTGTGTGCTGAAAACATTTATCTGTGACAAACAGTGTTCTTTTTTCGTAGATGCAGCGGACAGTGACATTACCGGTGGTACCTCTCCTGTATAACGTTTCCTCATCCCAAATACCTGTGACATTCCCTGTAATTTTATATAAGCCGCTGGTGACAGCATTGACATTATCTGCGGGATATCTCCTGTGTGACGTTTCCACATCCCAAATACGTTTTTACATTTGTTTGCGCACACACTTCCAAATACTACGCTACTGTACGTGTGACAGACTTTCAAGCATATATAACATTTAATATGAAGAAGGCGAGCAGTAAGGAACCGGGCAGTGGTCGTGATGCTGATGGTGCACGCAGAGGCCGTGGCCTTGGGCACGGTGAAACTGTGCCTGATGCAAGAGCACAAGAAAAATAATCATCCATGATACCTAGCTTCATGTCCAAGTTTGCAGGGCGGCGCAGGACAACGCTCTCGAAGCCAGACCAGTGCAACCAGGTGGTCGGTTAGATTGCAGCAGTTAATGCGTCTAGTCGGTTAAGCATCACCCTGTCTTCCACCAGGTCCAGTCTCAGTAGCCAAGATTCTTCTCAACACAATCCTCACCCTGATCCTCCTTCCTCCCACCATGGAGAGTCTGGGCAAACAAGTGATCCCACACTCAGAAATTCTGAGGGGCTCTTTTCAGCGCCATTCCTTGATTTGGCCCTCTCGCCAAGCACGCTTGAAGAACAACAGATCTTGTGCCCTGATTTCCAAACTCTTGGGCATCCACAGTCACAAGAAGATGACGTTGGGGAACAGCAATAACTGTTTAAGGAGGTGGATAATGATGAGACACAGTTACCAATAAGTCAACGGAAATTACTGTCTCAAGAGGTTGATGAAGAGGATGAGACACAGTTGTCAATCACTGAAGTTGTGGTTAGGTCAACAAGTCAGGAGAATGACCAGAGTGAGGAAATGGTAGAGGAGGTGGTGGACTATGAAGTCACTGACCCAACCTGGGAAGGTGGAAAGCCGAGCGAGGACAGCAGTACAGAGGGGGAGGGATCTGCTGCACCGCAACAGGCTGGAAGAGGCAGTGGGGTGGCAAAAGGAAAAAGGAGGGCCACACCAAACAGGCCCGAAACTGTTCCAAAGAGAACCCCCTTGCGGAAATATTTCTTTCCAAGGGGTAGGTGCTCCGCAGTATGGCGCTTTTTGGAGGAAAGTGTGGACGACAAAAGAATAGCAGTTTAAAGCCTGTGTTGTACCAAAATGAGCAGGAGCGTGAACACTAGCAACCTCACCACCACCAGCATGATCCGCCACATGGCATCCAAGCCCCTTAATAAGTGGGCCGAACGCCTGGGTCCACAATCTGTGTCTGCGGGTCACACCACTGCCTCCTCTTACCCTGTATTACATGTTGGCCAATCCCCTGTCGAAGGCGCAGGCCCGGATACCTCCCGCCCTGCACCTGGACCTTCGCAAGCACCATCAGTGACCACATCCACTTCCGTGTCCCAGCGCAGCGTACAAATGTCCCTACCCCAGGCATTTGAACGCAAGCGCAAATACCCAGCCACCCACCCACAGGCCATAGCACTAATTGCGCACCTTTCAAAGTTACTGGCCCTGGAAATGTTGCTATTTAGGCTTGTGGACACTGAGGCTTCCGCAGCCTGATGTCGGCGGCCATCTCACGGTACTCTGTCCTCAGCCGCCACTATTTTTCAAGGTGTGCCATGCCTGCCTTACACCAACATGTGTCCCGAAACGTCACACGTGCCCTAACCGACACAGTTACTGGGAAGGTCCACTTAACCACGGACACATGGACAAGTGCATTCTCCAGGGATGCTCCATTTCCCTGACGGCACACTGGGTGAACAAGGGAGTCATACCCTGGGTTGGCACAGGTGCTACTGACGCCAAGGATTGCAGGCCCTACTTCCATCAGGGTTTCACCAGCACCTATGTTAGTGGCTCCAACCCCCACTTCTCCTCCTCCACCTCCTCCTCCACTTCCACCTCCGAATTATCCGTGTGCAGCACCAGTCAGCCATCGTTTTCTTAAAAGGACCGCGCTGCACCCGGACAGAGCTGAAAAATCCTCCTTTCCAGATCTCACAGTGTGGGCTCCAGTATGTGTGCCGCACCATGCGTAAGTTGAAAGTTAGGGTTCAGGAGCATGTCCGGAATATCAGAAAGGGACTTGAGACTCACAGTGTCTCGATGCATTTTAAAATCAAGCATCAGAAAGATCCAAGTGGCCTGTATTTTGTAGGGATGGAGTTAGTAAAACCGCATTGGCGTGGAGAGAATACAATCGAGCGGATCAACAGGAGGGAGGTGGAATTGATCTACATGATGGATTCCCTGCAGCCAAAAGGGATGAATGTAGTATTCGATCTTAAACCTTGCCTCACTTGAAAGAGTCTTCTGCAATCCCCACTCTGTCCATGTCTTGGTTCGTGGCAGTAGTGAGGGACTAACCGCTGCTGGCTGGAGACATTCGTGTGGGTCGCTTTGCCCGTCATTCATTTCTGGATGGAGGGAAGTGTCCTCAGGAGAAGGACTCTGCTATTGGTGGAGAAGGATCATGTGGGGAGTGGCCATCCATGAATGAATGGGGTAGCGTTCCCACGGTGTATAAACAACTACTGAAGGGCGGTCCTACGACACCTGGGAGGCGTCCCTATGACTTGTCATTTTGTTATAGGCTGGGAAGAACCACGTGTCTCCTGACGTCTTCACTGGTGGGACTCTACTATGTGAGACTTCTGGGTTAGTGATGCATGGAGGAGGGCGGTATCAGGTATGATTGATCAGGGGTTATGATTGACTAAGGGGGTGGTGACGTATCGGCTGTCCGTGAATGAGGGTTTAGCCCCTAAGGTTTATTGAGTAAGGCAATATGCTTCTGTAATAGGTGGATAGTAGTCATTAGGAGAAGGCTATACAAATAGGATATAACTAATCCAGACATGGGTATGTGGGAATCTGTCTATTAACCCTGGGAGTGCCGAATGCACAGAGATGTGTATGTGGTTACTTTGTCCATTAACCTGGGAGTGCCATGTCTATTAACCCTGGGAGTGCCGCATGCACAGAGATGTGTATGTGGTTACTTTGTCCATTAACCCTGGGAGTGCTATGTCTATTAACCCTGGGAGTGCCGCATGCACAGAGATGTGTATGTGGTTACTTTGTCCATTAACCCTGGGAGTGCCATGGCTGAGTTTGTTAGCATCATGTTACCCAGCTATTTTGTGTGAGCCTATGTCTATTAACCCTGGGAGTGACGCATGCACAGAGATGTGTATGTGGTTACTTTGTCCATTAACCCTGGGAGTGCCATGGCTGAGTTTGTTAACATCATGTTACCCAGCTATTTTGTGTGAGCCTATGTATTTCTTTGCTATTCATAGGAATGCTGTTTTTAAACTGGTTTAGGATTTATTTGTCTCTGTGTTAAACATGCGATCATGTATGGTGTTTTGATACTATTTTATATCTTCTTTTTTTTTTTGACTGGTATTATGTTAAATGTCATGTGATCAGTCTGAAGCAGTTCAGATATGTTGGTAATTTATAATTCACGTTATAACCAATAATTTGGTGACCCAAAGGAGGTCTATATGTGATATTTGTATAATGAATGTATTTGATGTATTTTTTGGATGTTTTAATGTTTGTATTGAGCCCTTTGAGCTATGATGATTTTAAAAAGGTGTAGCCTATCAGTGGCAGATATATAAAGACCGCCTCTTGGTAGGCGTAGTAGATACCCCTGACGAAGCTTCACAAACTGAAACCCGGGTCGGGTGAATTGATTTGTATACACCGCATGTGATTTTATCCATCTTGTAAGTATAATAAAAACCTTGCAGTTGGAACCTTGTGTGAATGTACTTCACTATTGGTGGCACCTTGATTTCTCATAAGGTTACCTGGAGGAGAGGTGAACTTAAGTGAGCTGATCGCTTACCCATATTCAAGAAATTCCTGTGAGATCTGGAAAGGAGGATTTTTCAGCTCTGTCCAGGTGCAGCACGGTCCTTTTAAGAAAACGTGTCTATAGATGTGAACATTGCCCACTTCACTACTGGAATTCGCGACGCACCGAAAGAAAGGCAACGTACCGAAGGCTATTTTATATATTTCATATATATTCTATTTACCAGTCAGCCATCAGTCGGTAGTTGGAAGCAGTGTAGCATAGCACTGCAGTGGGGAAGCGGCAACAGGCTGATATGGTTAGGGGACAAACAGCACACTGCCGCAAAGCTTTGCCAGGGGATAAGAGTCCAGACTGAGCTGTGGCTCTCGCCACTCAACCTACAACCAGGCATGATTGTGTCTGATAATGGCCGCAACTTAGTGGTGGCTTTGGAGCTCAGCAAGCTCACACACATCCCATGCCTAGCCCACATCTTAAACTTAGTGGTTCAGCAGTTTCTCAAAACCTACCCCAATTTGCCTGAGCTAGTGGTGAAGGTTCGCCTCATGTGTGCACACTTCCGCAAGTCATCAACAGCTTCAGTCAGTCTGTCAATGCTGCAGCAGCGCTAGAAATTGCCAGCTCACCAGCTGTTGTGCGACGTGGGCATGCACTGGAACTCAACTTTCCACATGTTGGCCAGGCTTTGTGAGCAGCAGAGGGCAGTAGTGGAATACCAGCTGCAATATGGTTGTCGCCTTTCCAGTCAGCTTCCGCTATTCACAAGTGAGGAGTGGGCATGGATGTCAATAGAGACGGTGAGCGGCAATAACGCTATTATCAGTGTAACCATCCCACTTATGTGTCTACTCAAATGCTTGATGCTCATAATTAAGGACGACCCTTTGCATGTGAAAGAGGTGGAAATGGGGGAAGACAGTACACAGGGTGATAGCCAGTCCACCCTCTGTTCGTCCTCTCAGCGCGAATTGGACGATGAAGAGGAGGAGCAGGAGACTGTTGCCTCCGCTACAGAGGGTAGTACCCATGGAAGTTAAATTCCATCTATTCTGCGTGGGTGGGCAGAAGAGGAAGAAGAGGATGAGGAGATTGAGAGTCATCCTCCTGATGACGACAGCAAAGTCTTGCCTGTTGGTACTCTGGCACACATGGCTGACTTCATGTTAGGCTGCCTTTCCAGCGACCCGCGTGTTATACGCATTTTAGACAACATGGATTACTGGTTGTTCGCCCTTCTCGACCCAAGCTACAAAGAGAACTTATCATCTCTCCTTCCTCTGGTGGAGATGATGAGCAAAACAGTGCAATACCAGAAGGTCCTTGTTAAAAAATTGCTCCCAAAATTTCCATCTTACAATGCTGACGGCAGAGTACATAGTTCCTTGGGCAACCAAGGAGGGGAGACAAGGGGAACACACAGCAGTTCCAACAGGAGGAAAAAAAAATGGAAGATGTGAAGGAGTACGTAGTAGACCGTGTCAGCATCCTCGATGATCCCTTAGTGCCTTACAAATACTGTGTGTCCAACCTGGACACGTGGCACGAACTGGCGCTCTACGCCTTGGAGGTGCTGGCCTGCCCTGCCGCCAGCGTTTTGTCTGAGCGGGTATTTAGTGCTGCTGGTGGCATTATAACAGATAAGTGTATCCGCCTGTCGACTGAAAATGCTGACAGGTTGACTCTTATAAAAATGAGCAAGGCGTGGATTGACCATAAATTCTCAACTCTACCAGATGAAAGCTGATGAACATAAAGGCACTTTAAATGTGTTGTACTGAATACACTGTATTCCCATGCACCCCTTTCACCACAAATAGCTCACCATCAGGCCCTCACCTACAATCTTATACGGGGTCAGCTCACTTGCAGGCCCTCGCATATAATGTTTAACAGGGTCAGCTCACCTGCAGGCCCTCGCATCTAATTTTTTAGAGAGTCATCTTACCTGCAGGCCCTTGCATATAATTTTTTTAGAGGGTCAGCTCACCTGCAGGCCCTTGCATATAATGTTTTACAGGGTTAGCTCACCAGCAGGCTCTCATCTACAATCTTTTACAGTATCAGCTCACCAGCAGGCCATCCATCATAATTTTTCAAGGGTGAATGATGCCCTCCTTTATGTGTAATTAAGGGTGTATTGGAGTGTCAGTTCCTTGTAATTTTTGGCAGCCCTTTCACTTAGTGCATAGGCTTTATGAGTGTAGGAGTCCCACTACCTGAACAATTGTACCACAATGTGAATGAGGCCCTCCTTTATGTGATATACTGGTTGTATTGGAGTGCTCTTCCTTGTAATTTTTGGCAGCACAGCAGTATATAACCCAGGAATTTCACACGTGCTGATGCTGCATTATAACAGATAAGTGTATCCGCTTATAAGTGTATAAGCTTGTGAAGCTGATGCTGCAAGGCCTGAAAATAGTATTTATTGGCAAAAAAGTGTGTTTTTAAAACCACAGAAAATGATGGGTGTATTTCTAGCTTAAATTGCACACTGACTAATCCAGATGTTGTATATTACCAAAAAAGAGTTTTTTTGGTAACAGAATATGAAAGCTGTATATATTAAACTTAAATTTAACACTTGCAGATCAGGAAAATTGTGGTTTTTGGCAAAAACGTTTTTTTTTTTAAACCCCAGAAAATGATGGCTGTATTTCTAGCTTAAATTGCACACTGACTAATCCAGATGTTGTATATTGCCCAAAAAATTGGGATTTTCAATGTCCCAAAAGCTCAGATGCAGTGCTGGTGCACTGAGCTTGCATAAAATGGCCGCCGCTGCCGCCCACCTAACTGACTTATTAAAGTTATTTTTTTTCCGATCAATGGGCTCAGGGCAGGAAAAAGAAATTGTGCCCTGCACCCACAAAACACAATGTATGTAGATCGCTGAGTTAGATTCAGATTTTGAGCAAAGACTCTCTCCTATTCTTTCCCTGAAATCACCAGCAGCATTCTCTCCCTACACTAAACACAGCAGAGTGATGTGCAGCGCTACAGGACTCCAGCTTATATAGAGGCTGGGTCACATGCTACACTGGACAATCACAGCCATGCCATTAGTAGGCATGGCTGTGATGGCTTCTAAGGTCAGACAGTTAAACGCTTGTTGATTGGCTGCTCTGCATATGAGGCTGTGAGCGGGAAGGCCGAAGTTACGATGCAGCGCTGACAGGTGAGCAGCAGCAGGGTGAGAACGCCCAAAGCGCGCACAGACGGCCCGCACTTTATGCAGCAGCACTGACATATCAGGGCAATTTTTAAGGAATCTCTGCACCACCAAATTCAGCACATGCGCCAGGCAAGGGATGTGCGTTAAACCGGCTAGTCCCAGAGCTGCTACGAGATTTTGCCCATTATCGCACACCACCAGGCCCGGCTTGAGGCTCACTGGCACCAACCACTCATCGATCTGTTGTTCAAGGCCCGTCCACAGCTCCTGATTGGTGTGGGGTTTGTCCCCCAAACAGATAAGTTTTAAAATTGCCTGCTGTCGTTTATCTCTGGCTGTGTTGAAGTTGGTGGTGAAGGTGTTACGCTGAGCGGATGAGGAGCCGGGAGAGGATGAGGAAGCAGAGTAGGAGGAGGAAGCAACAGGAGGCAAACTGAAGCGCCCTGCAATCCTCGTGGTGGAAGGACATGCGCCAAACTGCTATCCGCCTCAGGCCCAGCCGCCACTGCATTTACCCAGTGTGCTGTTATGGAGATATAACGTCCCTAACCGTGCTTACTGGTCCACGTATCGGTAGTGAGGTGCACCTTGCCACAGATGGCGTTGCGCAGTGCACACCTGATTTTGTCCCCCACTTGGTTGTGCAGGGAAGGGATGGCACGCCTGGAAAAGTAGTGGCGGCTGGGCTTGACGTACTGTGGGACAACCACCGCCATAAGGCTTTTAAAACTCTCCATCTCCACCAGACGGAATGACAGCATTTCAAAGGACAGCAATTTTGAAATGCTGGCATTCAGGGCCAGGGATCGCGGGTGGGTAGTGGGGTACTTCCTCTTCCGCTCCAGTGTTTGGGAGATGGAGAGCTGAACGCTTCCATGGGACATTGTGGAAATGCTTGGTGACCCAGATCTGGGGCAGGGATAGGTGGATGGCCCTGGAAAACCCTGCTAACAGAGTCATCAAAAAGCAGAAGAAACTGCTGCATGACTTGGGGCTCAGACTGCTTGGCTGATTTGCAAGGGGGTAAGGTTAAAAACTGATGGACATCGGCTGCAGGTGCCAACTGTGATCTTTCAGCAGGAGACTGGGTGGAGACAATGTGAAGGAACTGGATCCACTGTCAGCAACCCAATCTACTATCGCCTGCACTTGTTCTGCCCTCACCTTTCGTAGAGCCGCATTAGGCCCGACCAAATACTACTGAAGGTTCTGTTGCCTACTCACACCAGAGGAAGGTGTTTCACTTGTGCGTGTAGCTGGCACAGATCGACCCCGTCCTCTCCCTGCATTAGGAGCTCCACTAGGCCACGTCCCTTATTTGACCCTCACCTCATATTTCTCAAATTTAGGATCTTGCCCTAAATGGGTGTTTAATTAATTGTAGAATAGAACGACAGTATGTAAAGGGTGTATCTCGAAATAACAGATGCAGCAAAGGCTGCAAAATTAAGATTTTTGTCCTAAATGGGTGTTTTTTTAATAGAATAGATCAACAGTATCTAAAGGGTTTATATCACAATGACAGATGCAGCAAAGGCCGCAAATTTCGATTTTTACCCAAAATGGGTGTTTATTTATTACTAGAATAGCACAGCAGTATCTAAAGCGTGTATCTCACACTGACAGATGCAGACAAGGCCGCAAATTAAGTATTTTGCCCTAAAAGGCTGTTTTTTAAAACCAAGAAAATTGTAGTTGTATTTCTAGCTTAAATTGCACATTGACTAATGCGGCAGAGGCCCCAGATGAAGGATATTGCCAAAAATTTGTGTTTTTTCAAGGCCAGAATTTTTTTTAAGTATTTCAATCTTGTTTTTAATAATCACAGATGCAGCAAAGACTGCAATATTAAGTATTTTGTCCAAAATGGGTGTTTTTTGAATAACAGAATATGACAGCAGTATATAACACTTGAATTTCACACGTACAGATGCAACAAGGGCTGTAAAATTGTGTATTTTGCCCACAAAGTGTGTTTTTTAAAACCCAGAAAATTAAAGCTGTATTTCTAGCTTAAATTGCACACTGACTAATGTGGCAGAGGCCCAAGATGGAGGGTATTGCAAACAATGGGTGTTTTAAACCCAGAATATTTTTTAAGTATTTCAAGCTTGTTTTAACAATAACAGATGCAGCAAAGATTGCAATATTAAGTACTTTGCCCAAAATGGGTGTTTTTTTTTTATAACAGAATATGAAAGCAGTATATAACGCTTGAATTTCACACTAGCAGATGCAGACAAGGCCGCAAATTAAGTATTTTGCCCAAAATGGGTGTTTTTTTTTACTAACAGAATATAACAGCAGTATATAACGCTTGAATTTCACACGTACAGATGCAGCAAGGGCTGTAAAATTGAGTATTTTGCCCAAAAAGGGTGTTTTTTAAAACCCAGAAAATTATAGCTGTAGTTCTAGCTTAAATTGCACACTGACTAATGCGGCAGAGGCCCAAGATGGAGGTTATTGCCAAAAATGGTTGATTTTTCTTTTAAAGCCATAAAATTATTGAAGTATTTCAAGCTTGTTTTAACAAAAATAAATGCAGCAAAGGCTGCAGAATTAAGTACTTTGCCCAAAAAGGGAGTTTTTTTTTATAACAGAATATGACAGCAGTATATAACGCTTGAATTTCACACGTACAGATGCAGCAAGGGCTGTAAAATTTTGTATTTTGCCCAAAAAGGGTGTTTTCTAAAACCCAGAAAATTAAAGCTGTATTTCTAGCTTAAATTGCACACTGACTAATGCTGCAAAGGCACCAGATGTAGGATATTGCCCAAAATTGGTGTTTTTTTAAACCCAGATTATTATTGCAGTATTTCAAGCTTGGATTTCAATGTCACAAACGCACATATGCACTGGTGCACTGAGCTTGCATAAAATGGCCGCCGCCGCCGCCCACCTAACTAACAGACCGATAAAAAATGTCTCTGTCACTGGGCTCAGGGCAGGGTAAAAAGATTGTGCACTGCACCCACACAACAAAATCTATGCAGATCGCTGAGTTCAATTGCAGTTCTGATGAAAGTTTATTTCCAATTCTCTCCCTCACAGCAGCAGCATTCTATCTCTACACTAAGCACAGCAGAGTGACGTGCAGCGCTACATGACTCCAGCTTATATAGAGGCTGGGTCACATGCTGCACTGGCCATTCACAGCCATGCTATTAGTAGGCATGGCTGTGATGGCTTCTAAGGGCACAGAGTTAAACGCTTGTTGATTGGCTGCTCTGCAGCCTTTCAAAAAGCGTCAATAACTCGCCGAACCCAAACCCTAACTTTTACTGAAATGTTCGGGTCCGGGGTTCAAAAATCCTAAAGTTCGGTACAAACCCGAACTTTACAGTGTCTGTATCAGATTTTCTCTATGTGCACATATGACGTGGATTTCGACCCCAATAGAAGCGGGGGTAATTTCCCCAACACCAGTGACTGCCTAATGTACCTCCAGCCACATCATCACAAGTTCTTTTCTGTCAGGTGAATGCCTAATTTTTGGGGCCTGTACTGTCCTACAGTAAATATTTTAGCTGGTGACTGCCTAATGTACCTCCAGCCACAACATCACAAGTTATTTTCTGTCAGGGGAATGCCTAATTTTTGGGGCCTATACTTGCCGACAGTTAAATTTTTAGCCACTGACCAACTAATGTACCTCCAGCCACATAATCACAAGTTCTTTCTTGTCAGGTGAATGCCTAATTTTTGGGGCCTGTGCTCCACTGGCCTACAATAAATTATTAATATTATTATTGTGACCGCCTAATGTACCTCCAGCCACAAAATTTGTGTTGAGAGAGCATGCTCGGCCGAACTGCTGTTCGTCTTGAGCATCGCTATGCTCGGCAGATCTGAGTGCTCAGCTGAATAATTCGGATGTTCAAATGCAATTTAATACAATGGAAGTCATGGGGAGAAACCCAGGCTCAGAAAAGAAGAGAGTGTCTGGTACATACAAAAGGTTAGAAATTGATGGAAACCCCATCAAAATGGTTTGACAACAGCATTAAGAGGATAGCTGGATGCATCTTAGACTCCTATTATGTATGACATACAATAGACAACCACACATATGCCAAAAGCCAGGTATGGGCAAGCATTCAAACTATCCAGGAGACAGATAGCCAGCATACCTTACAATGGCAGCCTTGGGCACTATGAGATATTACAAACCAGCTCTCATCTGACTGAGAACCAGTAAACCTCAAAGTTATTTTGCATCTGTTGGATGGCTTGGGTGGACCTGCACACCTAGATCACTATCATTAGGGCGACAAGAAGTTTTCTGATTGTCCTAACATAATATTCGATAACCTTTCTATACAGTTTTGTCATGTAAAAACTAATTTGCATAAACATGGGCATATGGGAAAGACATGCAAATGAGCAGAATCTCTCATGAACAGCGCCCTCTATTAGTTGCATAGTGTTATGACAAGACTATTCACTCACAACAGTGAATAGTCTTGTCATAACACTGTGCAACTAATAGAGGGTGCTGCTCATGAGTCATGATTCATGAGTCATGAATCACGACTCATGAACAGCGCCCTCTATTAGTTGCATAGTGTTATGACAAGACAATTCGCTGAGATCATATTCGCTATATTGCTCTATATTCTTTTTTTAGAATATTCGTAATATTCAAAAAAATGAATAATTAGCAATATAGCGAATATTATGTAATAATTATGTAGTAAGTCAGTGATAATATCTGACACTGGAAAAGCTGGGTAATAACTCAGTGTAGATTGCGAGTTATTACCCAGCTTTCCCAGTGTCAGATTTTCTCACTGAGTTATTACCCAGCTTTCCCAGTGTCAGATATCTTTACTGAGTTATTACCCAGCTTTCCCAGTGTCAGATTTTATCACTGAGTTATTACTCAACTTTCCCAGTGTCAGATATTATCCTAGTGCAGATCGTGAATATTCTAATCGCAAATTTTTATTGTGAATTTTCCATGCAAAAGGCTACACTAATAAGCTTGTCATAAGACTCAGTCTAATATTCTTGTCAGAAGACTATGAAAGCAATAGATGGCACTATTGAGTTATGAACAGCGCCCTCTATTGGTTTCATAGTCTTCTGACAAGAATATTAGTCTTGTGATAAGACTGTGAAACCAATAGAGAGCGCTGTTCATAACTCAATAGCGCCATCTATTGGTTTTCATAGTCTTATGACAGCTGAAAAACAAGGCAGATTCTGCTCATTTGCATGTCTTTCCCATATGCCCATGTTTATGCAAATGAGTTTTTACATGACAAAACTGTATAGAAAGGTTATTGAATATTATGTTAGGACAATCAGAAAACTTTTTGTCGCCCTAATGATATTGATCTAGGTGTGCAGGTCCACCCAAGCCATCCAACAGATGCTAAATAACTTTGAGGTTTACTGGTTCTCTTTTAGATGAGAGCTGGATTGGAATATCTCATAGTGCATAAGGCTGCCATTGTAAGGCTGTTATCTGTCTCCTGCATAGATTGATGGCTTGCACATACCTGGCTTTTGGCATATAGCCTTTGTGTGGTTGTTCATTGTATGTCATACATAATATGAGTCTAAGATGCATCCAGCTATCCTCTTAATGCTGTTTCCAAACCATTTTGATGGGGTTTTCATCAATTTCTAACCTTTTTTTAATGAACCAGACACCCTCTACTCTTCTGATCAGGGGGTGCCTGGGGTTCTCCTATTGACTTCCATTGTGCTTAATAAAACACACGAGCATACCGATGTGTTCTGCCCGAGCACACAAACACTTTGGTGCTCGCTCAATACTGCACATAATCACTTATTCTTTTCTGTTAGGTGAATGCCTAATTTTTGGGGCCTGTACTCCACTGGCCTACAGTAAAATTGTTATTCATTGACCGCCTAATGTACCTCCAGCCACATAATAACTTGTTATTTTCTGTCAGGTGAATGCCTAATTTTTGGGACCTGTACTGGCCTACAGTAAAATTGTTATCCATTGACCGTCCAATATATCTCCAGCCACATAATCACTTGTTCTTTCTGTCAGGTGAATACCTAACAGAAAAGGGGCCTGTATTCACGTGGCCTAAAATAAAAAATTTCTAGGTTCCAGCAGGGCATATTTTTGACAGTTTCCCTTTAAGACACTTAGAAATGGACCCTGATTAAAATACATATTTTTTTGTGGGAATTTTTGCCATTGATCCCCCTCTGGTATGTCACTGTCCATGTCACTGTCCATGTTGTGGGACTATTTTTGCACTTCTAGTAAGTATTTGGTGGCTGCAAATATGACCTGAAGGTTTTTTGAGGTTCACGAACATTTGATTTTTGTGTCTGTGTTGTGGTGGAGGGTGCAATTGCAGTCTAGGGTGTGGTAAGGCGGGATAAAGGGGGCCCAAGTAAATTCTTGCCCAGGGTCCAATCAATATTAAAGACAGCCCATCTCAACACTACTCTTGACCCTTCATATACATGCTGGGCATGGCTGTGTGTGCATGTGTCAGACACCTCTAGTGATAGCTTAACTCCACTAAAAACAAAGATCAGGCATACTAAAATCCAACAGCCTGATTCTACTTTCGCCTCAATATAAACATCTTTCGTTGGGCAGAGGTGGGGACACCCCCATACATATTAGATGGCAGGTGATCCTGTCAGGTTTAACAAACATTAACCCCTTAGTGACCACCAATATGCCTTTTTACAGCGGTCACTAAGGGCACTTAGGCTGGACCACCTCTATTCAGAGCTGACTCCCTCTGTCTCCCATCGGCACCCCACAAATGCGATCGCAGGGTGCCGATGTGTGTAAAGGCTGGCTGAGGCTTCATGTAGGCTCCAAGCCAGCCTTGAGTGTTTTTTCCAGCAGGCTGTGCCTCTCTGGTGTAGCCTGCTGGTCAATGTCAGTATAGCACTGACATTAAAATGCAATGCACTATAGGGATAGTGCATTTAATTTTAAAGGCAATTAAAACCATGTCTGTAATGACCCACGCTATACAAATGTCAAGTAAATGATTCCCTACAGTGAACACCTTTAAAAAAAAAAAAAAGGCAGAATTGCTCAATTAATCTTAGTCGCCATCGGAAAACTTAAAGGGATTCTGTCATGAGATTTGAGCCCTATAAGCTAAACATATGGCCAGGTCCGTACTAATAACATGAATCCTAAACTGCCCTTATTAAACCTGCTTGTGGCTCTATAAGCCCAAAATACAGTTTTTTTTAAGCTGTCACTCACCTACCTAAGGTGCCCAAGGGGTTTTACGTTAACCCAGGGTGCCCGCCCGCACCCCTCGCCGTCTGGTGCCCAGCGCCGCCTTCCTCACCTCAGCCCCGCCTCCGCAATCCTCCCGTCCCTCAGGCCGGCGCATCAGGCCGGCGCATGCGCACTTCGCTCAACGAAGCCGCTGCCAGGAGTCTGCGGCGCATCAGGCTGAGCCTAGTGCGCAGGCGCCGGATCTAGCAGAGGGACGGGAGGATTGCAGAGGCGGGGCTGAGGTGAGGAAGGCGGCGCTTGGCACCAGATGGCGAGGGGTGCGGGCGGGCACCCTGGGTTAACGTAAAACCCCTTGGGCACCTTAGGTAGGTGAGTGATAGCTTATAAAAACCATTTTTTTGGGCTAATAGAGCCACAAGCAGGTTTAATAAGGGCAGTTTAGGATTCATGTTATTAGTACGGACCTGGCCATATGTTTAGCTTATAGGGCTCAAATCTCATGACAGAATCCCTTTAACAACAAGCGATCTAAAAGAGGAATTTACCCCAAAATAATACCAATGTAAACTACAAGTCAACCCTCAAAAATTAAGCCCTGACACAACTCCATCGAAAGAAAAATAAAAAAGTTATGGGTCTTGGGAAGCAGCGATGGAAAAATACTTTCTTCCTTTAAAAAAAAAGTAGTAAAACAAAAATTTTTATTTGGTATTGCTGTAATTCTACTGACCTAGAGAATAAATATATCATGTTATTTTTACAGAAAAATGAACATTGTAAAATTTATAATGTAAAGAGCTCAGTGGCATTATTGCTGTTTTTTCCCATCTCTTGCCAAGAAAGATTTAACTAAAGTTAATCAGAAAATTATCTGTACCCCAAAATGACACCATTTAAAACTACAATTTGTCCCATAAAAAACAAGCCCTCAAACATCTACATAGTTGGAAAATTAAAATAGTTAGAACTTATTCTCTGTCCACGGGATAAGGGATAACTAACTAATCGATAGGGTTCTGACCTCTAGAGACCCCACCAATCCCGAAAACAGGAATCTCGTTCTCTCAGTCTAATGGAGTGGAAGGTTGAGCATGCACTCTGCATCATTCTCTGTGGGACTGACAGAAATAGTTAAGCAATATATATTCAACTATCTCTGGTATTATTTGCCTGCGTAGTTGAATAAGTCCATACTGATGATCTGCCATGGACGTGTCGGTATCTCGTGCGACATCATAGTTTCCTTTTGTTGGAAGTCGGCATATTAATTGCAGATGGTACAATTACTGACAAAATCTTTGATTTCACCTTGCATGTTAGGCCAGTAAAGAGTATCACGAGCTTGTCTGTAGCATGCTTCACCTCCAATGTGGCTAGAGTGTATTCGTGATAACATCTCCGCTCTCAGCGATTTAGGCACTATGACCCTTAGGCCTTTGTACAAGATACCATTTTGTACGCTGATCTCATCTCTGAAGGACCAATATTCTCGTAGAGTTGAAGGAATTTCTACTTTATCATCTGGACATCCACTCAAGACAACAGATTTCAGAGCTTGTAACGTTGCGTCACTGTCAGTGTGTTGTATCTGTTGCTGCAGATGCTGAGCAGTGACATTAAGATAGTCTGCTTGATTGATGTCGGCAAAGAAAATTTGTTCCTGTTGCAGCTGACAAATTGTTTGACGCTCGTGTTCACCTCCAGGTGCCACATTATCCAACGTAGCTCTGCTCAAAGTATCGCTGATATACATTTCACTTCCTGGCTTATAGACAATATTGAGGTTGGAATGCTGCAATGTAAGCATCATGCTCTGCAAATGCTTGGGTGCACACAAAAGGGGCTTGTGGTTTGTGGTCAGTCTCGCCCATAGAGATAATGATGGAAGCGTTGGCATGCAAATACAATACTTAAACATTCCTTCTCAATCTGAGCAATGTTTCGCTCAGCTTGTGAAAGAGCTCTGGACGCATATTCAACCGGTTGACCTTCCTGCAAAAGACAACAACCCAGGCCATTTTTGCTAGAGTCACTTTGTATGTCAACAGGCTTAGGCAACCTTCACACTCGCGTTTGGTGCGGATCCGTCTTGTATCTGCACAGACGGATCCGCACCAATAATGCAAACGCTTGTATCCGTTTATAATGGATCCGTTTGCATTATTCATTGAAAAAAAAGTCAATGTCAAAACGGATCCGTCTTGACTTACATTGAAAGTCAATGGGGGACGGATCAGTTTTCAATTGCACCATATTGTGTCAGTGAAAAACGGATCCGTCCTCATTGACTTACATTGTAAGTCAGGACGGATCCGTTTGGCTCTGCATAGTCAGACGGTCACCAAACGCTGCAAGCTGCGTTTTAGTGACCGTCTAAAAAAACGCAACGGAGACCAAAAGCAGCCAAACTGAGGCATTCTGAACGGATCCTTATCCATTCAGAATGCATTGGGGCTAAACTGATCCATTTTGGGGCCGCTTGTGAGAGCCCTGAATCGGATCTCAAAAGGCGGACCCAGAAACGCCAGTGTGAAAGTAGCCTAAGTGACATCATAGTATTTCAACACTGGTGCAGAGGTGACCAAGCGTTTGATATCCTCTACCGCCTGGTCATGTTTGGGAAGCCAGTGCCAAACCGCATCTCTGTCCACAAGTCGTCTTAACAGCTCACACACCTCAGATAAATGTGGCAGGAATTTTGCTACATATGTAACAAAGCCATAAATCTCTGTACTGCTTTGGCATCAGCAGGCTGTGGCATGTCCACAAAGGCTTTAATCTTGTCCGGGTCAGCTTTTAAGCCTTGTGAAGACAGGATATGTCCACGGAAATGGACTTCTTGCACCGTGAACTGCAATTTCTTCACGCTAAGCCTCAGCATCACCTGTCTGCAATGATCTAGTAGCGCTATTAACTTTTCATCATGGTCCCGCTCAGCTTCTTCATCAGTGTTACCACAACCAACTATAAGATATGTCATCAGCTATTGGCTCAATTCCACAAAACCCACTCAATAGTTCATGTTGTTTGCGCTGGTAAACCTCTGGTGCCACGGAAACCCCAAATGGAAGTTTAAGCCCTCTCTTTCTGCCCCAAGGAGTCCAGAAAGTGGTAATGTAACTGCTTTTTTCATCTAGTTTGCACTGTAAAAAGTCATCTCTTACATCGACTAGTGTGAAAATACGCGCTTTTGGAAGTTTGTGCAGAAGAGTGTAGGCATTAGGTAGTGTGACCGCTTCAGGGCCATATTCAGGAACTTGGGATAGCTTAATAGCTATTGGTACATTCCGTGGGGCACATTGAAGTGGTTGAATAGCAGGGTCAAGTTCAAAGCGCATGTTCCCTGGAACAGATACTACCGGGCCCTCAAATACATCACTGTAAGCATGAAGAATTTGCTGTTTTGTCAGCGGCCTCGTCAGGGATTTCGCTGGCTGATTATCAACATTGTGCAGCTCATCAGGAATAGTGAACTGCAGCAGTCCCAGGCGCTCACATGTTGAACCAGATAATAGCAGTTTCTGATCAGCTCCCACAATCTCAAAGTGCAATTTGTGCATGTGGCGAAACCAACCTCGCCACTGGGTTTTGGAGCGGCCTGTTTATCAGCCTCTTGCCTCAGGATTATGGCCCATACTAACTTTAAAGGAGCAGACAGACCGGCCGCACAGCTTAAATCTGTCTTTGCAATTGTATTTTGTTATGTGAGGATACCCAGATAGCTAATTGCATTGTATTTGTGTATTCTGAGTGCCATTCACCTAATGATATGCACTCAGACTTGAGCTATCTGGGAATATGTTAAATGTCTGTGTTTGCTGTGGGGGTGTGACATTGTGTGTTTGGGTGGTGATTTCTGTCCGGTTGTCCCCACATGTGTATTGGCGATTTCCCTTTGTCTTGAGAGATAATTGGATTACTCCTCGGGTGTCTCCAGGGCAGAGAGGAGGAAACCATGATGCATTGTGGGGATGTGTTGTGTCTGTGTATCCTGAGTTGCTGCATATCTGTCCTGTGTCGCAGTCTTCCTTCTGGTCCACTGGGGGCGTGTCCACCAGATGGGGACCTGCATAAATACGGGCGGGTAGCCCTCAATAAAGGAATTCCTGTTTTATACCTTCAGGGATGGAATAACTACACTCTTGGGGATTGCTATATCACAATACTCCCCTGAGTATAAGCTCTTGTAAGAGCTTGCTCCTGGTTCCTGTCTCTGGATTAAGGAGAGGTTCACCCACTGGAGCCTGGAGCCTTGTCGTAGGTCCAGGGTGGGTAGGAGACGGCGAGACCTCCACCAAGCTTTGTCGGTTCGTGGGGTCTGCAGTGCTGACGGTGTCAAGAGGAGTGCTTGGAGTCCTCTGGAAGCACTAGGAGCATCTATCGACGGAGGTACCCGGTCGGGGTGCTAGGCGTTCCATTACAGTGCACACAATCTCGCATGCTGCATCACAAACGTTGCCGCTTACCCTCATCAGCTCAGGCAGCAGAATGCTGTTAGCCGCCATGATGCTGCTATTGCTTGCATCAAATGCTCAAATCCACAGACAGGAGACAGGAGACACGATCATGCTGCAAGGCTGGAAGGCTCTCAGCGGCAAATGTGCAGAATCAGCGCAGATCCAGATACTTCTGACACCATGTTTCATGTGATGTAAATAAACACAGCACGTGGGATTACTGCACAGGAGCCATGTAGATAACATAACATAAAGACAGGAGCAACTGCCACAAACGGAAAACAGGAAACAGGAAGTGGTGCACCAACATAACATCCATAACAGGGGCTGGATGCACCAAAGTTATGTAGAAGCCAGCGCCTCTTCATAACTCTGGCAGATCCACCGCTAGATATAGGGCTTATTAAGATTGGTGTCTAAAACACTGGTCTTAATAAATTACTCCCGTAATTTCCAAAATTGGCCTTGTACTGAAGTGGTTGAAGGGGTTGTCCACTCCCTTTTATATTCATGTCCTATAAATGGATATGTCATCAATATCTGATCAGCATGGTCTTGCACTCAGCAACCCCACCAATCAGCTGTTCTGCAGTAGCTCTGATGTCAAAAGGTTTTGTGCAGTAAACACCACTAATATTACACATGGAAAAGGTTGTCAAGATGGGACAGTCCATTTAAAGGGTTATTCCCATCTCAAACATTGATGCCATATCACTAGTGAATACCATCGGTGTCAGGAGTCTGTCACACCTCTAGGAATCTGCTCCAATCTCCAGAACGGCACCCTGAAGTGAAGGATAGGGCATCACACAAGCATAGCCACTCTCCGTTCAACACTATTGGAATTCAAAAAATACAATGGTTCAGCTATTTCCATCAGTTCCATTGAAGTGAATGGTGGTGCATTCGCGGTGGACTCTCCTTCATTTTAGGGACGACCTTCTGGAGATAGGAACAGGTCCCAGAGGTGGGACTTGCACCAATCTTCTAGAGATTTGCCATCAAGCCTTTTAAATTTGATCCTGATGCTAGAACAATTTGCTGAAAATGAACAGTTTAAGGCTACATTCACATGACAGTAGTTTTCTGCAGATATCGGCCTGTGTGCATTCCGCAATCTGTGGACCACACATAACCGCCGCTACTATAGAAAATGCCTATTCTTGTCTGCAATTGCTGACAAGAATAGGACATGCTCTATCTTTTTGCGGGGCAACGGAACTACGGTGTGCTGTCCGCATTTTTTGCGGCCCCATTGAAATGAATGGGTCCGCACCTGTTCCGCAAAATTGAAGAACGGACGCGGACTCATACATACGGTCGTGTGAATGTAGCCTTAGAGTGTATCTTTTATTGTACTGCATTGGCTCATTATTCTGCAGTAGGCGCCACCTATTATGCACTTGTATTGTAATTACTTCATATGTGAACTGTGCACCTAGAAATAGCACTGTTCCTAGCACTGCAGTACATGCTTTTTGTTCACAGTACTTTAAACTGTATATTGTTTGCCTTTCAGCTGCCTCCATTATCATCTGTCATAAGAAAAAGCCTCACTATAGACAATTTAAATAATCGCTGCAGAACTTTATCATTCACCAACTTTTTATACCAGCTGTCATACTGGCCCGAGTCCCTTAAATAAATGGGAAATTCAGCTACAACAGTTTCTGAAGAAAGGCCAGCTCACCTGCTGATAACTATATGCCTAAGGATTAATACTTATAATCCATTATTCTTTGGATTTTGTGTGTGTTTTATCTGCAAACAGTTCATCCCTTCAGTTCAGTCTCGATGATGCTGGAGGCACACAGACTCTAGTAGGGAATATGAAGGGAAAATAATATGAAATGTATCTTCTGCAGTATTGTGCAGCAAACATACTGACAGTTATCATAATGCTTGTACTGCTGCCAGTCAGTCTCCTGGTTGCAAAGGGATAAGACACCCACTCTGCTACTCTCAATGCAGGAGTTTACAAGGTGTCATGTAAGTGGACAAACTTCTGAAGAAATTCTGCATCATAATAACCCCCTATTGTAAACCTTATTAATTTGTGATGGACAATTTGCTGCATAGATTATACAGAATATATAAGAATTATTCCAGTTGTGTATTACTTTCATTGATCCCTCACTTGAACTATCCAAACAAGTAATATGTTCAGCGGATGTTCTGATGTACTGAGAAGCTACTTAGGAGGACCTTGGCTTTGTTCATTCTGTCCCTGTGCTGTTCAATCGGATTTTGTGCTTCACTGAACCCTTTTCTTGCCTCACTTGTCAGCTCTGTTAACTCTGATCAGTTTTTTGTGTTAACAATACCAAGTACAACTAATATATCTAGCCTCTTGCTTCCACTTGAATACCTGTTTTGTGCCTTGACATTAACTTTTCTGCTTTCCTCTTTAGCCTTTTTTTTGTGATCCTGGGTTACTCTATTAAATTCTATTCAGAATCTAATCCTGTCCTGAGCTGAGCTTATGTTCATTCACTACTGGTTTTAAGGGTCCATTCACATGTCCGCAATTTCGTTCCGCATTTTGCGTAACGGAATTGCGGACCCATTCATTTCTATGGGGCAGCACGATGTGCTGCCGAGATCCGGAATTGCGGATCCGCACTTCCGGGTCCGCAATTCTGTTCCCGAAAAAAAATACAACATGTCCTATTCTTGTCCGCAATTGCGGACAAGAATTGGCATTTTCTATTAAGTGCTGGCAATGTGCGGTCCGCAAAATGCGGAACACACATCGTCGATGTCCGTGTTTTGCGGATCCACGGATCCGTGTATCCGCAAAACACACACGGACATGTGAATGGACCCTAAGTGTGTTTTTGCTTATTATAAAACCCTTAGGCCTCTTTCACACTACCGGGTTTTTTTTTTTCCGTTTTGCGGGCCGTTTTTTGCGTTCCATATACGGAACCATTCATTTCAATGGGTCCGCAAAAAAATGGAAGGTACTCCGTATGCATTCCGTTTCCGTATTTCTGTTTTTGCATTCCGTTGAAAGATAATCACATTCCGCAAATCACATTCCGTGGCTCCATTTAAGTCAATGGGTCCGCAAAAAAAACTGAACACATACGGAAATGCATCGGTATGTCTTCCGTATCCATTCCGTTTTTTTCTGAACCATCTATTGAAAATGTTATGCCCAGCCCAATTTTTTCTATGTAATTACTGTATACTGTATATGCCATACGGAAAAACGGAACGGAAACACAACGGAAACAAAAAACTGAACAACGGATCCGTGAAAAACGGATCGCAAAACACTGAAATAGCCATACGGTAGTGTGAAAGAGGCCTTAAATTGATATTGCAGCTTTTTAATATTGATGACATCCTACAGATAAGTCATCAATATCATATTGGTGGCGATGAGAGTTGAGCTGTAGGCAAGCATGAACAGAGCTTCTGCGTCCACCTCTGTTTAGTTTCCAGCACCTGCTGAAAACACCTGATTAGTGGTGGTGTCGGGTGTTGGACTGGACTGATCAGACACTAATAACTTTCTTGGAGCATAGGTCATCAATAGAGATGAGTGAATTTCTCAAAAATTTTATTCAGCCGGTTTGCCGAATTTTCCGAAAAGATTTGATCCAAATTTATTTGTGGCGAATCACGTTAAAAACCATCTATTTCCTGGCTGCAGAGAGCCTGTATAGTGGTGTAGAACACTGTGCCTTGCAGTAACACGCATAGGGAGTCTGCTGTGGTAGAGAAACAATACTATGAGTCAGTATGACTCGCAGAGGACAGGCGTCACTCTAAGAATCACTGCACACTTCACTTATTTGGGCAGTTTTGGGGCCAAAACTGACCAAATAACTCATGTGAACACAGCCTTACAGGTCAATGTTAGCGTCAAGAAGAAGCGCACTCCTTTTACACCATCATCAGCTGATTCCACATAAATGTCTACAGAACCTGTTCTATTAAACATTTATATAAGTAGAGCCCCCCGACAGAGTGGAGAGGGTGTCAGCAGTAAGTTTGTGTTGACGTCACTGATTATTTTTCCCTTCCTCTGATCCGTCAGAACAATAACCCCCCAAAAAAGGATCCTGTCTGATGAGTATCCGCCTTCACTCAGTCAGCATGTGGTCAGTAATCCATCTTTATTGCTAAAGCAAAAAAAAAAAAAACAGGAGTGAACCCAAAACAGAGATGACAATAAATGGAATATTTGCATGTCTTCTGTGTTTTGTACCCACTCATGCTTTGGCTACCAAATCATAAGCCAATTCTGATGGGACCATACAAGCCTTACAGCTGCTAAATAGACAGGATCCATTTTGCATCTCATTTTTCCTTCCTTCTGACAGATAAGAAGAAGGGTCAAATAAATGATGATGTCAACCAGAGCAAAAAGGCAAAATAGTGGCCCAGTTATGAGTGGGGAGGGTGGGAACAGCATGATAAGTCTACAGAGTAGCCGAATGACATAGTGGTGAGGTGGAAGCAGAGTTTTGATTTGCAGCAGCATGAGGAGACCACAGAGTCGCAAGGTGACATAGTGTGGAGGTGGCAGCAGCAGCATGAGGAGACTGCAGAGTGGCACAATGACAAAGTGTGTCGTGGCAACAGCAGCTTGAGGAGATTTGAGTGGTGATGTGGCAGAAGCCTCAGGAGACCACAGAGTAAACCGGTCACAGAGTGGGGAGGTGGGTGGCAATAACAGTACCCGCTGATGTTGGTGCGTGAAAGAAGGAGCACTTGGCATCAGATGTGTGGCATCAGGTGGGTGGCAGCATCAGAATAGTAGATGAGGCAAGTAGCCAGAAGAAACCTGTCTCTATTGTCAAGGTTTGGTGAGGCAGCATGGATGATCTAATCTGATGTATCAGGCATTGGTGGGTTGAAATCCTGGATGATCCACGCCTGATTCATCTTGACAAAGGTCAGTCTCTCCAAATTTTGGGTGGACAGGCGAGTACTCCTTGTAGTAACTATGGCCCCCATTGCACTCCCTTTCTCTGTTCATATAGTCGGTCCAACATATGAAGGTTGGAATTCCAACGGGTCGAAATGTCGCATATCAGCCTATGTTTAGGGGTTGCCGTTCTACCGCTGCAGCTCAAGGAGGGTGTGTTTTGCGGTGTACGAGTAGCTGAAGTGCATGCAAAGTTTTCTGGCCATTTTTAGGATGTCTTGCAGATGGGTGGAAGACTTCAGGAACCGCTTGACAACCAGAAAGAACACATGTGCCAATCAGGGCGCATGGCTCTGCCCTCCTTGACGCAGCGCCGACACCGTATTCTTCCCGTTGTCGGTCTTTATGGTTCAGATTTTGAGCTGTAGCGGAGAAAGCTAGGATTTGATTTCTTGATCAAAGGATGCGGAAACGTTTCTCCCCTGTGTGTCTCAGTTCGCCCAGGCAAACTAGGTGCAAAACAGTTTGACACTGCTGTACCCTGCACATGTGGTATGCTGGTGGGGCACTGTGAATTGTCCCTGCAGTGGCGGCTGAGGACATGGTGGAGGATGAGGAGGCAGAGGCGGACATTGTCGCACTACCAATGGCGTGTGAACGTGGAGGCGGAAGCGGCGTCACCTGACCAAGTTGCTGGTGTGGCTGTGCAGGAACCACATTAACCCAGTGAGCCGTAAACTACATGTATTGTCACTGACCGTAGTTATAGCTCCACATGTCAGCGCTGCCGTGCACTTTGGCAGACACCTACAGGCTCAAGGACTGGCCCACCTTCTGTTCTACATACATATGCAGGGCTGGTGCTGCGTTTTTGGCCGAGAAATGACAGCTTAGGACTCTCCACTGGGGTTGAGCGAACCCGAACTTTAGGATTTTTGGACCCCGGACCCGAACCCGAACATTTCAGTAAAAGTTCGGGTTCGGTGTTCGGCTATTTTATGGCTCTTTTTGAAAGGCTGCAGAGCAGCCAATCAACAAGCGTTTAACTCGTGGGCCCTTAGAAGCCATTACAGCCATGCCTACTAATGGCATGGCTGTGATTGGCAAGTGCAGCATATGACCCAGCCTCTATATAAGCTGGAGTCACGTAGCGCGGCATGTTACTATGCTCTGTTTAGTGTAGGGATAGGATGCTGCTGCTGTGAGGGAGAGAATGGGACAGAATCTTTAATCAGAAGTGCTTGTTAACTCAGCGATCTACTTAGATTTTGTTTTGTGGGTGCAGTGCACAATCTTTTTACCCTGCCCTGAGCCCAGTGACCCAGAAAAATAACTTTTATGCATCTGTTAGTAGGTGCTACAGCACAACATATGTGCATTTGCGACAGTCAAATAGAAGCTTGATCTACTGCAATTATATTCTGGGTTTAAAAAAATCACCCATTTTTGGAAAGACCCTACATCTGTGGCCTTTGCAGCATTAGTCAGTGGGCAATTTAAGCTAGAAATACAGCTATAATTTTCTGGGTTTTAAAAAACACCCTTTTTGACCAAAATACTACATTTTACAGCCCTTGCTGCATCTGTCAGTGTGAAATTCAAGCGTTATATACTGCTGTCATATTCTGTTATTAAAAAAACACCCTTTTTGGGCAAAATAATAAATTTTACAGCCCTTGCAGCATCTGTTATTGTGAGATACACGCTTTAGATTCTGCTGTGCTATTTCTATTATTAAAAAAAACACAATTTTGGGCAAAATACAAAATTTGCGGCCTTGTCTGCATCTGTCAGTGTGAGATACAATCTTGAAATACAAGAATAATATTCTAAGTTTAAAAAACCTAATAAAACTTAATATTTCAGCCCTTGCTGCATTTGTCATTGTGAGATACACGCGTTAGACACTGGTGTTCTATTCTGTTATTAAAAAAACACCCATTTTGGGCAAAAATAATAATTTTGCAGCCTTTGCTGCATCTGTCATTGTGAGATACACCCTTTAGATACTGTTATTCTATTCTGCTATTAAAAAAACACCTATTTAGGGCAAAAATCTAAATTTTTCATCTTTCATTGTGAGATAAACCCTTTAGATATTTTTCTATTCTATTATTAAAAAAACACCCATTTTTGTCAAGATCCTAAATTTGAGAAATATGAGGAGAGCGTCAAATAAGAGACGTGGTCCCGGTTGTGGTGCTGCTGGTGGAGCTCCTGTTGCAGGAAGAGGACGTGGACGATCTGTGCCAGCTACACGCACAAGTGAAACACCTTCCTCAGGTGCAATTAGGCGACAGAACCTCCAGCGGTATTTGGTCGGGCCTAATGCGTCTCTATGAATGGTGAGGCCAGAACAAGTACAGGCAATAGTAGATTGGGTTGCTGACAGTGCCTTCAGTTCCTTTACATTGTCTACCACCCAGTCTACTGCTGAAAGATTAGAGTTGGCACCTGCAGCTGATGTCCATCAGTCTTTTACCTCACCCCCTTGCAAATCAGCCAAGTAGTCTGAGCCCCAAGTCATGCAGCAGTCTCTTCTGCTTTTTGATGACATTGCTAGCAGGGTTTCCCAGGGCCATCCACCTATCCCTGCCCCAGAAATTGAAGATATTGAGTGCACCAATGCCCAACCACTTATGTTTCAAGATGAGTACATGGGAGGACCACCGCAGCACTTCTCGGATGATGACGAAACAAAAAAGGATCCTGTCTGATGAGTATCCGCCTTCACTCCGTCAGCATGTGGTCAGTAATCCATCTTTATTGCTAAAGCAAAAAAAAAAAAAACAGGAGTGAATCCAAAACAGAGATAACAATAAATGGAATATTTGCATGTCTTCTGTGTTTTGTACCCACTCCTGCTTTTGGCTACCAAATCATAAGCCAATTCTGATGGGACCATACAAGCCTTACAGCTGCTAAATAGACAGGATCCATTTTGCATCTCATTTTTCCTTCCTTCTGACAGATAAGAAGGGTCAAATAAATGATGATGTCAACCAGAGCAAAAAGGCAAAATAGTGGCCCAGTTATGTGTGGGGAGGGAGTGGGGAGGGTGGGAACAGAATGATAAGTCTACAGAGTAGCCGAATGACATAGTGGTGAGGTGGAAGCAGAGTTTTAATTTGCAGCAGCATGAGGAGACCACAGAGTCGCAAGGTGACATAGTGTGGAGGTGGCAGCAGCAGCATGAGGAGACCGCAGAGTGGCACAATGACAAAGTGTGTCGTGGCAACAGCAGCTTGAGGAGATTTCAGTGGTGATGTGGCAGCAGCCTCAGGAGACCACAGAGTAAACCGGTCACAGAGTGGGGAGGTGGGTGGCAATAACAGTACCCGCTTTCCAAAAATGCCTAATACATTTTTGGAAAAACCCTACATCTGTGGCCTATGCAGCATTAGTCAGTGTGCAATTTAAGCTAGAAATACAGCTATAATTTTCTGGGTTTTAAAAAACATCCTTTTTGGGCAAAATACTCAATTTTACAGCCTTTGCTACATCTGTCAGTGTGAAATTCAAGCGTTATATACTGCTGTCATATTTTGTTAGTAAAAAAAACACCCATTTTGGGCAAAGTACTTAATATTGCAGCCTTTGCTGCATCTGTGATTGTTAAAAACAAGCTTGAAATACTTTAATAATTTTCTGGGTTTTAAAAAACACCCATTTTTGGCAATACCCTCCATCTGGAGCCTCTGCCTCATTAATCAGTGTGCAATTTAAGCTAGAAATACAAATTTTCTGGGTTTTAAAAAACACCCTTTTTGGGCAAAATACTACATTTTACAGCCCTTGCTGCATCTGTCAGTGTGAAATTCAAGCGTTATATACTGCTGTCATATTCTGTTATTAAAAAAACACCCTTTTTGGGCAAAACAATAAATTTTACAGCCCTTGCAGCATCTGTTATTGTGAGATACACGCTTTAGATTCTGCTACACTATTCTGTTATTAAAAAAACACCCATTTTGAGCAAAAAACTTAATTTGTGCCCTTGTCTGCATCTGTCAGTGTGAGATACACACTTTAGATCTGCTTTGCTATTCTGTTATTAAAAAAACACCCTTTTTGGGCAAAATAATAAATTTTACAGCCCTTGCAGCATCTGTCATTGTGAGATACACTCTTTAGATACTGCTATGCTATTCTATTATTTAAAAAAACACCCATTTTGGGCAAAATACAAAATTTGCGGCCTTGTCTGCATCTGTCAGTGTGAGATACAATCTTGAAATACAGCAATAATATTCTGGGTTTAAAAAAACACTCATTTTAAGTACTTAATATTTCAGCCCTTGCTGCATTTGTCATTATGAGATACACGCGTTAGATACTGGTGTTCTATTCTGTTATTAAAAAAAACACCCATTTTGGGCAAAAATAATAATTTTGCAGCCTTTGCTGCATCTGTCATTGTGAGATACACCCTTTAGATACTGTTATTCTATTCTGCTATTAAAAAAACACCTATTTAGGGCAAAAATCTAAATTTTTCAGCATTTGCTGCATCTTTCATTGTGAGATAAACCCTTTAGATATTTTTCTATTCTGTTATTAAAAAAACACCCATTTTTGTCAAGATCCTAAATTTGAGAAATATGAGGAGAGCGTCAAATAAGAGACGTGGTCCCGGTCGTGGTGCTTCTGGTGGAGCTCCTGTTGCAGGAAGAGGACGTGGACGATCTGTGCCAGCTATACGCACAAGTGAAACACCTTCCTCAGGGGCAATTAGGCGACAGAACCTCCAGCGGTATTTGGTCGGGCCTAATGCGGCTCTATAAATGGTGAGGCCAGAACAAGTACAGGCAATAGTAGATTGGGTTGCTGACAGTGCCTTCAGTTCCTTTACATTGTCTACCACCCAGTCTACTGCTGAAAGATTAGAGTTGGCACCTGCAGCTGATGTCCATCAGTCTTTTACCTCACCCCCTTGCAAATCAGCCAAGTAGTCTGAGCCCCAAGTCATGCAGCAGTCTCTTCTGCTTTTTGATGACTTTGCTAGCAGGGTTTCCCAGGGCCATCCACCTATCCCTGCCCCAGAAATTGAAGATATTGAGTGCACCGATGCCCAACCACTTATGTTTCAAGATGAGTACATGGGAGGACCACCACAGCACTTCTCGGATGATGACGAAACACAGGTGCCAACTGCTGGGGCTTTCGAAAGTGTGCAGACCGACAAGGAGGGCAGGGGTGAACACTGGGTGGAAGATGATGTGGAGGACGATGAGGTCCTCGACCCCACATGGAATCAAGGTCATGCGACTGACCTGTGTAGTTTGGAGGAAGAGGCGGTGGTCGCACAGAGCCACCAGCACAGAAGAAGATTGAGCAGGGTGCAAAAGCGGAGCGGCCGTTCCTCTAGATCAGGGCTGGGCAACCTGCGGCCCTCCAGCTGTTGTAAAACTACAACTCCCAGTATGCCCAGTCTGCCTACAGCTATCAGCCTACAGCAGGGCATGATGGGATTTGTAGTTTTACAACAGCTGGAGGGCCGCAGTTTGCCCATCCCTGCTCTAGATAGTATGCCTGTTACTGCCCACCGCAGCAAGGGACCGAGCAAACCAAAGCCAGCTCCAAGCAGCTCCTGGATACTATCTCAGCATGAGGGGATGTCAGTAATCTTTACATAATGATTTCTTCTTGAGACTCCTTGAATACCTGCTCACCCATAATTTCTTTCTTTTTGGTACAAAGCTTTACCACCAGCTCAGGGGCACAGCAATGGGCTGTTCTTGTGCGCCGGCCTATGCTAATTTGCTCCTGGGCTGGTGGGAAGCAACCAGTGTTTTTTCAGACAGGATGACGTTGAGTACCGGGCCTATAGCATTGTGGGCCCGTTATATTGACAACATTTTTGTTGTCTGGAATGATACCAAATCATCCTTTTCAGGCTTTGTGGATGAGATAAACAGTAATGACATCGGTCTTAGAGTCACACATGAGTCTGATACAAACACCCTTTCTTGATATTTTTATTTCAAGGAAGGGTACTGATGAACTGTCAACCACCATCTTCAGAAAACCTACTTCTACTAACTCCATCCTACATTGGAGCAGTAGCCATCCTACCCCTCTTAAGAGGGGTATTCCATGTGGTCAGTATTTGCGTGTTAGGTGCAACTGCTCCGAGAGGACGGAGTTTAGGAAGAAAGCGGACGACCTCAGGGCGAGGTTCCACAGCAGGGGGTACCCGGATGATATACTCAAGCAAGCCTACCATAGGGCTGCTGTTACAGCTCGCTCAGATCTATTGGTACCCAAAGAAAAAACAGTGTATGACCAAAAAAACCAGATGATAGCCACGTTTGATGGCTGTGCCGACCGTACGAGCGGGATCCTCAAGAAACACTGGCCCATTCTCCTGATGAACCCGGACATTAGGGAGATGATACATGAGTACCCTCAGATCACTTTTAGAAGAGGCAATAGCCTGAAGGACCTCCTCGTACACAGCCATTTTACCCCTGCTCCTCAGAAGGGCACCTGGCTTGACCGTAGACCTACCGGCTGTTTTAAATGTAGCGGCTGCATAGCCTGTAACATTGTACAAACAGGCAAAACATTCTATAGTTCTAACCTACAAAGAACATTCCCTATCAGGGACTTCATCAGTTGCAGAACCCAGGGTGTGATTTATAAAATCACCTGTGAGTGCAAAATGGAATATGTAGGTAAGACCAGACGTGAACTACGACTGGGCGAGCACCTGGGTGACATCGAGAACAGAAGGGATACGGTAGTGTCCAGACATGTTCACGACTGTCACCAGGGTAATCCTAGATGTTTAAACGCCATGGGAATTGAAAAAGTCGGGCATCCAATTCGTGGTGGGGACTGGGACCGTACTTTACTACAGTGTGAAGTTTGCTGGATTTATACATTGCGTACGGTCTCACCCATGGGCCTGAATGAGCAGCTTAACTTCAGATGCTTTATCTAGATTGATTGTATCCTCCTTTATTATGCCATAATCTCTTTCCCTCCTTCACTGTGGATGATCCCTCCCACCAATACAAACAATAACCCCCCTCCCCCTTCCCTTTCTTAGGTATAATATTAATTGTAATTTCTCATTCCTTATTTTACCTGCACCTCGCCCTTTGGCCATGTGACTGTGCTTGGCCAGCATATTCAAATCACTTTCTTTAATCGTTTTTCCCATTAATGCCACCTAAAACAAAAGCATGACTCCATATCAGTGGCCGCGCATTTGACAGGAGCCGGGGAGAGCGTCCCAGTCGCCCGGCAACTAGGTCATGATATCTCGCAAGAAAGGATGAGATCGGACGCAGTGACGTCACTACACTCACTAGAGTCCCCCCGGTGTTCTCGCCTGCTAGCGATGCGGTATACTTTCCCGCACATGCGCGGGCGTGACCCGCATCGTCATAAGGAGTAGGCGTTCCACCAGCCAAGCTTCATTCTGAAACCGGCGTTTTAAATCGTGGCTGTCTTTACTGCCGCCTCAGACTACATGAGGTCTATGCGCTAGGAACTTTCTTAGGAGGAGGGGGGTCCTTTATCAGTTGTCCTCTACCTTTCCTATTGCCACTATGTCGAATTGAAGCTGTATCAGGGTTCTGGACATATTGCCTTGATGTCCAGGGGACGCGGTCAGTATCTTTGTCTGTGTACCCTGGCCAAATAGCCCAAAGCTCCCTTGTGTTTCCCCTGATGAGTTTATACTCATCTTTAAGCGAAACGTGCATGTAGGGATTTGGCAGGAGAGGGCTCATTAGGGCGAATCAATTCTAGGGTTAGGTTCCTGATTGTACCTGGTCGCTGGGGTCCGTGATCAGGTCACCAGGGATAGTGTAGGTTCTTGCAGGGCATCTTCAGGGCAAGCTAGGCTAGTATCCCTAACCCTGTTTTTTGTTTCCTCTGTGTAATGACTTCATCGATTATTGGTGAGGCAAACGTTGCAAAAGGAATGTTTCATCGGAGTGGTAGGACCATCGGTTTACACTTTTTGGTGCCGCCAGACACTTTTTTCATTAGACAGGTAAGTGTTTTCTGGCCACCTAGTGTCACAATCATCTGTGGGGTGTCCTACCTTGCTTCAATATTGTATTATATGTGTACATTGTATTATCTACTTATCAGATAAATATTGAAAGTTAAGTTTTATATTGATCATCTATTCAATTTTGCTGTGCAATCAGAGCCTGAAGTGAGGCATAAATGTTCTCAACTTGAGCACAACCTGCATGACCAGGCATCTAAGTGCAAAGCATGAGCTGCAGTGGAGTAACCACCTCAAAAACCAAGAAAGGTCTCTGGCTCCTCCTGCTTCCTCTTCTGCTGCAGTCTCGGCCTCTTCATCCACCTCTAAAGTGACAGTGCCACCTGCCACCCCACAAACAGAGGATCTGCCAGCAACACCACCACCTGGGTCACCAAGCATCTCCACAATGTCCCAAGGAAGCGTTCAGCTCTCCATCTCCCAAACACTGGAGAGGGAGAGGGAGCGGAAGTACCCCCATACCCACCCGCGATCCCTGGCCCTTAATGCCAGCATTTCAAAATTACTGTCCTTTAAAATGCTGTCATTCTGTCTGGCGGAGACGGAGAGTTTTAAAAGCCTTATGGCGGTGGCTGTCCCACAGTACGTCATGCCCAGCCGCTACTACTTTTCCAGGCGTGCCATTCCTTCCCTGCACAACCAAGTGGGGGACAAAATCAGGTGTGCTCTACGCCACGCCATCTGTGGCAAGGTCCACCTAACTACGGATACGTGGACCAGTAAGCACAGTCAGGGACGTTATATCTCCCAAACAGCACACTGGGTAATTGCAGTGGCGGCTGGGCCAGAGGCGGATAACAGTTTGGCGCATGTCCTTCCACCACCGACGATTGCAGGGCGCTTCAGTTTGCCTCCTGTTGCTTCCTCCTCCTACTTTGCTTCCTCATCCTCTACCGGCTCCTCATCCGCTCAGCGTAACACCTTCACCACCAACTTCAGCACAGCCAGGCAGTTTTAAAACTTATCTGTTTGAGGGACAAACCCCACACAGTGCAGGAGCTGTGGACGGGCCTTGAACAACAGACCGATGAGTGGTTGGTGCCAGTGAGCCTCAAGCCCGGCCTGGTGGTGTGCGATATTGGGCGAAATTTCGTAGCAGCTCTGGGACTAGCCGGTTTGACGCACATCCCTTGCCTGGCGCATGTGCTGAATTTGGTGGTGCAGAGGTTCCTTAAAAATTACCCCGATATGTCAGAGCTGCTGCATAAAGTGCGGGCCGTCTGTGCGCGCTTTCGGCGTTCTCACCCTGCTGCTGCTCGCCTGTCAGCGCTGCAGCGTAACTTCGGCATTCCCGCTCACCGCCTCATATGCGATGTGCCCACAAGGTGGAACTCCACCTTGCACATGCTGTGGAAACAGCAGCAGGTGATAGTGGAGATTCAGCTGCAGCACGCACGGGTGAGTCGCTCTGTGAAACAGCACCACTTCACCACCAATGACTGGGCCTCCATGCGAGACCTATGTTCCTTGTTGTGCTGTTTCGAGTACTCCACCAACATGGCAAGTGCAGATAACGCCGTTCTCAGCGTTACTATCCCACTTCTATGCCTGCTTGAAAAAAACGCTGCTGGCGATGATGGAAGAGGATGTGGCACAGGAGGCGGAAAAGGAAGAGAGATCATTTCATAGGGTTTCCGGACAGTCATTCACAAGTGGCTCTGAGGGTGGGTTCCTGCACCCACAAATGCCAGGTACACAATTATGCAGCCAGGGCATAGTTCTGGAGGATGACGAGGTGGAGGATGAGGAGGAGGAGATGGAGGAGGAATAATCGTGTTCACAGCAGGGTAGCACCTAATCCAGCTTATGGCCATCACTGGTGCGTGGCTGAGGGGATACAGAGGACACATACGATACACCTCCCACAGAGGACAGCTTTTCGCTGCCTCTGGGCAGCTTGGCACATGAGCGATTACATGCTGCAGTGTCTCCGTAATGACCGCCGAGTTGCCCACATTCTAACTTGTGCTGATTACTGGGTGGCCACGCTGCAGGATCCCCATTACAAGGACAACGTATCGTCTTTAATTCAGTCACTGGATCTTGATCGTAAGATGTGCGAGTACAAGCGCATGCTGGTAGACGTGCTGCTGGTGGCATTCCTACCTGACAGCGGGGGCACAGTGGAAGCACAAGGCAAAGGCATAGGAGGAGGAAGAGGTCGCCAACGCAACTGGGGCACCACCAGCACCTCAGAAGGCAGGGTTAGCATGTCCGAAATGTGGAAAAGCTTTGTCAGCACACCACAGCTGATATGGAACGTCTTAGCAGGAGGCAGCATTTCACCAACATGGTGGAGCAGTATGTTTGCACACACCTACACGTACTGAATGACGGGTCTGCCCCCTTCAACTTCTGGGTCGCTAAATTGAGCACATGGCCTGAGCTTGCCCTTTACGCCTTGGAGGTGCTGGCCTGCCCTGCAGCCAGTGTATTGTCTGAATGTGTGTTTAGCACTGCAGGGGGGGGTTATCACAGACAAGCACAGCCGCCTGTCCACAGCCAATGTGGACAAGCTCACGTTAATTAAAATGAACCAGGCATGGATCCCACAGGACTTGTCCGAACATTGTGCAGAATCGGCATGTATACCGGCCTTAACTAGCCATTGTTATACTTCAGCACAATTGTTCATTGTTGCATTTTGGATACAGATGCAAGAAAAAGTATGTGAACCCTTTGAAATGATATGGATTTCTGCACAAATTGGTCATAAAATGTGATCTGATCTTCATCTAAGTCACAACAATAGATGATCACAGTCTGCCTATAGTTGCAGATCAGACGTGCACAATGGTCAGGAGTAATTCTTGACCATTCCTCTTTACAGAACTGTTTCAGTTCAGCAATATTCTTGGGATGTCTGGTGTGAATCGCTTTCTTGAGGTCATGCCACAGCATCTCAATCGGGTTGAGGTCAGGACTCTGACTGGGCCACTCCAGAAGGTGTATTTTCTTCTGTTTAAGCCATTCTGTTGTTGATTTACTTCTATGCTTTGGGTCGTTGTCCTGTTGCAACACCCATCTTCTGTTGAGCTTCAGCTGGTGGACAGATGGCCTTAAGTTCTCCTGCAAAATGTCTTGATAAACTTGGGAATTCATTTTTCTTTCGATGATAGCAATCCGTCCAGGCCCTGACGCAGCAAATCAGCCCGAAACCATGATGCCGCCACCACCATACTTCACAGTTGGGATGAGGTTTTGATGTTGGTGTGCTGTGCCTCTTTTTCTCCACACATAGTGTTGTGTGTTTCTTCCAAACAACTCAACTTTGGTTTAATCTGTTTACAGAATATTTTGCCAGTACTACTATGGAACATCCAGGTGCTCTTGTGCAAACTGTAAACGTGCAGCAATGTTTTTTTGGGACAGCAGTGGCTTCCTCTTTGGTATCCTCCCATGAAATCCATTCTTGTTTAGTGTTTTACGTAGCGTAGATTCGCTAACAGGGATGTTAGCACATGCCAGAGACTTTTGTAAGTCTTTAGCTGACACTCTAGGATTCTTCTTCACCTCATTGAGCAGTCTGTGCTGTGCTCTTGCAGTCATCTTTACAGGACGGCCACTCCTATGTAGAGTAGCAGCAGTGCTGAACTTTCTCCATTTATAGACCATTTATCTTTCTGGGGACTGATGAACAGCAAGGCTTTTGGAAATACTTTTATAACCCTTTCCAGCTTTATGCAGGTCAACAATTCTTAATCGTAGGTCTTCTGAGAGCTCTTTTGTGCGAGGCATCATTCACATCAGGCAATGCTTCTTGTGAAAAGTAAACCCATAACTGGTGTGTGTTTTTTATAGGGCAGGGCAGCTGTAACCAACACCACCAATCTCATCTCATTGATTGGACTCCAGTTGGCTGACACCTCCCTCCAATTAGCTCTTGGAGATGTCATTAGTCTAGGGGTTCACATACTTTTTGCACCTGCACTGTAAATGTTTACATGGTGTGTTCAATAAAAACATGGTAACATTTAATTCTTTGTGTGTTATTAGTTTAAGCAGACTGTGATTGTCTATTGTTGTGACTTAGATGAAGATCAGATCACATTTTATGACCAATTTGTGCAGAAATCCATATTATTCCAAAGGGTTCACATACTTTTTCTTGCAACTGTATTTCACACTCTTTTGGAGTGTACCCTAATAAAAATAAAAATTAAAAATAAAAACCAAAAATCAGTGTTGGCTACCTTGTCCTCCTCCACCGCCGCTTCCACCTACACCGCTATGTCCACCGCCTACTCAAACTCCTACTCCATATGGACCTTCACCTCATAAATCAAGCTTATTTTTTTTATTTGTACGTATTTTATTTTATTTTTTGTCATTTCACTAATTTGTCTGTTACATATTCGGTCAAAATTCACCAATTTTTGGGTGTAATATACCCCTGCTCTACCTAGTAGACAGGTAACATTTCACTAATTTGTCTGTTACATATTCAGATGAAAATCGCCAATTTTTGGGTGTGATATACCCCGGCTATACCTAGTAGACAGGTAAAAACATTTCACTAATTTGTCTCTTACATTTTTGGGTGAAATTCACCAATTTTTGGGTGTGATATACCACTGCTATACCTAGTAGACAGGTAAAAACATTTCACTAATTTGTCTGTTACATTCTTGCGTGACATTTGACCATTTTTGCCGTGATTAAACCCCTGCTCTGCATAGGTGATAGGGACATAAATTTTAAAAAAATTGTCTGTTACATTGTCAGGTGACATTTTACCAATTTTGCAGTATACAAACCCCTGCTTTGCATAGGTGACAGGGAATTAAATTTCTAAAATTCTTCTTTAATTGATGCGCGCCCCCTCCTTTCATTCAATGCTTAAACTTTAACAACTTGTCCCACATTTGCGCTTTAATAATTTGTCCCACTTTTCCGCTTCATCATATTCAATTTCAAACAATTACCTCCCTTAGATATGGTCTCTCTTTCTCACGCTCCCTCTCCAGCATGGAACGCTGATTCGCCGATAACCATGATCAACATGGTAGGCTCAGAAAAGAACATCGAAAGTTGATAGAGAAGATATCCAAATGGATCGTGGACGTCACGGGGACATGCGATCAGGCAGAAGTTATCTTGAGTCAACAAAGCGGCAGCAGGGCCTCTCCAGTCTAACGTTTCCAAATCCTAAATACCCAAGTGACATTCTCTATCATTTTTTATTAATCATTCCAATAACAGGGCATCTTAAGAGTCCTGTATTGTTATTTATCGTCAGTACCATCCCGAGTCGGGAGTGGGTAATTGCCACGCGCCCCCTCCTTTCCTTTGATTCTTCCGTTTTAATAGATTCTCCCACATTTCCGCTCAATCACAATAAAATTTCATCCATTGATCTCCCTTGGATGTGCTATCCCTTTCTCATGCTCCCTCTCCGGAGTGGAACCCTGATTCGCCACTAACCGTGATCAATATGGTAGGCGCAGAAAAGAACATCGAAAGTTGATAGAGCAGATAACCAATTGGATTGTGAACCTCACAGGGACGTGCGACATGGCGGAGCAGTATGTGTGCACACGTCTACACAAAACTGACTGATGGGTCTGCCCCCTGCAACTTCTGCGTCTCCAAATATAGTACATGGCCTGAGCTTGCCCTTTACACCTTGGTGGTGCTGGCCTGCGCTGCAGCCAATGTATTGTCTGAACGTGAGTTTAGCACAGGTTATATTTACCAATGTTTTGGGGTGTTCCCTTATTTAAAAAAATAAAAATAAATTTAAAACCAAAAAGCAGTGTAGGCTACCTCCTCCACCGCAGCTTCCACCTACACCGCCACATCCACTGCCTCCTCAACCTCCTACTCCATATGGACCTCGTCCTCCTAGATCAAGATTATTATTTAAAGTAATTTCCCTATCTACATTTGTTTGCAAAGCACTTGCTATGCTCTTAACCACATTTTGCTGGCTTTTGCAGCCCTCTAGACCTTTCCATGACATTTTTAGAGCAATTTAAGTGCTCAAAAGTTCGGGTCCCGAACTCGAACTTTTTGGTGAAGTTCGGCTGAACCCGTTGAACCCAAACATCCAGGTGTCCGCTCAACTCTACTCTCCACCTCTGCTCGTCACAAGCCATCAGTTCTCCGAAAGGTGCAGAATCCAGCATTTGGAAAGGGAGGGACTGCAGCACCAGCAAATTGGCCAGGAGCAAATTCTGCTTCTGCGCCGTTGGTTGAGTGTACACATACTCTAATCTCTTGGCAATCGCTTCGGTGAGTAGGAAGAGGGTCAGGAGAATCAGGACCAGCAGATGATGGGAAGGACAGATATCTCCCTTCGGCTGAGGTGCTGGAGCCTTGACTGCCTGAAACTGTGTGCGTGCCACTGGGTGATACAGCAGTTGCTGCGGCAGGCTGGACCACCACATCGGAGCCACGGTTCTCCCAGGCCACTTTATGGTGGCACCCTGGCCACTATTCACCTTCTACAAATGGCCATTGTGACAAACTCTCCTCTTTTGAGGTTGCCACGAGTGCTTGGAGAGGACTACTTGCCAGCCTCTTACCATGCGATTATGGTCCCATGTTGAATGCACCGGTTTTGTGCAGAAAAGCCATAAGTACAGCCAGGCCAAAGAGACTTGTAATAACTTTTGAATTCCTGGTCTAATTCGTGCCATTTTGGGATGTGGTAAATGTCTATGTGTATTGTAAAGGGTGGGACATTGTATGTTTGAGTAAGTGATGTCTGTTCCATTGTCTCTCTGTGTGTATTGGCGATTGTCCTCTGTCCTGGAGACAACCGAGTTGTAATTCGATTGTCTCTCAGGACAGAGGGCAATGTGTATTCTCCTGCCTGTGTTGATTATGTTAATCATGGTGTCTATGTGGGTTGTAACCTTTGTGTTATGGGTTAATGTATGTTTGTTGTGGGTGTCTCCCTTGCATGGGAGCAGGGGATAAAAGCAATTGTATTTTTCAATGTGAAGCCTTCCAGTAAAGTATTTCTAGCATTCAGCTTGGGCTAATGTATAGACTTATTTGGCGATACCAGCGATACTAGCGATAATAGCGATCTATTGCTCTTTGGATTACTTGGCGGTGCTATTTCAAGGGGAGAAGGGAATACTAGACGGTGACACGGATGATACCGTCACAACTGGTGGCAAGCAGCAGGATTTTCCCTTCTTTTTCCCTGCACAGAGGATTCAAGGAAGGCACTAGTGTATGGTGCATGGAGGGCAACGCTGGCACTCGTGCAGCGACCCTGGCTTTGAAGGAGCTCAAGGGACAGAGCTAGCTACCGGGCAGCGTTCCTAACCACAGCAACATGGAAGAGGAGTTTCACTGGAGGTTGCAGCAGTACTTGGCCCGACAGGATGGGCCTTTATCAGAGGAGGGCATACTGGACTACAGAGATGCCACTCGAAAGGGGCTGTGGTATGACGCTTTGGAGGAGGTACAGCGGCAGCGGAGAGAGAGTCTTCCCAGTGAGGAACAGAGGCTGCAGGTACTCGTGGCCCTGCGGTCACCCTTCCAAGGAAAGCAACCCTTGGCTGAGTGGGTGACAGAACTGTGGACCCTGAGTTGGAGGGAGTTGTGGCTGGACAAAGCGTACCGGGCACTAAAGTGGTATGCCACCCAGCGCAACCCATGGATGACTAACCACTATCTGCCAGAGGGAGAGGATTATAATGGTCCGGGCTTACTGTGGGAAGCCTTTGATGAGGGCGATGACTTTGGATGCCCCACAGAATGTCGGTTCTGGGACATCCACGACATCAGGGAAACCGAGCTGACCTTCCCCGAGCGGACGACCTGGGGCCAGACCTGATTCATCTAGTCACCATGGAGTGGGAGCTGGAGCAGAGCTACCGTCAACTGTTCAACCTAGCTCAACCACCATCCCTCAGACCAGAGGATTGCCTGGGAATTATACCCTCTTTTGCCCAACCAACCTCAGAGGTGAGCAACCTCATAGACTTGTCCTGGGAGGACCCACAGATGGCAGGTGGAGATGGGACCGAGGTCTCTCTACCAGCCCTACAGGGATGCTGGGCCGCCTGCCCAGATCTCCAGCGGCAGTGCATATCACAGGGAGAGGAGACAACCGGTCTCTCTCCCCAGCGGCAACCTGAGTTCCAGGGGGAGGAGATGCTGGGTCCCTCTGCCCTACAGCAACCAGAGTCCTGGGGAGGAGAGGCAACCGGCCTCACCTTCCAACAGAAGCTGGAGATACCGGGAAAAGGGGAACACAAACCCCTCTACACGGGCGCAGATGAGACCGCGGGCTCTGTGCCAGTCCTACAGGGATGCTGGACGGTCGGTCCAGATCCCCAGCCATCTCCGCAGGGATACCAGGAGGAGGAGGTAAGCGAGCCCTCCCCTTCCCAGCTACTTCCCAACCGAGTTCTGGGGGCAGGGGATGAGCCTGCGATGCCCACTGATCCCTCTAGCCGAGTTCTGTTGGCAGGGGATGAGCCTGCGATACCCACTGATCCCTTCCCAGCGGAAGAGCTGGCATCCGAGCAGAGCGCCGCTAGCCTCTGCTCCAAGTCGCTGGATACCTCTGCTCCCAGGGGCGCTGCATAAGTGCTAGCGTTTGCCCTCAATTTGTAACTCCACATGTTACCGGTCTCTCTGAGCTGCTTCTCCTCGCACAAGGATGCCATCCCACTGCTTGCCACCAATGTAAAGTTGTGACGGTATCATCCGTGTCACCGTCTAGTATTCCCTTCTCCCCGTGAAATAGCACCGCCAAGTAATCCACAGAGCAATAGATCGCTATTATCGCTAGTATCGCCAAATAAGTCTATACATTAGCCCAAGCTGAATGCTAGAAATACTTTACTGGAAGGCTTCACATTGAAAAATACAATTGCTTTTATCCCCTGCTCCCATGCAAGGGAGACACCCACAACAAACATACATTAACCCATAACACAAAGGTTATAACCCACATAGACACCATGGTTAACATAATTAACACAGGCAGGAGAATACACATTGCCCTCTGTCCTGAGAGACAATCGAATTACAACTCGGTTGTCTCCAGGACAGAGGACAATCGCCAATACACACAGAGAGACAATGGAACAGACATCACTTACTCAAACATACAATGTCCCACCCTTTACAATACACATAGACATTTACCACATCCCAAAATGGCACGAATTAGACCAGGAATTCAAAAGTTATTACAAGTCTCTTTGGCCTGGCTGTACTTATGGCTTTTCTGCACAAAACCGGTGCATTCAACATGGGACCATAATCGCATGGTAAGAGGCTGGCAAGTAGTCCTCTCCAAGCACTCGTGGCAACCTCAAAAGAGGAGAGTTTGTCACAGCCATGTTCACCTCCTCCGGCTGTCACGGCGGACAGGATATAAGATACACAGATAACTAAACAAACAAGTTTTCTAGGCGAGAAGCTGGGGATAAGGTCACCTCCTAGCAAATCCCTAATTCTGCTTTGCCCACATTCAGACCCTAATGGTGGGAATAATGTGTCCTCGTGCCTGGGCTGAGAATACCCTAGAATCCCTGAGATGGTGAAAGGGGAAAAGGGGCAGCCTGCTCCCTCAGAACCAGGAGGGGACAGACGACACTCAAACAGCCTAGACAGCAAACCAAAGAAATCAGAAACCAACTTATCTTATCTGAGCAGGAAAAGCCAATCCTTCACTCCTTGTTTCCACAGCCTGACAGAAGCTATAACCCGCACGGAACACTGGGAGAGGAGTAATTTAAACCAACGACCCCACCCAGTGCACCTGAAGGGAGGCGGATCTAGCATGACTCCAAAACAAAACAAATGACTAGACACGTGCTGCTAATCTGGCAGACCTCCATACATAGTCTGAGCAGGGCATGACAGTACCCACCCCTTCTACGGGTAACCTCCGGACACCCCGGACCAATCTTATCCGGGTGGGATCTGTGAAAAGCCCTCACCAGTCAGCTGGCACTGACATCCAGCGCCGGAACCCACATCCTCTCCTCAGGGCCGTATTCCCTCCAGTGTACCAGGTACTGAAGGGAACCCCGAACTCTAGGGTCAAGAACCCTGGAGATCTCGAACTCTAAATTTCCATCGACCAGAACCGGAGGAGGGGGCAATGGCGATGGTTCCACCGGTTTCACATATTTTTTCAGTAAAGACCTGTGGAACACATCATGGATCCTCCAAGTCTACGGAAGATCCAGCTGAAACGCTACTGGATTGATCACCGCAGATATTTTGTACGGACCAATAAATCTTGGACCCAGTTTCCAAGATGGCACTCTCAGTTTAATATTTTTAGTGGACAACCACACCAGATCACCCACACACAGGTCTGGATCAGTCACACGTCTCTTGTCAGCCATTCGCTTATACCTCTCGCCCATCTTCTCCAAATTCACTTGGATCCTCCGCTAGATAGAAGACAAGGCAGAAGAAAATCTCTCCTCCTCTGGCATCCCAGAGGAACTAGTCCCAGAAAAGGTACCAAACTGAGGATGAAAACTGTATGCGCCAGAAAATGGTGACTTACCCGTGGACTCCTGCCTACGGTTATTCAAAGCAAACTCTGCTAGAGACAAGAATGAGGACCAGTCCTCCTGATTCTCAGCCACAAAGCACCTCAAGTAGGTCTCCAGGTTTTGATTAGTACGCTCTGTCTGTCCATTCGACTGCGGATGAAAAGCCGAAGAGAACGAAAGTTGAATGCCAAGCCGAGAGCAGAACGCCCTCCAAAACCTGGAGACAAGTGTACCCCTATCAGAAACCACATCCGAAGGAATACCATGCCATTTCACGATATTATAAACAAAAATCCAAGAGTCTTGGCATTAGACTAGTTAACGATATAAAGTGAGCCATTTTACTAAAACGGTCAACTACCACCAAAATTACTGTTTTCCCGGAGGAACTCGGCAGATCCGTAATAAAGTCCATAGACAAGTGCGTCCAAGGACGAGACGGAATCGACAAAGGAAGAAGTGAACCAGCCTGTTGAGTATGAGCAACCTTTGACCGTGCACAGGTTTCACAAGCTGCCACGTAATCCTCAATGCTCTTACGTAACCTGGGCCACCAGAACCTCTGGGACACAAGGTCACAGGTGGACTTACCACCAGGATGTCCAGAAAGGACAGTATTGTGATGTTCCTTGAATACCTTTTATCGCAGTCCTTCAGGAACAAACAACCTCCCTGGGGGACAAGAACCAGGAGCCCCCTCCTGGGCTCCCAACACCTCCATCTCCAATTCGGGGTACAGAGCGGAGACCACCACCCCATCAGCCAAAATCGGAACAGGATCCTCTGAATCACATCCCCCAGGAAAACTGCGAGACAACGCATCTGCCTTGACGTTTTTAACCCCCGGGCGAAAAGTAACCACAAAATTGAACCTGGTAAAAAACAGTGACCATCTGGCCTGTCTAGGGTTCAGACGCTTGGCAGATTGCAGGTAAGCCAAATTCTTATGATCCATATATACTGTAACGGGGTGAGACGCCCCCTCCAACCAGTGACGCCATTCCTCAAAGGCCAACTTGATGGCCAGCAACTCTCTATCTCCCACATCATAATTCTTCTCGGCGACCGAGAGCTTCTTGGGAAAAAAAAGCACACGGGACCCACTTGCCAGGAGATGAACCCTGCGACAGCACCGCTCCAACCCCCACTTCTGATGCAATAACCTCCACCACGAATGGCTGAGACACATTGGGCTGCACCAGAATGGGAGGAGACACAAAACACTCCTTAATAGTCGAAAAGGCCTGCAATGCCTCATCCGACCATACAGAGACGTCGGCGCCCTTCTTAGTCATATCAGTCAGAGGTCTTACAATGGTAGAATAGTTAAAAATACATTTTTTAGAATAATTAGTAAACCCCAAAAACAGCATCAAAGCTTTCTGATTCTCTGGTCGGTCCCATTCCAGAATCGCCCGGACCTTTTCGGGGTCCATACGAAAACCAGAGTCAGAAAGCAGATATCCCAAAAATGGAAGCTCCTGCATAGAAAACACACATTTCTCCAATTTGGCATATAATTTTTTCTCCCGAAGGATCGTCAAAACCTGTCTCACATGATCCTGATGGGTCTTCAGATCAGGAGAGTAAATTAAAATGTCATCCAAGTAAACTACCCTGAACCTCCCCACCAAATGGTGGAAAATGTCATTGACGAATCGCTGAAATACCGCTGGCGCGTTCGTCAACCCAAAAGGCATAACCAGATTCTCAAAATGACCCTCGTGCGTATTGAAGGCCATTTTCCACTCATCCCCTTCCTTGATTCTGATCAGATTGTAGGCCCCTCTCAAATCCAACTTGGAGAACACCTTGGCACCAACAATCTGCTCAAAAAGGTCGGAGATCAAAGGAAGGGGATACGGATCCCGGACCGTAATACGGTTCAATTCCCGGAAATCCAAACAAGGTCTCAGCGATCCATCCTTTTTCTTTACAAAGAATAAACCTACTGCCACCGGAGACTTAGATGGCCTAATATGACCTTTTGCCAAACTCTCTGCGATATACTTCCGCATGACCTCTCTTTTGGGTTGAGAAAGATTGTAAAGCCGAGACTTTGGCAACTTAGCCCCTGGGATGAGATTAACTGGACAATCATAGTCACGATGAGGGGGCAATTCCTGAGCCCCACCCTCCGAAAAGACATCCGCAAAATCTGAGAGATACTGAGGTAGAGCCATAGTGGACACACCAGAGATAGATGTGCCAAGACAATTATCCGAACAAAATTCACTCCAACCAATGATTTGTCTTGCTTGCCAATTTATAATTAGGATATGTTTTGTCAACCACGGTAACCCTAAGACTATAGGAGCGGGCAAATCCTTCATGACAAAACAAGACATAATCTCAACATGTGAATCACCCATCCTTAACTGAATACCATGAGCAATATGAGTGAGACTCCTTTGAGAAAGAGGGGAAGAATCAATTGCAAAAACCGGAATCTCTCTTTCTAAAGTGCAAGTACTTAAGGTTTACCCCAGCACCACAGTCAATGAATACTTCAACAAAAAAATTTCTTGAGTCTAGCGCCACCATAGCTGGAAGGAGAAAACGAGTATTACAGGGAGCTTGCATACCTGCTTGCTCCACCACTGCATTCACGCTACCAAGAGTCAGGACGTTTTTCTTTTTCTCTTTCTTATCATCATGCGGTTTAACAAAAGGACAAGCAAAAACAAAATGATCACTTTTCCCACAGTAGTAACATAGTTTATGCAATTTCCTAAAGGCTCTACTACCAGAACGGAAAGATACCTGACCCAGCTGCATGGGTTCCTCCCCTACCCCAGAGTTACCTGTAAAATCACCCTGGGAAGCAGTAGAGACGAAACCACTCACAGAAGGGATCCCTTGTGCGGAGGGAGCGTTACACCTCTCTCTAATACGTCTATCTAACAGTACTGCCAAAGACATAGCATTCTCCAAAGAATCTGGGTACTCATGAAAAGCAAGTACATCTTTCAATCTCTCAGATAACCCCTGACAAAACTGACTACGTAACGCGGGGTCATTCCACTCTGACTCTGTAGCCCATCTCCTAAACTCAACGCAGTAAACCTCTGCAGTATGTTCACCCTGTAATAAATTACTCAATTTAGATTCCGCCACCGATCTGTGTCATCGTAAATTAATCCCAGGGCTTTGAAAAATTCTTCCACCGACCGGAGGGCCAGAGAACCGGGCGTCAGAGAAAAGGCCCAGGATTGCGCGTCCCCTTTAAGCAGAGAAATGATTATACCAACCCTCTGACTTTCATCACCTGACGAAGATGGACGCAGCAGAAAATACAACTTGCATGATTCTATAAAGCGGATAAAGTCATCCGCACCCCCTGCAAATCTATCAGGAAGAACAACCTTAGGCTCCCCACAAATTTGACCTGCACCTGATGCCAGAGCATTCTGACACCGTGTGATTGAACTACACAGATCCGCAACCTCTAGAGATAATCCCTGCATGCGGTCAACTAGCGCATCAATTGACGCCATCACAAAACCGCTGAGTAATGGCACTCAAAGTATGGCGGGTTATAATGTCACGGCGGACAGGATATAAGATACACAGATAACTAAACAAACAAGTTTTCTAGGCGAGAAGCTGGGGATAAGGTCACCTCCTAGCAAATCCCTAACAACTCTCCCTATTCTGCTTTGCCCACATTCAGACCCTAATGGTGGGAATAATGTGTCCTCGTGCCTGGGCTGAGAATACCCTAGAATCCCTGAGATGGTGAAAGGGGAAAAGGGGCAGCCTGCTCCCTCAGAACCAGGAGGGGACAGACGACACTCAAACAGCCTAGACAGCAAACCAAAGAAATCAGAAACCAACTTATCTTATCTGAGCAGGAAAAGCCAATCCTTCATTCCTTGTTTCCACAGCCTGACAGAAGCTATAACCCGCACGGAACACTGGGAGGGGAGTAATTTAAACCAACGACTCCACCCAGTGCACCTGAAGGGAGGCGGATCTAGCATGACTCCAAAACAAAACAAATGACTAGACACGTGCTGCTAATCTGGCAGACCTCCGTACATAGTCTGAGCAGGGCATGACACCGGCAGCTTAACAAAGAACTGCCACAATGCTGAGTAAGTGAATTCACCCCCAACACTCCGCAGTGACTGAATGCTACCGCCGATGCTTCTGTGGACCCCTGCGCCACTACTTTCCGGGCAGGAATTCTCCTGCGCAGAGGGTGGTCTGCCCCGGGCACGTTTGGCTCCTGAGCTCCCACTGCTGCTTGCCTGCTGACTCCCGGCCATGCTAGTGACTTGCTGGCTCCGCTACTGCCTCACGGGCAAGCTGCCACCCTCTTCTCCCGATGATGATGAAGCCCCTATTTTATCCTGCTCCCAAGTGCGATCAGCTACATCATTATCATCGAGTACTGTCTGCACGTCACTGATGTCCTCCTCAACGGTCTCTAGGTCAGGAGCCTGACCGCTAGCATCACCAGCTCCCATGCCACTCTCCTCATCACTACTTGCCCGCCTACCGGAGGAAGCAACGTATGTCTCCTCCACATCTTGGCTGGGCAGTAGCTGCTGACTGTTCTCTAGTAGCTCGTCCTCACTGAAAAGTGGAGCCGAGCTTACGGCATGTAATACTTCTCGCGCTGAGGGAACTGAAAATGACAGAGGAAGGTTCAGGACAGGTGGGGGCACAGGGCCCGCTCCCAGGCCATGACAGGTAAGCGTTGTGTCAGAGGAACCCACCGACTCTTGGCTGGGGGTGTCTGATGTCACTTGGGACGAAGTGGATGACTGAGTCAACAATTCAAGAACCGCTCGGTTGCTGGTCAAGACACTATCGCTAGATGACACCGGGAGCTCAGGCCTCTCGCTGCGACTCCTGCTGCCACGGCCCCTTACTCTGCTGCGACCTGTGCCTGCACCAGCAGAGGGCCTGGCACTTCTCTGTCTGACATACTGTTAAATCAAATAAATAAATAAATAAATAAAAAGGAAATTAAAACACCCTAAAAAATTCTGTAATTTTCTCACTTCACCACACAACAGCAAATATACTTTTTTTGCGCCACTAATATACAGAAAAAAGGGCTTTAGAACATATAACTGCACCGCTGAATGGCAAATACACTGCTCAAAAAAATAAAGGTAACACTTAAACAACACAATGTAACTCCAAGTCAATCACACTTCTGTGAAATCAAACTGTCCACTTAGGAAGCAACACTGAGTGACAATCAATTTCACATGCTGTTGTGCAAATGGGATAGACAACAGGTGGAAATTATAGGCAATTAGCAAGACACCCCCAATAAAGGAGTGGTTCTGCAGGTGGTCACCACAGACCACTTCTCAGTTCCTATGCTTCCTGGCTGATGTTTTGGTCACTTTTGAATGCTGCCGGTGCTTTCACTCTAGTGGTAGCATGAGACGGAGTCTACAACCCACACAAGTGGCTCAGGAAGTGCAGCTTATCCAGGATGGCACATCAATGCGAGCTGTGGCAAGAAGGTTTGCTGTGTCTGTCAGCGTAGTGTCCAGAGCATGGAAGCGCTACCAGGAGACAGGCCAGTACATCAGGAGACGTGGAGGAGGCCGTAGGAGGGCAACAACCCAGCAGCAGGACCGCTACCTCTGCCTTTGTGCAAGGAGGAACAGGAGGAGCACTGCCAGAGCCCTGCAAAATGACCTCCAGCAGGCCACAAATGTGCATGTGTCTGCTCAAACGGTCAGAAACAGACTCCATGAGGGTGATATGAGTGCCCGACGTCCACAGGTGGGGGTTGTGCTTACAGCCCAAAACCATTCAGGACGTTTGGCATTTGCCAGACAACACCAAGATTGGCAAATTCGCCACTGGCGCCCTGTGCTCTTCACAGATGAAAGCAGGTTCACACTGAGCACATGTGACAGACGTGAAAGAGTCTTGAGACGCCGTGGAGAACGTTCTGCTGCCTGCAACATCCTCCAGCATGACCGGTTTGGCATTGGGTCAGTAATGGTGTGGGGTGGCATTTCTTTGGAGGGCCGCACAGCCCTCCATGTGCTCGCCAGAGGTAGCCTGACTGCCATTAAGTACCGAGATGAGATCCTCAGACCCCTTGTGAGACCATATGCTGGTGCGGTTGGCCCTGGGTTCCTCCTAATGCAAGACAATGCTAGACCTCATGTGGCTGGAGTGTGTCAGCAGTTCCTGCAAGACGAAGGCATTGATGCTATGGACTGGTCCGCCTGTTCCCCAGACCTGAATCCAATTAAGCACATCTGGGACATCATGTCTCGCTCTATCCACCAACGTCACGTTGCACCACAGACTGTCCAGGAATTGGCAGATGCTTTAGTCCAGGTCTGGGAGGAGATCCCTCAGGAGACCGTCCGCCACCTCATCAGGAGCATGCACAGGCGTTGTAGGGAGGTCATTCAGGCACGTGGAGGCCACACACACTACTGAGCCTCATTTTGACTTGTTTTAAGGACATTACATCAAAGTTGGATCAGCCTGTAGTGTCTTGTTCCACTTTAATTTTGAGTGTGACTCCAAATCCAGACCTCCATGGGTTGAAAAATTTGATTTCCATTTTTTTACTTTTGTGTGATTTTGTTGTCAGCACATTCAACTATGTAAAGAACAAAGTATTTCAGAAGAATATTTAATTAATTCAGATCTAGGATGTGTTTTTTTTGTGTTCCCTTTATTTTTTTGAACAGTGTATATATATTTTTGTGCCACTAATACACGCCAAAAAGGGCTTTACAACATATAACTGCACAGCTGAAGTCAAATATAATATATATTTTTTTGCCATTAATACACGCCAAAAAGGGCTTTAGAAATATAACTGCACCACTGAACAGCAAATTTATATTTTTTGCCACTAATACATGCCAAAAAGGGCTTTAGAACATAAAATTGCACCGCTAAACGGCAAAAATATATATTGCTTTGCCACTAATACATGCCAAAAAGGGCTTTAGAACATATAACTGCACCGCAAATATATACATTTTTTGCCACTAATACATAGCAAAAAGGGCTTTAGAACATATATCTGCATCGCTGAACGGTAAATATATATTTTTTCCCACTAATACAGATGTGTCATCGCTTCCGCTCCCTTATTTCGCAATTCGTTACTAACTAAACTCGATTTTTTCTCCTCCAGTCTATCAATAGACACCAATGCCAGTAGATGGCGGTGTTGAGTTAAAGTTAATATCGCTATCCGACTCCTGATACAGCCCGTAGTTATCCCGACACTATACAGGAGCCAGGGGTATGGCACCTCAACTGTATATGGTGTTAAGTCAATAGGGACGGATCTGTTTACATTGACACAATATTGGTGCAATTGTAAACGGATCCGTCCCCCATTGACTTTCAATGTAAAGTCAGGAGTCCCTATTAACCACCTCCGGACCGCCTAACGCAGGATCGCGTTCCGGAGGTGGCAGCCCTGCGCAGAGTCACGCATATATGCGTCATCTCGCGATGGCCGAGATTTCCTGTGAACGCGCTCGCACACAGGCGCGCGCGCTCACAGGAACGGAAGGTAAGAGAGTTGATCTCCAGCCTGCCAGCGGCGATCGTTCGCTGGCAGGCTGGAGATGTGTTTTTTTTAACCCCTAACAGGTATATTAGACGCTGTTTTGATAACAGCGTCTAATATACCTGCTACCTGGTCCTCTGGTGGTCCCATTTGTTTTGATCGACCACCAGAGGACACAGGTAGCTCAGTAAAGTCCCACCAAGCACCACTACACTACACTACACCCCCCCCCCGTCACTTATTAACCCCTTATTAGCCCCTGATCACCCCTGATCACCCCATATAGACTCCCTGATCACCCCCCTGTCATTGATCACCCCCCTGTCATTGATTACCCCCCTGTAAAGCTCCATTCAGATGTCCGCATGATTTTTACGGATCCACTGATAGATGGATCGGATCCGCAAAACGCATCCGGACGTCTGAATGAAGCCTTACAGGGGCGTGATCAATGACTGTGGTGATCACCCCATATAGACTCCCTGATCACCCCCCTGTAAAGCTCCATTCAGATGTCCGCATGATTTTTACGGATGCACTGATAGATGGATCCGATCCGCAAAACGCATCCGGACGTCTGAATGAAGCCTTACAGGGGCATGATCAATGACTGTGGTGATCACCCCATATAGACTCCCTGATCACCCCCCTGTAAAGCTCCATTCAGATGTCCGCATGATTTTTACGGATGCACTGATAGATGGATCCGATCCGCAAAACGCATCCGGACGTCTGAATGAAGCCTTACAGGGGCATGATCAATGACTGTGGTGATCACCCCATATAGACTCCCTGATCACCCCCCTGTAAAGCTCCATTCAGATGTCCGCATGATTTTTACGGATGCACTGATAGATGGATCCGATCCGCAAAACGCATCCGGACGTCTGAATGAAGCCTTACAGGGGCATGATCAATGACTGTGGTGATCACCCCATATAGACTCCCTGATCACCCCCCTGTCATTGATCCACCCCCCTGTCATTGATCAACCCCCCTGTCATTGATCAACCCCCCTGTCATTGATCACCCCCCTGTCATTGATCACCCCCCTGTCATTGATCACCCCTCTGTAAGGCTCCATTCAGATATTTTTTTGGCCCAAGTTAGCGGAATTTTTATTTTTTTCTTACAAAGTCTCATATTCCACTAACTTGTGTCAAAAAATAAATTCTCACATGAACTCACCATACCCCTTACGGAATCCAAATGCGTAAAAATTTTTAGACATTTATATTCCAGACTTCTTCTCACGCTTTAGGGCCCCTAGAATGCCAGGGCAGTATAAATACCCCACATGTGACCCCATTTCGGAAAGAAGACACCCCCAGGTATTCCGTGAGGGGCATATTGAGTCCATTAAAGATTGAAATTTTTGTCCCAAGTTAGCGGAACGGGAGACTTTGTGAGAAAAAAATTAAAAATATCAATTTCCGCTAACTTGTGCCAAAAAAAAAAAATTTCTATGAACTCGCCATGCCCCTCATTGAATACCTTGGGGTGTCTTCTTTCCAAAATGGGGTCACATGTGGGGTATTTATACTGCCCTGGCATTCTAGGGGCCCCAAAGCGTGAGAAGAAGTCTGGTATCCAAATGTCTAAAAATGCCCTCCTAAAAGGAATTTGGGCACCTTTGCGCATCTAGGCTGCAAAAAAGTGTCACACATCTGGTATCGCCGTACTCAGGAGAAGTTGGGGAATGTGTTTTGGGGTGTCATTTTACATATACCCATGCTGGGTGAGAGAAATATCTTGGTCAAATGCCAACTTTGTATAAAAAAATGGGAAAAGTTGTCTTTTGCCAAGATATTTCTCTCACCCAGCATGGGTATATGTAAAATGACACCCCAAAACACATTCCCCAACTTCTCCTGAATACGGCGATACCACATGTGTGACACTTTTTTGCAGCCTAGGTGGGCAAAGGGGCCCATATTCCAAAGAGCACCTTTAGGATTTCACAGGTCATTTACCTACTTACCACACATTAGGGCCCCTGGAAAATGCCAGGGCAGTATAACTACCCCACAAGTGACCCCATTTTGGAAAGAAGACACCCCAAGGTATTCCGTGAGGGGCATGGCGAGTTCCTAGAATTTTTTATTTTTTGTCACAAGTTAGTGGAAAATGCTTATTTTTTTTTTTATTTTTTTTTTCATACAAAGTCTCATATTCCACTAACTTGTGACAAAAAATAAAAAGTTCCACGAACTCACTATGCCCATCAGCGAATACCTTGGGGTCTCTTCTTTCCAAAATGGGGTCACTTGTGGGGTAGTTATACTGCCCTGGCATTCTAGGGGCCCAAATGTGTGGTAAGGAGTTTGAAATCAAATTCTGTAAAAAATGACCTGTGAAATCCGAAAGGTGCTCTTTTGAATATGGGCCCCTTTGCCCACCTAGGCTGCAAAAAAGTGTCACACATCTGGTATCTCCGTAATCGGGAGAAGTTGGGGAATGTGTTTTGGGGTGTCATTTTACATATACCCATGCTGGGTGAGAGAAATATCTTGGCAAAAGACAACTTTTCCCATTTTTTTATACAAAGTTGGCATTTGACCAAGATATTTATCTCACCCAGCATGGGTATATGTAAAAAGACACCCCAGAACACATTCCTCAACTTCTCCTGAATACAGAGATACCAGATGTGTGACACTTTTTTGCAGCCTAGGTGGGCAAAGGGGCCCACATTCCAAAGAGCACCTTTCGGATTTCACAGGTCATTTACCTACTTACCACACATTTGGGCCCCTAGAATGCCAGGGCAGTATAACTACCCCACAAGTGACCCCATTTTGGAAAGAAGAGACCCCAAGGTATTCGCTGATGGGCATAGTGAGTTCATGGAAGTTTTTATTTTTTGTCACAAGTTTGTGGAATATGAGACTTTGTATGAAAAAAAAAAAAAATCATCATTTTCCACTAACTTGTGACAAAAAATAAAAAATTCTAGGAACTCGCCATGCCCCTCACGGAATACCTTGGGGTGTCTTCTTTCCAAAATGGGGTCACTTGTGGGGTAGTTATACTGCCCTGGTATTCTAGGGGCCCAAATGTGTGGTAAGGAGTTTGAAATCAAATTCAGGAAAAAATGAGGAGTGAAATCCGAAAGGTGCTCTTTGGAATATGGGCCCCTTTGCCCACCTAGGCTGCAAAAAAGTGTCACACATCTGGTATCCCCGTACTCAGGAGAAGGTGAGGAATGTGTTTTGGGGTGTCTTTTTACATATACCCATGCTGGGTGAGATAAATATCTTGGTCAAATGACAACTTTGTATAAAAAAATATGAAAAGTTGTCGTTTGCCAAGATATTTCTCTCACCCAGCATGGGTATATATAAAATGACACCCCAAAACACATTCCCCACCTTCTCCTGAGTACGGAGATACCAGATGTGTGACACTTTTTTGCAGCCTAGGTGGGCAAAGGGGCCCATATTCCAAAGAGCACCTTTCGGATTTCACAGGTCATTTTTTACAGAATTTGATTTCAAACTCCTTACCACACATTTGGGCCCCTAGAATGCCAGGGCAGTATAACTACCCCACAAGTGACCCCATTTTGGAAAGAAGAGACCCCAAGGTATTCGTGATGGGCATAGTGAGTTCATAGAAGTTTTTATTTTTTGTCACAAGTTAGTGGAATATGAGACTTTGTATGAAAAAAAAAAAAAAATCATCATTTTCCACTAACTTGTGACAAAAAATAAAAAAGTTCTAGGAACTCACTATGCCCATCAGCGAATACCTTAGGGTGTGTACTTTCCGAAATGGGGTCATTTGTGGGGTGTTTGTACTGTCTGGCCATTGTAGAACCTCAGGAAACATGACAGGTGCTCAGAAAGTCAGAGCTGCTTCAAAAAGCGGAAATTCACATTTTTGTACCATAGTTTGTAAACGCTATAACTTTTACCCAAACCATTTTTTTTTTACCCAAACATTTTTTTTTTATCAAAGACATGTAGAACTATAAATTTAGAGCAAAATTTCTATATGGATGTCGTTTTTTTTTGCAAAATTTTACAACTGAAAGTGAAAAATGTCATTTTTTTGCAAAAAAATAGTTAAATTTCGATTAATAACAAAAAAAGTAAAAATGTCAGCAGCAATGAAATACCACCAAATGAAAGCTCTATTAGTGAGAAGAAAAGGAGGTAAAATTCATTTGGGTGGTAAGTTGCATGACCGAGCAATAAACGGTGAAAGTAGTGTAGGTCAGAAGTGTAAAAAGTGGCCTGGTCTTTCAGGGTGTTTAAGCACTGGGGGCTGAAGTGGTTAATATACCATCGGATCTGAGTTTTCTCCAATCCGATGGTATATTTTAACTTGAAGCATCCCCATCCCCATGGGAATGCCTCTGTTAGAATATACCATAGGATTTTAGTTAGATTGTGAAAACTCAGATCCGACAGTATATTCTAACACAGAGGCGTTCCCATAGTGATGGGGACGCTTCAAGTTAGAATATACTAAGAACTGTGTCCATAACTGCCCCCTGCTGCCTGGTAGCACCCGATCTCTTACAGGGGGCTGTGATCCGCACAATTAACCCCTCAGGTGCCGCACCTGAAGGGTTAATTGTGCGGATCTCAGCCCCCTGGTCGGGTGCTGCCAGGTGGCAGGGGCCAGACCCCCCTCTCTCCCCAGTATTAAAAGCATTGGTGGCCAGCACACAGCAAAGAAGAAGACAGAAGAGAAGCCGGGCTGCGCGATCAAGTGGATTAAGGTGAGTTAAATTATTTTTTATTAATTTTTAACCCCTCCAGCCCTATTTTTAACCCTGCTAGCTGTTCACCAGAGTGCTTTTAATACTGGGGAGGGAGGGAGGGAGGGGGGGCCGCACTGGCCACCAATGCTTTTAATACTGGGGAGGGAGGGAGGGGGGGCCACACTGGCCACCAATGCTTTAAAAACTGGGGAGGGAGGGGGGCCGCACTGGCCACCAATGCTTTTAATACTGGGGAGAGAGGGGGGTTTGGCCCCTGCTGCCTGGCAGCACCCGATCAGGGGGCTGAGATCCGCACAATTAACCCCTCAGGTGCGGCACCTGAGGGCTTAATTGTGCGGATCACAGCCCCCTGTAAGAGATCGGGTGCTGCCAGGCAGCAGGGGGCAGTTATGTACACAGTTCTTAGTATATTCTAACTTGAAGCGTCCCTATCACTATGGGAACACCTCTGTGTTAGAATATACTGTCGGATCTGTGTTAAATTATTTTTTATATTTTTTATATTTTTTTAACCCCTCGCCCGTGTGAACTTGCCCGTGTGAACTCAGCCTTAATGTAATGTCCACATATAAATATTGGAATGGCTTAGGTTCAGAGTGTATATACTGTACAGTGTATCTACTGTATTTATGTATAAATATATATATGTATATATATATTGCGGGCAATCATGGATCTTGTTTAGTGGTTATCTGCTCACTACAGTACTATTGTAAAATGTGCAATTGTATTTTTCTATTTTTTTTAATCTTTTTCTATGTTTTTTGTTTAAATAAAGATACAGGGATTTTTGTGATTTTATGCACAGTAAATTATTTAAAAAATAAATAGATTAATATTTTATATACAGAGCCGACCATCAATCCTATATTTAAATATATGCAAAAGGGTATGCACAGTACTTTCTTATTTAATCTGTTTTGTCCATAGTGATAGTGTCAACATTACAATAAAAGATGGACACTTTACTTTCAGTGAGGTTAGTATACATACTATATACACTCAGAAAGATACCATGGATAAATAAAATAAAAAGAATAAAACAGAGTTTCCCCTTCCCACCTCTATTACTGGTTTGGTTTTACACATTTGGTGTGTTACCCTCCCCCCCCTCCCCCAGCTAAAGAAAGTACTATATGCACTACGTTTTTTTTTTCTTTGAGAACAATAGATGATGATTGTGGGGGTTGAGATTAGTCACAGCAGTTGAGTCTAATGGTTTGAAGCACTCTTTCTTTTTGTTAGGAGCTGTAGCTGTGCTCATGCTAAGCACAGTTACAGGACTAACTACAGTACAATGGACTAAATGTACATTCATATATTTATGTATCGATCATAATTATGATTCAGTACATCGAGAATATTAGACTATATTTTTGCATATGCAGCTCTATAATATATCTGTATACACCGCTCCATTATGTCTTTAGATCTGTGATACAAGTGGATTAGTTTTGGATAACACCTGGTGATACATTGTACCGGATTTTTTGCGGCCTACTGCATACAGATATATAATGGAGCGGTGTATACAGATATATAATGAAGTGCTGTATACAGATATGTAATGGAGCAGTGTACAGTATACAGATATATAATGTAGTGGATACAGAGTGTATTTATTAGCTATGTTCCTATAGTGGCTGAATGTTAATACAGTATCGAAAAACAACATGTACAGTATGGATACATTTGTATTTAGCAAAGCCTTTTGATTATTTCCTACTTGCCGGCAGCCCCCACCGACCCCCTTACCTTCTGCCTGGACAATTTTCACACCTATTCTTGCTATTCTTAATGTTGGATCTCTTTCTCCACAATTGTGCAATGGACACCTAATATGAATTATGATGTTAATACTGACACCATTAAACAAATAATATTGTTACATTAAAAACTAAAATAAATAAATAAATACTACTCCATATTATAGCCTAAACTGTGCATTTTTAGACTGGGTAAATGCGGTAATAGCAATCACTATTGTGCCGTAATAATCTATCTATCTAGCTCATATCTATCTTTCTACATATCAATCTATCTGTCTACCTAATTAATGCAGTATCATCGCAGGATCATAGTGGCAGTAGTATATTAATAAATCAATACAGCTGCTGCGCTGGGTAAGTTTTAAAATACACCAAAAGTTAACAGGCAAAAATAGACCAATATATACAGCGTTGCTGCAATATTGATTTATTATATATAAATATATTTATATATATATATTTATATTATATATAAATTTACATATAGTATAATTAGTATAATATTGTAGAATTATTTATTCTATGATCCATATGAGGTATGGTGATTTAGATATAGTGTATTGTACAGTATAATGGACATATAGAGATATAGATAGATAACCTCTGTATTATTAAATAATTATACAATATTACACTAATTATACTAAATATTCAGTTGCAAGAAAAAGTATGTGAACCCTTCGGAATTATATGGATTTCTGCACAAATTGGTCATAAAATGTGATCTGATCTTCATCTAAGTCACAAAAATAGACAATCACAGTCTGCTTAAACTAATAACACACAAAGAATTAAATGTTACCATGTTTTTATTGAACACACCATGTAAACATTTACAGTGCAGGTGGAAAAAGTATGTGAACCCCTAGACTAATGACATCTCCAAGAGCTAATTGGAGTGAGGTGTCAGCCAACTGGAGTCCAATAAGATTGGAGGTGTTAGTTACAGCTGCCCTGCCCTATAAAAAACACACACCACTTCTGGGTTTGCTTTTCACAAGAAGCATTGCCTGATGTGAATGATGCCTCACACAAAAGAGCTCTCAGAAGACCTATGATTAAGAATTGTTGACTTGCATAAAGCTGGAAAGGGTTATAAAAGTATCTCCAAAAGCCTTGCTGTTCATCAGTCCACGGTAAGACAAATTGTCTATAAATGGAGAAAGTTCAGCACTGCTGCTACTCTCCCTAGGAGTGGCCGTCCTGTAAAGATGACTGCAAGAGCACCACGCAGACTGCTCAATGAGGTGAACAAGAATCCTAGAGTGTCAGCTAAAGACTTACAAAAGTCTCTGGCATATGCTAACATCCCTGTTAGTGAATCTACAATACGTAAAACACTAAACAAAAATGGATATCATGGAAGGATACCACAGAGGAAGCCACTGCTGTCCAAAAAAACCATTGCTGCACGTTTACAGTTTGCACAAGAGCACCTGGATGTTCCACAGCAGTACTGGCAAAATATTCTGTGGACAGATGAAACCAAAGTTGAGTTGTTTGGGAGAAACCCACAACACTATGTGTGGAGAAAAAGAGGCACAGCACACCATCATCAAAACCTCATCCCAACTGTGAAGTATGGTGGTATGGGCATCATGGTTTGGGGCTGCTTTGCTGCGTCAGGGCCTAGACGGTTTGCTATCATCGAAGGAAAAATGAATTCCAAAGTTTATCAAGACATTTTGATGTGTATTATCCTGATATAGCTATACTGGCATTTAGGCAAAAGGGGGCATAGATAGAAATATCACTACTGGGGAAGATGAAATTAGATATCAGGTATATAGCTATATACTGTATATCTAGTGTTCCATATAGGGTCAGTAGTGTATGGTATTTATTTATAGGGCGTCTCAGCCTACCCTGTTATTAACAAATCACTATTAGGGGAATAAAAAACGTGCACAAGGACAATTCATAAATTAAAAAGAAGATATGAATGACAAAAGGCTGTGCGTATGTACAGTATGTCTTTAGATCTGTGACTGTACAAGTGGATTGGATTTTGATAACACCAGGTGTTATCTCGGGATCGCGGACTCACAAACTAAAGTGTCCATCTTTTATTGTAATGTTGGCACTATCACTATGGACAAAACAGATGAAATAAGATAGCTATTGTCCTGATTTTAGTTAATAAACACGTACTCCACCAGAAGCGCAGTGAAAGGCACCAGCAGTGAAAGGGTCTCCAGCAGGAAAATTACCTGCACTACTGACTGTAGTTCCATGCGCCATCTGGTGTTCACAAACCAACATTGCACCCTGAATTTTCTCAATGGCTATTTATGCGATTCGGGTTTGCTAATTAAATTGGAAATCGCTTTGCGCTGCCGCGATTCTGAAGGGAGCGCTAGCGATGCTATATCTGTACATGCCAAAATGGGCATTAGAACATATAACTGTATAGCTTAACGGCAAATATATATATATACACTGCTCAAAAAAATAAAGGGAACACAAAAATAACACATCCTAGATCTGAATTCATTAAATATTCTTCTGAAATACTTTGTTCTTTACATAGTTGAATGTGCTGACAACAAAATCACACAAAAAAAAAAAATGGAAATCTAATTTTTTAGCCCATGGAGGTCTGGATTTGGAGTCACCCTCAAAATTAAAGTGGAAAAACACACTACAGGCTGATCCAACTTTGATGTAATGTCCTTAAAACAAGTCAAAATGAGGCTCAGTAGTGTGTGTGGCCTCCACGTGCCTGTATGACCTCCCTACAATGCCTGTGCAGGCTCCTGATGAGGTGGCGGACGGTCTCCTGAGGGATCTCCTCCCAGACCTGGACTAAAGCATCTGCCAACTCCTGGACAGTCTGTGGTGCAACGTGATGTTGGTGGATAGAGCGAGACGTGATGTCCCAGATGTGCTCAATTGGATTCAGGTCTGGGGAATGGGCGGGCCAGTCCATAGCATCAATGCCTTCATCTTGCAGGAACTGCTGACACAGTCCAGCCACATGAGGTCTAGCATTGTCTTGCATTAGGAGGAACCCAGGGCCAACCGCACCAGCACCAGTGGTCTCACAAGGGGTCTGAGTAATCTCATCTCGGTACCTAATGGCAGTCAGGCTACCTCTGGCGAGCACATGGAGGGCTGTGCGGCCCTCCAAAGAAATGCCACCCCACACCATTACTGACCCAATGCCAAACCGGTCATGCTGGAGGATGTTGCAGGCAGCATAACGTTCTCCACGGTGTCTCCAGACTCTGTCACGTCTGTCACATATGCTCAGTGCGAGCCTGCTTTCATCTGTGAATAGCACAGGGCGCCAGTGGCGAATTTGCCAATCTTGGTGTTTTCTGGCAAATGCCAAACGTCCTGCACGGTGTTGGGCTGTAAGCACAACCCCCACCTGTGGACGTCGGACCCTCATATCACCCTCATGGAGTCTGTTTCTGACCGTTTGAGCAGACACATGCACATTTGTGGCCTGCTGGAGGTCATTTTGCAGGGCTCTGGCAGTGCTCCTCCTGTTCCTCCTTGCACAAAGGCGGAGGTAGCGGTCCTGCTGCTGTGTTGTTGCCCTCCTACAGCCTCCTCCACGTCTCCTGATGTACTGGCCTGTCTCCTGGTAGCGCCTCCATGCTCTGGACACTACGCTGACAGACACAGCAAACCTTCTTGCCACAGCTCGCATTGATGTGCCATCCTGGATAAGCTGCACTACCTGAGCCACTTGTGTGGGTTGTAGACTCCGTCTCATGCTACCACTAGAGTGAAAGCACCGGCAGCATTCAAAAGTGACCAAAACATTAGCCAGGAAGCATAGGAACTGAGAAGTGGTCAGGTCACCACCTGCAGAACCACTTCTTTATTGGGGGTGTCTTGCTAATTGCCTATAATTTCCACCTATTGTCTATCCCATTTGCACAACAGCATGTGAAATTGATTGTCACTCAGTGTTGCTTCCTAAGTGGACAGTTTGATTTCACAGAAGTGTGATTGACTTGGAGTTACATTGTGTTGTTTAAGTGTTCCCTTTATTTTTTTGAGCAGTGTATTTTTGCCACTTAGACACGCCAAAAAGGGCTTTACAACATATAACTGCACCTTTGAAGTCAAATATATATTTTTTGCCACTAATACACGCCAAAAATGGCTTTAGAAATATAACTGCACCGCTGAACGGCAAATATATATATTTTGTGCCACTAATACAAGCCAAAAAGGGCTTTAGAACATATAACCGCATCACTGAATCGCAAATATATATATATATTTTTGTCACTTATACACGCCAAAAAGGGCTTTAGAACATGTAACTGCACCTCTGAATGGCAAATATATATTTTTTTGCCACTAATACTCACCAAAAAGGGCTTTAGAACATATAACTGCACCGATGAACGGCAAATATATATATTTTTTCCCACTAATATACGCCAAAAAGGGCTTTAGGACATATAATTGCACTGCTAAACGGCAAATATATATATTTTGTTACCACTAATACACGCCAAAATGGGCTTTAGAACATATAACTGCACCACTGAACGGCAAATATATATATTTTTTTGCCACTAATGCACGTCAAAAAGGGCTTTAGAACATATAACTGCAACGCTGAACGTCAAATATATGTATATTTTTTTGCCACTAATACACGCCAAAAAGGGCTTTAGAACATGTAACTTCACCGCTGAATGGCAAATATATATTTTTTGCCACTAATACATGCCAAAAAGGGCTTTAAAACATATAACTGCACCGCTGAACGGCAAATATATATATATTTTTTGCCACTGATACACGACAAAAAGGGCTTTAGAACATATATCTGCACCGCTGAACGGCAAATATATTCTTTTTTGCCACAAATACATGCCAAAAAGTGCTTTAGAACATATAACTGCACCACTGAACGTCAAATATTTATATTTTTTTGCCACTAATACACGCCAAAAAGGGCTTTAGAACATGTAACTGCACCGCTGAACGGCAAATATATATATTTTTTCCACTAATACACAAAAAAAAGGCTTTAGAACATATAGCTGCACAGCTGAACGGCAAATATATATTTTTTTGCCACTAATACATGCCACATAGGGCTTTAGAACATATAACTGCATCGCTGAACGGCAAATATATATATATTGTTTTTGCCACTAATACACAACAAATAGGGCTTTAGAACATATAACTGCAATGTTAAACGGCAAATATATATATATATTTTTGCCACTAATACATGCCAAAAAGGGCTTTAGAACATATAACTGCACCGCTGAACGGCAAATATATATTTTTTTGCCACTAATACATGCCAAAAAGGGCTTTAGAACATATAATTGCACTGCTAAACGGCAAATATATATATTTTTTGCCACTAATACTCGCCAAAAGGGCTTTAGAACATATAACTGCATCGCTGAACGGCAAATATATATATTTGCCACTTATACACGCCAAAAAGGGCTTTGCAACATATAACTGCTCCGCTGAAGTCAAATATTATATATTTTTTTGCCACTAATACACGCCAAAAAGGGCTTTAGAAATATGACTGCACCGCTGAACGGCAATTATATATTTTTTTGCCACTAATACACACCAAAATGGGCTTTAGAACATATAATTGCACCGCTGAACGGCAAATATATATATTTTTGCCACTAATACATGCCAAAAAGGGCTTTAGAACATATAACCGCATCACTGAATCGCAAATATATATATATATTTTTGTCACTTATACACGCCAAAAAGGGCTTTAGAACATGTAACTGCACCTCTGAATGGCAAATATATATTTTTTTGCCACTAATACTCACCAAAAAGGGCTTTAGAACATATAACTGCACCGATGAACGGCAAATATATATATTTTTTCCCACTAATATACGCCAAAAAGGGCTTTAGGACATATAATTGCACTGCTAAACGGCAAATATATATATTTTGTTACCACTAATACACGCCAAAATGGGCTTTAGAACATATAACTGCACCACTGAACGGCAAATATATATATTTTTTTGCCACTAATGCACGTCAAAAAGGGCTTTAGAACATATAACTGCATCGCTGAACGGCAAATATATATATTTGCCACTTATACACGCCAAAAAGGGCTTTGCAACATATAACTGCTCCGCTGAAGTCAAATATTATATATTTTTTTGCCACTAATACACGCCAAAAAGGGCTTTAGAAATATGACTGCACCGCTGAACGGCAATTATATATTTTTTTGCCACTAATACACACCAAAATGGGCTTTAGAACATATAATTGCACCGCTGAACGGCAAATATATATATTTTTGCCACTAATACATGCCAAAAAAGGCTTTAGAACATATAATTGCACTGCTAAACGGCAAATATATATATATATATATTTTTGCCACTAATACACGCCAAAAAGGGCTTTAGAACATATAACCGCATCACTGAATCGCAAATATATATATATATTTTTGTCACTTATACACGCCAAAAAGGGCTTTAGAACATGTAACTGCACCTCTGAATGGCAAATATATATTTTTTTTGCCACTAATACTCACCAAAAAGGGCTTTAGAACATATAACTGCACCGATGAACGGCAAATATATATATTTTTTCCCACTAATATACGCCAAAAAGGGCTTTAGGACATATAATTGCACTGCTAAACGGCAAATATATATATTTTGTTACCACTAATACACGCCAAAATGGGCTTTAGAACATATAACTGCACCACTGAACGGCAAATATATATATTTTTTTGCCACTAATGCACGTCAAAAAGGGCTTTAGAACATATAACTGCATCGCTGAATGGCAAATATATATATATATTTTTGCCACTTATACACACCAAAAAGGGCTTTATAACATGTAACTGCACCGCTGAACGGCAAATATATATTTTTTTGCCACTAATACTCGCCAAAAAGGGCTTTAGAACATAACTGCACCGATGAACGGCAAATATATATTTTTTTCCACTAATACACGCTTAAGAACATGTAAGTGCACCACTGAACTGCAAATATATATTTTTTTTACCACTAATACACACTAAAAAGGGCTGTAATTTTCTCACTTCATCACACAATGGCAAATACTTTTTTTATGCCTCTAATACACGCAAAAAAGGGCTTTAGAACATATAACTGCACTACTGAACAGCAAATAATATATATTTTTTTGCCACTAATACATGGCAAAAAGTGCTTTAGAACATATAACTGCACCGCTCAAGTCAAATAATATATTATTTTTTCCACTAATACACACCAAAAAGGGCTGTAATTTTCTCACTTTACCACACAACGGCAAATACTTTTTTTGTGCCACTAATACACCGAAAATATGGCTTTAGAACATTTAACTGCGCCACTGATCGGCAAATAATATATATTTTTTTTCCACTAATACATGCCACATAGGGCTTTAGAACATTTAACTGCATCGCTGAACGGCAAATATATATATTGTTTTTGCCACTAATACACAACAAATAGGGCTTTAGAACATATAACTGCAATGTTAAACGGCAAATATATATATATATTTTTGCCACTAATACATGCCAAAAAGGGCTTTAGAACATATAACTGCACCGCTGAACGGCAAATATATATTTTTTTGCCACTAATACATGCCAAAAAGGGCTTTAGAACATATAATTGCACTGCTAAACGGCAAATATATATATATTTTGCCACTAATACTCGCCAAAAAGGGCTTTAGAACATATAACTGCATCGCTGAACGGCAAATATATATATTTGCCACTTATACACGCCAAAAAGGGCTTTGCAACATATAACTGCTCCGCTGAAGTCAAATATTATATATTTTTTTGCCACTAATACACGCCAAAAAGGGCTTTAGAAATATGACTGCACCGCTGAACGGCAATTATATATTTTTTTGCTACTAATACACACCAAAATGGGCTTTAGAACATATAATTGCACCGCTGAACGGCAAATATATATATTTTTGCCACTAATACATGCCAAAAAGGGCTTTAGAACATATAATTGCACTGCTAAACGGCAAATATATATATATATATTTTTGCCACTAATACACGCCAAAAAGGGCTTTAGAACATATAACCGCATCACTGAATCGCAAATATATATATATATTTTTGTCACTTATACACGCCAAAAAGGGCTTTAGAACATGTAACTGCACCTCTGAATGGCAAATATATATTTTTTTGCCACTAATACTCACCAAAAAGGGCTTTAGAACATATAACTGCACCGATGAACGGCAAATATATATATTTTTTCCCACTAATATACGCCAAAAAGGGCTTTAGGACATATAATTGCACTGCTAAACGGCAAATATATATATTTTGTTACCACTAATACACGCCAAAATGGGCTTTAGAACATATAACTGCACCACTGAACGGCAAATATATATATTTTTTTGCCACTAATGCACGTCAAAAAGGGCTTTAGAACATATAACTGCATCGCTGAATGGCAAATATATATATATATTTTTGCCACTTATACACACCAAAAAGGGCTTTAGAACATGTAACTGCACCGCTGAACGGCAAATATATATTTTTTTGCCACTAATACTCGCCAAAAAGGGCTTTAGAACATAACTGCACCGATGAACGGCAAATATATATTTTTTTCCACTAATACACGCTTAAGAACATGTAAGTGCACCACTGAACTGCAAATATATATTTTTTTCACCACTAATACACACTAAAAAGGGCTGTAATTTTCTCACTTCATCACACAATGGCAAATACTTTTTTTATGCCTCTAATACACGCAAAAAAGGGCTTTAGAACATATAACTGCACTACTGAACAGCAAATAATATATATTTTTCTGCCACTAATACATGGCAAAAAGTGCTTTAGAACATATAACTGCACCGCTCAAGTCAAATAATATATTATTTTTTCCACTAATACACACCAAAAAGGGCTGTAATATTCTCACTTCACCACATAACGCAAATACTTTTTTTTTGTGCCACTAATACACACCAAAAAGGACTTCAGAACATATGAACCTTGTACTGCTTCAATATTGTGGAATGATTCCTCTCTATCCTTTCCCTGAACTTCTATACAGCAAAATAAAAGTTTTCATGTATTTTCTAGCACTGTCCCAAGCACCTGCTGATGTCTCTCCCTGCACTAAGTACACTGGAAAATGGCTGAATCCAAGATGGCTGAGGCTATTTATAGGGCTGTGACATCACAGGGCTGGCTGGCTGCTGATTTGCTGCATGCATGGCATTGTGGGCGATTCCTCATTCCTAGATTTCCTTGCTTCATGTCCTAACACGTGCAGCAGCCATTTTAGAAAAAATGTGATTCGTTACGACGTAGTGTGAGGAAATTCGGTTCGGTGCGAATAGAATTTTTCCTAAAATTCGGATCAAATTCCCCTTCGTAAACTTCGATTCGCTCTTCTCTAGTTAGTATGATTCCAAAGATACATTTTAATGATTTTTGTTATACAGCTTGATCCTGTTAACCTTGACTGCATTTAGCTTTATAATAGGCGTCACCTTTCATTGTAATCTTGATTGTGATGATGAAATCAAGTGTCAACCATTTTTATCTGAAATGCAACAGCTATATATTGTGGATTTTTAGTCAAATACTTATTTGCACTCACGCATACTAACCTCAGATCATATAGCTTGGCTAGTAGAAAAGAAGGACATTTAATAGAACTAAATGTTAAATCAAGTGATAGATCAACGACCAATTCAGAGTTATATCACAAATAGCAGCAGTTAAGAGCAAATGTATTAGAGGTTTTTTCTGTTGTATTCAGTAAGAAGGTGACAGAAAAAAACGGTGGCATGTTCCATCCCACTTTGTACGGTATGTACAGTATAGAACCATGTACTGTATTAGAAGAGAATCCTTCTGTACATATGTTGAGCTTTTATAACAGCACACATGAACTTAGCAACCATATAGTCTCTGTGCACTGCTGTAGTCTCTGTGCTAGAGATTATTTTCTTTTCCTTCTCCTAAGGCCTCTTGCACACAACCGTATGGCTGTTTCAGTATTTTGCGGTCGGCAAAAAACAGATCAGCAAAAAATACGGATGACGTCCATGTGCATTAAGTTTTTTGCGGAACGGAACAGCTGGCCCCTGATAGAACAGTACTATTCTTGTCCATTATGCGGACAATAAAAGGACATCTTCTATCTTTAAACAGAACGGAAAAACGGAAATGCGGAAACGGAAGGCATACGGCGTACCTTCTGTTTTTTTTTGCGGATAGATTCAAATGAATGGTTCCATATACGGAATGCAAAAAACGGAACGTAAACGGGAAAATAAAAACATTCATATGCAAGAGGCCTAACAGTCACTTTAACCGCTTTACGTCCGCCCATAGGATATAAACGTCCTATGGGTGGACATCTATTTCTGAACGGACGTTCCAGAACGTCCTTTCAGAAATCGCAGCTGCACGCTAATCGTGCAGCTGCTGATCGGGTTGCCCGCTGTCAGTGACAGCAGGGCAACCCTAAGACAAGGCAGGGACAGTTCCCAGGTGTCCCTGCCTTCCGGATCGCTGCATACACAGCGCTGTGTGAGCGCTGTGTATGCAGAGAAGGAAGCGCTATGCGCTTCCTGTTCCGGCCCGGCGGTCATGTGACCGCCGTGACCGGAGAGTGCAGGGGCTGTGTGAGGTCTCTCAGAGACCTCGATCAGCCCTGCTCTGAGGCTGTACAGCGCTGGATTGCTGCTGTACAGCCTCTCTAGGGTTGTATTTGTCCTGTAACTGGGGCTACTATGTCAGCCCCAGTTACAGGAGAAATCAACAGTGAAAAAAAAAAAAAAAAGTGAAGTAAATGTCCCCCAGAGGTCTTGTATGACCTTATGGGGGACGAAAAGTGTAAAATAAAAAAAATAAAAATAAAAGGTTGAAAATAAAAAACTAAAAAAAAGTTTCACATGTAAAAAAAAAAAAGTCCCCATGTAAGGAATGAAAAAAAAAAGTTAAAAATAGAAAAAATAAAAAAAAGTATACATATTAGGTATTGCCGCGTCTGTAAAAACCAGCTCTATAAAAATATTACATGACCTAACCCCTTGGGTTAAAACAAGCAATTTTTGTCACCTTGCATCACAAAAGGTGCAACACCAAGTGATCAAAAACGCGTATGTCCCACAAAATAATACCAATAAAACCGTCACCTCATCCCGCAAAAAATGAGCCCCTGCATAAGAAAATCTCTCAAAAAATAAAAAAACTATAGCTCTCAGAACATGGACACATTAAAATATAATTTTTTTGTTTCAAAAATGCTATTATTGTGTAAAACTTTAATAAATGAGAAAAAGTATACATATTAGGTATCGCCACGTCCGTAACAATCTGCTCTATAAAAATGTCACTTGACTGAACCCCTCAGGTGAACTCTGTAAAAATAAATAAATAGAAACTGTGCTAAAACAACCAATTTTTTGGTCACCTTGCCCCATAAAGTGTTATAATGAATGATAAAAAAATCATATGTACCCAAAAATAGTACTAATAAAACTGGCACCTTATCCCCTAGTTTCCAAAATGGGGTCACTTCTTGGGAGTTTCTACTGTAAGGGTGCATCAGGGGGCTTCAAATGGGACATGGCATCTAAAAACCATGTGGAGTTCCTTTTCTTCTGCACCCTGCCGTGTGCCCATACAGCAGTTTACGACCACATGTGGGGTATTTCTGTAAACCGCAGAATCTGGGTAATAAATATTGAGTTTTGTTTGGCTGTTAACCATCGATGTGTTAAAGAAAAAAATCGATTAAAATGGAAAATCTGCCCAAAAAGTTAAATTTAAAAATTTGATCTCCATATTCCTTTAATTCTTGTGGAAAGCCTAAAGGGTTAACAAAGTTTGTAAAATCGGTTTTGAATACCTTGAGGGGTGTAGTTTCTACAATGGGGTCATTTATGGGGGTATCCACTATGTAGGCCCCACAAAGTGACTTCAGACCTGAACTGGTCCTTAAAAAGTGGGTTTTGGCAATTTTCTTAAAAATTTGAAGAATTGCTTCTAAACTTCTAAGCCTTCTAACGTCCTAAAAAAATGACATTTCCAAAATGATGCCAACATAAAGTAGACATATGGGGAATGTTAAATAATAAATATTTTATGAGGTATCACTTTCTGTTTTAAAAGCAGAGAAATTGAAATTTAGAAAATTGTGAATTTTTCAAATTTTTGTGTAAATTTGGGATTTTTTTATAAATAAAGGTGAAATATTTTGACTCAAATTTATGACTATCATGAAGTACAATGTGTCACGAGAAAACAATCTCTGAATGACTTGGACAAATAAAGGCGTTCCAAAGTTATTACCACAAAGTGAGATATGTCAGTTTTGCAAAATTTGGCCTAGTCAGGAAGGGGGCAAATGGCACAGATGGCAGGTGGTTAAAATTGGTAAAACTCTCCCAAAAATGTCACTTTTTTTTTCTTGTAGATTTTTAATGTGTGTCTGCAGTAAATCTTTTTGGCGCACAACTCAGGGGACACTATTGCATTTTTAACCCCTTAGTGACATCATTCATTTTAGCCTTAAGGACCAATAATATTTTCCACCTTTGTGTTCTAGCAGTCATAGCTTTTAAATTTTTTCTTCAAATTTTTTATTTATTTTGCGGGATTAAGCTACATGCACACGAACGTTGTTTGTTTTCATGTCCGTTCCGTTTTTTTGCGGATAGGATGCAGACCAATTTATTTCAACGGGTCCTCAAAAATGCAGACAGCACACTGTGTGCTGTCCGCATCAGTATGTCCGTTCCGTAGCCCCACAAACAAAATAGAACATGTCCTATTCTTGTCCATGTTAGGCATTGTTACAATGGATCCGCAAAAAAACTTATGGCATACGGATGTCATCAGTTTTTTTTTGCGGACTGCAAAACACATACACTCGTGTGCATGTAGTTTTTTAGGAACCATTTTGGGGTATATATTGTGTATTAAATCACTTTTATTATTTTATTTTTAGGGGAAAGATAAAAAAACAGCAATTTTCACATTATATTGTGGATTTTTTTTATGGCGTTCACTGTGTGGTAAAATTAATATCATTTTATTATGTGGGTCCGTACACCGATTATAATAACACATTTCTATATATTTTTACTATTTTTCTCTCTTCCTGCAGCCTGTCAGCTCTGCAGATACTCCCTCATTCTCCTCCAGACTAAAGGGGAGGGGGGGCGGCTGCTTTAACTGCTCATATAGAGATATGAGCTTTGTATTGTTTTCAGACAATACCAGAATGACAGCAATATGTTCAGTACAGGGGTAGATATCACTGATAGAAATCGGGATGCTGTGAATGCAGCTGAAAGTGAAAGTTAAAGCAGGTTTTACCACTATTATTCCCGACTCGATTTCGAACAGTGATTTCTCCTCTGTTGCTTGGACTTTTGTTGTCATTTTGGTCTTGTAGGAAAGCCTGCAATGCCAGCTTTCAAATAAAGACTAGTTACCATTCAGGAGATAGCAGCATCTAAAGCAGCCATCCCCCCATCACTTTTTGCCCGAGTCCAGCTTGGGCAGAACAGTTAGCTACTTTTCCCACTGCCCAAGCTGGACTCTGGCAAAACAGGTGGTTAAAATATTTATTTTGGGTGACATTCACCAATTTTTGGTTGTGATATACCCCTGCTCTACCTAGTAGACAGGTTAATAAATTTCACTAATTTTTCTGTTACATTGTCGGGTGACATTCACTAATTTTTGGCTGTGATATACCTCTGCTCTACCTAGTGGAAAGGTTAATAAATTTCACAAATTTTTCTGTTACATAGTTGAGTGACATTCACCAATTTTTGGCTGTGATATACCCCTGCTCTACCTAGTGGACAGGTTAATAAATTTCACAAATTTTTCTGTTACATTGTCGGGTGACATTCACCAATTCTTTGGCTGTGATATACCCTTGCTCTACCTAGTGGACAGGTTAATAAATGTCACAAATTTTTCTGTTACATAGTTGGGTGACATTCACCAATTTTTGGCTGTGATATACCCCTGCTCTACCTAGTGGACAGGTTAATAAATTTTACAAATTTTTCTGTTACATTGTCGGGTGACATTCACCAATTCTTTGGCTGTGATATACCCTTGCTCTACCTAGTGGACAGGTTAATAAATGTCATAAATTTTTCTGTTACATTGTCGGGTGACATTCACCATTTTTTGTCTGTGATATACCCCTGCTCTACCTATTGGACAAGGAAATACATTTCACTAATTCATCTGTTACATTCTTGGGTGACATTTTACAATTTTTGCAGTGAAAAAAACCCTGCTCTGCATAGGTAACAGGGACCGAAATTTTTTAAAATTGTCTGTTCCATTGGTGGGTGACATTAACTCATTTTTGCCGATGAAAAACCACTGCTCTGCATAGGTGACAGGGAATTAAATTTCAAAAATTCGTCTTTAATTGACGCGTGCCCCCTCCTTTCATTCGATGCTTCAACTTTAACAACTTGTCCCATATTTCCGCTTGATCACATTCGAGCATTGACCTCCCTTGGATGTGGTATCTCTTTCTCACGCACCCTCTCCGGCGTGGAACCCTGATTCGCCGTTAACTGTGATCAACATGGTAGGCGCAGAAAAGAACATCGAAAGTTTATAGAGAAGGTGTCCAAATGGATGGTGGACGTCACGGGAAAGTGCTATCAGGCAGAAGTTATCTAGAGTCAACAAAGCGGCAGCAGGGCCTCTCCTGTCTAATGTTTACAAATCCAAAATACCCCAGTGACATTCCCTATAATTTTTTATTAATCATTCCATTAACAGGGCATCTTAAGAGTCCTGTATTGTTATTTATCGTCACTACCGCCCCGAGTCGGAAGTGGGTAATTGCCGTGCCCCCTCCTTTACTTGAAAGCTTCGGCTTCAATAATTTGTCCCACATTTCAGCTTGATCACATTGCAGCCATTGACCTCCCTTGGATGTGGTCTCCATTTCTCACGCTCCCTCTCCGGCGTGGAACCCTGATTCGCCGCTAACCGTGATCAACATGGTAGGAGCATAAAAGAACATCGAAAGTTGATAGAGCAGATATCTAATTGGATCGTGGACATCACAGGGACGTGCGACATGATGGAGTAGTATGTGTGCACACGCCTACACGTACTGACTGATGGGTCTGCCCCCTTCAACTTCAGGGTCTCCAAATTGGGCATATGGCCAGAGCTTGCCCTTTATGCCTTGGAGGTGCTGGCCTGCCCTGCAGCCAGTTTATTGTCTAAACGTTTGTTTAGCAGAGCTGAAGGGGGTTATCACAGGTTATATTTCCCAATGTTTTGGAATGTTTTGGGGTGTACCCTAATTTAAACCCAAAAAATGTATTAAAAAACTTAAAACCTCCTGGCTACCTCCGCCGCTTCCACCTACACCACCACACCCACCGCCTCCTCAACCCCCTACTCCATATGGACCTCGTCCTCCTAGATCAAGATTATTATTTTTTATTTTTGCGTATTATATGTTATTTTAAGTCATATTGTAAAGGGGGAATATTAATCACCAATATTTATGCAAATATCGATAATTAATATTCATAAATGGGAGGAGCCATCTATTGATGACTCCGCCTATTTATGCCTTTATATAATAATAACACATAATACCTTTGCTATACTTTACACTGATCACTATGCTAGCTGCATGCGCCTTACTAAACTAACTATCGCCAATAACCACACGCCACACAGATAGTTATAAACCAAACACAGTATTTATTACTAACAATACACTACGCACGTAATACTAACAATACAGCACTAAATATACAATCCTAAACTACACTACACATTCCCAATTCCACCCATCAACTAACTACACAGTTCACACATACAAGTAATATTAACAATATCCCACCCATCTGTACTCACTGTCCCTACGGGGTTAACGGTGGCACTGCAAGGGAGTGCAGGCCACAGACACTATAGATTCAGCACTGCAAGGGTTACTTGCAAGTGAGTGCTGAGGTTTACCAGGGGTACAGCAGGGATCAGGGACACAGCAGGGAGTGGGGGTAATCAGGGGTACTAATAGGGCCACAGGATCAGGGGTACAACAGGGGAATACAATAAGGCAAGGGTTTGGGGGATCACAGGATCAGGGGTACAAACAAGGATACAATAAGGCAAGGGTTTGGGGGATCAGGGTGTCCAGTAACACGGCAAGGGTAAATCAGGGCCCAGGGTCACATCACATCAAGGACACAAATATAGGGGTTACAGGACCAGGGGTGATACTTAGGCCTTATCCAGGTGGTCATCATGGAGCTCCTCTCTCCTATGCGTCTCTGAATCTAGTCTGGTTGCAAGAGAGCGCACCTCTGGCCGGTTCGGGGTTTTATAGCCCAAAAGCAACCCCCTCCACCTTCCTCAGGCATGTGACATCATAGTGTGCCTTAGTCCCCCCTCCTAGTCCCAAAAATGCTGGGAGTAATGGGCATGGCCATGGGGCAGAGGTGTGGAAAAACAGGTTCTCTGATTAGAAGGTCCCCTCACAAACGGTGCCAAAGCGTCTGATTGCTTTGGGCCTGAACAAAAGGGGACTAGATGCTAATCAGCTGTTATCCTACAGGCTATAACAACTCTGTTGATAACAGTTGGAATTGCATATATGCATATATATATCCACAGATGCTTGGGGGCTCATCTATAAACACATACAAAACCGGGGGTATGAATGGGCAGCAATAAGCCCACATACATACTGTCATGCTGACATAAGTGTATATACATAGACACGTGTGCAAATACATACACACATATCTATATATACACACACCCTCGCATATATCTGGGGCATACAGGGGACATATATAAGGGGGCACATATATATACTAATATAAGGGGGATTATAAGGGGGCACAGCTTCCAGGGACCACATATTTCCCACAGGGGCCACCATGAGCCCCTGGGGATCACCATGGGCATCACCCCATGATGCGGTGGTTAATGTATGCATATATATACCATACATGCCCGCACGTGTTTGCAGGCATGCATGGATATATATGCACACGTCTCAACCGTTCCTCAACACATATCCCTATCAACATTTATTTGCAGAGCATTTGCCATGCTCTTAACCACATTTTGATGCCATTTGCAGTGCTCTAGCCCTTTCCATGACTTTTTTAGAGCCATTTTAGTGCTCCAATGTTTGGGTCCCCATTGACTTCAATGGGGTTCGGGGTCAAGTTCGGGTCAAGTTCGGGTCCCGAACTCGAACTTCTTTTTGAAGTTCGGCCGAACCTGTCGAACCCGAACATCTAAGTGTCTGCTCAACTCTATAAATGATATTATTCTCAGTCGCTGTATCTCTTCCACACAAAATATTGCACCTAGTCTCTCACATAATGAGCGACATTAATTAAGATAATTACACCAAGTGGCGAGAGGCAAATTATGCGGCAAATGTGGCATGCACCATAATGTGCCACTTCCTTAGACCATAATATTGCTGTAATTAGCTTAATAAATGTCCCTCATTATGTGAGAGACTAGGTGCAATATTGTGTGTTGTGTGGAAAATATATGGGGCGGGGCTTAGTGGAAGTGGGTGGGGTGTCACACAGCCACCGTTTACTATAAATTTCTACAGAAAGTAGCCTGCATATACTTTAGTATCTGGTGCACAGCAAGGCAGAGTTGTGCCTGATTTGTCAAGAGGCTTCTGCCTTTTAATACATAAGGCATCTCTCAAGCCAGTGCAGGGAGATCAACACTGGCGGGTGGATAGCCAGTCTTGATATATCTCCCCCATTTTTTCCTTGAAGGCTTAAAGGGGTTGTATGAGTTATTCTTTTGTTCTTTGTATGTTTCTAACTAATCAAATGTAACAGCTTTACCATGCACTTACTTCATCTGTAGTTGCTCCTTTCTCAGATGTCACTGAGGGTCACATGACCTGTGATGTCAGCTTCTCTCCCTGCTCTGATAATGTTTCATGCACAAGCATGAGAGAGCAGATATGAGTCTGTACAGGAGACGTCACAGTGCTGGCCACGCCCTCCTACACTGGCTGAGCTGTTGCTGTCTGCCCTGTGTCTCCCTCCCACTGGATACTTCAGAAAAGATTAACCCCTTCAGGAGCACAGACTGAAGGCTTTACTGAGTAGCTGCAGGCATTGAGGAGACAAATGCTGGGCCCAGAAGCTGACAAGGGAGTTCAGCAGAGCATTGCACAAGAACAGGTAGGGAGAAGATCCAGTGTCATTGTACAGCTGGGACTTGTAGTCCTACACATACAACATGCTGCTGAGTATCCCAGCAGTCAGACATGTCACTCAGGGCAGACTTATTCCCTCCCTTAGCAGAGCAGGTGGAGGGGCAGAGATTGTTGTTATTGCAGGTAAACAAAGGGCCAAAAGAGAACCAGGGAAATGAGAAAATAGATTTTTTTTTACCTAAAACTTGCTTAGCTCAGTTATATATTGTTGCCCATCAGATTTACAGTGCTATATATTTATTTTTCATAACTCTGACAACCCCTTTAAGGCTGGCTTCTATTATTACAGGAATATCTATTATAGAATTACATAAACAGTTAGTATAAGTGTCCATATACGTGAATTTAAACCTGGAGTTGGACCCTTTAAAAATTCTCTTTTATTAGTTTTATTTAAAAAAGCATAAGTATAGACACCCTTTGATAACTGGGTATCCAAAATAATAATAGGACAAGATGTTGCCCAGCTACCACCGTGAATTGGTGAAGAAAAAAAGATACCAAAATAATACAGATGTGTACGAAAGTCCCGTAGCATTAGTGACTTTTGAGGCTTGGGGTTGGGTAGAGGGTGGGGCACATTGATGGGGGTGTTAGGGATGATTCTTTCCCTGTACCCGCCCTAAGGTAATCCTCTGCCCAGGGATGAGCCCTAATGGTGGGATCACCCTGTCCCCGTACCTACCCTGTCTGGCCCTGTACAACCCTGTACAGTGGGAATTTATTACAAGAGATGTCAGAAATTTTTACATTATGTATATATTTTATCCCAACGCGTTTCCCCACTTTTGGTTCGTCAGGGGGGTCGGTTAGAGGATAATAGTTATAATAAGTAACATCAGGCAAGATGAAAAAAACACAACAGATAATCAAGATATAGTTACTATGTCCTGACTGATGCCATGATGGGGCAGGCCGTTAAGGAGGAACCGAGGATTCACATTTGTTCCCCAGAAGATGTTAGATGTCCCCTTGTAGTTTGGACTGCCGCCTGCCGTATCGGGGACATCTAACATGTGACATCTCCTCTTCTAGGGAACAAATGTGAATCCTCGGTTCCTCCTTAACGGCCTGCCCCATCATGGCATCAGTCAGGACACAGTAACTATATCTTGATTATCTGTTGTGTTTTTTTCATCTTGTCTGATGTTACTTATTATAACTTTTATCCTCTAACCGACCCCCTGACGAACCAAAAGTGGGGAAACGCGTCGGGGTAAAATATATACATAATATAAAAATTTCTGACATCTCTTGTAATAAATTCCCACTGTACAGGGTTGTACAGGGCCAGACAGGGTAGGTACGGGGACAGGGTGATCCCACCATTAGGGCTCATCCCTGGGCAGAGGATTACCTTAGGGCGGGTACAGGGAAAGAATCATCCCTAACACACCCATCAATGTGCCCCACCCTCTACCCAACCCCAAGCCTCAAAAGTCACTAATGCTACGGGAATTTCATACACATCTGAATTATTTTGGTATCTATTTTTCTTCACCAATTCACAGTGGTAGCTGGGCAACATCTTTTCCTATTATTATTTTGGATACCCAGTTATCAAAGGGTGTCTATACTTATGCTTTTTTAAATAAAACTAATAAAAGCGAATTTTTAAAGGGTCCTTCTATTATTACAGGCATGGCTGCTTCCAGGATGTATGGACTAAAGCTTATATTATAGTGGCAGATTTTCTTCAAGATGATCGCTAATGAGCGACCATCTGACAGTCTAATACTGCTGCTGATTACCTAATAAACGATCAAAAGCTCGTTCATTGGGCAATCACAGTCTTTGAGCTTGCTGAAAGATCACGATTTTCTGGCGACAGATCATGCTGTCTAAATATGGTCTTCTGCCGGCAAATAATTAGACAGCACGGGGACGAGTGATGGCATAACTATTGCTCCTCCCTATGCTGTGGAGCAGATTGCTGCATGCAATAGTAGCTGTCTCCTCCTCTAACGAGCAGGTGATTTCCAGGAATGAACTTTTGCTTACCGACAATCTCCTGCGGAATTGACTGGTGTAATATAGCTTAACATCACTTCTCATTACCCCTCATTATTTGACTTTATATGCCCTAAGATGTTATTTAGGTGTGGTACTACTATTTCCAGTATCAACCACCTCCACTAGTTACAGGCAAGAATAAATGCTAATTTTATCCCTAGCATCAGCTACAAGTTCAGTCTTCCATTTCTTGCCCACTGCTACTTATGCTCTCTTCCATATGCTTTCATTAAGAGGCTTATGTTAATAAGTCATTCACCCCCCCCCCCCCGCCAATTTATCCACCTGTGATAAAATCATTCGTCCAAAAAGATGTCAAAATAATACCAGTGTTGTTCCCAACGCACCCATTTACAATGCAGTCACATTGTACAGTGCATACACCAGTGAAATATACTGCAGTACCCACTGAAGTCCTGGGAGATGTAATAGCATGCATAAACATAACCAAATAGAAATGCTGCTATGTTCTAGTAACCGTCACATTACAGTTCAACCATTTAACTACTATAGGCGATATTACCATGTCAGCAGGGTCAAATGGTAACCTAGAACACCAGTTACTGCAAAGGAAGCTTTTTCTCATTTTAAAAAGGGGCAGGGCTGATTTCCAACCCTCTTACATATAACTCACATGTTACCACGTAACTTCATATCAACACATCAATGTCTCTTCATGCCCCTTGGTAAAGAAGGAACTGTCCAGGCTATATGCCGTTTGAATTTGGCATTTTGTTGGCTTGTAAGAGGAAATTAATATTTAAAGTTTATGCAGTGCAGTCGTTACATTTTACCCTTATACAAAATTGTGTGTTTCACTTTAAAAGTTAATTGTGTTGATGTCTTGTTTGTTACTATACACATTATCTGTGTAACTTTAACCCGTTCAGGACCCTGCCATTTTTTACCCTAAGGACCAGGCCGTTTTTTTGGAAATTTGACATGTGCCACTTTATGTTGTAATAACTTTGGAACACTTTTACTTATCCAAGCCATTCTGAGAATGTTTTCTCGTGACACATTGTACTTCATGAAAGTAGTAAAGTTTAGAAGCAAATCTTAAAATTTTTCAGAAAATTTCCAAAACCCACTTTTTAAGGACCAGTTCAGGTCTGAAGTCACTTTGTGGGGCTTACATAATAGAAACTACCCAAAAATGACCCCATTTTAAAACCACACCCCTCAAGGTATTCAAAACTGATTTTACAAACTTTGTTAACACTTTAGGTGTTCTGCAAGATTTAAAGGAAAATGTAGATTGTTTTTCAGAATTTCACTTTTTTGGCATGATTTCCATTTTTAATGAATTTTTTTTTCCGGTAACAATGCAAGGGTAAAAAAAACCTCAATATATATTACCCTTATTCTGTAGTCTACAGAAACACCTCGTAAACGTCTGTACGGGCACATGGCATGGCGCGGAAGGAAAGGAGCGCCATGAGGTTTTGGAGGGCAGATTTTACTGGGATAATTTTAAGTTGCCATGTCACATTTAAAGACCCCCTGAAGCACCCCTAGAGTAGAAACTCCAAAAAAGCTACACCATTTTGGAAATAGGGGATAAGGTGGCAGTTTTGTTGGTACTATTTTAGGGTACATATGATTTTTAGTTGCTCTATATTATACTTTTTGTGAGGCTAGGTAACAGAAAAATAGCTGTTTTGGCACAGTTTTTAGTTTTTGTTATTTACAATGTTCATCTGACAGGTTAGATCATGTGCTATTTTTATAGAGCATGTTGTTACGGATGCGATAATACCAAATATGACTTTTAGTGTCTCCATATTCTTAGAGCCATAGTTTTTATATTTTTTGGGTGATTTTCTTAGGTAGGGGCTCATTTTTTGCGGGATGAGATGACAGTTTGATTGGTACTATTTTAGGGTGCATATGACTGCTCTCTCCCTAAGGAGAGTTAGTTCACCCCTTACCTAGACACAGGCCTCTCAACATGTTAAGCCAGTACTCTCTGCCCTGCACTGATGAAGGGCAATCACCTTGAAAAAGCTGTCTGCAGATGAGGTGCTGTCTTTTTTAATATCCAAGTCATGTCTCAAGGCTTATTTTAAGAGCTGAACATTGACTTTTAGGATAGCTGCCTTACATCTGGTGGCATTAGAGGCAGAGCTTGTTAAGAGCTCATTTGCATCCCTTCCCTCCCAGAATTCCAGAGGAGCATGTATGGCCTATAAGTCCCCTCACACTGATTAAGGTGCTCTCTCCCTAAGGAGAGTTAGTTTCCCCCCTTACCTGGACACAGGCCTCTCACCCAGTTAAGCCAGTACTCTCTGCCCTGCACTGATGAAGGGCAATCACCCCGAAACAGCTGTCTGCAGATGAGGTGCTGGCTTATTTAATATCTAAATCCTGTCTCAAGGCTTATTTTAAGAGCTGAACATTGACTTTTAGGATAGCTGCCTTACATATGGTGGCATTAGAGGCAGAGCTTGTTAAGAGCTCATTTGCATCCCTTCCCTCCCTGCTTATCTATACACAGGATATCATTACAGGCAGGATTAGAATCACAGATAAGACAGGATCCACCATTCACAATAGGTGAATGTCAAAGCTTATCTATTTTTTCCTTGTACAATGACCTCTGCACAGGTCACAGAACATGCCTAGAAAACTTTCACATAGAAGTCAATGAGGTCCTCTCCAGGACATTGTGTCTATGGCCCATGTGGCTGCCGTAAATCAATTTTCTTAATTCCTTCTAAATGCTGTTAAAAACAGCTCAGACAAGATTGCAGATAACATTTTTGGTGACAAACTTCCTTTAAGTCTTTGTAGAGGACTGGCAAGCTGCTGTACATAGTAGTGTTGCCAAACTCAGCCAGTATTGCAGAAAGAGGTGGTGAAACTCAGTGCAGTCCCATGTAGAGCCAGATGCTGGTGTGGTGGTGAGCATTGTAGTGCTGATCATTGCATCAGAACCCTGGTTAGGAAAAGCCAGGTGAAGTGAAAAAAGGCAAAGTATGCTTCTGGTATTGGAGTGTGCAGCCAGACTACATGAAATGCATGAGTAGGTGACTCAGAATGTGTAAGCTCAGCAAGCCTTAGTACAGTGAAGTGTCGGTGGGTTAGTAGACAGAGCAACAGAGAGCCTGAGTGTAGTGGTGCATAGTGGTACAGTGAAGTATAGTTGCCAACAGTCCCGAATTAGCAACTACTGTCCCTAATTTTCAAAAACACCCTGCAAATTCAGGGTGACAGAGCAAAAATAGTAATATGAAATTGCGGCACTCAAAAGGTCCTTATGCAATTAGAATAATTTATTGTTACATCAAATAAATAAAGCTCATGATTCAGTTACAGAATTAGAAAATAGATAATCAAATAACCACTATTTCTATTAACACTTGACCGGACAGTAATAATAATTTTATTATTTGACACTGAGCTATTGGTCGACTTCCTAACTCTCACTGACTAGTCCCCTTTCCTACATTTGTTTCCCCTATTTACTTAACAAATATATATATATATATATATATATATATATATTTGCAATTTATGGCAGGATAGTTTGCGAGCCTGCAGTATTACTTTCAATGAACTCTCTATGCAGCATAACTATGCACTCATTATCCTGCTTCCAAAATTTACCAATGAGCTGCCTAACAGGCTATAGTTTTTGACACAATAAAGTACCAAAACTGAATTTGCATAAAAAGTCAAAGAGCCGAAAAGTGGCACAAATACAAAGCCTTTGCGTGAACCTACCCTTAGTGCTAGTTTTGTGACTTTTTCTGCAATTTGCACTGAATTCTTACAATTTAATCCCAAAACCTTTCTAGTATTTTTTGGTGGAAAAGGTAGCAAGTCACTGAAAAACCTGGATTATTTTAAATTGCTCTTCAATCCTAGCACCTAGCAATTAAAAAAAGCTAGCTACTCACTTGACTGCAGTGGTTTCACCCCAGTTGTATCTGTTATTAAATGACTTCAGAAAGGTCAAAGCTACTCACTTGAGATTTTGAAGCTACACAATCCCTTATGAGTAGCCATAAGCAAGATCTTATGACTCAAAATTTTAGAAAACAGCAGGGATTTTAAAGCAATTAAAGAAGACTTGTCCACTCCCTGTCCTTTCCATTGCTGTTTCTCCTGTTCTCCTTGCTGGTCTTTGTGTCCAACCCTAAATTGATGATATCCATGACCTGATTGCTGCAGCCAATGAATGGCCTCAGCAGTCAAATGGGGACATCACCGCTGCAGAAAGATAGTTGGGACATCATTGCAGCAGTGCCAGAAATAAAGACAGAGGAGCACTAAAGCAGTGGCGCTGGAACAGTCAGGGGTGAGTAACTTTTGTCAATTTATAACAATACATGTTATCTATAATTTTTGGCGTCTTAGAAAACAATACACATTTCATTTAAGGTAACATCCATTTTTGCTTGCTTGGTTTTTCTATAATAAAGATAATACTTACAGGGAGTGCAGAATTATTAGGCAAATGAGTATTTTGACCACATCATCCTCTTTATGCATGTTGTCTTACTCCAAGCTGTATAGGCTCGAAAGCCTACTACCAATTAAGCATATTAGGTGATGTGCATCTCTGTAATGAGAAGGGGTGTGGTCTAATGACATCAACACCCTATATTAGGTGTGCATAATTATTAGGCAACTTCCTTTCCTTTGGCAAAATGGGTCAAAAGAAGGACTTGACAGGCTCAGAAAAGTCAAAAATAGTGAGATATCTTGCAGAGGGATGCAGCACTCTTAAAATTGCAAAGCTTCTGAAGCGTGATCATCGAACAATCAAGCGTTTCATTCAAAATAGTCAACAGGGTCGCAAGAAGCGTGTGGAAAAACCAAGGCGCAAAATAACTGCCCATGAACTGAGAAAAGTCAAGCGTGCAGCTGCCAAGATGCCACTTGCCACCAGTTTGGCCATATTTCAGAGCTGCAACATCACTGGAGTGCCCAAAAGGACAAGGTGTGCAATACTCAGAGACATGGCCAAGGTAAGAAAGGCTGAAAGACGACCACCACTGAACAAGACACACAAGCTGAAACGTCAAGACTGGGCCAAGAAATATCTCAAGACTGATTTTTCTAAGGTTTTATGGACTGATGAAATGAGAGTGAGTCTTGATGGGCCAGATGGATGGGCCCGTGGCTGGATTGGTAAAGGGCAGAGAGCTCCAGTCCGACTCAGACGCCAGCAAGGTGGAGGTGGAGTACTGGTTTGGGCTGGTATCATCAAAGATGAGCTTGTGGGGCCTTTTCGGGTTGAGGATGGAGTCAAGCTCAACTCCCAGTCCTACTGCCAGTTTCTGGAAGACACCTTCTTCAAGCAGTGGTACAGGAAGAAGTCTGCATCCTTCAAGAAAAACATGATTTTCATGCAGGACAATGCTCCATCACACGCGTCCAAGTACTCCACAGCGTGGCTGGCAAGAAAGGGTATAAAAGAAGAAAATCTAATGACATGGCCTCCTTGTTCACCTGATCTGAACCTCATTGAGAACCTGTGGTCCATCATCAAATGTGAGATTTACAAGGAGGGAAAACAGTACACCTCTCTGAACAGTGTCTGGGAGGCTGTGGTTGCTGCTGCACGCAATGTTGATGGTGAACAGATCAAAACACTGACAGAATCCATGGATGGCAGGCTTTTGAGTGTCCTTGCAAAGAAAGGTGGCTATATTGGTAACTGATTTGTTTTTGTTTTTGAATGTCAGAAATGTATATTTGCGAATGTTGAGATGTTATATTGGTTTCACTGGTAAAAATAAATAATTGAAATGGGTATATATTTGTTTTTTGTTAAGTTGCCTAATAATTATGCACAGTAATAGTCACCTGCACACACAGATATCCCCCTAAAATAGCTAAAACTAAAAACAAAGTAAAAACTACTTCCAAAAATATTCAGCTTTGATATTAATGAGTTTTTTGAGTTCATTGAGAACATGGTTGTTGTTCAATAATAAAATTAATCCTCAAAAATACAACTTGCCTAATAATTCTGCACTCCCTGTATAAGTTAGAACTAGAAAACTGTATGTGTTATCAGTAAATTTCCACTCACATTACTTTTGACTTTCACAAAATTACTTGTAAGTCTATCAGTCAATGGTACAGTTTGTGTAGTGCAAAGAGCATCCAGCACTTAATATTCTCTCACTAAATGATTCCTTTTAGTATTACTGAGGGAATACTGATCAACATTATTTGCTTGGTGAATTCAAGATGAAAACACTTAGACAAAGCTAAGGTAAATGATGCATGCAGCTACAGATCTGCACACCTCCACTTAGAACTTTAAAATAAATGTGTTAAATTAACAAGGAGAGGAGAAACAGAACATTAATCATGACTTACCTAATAAAATGTAACTGTTCACATACACTCAGAAATACATGTAGAAAAGGTATTTGAAATTACAACGCATAAGTACCTGAAACTGAATCTTTCAAAAATTTTAAGATTTTCACTTATCAAATTTTCAACAATGATCTTTCCTTCTACTCCTATATTCAATCTGTCACCAGTGCATGCAGCCGGCAACTCAAAAACATCTCTAGTCTTCACTATTTTCATACAATGATCCACTTTCATCTTGATTACTGTAACTCACTGTTAATTGATCTTCCCCTCGCTAAACTCTCCCTTCTACAATCTATCCTGAATACAACCCCTAGGCTGATCTATCCAACCACTACTCTGATGCCTTCAACCCGTGCCAGTCATTGCACTGGTTACCCTTACAATATAGGGTTTAATTTATACTCCTTAATCTCACCCACAAAGCATTCCACAGTTCTGCTTCCCCCACCCCCCCTACATCTCTGTCTCTCACCCTACCCATGTTGTACTCTCTGAAAGTAATCTAAGCCTAGCATCCACCATAACCTGAGCCTCACTCTAATCTCCAAGAGTTCTACCAAGCTGCATCAGTTCTATGGAATGCTCTACCCCAAGCAATTAGGTTCATTCCCAACATCCAAAGTTTTAAGCACTCCGAGTATCAGTATCTAACGAACCCCATGCACATTAAAGCACTACAGTTATTGGCTGGTGAATTGCTCATGCAGCTTTATATCTACTCCGCTACTTTGTTAGGATGATTGGACCAGTGTTCAAAGCAAGCACTTGTTAGCTATTGTATTGCCCCTACCTCCTCATAGATTGTAAGCTCTTGTGAGCAGAGCCCTCATTCCTCTTGTTTTAATTGTTGACTTGTTTGTTGCTCTGTAATGTATGTTTTTGTTTGTTTACATAAACTCTCCGATATGTTTGCACTGCATAAATAAAGATTATTAGAGATGAGCGAATTTAAAAAAATTTCGATTCGGTCCGTTCGCAGAATTTTCTGAAAAGATTCGATTCGATCCCAATTTTTTTGTGGCGAATCGCATAAAAATAATAGCTGTTTCCTGGCTTCAGAGAGACTACATAGTGGTGTAGAACACTGTGCCTTGCACTAACACGCATAGGGAGTCTTTTGTGGCAGTGAGACAATACTGTGAGTCAGTATGATTAGTGATGAGCGGCAGGTCCCATATTCAAATTCACGATATTTCGCGAATATTCGAGTTTATTTTCACGATTGCGATTAATCTTAAATGTAAAAATCGCGTATTGCGAAGTTGATCAAAAAAGAATATATAGCAGCCAGTATATTGTCATATTCTAAAACAAGAATATATAGCAAATATCTAGCAAATATTCGTAAAATACACAGAGTAGACTACAATTTAACTAATATAATGCTATAACCTTTTTTTTCAAAGTTGTAATTTTTTTACAAATCTGAAGTTCATAAGAGAAAAAAAATTACGACTCTGAAAAAAGTTTATAGCGCTATATTAGCTAAATTGCAGTCTATATGTGTATTTTATGAATATCCGCTATATTGCTATATATTCTTGTTTTAGAATTTGACGAATATTCTAAAAAACGAATATATAGCAATATAGCGAATATTCATAAAATACACATATAGACTGCAATTTTGCTAATATAGTACTATAAACTTTTTTTCAAAGTTGTAATTTTTCTTCAAATCTGAAGTTCACAAGAGAAAAAAAATTACGACTCTAAAAAAACGTTTATAGCACTATATTAGCTAAATTGCAGTCTATATGTGTATTTTACGAATATTTGCTAAGTTGCTATATATTAGTTTTTTAGAATATTCATCATATTCAAAAACAAGACTATATAGCAATATAGCGAATATTCGTAAAATACACATATAGACTGCAATTTAGCTAATATAGTGCTATAAACTTTTTTTTCAAAGTTGTAATTTTTTTTCTCTTATGAACTTCAGATTTGAAGAAAAATTACAACTTTGAAAAAAAAAGTTATAGCATTATATTAGCTAAATTGTAGTCTACTTTATATGTGTATTTTACGAATATTCGCTATATTGCTATATATTCTTGTTTTAGAATATGACGATTATGGGTGCCAGGTCCGATCATTCCTAGATGAACAGTTTCCTGGAAAGTGGATTGGTTGTGGTGGGCCAGTTGAATGGCCCCTAAGGTCTCCCGATCTGACCCCCTTAGACTTTTATCTTTTGGGTCATCTGAAGGCAATTGTCTATGCTGTGAAGATATGAGATGTGCAGCATCTGAAACTACGGATACTGGAAGCCTGTGCTAGCATTTCTCCTGCGGTGTTGCTATCAGTGTGTGAAGAGTGGGAGAAGAGGGTTCCATTGACAATCCAACACAATGGGCAGCACATTGAACACATTTTATAAGTGGTCAGAAACTTGTAAATAACTCATGAAAGAATAAAGTTACGTTAAAACCAAGCACACCATTGTTTTTCTTGTGAAATTCCCAATAAGTTTGATGTGTCACATGACCCTCTTCCTATTGAAAAAACTAAAGTTGGATTCAAAATCGCCGACTTCAAAATGGCTGCCATGGTCACCACTGATCTTGAAAAGTTTCCCCCCTTATATACGAATGTGCCACAAACAGGAAGTTAATATCACCAACCATTCCCATTTTATTAAGGTGTATCCATATAAATGGCCCACCCTGTATATCCGAACTATCTCTAATACAAAAAACACTATAATGACCATAAACATGTGTAACTTCTGGATTTTGATGTAAATCTGAAGTGTTTATACACCTACTCCACACAATGCACTAATTGTCTGCTAAACTAAATTGCATTAATATTTTATTTTAAACATACAGTAATCTATAAATGCCATAAACGAATGGCCAAGAATTAGAAGGAGCATGAAAAGGATCAATTGGCTCTCCACAAGCTGCTGTGGCGGGTTTCGAAGAAGGTTCGGAAGATGGATAAGAGTAACCGTCAAATAATGAAAGATATAGTGGATTTCCATGAAAAAATAACAAAGTAGCCCGAAGGGACAGTTATTGTTAAAATGTTGGAAATTGTTATTGTTAAAATGTTATTAAAAATATTTATCTGCCACAGACTCGATGTGCCCATCTTGAAAGTTCTAGCAGTCGGAGGAATGCGTCGTGTCGTGTGTAGCTAATTTTGTACTTCTTTTTCTTGTTGTTTAAAAAAATTATTATTTATTTAAACAAACATTTTAGAAAGTCAAATAGTGTATTTTTTTCATATTAGCCCATTCCTGCTGCACACTTACAACATGATGCTGTCAGAGGTGTCTTGGTTTATTTTTGGTGCTGTCCTGGTCTGGTGGGGGCCCATTCCTGGGAACAAATTCCTGCTGCACATTTCGAACCTGCTGCTGGCTGTCGTGCTGAGTTAGGCCAAGCTATGCATAGACCTTATACTGGACCCTTAACATCTACCTGCTGCTGATGCTGAAGTCTGTCCTGACCCTGATGACTTATGTGTGGGCCTTATACTTCACCGTTACCGATACTTGCTGTTGTAGGTCCTGACACTGCTGAGTTATGTGTGTGCCTTATACTCCACCGTTACAGATACATGCTGTTGTAGGTCCTGACACTGCTGAGTTATGTGTGGGCCGTATACTACAGTGTTACCATGTACCTACTGCTGTCTGTCCTGATGAAGATGAGTTTGACCCTGGAATAAAGTGGCCTTACAACTAACTTATAAAATTACACCGTAACATTACATTATAAAAAATGAAAGCACGCGTTATCAAACTGAAAAACTGTATTTATAACAAACATAATAACAAAACATGCCCCATGGGCAACCTTTTGAGCTCCGATAATAACTCGTGCATTTGGTTAAATCTGAGAAGGTACTTTTGCTCCATTTCCCTCTCTTTCTTATTGACTTGCTGCCGCAGCATTTTCATTTCCAGCATGTCTTTTTTATAATCCTTTTTAATTTCTTCCAAATGCTTTCTGCACTTGTTCACTACTGAAAAAAAACAAAAAAAAAAAATGTATTTCAATTACGGTTACTTACAAGACAATTAGTGCATTGTGTGTAGTATGTGTTTAAACATCTAAATACAATAACTATAGATCTTTACGTTAATTATATTTTGGTTTGCTTAGTGATAGTTCGGATAGAGTATAATGTTATTTATTTGGTTAGTTAATAGTTTTTCAGTAGGTTACAGAGTATGTTGCAATTTTTTAATTTTCCTATTACACTCGTTTCTGTTGTCCTCTCATTGTTGCCACTTTTAACCACTTCACGGCCGGTCATTAGGAGTAGGCCTCAGCGGGATGTGACTTGACGCAGAGGGACAGTCTATTACAGACCAACAGACACCCTGCCCCCAGGCATAAACGTTTGTGAACCGGGGTGCAAATGCTGCTCAGTTAAACAGGCAGCCAGGTTAACTAAGGGCTGCTATTTTTCAGATTCATTACACATGTGCATTGCAGCTCCAGAGATGCAGGGTGGGGGGGGGGATCGTGGGATGCTTGTGAATATGTTATGTATACCGAATTATAGTAATGTGTGCACATATTTACCCTCCTGGTGGGGGGTGTAGACCACTTCTTCTTCCTCCTCTTCTGGAGCTGGGGGGGCCGAATCTGGTGGCTGGGAAGTTCTGTCCTCCTCCGTCTCAACTTCCTCTGTAGCGCTAACATCTGGGGGGAAGTGGCATCAATATTTTTGGGGTCCTTCATCTTCTCCCTCCGCCTGCTCCTCACACTCCTCCTTCTCCATCGACATCTCCTCTAAATTTTTTATTTTAGTTTTTTTTGTGGTGGTGGACGGAGAGAACGGGTTGACCTGTAATAATGACACAATGTTAAGAATTTAGACAAACATCTCAGAAATCATAACAAAGGTAAAGATCAATAAATTCCTATATGGAGGAATCTGCATGGGATTATGAATTATACCAATAGTGGATTTGCCTCATTTTGTTGGTAAATAACATGCCAAAACCAGTGTTATAGATGGGTAAAAATAGTCTAAGTTACAAGGTAGGATGAGGCAACAGGGGATTTGTTAGAAAGGTGCCCTATACGGTATTGTGGCTGGGTTATTGACATTTAGGGAAACCAAACAACAGTTCGGAAATTAGATAAGGGGTTATTGGATGGTGTTATGTTGGGTATATAACTTTTTATGGCTGCCAGCGTTATACTGTCCAGCCCGCCCTCCCTCCCTGTTGATTTAGTTGTCACGGTCACTTTATAATTATAAGGAGGGGTAAAGTCTCCCCTTTAACTGTGACTTTGATGGTGACCGCCCCTTTAACAGTGACTTTCACGGTTACCGGCCCTTTAACAGTGACTTGTATTGGATAATGCAGGTCATTTTTTGGGAATATCTCGGGAACGGAATGTCCTAGAGAGCTGAGACCCCCGCAAGATTTCTTTCCAGGAAGCAAGGTGTATACCAAGTTTCGTTGAAATCGATGGTTGCGTTTTTGAGTTTTTGTGGAACATACACACATACATACATACACACATACATCCTTTTTTATATGTGTGTGTGTATATATATATATATATATATATATATACACACACACACTGCTCAAAAAAATAAAGGGAACACTTAAACAACACAATGTAACTCCAAGTCAATCACACTTCTGTGAAATCAAACTGTCCACCTAGGAAGCAACACTGAGTGACAATCAATTTTACATGCTGTTGTGCAAATGGGATAGACAACAGGTGTAAATTATAGGCAATTAGCAAGACACCCCCAATAAAGGAGTGGTTCTGCAGGTGGTGATCACAGGCCACTTCTCAGTTCCTATGCTTCCTGGCTGATGTTTTGGTCACTTTTGAATGCTGGCGGTGCTTTCACTCTAGTGGTAGCATGAGACGGAGTCTACAACCCACACAAGTGGCTCAGGTAGTGCAGCTTATCCAGGATGGCACATCAATGCGAGCTGTGGCAAGAAGGTTTGCTGTGTCTGTCAGCGTCGTGTCCAGAGCATGGAGGCGCTACCAGGAGACAGGCCAGTACATCAGGAGACATGGAGGAGGCCGTAGGAGGGCAAAAACCCAGCAGCAGGACCGCTACCTCCGCCTTTGTGCAAGGAGGAACAGGAGGAGCACTGCCAGAGCCCTGCAAAATGACCTCCAGCAGGCCACAAATGTGCATGTGTCTGCTCAAACGGTCAGAAACAGACTCCATGAGGGTGATAAGAGGGCCCGACGTCCACAGGTGGGGGTTGTGCTTACAGCCCAACACCGTGCAGGACGTTTGACATTTGCCAGAGAACACCAAGATTGGCAAATTCGCCACTGGCACCCTGTGCTCTTCACAGATGAAAGCAGGTGCACACTGAGCACATGTGACAGACGTGACAGAGTCTGGAGACGCCGTGGAGAACGTTCTGCTGCCTGCAACATCCTCCAGCATGACCGGTTTGGCATTGGGTCAGTAATGGTGTGGGGTGGCATTTCTTTGGAGGGCCGCACAGCCCTCCATGTGCTCGCCAGAGGTAGCCTGACTGCCATTAGGTACCGAGATGAGATCCTCAGACCCCATGTGAGACCATATGCTGGTGCGGTTGGCCCTGGGTTCCTCCTAATGCAAGACAATGCTAGACCTCATGTGGCTGGAGTGTGTCAGCAGTTCCTGCAAGACGAAGGCATTGATGCTATGGACTGGCCCGCCCGTTCCCCAGACCTGAATCCAATTGAGCACATCTGGGACATCATGTCTCGCTCTATCCACCAACGTCACGTTGCACCACAGACTGTCCAGGAGTTGGCAGATGCTTTAGTCCAGGTCTGGGAGGAGATCCCTCAGGAGACCGTCCGCCACCTCATCAGGAGCATGCACAGGCGTTGTAGGGAGGTCATACAGGCACGTGGAGGCCACACACACTACTGAGCCTCATTTTGACTTGTTTTAAGGACATTACATCAAAGTTGGATCAGCCTGTAGTGTGTTTTTCCACTTTAATTTTGAGTGTGACTCCAAATCCAGACCTCAATGTGTTGAAAAATTTGATTTCCATTTTTTTATTTTTGTGTGATTTTGTTGTCAGCACATTCAACTATGTAAAGAACAAAGTATTTCAGAAGAATATTTAATTGATTCAGATCTAGGATGTGTTATTTTTGTGTTCCCTTTATTTTTTTGAGCAGTGTATATATATATATATATATATATATATAATCTTGAATCCCATGCAAATTGTGTGGGGGATGTCTGTCATTGGTCCTGGTCTTTGACCGGAATACTGAATGATGTTTGCAGTTTATGTAGATATAAACAAAAATACCAATATATATTTATGTGTGTGTGAAATGTATGAAATCATCCGGTGACATCATACAGCGCTGTGTGTATAACAATATATATACAATCTCAGCGAAGTAGAAATGTATCAATCTGCTTAAACTAATAACATCTGTGTGCATCATATTTAAGGAAGGGGTTAAAGATAAATGCGGTGTGCGAAATCACCTTTATGGAGATTTGAGGAAAAAGTATCGGTTTAAGGTACTCAACAAAAGCTATATTTCTTAGGCTATATAACGGTATCTGGAGTTCCTGTGATTTGGTATCACAAACTTATAGGTACTCTGTGTGCTGCAGCACAGTCCTCAAATTTGATTTTATGGGGGAAAAAGTATGAAATAGGCGGCATATAGAGATACAGTGGAGGCTCCCCAAGTCTATGACTGCTCCATATCAGTACTCTGTACTGTTGTATCAAACCTTAATACATTTGAGCCTCTGATACCTAGAAGCTGAGGTTCTATTCATCAGGACCAGAGGCATACAGTTGCAAGAAAAAGTATGTGAACCCTTTGGAATGATATGGATTTCTGCACAAATTGGTCATAAAATGTGACCTGATCTTCATCTAAGTCACAACAATAGACAATCACAGTCTGCTTAAACTAATAACACACAAAGAATTAAATGTTACCATGTTTTTATTGAACACACCATGTAAACATTCACAGTGCAGGTGGAAAAAGTATGTGAACCCTTGGATTTAAGAACTGGTTGAACCTCCTTTGGCAGCAATAACTTCAACCAAACGTTTCCTGTAGTTGCAGATCAGACGTGCACAACGGTCAGGAGTAATTCTTGACCATTCCTCTTTACAGAACTGTTTCAGTTCAGCAATATTCTTGGGGATGTCTGGTGTAATTCGCTTTCTTGAGGTCATGCCACAGCATCTCAATCGGGTTACTTTCACACTTGCGTTAGGAGCGGATCCGTCTGGTGTCTGCACAGACGGATCCGCTCCTATAATGCAAACGCTTGCATCCGTTCAGAACGGATCCGTTTGCATAACTGTTTATTTCAGATCAGATTTATCACTTCGGAAAACTCAGATCCGACAGTATATTCTAAACACAGAAGCGTTCCCATGGTGACCAGTGCGGCCCCCCCTCCCTCTATATTCATCGGTGGCCAGTGCGGATTCCCAGTATTAAATATGACCAGTGCGGCCTCCCCCTCCCTCCCCAATATTAAATATGAACAGTGCGGCCCCCCTCCCTCTATATTCATTGGTGGCCGGCCAGTGCGGATTCCAAGTATTGTGACCAGTGCGGCCTCCCCTCTTTCCCCCCCCCCCCTAATTAAAATCACCCCCTCCATCATTGGTGGCAGCGGAGAGTACAGATCGGAGTCCCAGTTTAAATCGCTGGGGCTCCGATCGGTTACCATGGCAGCCAAGACGCTATTGCAGTCTTGGCTGCCATGGTTACTTAGCAATAAATAGAAGCATTATACTTACCTGAAGAGCTGCGATGTCTGTGTCCGGCCGGGCGCTCCTCCTACTGGTAAGTGAAAGGTCTGTGCAGCGCATTGCCTATAGCAGACTGTGATTGTCTATTGTTGTGACTTAGATGAAGATCAGATCACATTTTATGACCAATTTGTGCAGAAATCCATATAATTCCAAAGGGTTCACATACTTTTTATTGCAACTGTAACTATAACATAGCAAAATAAGATGGGGCCCCTACCACCTAGGCCGGGGCTTCATAGCAATGCAGTGCTATGGCTGCTATGGTGATAGTTTCGCCCATGATCAGGACAAATCTGTTCTCTGTATAGTAAGCAGAGGTTACAGAAAGGACGATTTACATATTTGAAAAATTAATGTATAAGTTCTCCCATTGCTTTTCGCTTTTCCAATTATTTTTAACTATTATGTGCAAACTAGGAAGAAAACAAAACAAATCTTTAGCTTACAGGTAAATGATCTAAATGTTACTGCACCCATGCCAGTTAGTTACTTACAAATGCAAGTAGTGTTTCCCATTGTTCATCAGAACGATGTTATCTTCAGGCTATAAACCACATTTCAAGTCTCTAAATAGTCTATGTACAAGTGCATATTCCATATGGGTTTGAGGAGAACATTAATGCAAGATATATGTTATGAAGGATTTATTACCTCAATAAACCATGAGTCACATATCTGTTCATTGTTCTACACTTACATCAGCAGTTCCCAAGATTTGATTCCAAAGGTGCTATAATTTCTACGATCTCAGTGCCTGCATATTACAGCCCACAAGCAAGGTCATGACTTCTCAAACTCCAAAAATTTGAAATACTGCAGTACATATGTATTTTTTATTTTTTATTTTTTTTATTAAAGCCACCCTCATATTCAAGAGAAAAGAACAGAACACTTAACTGGTGCCCTACTTTTCATCTTTTCAGTGCAGATCCACCAATTCTCTGGCTGCTGTTTTGCCATCCAAGATGATCAGTCATACCCCATTTCAGACTACCTGATGTGTACTGTGCAATTGGTAGGTCAAAACCAGGGTTGCCACCGATGTGCATTTGGGAAGTCAAAACCAGCGTTGCCAACAGAATTTTTTTACCGGACAAGTTATCCAACAATCGCGGACAGGCAACATTTTTTTACCATAATGAATAATAAAAATGATGAGTAATACATGTCTGTAGCTCTGAATACTCATAAGAACTCAGTACCAGCATTTACGGCGAGCTGTTAAATAATTATAATTACTAGTGTTGAGCAAATCGAAGTTAACAAAGTGGAATTTGATCCAAATTTCAGGGAAAATTTGTTTAATCACAAATACGAATTTCCTGGCCTTTCTAAAATGGCTGCTGCACATGTTGCAAAGTGAAAGTAAGAAGCATGGGAAGGAGGGATTACCGATAATGACGTGCAGCCAGCCAATCAGCAGATAGCCAGCCCCTGTGATGTCATCTATAAAAAGCCTCATCCTGCCCTGTGTCCTCCATTTTACTGTGAACTTGTAGGGAGAGCTGTGACAGGTGACTTTCTTACCGACAAAATATTACTTTTGTACAGATCAGTGATAGCACATAGATAGTGTATGGATTTAATAGGGAGACTTTATCCACACTATTGGGAGATAGCAGAGGACAATTGAACAATTACACCTTGCTGCACTTATTGGGGTTAAAAATCATTCTAATACTGCTGATTTTAGGTTGTTTATGTTCTTTTATACATCAGTAATTCTTCATTCTTTTATTGGGGTGAAATAGCGTTCTATTAGTGCTATTTTACAGTTACAGTACAGTATGTCAGAAAAACAGGTGCCAGGCCCCTCTAAGGGAACGGGCAGTGGCAACAATATTTTTGGAAATGGCTGTGATTGGCCGGTGCATCATGTGACCCAGCCTCTATACAAGCTGAATCACATGTAGCACTGCCCATCAGCTCTGAATAGTGCAGAGACAGGAAGCAGGCAGCTGAAGTGAGCGAGAGTGTTAGCAATTTAATCTGGCTATTTATTCTGTGGGTGACCTATAATGATTTTTTGTGGGTGCAATACATCAGCTTTGCACCCCTGACACAGAGATATAATAATTAATCTGGCAGTTAATTCTGTGGGTGACCTATAGCGATACTTTTGTGGGTGCAATGTACCACCTCTGCACCCCTGACACAAAAAAATAATACCTAATCTGTTTATTAGTTTGGTTGGTGACATATACCCATTTTTGGTGCAAGATACACCTGCACTGCATCCATGACAGGGAAATTAATATACAGTAGTTAATCTGTCTGTTAGTTTGGTGGGTGACATATACCCATTTTGGGTGTGAGTGTATTGTCCAAACATGTGTTTAGCACAGCAGAGGGTTGATCACAGACAAGCGCAGCTGTCTGTCCACAGCCAACGTGGACAAGCTCACGTTCATTAAAATGAACCAGGCACGGATCCCACAGGACTTCTCCGTACCTTGTGCTGAGTAGACAAGTATACCAGACGCACCAAGCCATAGTTATACTCCAGTGCACTTTCTCTTTGTGTTCCCTTTTCCATTTCCACCGCCTTCTCAACCTCCTACTCCACTTTGACCCCCCGCCTCCTAGTTCAAGATTATTATTTTTTGTATTCTACATTATTTTAAGTCATTTCCCTAAATTTTGCTTCCTTTTGCAGCCCTCTAGCCCTTACTATGACTATTTTACAGCTATGTTAGTGCACCAATGTTCGGATCCCAATTGACTTCAATGGGGTTCAGGTTCCAGAACCCAAACTTCGACCCGAATTTTGGCCGAACCTGGCGAACCCAAACATCCACCCATCTCTACTCATGATATTAGGTTTCTGGACCATAAAGACTTAAGCTCATTGAAATTCTGGGGTATTTGTGAACCTTTTGCAAGAAGAAGCAAGATGGATACATAGATTGCAAAGTTGGAGCCCCAAAGGTTAAATTAGGGGATAGGATAGGATTAGAGGATAGATCATCAATAATGAAAAAAATGGAAATCACTGACCAAAGCACTAGTGATGAGCGGCAGGGGCAATATTCAAATTTGCAATATATATCATGAATATTTATGATATTCTTTTCGATTGCGCTATTATTCACACGTACGCATGCGCTATTAGAAACATAAGTGATGAAAATGGTTGGCAGCAACTTTCGAGATAGTGAGGAAGAACTCCTGATCACGGTAAGTAATTGTACATTACAGCACTGTTTTAGATTAAAATTCAATGCATGTCATAACAATAGCTTTATATGCAGATAGAGTTTTTCGAAGTATTCAAGATCGCGCAAATCGCCACTATTGATTCGAATATTTTAGCGCAATACATACAACTTCACCTTTAATCAGGTCTGACAACATAATACAGATTTTTGAACTTAGTATTGTTGTGAGATCACATCACTATTTCCGTAGCATGTATGTATGGACACCAGAGAAATCTCTCTCACATGCACATTGCACATTTATTTTCCTGCCACACACTATAACCTATACTATCTAACACTAACTATATGGATTATATATTTCAGCTATCTCTATAACCTACACTACACCCTGCACTGGACCCTATCAGCTATTCAGCTACACTATATAACACTGATTATCTGGAATATTAATATGCGATTTGGAATGTAATTTGAAAAAGCACATCACAGTATTCAAGCTCCTCTCTCTCTCACATGAAACTCCACAAAATGCCTGCTGGGGAGTGTCTTAATTTATAAAGTGAAGGGGTAGGCAACTTCTCTATTGGTTACTAGGGATGTTGCTAAGCTGTGACAAAGCATTCTCATTGGCCCACAAGCTAGAAGAAGGGAGGGATGATCACCTGATGTGTACTGTGTTAAAAAAAAAGGAAAAAATGAATATTCGTCATTTCGAATATATAGCACTATATTCTAAATATTAGCGAATTCTCGTAATACAAATATTCACGCTCAACACTACAAAGCACTGACGTGTGAGGCTTAACCCCTTATACCCGGGCCAGTTTTTGCTCTTCTGCGTAGGCCATTTTTTGCAAATCTGACATGTGTCACTTTATGTGGTAATAGCTTTGGAACACTTTTACTTATCCAAGCCATTCTGAGATTGTTTTCTTGTGACACATTGTACTTCATGATAGTAAGAAATTTGAGTCAATATATTTCACCTTTATTTGTGAAAAAATCCCAAATTAACCCAAAATTTTAAAAAATTTCCAAATTTTCACATTTGAATTTCTCTACTTTTATAATAGATAGTGATACCTCATATAATAGTTATTACTTTACATTTCCCATATATCTACTTTATGTTTGGATGACATTTTTTTGGGGGGGGGACGTTAGAAGGCTTTGAAAGCAAAAACCCACTTTTTAAGAACCAGTCTGAAGTCACTTTGTGAGGCTTACATAATAGAAACCACCCAAAAATGACCCCATTTTAGAAACTACACCCCTCAAGGTATTTAAAAATGATTTTACAAACTTTGTTAACCCTTTAGGTGTTCCACAAGAATTAATGGAAAATGGAGATGAAATTTCTGAATTTTACTTTTTTGGCAGATTTTACATTTTAATCCCTTTTTTTTTTTAGTAGCAAAGCAAGGGTTTACAGCCAATCAAAATTCAATATTTATTACCCTGATTCTGCGGTTTACAGGAATACCCCACATGTGGTTGTAAACTGCTGTATGGCCACACGGCAGGGAGCAGTAGGAAAGGAACATCATACAGTTTTTGGAAGGCAGATTTAGCTGAACTGGTTTTTTAGATGCCATGTCCCATTCGAAGCCCCCGTGAAGATCCCCTGCAGTAGAAACTCAAAAAAGTGACCACATTTTGGAAACTACAGGATAAGGTTCCAGTTTTATTGGTACTATTTTTGGGTACATATCATTTTTAATTGCTCTATATTATGTTTTTTGTGAGGGAAGGTAACCAAAAAATTTATGTTTTGGCACCGTTTTTTTTTTTTTTTAACAACATTCATCTGGCAGGTTAGATCATGCACTATTTTTATAGAGCAGGTTGTTATGGATGCAATGATATCAAATATGTCCACTTTCTATGGTGTTTGATTCAGTTTTACCTAATAAAGCATTTTTGAAAACAAAAATTAGGTTTTTGTATCTCCATTTTCTGAACGCCCTATTTTTTGTATTTTTCTGCCGATAATCTTGTGCAGGGGCCTGTTTTTTGCAGAAAGAGTTGACGTTTTTATTGGTAAAATTTTTGGGTACATATGATTTTTTGATCATTCATTATTACACTTTATGTGGCAAGGTGACCAAAAATTGGTTGTTTTGGCGCAGTTTTTATTTATTTATTTTTACAGCGTTTACCTAAGGGATTAGGTCATGTGACTTTTTTTATAGAGCAGATCGCTACGGATGTGGCAATACCTAATATTTTCTTATTTATTTAACCTCTTAAGGACATAGGGCGTACAGGTACGCCCTTGTGCCCTGGTACTTAAGGACACAGGGCGTACATGTACGCCCTGTGTATTTTCGATCACTGCCGTGCGGCTGGCAGTGATCGGAACCCGGTGCCTGCTCAAATCATCGAGCAGGCACCTAGGCTAAATGCGCGGGGGGGTCCCGTGACCCCCCCATGTCGGCGATCGCGGCAAACCGCAGGTCAATTCAGACCTGCGGTTTGCTGCGATTTCTGAAGTTTCTGGTCCCCGCAGTCCCTGACCGCAGGGATCAGAAACTTTATATGCCAAAAAAAAAGTTTTATTTACTCCCCCCTGCACCCCCGAATGATTTTTATGGTGGCGGGAGGTGCAGGGGGAGGGTTGCGGGCGGTGTGGGCGGTGCGGGCGGTGCGGGAGGCGGGCGGTGCGGCAGGCGGGATCGCGATCCCCCGCCCGCCTCCCCTTGTATAATCGTTGGTGTCTAGTGGGGATACCAGGGTGCCAGCACATTGCTGGCACCCTGGTATAAACGGCTGACATCTGCGATGCGATGTCAGCCGTTTAACCCTTTCCATACAGCGGTCCGTACGGACCGCTGTATGGAAAAGGTTAACAGCGCAGGGAGCTCCCTCCCTCTCCCATCGGGGGGCTGCTGTGCGTTTGCAGCCCCCCGATGGGGAGGGAGAGAGCCCCCAGAGAGCCCCCCGAGAGATCCCCTCCTTACCCTTCCCCGTCTGCGAAGTTCTGAGCAGTACTGAGCAGACGGGGAAGGTTCCCATGGCAACAGGACGCCTCTCAGGCGTCCTGCTGTCCATGGTGCTGAACAGATCTATGCTGAATGGCATAGATCTGTTCAGTGTAAGTAAAATACAGTACAGAACAATATATATTGTACTGTACTGTATTATTCAGACATCAGACCCACTGGATCTTCAAGAACCAAGTGGGTCTGGGTCAAAAAAAAGTGAATAAAAGTGAAAAAAAAGTAAAAATCAAAAAACACATTTATCACTGATAAAAAATGAAAAAAATAAAATTCCCTACACATGTTTGGTATCGCCGCGTCCGTAACGACCTGATCTATAAAACGGTCATGTTACTTTACCCGAACGGTGAACACCATAAAAATAAAAAATAAAAAACTATGATGAAATTGAAATTTTGCCCACCTTACTTCCCAAAAAAGGTAATAAAAGTGATCAAAAAAGTCGCATGTACGCCAAAATTGTAACAATCAAACCGTCATCTCATCCCGCAAAAATCATACCCTACCCAAGATAATCGCCCAAAAACTGAAAAAAACTATGGCTCTTAGACTATGGAAACACTAAAACATGATTTTTTTTGTTTCAAAAATGAAATCATTGTGTAAAACTTACATAAATAAAAAAAAAGTATACATATTAGGTATCGCCGCGTCCGTATAGCCCGGCTCTATAAAAATATCACATGATCTAACCCCTCAGATGACCACCGTAAAAAAATAAAATAAAAACGGTGTAAAAAAAGCCATTTTTTGTCATCTTACGTCACAAAAAGTGTAATAGCAAGCAATCAAAAAGTCATATGCACCCCAAAATAGATGCCAATCAAACCGTCATCTCATCCCGCAAAAAATGAGACCCTACTTAAGATAATCGCCCAAAAACTGAAAAAACTATGGCTCTTAGACTATGGAGACACTAAAACATTTTTTTGGTTTTAAAAATGAAATCATTGTGTAAAACGTACATAAATAAAAAAAATTGTATACATATTAGGTATCTCCGCGTCCGTGACAACCTGCTCTATAAAATTACCACATGATCTAACCTGTCAGATGAATGTTGTAAATAACAAAAAAAAACGGTGCCAAAAAAGCTATTTCTTGTTACCTTGCCGCACAAAAAGTGTAATATAGAGCAACCAAAAATCATATGTACCCTAAACTAGTACCAACAAAACTGCCACCCTATCCCGTAGTTTCTAAAATGGGGTCACTTTTTTGGAGTTTCTACTCTAGGGGTGCATCAGGGGGGCTTCAAATGGGACATGGTGTCAAAAAAAACCAGTCCAGCAAAATATGCCTTCCAAAAACCATATGGTGTTCCTTTCCTTCTGCGCCCTGCCATGTGCCCGTACAGCTGTTTACGACCACATATGGGGTGTTTCTGTAAACTACAGAATTAGGGCCATAAATAATGAGTTTTGTTTGGCTGTTAACCCTTGCTTTGTAACTGGAAAAAAAATATTAAAATGGAAAATCTGCCAAAAAAGTGAAATTTTGAAATTGTATCTCTATTTTCCATTAAATCTTGTGCAACACCTAAAGGGTTAACAAAGTTTGTAAAATCAGTTTTGAATACCTTGAGGGGTGTAGTTTCTTAGATGGGGTCACTTTTATGGAGTTTATAATCTAGGGGTGCATCAGGGGGGCTTCAAATGGGACATGGTGCCAAAAAAACAGTCCAGCAAAATCAGCCCTCCAAAAACCAAACGGCGCACCTTTCACTCTACGCCCCGCTGTGTGCCCGTACAGTAGTTTACGGCCACATATGGGGTGTTTCTGTAAACAGCAGAGTCAGGGCAATAAAGATACAGTCTTGTTTGGCTGTTAACCCTTGCTTTGTTAGTGGAAAAAATGGGTTAAAATGGAAAATTAGGCAAAAAAATAAAATTCTCAAATTTCATCGCCATTTGCCAATAACTCTTGTGCAACACCTAAAGGGTTAACGACGTATGTAAAATCAGTTTTGAATACCTTGAGGGGTGTAGTTTCTTAGATGGGGTCACTTTTAGGGAGTTTCTCCTCTAGGGGTGCATCAGGGGGCTTCAAATGGGACATGGTGTAAATAAACCAGTCCATAAAAATCAGCCTTCCAAAAACCAAACGGCGCACCTTTCACTCTACGCCCCGCTGTGTGGCCGTACAGTAGTTTACGGCCACATATTGGGTGTTTCTGTAAATGGCAGAGTCAGGGCAATAAAGATACAGTCTTGTTTGGCTGTTAACCCTTGGTTTGTTAGTGGAAAAAATGGGTTAAAATGAAAAATTAGACAAAAAAATGAAATTCTCAAATTTCCTCCCTATTTGCCAATAACTCTTGTGCAACACCTAAAGGGTTAACAACGTATGCAAAATCAGTTTTGAATACCTTGAGGGGTGTAGTTTCTTAGATGGGGTCATTTTTGGGTGGTTTCTATAATGTAAGCCTCGCAAAGTGACTTGAGACCTGAACTGGTCCCTAGAAATTGAGTTTTTGTAAATTTCGGAAAAATTTCAAGATTTGCTTCTAAACTTCTAAGCCTTATAACATCCCCAAAAAATAAAATATCATTCCCAAAACAATTCAAACATGAAGTAGACATATGGGGAATGTAAAGTCATCACAATTTTTGCGGGTATTACTATGTATTACAGAAGTAGAGAAACTGAAACTTTGAAATTTGCAAATTTTTTTCAAATTTTTGTTAAATTAGGTATTTTTTGGTGCAAAAAAAATTTTTTTTTTGACTCCATTTTACCAGTGTCATGAAGTACAATATGTGACGAAAAAACAATCTCAGAACGGCCTGGATAAGTCAAACCGTTTTAAAGTTATCAGCACTTAAAGGGACTCTGGTCAGATTTTCAAAAAATGGCCTGGTCCTAAGGTGTAAAAAGGCTGTGTCCTTAAGGGGTTAAGTTTTACACAATAATAGCACTTTTGAAACCGAAATAATGATATTTTAGTGTATTCATAGTCTGAAAGCCATAACTTTTTTATTTTTTGACCAAGGTAAGGACTCATGTTTTGCGGGATGAGGTTACAGTTTGATTGGTACTATTTTGGGGGGTATATGTCTTTTTGATCGCTTGGTGTTGCAATTTTTGTGATGTAAGGTGACAAAAATAGCTTTTTTTTATTACACAGTTTTTATTTTTATTTTTTTACTGTGTTCATCTGAGGGGTTAGGTCATGTGATACTTTTATAGAGCTGGTTGTTACGGACTTGGCGATACCTAAAATGTATTCTTTATTACAATGATAGCAGTTTTGAAGCAAAAAATTATCATATTTTAGTGTCTCCATTGTCTGAGAGTGATAGCTTTTTTACTTTTTGACCGATTCTCTTAGGTAGGATCTCATTTTTTGCAGGGTGAGGTGACGGTTTGATTGGTACTATTTTGGGGGGCATACACCTTTTTGATCACTTGCTGTTGCAATTTTTGTGATGTAATTGTCACGGATGGTGTACAGGAAACAAGACAATGCAATATATTCAATGACTCACTGGATCCACAACTAAGGAACAAAAGGGAGACCCCTGCATGAGACCTGCCACTCTCCCTGACTGCTCAGCCTATGCAAACACCCCAAAGGTGGATGGGCGCATATCCACGTACCTCGGCTATCTAATACCTGAAGACCCTACAATAGTGAGGGGACACGACCACCGGCTCCCTACACTAGACACGGAGGGAGTCAGGGTCTACTGAAATCCAGCAGACAGAAAATCACAAATAAAGGAACATCACTTATCTTGCAGAGGACTGGGAAATAGGAACAGCATGCACACACACTCCAGGAAGTTGTATAAGCCGCACACTACTGCATTATGGGGAGGAACTTAAAGGGAAGCAATCAGTCCAACTGCATGACAGCTGAGATAGACTAACGAGATGAGGAACTGAAACCAAAACAAAGAAACTCAAGGAGGAGGATCTGGAAGACTCCTGTCAGAGCTTCTCAGCTGTCTGGTTGTGACAGTACCCCTCCCTCTACGAGTGGACTCCGGACACTCAGAGCCCACCTTCTCAGGATGGGACCTATGGAAATCCCTGATGAGACGAGTGGCCTTAATGTCCGTCACTGGGACCCACATCCTCTCCTCAGGACCATAACCCTCCCAATGAACGAGGTACTGGAGGGAACCGCGGACAAGACGAGAATCCACAATCCTAGAGACCTGAAATTCAAGATTTCCATCAACCATAATCGGAGGAGGAGGCAAAGGCGAGGGTACAATAGGTTGAACATAAGGTTTCAATAAGGACTTATGAAAAACATTATGGATCTTCCAAGTCTGAGGAAGATCAAGACGCTAGGCAACAGGATTGATGACAGACAGGATCTTGTAAGGCCCAATAAACCTAGGACCCAACTTCCAGGAGGGAACCTTCAATTTGATATTTTTGGTAGACAACCACACCAGATCACCAACATTCAGGTCCGGACCAGGCCAGGTCCCAAACTGCGGATGAAACCCATATGCACCAAAAAATGGTGACTTATCAGAGGACTCCTGACGACGGGTATTTAAAGCAAACTCAGCAAGGGACAAAAAAGAACACCAATCCTCCTGATTCTCCGCCACAAAACAGCGCAGATATGTCTCCAGATTCTGATTGACGCGCTCTGTCTGGCCATTCGACTGCGGGTGGAAAGCAGAAGAGAATGACAACCGAACCCCCAAGCGAGAACAGAAAGCCTTCCAGAATCTGGAAACAAACTGCGTGCCCCTATCAGAGACTATGTCTGAAGGAATACCATGCAATTTGACAATGTGGTCAATAAATGCCTGCGCCAGCGTCTTAGCATTGGGCAAACCAGGAAAAGGGATGAAATGCACCATTTTGCTAAAACGGTCCACCACCACCAGAATCACAGTCTTCCCCGAGGAACGAGGCAAGTCCGTTATGAAGTCCATGGACAGATGTGTCCAAGGACGGGAAGGAATGGGTAAGGGAAGGAGAGGACCTGATGGCCGTGAATGAGGGACTTTGGCACGAGCGCAAGTCTCGCAAGCTGCCACAAAACCCTCAACCGACTTACGAAGCGCAGGCCACCAGAATCTCCGAGCGATGAGATCCAGTGTGGCTTTTGCCCCCGGGTGCCCAGCAAGGACCGTATCGTGGTGTTCCTTAAAAATCTTGTGTCTCAAAGCGAGAGGCACAAACAACCTCCCAGGAGGACAAAGATCAGGAGCCTCTGACTGGGCTGCCTGCACCTCTGCCTCCAATTCAGGAAAAAGAGCAGAGACCACCACACCATCAGCCAAAATAGGACCCGGGTCTTCAAAATTCCCACCTCCCGGAAAACAACGTGACAGGGCATCTGCCTTCACATTCTTAACCCCAGGGCGGAACGTGACAACAAAATTTAACCTTGAAAAGAACAAAGACCATCTGGCCTGTCTCGGGTTCAGACGCTTGGCTGACTCCAAGTAGGCCAGATTTTTATGGTCAGTAAACACGGTAATAGGGTGTCTGGCTCCCTCTAGCCAATGGAGCCATTCCTCAAAAGCCAACTTGATGGCCAACAATTCCCTATCTCCCACATCATAATTTCTCTCTGCGGAGGAGAGTTTCTTCGAGAAAAAGGCACACGGTTGCCATTTGGCAGGAGAGGAACCCTGAGACAAGACCGCACCCACCCCTATCTCAGAAGCATCAACCTCAACTATGAAGGGTAACGAAATATCAGGTTGTACCAGGATGGGAGCGGAAGCAAAACTCTCCTTGATATTAGAAAAGGCCTTACGCGCCTCTACCGACCAGGAAGAAAAATCTACCCCCTTTCTGGTCATATCAGTGAGTGGTTTAACAACAGAGGAATAATTAAAAATTAATTTCCTGCAATAATTGGCAAAGCCCAAAAAACACATCAGCGCCTTCTGATTCTCAGGAAGCTCCCACTCAAGCACAGCGCGGACCTTCTCGAGGTCCATGCGAAAACCAGAAGCGGAGAGAAGAAACCCCAGAAATTGAATTTCTGGAACCGCAAACACACATTTTTCCAGTTTCGTGTATAATTTATTCTTCCGCAGGATGAGCAAGACCTGACGTAAGTGTTCTTTATGAGTCTTGAAATCAGGAGAAAAAATCAAAATGTCATCCAAATACACTAATACAAATTTTCCCATTAAATGATAAAAAATGCTGTTCACGAAATGCTGAAAAACGGCTGGGGCATTCATCAAACCAAAAGGCATAACCAAATTCTCAAAATGGCCCTCAGGGGTATTGAAAGCCGTCTTCCATTCGTCTCTTTCTCTGACCCTGACCAGGTTGTATGCCCCTCTTAGGTCTAATTTGGAAAAGACTTTAGCCCCAACAACCTGGTTAAACAGGTCCGGGATCAGAGGAAGCGGATAAGGTCACGAATAGTGATACTGTTCAGCTCCCTGAAATCCAGACAAGGTCTTAAAGAACCATCTTTTTTCTTAACAAAGAAAAAACCAGCGGCAACAGGTGACTTCGAGGGTCGTATTTGTCCTTTTCTCAGACTCTCAGAGATATAAGCACGCATAGCGACCCTCTCAGGTTGGGAAAGATTGTATAAATGAGATTTAGGCAGCTTGGCGCCTGGGATGAGATTAATAGGGCAATCGTACTCCCTGTGCGGAGGCAAATCCTGAACTCCACTCTCAGAGAAGACATCCGAAAATTCAGAGAGGAAAGGTGGTACAGTCTTAGTAGAAACCTCAGAAACAGATGTCATGAGGCAATTCTCTCTGCAAAAGTCACTCCAACCATTTATTTGCCTCGCTTGCCAATCAATGGTGGGGTTATGTTTAGTGAGCCAGGGTAGCCCCAACACTAGAGGAGTAGGCAAAGCGCTAAGGACGAAACATGACACATCCTCAACATGAGCATCACTCACAATTAAACGGATATTGTGAACTATGCCCTTTAATGATTTCTGAGAAAGTGGAGCGGAATCAATAGCAAAAACAGGAATATCCTTTCCCAAAGTGCATACCTGGAAACCATGAGTTATTGCAAATTGATTGTCAATGAGATTGACAGCTGCTCCACTATCCACAAAAATCTCACAAAAAATGCTCTTGCTCTCTAGCGCCACCCTAGCAGGCAGGACAAAACGGGAACTACAAGCAAACAGAAAACCTTCAATTTCCGCCTCAACCCTGCCAATAGTAACAGACGGAACATTTTTAAAAGATTTTTTCCTTTTGTTTCTGTATTACTCCCAGAAGACTGCCTGAATCTCCTAGAGGGACAAACATTTGCCAAATGATTTATACCTCCACAACAAAAACAAACCCTCCCATGCGGCTGATTCTTCTATTGTCAGAGGCAATCAACCCCAGCTGCATGGGCTCCTGCTCAGAAGGGGCTGACAGCGACTGAGACCCCTGCGCACAAAATGAGACCGCTGCACTGTCCCGGGACTGAGTATGACAGGAAGGAGAGATCTCTCCTCTCTCTCTAAGACGCCTGTCAATACGAACGGCCTGAGACATAGCAGAATCCAAGGAGGTAGGTCTCTCATGAAAGGCAAATGCATTTTTCAATCCCTCTGAAAGACCATGGCAAAATTGACTTCGGAGTGCAGCATCATTCCAACCAGTATCAGCTGCCCATCTCCGAAATTCTGAGCAGTATATCTCTGCGGATTGTTTACCCTGGCATAACAGACGTAGTCTAGACTCAGCCAGAGCAATACGATCCGGATCATCATATATCTGACCCAGGGCTAAAAAGCATTCATCCACTGAACGGAGGGGCCGTGCCCCCTCCGGCAGCGAAAAGGCCCAGGACTGAGCGTTACCCCTGAGCAGCGATATAATGATCCCCACCCTCCGTTCCTCATCACCAGAGGAATGGGGAGGAAGGCGAAAATGGAGTTTGCAAGCCTCTCTAAAACGCACAAAACACTACCCCCGGAGAACGTATCCGGGAGCGAGATCTTAGGCTCAGAACAAACTCCATGAACGCAAGCTGAACCGGTCACTTGAAACTGAGAAAAAGTCTTAAGGAGATCAGCTACCTCTAATGAAAGACCCTGGAAGCGTTTAGCCAAAAGTGAAACCGGATCCATGCTTGAGACGGTTTTGGCGGCTTATAATGTCACGGATGGTGTACAGGAAACAAGACAATGCAATATATTCAATGACTCACTGGATCCACAACTAAGGAACAAAAGGGAGACCCCTGCATGAGACCTGCCACTCTCCCTGACTGCTCAGCCTATGCGAACACCCCAAAGGTGGATGGGCGCATATCCACGTACCTCGGCTATCTAATACCTGAAGACCCTACAATAGTGAGTGGACACGACCACCGGCTCCCTACACTAGACACGGAGGGAGTCAGGGTCTACTGAAATCCAGCAGACAGAAAATCACAAATAAAGGAACATCACTTATCTTGCAGAGGACTGAGAAATAGGAACAGCATGCACACACACTCCAGGAAGTTGTATAAGCCGCACACTACTGCATTATGGGGAGGAACTTAAAGGGAAGCAATCAGTCCAACTGCATGACAGCTGAGATAGACTAACGAGATGAGGAACTGAAACCAAAACAAAGAAACTCAAGGAGGAGGATCTGGAAGACTCCTGTCAGAGCTTCTCAGCTGTCTGGTTGTGGCAGTAATATGACAAAAATGGATTTTTTATATACAGGTTTTTTTTACGGTGTTCACCTGAAGGGTTAGGTCATGTGATATTTTTATAGAGCTGGTTGTTACGGACGTGGCGATACTTAATATGTATATTTTTTTATGTATTTCACTTTAGCACAATAATAGCAGTTCTGAAACAAAAAATTGTTTTAGTGTCTTCATGTTCTGACAGCTATAGTTTTTTTTTTTTTTTGGGCGATTGTCTTAGGTAGGGGCTAATTTTTTGCCGGTTGAGGTGACGGTTTTATTTATATGATTTTGTGGGACATACGCCTTTTTGATCACTTGGTGTTGCACTTTTTATGATGTAAGGTGACAAAAATTGCTTTTTTTACACCGTTTTTTAAAATTTATTTTATGATGTTTATCGGACAGGGCGGATTGTGTGATATATTTATAGAGTCGGTCATTACAGACGCGGCGATACCTAATATGTGTGGGGGGTTTTTCTGTTTTTTTTTATTATAAAATAAGGGGAAAGGGGCATTTTTTCTTTTTTTACTTTATTAATTTTATTACTTTATTAATTTTATTAAAAACACTTTTTTTTCTTTACTTTATTTCTGATGTTCACTTTATTTCTGATGTTCAATGCATTTGTATTGTAATGCATTGCCTGTTCATGTACTACAGTGAGTAGTACACAAACAGGTTGCCTAGGAGACCCAGCCTGAGGCTGGATCTCCTCGGCACCCGTAGAAGGCAGGTCCTGATGCCGTGCAAGGCATTGGGCAGCATCTGCATGGCATCAGGCTGCCTTCTGACACATTGAGTCCCTGCCACAGCAACGCAGGGACTCGATGCGCTCCCTCACCTGACACAAATCTCTTCTATGTCGCGGTCAGCGTGGACCGCGGCATAGAATGGGTTAATCCGCCGGCATCTGCTTTTACAGCGATACCAGCGGATACAGCAGGGGCCCGGCTATCAGGGACTGCCGGGCCCCTGCAGTGATATCGCGCACACTGCTCCGGCGCCCGCCCGATCACCATGACGTACTAATATGTAAAATTGCGGGAACGCAATGGCTTCCATGACGCAATAGTATGTCATGTGTCGGGAAGGGGTTAATGCATTCAGTCATCAGGAGGTGCAATAAAAAGTAAGTAGCAGCAATATCTAGACACAGAAGCATTTTTCCATATGATCCCAAGTAAAGTTGGATTAAGCATTAAACATAACTCTAAATTCTTGAAAAAGGAAATATGTGACATGTTCTGAAATGTTAGTAAAACTTAGAGTCTGTAAGAGGAAAGTAAATTGCTTCCTTTATAGATCTAAAATTTTCTAGTATTATATGTTAGGTTATCAGTATAGCTAAACTTGAACTACCAATATCTAGAGTTTATTAGTATCTAAAATGAAGATTAAGCATGTTATAGCACTGTCATTGTACTTTACTACAGGAAATATTTTCTTCTTTGTAAATATTTAACTACAGTACTATTACAAAATGAAGAAAGCGGCACAAATTTATCTAATAAATTTGAAACCTTATTTAAAATGCATTTTACTGTAACTTTGATGTTCCTTTCTTATGTTAGTTTACTATTATGTTTTCTCTGCTACGCAATATTTTTATCCCCAATAAAAATGCTAATTTACATGAGTTTGTTTTCTAAGTCTACTAGTGTTGAGCAAATCACAGCATCCAAGGTGGAATTCAATCCAAAGTTTAGGAAAAATTAAGCTGTCCAATTTCACTGTTATTGGGGTTGAATAGATAAGCAATTCTATTACGCCTTGATTCTCAAATTAGGGTGAATAACCTGTCTACTTCCACTGTTAGTAGGGTGTCCACATTGTTTAACAGATAAACAATTCAATTAGGCCTTGATTCTCAAATTGGGGAGAATAACCTGCCTTATTCTACTGTTATTGGTGTGTCCACCATGTTTATGATTATTATTATTATTTATAAGCAATTCTTTCATATAATTCCAGTCCACCCTATCGAACGCCTTATCAGTGTCAGTGCTGAGAAACGCAAGCTTCTTCCCATGCTTCAAGGTGAATTGCTGAGCCTGTAGGACTCGAAACGAGCTGTCCCTGCACTCCCTGCCCCCCACAAAACCAGGATGCTCCGGAGATATAATCCTTGGTAGTAAAGAAGAGAGTCTGTTGGCTAAAAGTTTCGCCCACAGTTTCACGTCCGCGTTTAACAGCGAAATTGGTCTGAAGCTGGAAGGGACCTCTAAGTCTTTGCCCGGTTTCGGCAGCACAATAATATGTGCCTCCAATGCCTGTTTAGTCAGGGGGGTACCGTTTAACAGTGAGTTGAAAAAAGCAACAAGCTGTGGGCCTAGAACTGGGAGAAAACGTTTATAGTAAGCCACCGTAAGGCCGTCTGGGCCAGGGCTCTTACCTGACAGTGTAGTTGTAAGGACCTTTTTTACTTCATCTAGGGTTATAGGGGCCAACAGAGGTAGTTTAGAAGATTCTGTAAGAACTGGTAAGTTCAACTGATGTAAAAACTTTCCTATTTCCTCCTCCCTTGCCAAAACTTCGTCCCTGTTTTCACCAGGTCTAAGATTATACAGAGCGTGATAATAATTGCTGAATATTTTTGATATCATTTGAGTGTCTGTTGTGAGAGACCCATCTTGTGATCTCATATGCTTGATAAAGACCTGGTCATCTCGTTTTTTGATGAGTGCTGACATGATCTTACCTCCTCTATTCCCATGGACATAATGTTTTGTGTTTTACTCTCAGGTAAGCCCTAGACGCTTTCATGTTTAACAACCACTTAAGTTCTTGTCTTAGAGTTTTAAGTTCTTCCAAATCCCTCAATGAAAGTGACTTTTTATGAGACGCTTCAAATGTGGTGATACGGGTTTTTTAATGTGGGAACCCAGCGCTGTGAACTCCCCGCGTATCACCGCCTTATGTGCTTCCCGAATCGACATTCAGGGTAAGGTACTCTTGCAATTTCTGTGATATGGATTCCACTTGTGTCTGTGAGTCAAGGAGGGTATGATTCAATCTCCAGGTCCATTCTCTTCCACACAAGTCAGGGAAACTGATGACAAAGGAGACCGGTGCATGGTCAGACACCGTGATATTGTGAACCACTGAGGATTGAACCGCTGGTAAGTATCTATCAGAGATGAAGAAATAATCCAACCTCTGGTAGGACTTATGAGGATTAGAGTAGAACGTATAGTCTCACCTATCACCATGCACCGATCTCCAGATATCACTGAGGTGAAGATCTCTAAGATGTGATTGGACCGACTTGAGAGCGCGAAATGAGATGACAGACTTCTGGGTTGAAGAATCAAACAGGGGGTTTAGGGTGAGGTTGAGGTCCCCCCCTACTAAAAGGACGCCTGTGGCGATGGCACTGATCGTGTTAAGCACGTCTTTTAACCAGCTAACCGTTTTTACATTTGGCGCATACACATTGCAGATAGTGACCGTCAAATGGCCTATTTCACCCTTCAATAGAAGATATCTTCCTTCAGGGTCTTTTAACTCTGAGTGTAATGTAAAGGGGATACCTTGTTTGAATCCAATGCTGACTCCTCTTGATGCTGAGCTATTAGAGGGAGCGTGGTACCATAGGCCAAAAGGGGAGTTACTCAGGTTAGGATCGCGGGAGCTAGAAAAATTGGTCTGTTGACGGAGGGCTATATCAACTGCGATTTTTTTGAGGACCTGAAAAATTCTGCTGCGTTTCATGGGGTTATTACAGCCATGGACGTTAAAGGTGGAAAAACTTAACGTTAATGGGGCCATTGGTGTTGTCTATAGCAGTGGTCCCCAACCTTTTTTGCACCAAGGACCGGTTTCATGCGAGACAATTTTCCCAGGGACCGGGTGGGGGGGGGGGAAGGGGGCGGGGGTTCTGGGCTGGGCTTAGGGGGTGGGCGGGGCTGACTGATTCACGCGCATAACAAAACACAAGGTGCATATTAAAATATATAACACTATATAATGACTATATAAACTGACTATGGTCTCTGCTGCACTGGTCTCTGCTGCACTGGTCTCTGCTGCACTGGTCTCTGCTGCACTGTACCGTATTTTTCGCCCTATAAGATGCACCTAGGTTTTAGAGGAGAACAATAAGAAAAAAAAGAATTCATTACACCTCAGGTCAGACCAGCAATCAGACCCCCAATGTTAATCAGACCTCAGATCAGACCCCCAATGTTAATCAGACCTCAGATCAGACCCCAAATGGCTCAGATCAACCCCCAAACCTTTAGACATCTATCAGCCCCCAATGTCAGCCATAACCCCCCCCAATGTCAGCCATAACCCCCCCCAATGTCAGCCATAACCCCCCCAATGTCAGCCATAACCCCCCCCAATGTCAGCCATAACCCCCCCAATGTCAGCCATAACCCCCCCAATGTCAGCCATAACCCCCCCCCATGTCAGCCATAACACCCCCCCCAATGTCAGCCATAACACCCCCCCCCAATGTCAGCCATAACATCCCCCCAATGTCAGCCATAGCCCCCCCCCCAATGTCAGCCATAGCCCCCCTCTGGTCAGCCATAAGCCCCCCTCTGGTCAGCCATAAGCCCCCCTCTGGTCAGCCATAAGCCCCCCTCATGTCAGCCATAAGCCCCCCTCATGTCAGCCCCATGTCAGCCATCAGCCCCCCTCTGGCCAGCCATAAGCCCCCCTCATGTCAGCCATAAGCCCCCCTCATGTCAGCCATAAGCCCCCCTCTGGTCAGCCATAAGCCCCCCTCATGTCAGCCCCATGTCAGCCATCAGCCCCCCTCTGGCCAGCCATAAGCCCCCCTCAGGTCAGCCATAAGCCCCCCTCATGTCAGCCATAAGCCCCCCTCATGTCAGCCATAAGCCCCCCTCATGTCAGCCATAAGCCCCCCTCATGTCAGCCCCATGTCAGCCATCAGCCCCCCTCTGGTCAGCCATAAGCCCCCCTCATGTCAGCCATAAGCCCCCCTCATGTCAGCCATCAGCCCCCCTCATGTCAGCCATAAGCCCCCCTCATGTCAGCCATAAGCCCCCCTCATGTCAGCCATAAGCCTCCCTCATGTCAGCCATAAGCCCCCCTCATGTCAGCCATAAGCCCCCCTCATGTCAGCCATAAGCCTCCCTCATGTCAGCCATAAGCCCCCCTCATGTCAGCCATAAGCCCCCCTCATGTCAGCCATAAGCCCCCCTCATGTCAGCCATAAGCCTCCCTCATGTCAGCCATAAGCCCCCCTCATGTCAGCCATAAGCCCCCCTCATGTCAGCCATAAGCCCCCCTCATGTCAGCCATAAGCCCCCAGTGCAAATAAAATAAAAAAACACTTACCTCTCCTGCTCCTGGTCACCATCGCGATCCTCTTCATTCTGCTGTCGGCTCTGGCTGTGTATAGCGGTGCACAGCGTGAGGTCACAGAGAGACCTCACGCTGTGCGCAGCCCTGCACAGCCGATAGCCGAGCCGTGGACCAGGAAGTGGTGAGTACAGATCCTTCACTGCTCCCTGGTCCTTCTGTACTAATGAAGCGCTTCCCTAATGGAAGCGCTTCATTAGTACAGAGTTAAAGACTGCCCTGATTGCCGCGGCCCGGCTAACAATCCTCCACGGCCCGGTCCTGGGCCACGGCCCGGCGGTTGGGGACCGCTGGTCTATAGGACCACGAGCGAAGGCCATATATCTGACCAGACATCAAGGATGTACATAACAAATCAAACAAAACCATAAAGCAAACGAGCATAACTAAAAGGTAATTTCCAATGTAGTCGGAGTTTTGTGCTGGGGGGGAGGTAAGTACGCACGCTAGTAGCATGTGTATCCTGACCAGCCCAGAACCCCACCATCCCAACCTCGTGGTTAATTGTGACAAGATAAACTGGTACTACCCTTTACGAGACACTTGTTGGGTGGAAGATATAGCCCATAATCGGCTTAAAGCTATAAGTAAAGTGAACCTAAATGCATGGCTAACAGAAACAACCATAATACTGTGCACCTAGGAAAAATGGCTGTTAAGGGTAACTTATTGACTCTAAAGAGGCAGTCCAAGCAAACAGGCGTTAAAAGTAGAAGAAATACCACCAATGTCAGACCCTCAGTCTGGTATGCCTTTGGACCAGGCCTTCTTATACTTCCCGGATCTCTGAGGTCTCGGCTTCATCCATTTCGATTCCGATGGTAGCGGTGGTAAGTCCTCCATAGATGGAATAGGTAACCATGAAGGGATCTCCAATGGTGACTGTTGCAGCGCTTCCCATACTGGCGGAAGGTCCTCGGGTGATCGGACGGTTATGCGACAGTTCCCCGCTGTAATCAGAATCCCAAAGGGAAAAAGCCATCGGTAAGGGAACTTGGAGGAGCGAAGGAGATCGGTGAGCGGCTTCAGAAGCCTCTGTTTTTGGAGGGTAGAAGCAGCTAAGTCCTGGTATAACTGGACATTAACCCCTTGAAACTTCACTTCACCTTTTTTCCTTGCCGCCTGTAAGATTAGCTCAGTGTCCTTGTAGCTCAGAATGCCGCAAATGATATCTCTAGGATTATCGCGGGATACCGGTTTCAAGGCACGATGCACTCTTTCAACTGTGACATGGACCGCTTGTTCCGAGCCCAAAAGCATATGGAAGAGAGAGTCAATAACCTGAAACAGATCCTCCTTATCTTCCGCCTCTGGCAGGTCTCGGATCCTGATATTTCTTCGCCTGTTCCTGTTCTCCTGGTCCTCCATTTGCAGCAGGAGGGTATTCATCGCTCTGGCGTGGGAGTACAATGAGTCTTTTACTGCCGAGTTGAAGGTAAGTATAGCGTCTTGAGACTACTCGAGAGTTTTGACCCGGTCTCCAATATGGTGAACGTCAGTTTTTATGGACGCCAGGTCTGCAGCCAACGAAGCCAGAGCTCTTTGTAGCGCTCCTTCCAGAAACACTCTGGTGAGGTCAGACCGTTCGTCTCCGTGCTGTAGGCTACAAGCCCCTATGGCCTCCTCATCTTTCGATGCCTGGGAGACTGCCGGTCGCAGGGTAGTGCTTAGAAAGAGGCTGAGATAGGTTCTGGTGGCGAGAGCTCTGCTAACAAGCAGCCGCAATCGAGCTTGGTCAGGCCACGCCCCCAGGATTCGATTTCTTGACGAAGGACATGGAGCAGTTCCTCCCCTGTGTGACTCTGTTCACCAAGGCAAACCAGGTGCAGAACAGCGTGACACCACTATGCCCTGCACATGTGGTATGCTGGAGGGGCACTGTGACCTGTCCCTGCAGTGGAGGCTGAGGATATGGTGGAGGATGAGGAGGCAGAGGCGAACATTGTCACAGGACCAACAGCGTGACAACGTGGAGGCGGAAGCGGCGTGACCTGACCAAGTTGCTGGTGTAGCTGTGCAGGAACCACATTCACCCAGTGGTACTTAAAGGACATGTACTGTCCCTGACCGTAGTTACAGCTCCACACGTCGGCGCTGCCATGCACTTTGGCAGACACCAACAGGCTCAAGGACTGGCCCACCTTCTGTTCCACATATTTGTGCTGGGCTGATACTTTTTTGGCAAAAAAATGACGGCTTGGGACTCTCCACCTCGGCTTGGCACAAGCCATCAGTTCTTTGAAAGGTGCAGAGTTCACCACTTGGAAAAGGAGGGACTGCAGCACCAGCAACTTGGACAGGAGCACGTTCAGCTTCTGCGCCGTTGGATGCGTGCATGCATACTGCTGTCTCTTGACAATCGCTTCGGTGATCGATTGCTGATGGAATGACTGAGGAGGAGGAGGAGGAGCAGGAGCATCTGGACCAGCAGAAGATGAGAATGACAGACAGCTTCCTTCGGCTGAGGGGACAGAGCCTTGACTGGCCGAAACCGGGTACGTGCCACTGGGTGATGCAGTGGTTGCTGAGGCAGGCTGGACCACCACATTGGAGCCACGGTTCTCCCAGGCCACTTTATGGTGACGCTGCATATGTTGACGCAGGGCCGTGGTGCCAACATTGGCACCCTGGCCAAGCTTCACCTTTTGCCCACATATTCTACATATGGCCATGTTAACCGCCTCCGGCGGCTTCACAAAAAACTGCCATACCGCTGAGTAGGTTATTTTCACCCCAACACTCCGCACTGACTGACTGCTACCGCCGCTGCTCCTTTACCACTACTTCCCGGGTATGTAGGCTGCTGCGAAGTGGGTGGTCTACCCCGGGCAAGTTTGGCTCCCGACCTCCCACTGTTGCCACCCTGCTGATTCCCAGCCATGCTACCACCTTGCTGGCTCAGCCGCTGCCTCACGGGCAAGCTGTTACCCTCTTCTCCTGATGATGATGAAGCCCCTTCTGCACCCCGTTCCTAAGTGTGATCGGCTTCATCATAATTGAGTACTGTCTGCACATCACTGATGTCCACCTCAACGGTCTCAGGGTCAGGAGCCTGAACACTCGCAACACCTCTCATGCCACTCTCCTCATCACTACTTGCCCGCCTCGCGGAGGAAGCAGGAGATGTCTCCTCCAGAGCTTGGCTGGGCAGTAGCTACTGACTGTCCTCTAGTAGCTCGTCCTCGCTGTATATTGGAGCTGAGCCCACAGCATACAATACTTCTGTGACTGAGGGAACAGCAAAGGACAGAGGCAGGTTGAGGACAGGTGAGGGCACAGGGCCTGCTCCCAGGCCATGCCAACTAAGGGTTGTGTCTGACAAACCCACTGACTGTTGACTGGGGGTGTCTGATGTCATAAAGTGGATGACCGAATTAACCAATCAAGAACTGCTGGGTTGCTGGTCAAGACACGGCCGCCAGATGACACCGAGAGCTCAGGCCTCTCGCTGCGAATCCTGCAGCCACGCCCTCTTACTCTGCTGCGACCTCTGCCTGCGCCAGAAACATTCAGGCCTCTGCCACTCATCTGTGCATGGCCTGGCACTTCTATGTCTGACATTAAGCTAAACGAAATAAATTAAGAGCAAGTTAAAACACCCCTAAAAGCGACGAATATATTTTTCTTTCTGTACTGAAATAGGCCACTAAACACTTTCACCACAAATAACTGCAACAGTGAAATGCGTATATATTTTTCTTTCTGTACTGATATAGGCAACTAAACGCTTTCACCACAAATAACTGCAACAGTGAAATGCGTATATATTTTTCTTTTTGTACTGGAATAGGTCACTAAACGCTTTTGCCACAAATAACTGCAACAGTTAAGTTTGTATATATATATATTTTTGTACTAAAATAGGCTACTAAAGGCTTTTCAACATTGCACTTGCACCCTACTAACAAGAACAAATTGCTGGAATGACAGAGCTGTATAATGGCTATTTGAATCCCCAAATAATCTTTCCCTGCACTTGTAAATCGCTTTTCTAGCACTGTCACTAACGCATTCTGAGTCCGTCTCTCCTTGCACTAAGATGCTGTGAAATGATTCCTCCCTATCTTTTCCCTGCACTTGAAAATCACTTTTCTAGCACTATCCCTAGCGCTTTCTGAAATCTCTCCTTGCACTAAGATGCTGTGAAATGATTCTTCCCTATCCTTTCCCTGCACTTATAAATGTTTTTTTCATTTTTTTTTTCACAATGAGGTTTTTCCTATTGCTGTCCCTAGCACCTTCTCACATCTGTCTCTGTACTCAGAACGCTGGAAAATGTCTGAATCTATGATGGCTTCTGTATTTATAGGCCTGTGACATCACAGGGCTGGCTGGCTGCTGATTGGCTGCATGCATGTCAGTCTGGGTGATCCTGCCTTCCCATACTTCCTTTCTCCATGTCCTCAGATGTGCAGCAGCCATTTTAGGAAAAATGCGATTCGTTACCACGAAGCGCGAGGAAATTCACATTCAATGCAAATCAAATTTTTCCTGAAATTCGGATCGAATTCCACTTCGTCAGCTTCGATTCGCTCATCTCTACTTATGATGTACCGTTCCGTCATATAGCTTTTAAGGGGTTAACGGCTAGGATCTGTTGGCTGTCATTTGGGGTCTTAGATGGGGTGTTTCATCTAGATGCTTTGGTGGACCTTTTTTGGGTGTATGCTTGTAGATAAAGGGTGTCACGGGCAGTCATTTACTCCAGGCCTCTTCCATAATTTTTTGGAGTAATCTATTACTGTATATATTTATTAGACTAATAGAAATATAATGTAAGACTGCTTTTTAGTCCCAGATTCTTTCATTTCAAGATTAATTAAATCTAGTATGGAGGGAAGGTGGAGTGAATAACATTTGCCTGTAGGAATCACTCTCCCCACCTATCCAAAATAGGGTGAGTGTAGCCTGCATTGCGTCCATAACCTTCCCCCTGAAATGTGCAGTAGCCGTCCTGATGCCAGTGCCCTCATCCACCCCCTCCCCACACATCCCAACCACCACATTCCCAAGAACACAGCTGTAGAACTTACGCTGTGGCTGGCTTTTCTCATAGTGTTACAGAGCCGTGCAGTTTGGAGCCCACTGTAAGGGAGTTACAGCAATAATCCTCTAACAATTGATGCCTCCCTCCTGCTCACCTCTGGTGCCTCTGTACTTCTGTGTCTTGTTCCCTCGTGTGCTGGCAAACTTACTTGCACATGCGTTGTCTGTACATAGGAACACCAACTAGTGCAGCATCTATGTCCAGGATATTGGAAAGACGAGATTTAGTCTTTTGGATTTGATAAGACAATACCGCAGTCTCCCCAGATGCATTTACAAACTTTAAGTTTCTTCCTCAGTGGTCAAAATGATATATTATTAAGGTACCAATTAGTGATGGCCTTGTGGTTTGCCCGGCGGTTGATTTGCGGTGAACTTTGAGCGTTTTCGATCTGCAGAACATGCGAACATTGTGCCGAACTTTGACACATCCATCAGATGGGACAGGACAGCCAATTGAGACATTTCAGCACATGGACACACCCCCACCCTATAACAGAACCCGATCTGGCTGCCATTTTACATTCTGTATTTTCTCAGTATAGGGAAAGGTTGCTTTGTGGAGCAGGGATGCTATCTAATAGGGCCACAAAAGTCCTTTTAAGTATAAGTATATTATAGTGCATTTGTACTGAGCAGCAGTTGTGTGCAGTTCTGCTGCGATACCGCAGCTATATAGAGTAACAAACGCTATTGGAACAACTAATTGCAACAGGTGTGATATACCAGTTTCCCCCCCAAAAAAACTGATTGAGGCAGGGGTGTGATATACCTATAATATACTTTCTACATAGTGCATTTGAACTGTGCATTAGTTGTGTGCGGTTTTGCTGCGATACCGCAGCTATATAGAGGGACAAACGCTATTGGAACAACTAATTGCAATAGGTGTGATATACCAGTTGCCCCCCAAAAAAACTGATTGAGGTAGGGGTGTGATATACCTTTAATATACTTTCTATATAGTGCATTTGAACTGTGCATCAGTTGTGTGCGCTTTTGCTGCGATACCGCAGCTATATAGAGGGACAAACGCTACTGGAACAACTAATTTCATCGGGTGTTATATACCAGTTGCCCCCCCCAAAAAACTGAGTGTTTTATACATGCTTCCTGGGTGTGTTATACCTGCTTCCACAAAAGACTGATTAAAGGGTTAGATATACCTGCTTCCACCAAATATTGATTGAGGCCCGCAATATACCTGCTTTCACAAATACTGCTCTTCTCTAGGGATTTAGGCATTGGGTCATGTTAAAAATCACAGGCAGAGGAAGATGCAGGCCATTACACAGGGTTGGTAGGGGTCGGGCAGGTGCACCAGGCCAGAGCCTAAGTGGGAAATTAGAGAAGGCGCGTGCGATTACTTCAAAGGACGCACCAGAGTTGGTTGAGTGGCTCACCCTCCTCATCCTCTGTATCTGCACCCTCCTCACTCTTAGCTGTGTGCACCCCCAAATACACCACTACCACGACCATAGCCCCTCCACATAAGTCAGAGGAATTATTTTCCCATCCATTCCCAGACTTTACAGAAGCGCAGCCATTCTTGACATCGGATGAGTTAGAGGAGATTGCAACGGCCGCCACCCAGCGGTCTGGCGACAGTACCCAGATCGGCCCAAGGAGGGAGGTCCCCGCTGTTGCTGCCTACTCCGAGATCTCTAATATCAGTGGTGGTGACGGTGAGGATGATGAAGTGTCGATGGACGTCATGTGGGTGCCAACAAGAGAGGAAGAGGAGGGGAGTTCAGAGGGAGACGGAGCAGCAGAGAGGGAGGAGAAGCAGGGACATCTCACAGGGCACAGGAGGCAAAAAGCAGGCTGCAAATGTATCTGGAGCTAGCCATCCACCATGCATGGTCACTTCTGGCGCTTCCAGGATGCCGGCACATGGCTCCGCAGTATGTTTTTTCTTTTTAACATGTCAGCTGCTGACAGTAGTGTTGCCATCTGCAGCCTGTGCTGTCAATGCATAAGTCATGGTAAGCCCAACACTCACGTAGGGACGACCACCTTTAGAAGGCACTTGGCCTCCCATCACCGAGCCCAGTGGGAGCAACGCCATCAGTACCCACAAAGCCACACTCCCGGTGCTACACGTCCTGCCTCTTCTCCTTCTCCTCCCATTTGTTCTCTACTCCAACTTCCACCGTGCCATCGTCGTGTTCATCTGGCATAAGGCAGGCTTCCGTGGGCCAAATGTTAGAGCATAAAAAGATGATGACGCCGGATAACCCTCTTGCCCAACGGCTGACCGCTGGCTTGTCAGAACTGCTAGCCCGCCAACTATTGCCCTATGAATTGGTGGACTCGGAGGCCTTTCGAAAATTTGTGGCCATTGGCACACCGCAATGGAATTTACCCGGAAGGAAATATTTCTCCCAGAAGGGCACCTCAGAGCTATATGGCCACGTTTATCGGCAAGTGAATATATCTCTGGCACACAGTCTCGGTGCCAAGATACATCTGACCACAGAGACGTGGTCTAGCAAACACGGGCAGGTAAGGTACATAACTTTTACTGCCCACTGGGTGAACCTTCTGACGGCTGTCAAGCATGTAACCTGTGGCTCCTGTGTGGAGCAGGCCTGCCTCTTCTTCTCCTCCTCCTACTCTATCCTCCGTCTCCTCCTCGGCTGACTCACTATTCGACGTCCCAGGTGAGACGTTGCCATACTGTGCTGCGGATGTTGTGCCTGGAAGCCAAGAGCCACACCGATCCTGCACTGATTTCAGCTCTGCGGTCACAGGCCGATCAGTGGCTAATCCCGCTCAATTTGGCAGTTAGTAAAGTGGTGTGCGACAACGGTGTCAATCTGCTAAGCGTGCTGAAACAGGCCAAAATGACACACATGCCGTGCATGGCACACGTCCTGAACTTAGTCATGCAGCGATTTGTTGGCAAATACCCTGGGGTCCAGGACGTCTTGTGGCAGGCCAGGAAAATCTCTCATTTTAGAAGATCTTACACGGCCATGGCTCGCCTTGCTGATGTTCAGCGGCGACACCACTTGCCCGTCAGACGTCTGGTTTGTGACAGCCCGACTTGCTGGAACTCCACCTTGTATATGTTTGATAGGCTGCCCCAGCAGCAACATGCCTTTAACGACTATCTGTACGAACTCTGCTGCAGGATAGGTTCTGGGGAGCTTGTTTTTTTTTTCACCGCACCAGTGGCTGCTCATGCGCAACGCATGCAGACTTCTGCGGCCATTTGATGAGATCAGCAAACTGGTCAGTCGCAGCCATGGCGCCATTATGGAGATCATACTTTATGCCTTCTTTCTGGAGCGTGCATTGCGTCGTGTCATTGATCAAGCCGTCGAGGAGCAGGAAGATGAGGAAGTCGCAATACTGAATGAATTCCCAGGGGGGCTACTCCATCTGAGACAAGTCAGCAGGAGTCTGAAGAGGAGTCAGAGGAGTATGGTGCCTGGGGGGAGGAGGAGCAAGAAGAGCAGGCTTTGAGAGGGACTTTAAACTTTTCAAGGATCCATGGTGTTGTCCGTGGCTGGGGGGAGGAGACCTGGGATGGGCTGGGATGACATTCTCCTGGGCGATGAGCAGGAGCTAGGGCGCACCACCAATTCTAAATGGGGGGCCTTCATGCTCCAGTGTCTGAAGAGCGACCCCCCGTATAAAAAGCATAAAGGGCAAGGACCAGTACTGGGTGGCAACGTACTTAGACCTCCGTTACAAACACAAAATGGCGGACATGTTACCAGCATCATAGAGGGCTGGCAGAATCCAGCATATTCAGGCCTTGCTGTGAGAGATACTGCATTCTGCTGTTGCGGGCTCTGGCAGAGGAATTTCCACTCACAGCGAAACAGGTGCAGGTACCAATCCTACCATGCCTGTAAGAAGTGGGCGGTTTGAAGATGTGTTGGTCACTACAGATATTAGATCATTCTCGCAACCAACCCATCGACAGCCACCCTCCGGATCCAGCCTCATGGAACTCCTAGACCTACAGGTGTCCGACTACATTGGGTTAACGGCCGATGTGGACACTCTGAGAAGTGAGGAACCCCTGGTCTACTGGGTGTGCAGGCTTGACCTGTGGCCAGAGTTGGCCCAGTTTGCCATGGAGCCTCTTGGCTTGCCCCTCGTCTAGTGTCCTGTCTGAAAGGACGTTCAGCGCAGCAGGGGGGAATCGTGACCGATAAGCGCACTTGCCTTGCTCACGACAGTGTGGACTACCTCACATTTCTAAAAATGAATGAGGCATGGATCTCGGAGGAACTTAACACCTGTGAAGACCACATCTAACTGAATATCTTCATGCCAGCCCACACTTATCTGCCACCACCCAGAACAAAGAATGGTCCTTGTCTTATGTATATACAGCGGCATAAAAAGCCTTTTCTGTCAGGTGATTGCCTAATTTTTGGGGCCTACAGTGCAATTTTTATCAAGTGACCGCCTAATGTACCTCCAGCCACAGAATCACAAGTTCTTTTGTGTCAGGTGAATGCCCTAATTTTTGGGGCCTGTACTCCAGTGGCATACAGTTCTATTTTTATCCAGTGACCGCCTAATGTATCTCAAGCCACAGGATCACAAGTTCTTTTGTGTCAGATGAATGCCTAATTTTTGGGGTCCGTGCTCCTGTTGCCTAAAATAATATTTTTCTAGGCTCCAGCAGTGCACATTTTTGAGCGTTTCCCTTGATTAAAATACATATTTTCTGTGGGAATTTTTGCCAATGATCCCCCCTCTGGTATATCACTGTCCATGTTGTGGGACTATTTGTGTACTTCTACTAAGTGTTTGCTGGCTGCAAATATGACCTGAAGGTTTTTCAGGTTCGCCTGCCATTAAAGTAAATGGGGCCCGCCGCGAAAGCTTGGTTTGCGAACATTTGATCGTCCCTGCCGATGTTCGTCCATCACTAGTATCAATCACTTCTTATATAGAGCTTGCTAGTATCAAAATCTGGACTGGACTACTGTGTTACCATGATAACAATAAAAAAGAAATTTGGATCAGCTCACCTCCATGCAGGTTTGGTGCATCTGGGCTGGCAACCCGGAACAATGCAGGAAAACGTGGATAGATCCAGCACCCAAATAAAAACAAATTATTTTATTAACTCAGGACATAGAAAAAAAATATTAAAACCACTGTCGCTTATGTGTTTCGGGCATACAAGCCCTTCCTCATAGCATACAAGACATAGAAAATGATAAAAATGTATATACTAACATGCATGCTGAAAAAGCAGTAACACAAAAAAATCTGGCATGGATGGAATAGGAGCTGTACTGGAAATGTCTTAATAAAAGAGTAATATAATATATCAAGCCCAGTACAGACACATATTGCAAAATATGCATTTAAAAAGAGGGCAAAATGCAGTGTGAATAAGTTCATCAATATAGGTATGACAAATCGGTCTTGAGGTTCATTCCATTAGGAGACCTGCCTCCCATTGTAAGGATCCAGTACACCTCACGTGTCAGCAGGGCTTGTCTCCAATTGCCTTTTCTTTTGGGTTGATTTAACTCTTTAAATGGCTTTAACCTGAAAGGTCTTGTGTGTTGCCTTGGTGGCTGTTCACATAATGTGCAGCTGCACCTGACAGGTTTTTCAGTTGAGGATTTTTGATACTATTGAGGTGTTCTGCAATGAGTTTTTTAAGTCTGCTGGTAGTACACCCGACATTCTGGATCCTGCATTCAATACATTCAATAACATAAATAATATAGTTGGTGTTGCAGTTAATAAATAATATAATAATATTATGACAATAGTTATTTGCTGTGGAGGTCACAAACTTACAAGGCTTGATGTATTTACATATATTACATCTGTTATGACCACATTTATATAGGCCTTGGCATGTGAGCCAGTGTTGTGCATTTTTGCCAATGTGACTGTTTGGAGACACATACATGGAAGGAGCTAAAGTATTACCTAGTGTGACACCCCATTTGGCTACAAATCTGCAGCCATTCTTGGGAATATTTTTTATTTGAGGGTCATCATCCAAAATAGGTAAATATTTTTTGAGGAGACTAACAATCTGATAATATTCTAAAGAATAATTGGTAAAAAAAAAAGTAACAAAATCAGTATTATAATCAGTAGTGTTACGTTTGTTGGGGGAATTTTATGTGACAGTGCCATCGCTGAGTAATGATTCTCTATTTTTAGTGATCGCAATGTTTTTGGCACGATTGAGAGACCAAATAGGATAGCCTCTTTCTCTGAGGTGATTATCAACGATGACACATTCATTATAAAAATCCTTGATGTCTGAAAAAACACGTAACACCCTGATGTACTCCCCTACTGGGATGCTGAGAATTGTGTGCTTGGGAGGGCAGCTGCTTACGGCCAAAATAGTGTTACGTGCTGTAGGTTTTAGATACAACTTGGTAAAAACCCGGTTATGACAGGAATCCCCAATCAGGGTTAGATCCAGAAAATACATTTCATATGGGTGACTATTGTAGGTGAAAATAATCAAAAAACTATTGTTATTTAAATATTCAATAAAGGCTGGCATGGACGCCACAGGGCCCCTCCAAATGAGGAGAATATCATCAATATAACGTCCGTACCAGCCTATATGAGATAGATAAGGATTATGTTTGGAAAAACTGTGAAATTCCTCAAACCATGCTATAAAAATAATAGCGAGAGTAGTGGAGAACCTCTCCCCCATTGGGCAACCTTTAACCTGTAAGAAAAAATTGTTATCAAAAGAAAAATAATTCCTAGATAATAAAAAACTGATGAAATCAATGATATATTCCTTCAATTCAGCTGAATAGTCACTGTATTTATTTAAATGGAAAGTCAAGGCTGTCAGGGCTCCTAGGTGTAGTATAGAAGGATGCAGCGCTTGAATGTCACAGGTAATCCCGGATGAGTGTGAATCCCACCATATATTATTCATATAGTTTAGTACATCTTTGCTGTCCTTCAAATATCCTGGGATTCGGGTGGTCATAGGTTGTAGATGATGATCCACCCAGTCACAAAGTCTTTCAAATATGGATGCAGAGCAGGAGACAATAGGTCTGTATGTAATAGGGGTAACCTGCTTATGCATCTTAGGTAAGCCGTACATGATAGGTGTACACGGACAATCCATTTTCAGGTACTCTTTTTCATTATTACTTAAGACATCCAATCAGAGACCTTTGTCTCAGAATCAAGGGCCCAAGCAAATTCTGGAGTGGGGTCTTTAATTCATTTCCTATAGGTAGCAGTGTCATGTAAAATTTTATTGATAGCTGCTTCATAATCCTTACAATTTATGACCACTACGACGCCTCCCTTATCAGAATTGCAAATTATGATATCTTTGTTATTTTGGAGTTCTTTAAGTGCCAGAGTTTGGGCTGTATTACTACTGTATTACCATGCCTCTACAATATGCTATCGGTCTGCAATACACACCTTGCGGCTTCTCCAATTAACTAACTTACTATCTTCCTTCATATTTGTCATCCTTATAGGATTCACATAGCATCTAAAGGTAGATAGAATATCTGAAAACATTTAAAAAAAAATAAAAAAAAATGAAGAAATAAAAAGTAAAAAGCAAGTAATATTTGAACAACATAGTTAATAGGGCAGAAAGGTCTTGACTATATGGTGGGTGGGGACTAATGGGAGGGCACAAGGCATGTTGATGCGCTGGTAAACAGCCTGGCATCAACATGCTGTGAGTTCCAACCATACACCCCATTATATAAACCCCAAAATATATACAATGGGGTGTATGTGTCACGAACCAGCGGGTGTTAACCCACTGTGCCATGTGTCCTACCTCTTCTAAAGGTGTTGTCTAAGTGAACCCCTCGATTTTCACAGTGCCCCTGATGGTGGGGATAGACTTTCCTGAGGGGAACACCTGGTTGCTACCTCTTGAGAAGGATTGGCACACGAGGCAGCTGGTCCAGGTGGACCAGCAGGTACCTGAGCAAGGTACCAGAGGTTCAGGCATTGTCATCAGGCTGAGCAAACAGGAGTAAAAGTGCAGGACCGAAGGATGAGGCAGAGGCGAAGTCAAACAGGCAACAGGTTAGGGCAGGTGGCACAGGTACAGGTCAGGCTACAGGAGAGTCAAGGCAAGCAGGCAGGGATCAAACAGGTAGCAGAGTCCAGGAATACAAGTACGAGACAGGAACATAAGCAGATATCAGAAACCTTAACAGGACACAAGGACCTTGACAGTGAGGCATCTAGGAAGGGGGCTGAGCCACTTATATTTGTGCAGGAGGGCTAGGATTGGTCAGCAAGGTCACATGATCCAACCCATAACGCACAGGAAGTGACACACGCCGGCCCTTAAGGAAATGCTGCAAGAAACAAGCAGCAAGCATGCTGTGGCCAGGGCTGAAAGGAAACACTGGCAGCAGATCACCGCTGAACACAGCGCCCGAGACCACAGCGGTAAGCAGGGGAACAGTGGTGCATAGCAGCCACTGTTACAGAATGATTCGGACACACAGCATGTTGTTGCTAGGCTGTTTACCATCTTTGCTCCCTCCCATTAGCTGCCACCTGAGGATAGGTCATCAATATTTTTTCCACAAAGTCCCCTTTAACTTTCTTTTTTATATTTTAGCACAAGGCTGCAACATAATAAAATGTGAAGTGAACAGGTCTGAACACTTTCTGAATGCACTGTAGTTTTGTGGCCTCAGGCACATGACCATATTTGTTTCCACCATTTCAATAGAGCTGAAAAAAATGCATCTATATGCCTGCATGCCCATCCTGCAAAAAAATAGATCATGTTATTATTTGTTTTGCAGACAACAGTAGGCATTTTTACAATGGGGTCTGCAGAAATTGCAGGATGCACACAGCTGGTATCTGTATTTTGCAGATCTGCAGTTTGCAACGTATGCATCCCAAAATGCATATGTTGTGTGCCTGAGGCCTAACACTGTGCCTCCCGATTTTGCTTTATGAAAAAGATCTAACAAACCCACCCCTTTAATTACATTTTAACACAAATTCATTATAACTATACATTTTACAAATCTTATAGTATAATGTTTCTCTTTTTCCTTTCATTTACTTGTCATTCTCTCCAAAATTGTCTTAGCACCATCAAGCTTGGATTTATGTCTATTGTGTATACTAGTTTATTATGAACACTTTTGAGATTATCTAGTACAATCTTGAGCCATCACAGTTTATATATTACTATTGTCTCTAAAAAGTCTTCTGCAAAATCAAAGCACTAAAATGTTATAAAAAGTCTTCAAACGGCCATCTCTTTCAGAAGACCAATCCTAATATATCCCAGATTTTCCAGTGATGGATTTTTAAGTATACATACTCACCCTCTTTTTTGAAAGGACCACCCCTCTGGAAGACAAATTTTCATTGCAATTTTGAAGATAATCTCAAAGAGGTTACCCAGTATTAAAACTAGTTTAGACAAACTTAAAGTGACTGTCCAGACTCATAATCATATGGAATTCAGTACTTATAGAACATGCTTGCCTGCTATTTAGTATCAATACGTCCTGCTTTATTTATTTTTATTTCAATTTCATTAGGGCAGAACTGTGATCTGTGACTAAAGCTGAAATAGCTGTGGTAGTCTGAAATATACCTTCTGTATTGTTTCAGGTCACTGTTTTCTTCCTTCCTTTAACAACTATTCAATAAATCACTGACCCTGATCTCTGCTACACCTTTTACTTAAAGGGAACCTGTCATCAAGATAGTCCTTAAAGAGGACCTTTCACTTGTAAAAACAATGTGAACTAAGTATGCTGACATATAGAGCGGCGCCCGGGGATCTCACTGCACTTACTATTATCCCGGGCGCCGCTCCGTTCTCCCGTAATGCCCTCCGGTACCTTTGCTCTGTGAGTTATAGTAGGCGGTGTCTTCCCTTGTCCTGTGGCGTCTCCTTCTCCAAGGCTGTAGCGCAGGCCAATCACAGCGCACAGCTCACAGCCTGGGAGAAAAAAATGCAGTGAGATCCCCGGGCGCCGCTCTATATGTCAGCATACTTAGTTCACATTGTTTTTACAAGTGAAAGGTCCTCTTTAAAGTTTATAGGGGATAGCCAAAGGTAGCTGAGTACAGAGCTTGGCAATCTTCTGAAATCTCATAGAAATGAATAGAGCGGCCATACATATGCTCAACTGGCTGCTCTGTTTATTTCAAGGGGCTCCATGGGCTACAGGGTCCCTGTTCTCGTGATCGTTGGGGTCCCAGATGCAGGCCCCTCAGTGATCTAATAATTTTCCTCTATCCTGTAAATTGGGGATAACAATAGAATTGGAATAACCTTATGATTATGAGCATTACCTTATCATTACAAGCATGTTGTCAGTAATGGTGCTATTATTCTCGTTTTGTGTTTCATGTTTGTAGAGAAAATCAGCTTTATTCCCTCATCAGGGGCATAACTACCATAGCAGCAGACCATGCGGCTGCTATAGGGCCCAGGGCAAGAGTGGGACCAGTTGGGATCATTCCCTTTTCTACTGGGGGTGCAAACTTGGTCAGGACTCTACCCTCTAAAACAGGGTTTCTCAACTCTGGTCCTCGGGACCCACCTACCGGTTAGGATTTGAGAATATCCCACAGAATGAATACCTGCGGTAAGTTTTGATGCATGGACACTAATTATATCACCTGCTCAATACTAAGGAAATCTTGAAAACATGACTGGTAGGTGGGTCTCGAGGGCCAGAGTTGAGAAACTCTGCTCTAAAGGAACAACTTTTAGCAAAGGAGGCAGTGGAAAGAATGGTCCAAGGGTCATTGAAAAGGGTTTAGGCGGAAATACCTTCTGGGAAGGGGGGGGCCTGGTTGGATACTTGCTATGGGGCCCTTACTTCTCTATGTACTGTCCCTCATCCTATGTTAATGAGCCCTTTCAAGTCAAGAAGGCTGGCTCTGGCTTACTGTAAGTCATGGTCACTGTGCCCAAATCCTGCCTGCTGCCCGTTAATAGACATTTCAGAGCAGTGACAAAGTCATCCCCTCACCTTTACACATCCCTCACAGGGTGACTGCTCTGCTCAGTGAAGCTTGGTTCACCACACCTGACTTCAATGCTTCTCTTTGCATGCACCAGACAAGGGTGACAGTGCACTCCTGGTCCTGATCATCCTGGATGCACATAAATCTTTCAGGGGATCACTGTCCCCCTTTATCTGGCTTATGCGCAGTGAAGCAAGTCTATGGGATCATAGTGGGAACATCAGCTCCTTCCTCCCTTTTTTATAGATGAAAGCAAATAAGCATCTAATAATCTGATGGTGGCTAATACAATATTTAAAAATTATACAATTTTTAAGAAACAAAATAAAAATATTAGAATTATTACACATCTTTTTCCTCCCTATTTTATCAACAAAAGTCTATCACATGGTCAGTAGAAAGTAAGTGTAGAGCTTTTTTCCCAGTGCATCAAGGGCAGAATAAACTGCAGGCTACTGAGCCACCCATGGGAAAAATTTAATTATCCAGTAACTGCCATGAATACACTAAGGCAAATCTGCCTCAGTAAGAGGGATCCTGGAGTTTTGCTTTAAACTAAAGTTCTACATTAAGAATTGTGTTCGTAACTTGTGCTGTTCTCCGATATAAAATGTTCCTGAAAATTTATATCAAAATTTTAGTAAAATCTTGGTTTGGCAAGTGAATATAATACAAGGCCCAGAGGTCTAATTGACTCCTGTTCACTTGAGAACTTAGTTCCCACTACTGATGAGGCATATTACATCATAAAACCTATTCTTACCATGGAACAAACATATTTATGTGAACCAGGTGCATTTATGGTTCCCCATTCACAAATGACCCATATTGACATTGCAACTAGACTACAACATATTTATTGCAAAGGCCAGATGTAACCAAATCCTCTAAAGACAATCCTCTGAATAGGTCAATAATTTACAGGAAATTGGCCTGAAATCTAGCTTTGCTTTATTTTTCCTTGAAGTATATCACTGGTAGTAGTTGAACAGTAAGAACTGATAATATATTTTAGTTTTTGGAAAGCATAGCTATACTGATAAAGAAGTAAATAGGTTCTCTCATACTTTATGAAAGGCTTCTATTATTTGTCATCTTAATGAAAGACTGCACTTGTACTTGGAATTATACTCATTGCATACTTAATAAAATTACTTTTTGCTCAATCAGGTTTTATTGAAGATTTTAATTGATGTGTCTTTGTGTCTAATGCATGAGAACAAATTGGACTTCTGTGAAATATTTACTTGCAAAATAAATAATATTTAATACATAATTTGTTGTGCACTACTTTTGACAATCCAATGTATATGGCACAGTTCCACATGCTGAAGGTTAAACACAGAGTTTTCATCCTTAAAGGGGATGTCTCATCATAGACAATGGGGGCATATCGCTAGGATATACCCCCATTGTCTTAAGGTGCGGGTCCCACTTCTGGGACCCGGACATATATCGGGAACGGAGCCCCGCAAGGTGGTGGCTGGAGGACTCCGGTCCAGCCACCACCAATCCGGCTCCCCATAGAAGTGAATGGGAGCGCACAGTGCATGACTGGCCCCCACTCACATTCACTTCTATGGGCTTGACAGAAATAGCCCGGCCAGTGCTCTGCTATTTTCACCGGCCCCATAGAAAATGAATGGAGGGCAGCTGCGCATGCACGGTGCACCCTCCTTCACTTTCAGGGCTCCGTTCTCTATATAGGTGCAGGTCCCAGCGGTGGGACCCACACCTATAAGACAATGGGGGCATATCCTAGTGATATGCCCCCATTGTCTATGATGAGACAACCCCTTTAACAATTCCTTGGACACACTGCATAAAAATAATACTGCTAACAACATTAACCCTAAAAAATTTCAACTGATTCTGCCCAAGATTCTCAGAATTAGCATATGGGTGTTCATTAGGAGACTACCCGTGTCCAAAAAGACCACCTACTTGTAGAATGGTGTATATACTCTGTCAATAGACCTCAAATTTTTTACATCTGTCTGTTACATAGCATGCAAAGGTATGCTATAAATTTCACATTATGGAGTTGTTATAGTGGGGGGGATCCACTAAGTTGATTATCCATAAAAGCAAGTCTTATGCAGCATGAATAGGTAGTGCTGGTACAGCAGAGCATGAGGACAGATTTAGCAGAGCTGGAGAGACTATGTAGAAAAACTGGAGTACTGATGTGTCTCAGTTTCAGCACAGTTAAAGGGTCGGTCGTGTGGCTGCTCCATTCATTTCTATGGGAGTTCTGGAGATAGCCAAGTACATCGCTCAGCTATCTCCAGAATTGCCATAGAAATTATTTGAGCACCGCACACATGCCTGACCAGCAGTTCTGTTTATTTCAGTTGATTGCAGGGGGTATGGGGCCTTGATCCTAGTGATTGGTGGGAGACCCAGTGGTAGGAACCCCCACCAATCTAATAGTTATCCCTATCCTGTTGATAGGGGATAACTTTAAACAAGTGAAATACCCCTTTGATGCACTGAACTAGGGACCAGAATAGCTGAGTTATGTAGTAGGGTTGATACAGTGTACTGGAGACTGGAATAGCTGAGTGATGTAGCAGACCATGCAGTAAATTACGACTGGAATAGCTGAACTGATTTAGCATAGTTGATACAGCATTCTGGATTAACTAGGAGCTCAAAATGGAATACCATCACCTGCCCTGATCATCAGAGTTCGGATGCCAAATAATTTTGTTGCCAATCTTATACCAGAACCATAAGCCATATAACCTCAACTACACTACAGACCGGTAATTATATACACACACATTATATAGAAAAACAAACATTATAGATGTTTAACACTGGTAAAAACAACTCTTTTGAAAATATGGTTCTAGCTGTCATACAGTATTTCCAGTTTATTTTTTTAATTTAATGAAAGGTCCCTGTGCTGAATACACAGAATTAGGGATAAGCCAATTGACTTTGGATGCTTCATCGCATGAAACTTCGTTGTAATACTATAGGGAGTGAGCGCTTTGTACAGTATTAGAATGTATTGGCTCCGATGAGCTGAAGTTATTACTTCGCAAAGTCTCATGAGACTTCGTGTAATAACTTTGTGAATTAATTATTACTGTAAAAAACCTTGATACTGAACTCGGGTTCTGTTCCAAGGTACCACTTGGAACCGAACCCGAGTTTGGTATCAAGGTTTTTTACAGTGATATTTAATTCGCAAAGTTCTTACACAAAGTCTCATGAGACTTCGCAAAGTAATAACTTCGGCTCATCAGAGCCAATACAGTCTAATACTGTATGGAGCGCTCACTCCTTATAGTATTACAACAAAGTTTTATGCAAATTGACTTCGGATGAAGCATCGGAAGTCGATTCGCTCATCCCTACACAGCATATAAGGGTACACAGTTCAGTAGAACACCTTTGTCAAAGTCTCAGCAAAGGTGATAAATGTGAAATGCGTAGCCTTTTATGCGGTGTATTCTGCACTTACACTTGACAATTAATTGGAATGGTTTTAAAGGACTCCTGTGTGGCACTGAACTTCTTCTTTTATCCACTGTGTATTACTGATGCGAGTGGAACAACAATCTTTGAATGAATGATGTAATCAAGGATTTCAGTTCAAAATAAATTGTTCTCTCTCATAATGCCCTGGTGTTATATCATTGAGTTAACATGACTCACTATAAATTGCCAATGTGACCCTATAACATCTTTTAAATTCGTATTGATGTTGGCTCAGGTCTGACTTCTTTTGTTATGCACTGCTATTCTGTACTCTGTCATTCTATATTGATAATCCAGAGAGATCAGATAGGCACTGTCCTTGTACAAATGCACTCATTCTCTCAAAATACAGAAAGGTACAATATTTGATGGTTGTGATCGGTGAGGAACAATCAGTCCATTCACATGCAGTATGCAGCACAATAGATCCAAACAATATTGGGACTCACAAGCTGCTGTAACCAAGTATCAAAGTATTTCCCAGATGAACATGTTAAACACAAAGCCAGCTTTTAGGACTAATGTTTTTATTCTTCTTATTTTTGGTATAGTGCCCCAAATACAGTGTTCACATAACAGTCATTGCCACAGGGCACAATGATAGCCTTTGTAATGACTAGTCATAGCTTTGACAGTCACAGGACCTCCAAATACTGTGACTACCACAATATTCCAATATACAGTGACTGTCCTAAATATCACAGTATAAATTTTACATGTATAAATATTGGTCACCCTTAATAGTGACAGTCACTAGGCACCCAAACATACTGATACTATACCCCCTTCTCCCCCAAAAAATAAAATAAAAAAATAAAATAGCAGCCATGTGAAGGCCTGTGATGATAGAGGGATCCAGATATTAAAAGTATTGTTAGGAGTAGGCAACCCCTCCCTTTACATTCCTGTAGGGGGTCATCACCTCTTCCATGTCCTTCCAGGCCGGAGATTGTAGCAATAAAAATCTGTAAGATGGAACAACTTCACAGAAACCAGAGCCCTATCATAAAATGTGAAAATGTCATGTACCAGCATTATATAGACCAGAACAGTTAGAGGGGTCAGGAAAAGGCTAGTGTCCTTTCCACAGAGGTCACACATGAAACCCCTATCTTGCAATAAGAATGGAAGAAATAAGTGGACAAATCCAGATTTGAGCCAAGTGCTTCCTCCTGAGAACTCAGGCCATGTATATGCGTCTATGGTATCAAAGTCAGCTCAGTAACAGGGAGCAACTAGATAACTTCATCTATCCTGCCATTACCTCCGCCATGTTTGGTACGCTCATGTGCGGGACATTCGGACAGAATTCAAATTGCTGAGGTGAATACCCGAAAAGATATGTCAATACCATGATTTTGAGGCAGACTTGGTTTCCTGCAAGTGGTCATAAAAACTGTCATAAAAGGTCATTACCATACTCCCTGGCCTCCTCTGACATCACAGGTGGGAGAGTGATGGGGGGATGATACTGACCCGTTTTAACACATGCAGGGAGGAAAGCAAACTGTCATTTCTTTGGGGATCACTAGCTTGATGTACTGACTGATTCTCTTGCTTCCCCAGGCAAACGGACTTAACCATCGCATAACGTATTAAGTTCTGCTTTTATCCCTTTTGCTTTACAAACTGTTATTTTGCACTGTATGTATAAGTCTGTATATTTTATTTTGTCTTTTCTCTGATAACCCCATTGTTTGTATGCACTGTCCATTTTGTATATTAAAACTTCGCTTTAATAAGAGCCTTCTTGTGTTTTAACGACTCCATGACTTTAGAAGAAGTGTTACTTAGATATTTATTAACCCTGTGAATGCTTGCAGCTGTAGAGAGTACTGTAGAGGTGTTATTTTATGCAAAGGTGTCTCTTCAGCCTGATATGACGGGTGGTGGCAGCTAAGATTAATTAATTTCAGGAAGGAGTACTGACAGAGGGAGGTCCAGTGTGACCCTGAAGGCTCCCCTCCCTGAAGTCCCTGATCCTGACACGGCCAAATACCAAACTTTTACAAACCAAACCTTACAGTAAAGCTAGGGTTGATTCGTACAGAACTTTAGGATTTTTTGACCCTGGACCCGAACCCGAACATTTTAGTAAAAGTTCGGGTTCGGTGTTCGGCGATTTCTCTGTGCTTTTTGAAAGGCTGCAGAGCAGCCAATCAACAAGCGTTTAACTGTCTGACCTTAGAAGCCATCACAGCCATGCCTACTAATGGCATGGCTGTGATTGGCTAGTGCAGCATGTGACCCAGGCTCTATATAAGCTTGAGTCACATAGAGTTGCACGCCACTCTGCTGTTACTACAGTCGTGGCCAAAAGTTTTGAGAATTAGATAAATATTGAAAATTGGAAAAGTAGCTGCTTAAGTTTTTATAATAGCAATTTGCATATACTCCAGAATGTTATGAACAGTGATCCGATGAATTGCATAGTCCTTCTTTGCCATGAAAATTAACTTAATCCCCACTTAACTTTCCACTGCATTTCATTGCTGTCATTAAAGGACCTGCTGAGATCATTTCAGCAATCGTCTTGTTAACTCAGGTGAGAATGTTGACGAGCACAAGGCTGGAGATCATTATGTCAGGCTGATTGGGTTAAAATGGCAGACTTGACATGTTAAAAGGAGGGTGATGCTTGAAATCATTGTTCTTCCATTGTTAACCATGGTGACCTGCAAATAAACGCGTGCAGCCATCATTGCGTTGCATAAAAATGGCTTCACAGGCAAGGATATTGTGGCTACTAAGATTGCACCTCAATCAACAATTTATAGGATCATCAAGAACTTCTAGGAAAGAGGTTCAATTCTTATTAAGAAGGCTTCAGGGCGTCCAAGAAAGTCCAGCAAGTGCCAGGATCGTCTCTTAAAGAGGATTCAGCTGCGGGATCGGAGTGCCACCAGTGCAGAGCTTGCTCAGGAATGGCAGCAGGCAGGTGTGAGCGCATCTGCACGCACAGTGAGGCGAAGACTTTTGGAAGATGGCCTGGTGTCAAGAAGGCCAGCAAAGAAGCCACTTCTCTGCAAAAAAAACACCAGGGACAGATTGATCTTCTGCAGAAAGTATGGTGAATGGACTGCTGAGGACTGGGGCAAAGTCATATTCTCTGATGAAGCCACTTTCCGATTGTTTGGGGCATCTGGAAAAAGGCTTGTCTGGAGAAGAAAAGGTGAGCACTACCATCAGTCCTGTGTCATGCCAACAGAAAATCATCCTGAGATCATTCATGTGTGGGGTTGCTTCTCATCCAAGGGAGTGGGCTCACTCACAATTTTGCCCAAAAACACAGCCATGAATAAAGAATGGTTCCCAAACACCCTCCAACAGCAACTTCTTCCAACAATCCAACAACAGTTTGGTGAAGAACAATGCATTTCCCAGCACGATGGAGCACCGTGCCATAAGGCAAAAGTGATAACTAAGTGGCTCGGGGACCAAAACGTTGACATTTTGGGTCCATGGCCTGGAAACTCCCCAGATCTTAATCCCATTGAGAACTTGTTGTCAATCCTCAAGAGGCGGGTGAACAAACAAAAACCTACTAATTCTGACAAACTCCAAAAAGTGATTATGAAAGAATGGGTTGCTATCAGTCAGGAATTGGCCCAGAAGTTGATTGAGAGCATGCCCAGTCAAATTGCAGAGGTCTTGAAAAAGAAGGGCCAACACTGCAAATAGTGACTCTTTGCATGAATGTCATGTAATTGTCGATAAAAGCCTTTGAAACGTATGAAGTGTGTGTAATTATATTTCACTACATCACAGAAACAACTGAAACAAAGATCTAAAAGCAGTTTAGCAGCAAACTTTGTGAAAACTAATATTTGTGTCATTCTCAAAACTTTTGGCCACGACTGTAGTGTAAGGAGAGGATGCGGCTGGTGATTTCAGGGAGAGAATAGGAGAGAATGTTTTGTTCAGAACGCGAATCTAACTCAGCGATCGACATCCATTTAGTTGTGTGGGTGCAGGGCTTAATCTTTTCACCCTCCCCTGAGCCCAGTGACCGAAAAAAAATAACTTTTAAACATCTGTTAGTTAGGTGGGCGGCGGGGGCGGTCATTTTATGCAAGCTCAGTGCACCAGCACTGCATCTGAGCTTTTGTGACATTGAAATCCAATCTTGGAAAACTGCATTAATAATCTGGGTGTAAAAAATCACCCTTTTTTGGAAATATACAACATCTGGTCCATTTGCAGGATTAGTCAGTGTGCAATTTTAGCTAGAAATACAGCCAAATTTATCTGGGTTTTTTAAAACACCCTTTTTGTGCAAAACACACTATTTTACATCCCTAGCTACATCTGGACGTGTGAAATTCAAACGTTATATACAGATTTCATATTCTGTTAGCAAAAAAACACACTTTTTTGGCAATATACATCTGGATTAGTCAGTGTGCAATTTAAGCTAGAAATACAGCCATAATTTTCAGGGTTTTTAAAAACACACTTTTTTGCCAAAATACACAATTTTTCCACCCTTGCAGCATCAAGACATTTGAAATTCCAGGTTTATATACTGCTGTCATATTCAGTTATTAAACAAACACCCGTTTAGGCAAAAAAATAATATTTGGCAGCCTTTGCTGCAGATGTCATTGTGAGATACACCCGTTATATACAGGGGTTATATTCAGTTATTTGAAATACAGCCATTTTGGGCACAATTCTTTAATTGCGGCCGAGTGTGGGTCAGGGCCTGTGAGATACACCCTTTAAATACAGGGGTTATATTCAGTTATTTGAAATACAGCCATTTTGGGCACAAATCTTTAATTGCGGCCTAGTGTGGGTCAGGGCCTGTGAGATACATCCTTTAAATACAGGGGTTATATTCAGTTATTTGAAATACAGCCATTTTGGGCACAAATCTTTAATTGCGGCCTAGTGTGGGTCAGGGCGTGTGAGATACATCCTTTTTATACAGGGGTTATATTCAGTTATTTGAAATACAGCCATTTTGGACACAAATCTTTAATTGCGGCCTAGTGTGGGTCAGGGCTTGTGAGATACACCCTATATATACAGGGGTTATATTCTTCTAATAAAATAAAACACCCTTTTTTGGGCAAAATACACAATTGTTCAGCCCTTGCAGCATCAAGATGTTTGAAATTCCAGGGTTATATACTGCTGTCATATTCAGTTATTAAACAAACACCTGTTTGGGCAAAAAAAAAAAATTTGACAGCCTTTGCTGCAGATGTCATTGTGAGATATACCCTTTAAATACAGGGGTTATATTCAGTTATTTAACATACAGCCATTTTGGGCACAATTCTTTAATTGCGGCCTAGTGTGGGTCAGGGCATGTGAGATTCACTCTTTATATACAGGGGATATATTCAGTTATTTGAAATACAGCCATTTTAGGCATAAATCTTTAATTGTGGCCTAGCGTGGGTCAGGGCGTGTGAGATACACACTTTATATACAGGGGTTCTATTCAGGTATTTGAAATACAGCCATTTTGGGCATAAATTTTTAATTGCGGCCTAGTGTGGGTCAGGGCGTGTGAGATACACCATTTTTATACAGGGGTTCTATTTAGGTATTTAAAATACAGCCATTTTGGGCAAACAAATTTAATTGAGGCCTAGCCTGGTTCAGGGCGTGTGAGATACACCCTGTACATACTGTCGTTCTATTCTACTATTAATTAAACACCTATTTTGGGCAAGATCCTAAATTAGAGAAATATAAGGAGAGCGTCAAATAAGGGAAGTGGCCCAGGTCGTGGTGCTGCTGGTGGAGCTCCTGTTGCAGGGTGAGGCACATGGTCGATCTGTGCCAGCTACACGCACAAGTGAAACCCCTTCCTCAGGTGCGAGTAGGCGACAAAACCTGCAGCAGTATTTGGTCGGGCCTAATGCGGCTCTACGAATGGTGAGGCCTAGACACGTACAGGCGATAGTAGATTGGGTTGCTGACAGTGCCTCCAGTTCCTTCACATTGTCTCTTAGCCAGTCTCCTGCTGAAAGATCAGAGTTGGCACCTGCAGCCCATGTCCATCAGTTTTTCACCTCACCCCCTTGCAAATCAGCCAAGCAATCTGAGCCCCAAGTTATGCAGCAGTCTCTTCTGCTTTTTGATGACTCTGTTAGCAGGGTTTCCCAGGGCCATCCACCTAGCCCTGCCCCAGAAGTGGAAGAGATTGAGTGCACCGATGACCAACCACTTATCTTTCAAGATGAGTACATGGGTGGACCATCGCAGCACGTCTCGGATGATGATGAAACACAGGTGCCAACTGCTGGGGCTTTCGAAAGTGTGCAGACCAACAAGGAGGGCAGAGTGAAGACTGGGTGGAAGATAATGTGGAGGAAGATGAGGTCCTCGACCCCACATGGAATCAAGGTAATGCGAGTTACCTATGTAGTTCGGAGGAAGAGGCGGTGGTCGCACAGAGCCACCAGCACAGCAGAAGAGGGAGCAGGGTGCAAAAGCGGAGCGGCCGTCCTCTAGACAGTATGCCTGCTACTGCCCACCACAGCAAGGGACCGACCACACCAAAGCCAGCTCCAAGGAGTTCCCTGGCATGGCAATTCTTCAGACAATGTGCTGACGACAAGACATGAGTGGCTTGCTTGCTGTGCAATCAGAGCCTGAAGCGAGGCATAAACGTTCTCAACCTAAGCACAACCTGCATGACCAGGCATTTAAGTGCTAAGCACGAGCTGCAGTGGAGTAGACACCTCAAAAACCAGGCTCCTCCTGCTTCCTCTTCTGCTGCAGTCTCGGCCTCTTCATCCACCTCTGGAGTGACAGTGCTACCTGCCACCCCGCAAACAGAGGATCTTCCAGCAACACCACCACCTGGGTCACCAAGCATCTCCACAATATCCCACTGAAGCGTTCAGCTCTCCATCTCCCAAACACCGGAGAGGAAGATGAAGTACCCCCCTACGCACCCGTGATCCCTAGCCCTGAATGCCAGCATTTCTAAATTACTGGCCTTTGAAATGCTGTCATTTCGTCTAGTGGAGACGGATAGTTTTAAAGGCCTTATGGTGGTGGCTGTCCCACAGTACGTTGTGCCCAGCCGCCACTACTTTTCCAGGCGAGCCATCCCTTCCCTGCACAACCAAGTAGGGGACAAAATCAGGTGTGCACTGCGCAATGCCATCTGTGGCAAGGTGCACCTCACTACGGATACGTGGACCAGTAAGCATGGTCAGGGACGTTATATCTCCATAACAGCACACTGGGTAAATGCAGTGGCGGCTGGGCCTGAGGCGGATAGTAGTTTGGCGCATGTCCTTCCACCACCGAGGATTGCAGGGTGCTTCAGTTTGCCTCTTTTTGCTTCCTCCTCCTACTCCGCTTCCTCATCCTCTACCGGCTCCTCATCCGATCAGCGTAACACCTTCACCACCAACTTCAGCACAGCCAGGGGTAAACAACAGCAGGCAGTTTTAAAACGTATCTGTTTGGGGGACAAACCCCACACCGCGCAGGAGCTGTGGACGGGCCTTGAACAACAGACCGATGAGTGGTTGGTGCCTGTGAGCCTCCAGCTCGATCTGGTGGTGTGCGATAATGGGCGAAATCTCGTAGCAGCTCTGGGACTAGCCAGTTTGACGCACATCCCTTGCCTGGCGCATGTGCTGAATTTGGTGGTGCAGAGATTCCTTAAAATTACCCAGATATGTCAGAGCTGCTGTATAAAGTGCGGGCCGTCTGTAGGCGCTTTCGGCGTTCTCACCCTGCTGCTGCTCGCCTGTCAGCGCTGCAGCGTAACTTCGGCCTTCCCGCTCACCGCCTCATATGCGATGTGCCCACAAGGTGGAACTCGACCTTGCACATGCTGGCCAGACTGTGCGAGCAGCAGCAGGCGATAGTGGAGTTTCATCTGCAGCACACACGGGTGAGTCGCTCTGCGGAACAGCACCACTTCACCACCAATGACTGGGCCTCCATGCGAGACCTGTGTTCCTTGTTGCGCTGTTTCTCAGCGTAACTATCCCACTTCTATGGCTCCTTGAAAAAATGCTGCTGGCGATGATGGAAGAGGATGTGGCACAGGAGGAGGAAGAGGAAGAGGGATAATTTCGTAGGGTTTCCGGCCAGTCATTCACAGGTGGGTTCCTGCACCCACAAACGCCAGGTACACAATTGTCCAGCCAGGGCACAGTTCTGGAGGATGACGAGGTGGAGGATGAGGAAGAGGAACCATGTTCACAGCAGGGTGGCACCCAGACCAGGTCATGGCCATCACTGGTGCGTGGCTGTGGGGATACAGAGGACACAGACGATACACCTCCCACAGAGGACAGCTTTTTGTTGCCTCTGGGCAGCCTGGCACACATGAGCGATTACATGCTGCAGTGTCTCTGCAACGACCGCCGAGTTGCCCACATTCTAACTTGTGCTGATTGCTGGGTGGCCACTCTGCTAGATCCCCATTACAAGGACAACGTACAGTCCTTAATTCCCTCACTGGAGAGTGATCGTAAGATGCGCGAGTACAAGCGCACGCTGGTAGACAGTGGAGGCACAGTGGAAGCACAAGGCGAAGGCAGAGGACGAGTAAGAGGTCGGCAACGCAGCTGAGGCACCGCCAGCACCTCAGAAGGCAGGGTTAGCATGGCCGAAATGTGGAAAAGCTTTGTCAGCACGCCACAACAACCAGCACCACCAGCTGATATGGAACGTCTTAGCATGAGACAGCAATTCACCAACATGGTGGAGCAGTATGTGTGCACACGCCTACACGTACTGAATGACGGGTCTGCCCCCTTCAACTTCTGGGTCTCCAAATTTGGCACATGGCCTGAGCTTGCCCTTTACGCCTCGGAGGTGCTGGCCTGCCCTGCAGCCAGTTTATTATCTGAACGTGTGTTTAGCATGGCAGGGGGCGTTATCACAGACAAACGCAGCCGCCTGTCCACAGCCAAGGTGGACAAGCTCACGTTCATTAAAATGAACCAGGCATGGATCCCACAGGACTTGTTTGTACCTTGTGCAGAATAGACATGTATACCAGCACTAACCAGCCATTGTTATACTGCAGCACAATTGATCATTCTTGTATTTTGGATATTTCACACTCTTTTGGAGTGTACCCTAATTAAAAAAAAAATTTAAATTAAAACCAAAAACCAGTGTTGGCTACCTCGTCCTCCTCCACCGCCACTTCCACCTACACCGCTACGTCCACCGCCTCCTCAAACTCTTACTTCATATAGAACTCCACCTCATAAATCAAATTATTATTTTTATTATGTTTTTTTTGTACGTATTTTATGTCATTAACTAATTTATCAGTTACATTTTCTGGTCAAATTCACCAATATTTGTGTGTGATGTACCACTGCTATACCTATTAGACCGGTAAAAAAAATTAAAATAATTGGCAGTTACATTTTCGGGTAAAATTCACCAATTTTTGGGTGTGATGTACCACTGCTATACCGAGTAGACAGGTAAAAAATAAAATTTGTCTGTTACATTTTCGGGTGAAATTCACAAATTTTTGGTTGTAATATAGCCCTCTACCTAGTTGACAGCTTAATAAATTTCACTAATTTTTCTTTTACATTTTTGGGTGACAATAAACGATTTTTTTCTGTCATAGACCCCTGATCTACCACGTAGACAGGTTAATAAATTTCTGTAATTTTTCTGTTACATTCTTGGGTTGACATTATACAATTTTAGACGTGAATAAACCCCTGCTCTGCATAGGTGACAGGGAATAAAATGTCAGAAATTCTTCTTTAATTGATGTGCGCCACCTCCTTTCATTCAATGCTTAAACTTTAACAAGTTGTACCACATTTGTGCTTCAATAATTTGAACCACATTTCCACTTTACTCTTTTGGCCCACATTTGCGCTTCAATAATGTGTCCCACATTTACGCTTTACTCTTTTAGCCCACATTTGCACTTCAATAATGTGTCCCACATTTCCGCCTTACTCATTTGGCCCACATTTGCGCTTCAATAATGTGTCCCACATTTCCGCTTTACTCTTTTGGCCCACATTTGCGCTTCAATAATGTGTCCCACATTTCCGCTTTACTCAATTGGCCCACATTTGCGCTATAATAATGTGTCCCACATTTGCGCCTCAATAACTTCAAATGTTTTTTAAATAAATTTATCTCCCTTAAATTTGGTCTCTTTTTCTCACGCTCTGGAACCCTGATTCGCCGATAACCGTGATCAACATGGTAGGATCAGAAAAGAACATCAAAATGCGATTTGCACACATGGTTGCTAAGGAGATGAAGGATGAGTGACCCGGGACCCCATTTACTTTATTATTTTCCCTTAAAACATGGTTATAAGGGAACATAATAACATTCTTAAAGGGGTTATCCCACCTTCTCATTTCCATGCCATGGCTGCTCTCTCTTTTTCGAGAAACTGCTCAGTCAGGGGGTGTTTAGTGACTCCGCCTCCTTGTTTGGCGTGCGCGCTCCCGTGTGAGCAGAAAATCATTCGCTCAGCCGCTGCAGCTACAAGCGCAGGAGAACTAACAAGCGCGCAGGCGCAGAGAGTTCTCTGCAAAAAAAAGCACAGGATGAACTAAAGGAATCCACCGCGCCGGCATGAAAATGCGCAAGCCCGAGAGTCAAGTCGGGCTGCGTAAAAAAAAAGAAGAGGATAGCGCGCAAGCGCGGCAAATGCTCCGGTGTTGCTGGGGTGGCCGTAACCTATAACGACCGGCAGTAAACAAGGCTACAAAAGAAGGTCAAATATATAAGAAGAGAGGACGAATCTCTAATAACTTCTATTGGGTAAATTGATACTGGTGTCAAAAACTACACAATTAGGCAGACTTCAAAAGATGGGATAACCCCTTTAATACAGAATGCTTACAAAAAAGTGCCTTGAGGAGGTTAAAAAAAATTTCACTCACCTCATCCAATTGTTTGCGCACCTGTGATCCTTTTCTTTGTTCTTCTTAAAGGACCTGCAAAAGGACCTTTGATGATGTAGTGCGGTGACATCAGCGCAGGTCCTGCTGAATGAAGATAGATGGATTCGGTGCTGCGGACTAGCAAGGCTAAATGTTCAGCAAGCAGCAGCCAGGTCCATGCTCATCTGGAGGACCTGGGAGCATGGCAAACATTTCAAGATGGAGAGCAGCGGGTAGAGCAGAGAATGTCTGTTCTCCTTGCTGCTCTCCGTGATCAGTGAGTGCTGTGCTCACAGTGCCAACTCCTATATTCCTTTGATGCTATGTTAACCGATTGCCATCTGTCCATTGTAAATTCATAGGAGGACTGCAGACACTTCCCAGCAGTTGGATGTGCCTGTATGTCATTTATTTTCTGCAGGCACTCAGAATTCTGCTGGGCATGTAAACAGCCGGTACTGACTGTTACATACACTGGCGTAACTATAGGGGTCGCACCCCTGGCCCCTAAGCCCTTGCCAGTGGTGCTGTATATTTCCCTTCATAAGATGCAATGCATTGTATAAAGGGAATACTAGTGAGTGCTTTCATTATGGAAGCGCTAACTAGTCTGCAGGAGGAGGGGGAGAGAAGTTCTGCGAGCGATGTCCTCCTGCTCGCTCTTTTCAGGACCCTGAGAAGAGAAGACAGTCGGGAGACCGCCGGACCTGGAGAGTGGCTGCAGAGCAGGAGAGGTAAGTTAATTTCTTTATTTTTAAGTCTGATCTGAGGTCTGCTATGTGGAGGCACATACGGGGGCATTATACTTTGTGGAGACACACAAGGGGGCATTATACTAGGTGGAGGCAAACAAGGGGGTATTATACTAGGTGAGGCACATAAGGGGGCATTATACTAGGTGGAGGCACATAAGGGGGTATATTGGGGGGGTTTGGAGGTCTGCTATGGGGGTCTGGAGGTCTAATTGGGGGTCTGAAGGTCTGGTCTGAGGGCTAATGGGGTCTGGTCTGAGGTCTGATATGGGGTCTGGAGGTCTGGTCTGAGGTCTGATAAAGGGTCTGGAGGTCTGGTCTGAAGTCTGATATAGGGTCTGGAGGTCTGGTTTGAGGTCTGATATGGGGTCTGGAGGTCTAATAGGGGGTCAGGTCTGAGAGGTCTAATGGGGGTCTTATCTGAGCTCTGATATTGGGGCAGGGTCTGATCTGAGGTCTAAAACTGGGGTCTGATATGGGGTCTAACATAGAGGTCTAAAGGGGGTCTGATCTGAGATGGAGGGGTGTCTCATCTGGGGTTTTATATGGGGGTCTTATCTGAAAGGTACGGGAGTTTGTTTTTGAGCTGGCACACAATAAAGGGGTATTTTTGTACTGGCACACTGTGTGGTACCAGAATTTTCATGGGGACTGTTTCTGCAGGATAGTATTGAGGGGGGGGGGAGGTTGGGGTGTTGAGAATGTGGAAGGATGATGGAAAAGTAGGAAACTAAGATGTGTTTGCTAAAGGGATTCTGTCACCTCGTTTTACCCTATAGAGCTGCGGACATGCACGGCTAGATCGCCGCTAGCATGTCCGCAATATACCTGTCCTATATCTCTGAGTGCTTTCATTGAGTGCAAAAAATGATTTTATATATATGCAAATCACCATGGTGATGGATCATGTGATGGACCATGTGATGAACGCAGTGATGTCATCAAAGGTCCTATTGCTCACAGCACAGAAGAAGACAGAAGAGATGCCGGGCTGTGCGAACAGGTAAGTTAATTTTTTTATTTTTTTTTTTAACCCCTCCAGCCCTATTGTACTATGCATTCTGTATTCAGAATGCTATTATTTTCCCTTATAACCATGTTATAAGGGGAAATAATAATGATCGGGTCCCCATTCCGATCGTCACCTAGCAACCGTGCGTGAAAATCGCACAGCATCCGCACTTGCTTGCGGATGCTTGCGATTTTCACGCAACCCCATTCATTTCTATGGAGCCTGCGTTACGTGAAAAACGCACAAAGAGGAAAATGCTGCGATTTTCACGCAACGCACAAGTGATGCGTGAAAATCACCGCTCGTGTGCACAGCTCCATAGAAATGAATGGATCAGGATTTAGTGCGGGTGCAATGCGTTCACCTTCCGCATTGCACCCGTGCGGAATACTCGCCCGTGTGAAAGGTGCCTAACTGTTCTGGAGCCCAGCCACGCCCCCCTGTGAAGGAGCCCAACCACGCCCCCTGTGAATGAGCCAGCACCACCTGCGTCCGCCGAATCTCCTTCGTGCTCGCGCATGCAGAGTGCCGGCATAGTGTTCCTTCCCTGTGCTCGCATCAGCCTCAGGGAAGGAGCTGCGCATCGCGAGATTACGGCGATCTGACTTTGTGAGCTGTCGGGTATTTATTTCATATAAGATATGAAATCATAAAAATTATGATTTCATATTTTTATCAAATATGAAAAATTTAAAAATTTAAAATTTAATTGGCGGACATATAAACGCCAGTTCTTTTATTGATGAGATCTAAAGTTAATTTGTGCAGATAATGAAACAGGGTGCAATTAATTATATAAAATATAATTTATTACAAATAAATACATGCAGTAAAAATGGCATACAAATGAATACAAGGATAATATCAAAATTGACCACAAGATGATGCTCCACCGTTTACGCCGGGCTCACTTAATTTACTACACCAAGTACAATACAATACTACTCTTTTCTTTTATCAAATTATTACCGATTAGTGTACTGATTATCAAAATATTATAATGTAACAACAACAACAAAAACAATAGAAATGAATCTGTGGAAAATCCCTTAATGCTCAATCAAAGAATATGGCAGTAAGAGACACCTTATAAATACGCCCGTTGGCCTAACTACGGATAATAAAATCCAATCAGAGATTCCACTCTGATAGCAATATTACAGGAATTCTAATGATGTGCACGTTCATTAAAATTTCCCGTAAAATTATTGTTTTAATACTATTGACCCACTAATAATGGGGTCTCAACCATATGCCAATTGGAGCGATTTACAATTACTGCAAATGAAATAGATTATACATTACCCCTGGCTTTGGGATAAAGAGCTTTTAGAATGGACCCAGCTTTCCAAGATTTAGATATGTCCCGTCCTGTGGTACGTTCCTGGCGTGTGAAGTGATGCTGATGAATGAAATCCTTGTGAAGTGTTTGTGAAGTCCTTGTGAAGTTTTTCTTTTGTGAAGTGTGTGAAGTGTGTGAAGTGTCCTGATCTCCCAAAACTGGATCAGATATTCCAATCCTTATCTATGCCCATCCCCTCTTGGATTAGGGATTTCCAATTAGATAAGGTGGGTGTGACGTATGTTAAACATGGGGATGATGTCATTTAATTGACATTCCTTAGAAACTTCTGCCCATCTACCACTTGATGGCACTGTTGTATCATATAACAATTTTAAATATTTTAAGAATTAACACATATATATATATATTGTTTTATTACCACTTAAACTCTGATCTCTTCCACCTTAAATCAATTAGGAGGGACTCTTTCTCAAACTTGCTCAGACTGACTGGCGGTATCAGAAGTTTCCCTAATCCCTGAATTTTTGGGGCAGATAAGGGTATAATGGTTCTTCTGGTTTGTGTATCTTAACTGTCTCAGCTATTGAGTAATGATGTTTGAAATAACATCAGCTCCTCTAAAATAAACCCTATTTAAGAAATTTCAACTTAAACACTCTCCATATCCCCTAGAATATATCCTCTCAGTGAGATACAGACACATAAAGATACATTAATAATATTTGGTTATAATACATAAATATTGCATAGTATATATGAATCATAAACAAGTTCAAACGCTAAATAAATGCATACAGGAATATATATATATATCTATATGTATGTGAATATATGAATAGATATCTGTTCCACACCAGATGTGTTTTATGGACGTCTCTTATCAGATCATGGTTTAGCCATGAAACACCCATGTTCCTCAGACAGACAAGTTTAGAGAAACCAGTGTAGATAAATCCATGTCTCTAAACAAAAATACGAAGTATAATGCTCCCTATATATTTACTTTTAACACATTGAACTTGCCATGAACCCATCTTGGTTTTTTCCAGGTTCATGCTGATCACATGCTGTTAAAGGCAATGATCATCCATATTGAATATAGTATCATCAGATACATTGTACACTTATGAAAATGCACAACAGAGCAAGGAGGAGATTCCTGGATGCAGGCGGTGCTGGACTCCTTCTCAGGGGGGCGTGGCTGGGCTCCAGAGCGGTTAGTACAGCCATTTGCATATATAAAATAATTGTTAACACTCAATAAAAGCACTCAGAGATATGGGACAGGTATATTGCGGACATGCTAGCAGCGATCTAGCCGTGCATGTCCGCAGCTCTATAGGCTAAAACGAGGTGACAGAATCCGCACCTATCAGATAATGGGGGCATATCCTAGCGATATGCCCCCATTGTCTGAGATGAGAATACCCTTTTTTTTTAAAATAAGAACCTAATTGTTTTTAAACATTATTATTATTTTTTTTTAACAAGCCCCCTATGTGATAGCCACTATACACTGACAGGTCCTCTTTATGGAGACAAGGTTCTCTAAGACACCTATGTAACCTTGGGACCCCCAAAGAAGCTGATGAAGCAGAGATCTGCTCCATCCGCTTCTTCTCTGGCTATAGCAGCCATGATGATGATAGCTAAAGGAGGAATTGATATAATACACATTGCTTCCCTCTTCAGGGAGAGAAGAGTGATCCGCAGTAGGGGAATGTTGATCTCTCCTCCGTTCTCTGTATAGAAAGTTGCTGTGCTGGTAACTGATAGTGAAGGGGGGCCATGGCAGCAGAGGGTTGGCACACTCTACATTGTAATACAAGCGATTGGCTGACTGTAGAGCTGGCCAAACACTTCTATGTAACCAGGGGCATAGCTAATGGCTCATGGGCCCTGGTGCAAGAGTTCAGCTTGGGGCCCCCAACTTCCCTCAGTGTTTTGTAGCAAGGGGCATGGCCTAGCCTTTCTGCTGCCTAAGGTAAAAATTACCCCCCCCCCATGCCAAATTCGCAACCTAACCCATTCCCTCTAGTCATACTGTTAAAGGAGTTGTCCTGCTTTTAATACTGATGGCCTATCCTCAGGATAGGTCATCAATATCAGATCGGCGGGGATCCTGAAGAGAGGGTAGCGCTCATATAAGAGCTGTTTTCTCTGCTCTGTTTACCTACTCAGGTAAGCACAGCAGAGAAGGCAGCGCTCGTACAGAAAAAAAAAGACAGTAAGGCTAAATGCACGCAATAGTGTGCCCCCATGGCCATATTGCTGCCCGCATACGGCGGGTCCGCAATACATGGGTACCGGCTGTGTGCAGCCCGCATCACGGATAACACACCCATTCACTTCAATGGGTCTGTGATCCGAGAGATGCAGTGAAGAAGGACGGAGCGGAACACCATGGAAGCACTACAGAGCGCTTCCGTGGTGTTTCTGGCCATGCCTCCGCACCGCAAAAAAGTTGTACATACACTTCTTTTTTGTGGAACGGACGGATCGCGGACCCATTCAAGTTGAATGAGGCAGGATCCATCTGTGGCAGCCACACGGATGTTCCAGTGCATTGGGGACCGCAAATTGCACGGAACGGTCATGTGCATGAGACCTTAAGCGTTATATGAATGAATAAATGTCAAAGCACCGCAGTGCTGAATACTGAAAAATGACCGGGACAAGAAGGGGGAACACCCCGGTCAGTAAGTGGTTAAGATTTATTTTTCTTTCAAAATGTCTGCTGGGAGGGGATGAGTGACTAAATCCTACCTGGGCACCAGTTTGTATTATAACAATATGTGTGATGCACCAGTCCCCCTGCCATTTCATAACCTCTCTACATACAGTATAATGCATTCACTCTATTGAGATAAAGTCTGTACTATATACATATGAGGCTATTGACTAAACTGTTAGAAAGGTGAGGGATAAATATTACACCACTGGAACATACTCTATACTAGGACTTAGGGAGATGGAATCACTAGACTGAACTGGGAGCAGGGCAGAGAATAATATATACATTAGGGAGACTGAGTGCAGAGCTCATGCTGCATGGTGACTGGATGGAAGCCATCTTGCAGGACTGTGTGCAGAGCTCATGCTGTATGGTGACTGGGGGGAAGCCATCTTGCAGGACTGTGTGCAGAGCTCATGCTATATGGTGACTGGAGGGAAGCCATCTTGCAGGACTGTGTGCACAGCTCATGCTGCATGGTGACTGGAGGGAAGCCATCTTGCTGGACTGTGTGCAGAGCTCATGCTGTATGGTGACTGGGGGGTAGCCATCTTGCAGGACTGTGTGCAGAGCTCATGCTGTATGGTGACTGGAGGGAAGCCATCGTGCAGGACTGTGTGCAGAGCTCATGCTGTATGGTGACTGGAGGGAAGCCATGTTACAGGACTGTGTGCACAGCTCATGCTGTATGGTGACTGGAGGGAAGCCATGTTACAGGACTGTGTGCACAGCTCATGCTGTATGGTGACTGGAGGGAAGCCATGTTACAGGACTGTGTGCACAGCTCATGCTGTATGGTGACTGGAGGGAAGCCATCTTGCAGGACTATGTGCACAGCTCATGCTGTATAGTGACTGGAGGGAAGCCATCTTGCAGTACTGTGTGCAGAGCTCATGCTGTATAGTGACTGGAGGGAAGCCATCTTGCAGGACTGTGTGCAGAGCTCATGCTGTATGGTGACTGGAGGGAAGCCATCTTGCAGTACTGTGTGCAGAGCTCATGCTGTATGGTGACTGGAGGGAAGCCATCTTGCAGGACTGTGTGCAGAGCTCATGCTGTATGGTGACTGGAGGGAAGCCATCTTGCAGTACTGTGTGCAGAGCTCATGCTGTATGGTGACTGGAGGGAAGCCATCTTGCAGGACTGTGTGCACAGCTCATGCTATATGGTGACTGGAGGGAAGCCATGTTACAGGACTGTGTGCACAGCTCATGCTGTATGGTGACTGGAGGGAAGCCATGTTACAGGAGTGTGTGCACAGCTCATGCTGTATGGTGACTGGAGGGAAGCCATCTTGCAGGACTATGTGCACAGCTCATGCTGTATAGTGACTGGAGGGAAGCCATCTTGCAGTACTGTGTGCAGAGCTCATGCTGTATGGTGACTGGAGGGAAGCCATCTTGCAGTACTGTGGGCAGAGCTTATGCTGTATGGTGACTGGAGGGAAGCCATCATGCAGGACTGTGTGCACAGCTCATGCTGTATGGTGACTGGAGGGAAGCCATCTTGCAGGACTGTGTGCAGAGCTCATGCTGTATGGTGACTGGAGGGAAGCTGTATGGTGACTGGAGGTGAATTAACTACTGAGCAGGGACTAAACACATTTCCATAAAACTTAAATCATTCACCTCCCTTCTACCATTCTAATATAAGACAAAGTGTTACCTTTGATCCAGGAGAATGGAGGATTTTGACAACAGTGAGAGCTCTCAGCCATGCAGTGCAGATGAAACAGGAAGTGAGAGGTGACAGTTTTCCCTCGCCTGGAAGCTGAGCTCCTCCCACAGACCTGCTGTACTCTGTCTGCAGTCTTCTATCTATCTATCTATCTGTCTCCGCTCTCTCTCTCTCTCTCTCTCTCTCTCTATATATATATATATATATATATATATATATACATACAGTTGTGTTCCAAATATTCAACCCCCAATGCTGTAAAGGGTTTTAGGGAATTTAGTGTACATTTGTAATTGTGTTCAGAATGAAATCTTACAAGGACTTTTTAAAGAACCAAATGCAGCTAAAATGACATCAATTGTTTTTGTAATACAGTATTAAATGTTTTTTTTTTGTGATTTCTTCATTGACACAATTATTCAACCCCTTAAAGACTACCACTCTTAAGAACAGAGGTTCATTCAAGTGTTTTCGGTCAGGTATTGAAAACACCTGTGGATGTCAAGGAGCAGCAATCAAGCATAATAAGCACCACTTAGGCAGATTTAAAAGGACTATGATACTCAGCTCCTTCTAGACATTTACTGGTGTGTTTACAAACATGGTGAAGTCAAGAGAATGGTCCAGGAAGACAAGAGAAGAGGTGATTTCTCTTCACAGGAAGGGCAATGTGTAACGGTCGCGTACACACACACACAGGGGGGAGGGAAGTGACCACTGCGCTCCACCCTTACCCCTGGCCCTGCCTACTTGCCTCGCGAGTCCTAATGACAGGGGACAACTGACGGCAATCCCTCACTTGGAATAAGTGCAGGGATGACAGACAGACAAACAACAGGACGTGAACGGACCGAGTCAATACCAGGAAAGCTACAAAGTACAAATGGAGCAAGCAGAGAATAGTCAGGAGAAGCCGGGGTCATAAATACCAGGAGAGACGTGAAGTACCAAAGGAGTCAGCAGAGGAACATCAGGAGGAGGCCGGGGTCAGAATACCAGGAGAGCAGCAAAGTACACAAGGAGCAGGCAGAGGATCGTCAGGAATTCAGCAGGAGGTAAGTACGCCAGGAAAGAGCAAATCACAGGTGGAACCTAAATTAACAGGCAACCTGTGGCCAGCAGGCTGCCTGTATTTATAGTGGGGAGTGAGGGTCATGTGACGTGGCCAGCGTCACATGACCGACAGACCAACCAGTCGAGCACCGAGTGATCAGCTCGGCGCTCAAGGCAGACTTAGGAGCAGGGAGCCACCCAGCTAGTAAAGCCGCCCTGGGAATGGGGTCAAACACAGATCCTCATTCCCAAAGCTAAGCAACAGGTCTGCGGGTAATGGGGGACCGAGTGCACCTTCGGAACCCCGTTACACAATGGCTATAAGAAGATTGCAAAGATGTTAAACATACCAAGAGACACCATAGGAAGCATCATTCGCAAATTCAAGGCAAAGGGCACTGTTGAAACGCTACCTGGTTGTGGCAGAAAGAAGATGCTGACTTCGACTGCTGTGCGCTACCTGAAGCGCAAAGTAGAGAAAAGTCCCCGTGTGACTGCTGAGGAACTGAAAAAAGATTTGTCAGATGTGGGTACTGAAGTTTCAGCTCAGACAATAAGGCGCATACTGCGTAATGAAGGCCTCCATGCCAGAACTCCCAGGCGCACCTCCTTGCTGTCTCCAAAGAATAAGAAGAGTCGACTGCAGTATGCCAAAAGTCATGTGGACAAACTTCAAAAGTTTTGGGATAGTGTTCTGTGGACTGATGAAACAAAATTAGAACTGTTTGGGCCCATGGATCAACGCTATGTTTGGAGGAGGAAGAACAAGGCCTATGAAGAAAAGAACACCTTGCCTACTGTGAAGCATGGTGGGGGGTTAATCATGCTTTGGGGCTGTTTTACTTCTACAGGTACAGGGAAGCTTCAGCGTGTGCAAGGTACCATGAATTCTCTTCAGTACCAGGAGAAATTGGATGAAAATGTGATGCAGTCCGTCACAAACCTGAGGCTTGGGAGACGTTGGACCTTTCAACAGGACAATGATCCCAAGCATACCTCCAAGTCCACTAGAGCATGGTTGCAGATTAAAGGCTGGAACATTTTGAAGTGGCCATCGCAGTCACCAGACTTAAATCCGATTGAGAACCTCTGGTGGGACTTGAAGAAAGCAGTTGCAGCGCGCAAGCCTAAGAATGTGACTGAACTGGAGGCTTTTGCCCATGAAGAATGGGCGAAGATTCCCGTAGATCGCTGCAAGACACTTGTGTCAAGCTATGCTTCACGTTTAAAAGCTGTTATAACTGGAAAAGGATGTTGTACTAAGTACTAAGATTGAATGTCACTTGGGGGTTGAATAAAACTGATAATGATGTGAGCACAGAAAAGACATTTGTGGTTATTTCATTATAAATGTTATGTTATATTTGTCTGACTTACAAGTGCCTCTTTGATTTAATTGTAAACAAGATGACTGAAATGATCAAAATCAATGTCAAACTAGCCAAAACACTCAATTTCAGTGGGGGTTGAATAATTTTGAAAACAACTGTATATATATATAAAGCCGAGTGTATGTATGTGTGTATGTATGTGTGTATGTCCGATAAAGGAATCCGCACTGTCACATTTACAATCATGTATCCATTTTGCGATCCACATTTTTTGCAGTCCCATTGAGTTCTATGGATTTGAGGTCCTCATTTTGAGGACCAGAATAGGACATGTTCTGTTTTTACTGGAACTGACATACGGATGTAGAAAACACACTGATGACGTCCATGTGCTTTCCACATCCATATGTCAGTTCTGCAAAAGATAAAACATGTCCTATTCTGGTCCTCATAATGCAGATTGAAAACCCATAGAACTCAATAGGGCTGCAAAAAAAAATTGAATCGCACATGGACAGTACCCTCATTTAGTGGATCCGCGACTTGCAGACCGTAAAACAGATACGGTTCTGTGCACAAGCCCTATCACTTATACTGAGCATCCATAACAGTGACGTTCACGGTGCCCCCAGAACAGTGACGTTCACGGTGCCCCCATAACAGTGACGTCCACAGATCCCCATAACAGTGACATCCACAGATCCCCCATAACAGTGTCATTCACAGATCCCCATAACAGTGACATCCATAGTGCCCCCATAACAGTGACGTCCACAGATCTTCCATAACAGTGACGTCCACAGATCCTCCATAACAGTGACGTCCACAGATCCTCCATAACAGTGACGTCCACAGATCCCCCATAACAGTGTCATCCACAGATCCCATAACAGTGACATCCACAGATCCCCATAACAGTGTAATATACAGATCCCCCATAACACTGCCATCCATAGACCCCCATAACAGTATGTCATTCACAAATCCTCCATAATAGCGTGTCATCCACAGTGCCTTCATAACAGTGATATCCACAGATCCCCCATAACCGTGCCATCCACAGATCCCCCATAACAGTGTCATCCACAGATCCCCATAACTGTGCCATCCACAGATCCCCCCATAATATTGACATCCACAGCGCCCCCATAACATTGACATCAACAGCAGTGCCATAACAGTGAACTCCACAGCTGCCCCATAACATTGACATCCACAGGGCCCCCATAACAGTGACATCCACAGCGTCCCCATATCATTGACATCCACAGCGCCCCCATAACAGTGACATCCACAGCGCCCCCATAACATTGACATCCATAGCGCCCCCATAACAGTGACATTAATAGCACCGCCATAACAGTGAACTCCACTGATGCCCCCATAACAGTGAACTCCACAGTGCCCCATAACAGTGTCATCCACAGCACCACCATAACAGTAATGTCCACAGCGCCCCCATAACAGTGACCTCCACAGTGCCCCAATAACAGTGACATCCACATCGCTCAATAACAGTGACATCCACAGCACCCCTCTTGTGCCATTCTGTGCCCCCTTGTGCCATCCTTTGCTCCCTTGTTTGCCACCCATTATCCCCTTGTGCCATCCAGCACCACTTGTGCCATCCAGCACCCCTTGTGTTATCCTGTGCCCCCTTGTGCCATCCAATGTCCCTTGTGCCATCTTGTGCCCCTCTAGTGCCATCCAGCACCCCTTATGCCATCCTGTGCCCCCTTGTGCCATCCAGCACCCCTCTTGTGCCATCCAGCACCCCTTGTACCCGTCTTGTGCCATCCAGCTCCCCTCTTGTGCCATCTTGTGCCCCTTGTGCCATTAAGTGCCCCTCTTGTGCCATCCTGTGCCCCCTTGTACCATCCAGCGCCCCTCTTGTGCCATCCTGTGCCCCCTGTGACATGCACAGCATAGCGATCAGCCTCTGCCTTAAGCTGGAGAAGAAAAAGATGGCGTTGGACCGAAAGCCTCCAAAAGGCTTCAGGAGCAGTCACGTGACCGTGAATAAAATCATAGGAAGGGCTGCACTGTGGAGGGTAAGTATTGATGTAATAACCTTCCCTCCTCATGTAAAGAAGATGGGCAATTTTTCAAGTCGGGGCCAGAGAACCCCTTACAAACAAATTTCACTGTAACTCTAACCTTGAGTCAAAAAAGGCATCATACATTTGCGCCCTGCCGGAGGAAATTTGATTAACCAATCACATAGCAAAGATTTTATTGTAACCCGTATCTGGTGTAAATTATAATATAACATAGTCTTTGATGTATGATTGTTTCGTGTACGTTACTGTTCTTATCAATTCACATTACCAAATCAGAATTTGTAAATTGTCAATGGGCCAACAGTTCACGCAGTCACTAAAAAATTACCAGTCATGTACTGTTCACAGTCTGCCCAATGTTGCATTCCATGCATATATCCACTTGGCATAAATAAAGAATACAGTTTGTTTATTCTTAATTATTGTGTTTAACATGTTATAAAAAATAAAATACTTTATTAACATATTTTGTTATTGATTTATTTTAAAACAGTAAAACTAGATTAAAATGACAGTACCTTTGACATTCAGAATCTTTAGCTATTTTATAGCGATTTTCTTTCTTTTTTTTATACACATTCCTAGTCAATTTTACAAACATGTTTTACAAAATATATGTCTAAATGCCTTTTTAGATGTTAAAACATAATGAGAATATATTTTAAAAAATATGTCATTGGAAAATGCATTTAGGTTACGTTTTTGGAATACATTTACCAGTATATTTTAAAATAAAGGTTAAGACTAATTTTTTTTATGTTTAAAATATCTGAAAAATATACACTTAAAATATATTATAAAATATGCATCTTTGGAAAATACATTTTAATTACATTTTTGGAATGCATTCCCAAATACAATTCAAAATATATGTTGAAATGTCTTTTTTTACATGTTAAAAAATCTAAGTACATTTTAATTACATTTTTGGAATGCATTTCCAAATACATTTCACAATATATCTTGAAATGTCTTTTTTTACATGTTAAAGAATCTCAAAAAATATTTTAAAAATATATTTTCAAATATATGCAAATGTGATCGCACACTACATCCAGCACTCTGCCCTCCATGCTGGACGAGACATTGGTTTATATTTTGGCCAAAGCATAGTAAGCCACTCACCGCGTCAAGGTTGTCTCATGAGTGGTCCCTAACTCTTGTTCCTACCTGTTCATGGGCCATGACAGCCACATAAAATCCAGGGAATGCAGGTCAGCATGCAAGCCAAGTACACTTTGCTTGTAACCCCGTCCGGTGCCATTACAGCTTTCATCGGATCCAGGGATGCAAGTACCAACATGCATGCTGAACCCACCATATACTTCTCCTGGAGCCAGATGGCTAATGGTAGGTTCTATACAAGCAGACTCAGTTTTATACTGACTTTAAAACCAGCCTCAAGGACAGATTAACTGGTCAGGTGTGCAATGACTCCAAGGAGATCGCCACGCCTCCAATATATACTACAAAGAAAAAAATAAGGGGTTGGGTCAGCACAACCTGCCTGTAGGTGCACATCACTATGGCGAAATACATATACAAACGGAAAATGCAAATGTGATCGCACACTACATCCAGCACTCTGCCCTCCATGCTGGACGAGACATTGGTTTATATTTTGGCCAAAGCATAGTAAGCCACTCACCGCGTCAAGGTTGTCTCATGAGTGGTGTCATGTGGCTGTCATGGCCCATGAACAGGTAGGAACAAGAGTTAGTGACCACTCATGAGACAACCTTGACGCGGTGAGTGGCTTACTATGCTTTGGTCAAAATATAAACCAATGTCTCGTCCAGCATGGAGGGCAGAGTGCTGGATGTAGTGTGCGATCACATTTGCATTTTCCGTTTGTATATGTATTTCGCCATAGTGATGTGCACCTACAGCCAGGTTGTGCTGACCCAACCCCTTATTTTTTTCTTTGTAGTATATATTGGAGGCGTGGCGATCTCCTTGGAGTCATTGCACACCTGACCAGTTAATCTGTCCTTGAGGCTGGTTTTAAAGTCAGTATAAAACTGAGTCTGCTTGTATAGAACCTACCATTAGCCATCTGGCTCCAGGAGAAGTATATGGTGGGTTCAGCATGCATGTTGGTACTTGCATCCCTGGATCCGATGAAAGCTGTAATGGCACCGGACGGGGTTACAAGCAAAGTGTACTTGGCTTGCATGCTGACCTGCATTCCCTGGATTTTATGTGGCTGTCATGGCCCATGAACAGGTAGGAACAAGAGTTAGGGACCACTCATGAGACAACCTTGACGCGGAGAGTGGCTTACTATGCTTTGGCCAAAATATAAACCAATGTCTCGTCCAGCATGGAGGGCAGAGTGCTGGATGTAGTGTGCGATCACATTTGCATTTTCCGTTTGTATATGTATTTCGCCATAGTGATGTGCACCTACAGGCAGGTTGTGCTGACCCAACCCCTTATTTTTTTCTTTGTAGTATATATTGGAGGCGTGGCGATCTCCTTGGAGTCATTGCACACCTGACCAGTTAATCTGTCCTTGAGGCTGGTTTTAAAGTCAGTATAAAACTGAGTCTGCTTGTATAGAACCTACCATTAGCCATCTGGCTCCAGGAGAAGTATATGGTGGGTTCAGCATGCATGTTGGTACTTGCATCCCTGGATCCGATGAAAGCTGTAATGGCACCGGACGGGGTTACAAGCAAAGTGTACTTGGCTTGCATGCTGACCTGCATTCCCTGGATTTTATGTGGTTGTCATGGCCCATGTGTCACGGAACCATGAACCAGACGTACAACAAGAGATAAGTGAAAATAAGAAGGCTTTATTGAAAATAAAGCTGTAAAGCAAAAGTCCAAACGGATGGTGAAACCGAGCAGAGTCTTTGCGAAGCCAGAGGTCAGGAACCAGAAGGGTAGTCAGACGAAGCCAGGATCAGGAACCAGCAGGGTAGTCAGACGAAGCCAGGATCAGGAACCAGCAGGGTAGTCAGACGAAGCCAGGATCAGGAACCAGCAGGGTAGTCAGACGAAGCCAGGATCAGGAACCAGAAGCAGCAGCAGTCTTAGAAGCATGTGAACACAAGAGGACCAAGCAAGGAACTGAAGCCACAGACCTCCTATATATATGAGCTAGGCATCCAGCTCCTCCCAGGGGAAGGAGGAGCCGCAGGGTGGAAGGCTACAAGAAACCCAGGACCCAAGATGGCCGCCAGCACATGTCAAACGAAGGAGAGCAGCAAGCAGGTAAGACCATGACAGTACCTCCCCCTCAAGGGCCCCTCCTCCGCGGAGCACAAAACGGTTTCTGAGGGAAGCGTGCGTGGAAGGCTCGGAGCAAGGCAGGAGCATGGACATCTGCGGAGGGAACCCAGGAACGCTCCTCTGGACCATAACCACGCCAATGGACCAAAAACTGCAACCGACCGCGGACCAGGCGTGAGTCCAGGATATTGCTCACCTCATATTCCTCACGATTGCCCACTTGGACCGGACGAGGCCGAGGAACCGAGGAAGTGAAACGATTACACACCAGTGGCTTCAACAGGGAGACATGAAACACGTTGGAGATCCGCATGCCAGGAGGAAGCGCAAGGGCATAGGCTACCGGGTTTACCCTGCGAAGCACTCGGAAGGGACCAACAAAGCGAGGCGCCAGCTTGGGAGTGGGCACTCGAAGGTTGAGGTTGCGGGTGGACAACCATACACGGTCTCCGACCTGGTAGGAAGGAGCAGGCGCTCGTCTGCGATCAGCCTGGAATCTCTGGCGCTGCGCAGAGACCTCAAGGGACTTCTGGATCTGTACCCAAGAAGCACGTAGGACGGAAAGGTGATCCTCCACAGCCGGAATATCCTGGGGAGAGAATACCTCCGGTAACACGGCAGGTTGGAACCCATAATTGGCCATGAAGGGAGACGTCCCAGAGGAAGAGTTCACCGCCGTGTTCCTGGCAAACTCAGCCCAAGGCAGGAGGTCAACCCAATTGTCTTGGTGATCGGAGACATAGCAACGAAGGAATTGCTCCAAGGCCTGATTGGATCGTTCTGCGGCCCCATTGGACTGAGGGTGGTAGGCCGAGGAGAAGGAGAGATGAATCCCCAACTGGGAGCAAAAGGCGCGCCAGAACCTGGACACAAACTGACTCCCCCGATCCGACACAATCTCCTTAGGCAAACCGTGCAACCGGAAGACCTCCCTGGCAAAAATCGTGGCCAACTCTTGTGCAGAGGGTAACTTCTTGAGAGGAACACAGTGGCACATTTTGGAAAACCGATCCACAATCATGAGAATGACCGTATGGCCTCGGGATGCAGGGAGGTCCACAATGAAATCCATCCCCAGGTGTGACCATGGGCGCTCCCCGGTGGCTATGGGTTGCAGAAGGCCCAACGGAAGGTGCCGAGGGGACTTACTCTGGGCACAAACGGAGCATGCCGCTACATATGCGGCGATGTCGGAACGTAGGGAAGGCCACCAGAACAGACGTGAAACAGCCCAGGACAGCTGATTCTTTCCAGGATGCCCCGCGGTCTTGGAGTTATGGTAGGTTCGCAACAACCGAGTGCGCAACTCCTCAGGCACAAAACATCTGCCGTTGGGTCTCCCAGAGGGAGCACCAGATTGAGCCGCCAAAATCTGCTCACCCAGGGGAGAGGTCAGGCTGGTGCGAATGGCGGCCAGGATCTGATTCGGAGGTATGACCGAAGTCGGAATCGACTCCTCCCTGGACAGCTCGGAGTACTGCCGTGATAAGGCATCCGCCCTGATGTTCTTGGAACCGGGTAGGTAGGAGACCACGTAATTAAAACGTGACAAGAACAGAGCCCATCTGGCCTGACGTGGTGTCAATCTCTTGGCCTCAGAAAGGTAGGTCAGATTCTTGTGGTCCGTCAGGATGAGAACCGGAACCACCGAACCCTCGAGCAAGTGCCTCCATTCTTTAAGGGCCTGCACGATGGCCAATAACTCCCTGTCACCAATCTGATAGTTGCACTCCGCGGAAGACAGTTTCCGGGAGTAAAACCCACAAGGAAGCAGAGGACCCTCTGGTGTTCTACGCTGAGACAGAAGGGCGCCTACTCCCGTCTCAGACGCGTCCACCTCGAGGACAAAGGGCAACCCAGGGTTGGGATGCGACAGAATCGGAGCCGACACAAAGGCGGACTTTAGGGCCTCAAAAGCTCGGATGGCCTCGAGCGGCCAGACCTGGGAATTACTGCCCTTCCTGGTCAGATCCGTGAGAGGCTTGGCCAGCATGGAAAAGTCCCTGATGAACTTCCGATAATAATTGGCGAAGCCCAAAAAGCGCTGCAGGGAACGAAGACCACTGGGCTGGGGCCACTGTAAGACAGCCGAAACCTTCTCAGGATCCATGGAGAACCCCTCAGCGGAAATGATGTAACCTAAGAAGGTTACCTGGGATCGGTGAAATTCGCATTTCTCAAGCTTACCGAACAGCTTGTTCTCTCGTAACCGTTGCAACACTCGTCTGACATCCAGAATGTGGGCCTCCATGGATTCAGAATATACCAAGATGTCATCCAAATAGACTACCACACACTGCTGCAACAGGTCACGGAAAACATCGTTGATGAATTCCTGAAAGACTGCGGGCGCATTGCACAACCCAAAGGGCATAACCAAGGATTCGTAATGACCGGTCCTGGTGTTAAACGCGGTCTTCCACTCATCGCCCGCCTTGATCCTTACCAGGTTATATGCCGCCCTCAGGTCGAGTTTGGTAAAGACTGTGGCCCCTTTAAGGCGATCGAACAGCTCGGAAATCAAGGGTATCGGGTAAGCGTTCTTGATCGTGATGCGATTGAGACCCCTGTAATCGATGCAAGGCCTCAACTCACCGCCCTTCTTTTTCACAAAGAAAAATCCAGCCCCTGCCGGGGACGAAGATTTGCGAATGTGTCCGCGTGAAAGCGCCTCCCTCACGTACTCCTCCATGGCCTCATTCTCCGCTACCGACAGTGGATAGACTTTGCCACGAGGAGGAACGGCACCAGATTGTAACTCTATGGCACAATCGTATGGGCGGTGCGGAGGTAGGGCAACCGCGCGCACCTTATCGAATACATCCCGGTACTCCTCGTATTCAGGAGGCAACAGAGAGTCCGAGGAAGTACACAGCAACTTGACAGACCCATGGATGCAACTAGCCCCACACTGCGGTGACCACGAGAGGATCTCGACCGATCTCCAATCGAAAGTCGGATTATGCTTCTGGAGCCAGGGGTACCCCAAGACCACCGAGTAGTGTGGAGACGAAATAACCTGGAGGCAGACCGACTCTCTGTGAACGGCACCAATGGCTATCCCCACTGGAAGGGTCTCATGAGTCACGTGTGGCGGCAGAAGGGGTCTGCCGTCTATCGCCTCAAGAGCCAGTGGGGAACCTCGAGCCTGCAGAGGAATGGAATTGGCGGCAGCGAACACACTATCAATGAACAAACCACCAGCACCAGAGTCCACCAACGCCTGGGTCGTCACCGAGCCCCCGACCCAGGAGAGGACAACAGTGATCAGTGGTTTGTCAACACGGGAAACCGGGGACGAGGAGACTCCACCCAAGATCTGCCCCCGACAGGATCTCAGGGTACGAGCGTTTCCCGGACGGTTCGGACATGCCAACCGAAAATGCCCACCGAGACCACAGTACATGCATCGGCCCTCGCGTCTCCGGAGTGTCCTCTCCCCCTCGGACAGGCGAGCAAACCCCAGCTGCATGGGTTCACCCCCAGACAAGTCATCCCCAGGAGGCGTGGGAGGAGAGGGAGGCACGGGTGGGACAGCAAACGTAGGCACCAATCTGTTAGGAGACCTCCGCAGGTTCTCCTTAAAGGAAGGTCTCTCCCTGAGTCTGGTGTCAATCAAAATCAGGAAAGAAATAAGAGACTCGAGCTCAACTGGTAGGTCCTTAGCTGCAACCTCATCCTTCAAGGCATCCGAGAGACCATGAGAGAAAGCAGCGACCAGAGCCTCATTATTCCAGCCCACCTCTGCTGCCAGGGTACGAAACTCAATGGCGTATTCAGCTACGGATCGTGAACCCTGTCTGATGGACATAAGGAGCTTCGCAGCAGAGGCAGCACGAGCCGGCACATCGAATACCTTCCGAAGAGAAGCAACAAAACCGGAAAACTCGGCAACCACCGGATTGTTGTTCTCCCATAAAGGGCTGGCCCAGGCCAAGGCCTTGTCCGAGAGCAGCGAGATCAAGAAGCCCACCTTTGATCTCTCAGTAGGAAAGGCATGTGGCAGCAACTCAAAATAAATGCCCACCTGGTTAAGGAAACCTCGGCACTGAGTTGGCTCTCCCCCAAAGCGCTGTGGAAGAGGGGCAGAACCGGTCATACCCCGAAACACCGCAGGCGCAACAACAGGTGTCGGGGTAGACTCTGGCGCAACAACCGGAGCGGCAGTAGGAGCGAGCCCAGGAGCGACAACCGACCCATCGGCAACGGGAGCGAAATGAGCCGTGCGTTCAAGCAGGGTTTGCAACGCCACAGCGAACCGACCCAACAGGTGATCCTGCTGATCAAGTCTGGCAACCAGCGTGGGTAGCGAGGATGGCCCTGTACCGTCAGAATTCATGGCTTGGTCCTAATGTCACGGAACCATGAACCAGACGTACAACAAGAGATAAGTGAAAATAAGAAGGCTTTATTGAAAATAAAGCTGTAAAGCAAAAGTCCAAACGGATGGTGAAACCGAGCAGAGTCTTTGCGAAGCCAGAGGTCAGGAACCAGAAGGGTAGTCAGACGAAGCCAGGATCAGGAACCAGCAGGGTAGTCAGACGAAGCCAGGATCAGGAACCAGCAGGGTAGTCAGACGAAGCCAGGATCAGGAACCAGCAGGGTAGTCAGACGAAGCCAGGATCAGGAACCAGAAGCAGCAGCAGTCTTAGAAGCATGTGAACACAAGAGGACCAAGCAAGGAACTGAAGCCACAGACCTCCTATATATATGAGCTAGGCATCCAGCTCCTCCCAGGGGAAGGAGGAGCCGCAGGGTGGAAGGCTACAAGAAACCCAGGACCCAAGATGGCCGCCAGCACATGTCAAACGAAGGAGAGCAGCAAGCAGGTAAGACCATGACACCATGAACAGGTAGGAACAAGAGTTAGGGACCACTCATGAGACAACCTTGACGCGGTGAGTGGCTTACTATGCTTTGGCCAAAATATAAACCAATGTCTCGTCCAGCATGGAGGGCAGAGTGCTGGATGTAGTGTGCGATCACATTTGCATTTTCCGTTTGTATATGTATTTCGCCATAGTGATGTGCACCTACAGGCAGGTTGTGCTGACCCAACCCCTTATTTTTTTCTTTGTAGTATATATTGGAGGCGTGGCGATCTCCTTAGAGTCATTGCACACCTGACCAGTTAATCTGTCCTTGAGGCTGGTTTTAAAGTCAGTATAAAACTGAGTCTGCTTGTATAGAACCTACCATTAGCCATCTGGCTCCAGGAGAAGTATATGGTGGGTTCAGCATGCATGTTGGTACTTGCATCCCTGGATCCGATGAAAGCTGTAATGGCACCGGACGGGGTTACAAGCAAAGTGTACTTGGCTTGCATGCTGACCTGCATTCCCTGGATTTTATGTGGCTGTCATGGCCCATGAACAGGTAGGAACAAGAGTTAGGGACCACTCATGAGACAACCTTGACGCGGTGAGTGGCTTACTATGCTTTGGCCAAAATATAAACCAATGTCTCGTCCAGCATGGAGGGCAGAGTGCTGGATGTAGTGTGCGATCACATTTGCATTTTCCGTTTGTATATGTATTTCGCCATAGTGATGTGCACCTACAGGCAGGTTGTGCTGACCCAACCCCTTATTTTTTTCTTTGTAGTATATATTGGAGGCGTGGCGATCTCCTTGGAGTCATTGCACACCTGACCAGTTAATCTGTCCTTGAGGCTGGTTTTAAAGTCAGTATAAAACTGAGTCTGCTTGTATAGAACCTACCATTAGCCATCTGGCTCCAGGAGAAGTATATGGTGGGTTCAGCATGCATGTTGGTACTTGCATCCCTGGATCCGATGAAAGCTGTAATGGCACCGGACGGGGTTACAAGCAAAGTGTACTTGGCTTGCATGCTGACCTGCATTCCCTGGATTTTATGTGGCTGTCATGGCCCATGAACAGGTAGGAACAAGAGTTAGGGACCACTCATGAGACAACCTTGACGCGGTGAGTGGCTTACTATGCTTTGGCCAAAATATAAACCAATGTCTCGTCCAGCATGGAGGGCAGAGTGCTGGATGTAGTGTGCGATCACATTTGCATTTTCCGTTTGTATATGTATTTCGCCATAGTGATGTGCACCTACAGGCAGGTTGTGCTGACCCAACCCCTTATTTTTTTCTTTGTAGTATATATTGGAGGCGTGGCGATCTCCTTGGAGTCATTGCACACCTGACCAGTTAATCTGTCCTTGAGGCTGGTTTTAAAGTCAGTATAAAACTGAGTCTGCTTGTATAGAACCTACCATTAGCCATCTGGCTCCAGGAGAAGTATATGGTGGGTTCAGCATGCATGTTGGTACTTGCATCCCTGGATCCGATGAAAGCTGTAATGGCACCGGACGGGGTTACAAGCAAAGTGTACTTGGCTTGCATGCTGACCTGCATTCCCTGGATTTTATGTGGCTGTCATGGCCCATGAACAGGTAGGAACAAGAGTTAGGGACCACTCATGAGACAACCTTGACGCGGTGAGTGGCTTACTATGCTTTGGCCAAAATATAAACCAATGTCTCGTCCAGCATGGAGGGCAGAGTGCTGGATGTAGTGTGCGATCACATTTGCATTTTCCGTTTGTATATGTATTTCGCCATAGTGATGTGCACCTACAGGCAGGTTGTGCTGACCCAACCCCTTATTTTTTTCTTTGTAGTATATATTGGAGGCGTGGCGATCTCCTTGGAGTCATTGCACACCTGACCAGTTAATCTGTCCTTGAGGCTGGTTTTAAAGTCAGTATAAAACTGAGTCTGCTTGTATAGAACCTACCATTAGCCATCTGGCTCCAGGAGAAGTATATGGTGGGTTCAGCATGCATGTTGGTACTTGCATCCCTGGATCCGATGAAAGCTGTAATGGCACCGTACGGGGTTACAAGCAAAGTGTACTTGGCTTGCATGCTGACCTGCATTCCCTGGATTTTATGTGGCTGTCATGGCCCATGAACAGGTAGGAACAAGAGTTAGGGACCACTCATGAGACAACCTTGACGCGGTGAGTGGCTTACTATGCTTTGGTCAAAATATAAACCAATGTCTCTTCCAGCATGGAGGGCAGAGTGCTGGATGTAGTGTGCGATCACATTTGCATTTTCCGTTTGTATATGTATTTCGCCATAGTGATGTGCACCTACAGGCAGGTTGTGCTGACCCAACCCCTTATTTTTTTCTTTGTAGTATATATTGGAGGCGTGGCGATCTCCTTAGAGTCATTGCACACCTGACCAGTTAATCTGTCCTTGAGGCTGGTTTTAAAGTCAGTATAAAACTGAGTCTGCTTGTATAGAACCTACCATTAGCCATCTGGCTCCAGGAGAAGTATATGGTGGGTTCAGCATGCATGTTGGTACTTGCATCCCTGGATCCGATGAAAGCTGTAATGGCACCGGACGGGGTTACAAGCAAAGTGTACTTGGCTTGCATGCTGACCTGCATTCCCTGGATTTTATGTGGCTGTCATGGCCCATGAACAGGTAGGAACAAGAGTTAGGGACCACTCATGAGACAACCTTGACGCGGTGAGTGGCTTACTATGCTTTGGCCAAAATATAAACCAATGTCTCGTCCAGCATGGAGGGCAGAGTGCTGGATGTAGTGTGCGATCACATTTGCATTTTCCGTTTGTATATGTATTTCGCCATAGTGATGTGCACCTACAGGCAGGTTGTGCTGACCCAACCCCTTATTATTTTCAAATATATGTCTTTGAAAAATACATTTGAAATAAATTTTTGGAATGCATTCCCAAATACATTTCGAAATATATGCTTAAATTTCTTTTATTCCATGTTAAAAAATATCTACAAGATATATTTTAAAAATATATTTTCAAATATATAACTTTGGAAAATATATTTTCATTTACATTTTTTTAAATATATCTTAAAATATATTTGAGTCAGACAATATATTGTAAATATATGTCACATATATAAATTATTTTGCTAAATATATTTGAAACATATTTCTCTTCCATATGGGAAACCCCTGCTCTGCATAGTTGACAGGCAGGGGAGGGCTGGCAGCCATAGTCCTGGGGGGCAAATCCAGTCAAGTGACCGATTTTTAGCCCTACCTATTATTAAAAGCCGCTCCTACATATAATAGGCCACTCCCAACAAACACTGTACAGCTAAAATTCTATTGTTGAGGCCTGTCTCTACACATCATACGGAGAGGGGAGGGCGTGTCCTGGCTGCACTGCCTGCTTCACATTATACAATAAACAGCAGGCTACAGCCAGGAAGCTCCTCCACTCTCCTCCCTTCCCAGATCCTGCTCAAGGCTTGTGGTTCCCACCACCATCTGCCACCCACCCTGTTGCCCCCTTTGGCCATCCTCACCCAGCTCTAAATCCCCCTTCTGCAAAGGGCAGGGGGAGGAGCCGGAGCATCTCCTCTCCTACATAGCGCCGCATACCTCTTACATCCAGTGATGTCACCTTTGTTGTAGACGTTCTCTTTCTTTATCTTCTCCATTCAGACCAGGCCTCCATGATGATTTTTCAGCCATCTCCCATCTCTGCAGAGATTAACAAACAGACATTAGTTTCTCACATTTCCATCATCTTCACATCTTCTGAACACCCTTTCCTGCCACCCCCAATACTATACTGCAGAAACAGTCCCCCTGGAAATACTACTACCACACAGATAGTGCCCTCTTCAACAATTATTGGCACACAGTGTTCTAAAAAATAACTGCGCCCAGACACTAATGCGCCCAGACACTAATAGTATTAAGATAATGTCCCCCAAAAATAATTGTGCTAAGCTGATACTATGCCAGGGTACCCCCCAAAGTAATAGTGCTCCCCAAAATCCCACCAATAGAAATAATTCTCTGCCAGAGCACACTTAGTAGTAATAATGCCCCTATAGTGCCCATACTAGTAATCATGTTCCTCATAGCCCCCCAGTAGTAGTAAAGCTCCGCATAATACCTCCTAGTAGTAATAATTCTCCCCCAGAAGCCTCTCCATCAGCCCCCAGTAGCTTCTCAGCCCCCAGCAGCCTCTCCATCAGTCCCCAGTAGCTTCTCAGCCCCCAGCAGCCTCTCCATAAGCCCCCGGTGCCTCTCATCTGCCCCCAGAAGTGTCCATCAGCCTCACAAATATAAAATAAAATAAATCACTTACCCTTCCTGCTCCTGGACGCCGCCGCTCCTCTCCTCCAACGAGATCTGCATCCTCATGCTGTCTGCTGTGCTGTGAAGGCTGCGCACAGCGTGACATCACAGAGCGCCTTACGCCTGTGCGCAGCGCTGCACAGCTGACAGCCAGGGCCGGTGCAAGTATTTTTGCCAACACAAGCGAAGCTACATTTTGGCGCCACCACCACCACCAGAACTCGGTGCGGCTGATGTAACATGGAGGGGGTGATGTAACATGGAGGGGGGAGAAATGTGACATGGAGGGGGGAGAAATGTGACATGGAGGGGAAAGAAATGTGACATGGAGGGGGGAGAAATGGGACACGGAGGCCGGAGAAATGTGACATGGAGGGCAGAGAAATGTGACACGGGGTGGGATGAGAAATGTGACCCGGGGCGGGATGAGAAATGTGACACGGGGCGGGATGAGAAATGTGACACGGGGCGGGATGAGAAATGTGACACGGGGCGGGATGAGAAATGTGACACGGGGCGGGATGAGAAATGTGACACGGGGCGGGATGAGAAATGTGACACGGGGCGGGATGAGAAATGTGACACGGGGCGGGATGAGAAATGTGACACGGGTGGGATGAGAAATGTGACACGGGGTGGGATGAGAAATGTGACACAGGGTGGGATGAGAAATGTGACACAGGGTGGGATGAGAAATGTGACACGGCGGGGGGAGAAATGTGACACGGAGGGGGGAGAAATGTGACACGGAGGGGGGAGAAAAGTGACATTTCTCCCCCTCCATGTCACATCACCCCCTCCTTTTTACATCACCCCCGTTGTGTCACATTTCTCCCCCCATGTCACATCATACCCTATGTGACATTTCACCCCCCATTTCACATCATACCCCCATGTCACATTTCACCCCCAATGTCACCTTTCACCTCCTCCATGTCACATTTCACCCCCCATGTCACATTTCTCCCCCTCCATGTCACATTTCTCCCCCTCCATGTCACATTTCTCCCCCTCCATGTCACATTTCACCACCCCATGTCACATTTCACCCCATGTCACATTTCTCCCCCTCCATGTCACATTTCACCCCATGTCACATTTCTCCCCCTCCATGTTACATTTCACCCCCCATGTCACATTTCTCCACCTCCATGTCACATTTCACCCCCTCCATGTCACATTTAACACCCCATGTCACATTTCTCCCCCTCCATGTCACATTTCACCCCCTCCATGTCACATTTCACCCCCTCCATGTCACATTTCACCCCTCCATGTCACATTTCTCCCCCTCCATGTCACATTCCCCCCCCTCTCTATTAATGTTGTGTAAAAAGCATTATCCTCACCTGGCCCTGTCTGCTGCTGCTGGTCCTGGTATCTTCTGGGCTCCGGACAAGTTGTTGAGGACCTATCCCACTTAGCCAATCAGTGGCCACAGCTGTGTCATGTGTCAGGCCAGTGATTGGCCCAGCAGGAAATCACTGGCCTGACACGTGACACAGCTGCAGCCACTGATTGGCTGAGCGGGAAAGGTCCTACTCCTTAACCACTTGTCGGGAGCCCAGAGAGAAGATACCAGGAACAGACTGGTGGCCGTTTTTAACATACTTTAGGGCGGCCTGGGGGGCAATTGCCTCCCTTCCCCCCGTCCCAGTCTGCCTCTTTTGACAGGGAATAAAATTGAAGAAATTCTTCATTAATTGATGAGTGACACATTCTTTTATTCAATGCTTAAACACACGCCTACATGAACGGACTGACAGGGGTCAGCCCCTGCAACATCTGGGTCTCCAAATTGGGCACATGGCCTGAGCTTGCCCTTTACGCCTTGGAGGTGCTGGCCTGCCCTGCAGCCAGTGTATTGTCTGAACATGTGTTTAGCACGACTGGAGGGGGTTATCACAGGTTATATTTCCCAATGTTTTGGGGTGTACCCTAATTTAAAATAATAAAAATACATTTAAAACCAAAAAGCAGTGTAGGCTACCTCCTCCTCCTCCACCGCTGCTTCCATCTACACCACCACATCCACTGCCTCCTCAACCTGCTACTTCATATGGACCTCGTCCTCCTAGATCAAGATTATAATTTTTTATCTTTACGGATTTTGTTATTTAAAGTCATTTCCCTATCCACATTTGTTTGCAGAGCACTTGCCATGCTCTTAACCACATTTTGATGCCATTTGCAGCCCTCTAGCCCTTTCCATGACATTTTTACAGCCAATTTAGTGCTCAAAAGTTCGGGTCCCCATTGACTCCAATGGGGTTCGAGGTCAAGTTCGGGTCCCGAACTTGAACTTTTTTGTGAAGTTCGGTCGAACTCGTCGAACCCGAACACCCAGGTGTCCGCTCAACTCTAGTTCTAAGGAAACAGCTCTTGTCCAGTTTCTTCTCCAGTGCAATTTTATTCAGTTCATTACTCTGAAACAGCTGTCTGCAGATGAGGTGCTGGCTTATTTAATATCCTAGACATGTCTCAAGGCCTATTTAAAGGGTCGAACATTAACTTATAGGATAGCTGCCTTACATGTGAAGCATTTGAGGCCAAGCTTATTAAGAGCTCATTTGCTTCCCTTTCTTTCAAGGGAGCGACAGTTAGGCCTCTTTCACACGGGCATTGCGGGAAAAGGTGCGGGTGCGTTTGCGGGAACATGCACAATTTTTCCGCGCGAGTGCAAAACATTGTAATGCGTTTTGAACTCGCGTGAGAAAAATCGGCATGTTTGGTACCCAAACCCGAACTTCTTCACAGAAGTTCGGGTTTGGGTTAGGTGCTGGGTAGATTGTATTATTTCCCCTTATAACATGGTTATAAGGGAAAATAATAGCATTCTTAAAACAGAATGCATAGTACAATAGCGCTGGAGGGGTTAAAAAAATAAATAAAATTAAACTCACCTTAATAATTTAACTCACCGGCATGTCTTCTGTCTTCTTTTTTGCTGTGTGCAGGAAAAGGACCTGTGGTGACGTCACTCCGGTCATCACATGGTCCATCACATGATCCATCACCATGGTAAAAGAGAAGCCGGGCTGCGCGAGCAAGTGGATTAAGGTGAGTTAAATTATTTTTAATTTTTTTTTAACCCCTCCAGCGCTATTGTACTATGCATTCTGTATTAAGAATGCTATTATTTTCCCTTATAACCATGTTATAAGGGAAAATAATAATGATCGGGTCTCTATCCCGATCGTCTCCTGGCAACCGTGCGTGAAAATCGCACCGCATCCGCACTTGCTTGCGGATGATTGCGATTTTCACGCAGCCCCATTCACTTCTATGCGGCCTGCATTGCGTGATAAACGCACAATATAGAGCATGCTGCGATTTTCACGCAACGCACAAGTGATGCGTGAAAATCACCGCTCATGTGCACAGCCCCATAGAAATGAAAGGGTCAGGATTCAGTACGGGTGCAATGCGTTCACCTCACGCATTGCACCCGCGCGGAATACTCGCCCGTGTGAAAGGGGCCTTACAGAGAAAGCTGCGCCCCTAGGTGTAATGGAAATGACCCCTTTGGTCCTAGAGGCTCATTTGAATATATTAAAACATCATTTTCCTCAGCAATGCGGGCACATATGAACATGGGACCAACAAAGATGCCTTCAGCTGCCAAGCACACATGTAACCAGTCAGCGAGTTTCATAGGTACAAATCTGCTCACAGATGCCTTTCAATATTTAAAACAGAATAATTGTTTCCTTTAGAAGAAAGAAATGAGGCAGAGCAGTGAAAAAAGCCTATTTTTGCAAAATGGACAAAGATTTATCAGAACAAAAAAAAAAATCTATTTGTCCTTCGCTATTCACAGGTTCAGTTCCTTTGTGATAATGATTGATATTCATCAAAGAAAATATAGCAAGATATGATACGTTTCCTTGCAAATTTATCTGCCTAAAAAGAAATGTGCGCACACTCTTTTTGCATTTCTAAGACACAATCAGTAATAGTATAAAACATTTTTACTGCTGTAAAGAAACGATTGCACAGTACAGTATTTAACATTGAACTCCAGTAACAAGTAGATAAAACATAAAAACAATTTCCACATTCCTAAGCTATACTGATATCCATCTGTACTAGCAATCGGAGAGATTACACAGTCCTGCAGTTCTTGAATCTTTACACGTAAAGTAATTGTGTCATAAACAGAAAAAAAAAATACACCTTTTCTGAAGCTTAGGCTATTTTCATAGTCATTACAACTGATCCAATATAACTTCTCTAAAAGGGAAACTATTATTCCAATTTTACCAGAGCATTATATATTAGAGAAAGATGAAGGAAATACTATTTTCCACTGTAGATATGAAGCACTGGACAGCCCTTTGGATTAGATCAGACTGGAGATGAGCAAAGTTTTGAAAGATTCGATTCAGCCGATTTGCGAAACTTCAACAAGAAATTTTGATTTGCTACGAATTAATTCTTCATGAATCATGATAAATCAGGTATGCCCAGGCCACTCTGCCTAATCAAATTCATTAGAGATGAGCGAATTTTATATTTTGAAATTCATTTGCGCTTCGTTTGGTGGTAAAAGCAGAATTGCGTTATAGATTCCATTACCACGGACCATAACGCAATTCTATGACGGAATGCATAACGGAATGCCTCTAATAGAAGTCTATGGCCTGCATAACGGATCCGTCCCGTTTCGGTTATGTAGGGGAGTCCTCTCCTGCATAACGGAATTAGGACGGATCCGTTATGCAGGCCATAGACTTCTATTATGACGGAATGAATAACGGAATGCCTCTAAAGGCATTCCGTTATACATTCCATCATAGAATTGCATTATGGTCAACGGAATCCATAACGCAATTCTGCTTTTGCCACCAAACAAAGCACAACCTAATTTCATAACATGAAATTTGCTCATCCCTAATATTCATCTTACTTGGTGGCCCAATCTCAGTGTGAAGGCTTGGAACCTAAACTGCAGGGAGAGTGTATAGCCATGTGCATTACATTCTAGTGCACTCACATTCATAGTTAATCCCTTCTGTAGATAATGTGCTGTCGGTATTACAGGCAGGTGTATTGCCATTAACATCACTGTGCAGTGCATCAAGTTTCATAGCTAATCCTTTCTGTTAAACAAAAAGAAAAGTATACAGCACCCTTCAGTACAGCCAAAAACCCACGCACGTCCCTGTAGGAGCTGTGTTCAAATGGCTTCTTAGTGGAACAAAATAAAGAAATGGAGGCAGCGTCAATAAAGAAGTGGAGGAAAAATAAAAAAATTTAATGCATGTTGTGGCAGTCCAAACACATGCTTTTTAACCCCTTCTGTTAGCTATAGATTTACTGTGCGTCAGTATTACAGGTTAATGTTAGTGTCAGGTCTAATTTCTCGCCGTGGACTTAACCATGCAGTGACCCAAGATTCAAGTAGTGGCCCCATGACAGAGTGGGGAGGGTGGCAGCAGCAGTGGCAGTAACAATGACAAGAGTGGCCCCATAACAGAGTGGGGAGGGGGGACAACAATAGTGACAAAATGATGGCAGATCATAGTAGTGGCAAAACCCCAAAACAGTATTGTGATAGCAAGGCCCTGTGACGTGCATATCATTTAAAAAAAATGCCTCAATTTTTGACTGGTAGCATAGGTCTAACAATGTGGAAATCCAGCAGTCATCCTTATGCTGAATCCTGACAATATGGCTGTCACTACACAAACATGACAGCATGCATATGGCCATTTGCACAAGGATTTGCCTCCATCTTCACTGCATACTGCCACGTTCTGTCAGAATCATCTGCGTCGTCTTTGTTGTTGCCCTCCAGCTCCTCATGCTCCTCTCCTGTCACTTGGGCAGATAAACCGGCTAGTTGCATATAAAAATCCTGAGCGTTTCTGTCCTCATCTTCCTCCTCTGCCAGTTCATCCTCTTCTTGGCTCAGGTGGCCATAAAATGTAAGTCCTACATCTTCTGTACCCTCGCCAATCAGATTTGTCAACATCTCCTCCAGGACGTGAAGGAGTGGAATTACATCATTCATTTAGTAGTTCTGCCGACTGACAAATAAATTGGCCTCCTCAAAAGGCCTGAACAAACGGCACCCATCACGCATTATCTGCAACTGGCTAATGTGAAAATTACACCGGGTAGTGGACCTCTGCCTGCAGCATTACGAAATTGTTGACCATCTTCCTCTGCTCATACAGGTGGTCTAACATATGGAGCGTAGAGTTCCAATGGGTGGAAACATCACATATTGGGTGATGTTGGGGAAGAGAATTTTGCCTTTGCAGCTCACGGAGGACGTGTTTTGTATAGTAAGAGTTTCTGGACATTTTTATCAGCTCTTACAGTTCAGTGGAAATCTTGACGAACTGGGGGTGACAATGAGATTGAAGACATGCGCCATGCAGGGTGCATATGCCAGCCGTCCCTGATGCAGAGCAGACAAAATGTTCTTCCCGTTATTAGTAACCCTGGTTCCTATCTGCAATTGGTGAGGAGACATCCAGTGTTCGATTTATTTATTGAATACACAGAGCAGTTCCTCCCTTGTGTTGCTCAGTTCACCAAGGCTGACCAGGTGCAGAACCGAATGACAATGCCTAGCTTTGCATAGGTGATATGCTGGAGGACTACTGTGAACTGTGCCTAGAGGAGAGGATGAGGACAAGGTGGTGGATGAGGAGGCAGAGGATGACATTGGTGCAGAAATCCCAGCATTACAACGCAGATGTGCCTTTGCCATCAGCTGTCCAAGTTGCTGGTGTGGCTAGTACAGAACCACATTTACTCAGTGGGCTGTGAACAATATATATTGTTCTTGACTATAGTTACAACTCAATACAGCAGCACTGGCTTGAACTCTACCAGACACCAAGAGGCCCAAGAACTGACCCACTTTCTGCTCAACGTACGTGTGCAGGGCTGGTATAGTGTTTTTTTGTAAAAGTAATGTCGGCTTGGGACTATCCACCTTGGGTGGGCAAACTGGGCATAAGCCATGAGTCCTTTGAAGAGTCACTACATGGAAAGGCAGAGACTGTAGTACCAATAACTTAGCCAGGTGCACGTTCAGCTCCTGCGCCATTGGATGAGTGCTCGCATAATGTTGTCTTTTTGCAATTGCCTTGGTGTTCGATTGCTGTCGAAACAAGTGATAAGGAGTAAGAAGGAGGAGCATCAGGAGCAATAGACAACATTGAAGTCGATGGTAAGGAACAACAGCTCCCTTCTGCTGACATTGTCAAACCCTAAATGCTGGAGAGGGGTGCTGGCCGTTGGGAGAAGCAGTGGTTGCTGCATCAGGCTTTAACACTAAACAAGTGGCATGGTTTTCCTACGCCACTTTATGGTGACTCTCCATGTGTTGACGCAGGGCCGTCTTGCCAACATTTGCACCCTGGCCGCTCCTTACCTTCTGCCCCCACATCCTGCATAGCACCAAGCTAACGTTCCCCAGCGACTTGGTGAAAATTTCCCACACTGACGATTATGACATTTTCCCTCAACCACTGCATGATGCCTGCCCCTGCTTTTATGAACCCGTGTGCTGCTAGTGTGTTCCTCACAGGTAGTCTCCCGAGTAGCAGATGGTGTAGCCCTCTCATGTTTGGCCTCAGATCTCCCACTGCTTTCTCCCTGGTGTCTCACGGGCCCCTAAGCCCCCTCTTCACCTTTCTCCCATGGCTACATCATCTACATCTGTTTGGTCATCACTTGTGTCAACCTCACCTGTGTCTTGGGCACATCCCTGACCTCTCACAATATGTGCTCCCAGCTAACTGTTAGGCCTCTTTTAGACGGGCGTTGCGGGAAAAGGTGCGGGTGCGTTACGGGAACACCCGCGATTTTTCAGCGCGAGTGCAAAACATTGTAATGCGTTTTGCACTCGCGTGAGAAAAATCGCGCATGTTTGGTACCCAAACCCGAACTTCTTCACAGAAGTTCGGGCTTGGGATCGGTGTTCTGTAGATTGTATTATTTTCCCTTATAACATGGTTATAAGGGAAAATAATAGAATTCTTAATACAGAATGCATAGTAAACTAGCGCTGGAGGGGTTAAAAATAAAAAATTATCTCACCTTAATCCACTTGTTCGCGCAGCCCGGCATCTGTTCTGTCTTTAACTGTGAGCAATAGTACCTTTGATGATGTCACTGCGTTCATCACATGATCCATCACCATGGTGATGGATCATGTGATGAGCGTAGTGATGTCATCAAAGGTCCTATTGCTCACAGTTAAAGACAGAGCAGATGCCGGACTGCGCGAACAAGTGGATTAAGGTGAGTTAAATTATTATATATTTTTTTTTTTTAACCCCTCCAGCGCTAGTTTACTATGCATTCGGTATTAAGAATGCTATTATTTTTCCTTATAACCATGTTATAAGGGAAAATAATAATGATCGGGTCTCCATCCCGATCGTCTCCTAGCAACCGTGCGTGAAAATCGCACCGCATCCGCAACTGCTTGCGGATGCTTGCGATTTTGACGCAACTCCATTCACTTCTATGGGGCCTGCGTTGCATGAAAAACGCACAAAATAGAGCATGCTGCGATTTTCACGCAACGCACAAGTGATGCATGAAAATCACCGCTCATGTGAACAGCCCCATAGAAATGAATGGGTCGGTATTCAGTGCGGGTGCAATGCGTTCACCTCACGCATCGCATCCGTGCGGAATACTCGCCCATGTGAAAGGGGCCTTAGAATTGGAAGTTGCACGCCTAGAGGAGTCTGCAGCAGACCTTTCCTCCAAGTCTGTGCTGATCTGTAACTGTGACTGTCTTCACAAAGCTCAAAAGCAGAGCAGAGCGGGTGGCATACATTACTTGGCTAGTAGAAGGAACAGCAAAAGAAAGAGGCAGGTTCAGGACAGGTGAGGGCACAGAGGAACTTCCTGGGCCATGCCAACTAAGCGTGGTGACAGACGAACCCATCGATTCCTGCCTTTGTGTATATATTGTCACTTAAGATGATGCTGAAGAGTAAGTTAATAATTCCAGGACAGCTGGATTGTTGGTCAAAACACAACCTCTGGATGACAGTGGCAGCCTGTTGCTGCAGATGCTACCAACCCCCCTTCTGCTGCTACTTGTTCCGAATCCATCAACATTATTTCAGCTGCCCATTCCTTGGAGGGCCGAGGCAACTTTCTGTTGGCCATAGTGTACAGTAACTGTATCAGTAATGTAACAGCTTAACTAAGAATGTAGCAGCAGTTGAACATGATGCAAGTGGCGATATATTAGACTGCCCTTTAATACTGAGTCTGATGCACAGTAAGTCTATATATAAAATAATAGGTTAACTATGAATGTGGAAGCAGTTCAACAAGATGCATGCAACGATTACGCTCAACGTGCAGTGTCCCTGCTGTCTCGCTATGCTCTTCCTACAGCCTAAAAAAACTCTCCCTACAAACTCCCTGCACTGTCCTTGCATTGTCCTTGCACTGTCCCTACCCAATATTCATCTATTAATAGCTGCAACACTGTCCCTAGCTCATAAGCGCTTGTCATATCTCTCCCTATGCTCAGCTCACAGTAAAATAGCAGAGACTGCCTGGATGAGGCTTTTATATGGCTGTGACATCACAGGGTATAGCTATCTGCACATGTTTCTTAAAAATTGTGGTGCATCTGTGTAGGTCTGTGTGCCAAAACTGAAATATACAAGACCAAGGAAGCTGGTTTAGATTTTAGGTGTAATCTATACTGGTTTCCTGGAGAAGATTATACTGAATGTGCAGGGCCAGATATCACCAGCCCATACCATATACTCCCACCCTGCCCACTTTTGGAAAAGTGGCAAATAAAGAAATAAGTCCTCCAGAAGGCGCAACAGTTTGCACAAGTGGTCGATGTGCCAAATTCCGCAACGTTTTGAAGCCAGTTTACTGGCAAAAAGGGGTTAATAAATGTCTCCCTAAATGTATCTAAATTAGAATATTAGACTGTTCAAAAAAATAGCAGTGTTTGTATTCTTCTTTACAAACTCAAACATTCACTATATAAACTAAAAAATGTTTGAAGATTTTGCTTTCCTTTGATTCACGTAACTAATATTTAGTTGTATAACCACCGTTTCTGAGAACTGCTGTACATCTGTGTTGCATGGAGTCAACCAACTTCTGGCACCTGTGAACAGGTATTCCAACCCAGGATGATTGGACTACATTCCACAGTTCTTCTCTATTTCTTGGTTTTGCCTCAGAAACTGAATTTTTGATGTCACCCCACAAGTTTTCTATTGGATTAGGTTCCGGGGATTGGGCTGGCCACTCCATAACGTCAATCTTGTTGGTCTGGAACCAATATATTGCACGTTTACTGGTGTGTTTGGGGTCGTTGTCTACTTGGAACACCCATTTCAAGGGCATTTCCTCTTCAGAATAAGGCAGCATGACCCCTTCAAGTATTCTGATGTATTCAAACTGATCCATGATCCCTGGTATGCGATAAATAGGCCCAACAATGTAGTAGGAGAAACATCCCCATATCATGATGCTTGTGCCACCATGCTTCACTGTCTTCACAGTGTACTGTGCATTGAATTCAGTATTTGGGGGTCATCTGAAAAAGTGTATCCGGCCACTAGGCTGAAAAAAGAACAATCTTACTTTCATCAGTCCACAAAATCTCTCTTTAGGCCAGTCAATGTGCTCTTTGGCAAATTGTAACCAGTGGAACTTTGCTGAGGATTCTTGCGGGTAGCTTGGCTTTACATAGGGGTCTTCTAATTGTAACAGTACTCACAGGTAACTTTAGACCTTCTTTGATCTTCCTAGAGCTGATTGTTGGCTGAGTCCTTGCCATTTTGGCTATTCTTCTATCCAACCGAATGGTAGTTTTTTGCTTTCTTCCACGTCTTTCAGGCTTTGGTTGCCATTTTAAAGCATTTGCAATCATTTTAGCTGAGCAGCCTATCGTTTTTCGCACTTCTTTATATGTTTTCCCCTCTCCAATCAACTTTTTAAACAAGGTATGCTGTTCTTCTGAACAATGTCTGGAGCGACCCATTTTTCTCAGAATTTCAGAGACAAATGCACTGTAACCAGCATGTACAATATTTGCTGCCTTCCTTCCTTAAATAAGGTCAATAATTGCCACCTGTTTTTCAAAGAATGAATGACTTCACCCATTGAACTCCACACTGCTATTATTTTGAACATGCCCCTTTCAATAAGGGCATAATCAGCTGTTTGAGAAGGCAGTTGTGCTTCTGTGAGTGCCGCGGCCTTCTTTGTGCTTGCTAGGCACAACGGTGTACATTGTATAGCAGCTGTGCTTGGTATTGTGCTCAGCACCATAGAAGTGAAAAGGCTATACTGTGATACCAAGCACAGCCACTATACAATGTACGGCGCTGTGCTTAGTAAACACGGAGAAGGCCACATCTTTCACAGGAGAGCCGCTGCCTTCTCAAACTGCTGATCTGGGTGTCGGACCCCCACCAATCAAATACTGATGACCTATCCTGAGGATAGGTCATCAGTAGTCAAATCCAAGAAAACCCCCTTGTAGGAAGGCGCAAGGGTCCATCATTGACGGAAGGTATGTGTCACCGAGATTCCTGGCCTCGGAGAGGTAAGAGCCGGTAATTTTAAGTGTCAGTGGCAGTTAGTGCTGACTGACACTATTTATTATTTAGTATGGCAGTAGAGCCGATCTGGGCCGGCTCTTACTGGGAGCAGCCAAAGTGCAGGGTGGGTGGCTTCTCCCCACGTTCCAGGCTGGGTTTTGGTTTGGGATATAAAAACCCAGTCAGCAGTCTCAGCTGGGTGGATTAACCTCCATTTCACAGTGAAGCTGTGGAGACTCTGTGGTTTTGGGATCTGCCTGAGGTGTGCCGTACTAAAGGGCTGAGAGCCGCATTGCTGGAAAACAGGCCCCTAAAGCCTGCAGTGGATGGCTGATGAAAAACTGCTAACCAGGTAAACGTTTGTGTTCTGTGGATTTTCCATGGTGTAAACATACACCAACACTGTGAACTGTTATTTTGTTTTGCCTTTTGTGTGAATAAACACTGAACTATTTTGGTTTAAGACTTTGTGATTCCCTCTATACTGCGTCCGCTAAGCTGCCTACCAGAGCGAATCCCCACATTTGGTGTCGGATGCGGGCACATGCAGTGAGGCTGGCCTTAAAGCCGAAAAATTTTAGTTTTTTTTCCCGGGCACGGGTGTATGTCCTTTATCAAGCTGGCAAGGTTACGACCCGTATCCCCTGACAAAATGGAGGCGGTTGCGAAAGCCCTCATGGAGGCTAACTTGCAGCAGCGAGAGACAAACAAGCAGCAGCAGGAAACCAACCAGCTGCTATTACAGCATGTGATGGCATTACAAGCAGTAGGAGCGTCCCAGAACGTCCACAATGCTCGGAAAGCTGTTTGTGCGTCGATCCCTAAGAAGACCCAATCGGACGACGTCGAGACGTATCTTGCGGTGTTCGAAAAGGTGGCTGTGCGAGAGATGCTACCCCGAGACAAATGGGCTGAGGTCGTCGCTCCATTCCTGGCGTCTGGACCCCAGCAGGTGTTTTTCGACCTACCAGCTGATCAAGCGGCTGACTACCTGACTGTAAAAGGTGAGATTCTGGCAAGACTGGGGGTGAATGTATTGGTCCGGGCCCAGCGAGTGTGTCAGTAGGAATTTAACCCGGCTGAACCCGCCAGACCGCAGTATTATGATCTGCTACACCGGCTGAAAAAATGGCTGCAACCTGACGTACTGAGTCCCACTGCTATGCTGGACTGCCTGTTGGCGGATGTGTTCTAGAGGGCTTTGCCGTACCCTCTCCAGCACTGAATCGGCCAGGTGTCTCCTGTTATTGCCCTAGAGATGGTCGACCTGGTGGAGCGCTACAAGGCCACCAGAAATCTGCAGGGGGTTCTTTTGGGAGGGGGCCAGTCAAACCCCGGAAATCTCCACTCAAGGCTTAGCAGCTGGTGCCAGCCAAGCCCGCCCGGGACGTACCCCCTGCAGACCCAGCCCCTGTGGTCTGCTGGCAGTGTCACGAGCCTGGACACATAAGGGCCGATTGTCCCCATTGGGGTGAACCCATGGACATTAACTTTGGCTACCGCCCCTCAATGTATGCCAGGAGGCTGCGTGCAGCCGGTAACCCCGAGACAATAGACAATAGTCACCTGTGCCAGGTACAAGTGGAAGATACCCTGGCAGTGGCGCTGCTGGACTCAGGTTGCCTGGTGTCCCTGGTAAGAGCTGCCCTGCTGCGGCCCACCGAGTATACTGACCGAAAAGTAGGCGTAGTGTGCATCCATGGAAACTTAAAAGACTATCCCACCGCCCTGGTGTCACTATCCACGGTGGCCGGCACGTGGACTCATGAGGTTGCCGTCGCCACAAAGTTGCACTATGAACTAATAATTGGTAGAGACTTCCCCGGTTTCCCAGCATTATGGCCGGATACGAAAGTTACCAATACCAAGGAGACAGATGTGACTCTAGCAGAGTGGCCTGGCTCAGGGGGGAGACCAGAACCCTGGGAACCTAAGTCCAAAGGGCCAGCGGTGGGGTGACCGCCACTTCGGTGGAAGAGGGGGAGACAACCCCACCAAGTGTGATGGTGGGAGATGTGGAGGACTTGCCGCCAGGTCCGGAGTTGGCAGACCTTAACTTTTTCGGAGATAACTTTGGTATAGCACAGCACCAGGACCCAACTCTATCTCGAGCCTGGGGAAATGTGGTAGCAGTTGAGGGTGAGCCGCAACAACCGGGGGTCGAGTCTCTGTTCCCCCGTTTTGTGGTTCAACAGGAGATGCTGTACCGGGTAAATCAACTACGGGGTGAGCATATTAAACAGCTGGTGGTGCCCAAGGCGTATTGCAAGCTTGTGTTGGAGTTAGCCCACCAACATGTTCTTGGGGGACACCTGGGCCAGCAGAAAGTGTAGGAACAGTGTGTTCAGAGAGGTGAAAGAGTATTGCAAGTCTTGCCCAACCTGCCAGATAACCAGCCCCCAGCCACATTTCCGTAGTCTCCTGGTCCCTCTCCCGATTATTGAGGTTCCATTAGAGCGTATCGCTATGGATCTCATAGTCCCAGTACCTAAGTCTGCTAGAGGGCACTAACACATCTTAGTTGTCCTTGACTACGCCACTCGGTACCCGTAGGCGGTGTCACTGCGTCATACATCAGTCAAATTCATAGCTAAGGAGTTAATGGAGATGTTTTCTCCAGTGGGTCTGCCTAAGGAGGTTCTGACTGACCAAGGGACCCCGTTTATGTCCAAGGTCATGAGGGAACTCTGTAAGTTGCTCCACATAAAACAACTACGGACGTCCGTGTATCATCCGCAAACGGATGGCCTGCTAGAGAGGTTTAATCAAACACTAAAAAATATGCTTAAAAGAGTGCTGTCTAAGGATGGGAGAGACTGGGACCTTCTTCTGCCCTATCTCATGTTCTCAGTGCGAGAAGTGCCCCAGGCCTTTTATGGGTTCTCGCCCTTCGAACTGCTATACGGCAGACACCCGTGTGGTATGTTGGACGTCGCCAAAGAGGCGTGGGAACAACAACCCACACCGCACAAAAGTGTTGTTGAGTACATCACCCAGATGCAAGGACGGATAGAAACAGTGTTACCTCTGGTTAGGGAGCATATGGAGGCAGCACAGCGAGCCCAGAGTAGGGTCTATAATAGGCAGGCTCGGGTCTGGAATTTAACCCTGGTGATCAGGTGTTGGTTCTGGTACCGACCGTAGACAGTAAGTTCCTAGCTAGGTGGCAAGGGCCCTACGAGGTACTTGAAAAAATTGGAGAGGTAGATTACAAGGTACACCAGTCAGGGAGGCGAAAGCCGGAGCAGGTGTACCATGTGAATCTGCTCAAACCATGGAAAGATAGGGAAACATGTACGGGAGACAGCCCACGACAAGGGTTCCTAGGGGAAGCGGTTTCGGCCCCTCTGTCTGAAGCAAGGGAAGCGGCTGCCACAGTAAAAATTGCTGACAGCCTCTTCTCTAAACAGGCTCAGGAAGCCAGGGAGTTCATTCGTCGGAACACGGATGTGTTCTCGGACCTCCCTGGACGCACGTCCATAATCCGGCATGATATTGTCACTGAGCCTCAGGCAAAAGTCCGGTTAAAACCATACCGGGTACCCGAGGCTCGGCGACAAGCCATCGTGGAGGAAGTGCATCCGCATCAGTATGTACATTCCGTAGCCCCGCAAATAAAATAATGCATGTCATACAGATGTCATCCGTTTTTTTTTTGCAGATCCGCAATTTGCGGACCGAAAAACACATACGGTCATGTGCATGAGGCCTAAGATACATATTTTTTTGTTGGATTTTTTGTTATTGATGTCCCTCTAGTATGTCACTGTCCATGTTGTGGGACTATTTGTGCACTTCTACTAAGTATTTGGTGACTGCAAATATGAGCTGAAGGTTTTTCAGGTTCGTCTGCCATTAAAATGAATGGGGCCCGCCGCGAACTTGCGGTTAACGAACCGTCCCGGCTGATGTTCGTCCATCACTAGTAGCCATACATATCCGCATATTTACTATCATATCGTGCAGGATGTTTAGCCTTCTCTGTATGAACATTCACACAAGGAATGTTGTCAATGACTGATTAGGACTGCCCACTGGATACCTAAACTCAGAAAGGGCAGGAATTAGAAAAAAAAAACATATTCTGAATCTTCAAGAGGATATTAGAGTGGTTTAGGTGGCAATGAATAAGATCCATGAACTTCTCCACCATGATCAGTTAATTAAAAAAAATACTGCAAAAAACTGTAGTTGATACAGTATGTGGCCCAAACAAAAAAATCACACAAAATGAATTTACTTGAATACTTTTATATAAGAACTAGCAAAATTAGCAACATCTCAGGGGTTGGAGGTGCCAGACATGGCATCTCCCAATGGTTACACAAACCTGTGGGGTTGCATTTGGCCACTCGTTTTGCCACCTTATCTGCCAGCGCATTGCCCTGTGAGACATGATCCTTACCATCTGCTGCCGTGAATCCTCTCCTCTGCCAAATCATACCATGGTCCCACACTACCCCATGTGTGTGCACCTACTCTCAGTATAAATGGTGACAGGTCTATCAGTATGTAGAATAAATGCACTAGTGAGTGCAATGAGCTCAGCTGCCTGCTGTGTTGAGTGTGGATGCCCTTGAGTAGGCCCACAACATCATGAGTGGTGTGCAAAAATGGTGTAATGTCACATTGTGAAAGGAGTTGCCAACTCTACCATCATAGCACAGGCTGCAAGAGAACACAGACATGCCGGCATCCGTTGAACAGGGGTGGGCATTACCTTTGAGAAAAATACACAAGGACGCAACTTGCCTCCGTTTTCTTGTGTCAGTACACCCGCCATGGTTTTACAATTTTGGCGTGCAAACATGTAGAAGGGCATATTATAGTCAGGGAGGCCCAGCCCTGGACTCGACATGAGTAAACATTTCAGATAATCAAATGCATTGTACATTTTCAGAAGACCATTTAATCAAGTCTGGATTTTCTTCCAGAGTGGCTTGCCTCAAAACATTGTCATAATAGGAGCAATCAGGAATCCATTGTCTACAGTAGTTTATCATACCAAGGAAAGATAACATTTCTTTCTTGGTGTGCGGGGTGACCAAACTCGCAATAGACTGGACTCTTTCTGCGCTGATTCTCCTTTCACCTTTTGTGAGGACAAAGCCCAAGTATTCAATCTGCATTTTACACCATTGCATTTTCTTAAGTGTCACTTTGTGACCACATCCTGACAACCATGTTAACAGTGATAAACCATCCTGAATGCTGGCCTCCGCTGACATGCTACACAGTAACAAATCATCGACATATTGCAGCAGCACAGAACCTTGGGGGGGGGGGTACCATGGTTCTAACATCGCTTGAAGGACTATGCTGTACACTACAGGTGAATCAGCATATACCTGGGGCATTTCTGCACCAGGTCAGTTGACGTCTGTCAAAGGAAAAAGCAAAAAATAGTCTGGTTATCTTATCAACTGGGATAGAAAAGAATGCATTTTTCAGATCTATCATACTGAACCAAACAGCGTCTGCTGGAATGGCAGATAATAATTAAGTGACATCAGGTACAACAGGGGCTATAGGCACAATGATGTTGTTGATGGCCCTTAAATCCTGTACAAAGCGGGCAGTACCATCTGCCTTTGTCACTGGATTCACGGGCGTGCTGTAGGGTGAAATCACCTCTTCCAGGATTCCCTTTTGTAGGAATTCTTCTATCATTGGCCTAAATCCATCAAGTTTCTCTTTTGACAGCGGGTATTGTTTCTGGAACACTGAGATGACACCTGGTTTCACAGTAGCTTTGTAAAGTGTGCAATCTATGAATCCTGTGTCATATTCATTTGAAGACCATAATGCAGGGTTAATGTTATTAAGTTCTGGGTGGTCCTGTATGTTTGCAAGAATCAGTGGCACTGAGATTGGAATGAGATCTGAGTGTACTCTTATGCCCTGATTCTTTGCTGATACTTGCAAGTCAAGCTTAATGAACAAATCTCTCCCTAACAGGCTGACTGGGCAATCTAGTATAATGCTAAATACATGATCTGTGATGTATTCCCTGTCCATGGTCTCGAGTGGTAGTGAGTCAGTTTTGAAAGGTTTTGTCAAAACCCCATTAATTCACATAGAAGGCTCCCACTTCCTTCCTCCCACTCTCAGTCATCTAAGTCCACCCCTTTTAGTCGGACGCTGTGGTCCTCCTTCTGTCTGTCATTAGTGTTTCAGCTGCCCATAAGAACAGAGCTCTGATGTTAAGTACAACACTTAACATGTAACACGTAACTGCAAACATTGAAACAAACAGATCTGACAATACAGACATAAACACACAAAGGGCCCATAAAAACTTTTCATTGACTTCAATAAAAAAATTGTACAGCTTGATCAATGCTGTTGGCACCAATAAAAACCAAAAACTTACAAGAAAAATTAAATAAAATTCTCACTGCGCATATTATATGAAAACAAATACCGTACTCTATACGCATTCACATTTTCATATACTTATTTTCACAAACAGCTCATAACCTCGCCCTCATACATAAAAACTGAATTGCACACACAGCTCTGCTAAAACTCTCAGTCTTCTTACATTTTCAAGTCCACTACAACTCAGAGCCACACCCATTAACATTCCACTAAATCATGTATCTTTCAACCCAGTCACACAATTTCTTTTTTTCATTCCAAAACTTGCAGCACAGACAAACACAGCTTTCCTGGAAACAGATATCCACACCACACCCAGAATTGCTAATGGTCTGTCACTGTTTGTGCTGCTTTTTCCAATATCTTCTGCTCTTCACTCTGTGATTAATCAACTCTTATAAGAAGACAATATACATGTTATAATCATACAGTAATTTTGTTAAAACCCAAATTATCTTATATGTCATGTGGTCTTAGTTTAGTGTTGCACACATCGTCACTTACTCTATATAATTCCCCTTCCCCCTCTTCCCTGTGTCACTGCGTTTCTCTTATCTCAGGAATGTTTAGGCAGGGGAAGTAAAGCAATCCATCACAGGACGTTCAACCGTCCTAAATATTCCTCAAACTTTTACTCATATCTGAATAAGGACTTATAATGGGTGCAACCGTAGATTGATAGGATTGGACACTTCCAATTGGCATCATAGCACAATCACTGTGGGCACTTTCTTAACTAGTGGATTTGCAAACATCATTGGATCTAATCCAATGCTGGAGCCCTGTCTGTAAGATCTATAGATAACATACATTAGTATCTTCACAGTCTGCAGATGCATTACCAATTACCAGCCCACTTCCCCCCCCCAACCCCCATATGGAGGATAGTTGAATTCCTGAGCACAGGAGGGGTATGTGAGATGGGAGGGAATGTGGAATTCTCTCTGGAATGTGCTCTCAAAAAGAAAACAGGAAAAGTTCTTGTCAAACTACAAGTACAATAATTACTTTTGAATGTTACAGCAGATGTGGTGGGGGAAGGGATGCCACATGGCAACTTCTTTTTTCTCTGTAGGATTCAAAATCCTCCATCTTGTAATAAGAAATGCTACTCATTTCTCCAACTTTCAATTTCTCTCAGTTACTTCCATGGACACTTTAAACCATAACTCAGTATGCACCAACTTCTCTTTTCCTTCAATACACTTATCCATTAACTGACCATCTTTTACTGCTGTAATCTCTAATTCTAGGGCTATGGATCGTCCCTATTTAAACACACACATATCATTAGGGCAACAAAACTTAACCAGTTTATTTCTGAACATTTAACACAAGCCCTTTCTGATTGCAGACACTGGGGCACTTTTTTCCTTGCCATCAATTAACTTCCTGACACTGCTCTGTTTTCTCACTCACCAGAGCCCCCCCTTCACCATCACAGGAGTTCTGATGTACACAGTTTGTAAGCTCTAACTTCACAGATTCTTACAGAATTTCATCCCTGTTGCCAGCCGGGCATAACATTCTGTTTCACATTTTAACTGTCAATTCTCACATCCTGCCAAATTGTCTACCCATGGGTTAACTAGGAAGTAATTTGTGGGACTAGACCGTGAAACATAAAGTTTACATGTTGACAGTGATGGAAACAGAATTATTTCACAGTGGGATGTGACCGTACACTTACCACCCGGTCAACATCTCACACAGACAGATAATCTTATCACTTCTAAAATACTTATACTATATATACATAAGAGTTAATCCAAGCTTGTAATCTTCTGTTCCCTGAACAGGATTTCTTCATAGTGCACTTTATATCTCTAGTGATATGGACTCCTTGAGTCTCTTATAATCAACTTAGCTCCCTGAGCTTTTGCCTGTGTCCCCTGGACACAACAATCCACCGAAATCATAAATAGATGGTTCAACTTACTTGAGTCGAGATGTGGTCATTGCCCCCGGATCCGAGGAGGACAAGAATTGATGTCTTTCACCGTAGACCCGAGGATGACCCTCTCGATCCCGAGACTGAGCCCCCAAAGCTGTAAGGCAATCTAGACTCTTTGCCTAATGTGTCCCTGACACAAGACTTTCGGCGGTAAGCTTGAATTAAGCCTTATCTGGTACCAGGAGAATGAATCAGGCTGAAACACTTAAACACGTGTCTTGTTCCAATCCATTCTGGTTTATTCACAGTTGGCAAACAGTTATAATAGAGAGGGTTGAGCTTCCTTGACATCCAATCATATGTTAGCATTAGTTTTAATCTATAGCATGAACACACATGAGCTCTGCATTAACATAATAGATGACTCATAGTAACAGCATTTGACCAATCAGGTATAGACACATAGGCCAGTATGCATTTGAGCCAAGATGACCCTATATGGTAAGACTGTTCAAACTACAAACTAAGGAATGTATGGGTATCTTGAAACCGCACAGGAAGTTTCTCACATTTCAAAGGGGGGAAGGGGGATTTTGGAAAAGTACACTGGCCAAATGTAATCGTAATACACGTTGCTGAAAGGACAAAATGGAGTTACTTATACCCCATCAGTGACATGCACAATGCCACATAACAGTGACATTTACAGTGCCTGAAAAAGAGTGGCATCCACAGTACCCCATTACAGTGACATTCACAGTAATCCATAACAGTAATGAGAACAGTGACATCCACAGTGCTCCCATAACAGTGATATGCACCATGCCTCATAACTGTGAAATTGACAGTGCTCCAATAACAGTGACATCCATAGTGCCCCATAACAGTGACATGAATAGTGCCTCTATAACAGTGGCATCCACAGTGACATCCACCATGCTCCCATAATAGTGACATGCACAATGCCACATAACAGTGACATCTACACTGCCTGAAAAAGAGTGACATCCACAGTACCCATTAACAGTGAGATTAATAGTACATCTATAGCAGTGACATCCACAGTACCCACATAACTGTGACATCTACAGTGCCCATATATTCATAATATCCACATTAATCCATAACAGTAATGAGAACAGTGACATCCACAGTGCTTCCATAACAGAGAAATCCACAGTACCTGAATAACAGTGACATCCACAGTGCTCATATAACAGCAATATGCACAGATTCCCCATAACATTGACATCCACGGTGACCATAACAGTGTCATCCACAGTGCTCCCATTACAGTGACATGCAGAGTGCCCCTATAACAAAGACATCAACAGTGGGACAAAACGGCGACATAAACAGTGCCCCCATAGCAGTGAGATGAATAGTGCCTCTATAACAGTGACATCTACAGTGCCCCCATAGCAGTGAGATGAATAGTGCCTCTATAACAGTGACATCCACAGTGCACCCATAGCAGTGAGATGAATAGTGCCTCTATAACAGTGACATCCACAGTGCACCCATAGCAGTGAGATGAATAGTGCCTCTATAACAGTGACATCCACAGTGAACCCATAGCAGTGAGATGAATAGTGCCTCTATAACAGTGACATCCACAGTGCCCCCATAGCAGTGAGATGAATAGTGCCTCTATAACAGTGACATCCACAGTGCCCCCATAGCAGTGAGATGAATAGTGCCTCTATAACAGTGACATCCACAGTGCCCCCATAGCAGTGAGATGAATAGTGCCTCTATAACAGTGACATCCACAGTGCCCCAATAACAGTGACATCCACAGTGCCCATATAATGGTGACATCTACAGTGCTCCATAACAGCAATGAGAATAGTGACATCCACAGTACCCATATAATGGTGACATCTACAGTGCTCCATAACAGCAATGAGAACAGTGACATCCACAGTGCCCATATAATGGTGACATCCACAGCAGTGGTGTAGCATGGGTTGCCAGCACCCAGGGCAATTCAAGTATTTCACCCCCCTTAACCTGTGGTCATGCCCCCCCCCTTTTTTTTTACAGTTAATGCAGTAGATGTCACCTGCAGTCCTACGTAACCCACAGATAACACAGTGATACCTCTCTGAGTATAGATAATACAGTAGATCAGTGGCGTAGCGTAGGTTGCCAGCACCCGGGGCAAGCCAAGTATTGCGCCCCCAACCTGTGACCACGCCCCTTTTTACAAATAATGCAGTAGATGTCATCTGCAGTCCTATGTAACACCACAGGTAACACAGGGATAACTCTGAGTACAGATAATGTAGTAGATGGGTGTGAGCCCCAGAATTCAGGACACGCACAGTGTGACCTGAAGTCTGGGGCCAGGCGTCGGCAGTGTGGCCCAAATTCTATATCCACCCCCCCCAAACAGATATTTGTATGGACATAACATACATTGCTATGAAAAATACAGGAGAAAACCGCACCATACCTGTTACATCCAGTGACCTCTCCTGTGATGTAGACTTTCCTCAGCATCTTCATTCGGAGATAGGACCGCCATGACACCTTCTTTCAGCCGCGTCTCGTCTCTGCAGAGTTTAACAGAAAATCTTTGGGATTTCTCACTTTACTATCATCCTCAGATAACAGATCTCCCCCATAGTTCCCATAACTATAATGCCCTCTGTATAATTATAATATATACTGGCCCCTCTATATTATTATTATTATTATTATTATTATTTCCTCCTCTGTATTAATATTATTAATATTAAAATGGCCCCCTCTGTAGTATTATAGTAATAATTATGCCCCCCTTCAGCATACAGTCCCATGTAAGATACAACCTTCCCCCTGCCTTCAGCCCCTCCAGCATACAGTCCCATGTAAGACACATCACTCTCCTGCCTTCAGCCCCTCCAGCATACAGTCTCATGTAAAATACATCACTCCCCGCCTTCACCCCCTCCAACATACAGTCCTATGTAAATAATATCACACTCCCTCTCTTTGCCATCTGCCTTCAGCCCCTCCAGCATACAGTCCCATGTAAGACACATCACTGTCCTGCCTTCAGCCCCTCCAGCATACAGTCTCATGTAAAATACATCACTCCCCGCCTTCAGCCCCTCCAACATACAGTCCTATGTAAATAATATCACACTCCCTCTCTTTGCCATCTGCCTTCAGCCCCTCCAGCATACAGTCCCATGTAAGATACATCACACCCCTGCCTTCCAGCCCTCCTTGCACAGTCCCAGCTACTTTCACACTTGCGTTTGGGGTTCCGCTTGTGAATTCCGTTTGAAGGGGCTCACAAGCGGCCCCGAACGCATCCGTACTGCCCCAATGCATTCTAAGTGGATGCGGATCCGCTCAGAATGCATCAGTCTGGCAGCGTTCAGCCTCCGCTCCGCAGGCGGACACCTGAACGCAGCTTGCAGCGTTCGGGTGTCCGCCTGGCCGTGCGGAGGCAATCGGATCCGTCCAGACTTACAATGTAAGTCAATGGGGACGGATCTGTTTAAAGTTGACACAGTATGGCTCAATTTTCAAACGGATCCGTCCCCCATTGACTTTCAATGTAAAGTCTGGACGGATCCGTCTGAAGCTACTTTCACACTTAGAATTTTTTCTACAATATAATGCAGACGGATCCGTTCTGAACGGATCCCAAGTCTGCATTATATGAGCGGATCCGTCTGGGCAGACATTAGACGGACCCGCTCTGAACGCAAGTGTGAAAGTAGCCTAAAAAAATGCATCACTCCCCCTGCCTTCAGCCCCTCCAGCATACGGTATAGTCCCATGTAAGATACAACCCCCCCTCAGCCTTCAGCCCCTCCAGCATACAGTCCCATGTAAAACACATCACTTCCCTGCCTTAGCCCCTCCAGCATACAGTCCCATGTAAAATATCACTCCCCCTGCCTTCAGCCTCTCCAGCATACAGTCCCATGTAAAACACATCACTTCCCTGCCTTAGCCCCTCCAGCATACAGTCCCATGTAAAATATCACCCCCCCTGCCTTCAGCCTCTCCAGCATACAGTCCCATGTAAATAATATCCACCCCCCCCCCGATTCCTTCTCCCTTCAGCCCCTGCAAAAAGCCCCCCCCAAGTAAAAATAACAGACAGTCACTATTCTCCTCCATATACTTACCTTCACACTCTTCTCCTGCTCTTTAGAATCTCCTGCACATCGTTAGGCCACGCCCCCTCGAGGACGAGACTCCGCCTCTTCCCTTGACATCATCATACCTCCCAGGATCAACTACATTCTCTTACACTACGCTCGCTCTACTGCCTCATAGGCTTCAGGCTGAAACCTATGAGGAAGAACGGAGGGGACGGGAGCCATAGGCTCCCATGACCCTCATTGAAGTGTTTGCCGCCTGGCGCCCCCTGCAATTTTGCGCCCAGGGCAACGGCCCCCCCGCCCCCCCCCCCCCCCCCACGCTACGCCCCTGCAGTAGATGTCACCTGCAGTCCGACGTAACCCACAGATAAACACAGTGATAACTCTCTGAGTACAGATAATGTAGTAGATGTCACCCTATGTAACCCACAGATAACACAGTGATTACTCTCTGAGTACAGATAATGTAGTAGATGTCACCCTATGTAACCCACAGATAACACAGTGATTACTCTCTGAGTACAGATAATGTAGTAGATGTCACCTGCAGTCCTATGTAACACCACAGATAACACAGTGATAACTCTCTCAGTACAGATAATGTAGTAGATGTCACCTGCAGTCCTACGTAACACCACAGATAGCAGTAATAACTCTCTGAGTACAGATAATGCAATAGATGTCACCTGCAGTCCTATGTAACACCACAGATAACAGTAATAACTCTCTGAGTACAAATAATGTAGTAGATGTCACCTACAGTCCTATGTAACACCACAGATAACACAGTGATAACTCTCAGAGTACAGATAATGTAGTAGATGTCACCTACAGTCCTATGTAACCCACAGATAACACAGTGATAACTCTCTGAGTACAGATAATGCAGTAGATGTCACCTGCAGTCCTATGTAACACCACAGATAACAGTAATAACTCTCTGAGTACAAATAATGTAGTAGATGTCACCTACAGTCCTATGTAACACCACAGATAACACAGTGATAACTCTCTGAGTACAGATAATGTAGTAGATGTCACCTGCAGTCCTATGTAACACCACAGATAAAACAGTGATTACTCTCTGAGTACAGATAATGTAGTAGATGTCACCTACAGTCCTATGTAACCCACAGATGACACAGTGGTAACTCTGAGTACAGATAATGTGGTAGATGTCACCTGCAGTCCTATGTAACACCACAGATAACACAGTGATAACTCTCTGAGTACGGATAATGTAGTAGATGTCACCTGCAGTCCTATGTAACACCACAGATAAAACAGTGATTACTCTCTGAGTACAGATAATGTAGTAGATGTCACCTACAGTCCTATGTAACCCACAGATGACACAGTGGTAACTCTGAGTACAGATAATGTGGTAGATGTCACCTGCAGTCCTATGTAACACCACAGATAACACAGTGATAACTCTCTGAGTACAGATAATGTAGTAGATGTCACCTACAGTCCTATGTAACCCACAGATAACACAGTGATAACTCTCTGAGTACAGATAATGCAGTAGATGTCACCTGCAGTCCTATGTAACACCATAGATAACAGTAATAACTCTCTGAGTACAAATAATGTAGTAGATGTCACCTACAGTCCTATGTAACACCACAGATAACACAGTGATAACTCTCTGAGTACAGATAATGTAGTAGATGTCACCTGCAGTCCTATGTAACACCACAGATAAAACAGTGATTACTCTCTGAGTACAGATAATGTAGTAGATGTCACCTACAGTCCTATGTAACCCACAGATGACACAGTGGTAACTCTGAGTACAGATAATGTGGTAGATGTCACCTGCAGTCCTATGTAACACCACAGATAACACAGTGATAACTCTCTGAGTACAGATAATGTAGTAGATGTCACCTACAGTCCTATGTAACCCACAGATAACACAGTGATAACTCTCTGAGTACAGATAATGCAGTAGATGTCACCTGCAGTCCTATGTAACACCACAGATAACAGTAATAACTCTCTGAGTACAAATAATGTAGTAGATGTCACCTACAGTCCTATGTAACACCACAGATAACACAGTGATAACTCTCTGAGTACAGATAATGTAGTAGATGTCACCTGCAGTCCTATGTAACACCACAGATAAAACAGTGATTACTCTCTGAGTACAGATAATGTAGTAGATGTCACCTACAGTCCTATGTAACCCACAGATGACACAGTGGTAACTCTGAGTACAGATAATGTGGTAGATGTCACCTGCAGTCCTATGTAACACCACAGATAACACAGTGATAACTCTCTGAGTACAGATAATGTAGTAGATGTCACCTGCAGTCCTATGTAACACCACAGATAAAACAGTGATTACTCTCTGAGTACAGATAATGTAGTAGATGTCACCTACAGTCCTATGTAACCCACAGATGACACAGTGGTAACTCTGAGTACAGATAATGTGGTAGATGTCACCTGCAGTCCTATGTAACACCACAGATAACACAGTGATAACTCTCTGAGTACAGATAATGTAGTAGATGTCACCTGCAGTCCTATGTAACACCACAGATAAAACAGTGATTACTCTCTGAGTACAGATAATGTAGTAGATGTCACCTACAGTCTTATGTAACCCACAGATGACACAGTGGTAACTCTGAGTACAGATAATGTGGTAGATGTCACCTGCAGTCCTATGTAACACCACAGATAACACAGTGATAACTCTCTGAGTACAGATAATGTAGTAGATGGGTGTGAGGCCCCAGAATTCAGAACAGGCACAGTGTGACCTGAAGTCTGGGGCCAGGATGCAGCAGGGTGGGCCAAATTCTATCCATCCCCTCAAACCCCACCGTAAGCCGATATGTGGATGGACATTATTATAGAATATAGCACCACATGCCTCATACATCCAGTGGCATCTCCTCTGATGTAAACTCTTTCCTCATTGTCTTTATTCGGAGATAAGAACGCCATGATACCTTCTTTCAGCCGATGCTCGTCTCTGCAGAGGTTCACAGAAAAAAATCTTGGGTGCCTCACTTTACTATCATTCTCGCCTTCCTGGTGTCTCAACAACTCATCCTGCTGCTACCTCCAAAGCTGTGCTAGTGCCAGAGAGATAGTCCTCCATAATATTATTCCCCCTGTATATTATAGTCCCTCTGTATTATTATAATTATAATGGTATTATTATGGCCCCCTCTGTATTATTATAATGGCCTCCTCTGTAGTATTATAATGGCCCCCTCTGTATTAATATGGCCCCCTCTGTAGTATTATAATGGCCCCCTCTGTAGTATTATAATGGCACATCTTTAGTATTATTATTATTATGGACCCTCTGTATAATTATTGTAATAATAAATTCTGTTAAAAAGGTGTGGACCTAATATGAACTTTTTTTTTAGCCAAAATGGTGCCACAATTCTGGTGTAGAATGATGTCTCAAAATAAGAAAGCCGATACAGTAGTTGGTATAGAGTAAAAGGAAAGTGTCTATTCCTGCACCAGATTTATCTGCCAGCCTGAGGCCCTGTGATAAATCTGCTGCAGGTCTGGAGGGTCAGTCTAAGCTTACACCATCTATAGGGTCAGTAAATCTGGGCCATTAAGGCTCATTCACACGACCGTGGTTTTGGTCCGCATCCGAGCCGCATTTTTTGTGGCTCGGGTGCGGACCCATTCACTTCAATGGGGCAGCAAAAGATGCGGGCAGCATCCGTGTTTTGGAGATCCACAATTTGCAGACCGCAAAATATGGCACATTCGTGTGATCAAGCCATTATTCTGTGTTTTTAAATTTAATTTACCCTTAAGAGGATGGAGATTTACCAACGTAGTAAACTAATTGGAAGAGAGAATCACTGGTACATTTGTCCACATCTTTATCTTTTTCAAACCCTTGAAACCCTCATTTTCATTGTAGGCCACCAAATTCCCACTTTTCTCCCTATACAGCAAGATGCCTCTTTCTATGGTGAAAACTCAGGCTACATACCATACCATGTCTCCCTGGACATAAAGAAAGTATGTTCCTGCTTTATTCCATTACATTTATTTTCTATATATTATTTGATAGACAGCTACAGTAGACACCCTCTTACAAGCAAATGGCCTGCAAATGGCCTGCAGTATACCAGGCCTACCACCAGTATTACCACTATATATACCGCCTTCCCGCCTGGTCAGGGTGACCAGGCGGGCAGGCGGTATATGAAGGAGTAATACTTGTAGGCTTGGTATTAGAGAAGGCCTTGCGGTTCGCACGGTGGTCGTTTTGCAGAGAACTTTTCGTGGGCAAACATATGCCGATATTCGCGCCCGCCATATTCTTTTACATTGTGAAGAACTATGACCTATGACACATCCATCAGGTGGTACAAGACAGACATTTGAGACGTTTCAGCACATGGACATACCCCCTACCTTATAAATAAACCTGATCTGGCCGCCATTTTACATTTAGTCTTTTGCCAGTGTAGGGAGAGGTTGCTGTGTGGAGCAGGGACAGACTGTTAGGGACACCAAACGCTGGCTAATAGGGCCACAAAAGTCCTTTTACCGACTGGTATAGGTGTGCTATCGATAGGTGTGACTTACTGAGGGGTGTGATATACTTATAATTAGAGATGTCGCGAACATAAAATTTTCCGTTCGCGAAAGGCGAACGCGAATCTCTGCAAATGTTCGCGAACGGGCGAACCGCCATAGACTTCAATAGGCAGGCGAATTTTAAAACCCACAGGGACTCTTTCTAGCCACAGTAGTGATGGAAAAGTTGTTTCAAGGGGACTAACACCTGGACTGTGGCATGCCGGAGGTGGATCCATGGCAAAACTCCCATGGAAAATTACATAGTTGACGCAGAGTTGGATTTTAATCCATAAAGGGCATAAATCACCTAACAATCCAATTATTTTTTTAACAACCTGGTTTAAAACATCCAGTGTGTGTATACGATCAGGTATGATGTTGTATCGATCAGGTAGTGTAAGGGTTATGCCCGCTTCACAGACATTGACAGACCAAACTCCCCTTTTAATGCACCGCAAACAACCGCAAACAGTCCATTTGCCCAACCGCAAACTCACCATTTGTACAAGGTTGGATACCAAACTAGCCATGTCTCGTTGATGTCATTGAAGGTTTCTTCCTCCACCCAGCCACGTACAACACCAAGGGTCATGGAAAGGTGAGTTGAATTGATTTTTCGAACGGGGAGATGGTTAAAAAAACGCTGGCTCCCTCCCCTATGTTTGAATCCACGGTCACTGCGTCTGCGCCGTGCAATTTACTCTCACACCCGATATGAGTGGTATTTTCTGTAGTTCTCTCTTCTCATCAGTTTAATCCCTGTTACGTCCCCAATCTGGGGTCCATTTATTAAATTGATTTTTCGAACGGGGAGATGGTTAAAAAAAGCTGGCTCCCTCCCCTTTGTTTGAATTTACGCCACGGTCACTGCGTCTGCGCCGTGCAATTTACTGTCACACCCGATATGAGTGCTATTTTCTGTAGTTCTCTCTTCTCATCAGTTTAATCCCTGTTACGTCCCCAATCTGGGGTCCATTTATTAAATCGATTTTTCAAACGGGGAGATGGTTAAAAAAACGCTGGATCCCTCCCCTTTGTTTGAATCCACGCCACGGTCACTGCGTCGTGCAAATGTGATTAGATCACAGAAAAATATTAAATAGAATTTTTTTTTATCTGCGAGGTATTTGTGAGTGAGTGACACCCTGTAACGGTATAAGTGGAGGCCTAGCCACTAGCCAGTGGCCACAATACAGTCTGTGTGGGCCTGACACACACTGGCTTGCAAATGTGATTAGATCACCGAAAAATATTAAATAGATTTTTTTTTTATCTGCGAGGTATTTGTGAGTGAGTGACACCCTGTAACGGTATAAGTGGAGGCCTAGCCACTAGCCAGTGGCCACAATACAGTCTGTGTGGGCCTGACACACACTGGCTTGCAAATGTAATTAGATCACAGAAAAATATTAAATAGAATTTTTTTTTATCTGCCAGCTATCTTCTGTCACACCCTGTATGAATGGTGTGCACACAGTACTGTCTGTGACTGAGCCTGCAGCCTCTCACACACGGGCAGGCAACTGCAATATATATATATATATATATATATATAAAATAAAATAAAAGCAGACTGATGTACCAGCCCTGAAAAGGGCTTTTTGGGGTGCTGTCAGGACGCTGTCCTTACAGCAGATGAGTCTGTGGACACAGAACACTGCCCTAGCTAACGCTTTCCCTATTGAATCAGCAGCAGCAGCACTGTCCCTCCTCTCACTGAAAATGCAGATTCCGAATGAATCTAAAATGGATGCTGTCCAGGAGGTGGGAGGGTCTGGGAGGGAGGGTCTGCTGCTGATTGGCTGGAATGTGTCTGCTGACTGTGAGGTACAGGGTCAGAGTTTACTCAATGATGATGTATAGGGGGCGGACCGAACATCGCATATGTTCGCCCGCCGCGGTGAACGCGAACAAGCTATGTTCGCCGGGAACTATTCGCCGGCGAACTATTCGGGCCATCTCTACTTATAATATACTTTCTAACATAGAAAGTATATTATAGTGCATTTGTATTGTGCAGCAGTTGTGTGCATTTCTGCTGCGATACTGCAGCTACACAGAGCGCCAAACGCTATTGAAACAAATAATTTCTACTGGTGTCATTTACCAGTTGCCCCTCAAAAAAACGGATTGAGGCAGGGGTGTGATATACCAATAATATACTTTCTATATAGTGCATTTAGGTAGTGCAGCATTTGTTTGCAGTTTTCTGCCTTACCGCATCTACACAGAGTGAAAAACATTATTTGAAGAAATCATTTCTACTGGTGTGATTAACCAGTTGCCTCCCAAAAAAACTGATTGAGGCAGGGGTGTTATATACCAATAATATACGTTCTATATAGTGCATTTAGGTAGTGCAGCAATTGTCTGTGGTTTTGCTGCGTTACCTCATCTACACAGAGTGAAAAACACTATATGAAGAAATAATTTCTACTGGTGTGATTCACCAGTTGACCCCAAAAAAACAGTTTGAAGCAGGGGTGTTATATACCAATAATATACTTTCTATATAGTGCATTTAGGTAGTGCAGCATTTATCTGCGGTTTTGCTGCCTTACCGCATCTACACAGACGGAAAACACTGTTTGAAGAAATAATTTCTACTGGTGTGATTAACCAGTTGCCCCTCAAAAAAACTGATTGAAGCACGGGTGTTATATACCAATTATATACTTTCCATATAGTGCATTTAGGTAGTGCAGCATTTGTTTGCGTTTTTTGCTGCGTTACCGCATCTACACAGAGTGACAAACACTATTGGAACCAATAATTTCTACTGGTGTGATTTACCAATTGCCCCCCAAAAAAACGGATTGAGGCAGGGGTGTGATATACCTTCTTCCACAAATACTGCTCTTCTATAGGGAGTTTTGTCACAGGATCATTTTGAAAATCACAGGCAGAGGAAGAGGCAGGCCATTCCACAGGGGTGGTAGGGGTTGGGCAGGTGCACCAGACCGCAGCCTAATTGGGAAGTTGCAGAAGGTGCGTGTGATTACGTCAAAGGATTCTCCAGACTTGGTTGAGTGGCTCACTCAGCCTTCCGTTTCTGCACCCTCCTCATCCTCTCTATCTGTACCCTCTTCGCTCTCTGCTGTGTACACTCCCAAAGACACCACCACCACCATATCACCTCCGCTCGAGTCAGAGGAATTATTTTCCCATTTATTACAAGACCTTACTGATGCGCAGCCATTCTTGGCATTGGATCAGGAAGAGGAGGTATCAACGGTCGCCACCCATAAGTCTGACGACAGTACCCAGATAAGCCCAAGGAGGGTGGTTTCCGCTGTTGCTGCCTACTACGAGATCTCTAATGTCAGTGGTGGTGAAGGTGACGAATCTGATGATGACGTGTTGATGGACGTCACGTGGGTGCCACAAGAGAGAAAGAGGAGGGGAGTTCAGAGGGAGAGACGGAGCAGCAGATAGGGAGGAGAAGGAGGAGAAGCAGGCAGAACTTACAGTGCACAGGAGGCAAAAAACAGACTGCTAATGTATCTGGAACGAGCCATCCACCATGCATGGTCACATCTGGCACTCCCAGGAAGCCGGCACATGACTCCACAGTGTGGACCTTTTTCAACGTGTCCGTTGCTGACAATAGTGTTGCCATTTGCAGCCTGTGCTGTAAACGCATAAGTCGTGGTAAGCCTAATACTCACCTAAGGAAAACTGCCTTAAGAAAGCACCTGGCTTCCCATCACGAGACCAGTGGGAGCACAACTGTCAGAACCCACAAAGCCATGCTCCCCGTCCTGACTCTTCTCCTTAACCTTCTCCTCTCTCCTCCCAGTTGTCCTCCACTTCACTTTCCACCGCGCCACCGTCGCTTTCATCTGGCAAAAGGCAGGCTTCCTTGCCCCAAATGTTCGAGCGAAAAAAGATGATGCCGCCGGATATCCCTCTTGCCCAATGGCTGACCGCTGGCTTGTCAGAACTTCTGGCCCACCAACGACTGCCATATAAACTGGTGGACTCGGAGGCCTTTAGAAAATTTGTGGCCATTGGCACACCGGAATGGAAGGTCCTCGGAAGGAAATATTTATCCCAGAAGGGCATCCCAGAGCTATATGAATGTATCTCTGGCACACAGTGTCGGTGCCAAGATACATCTGACCACAGACACATGGTCTAGCCAACACGGGCAGGGAAGGTACATAACTTTTACTGCCCATTGGGTGAACCTTCTGACGGCCGTCAAGCATGCAACCCGTGGCACCCGTGTAGATTTGGTGTTACCACCATGGATTGCATGCAGGCCTGCCTCTTCTTCTCCTCCTCCTACTCCATCCTCCCTCTCCTTCTCGGCTGACTCCTCCTTTTACGCTACTACCATCTCTTCCGCTGCTCCCCCCAAGCTCCCCAGAACCTATTTGACGTGCCAGGTGAGACGTTGCCATGCTGTGCTGCGTCTGTTGTGCCTGGAAGCCAAGAGCCACACCAGTCCTGCACTCCTTTCAGCTTTGCGGTCATAGGCCGATCAGTGGCTAACCCTGCTCAATTTGACAGTTGGTAAAATGGTGTGCGACAACGGTGACAATCTGCTGAGCATGCTGAAACAGGACAAAATGACACATCCTGAACTTAGTCATGCAGCGATTCGTTGCCAAATACCCCAGGGTCCAGGACGACCAGGAAAATCTTTGGCCATTTTAGAAGATCTTACACGGCCATGGCTCGCCTTGCTGACAATCAACTACGACACCACCTGCCCGTCAGACGTCTGATTTGGGACTGCCCGACGCAATGGAACTCCACTTTGTATATGCTTGATAGGCTGCTACTGCAGAAACGTGCAGCTAACGACTTCCTGTACGAACTCTGCGGCAGGACAGATCCCGTAGAGAGAGGTTTTTTTTCACCGCACCAGTGACTGCTCATGCGCGATGCATGCAGACTTCTTCGGCCATTTGATGAGATCACTAAACTTGTCAGTCGCAGACAGGGCGCCATCAGTGACATCATACCTTACGTCTTTTTTCTGGAGCGAGCATTGTGTCGTGTCATTGATCAAGCCGTCGAGGAGCAGGAGCAGGAAGATGAGGAAGTCGTAATGCTGGATGAATTCCCAAGGGGGCTACTCCATCTGAGACAAGTCAACAACAGGAGTCTGAAGAGGAGTCAGAGGCAGATGGTGCCGGGGCGGAGGAGGAGAAGGAGCAAGAAGAGCATGCTTTAAATGTTTCTGGGATCCCTGGTGTTGTCCGTGTCTGGGGGGAGGAGAACAAGGACGACATTATCCTGGATGATAAGCAGGAGCCAGGCCACTCCCCTGCTTTCAGTTTAGTGCAAATGGGGGCCTTCATGCTCCAGTGTTTGAAGAGGGACCCCCGTATAAAAAGCATAAAGGGCAAGGACCAGTACTGGGTGGCAACGTACTTAGACCCTCGGTACAAACACAAAATGGCGGAAATGTTACCACCATCACAGAGGGCTGTCAGAATTCATCACTTCCAGGCCTTGCTTTGAGAAATGGTGCATTCTGCTTTTGCGGGCGCTAGCAGAGGAATTTCCACTCACAGAGAAACAGTTTTGGGTACCAATCCAGCGCATGCAAGAAGAGTGCGGTTTGATGATGTGTTGGTCACTTCGGATATGAGATCATTCTTGCAGCCAGCTCATCGACAGCCGACCTCTGGATCCAGCTTCGGGGAATGCCTAGACCGACAGGTGTCCGACTACATCGGGTTAACAGCCGATGTGGACGCTCTAAGAAACGATGAACCCCTGGACTACTGGGTGTGCAGGCTTGACCTGTGGCCAGAGCTGGCACAATTTGCCATGGAACTCTTGGCTTGCCCTACGTCCAGTCTCCTGTCCGAAAGGACGTTCAGCGCAGCAGGGGGGATCGTGACCGATAAGCACACTCGCCTTGCTCACGACAGTGTGGACTACCTCACATTTCTAAAAATGAATGAGGCATGGATCTCGGAGGAATTCAACACATGTGATTAGTCGACCACGTTTGATTGAATTTCCTCATGACAGCCCACAAATATCCGCCACCACTCAGAACAAATCATGGTCCCTGTCTTAGTTAATTACAGCAGCATAAAGGGTATTTTATGTTCGTTGAATACCTAATTTTTGGGGCCTGTACTGGCCGACAGTTACATATTTATCCTGTGACTTCCTAATGTACCTCCTACCACAGAATCCAAAGTTCTTTGCTGTCAGGTGAATGCCTATTGCCTAATTTTTGGGGCCTGTACTGGCCGACAGTTGCATATTTATCCTGTGACCGCCTAATGTACCTCCAGCCACAGAATCCAAAGTTCTTTGCTGTCATGTAATGCCTATTGCCTAATTTTTGGGGCCTGTACTGGCCGACAGTTACGTTTTTATCCTGTGACCGCCTAATGCACCTCCAGCCACAGAATCCAAAGTTCTTTGCTGTCAGGTGAATGCCTATTGGCTAATTTCTGGGGCCTGTACTGGCCGACAGTTACATTTTTTATCTCTAGCCACATAATCACACCCTTGTCTCACTCCTCTTCCTCTGACATGGTGGCGTATGAACCGCATTCACCATATGGACCTGCTAATGTCACAGGGTCATGTGACTGTGCCCCTCACCCCATACTTTGCCCCCTTATACCCTGCATTGTGCCCTCTTACCACACCCTGTGCAGTGCCCCTAGTCATTCCCTGCACTGTGCCCTCCTATACTCTTTTATCCAGTCACTGTGCAGAGGTGTTATCCGGTTAATGTATGGCGCTGGTATCCAATATCGGGATGGCCATAACTGTATCCCTTACCGTGCCCATGGCATCCTTTTTTAGACCTGGCATGAGCGGGAAAAATATGCAGATTGCGGTGCTAAGGACCTTTTGTGCCACAATCTGTGTCAGAAATACGCCTAACATAGATGTATTTCTATATAATAAATGATCACCTAATTGAATTATCATTCTGGGATAGGGCTAATATTTTTATATTATATAGATTCTAGTGTATTATACTGTGTCCTGTATTTCCCAGTAGAAAATGATCCTTGGGAAACACAGTTACTCATCCCTGACCACCAGGACCAGTTATCACTCTGTCAGTACATGGCGGCCTCCACTCTCCGCCACGCTGCTCCGCTGTGTACTGGTGTTTATTCTGACACTAAGGCTGGGTTCACATCCAATTTTTGCCATCCATTTAATGCATACCAAAAATGTATGCGTTAACAGATGCCTCAGACTGATGCCGTACAGTGGCGTCCGTTCACCATACAGTTCCATGGTAAAAAAAAAATTACGTTAACGTATGCATTTTTTTAATAGACTGTGCAGGATACAAAAACATGGAGTGCTGCACATTTGTATACATCAAACCGATAGGAAATAAAAATTTTCTAGGCTCCAGCAGGGCACATTTTAGAGAGTTTCCCTTTAAGACGTATAAAAATGGCCCCTGATTAAAATACATATTTTTTGTTGGAATTTTTTTCCAATGATCCCCCTCTGGTATGTCACTGTTCATGTTGTGGGACTACTTCTAGTAAGTGTTTGCTGACTACAAATATGATCTGAAGGTATTCCAGGTTCGCCTGCCTTTAAAGTGAATGGGACCCGCAGCGAACTTGCGGTTCACGCACAATTGATCGCGTTCACACGGTCGCGTTCGCGAACTGTCTCGGCCAATGTTTGTCCATCACTACCTGGTATATGGACAGCAGCGATGGGCAGAGATGGCATCCTCTGGCAGTACTGTCTATGGTCATCCTTCACCAGCACCCTGACTGCCATCTGCTTGGCCTGGCTTTCATGGCACTTCACTGCCTGCTGCTTGGCTATCAGTGAGTGACAGTTAGTGGGAGGAGCGCCGAAAGCCCAGGAATCATCCTTCAGCACAGCCAGCAGCGCGATGTGAGTGTGGGAGCGCGAGCCATCAGGGTAGAGGGTAAGTAAGTGTTTTTTTTTTTTTCATAAAGCTGCCGACTGGAGGCAAAAGGGGGGCAACATATGTGGCATAATTACTGTGAGCGGGCACATATGTTGGCATAACTACTGTGAGGGGGCACATATCTGGCATACTGTGAGGGGACACATATCTGGCATAACTACTGTGAGGGGGCACATATCTGGCATAACTACTGTGAGGGGGCTGTGGCAATGTGAATAGTGATGGGTGCAGTAAAGTCCCGGGGAAGCATGAAAAAGGGGTGTTGTTTTCACCAGGAGCGTGTCACCAAGGGGCCCGGCCTTGGTGGAGTAAAGGCCCTAGATATAGATGGCCACCAAGTTATCTGGTGGACACCAAGACAAGTTAGCTTAGCTGGCTCCAGCTAGTCCGGAGCAGGCTTTTACTGGGAACAGGCAATGTGTTGGGTGGGTGCCTGTTCGGCATGCTCCAGTCCGGGATTTTGGAATATGTCCATGTCCAGGGATGGTATTTAATCCTGTTGCTGGACTTGGGTGTGGCTCCCAGTCTGGGGAAGGAGACAGAGTTTTTTTGAAACACAATCCTGCTGGAGGCTCTGGAAGAGTGGTCTCAGCTCGGCTGGCTGAGGGGCCACGGGGCTAGGTGCCAGCCGGATTGTTGGGGGACGCGGTGATGTTCGGGCGCAAGTGGTCACAAGGCCAGAGTCGGGAGGACTACTGGGCCACACTCCCCCATAAAGGCCCTGGACTTGTGTGAACGTTGCTCTGTACAGCCAAGAGGCTGATGGACATTGGGCTGGGAAATCCGCATGTTATGACCGTGTGTACATAAACAGTACATAAACAAACCTGAACAGTACTTTAGGTGAGTTATGTTATGTTTAGTTAGAGCCCAGCCAGGCAGGTGTTTATTTTGTATAATTTATGTTTGTTTTGCTGAGGTGCCAAATAAAGCGATGTTTGGACCTGAAACTTGGTGTCTGGCGAAGATACTTGTGTGAATGACCCCCAGAGAAGAGCTAACCCCCCACAGGGCACATATCTGGAATACTGTGATAGGGCACATATCTGGCATAACTACTGTGAGGGAGGCACCTATCTGGCCATAACCACTGTGAGGGAGGCACCTATCTGGCCATAACCACTGTGAGGGAGGCACCTATCTGGCCATAACCACTGTGAGGGGGCACCTATCTGGCCATAACTACTGGGGGGCACATATCTGGAATAACCACTGTGAGGGCCACATTTCTGGCATAACTGCTGTGAGGGGGTACATATCTGGCATAACTGCTGTGAGGGGGTACATATCTGGCATAGCTGATGTGAGGGGGTACATATCTGGCATAGCTGATGTGAGGGGGTACATATCTGGCATAACTACTGTGAGGGGGCACATATCTGGCATAACTACTGTGAGGGGGCACATATATGGCATAATTACTGTGAGGGGACACATATATGGCTATAACTACTGTGAGGGGCACATAATCTGGCATAACTTCTGTGAGGAAGCACATATCTGGGCATAACTGCAGTGAGTTGGCACAAAAGTAGACATAACCACTGTGACAGGAAGAAAGTTGAGCATAACTGCTGTGAGGGGCCACAAGGAGGACATAACTATTTTGAAGGGACCACAAGGTGGGCTTAATTACTGTGAGTAGCCACAATGTGGGCATTAGTACTGTGAGGGGCCACAATGTGGGCATTAGTACTGTGTGGTAGCACTTAGGGGAAATGTCCTAGATTACCCTGCTATTTATTGGCATGACTCAGTCTTACAGGTCAGCACAGCGCTCCCTGCTGGTGATTTCACAGGGGCAGTCACCATCCCTTCCTTATGTGATTATTCTTTTTTTCTCTATGACCAGTGGACATCACGCTGACGCCAGCGACACCCTGGATGAGGTAGGACCAGATTTTATTAGGACTGGGTGAGTGTAGCCATGCATTGGGCTTAGGGCTCTTTAACATGAGCGGATCCTGTGCGGGTTCTCCGCTGTGTGAAAGAGTGCCAAGCCCTGTTCCGGACAGCAGAGATACGGAGCATTAACATGACTGATAATGCTCTTTGCCTCTCTGTGATCTTTTTACTACAAAATCACGGTGTAAACTTTATCTCACTGTAATTTTGTACTTAAAGGGTTTCTATCACTTTGTTTCACCTATTTAGCTTTCAGACACTAGCGATCCGCTAGTGTCTGCTTTATCTAACCATCCTAATATAAGAGCTTATTGTCCTGCCGTTTAGCTAAAAAAATAACTTATATAGATATGCAAATGAGCCTCTAGGTGCTATGGGGGCGTGATTAGCACCTAGAGGCTCCGTCTACCTTAACAAACTGCCGCCGCCCAGCGCGTCCCTCCACCCCGCCCATCTCCAGCTGAAGCGATCCTCTCCGTGCGCGTCTCTGTTCTGCGCATGCGCAGTGAATGTCTGATCGCTTCCCTGCTCAGACATCTCCACTGCGCCTGTTCCTTGGAGCACTATGACGTCATCGGCGCAGGCGCAGTGGAGATGTCTGAGCAGGGAAGCGATCAGACATTCACTGCGCATGCGCCGAATACGAGGAGCATCGCATTCCGGAGGAGATGGGCGGGCTGGAGGGACGCGCTGGGCGGCGGCAGTTTGTTAAGGTAGACGGAGCCTCTAGGTGCTAATCACGCCCCCATAGCACCTAGAGGCTCATTTGCATATCTATATAAGTTATTTTTTTAGCTAAACGGCAGGACAATAAGCTCTTATATTAGGATGGTTAGATAAAGCAGACACTAGCGGATCGCTAGTGTCTGAAAGCTAAATAGGTGAAACGAAGTGATAGAAACCCTTTAAAAGATCACAGAGAGGCATGGAGCATTATTAATCATGTTAATGCTCCGTGTCTCTGCTGTCCGGAACGGGGCTTGGTTCTCTTTCACGCAGCAGATTACCCGCTCGGCATCCGCTCGTGTGAAAGAGCCTTCTTTGTAAAAATGGTGGGAGGGGGCCCGATCCAAAGTTTGCACTGGGGCCCAAAACACTCTAGTTACGCCACTGGCCCCCGTAACAGTAATGAGAACAGTGACATCCACAGTGCCGATATAACAGTGATATTCACAGTGCTCCCATAACAGTAAGGCCTCATGCACACGACCGTTCCGTTTTTTTTTTGCGGATCCGCAAAAAACGGAAGCCGTCCGTGTGCCTTCCGCAATTTGCGGAACGGAATGGGCAGCCCATTGTAGAAATGCCTATTTTTGTCTGCAAAATGGACAAGAATATGACATGCTATATTTTTTTTGAAGTGAATGGGTCCGCACCCGAGCCGCAAAAAATGTGGCTCGGAGGCGGACCACAACAAAGGTCGTGTGCATTAGGCCTTATGAGAACAGTGACATCCACAGTGCCCATATAACGGTGACATCCACAGTGCCCCTGTAACAGTAATGAGAATAGTGACATTCACAGTGTCATCACTGAAAGAAAGACTATTTAAAATGTAATATAAAGGAATAATCCTAATAAAGCCATTTTTATGACTGTTGTGCTGTTGTGAAGAGAAATGGTCAAATACTTTTATGTGTTTAGAAAAGTGGTTCACACTAGTAGCCTGTGATCAAATTTATATTCTTATATAGCTTGAATGTACAATTATAATGACCTCTGTGTCTATAAAAAAAAAAATACTGGTTTGTCTTCCTCAGCAATTTAATTCCACAAACAGCACTGTGCAGAGTTTAACATGCCATTATCTCTTAAAGGGGTTCTGCACTTTCATTTAACTGATGATCTATCCTCTTCATCTAAGTCACAACAATAGACAATCAGAGTCTGCTTAAACTGATAACACACAAAGAATTAAATGTTACCATGTTTTTATTGAACACATCATGTAAACATTCACAGTGCAGGTGGAAAAAGTATGTGAACCCTTGGATTTAACCTCCTCCCGTCCGCCCATAGGATATAAACGTCCTATGGGTGGACCTCTATTTCTGAAAGCACGTTTTAAAACGTCCTTTCAGAAATCGCAGCTGCACGCTAATCGTGCAGCTGCTGATCGGGTTGCCCGCTGTCAGTGACAGCAGGGCAACCCTAAGACAAGGCAGGGACAGTGCCCAGGTTTCCCTGCCTTCTGGATCGCTGCATACACAGCGCTCACCGAGCGCTGTGTATGCAGAGCAGGAAGCGCTGTGCGCTTCCAGTTCCGGCCCGGCGGTCATGTGACCGCCGTGACCGGAGAGTGCAGGGGCTGTGTGAGGTCATCCACAGACCTCGATCAGCCCTGCACTGAGGCTGTACAGCACAGTATTGCGCTGTACAGCCTCTCTGGGGGGTGCATTTCTTCTGTAACTGGGGCTACTATGTCAGCCCCAGTTACAGGAGAAATCAACAGTGAAAAAAAAAGAAAAAGTGAAGCAAATGTCCCCCAGAGGTCTTGTATGACCTTATGGGGGACGAAAAGTGTAAAATAAAATAAAAAAAAATAAAGGGTTGAAAAAATAAAATAAAAAAAAGTTTCACATGTAAAAAAAAAAGTCCCCAAGTAAGGAATAAAAATAATTTAAAAATAGAAAAAATAAAATAAAATAGACATATTTGGTATTGCCGCATCCGTAAAAACCAGCTCTATAAAAATATTACATGACCTAACCCCTCGGGTGAACACCGTAAAAAAAAAAAAAAAAACTGTGTCAAAACAAACAATTTTTGTCACCTTACATCACAAAAGGTGCAACACCAAGTGATCAAAAACGCGTATGTCCCACAAAATGGTACCAATAAAACCGTCACCTCATCCCGGAAAAAATGAGCCCCTACATAAGAAAATCTCTCAAAAAATAATAAAAATATAGCTCTTAGAACATGGAGACACTAAAACATCATTTTTTTGGTTTCAAAAATGCTATTATTGTGTAAAACTTTAATAAATGAGAAAAAGTATACATATTAGGTATCGCCACGTCCGTAAAAATCTGCTCTATAAAAATGTCACTTGACTGAACCCCTCAGGTGAACGCTGTAAAAATAAATAAATAGAAACTGTGCTAAAACAACCAATTTTTTGGTCACCTTGCCCCATAAAGTGTTATAAGGAATGATCAAAAAATCATATGTACCCAAAAATAGTACTAATAAAACTGGCACCTTATCCCCTAGTTTCCAAAATGGGGTCACTTCTTGGGAGTTTTTACTGTAAGGGTGCATCAGGGGGCTTCAAATGGGACATGGCATCTAAAAACCATGTGGAGTTCCTTTTATTCTGCGCCCTGCCGTGTGCCCATACAGCAGTTTATGACCACATGTGGGGTGTTTCTGTAAACCGCAGAATCTGGGTAATAAATATTAAATTTTGTTTGGCTGTTAACCATCGATGTGTTAAAGAAAAAATTGGATTAAAATGGAAAATCTGCCAAAAAAGTAAAATTTAAAAATTTGAACTCCATTTTCCTTTAATTCTTGTGGAACGCCTAAAGGGTTAACAAAGTTTGTATAATCGGTTTTGAATACCTTGAGGGGTGTAGTTACTACAATGGGGTCATTTATGGGGGTATCCACTATGTAGGCCCCACAAAGTGACTTCAGACCTGAACTGGTCCTTAAAAAGTGGGTTTTGGCAATTTTCTTAAAAATTTGAAGAATTGCTTCAAAACTTCTAAGCCTTCTAACGTCCTAAAAAAATAAAATGACATTTCCAAAATGATGCCAACATAAAGTAGACATATGGGGAATGTTAAGTAAGAAATATTTTATGAGGTATCACTTTCTGTTTTAAAAGCAGAGAAATTGAAATTTAGAAAATTGCAAATTTTTCAAATTTTTTGGTAAATTTGGGATTTTTTCATAAATAAAGGTGAAATATTTTGACTCAAATTTATGACGTACAATAATTTATGACGTATCATGAAGTACAATGTGTCACGAGAAAACAATCTCTTAAATGACTTGGATAAATAAAGGCGTTCCAAAGTTATTACCACATAAAGTGAGATATGTCAGTTTTGCAAAATTAGGCCTGGTCAGGAAGGGGGAAAATGGCCCAGATGGCAAGTGGTTAATAACTGGTGGAACCTCCTTTGGCAGCAATAACTTCAATGAAACGTTTCCTGTAGTTGCAGATCAGACGTGCACAATGGTCAGGAGCAATTCTTGATCATTCCTCTTTACAGAACTGTTTCAGTTCAGCAATATTCTTGGGATGTCTGGTGTGAATCGCTTTCTTGAGGTCATGCCACAGCATCTCAATCAGGTTGAGGTCAGGACTCTGACTGGGCCTCTCCAGAAGGCGTATTTTCTTCTGTTTAAGCCATTCTGTTGTTGATTTACTTCTATGCTTTAGATTGTTGTCCTGTTGCAATACCCATCTTCTGTTGAGCTTCAGCTGGTGGACAGGTGGCCTTAAGTTCTCCTGCAAAATGTCTTGATAAACTTGGGAATTCATTTTTCCTTCGATTATAGCATTCCGTCCAGGCACTGACGCAGCAAAGCAGCCACAAACCATAATGCCCCCACCACCATACTTCACAGTTGCGATGAGATTTTGATGTTGGTGTGCTGTGCCTCTTTCTCCACACATAGTGTTGTGTGTTTCTTCCAAACAACTCAACTTTGGTTTCATCTGTCCACAGAATATTTTGCCATTACTGCTGTGGAACATCCAGGTGCTCTTGTGCAAACTGTAAACGTGCAGCAACGTTTTTTTTGAACAGCAGTGGCTTCCTCTGTGGTATCCTCCCATGAAATCCATTCTTGTTTAGTGTTTTACGTATAGTAGATTCGCTAACAGGGATGTTAGCATATGCCAGAGACTTTTGTAAGTCTTTAGCTGACACTCTAGGATTATTCTTCACCTCATTGAGCAGTCTGCCCAGTGCTCTTGCAGTCATCTTTACAGGACGGACACTCTTAGGTAGAGTAGCAGCAGTGCTGAACTTTCTCCATTTATAGACAATTTGTCTTACCGTGGACTGATGAACAGCAAGGCTTTTGGAGATACTTTTATAACCCTTTCCAGCTTTATGCAAGTCAACAATTCTTAATCGTAGGTCGTCTGAGAGTTCTTTTGTGCAAGGCATCATTCACATCAGGCAATGCTTCTTGTGAAAAGCAAACCCAGAACTGGTGTGTGTTTTTTATAGGGCAGGGCAGCTGTAACCAACACCTCCAATCTCATCTCATTGATTGGACTCCAGTTGGCTAACACCTCACTCCAATTAGCTCTTGGAGATGTCATTAGTCTAGGGGTTCACATACTTTTTCCACCCGCACTATGTATGTTTACATGGTGTGTTCAATAAAAACATGGTAACATTTAATTCTTTGTGTGTTATTAGTTTAAGCAGACTGTGATTGTCTATTGTTGTGACTTAGATGAAGATCAGATCACATTTTATGTCCAATTTGTGCAGAAATCCATATCATTCCAAAGAGTTCACATACTTTTTCTTGCAACTGTATATATATACAGTTGTTTTTAAAATAATAGCAGTGTGTTTAAAAAAGTGAATAAAGATCAAAATCCTTCTAATAGCTTTTATTTCCGTACACACAAATGCATTAAGAACACTACACATTCTATTCCAAATCAAAACATTAAGACAAATATATCAAATTTGTGTTGTTCCTCTAAAAAAAATTGAAGAAAAACGAATATTAGACTGTTCAAAAAATAGCAGTGTTTGTATTCTTCTTTACAAACTCAGACATTCACTATATAAACTGAAAAATGTTTGAAGATTTTGTTTCTCTTTGAATCACTTAACTAATATTTAGTTGTATAACCAGTGTTTCTGAGAACTGCTGTACATCTGTGTTGCATGGAGTCAACCAACTTCTGGCACCTGTGAACAGGTATTCCAGCCCAGGATGATTGGACTACATTCCACAGTTCTTCTCTATTTATTGGTTTTGCCTCAGAAACTGCATTTTTGATGTCACCCCACAAGATTTCTATCAGATTAAGATCCGAGGATTGGGCTGGCCACTCCATAACGTCAATCTTGTTGGTCTGGAACCAATATATTGCACGTTTACTGGTGTGTTTGGGTTCGTTGTTTTATTGAAACACCCATTTCAAGGGCATTTCCTCTTCAGCATAAGGCAGCATGACCTCTTTGAGTATTCTGATGTATTCAAACTGATCCATGATCCCTGGTATGCGATAAATAGGCCCAACACCGTAGTATGAGAAACATCCCCATATCATGATGCTTGCACCACCATGCTTCACTGTCTTCACAGTGTACTGTGGCTTGAATTCAGTGTTTGGGGGTCGTCTGACAAACTGTCCCCGGCCACTAGGCCCAAAAAGATCAATCTTACTTTCATCAGTCCACAACATGTCTCTTTAGGCCAGTCAATGTGCTCTTTGCCAAATTGTAACCTCTTCTTCAGCACTTGTCTTTTTTTCAACAGTGGCACTTTGCGGGGGCTTCTTGCGGGTAGCTTGGCTTCACATAGGCGTATTCTAATTGTAACAGTACTCACAGGTAACTTTAGACCTTCTTTGATCTTCCTGGAGCTGATTGTTGGCTGAGTCTTTGCCATTTTGGCTATTCTTCTATCCATTCGAATGGTAGCTTTTCGCTTTCTTCCACGTCTTTCAGGTTTTGGTTGCCATTTTAAAGCATTTGCGATCATTTTAGCTGAGCAGCCTATAATTTTCTGCACTTCTTTATATGCTTTCCCCAATCAACTTTTCAATCAAGGTATGCTGTTCTTCTGAACAATGTCTGGAACTACCCCGTTTCCTCCGAATTTCAGAGAGAAATGCACTGTAACCAGCATGTACAACATTTGCTGTCTTCCTTCCTTAAATAAGGGCAATAATTGCCACCTGTTTTTTAAAGAATGAATGACCTCACTAATTGAACGCCACACTGCTATTATTTTGAACATGCCCCTTTCAATAAGTGATTGAATTACAGAGAATCAGCAGCATGCATGTCATGACTGTTGGGTTTCTATTACTCTACTACACCTGCTAATAAATTATTTGCCATGTAGAAATTAGTGATGGACGAACATCTGCCGGGACGGTTCGCGAAGCGATCAAATGTTTGCGAACCGCAAGTTTGCGGCGGGTTCCATTCATTTTAATGGCAGGCGAATCTGAAAAACCTTCAGCTCATATTTGCAGCCAAGAAATAATTACTAGAAGTGCACAAATAGTCCCACAACATGGACAGTGACATACCAGATGTATTATTCAAATTTGCGATCTCCATTCATTATTTTTTTTCAATACGAAATATCGGCAATATAATTTTCACGTATGCAAATGCACTATACAGTACCCAAATGCACTATAAAGAAAGTATATTGGTATATAACACCCCGCTTCAATCAGTTTTTTGGGGGGGGCGACTGGTATATCACACCAGTAGAAATTATTTGTTCCAATAATGCTTGTCCCTCTATATACCTGCAGTATCGCAGCAGAACCGCGCACAACTACCGCACAATGCAAATGCACTATAATATACTTTCTAACATAGAAAGTATATTATAACATTGTACAAGGAAGGCAATCCATTAGAATATACATAAAGATAAAACGTAACCTTTAATAATGTTACTATGAGGGTCCATTCACACGTCCGTAAGTGTTTTGCGGATCCGCAAAACACGGACACCGGCAATGTGCATTCCGCAATTTGCGGACCGCACATCGCTGGCACTATAATAGAAAATGACTAATCTTGTCTGCAATTGCGGACAAGAATAGGACATGTTCTATTTTTTTTGCGGAAACGGAAGCACGCCTGCGGAAGTGCAGATCCGCAAATGCAGATGCGGACAGCACATTCCGGCCCCATTGAAAATGAATGGGTCTGCACCCGTTTCACAAAATTGCGGAACAGATGCAGACCCATTTTGCGGACATGTGAATGGAAAAGATATCCCTCAAAATGAAAATAAATTAAATTATTAAAGTTAAGCAAAAAGCATAGACTTGGTAGGCATTAACAAGTGCTCGGCGGCTCCAAATCAGAAACCATATGTCCTACCACAATCTGGGGGGTTCCAGTGCACATCCATAAATCCCGCAGGAAAAAAAAAAACATCTATCCCTGGGCTAGATGATGATGATGTGGTATTGAAGGACAGGGTGGGCAAAGAACTGTCCCTGATATTGCCCTACAGGGGGTGCTATTCTGGCCCTGATAGCCTAACCACAGACCACTCTCCCTGATAAGAGCGACCCCTTCCGGAACCTTACTCTATATAAAAATGGCCCTAGTAAGGCCCTAGCCCCGAGGCCCCTGACTTCCAGGTGATCACTATGTGTTTTTGACTCATTTATAAAAGTATATTATAAGTATATTGCACTTCTCTGTGTATCACACCGATCGATAGCACACCTATACCAGTCGGTAAAAGGACTTTTGTGGCCCTATTAGCTAGCATTTGGTGTCCCTAACAGCCTGTCCCTGTTCCACACAGCAACCTCTCCCTACACTGGCAAAACACTGAATGTGAAATGGCGGCCAGATCAGGTTTATTTATAAGGTAGGGGGTATGTCCATGTGCTAAAACATCTCAATTGGCTGTCCTGTACCACCTGTTGGATGTGTCATGGGTCAAAGTTCTTCACAATGTAAAAGAATATGGCGGGCGCGAATACCTCCATATGTTCACATGTTCGGCGAACACGCAAAGTTCGCTGCGAAACGACCGCAGGGCGAACCGCAAGGCCATCTCTAGTAGAAATATTATTTCTACCAAAAACAGTGATTGATCAGGTTAGTGATGTCTGACTGTTAATATTTTGAACACAACTGTATATACATATATACACTGCCTGTCCCAAAAAAAAAAAGTTGCCACCTGGATTTAACTAAGTAAATAGTTATGAGCCTCCTAGTGGATAATTACTGCATGAGCAATTATCTTTCAGCTGGCAATAAGTTATTTAACCCCAACTGGTACAATGAGTTGCTTCTCATTTCTTAAACAACCATGTTGAAAGACACATCTCGTGGTCGTGGAGAAGATGTTAGTCTGTTTGAGAAGGGTCAAATCATTGGCATGCATCAAGCAGTGAAAACATCTTAGGAAATTGCAAAAACTACTAAAATTGGTTTAAGAACTGTCCAACGCATTATTAAAAACTGGAAGGATAGTGGGGACCCATCGTATTCAAGGAAGAAATGTGGCGGGCATATTCCAAGATGACAATGCCAGGATTCATCGGGCTCAAATTGTGAAAGAGTGGTTCAGGGAGCATGAGACATCATTTTCACACATGGATTGGCCACCACAGAGGCCAGACCTTAACCCCATTGAGAATCTTTGGGATGTGCTGAAGAAGGTTTTGCGCAGCAGTCAGACGCTACCATCATCAATGCAAGATCTTGGTGAAAAATTAATGCAACACTGGATAGAAATAAATCTTGAGACATTGCAGAAGCTTATCGAAACAATGCCACAGCGAATGCATGCCGTAATCAAAGCTAAAGGCGGTTCAACAAAATATTAGAGTTTGTGACTTTTTTTTTTTTTTGGTGGCGACTTTTTTTTTGGACAGGCAGTGTATTTAAATATGAATAAAATAAATTTTGAGAAGGCCACTGATCTTAATCTATTACATATGCAATAGGACATTTTTGAGCAATACCAAAATGTGTCTTTAAATCAAGTAGTAAAAACATAAAGAAAAGCTGGACAGTAAAAAAGTATACAGAAATGATTTGCGCATTAGTACGCATTCGTTTCATGGCTATAATCTTTTTATTTCTTGGCTATCAACATGAATTGTGCAATGCTTTATTTTATGACCAATGCTTCTTCATACTTTTTTTTTTCATGATTTTTACAAAAATAATTTTAGATTTTTTTCTTTAGAAATGTTAGGCGGATCGTTCGATAAAATAATAAAAAATAAATATGCACAGCACATTTATCTCCCATAATCTCACAAAAGTGAGAGAATATTAGAACATTTTAAGTTTGCCTGGAAACAGTCATTTTTGTTCTCATTAATTTTTTTAAATGTACACTTACTATTTGTATCTGAAAATGTATTTGACATTTACTTACAAAATTGCAATGATTACCTTCAACATGCATTGCCATTAGAAATTATTTTTCATAATCCAATTACGATGGGACCATACAGGCCTTAAAGCAGCTACACAGACAGGATCCGTTCTGCGTCTCATTTTTCCTTCCTTCTGAGAAATCAGAAGAAGTGTCAAATAAATGATGATGTCAGCCAGGCCGAAAGCCAAAATAGTGGACCAGTCATGAAGTGGGGAAGGGTGGGAACAGCAGGATGTAAACCTATGACATAGTGGTGAGGTGGAAGCAGCATGAGTAGGCCACAGCGTGGCACAATAACAAGTCTGGAGGTGGCAGCAGCATGAGTAGGCCACAGAATGGCACAATGACCAAGTCTGGAGGTGGCAGCAGCATCAGGAGGAGGCCACAGAGTGGCACAATGACGAGTACGAAGTACGAAGGTGGCAGCAGTATGAGTAGGACACAGAGTGGCACAATGACCGAGTCTGGAGGTGGCAGCAGTATGTGGAAACAACAGAATGGCACAACAACAGAGTCTGGAGGTGCCAGAAGCATGAGTAGGCCACAGAGTGGCACAATGACCGAGTCTGGAGGTGGCAGCAGCATGAGTAGGCCACAGAGTGGCACAATGACCGAGTCTGGAGGTGGCAGCAGCATGAGTAGGCCACAGAGTGGCACAATAACCGAGTCTGGAGGTGGCAGCAGCATGAATAGGTCACAGAGTGGCACAATGACCGAGTCTGGAGGTGGCAGCAGCATGAGGAAGCCACAGAATGGCACAATCACAGAGTGTCGATCGACCAAGATACTTCTGAGGGAACCTGCCTGAACAGGCCTCTAGTAGCTACAGACAATGAGAGGATAAAGCATAAAGATAGCTTTGAGCCCGGAAGAGTCGCGAAGCTCATCAAGATACGTCACTAAAGATTGTACCGCATATAACCGCAGCGCTGACCACTGAATTAATTTTGCTTTTCGACCGACATACTTCAATAAAGATTTTACCACATATTACTGCAGTGCTAAACGCTGATTACAATTTTTATTTCCACCGAAATAAGTCACAAAAGATTTTACCGCATATAACTGCAGCGCTAAACGCTGAAAAAGATTTGTTTTTCCACCGAAATAAGTCACAATAGATTTTACCGCATATAACGGAGCACGGAGATGGAGAGGGTCTTCGGATTCCCCCCGCACTATACGGACTTCTCAGAAATGAACCGCTGCTCCCGGCAGCAGCTCCTGGGAAGTCATCGGAGCTTCCCGGGCATCCGGCATCTATTTGCCCCGCTGAAGGATTATTTTGAAAGTGTGTAGATGCCACACGGGGCCCCCAAGCTGCAGATTTATCATGGAGACATCATGGAGATTCTACCGCATATAACTGCAGTGCTGACTGCTGAATAAATTTTGTTTTTTGACAGAAATACTTCAATAAAAATTTTACCGCATATAACCGCAGCACTGAACGCTGAATAAAATTTGTTTTTCCACCGACATACGTCAAAAAAGATTTTACCACAAATATTATTGCGGCACTAAACGCTGAATATACATTTTTTTCGACCGAAATATGTCACTAAAGGTTTTACCACATATAACTGCAAAAGTGAACGCTAAATTTGTTTTTGTACTGAAATATTAACTGCAGAAGTGAAATGACTATATATCTTTCTTTTTGTACTGAAAAAGGCCAGTAAACGCTTTTAGCAGAAATAAATGCACCAGTGAAGTGCGTATATATTTTTTTCCTTTTTGTACTGAAATAGGACACTGAAAGCTTTCACCACATATAACTGCAGAAGTGAAATGCGTATATATTTTTCCTTTTTGGATTGAAATAGGTCACTAAACGCTTTCAAGACATATAACCGCCGCAGACGTGAACTGAGAATGTATTTTCCTTTTTGCACTAAAATAGACCACTAAACGCTTTCAACACAAATAACTGCCGAAGTGAACTGAGAATATATTTTCCTTTTTGTACTGAAATACAAAATAACACATATAACCACTACACTGACTGACTGCTACCACCACTACTTCCATGAACCCCTGCACCCATGCCTACTTCCCAGGCCGGTAGGCTACTGTGAAGCAGGTGGTCTACCCCGGGCACGTTTGGGTCCCGACCTCCCACTGCTGCCATCCTGTTGACTCCCAGCCATGCTTTCAACACATATAACCGCCGACGTGAACTGAGAATATATTATTCTTTGTACTGAAATAGGCCAGAAAACGCTTTCAGCAGAAATAAATGCACCAGTAAAGTGTGTATATACTTTTCTTTCTGTACTGAAATAGGCCACTAAACCTTTTTGCCACAAATAAGTGTACCAGTGAAGTGGGTATATTTTTTTCTTTCTATAATGAAATGGGCCAATAAATCATTTTGCCACAAATAAGTGCACAAGTGAAGTGCGTATATTTTTTTCTTTCTATAATGAAATAGGCCACTAAACACTTTTGCCACAAATAAGTGCACCAGTGAAGTGCGTATATATTTTTTTCTTTCGGAACGCTTTCAACACATAAAACCGCCGACGTAAATTGAGAAAATATTTTTTGTTTTGTACTGAAATAGGCAAATAAACGCTTTTAACAGAATTAACTGCAGAAATGCACTGAGAATATTTTTTCCTTGTTGTACTGAAATACGCCCCTATACGCTTTCACCAGAAATAACTGCTACAGTGCAGTGCGTATATATTTTCCTTTTTCTACTGAAATACAACAATATACGCTTTGAACAGAATTAACTGCAGAAGTGAACTAAGAATATATTTTTCATTTTGGATAGAAATAGGCTACTATACGCTTTGACCAAAAAAAACTTAAAGAGTGAAGTGGGTATATATTTTTCTTGTAGTGCTGAAATACGCTCCTATACGTCACATTTCTCCCCCTCCATGTCACATCACCCCCCTATGTCACATTTCTCGCCCCTCCATGTCACATTTCAACCCCCTCCATGTCACATCACGCCCTCCTTTTTACATCAGCCCCACCAGTTGTGGGGAGGGGGGGCGCCGAAATGTAGCTTCGCTTGTGTGTGCAAAAATCCTTGCACCGGCCGTGACTGCAGAAATGCACTGAGAATATATTTTTGTTGTTGTACTAAAGCACGACCCTATACGCTTTCACCAGTAATAACTGCAATAGTGTAGAGCATATATATTTTCCTCTTTTTACTGAAATACACCACTATACGCTTTCAATAGAAATAACTGCAGAGGTGAACTAAGAATATTTTTTTCTTGTTGGACTGACATAGGCTACTATACGCTTTGACCAGAAAAAACTTAAAGTGAAGTGTGTGTGTGTATATATATATATATATATATATTTTTTTTAAATTTTTTTATTTTTTTATTTATTGCAATACGCTCCTATATGCTTTTAACAGAAATAACTGCAGAAGTGAACTGAGATTATATTTTTCTTGTTGGACTGACATAGGCTACTATACGCTTTGACCAGAAAAAACTTAAAGTGAAGTGTGTGTGTGTACAGGGCCGCTGATAGAAATCATGGGGCCCCGTACAGCATACATGACGGGGCCCCCTTCAGCTCCACCCCCTGATCCCTCCTTCAGCCACACCCCTGGCCCCATCCTTGGCCCCTCCCCAGACGCCGCCTTGAAACAACATGCAGATTTGTCTACAAGTGATATTTATGGCGCTGGGGGGTCGTCTGTGAATGGCGCTGTTATGGAGGGGATCTGTGAATGGCACTGTTATGGAGGGGATCTGTGAATGGCACTTTTATGGAGGGGATCTGTGGATGGCACTGTTATGGAGGGGATCTGTGGATGGCACTGTTATGGAGGGGATCTGTGGATGGCACTGTTATGGAGGGGATCTGTGGATGGCACTGTTATGGAGGGGATCTGTGGATGGCACTGTTATAGAGGGGGATCTGTGGATGACACATACCGTATATAGCATCTTATGCTATGTGTCATCCACAGATACCCCTCCATAACAGTGCCATTCACAGATACCCTCCATAACAGTGCCATCCACAGATCCCCCCCATAACAGTCATCCACAGATCCCCCCATAACAGTGTCATCCACAGATCCCCCCCATAACAGTGTCATCCACAGATCCCCCTCCATAATGGTGCCATCCACAGATCCCCCCCATAAGTGTCATCCACAGACCCCCCGGCCCCCCCCCATAAGTGTCATCCACATGACAGACCCCCCCCCCATAACAGTGCCATCCACGGATCCCCCGCCCTCCCTATAACAGTGCCGTCATGACGTCATCCATATAGATCCCCCCCGCCACTCACAGTAGTATACATTAATAAATCGGTGCAGCCGTGCAGGCTGCAGACAGTAACTTTAATTTTAGCACAGGCACAGCGCTCATCTCTTTACTAAAATACTACCTTACATTCAGCTCCTGCCTCCTCCCTCCACCCTCCAGCCTCCAGTAACAAGTGCGGGCGGCAGCGCTCACTCACTGACGTCACGCGCCTGCGCCGCCTAGTGGGAGGAGCAGGCGTGTGACGTCAGTGAGTGAGCGCCGCCCCCACACTGCCTGCTGTTACTGGAGCCAGCCCACTGACAGCAAAAAAATTAAAATGGCTCGGGAGTCGGCAGCCCGGGCCCCCCTGCCAGCCGGGCCCGGTACAACTGGGCCAGCTGTACTGGCCTATCAGCGGCCCTGTGTGTGTATATATATATATATATATATATATATTTTTTTTTTTTTTTATATATTTATTGCAATACGCTCCTATATGCTTTTAACAGAAATAACTGCAGAAGTGAACTGAGATTATATTTTTCTTGTTGGACTGAAATAGGCCACTATACGCTTTCACCAGAATTAACTACAGAAATGCACTGAGACTATATTTTTGCTGTTGCACAGTTCTGGGCTCCTGTGACAAGGCAAACATAGCACAGCTGAAGAGGGTACAGAGGAGGGCAACTAAAGTAATTATGGGAATGAGGGAATTACAGTACCCTGAAAGAAAATAAAAATTAGGGTTATTCACTTTAGAAAAAAGAAGACTGAGGGGAGATTTAATAACTATGTATAAATATATCAGGGGTCAGTGCAAAGATCTCTTCCATCATCTATTTATCCCCAGGACTGTGACTGTGACAAGGGGACATCCTCTGCGCCTCCATGAAAGAAGGTTTGTACACAAACATAGAAGAGGATTCTTTACGGTAAGAGCAGTGAGACTATGGAACTCTCTGCCTGAGGAGGTGGTGATGGTAAGTTCACTAAAAGAGTTCAAGCTGGGCCTGGATGTATTTCTGGAGTGTAAAATTATTACAGGCTATAACTAGTAGAGAGGGGTCGTTGATCCAGGGAGTTATCTGATTGCCTGAATGGAGTCCGGAAGGAATTTTTTCCCCTTAAGTGGGGAAAATTGGTTTCTACCTTATCGTTTTTTTTTTACCTTACTCTGGATCAACTTGCAGGATAACAGGCCGAACTGGATGGACTTTTTTCGGCCTTATATACTATGTTATTATGTATTTCACCAGAATTAACTGCAGAAATGCATTGAAAATATATTTTTGAAACACGATCCTATACGCTTTGACCAGGAAAAATGTAAAGATTGAAGTGCGTATATGCAGTACCGTATTTTTCTTGTAGTACTGAAATACGACCCTATATGCTTTCACTAGAAATAACTGCAATAGTGCAGTGCGTATATATTTTCCTTTTTTTTACTGAAATACACCACTATACTCTTTTAACAGAAAAAACTTCAGAAATGAACTAAGAATATGTTTTTCGTGTTCGACTGAAATAGGCTACTAAACGCTTTGACCAGAAAAAACTTAAGGAATTAAGTGGGTATATATTTTTCTTGTAGTACAGAAATACGCCCCTATATGCTTTCACCAGAATTAACTGCAGAAATGCACTGAGAATATATTTTTGTTGTTGTACTGAAACACGACCCTATACGCTTTGACCAGGAAAAACGTACAGTGAAGTGCGTATATATTTTTCTTGTAGTACTGAAATACACTGCTATACGCTTTCACCAGAATTAACTGCAACAGTGCAGTGCGTAAATATTTTTCTTTTTATGCTAAAATACGTTCCTATATGCTTTCACCAGAAATAACTGCAACAGTGCAGTGCGTATATATTTAGCATTTTTTTTTTACTGTAATACGCCCCTATACGCTTTCAACAGAAATAACTGCAGAAGTAGTGTTGAGCGAACCTTAACTGTAGCATTTGGGTCCGTACCGAACTTTAAGAATTTAGGTACCCAAACCCGAACTTTGCCAGAAATGTTCGGGTTTGAGTTTGGTGTTTGGGCATTTAATAAAGCTTGTTGAAAGGCTGCAGGGCAGCCAATCAACAAGTTTTTAAGCTGTGTGCCCTTAAAAGCCATCACAGCCCTGCCTACTAATGCCTACTAACTAATAACTGCACACTGGGTAAATGCAGTGGTGGCTGGGCCTGAGGTGGATAGCAGTTTGACGCATGTCCTTCCACCACTGAGGATTGCAGGACGTTCCTCTTTGCCTCCTGTTGCCTCCTCCTCCTATTCCGCTTCCTCCTTTACTCCTTATCTGGTCAGTGTAACACCATCACCACCAACTTCAGCACAGTCAGGGGGAATGACAGCAGGCTGTTTTGAAACTCATCTGTTTGGGGGAAAAACCCCACACTGCGCAGGAGCTGTGGACGGGCTTGGAACAACAGACCGATGAGTGGTTGGTGCCAGCGAGCCTTAAGCCCGGCCTGGTGGTGTGCGATAATGGGAGAAATCTCGTTGCCAGCTCTGGGCCTACCCAGTTTGACGCACATCCCTTGCCTGGCGCATGTGCTGAATTTGGTGGTGCAGAGATTCCTGAAAAATTACCCCGATATGTCAGAGCTGCTGCAGAAAGTGCGGTCCGTATGTGCGCACTTTCGGCATTCTCACCTTGCTGCTGCTTGCCGCCTCATATGCGACGTGCCCACAAGGTGGAACTCCACCTTGCACATGCTGGAGAGACTGTGTGAGCAGCAGCAGGCGATAGTGGAGTTTCAGCTGCAGCACACACGGGTGAGTCGCTCTGCGGAACAGCACCACTTCAACACCAATGACTGGGCCTCCATGTGAGACCTGTGTTCCTTGTTGCGCTGTTTCGAGTACTCCACCAACATGGCCAGTGCTGATGACGCAGTCCTCAGCGTTACTATCCCACTTCTATCTCTCCTTGAAAAAACGCTTTGGGCGATGATGGAAGAGGATGTGGCACAGGAGGAAGAGAACGAGGGATCATTTCCACGGTTATCCAGCTAGTCATTCACAAGTGGCTCGGAGAGTGGGTTCCTGCACCAGAAGAAGCCAGGTACACAATTGTCCAACCACGGCACAGTTCTGGAGGATGAGGAGGCTGATGATGATGAGGAACCGTGTTCACAGCAGGGTGGCACCCAAAGCAGCTCATGGTCATCACTGGAGCATGGCTGGGGGGATACAGAGGACACAGATGATACACCTCCCACAGAGGACAGCTTGTTGCCTCTGGGCAGCCTGGCACACATGAGCGACTACATGCTGCAGTGCCTGCTCAAGGACTGCTGAGTTGCCCACAGTCTAACCAGTGCTGATTACTGGATGGCCACCCTGCTGGATCCCCTCTACAAGGACAACGTGCCGTCCGTAATTCCATCACTGGAGCGTGATCAGAAGATGTACGAGTACAAGCGCACGCTGGTAGAAACGCTGCTGATGGCATTCCCACCTGACACTGGGGGCTCAGTGGAAGCACAAGGCGAAGGCAGAGGAGGAGGAAGAAGTAGCCAAAGCAGCTTGGGCACCACCAGCACCTCAGAAGGGAGGGTTAGCATGGCCGAAATGTGGAAAAGCTTTGTCAGCACACCACAACAACCAGCCCCATCAGCTGATATGGAACGTCTTAGCAGGAGGCAGCATTTTAGCAACATGGTAGAACAGTATGTGTGCACACGCCTACGTGTACTGAGTCTCCAAATTGGGCACATGGCCTGAGCTTGCCCTTTACGCCTTGGAGGTGCTGGCCTGCCCTGCGGCCAGTGTATTGTCCAAACATGTGTTCAGCACGGCAGGGGAGGTGATCACAGACAAGAACAGCAGCCTGTCCACAGCCAATGTGGGCAAGCTCACATTCATTAAAAAGAACCACGCATGGATCCCACAGGACTTGTCCGTACCTTGTGCAGAATGGACAAGTGTACTGGCCGCACCCAGCCATTGTTATACTCCAGCGCACTTTCTCTTTGTTTTCTTTTTTATATTTCCCAAATAAAATAAATAAATAATAAATAAATAAAAATAACAAAAATATATATAGTTGGCTACCTCCACCACCGCTTCCACCTACACCACCAAGTCCACCGCCTCCTCAACCTCCTACTCCACTTTGACCTCCGCCTCCTAGTTCAAGATAATTATTATCCACATTTGTTTGCAGGGCAATTTCTATTACTTTTTTAGAGGCATTTTAGTGCCCCAAAGTTCAGGTCCTCATTGACTTCAATGGGGTTCGGGGTCAAGTTCGGGTCACGAACCCGAACATTGCGGCGAAGTTCGGCTGAACCCGAACTTCAAGGTGTTCGTTCAACCCTATGCAAAAGTGAACTGAGAATATATTTTTCTTGTTGGACTAAAATAGGCCACTATACGCTTTCACCAGAAATAACTGCAGAAATGCACTGAGAATATATTTTTGTTGTGCTGAAACACGACCCTATATGCTTTGACCAGGAAAAACGCAAAGAGTGAAGTGCATATATATTTTTCTTGTAGTACTAAAATATGCCCCTATACGCTTTCACCAGAAAAAACTGCAACAGTGCAGTACTTATATATTTTCCTGTTTTTACTGAAATACAGCACTATACGCTTTCAACAGAAATAACTGCAGAAGTGAACTAAGAATATGTTTCTTTTTGGACTGAAATAGACCGCTATTAGCTTTGACCAGAAAAAACTTAGTGAAGTGCGTATATATTTTTCTTGTAGTACTGAAATACGTCCCTATATGTTTTCACCAGAGATAACTGCAACAGTGCAGTGCATATATATTTATATTTTTTTTTACTGTAATAAGCCCCTATAATTAGAGTTGAGCGAACACCTGGATGTTCGGGTTCGAGAAGTTCGGCCGAACTTCCCGGAAATGTTCGGGTTCGGGATCCGAACCCGACCCGAACCCGAACCCCATTGAAGTCAATGGGGACCCAAACTTTTCGGCACTAAAAAGGCTGTAAAACAGCCCAGGAAAGAGCTAGAGGGCTGCAAAAGGCAGCAACATATAGGTAAATCCCCTGCAAACAAATGTGGATAGGGAAATGAATAAAAATAAAAATAAAATAAATAAAAATTAACCAATATCAATTGGAGAGAGGTCCCATAGCAGAGAATCTGGCTTCACGTCAGCAGAGAATCAGTCTCTTCATGCCATAGCAGAGAATCTGGCTTCACGTCACCCACCACTGTAACACGTCTCCTCTGCACCCAGGCAGAGGAGAGAGGTCCCGTAACAGAGAATCTGGCTTCATGTCAGCAGAGAATCAGTCTGCATATCATAGCAGAGAATCATGCTTTACGTCACCCAACACTGGAACAGTCCATTGTCAGATATTTAGGCCCAGGCACCCAGGCAGAGGAGAGAGGTCCCGTAACAGAGAATCTGGCTTCATGTCAGCAGAGAATCAGTCTGCATGTCATAGCAGAGAATCATGCTTTACGTCACCCAACACTGGAACAGTCCATTGTCAGATATTTAGGCCCAGCACCCAGGCAGAGGAGAGAGGTCCCGTAACAGAGAATCTGGCTTCATGTCAGCAGAGAATCAGTCTGCATGTCATAGAGAATCAGGCTTTACGTCACCCAACACTGGAACAGTCCATTGTCACATATTTAGGCCCAGGCACCCAGGCAGAGGAGAGAGGTCCCGTAACAGAGAATCTGGCTTCATGTCAGCAGAGAATCAGTCTGCATGTCATAGAGAATCAGGCTTTACGTCACCCAACACTGGAACAGTCCATTGTCACATATTTAGACCCAGGCAGAGGAGAGAGGTCCAATAACAGAGATTCAGGCTTCATGTCAGCAGAGAATCATTCTTCATGTCATAGCAGAGAATCAGGCTTCACGTCACCCACCACTGGAACAGGCCACTGTCACATATTTAGACCCAGGCACCCAGGCAGAGGAGAGAGGTCCCATAACAGAGATTCAGGCTTCATGTCAGCAGAGAATCAGTCTTCATGTCATAGCAGAGAATCAGGCTTCACGTCACCCACCACTGGAACAGTCCACTGTCACATATTTAGGCCCAGGCACCCAGGCAGAGGAGAGAGGTCCCATAACAGAGATTCAGGCTTCATGTCAGCAGAGAATCAGGCTTCACGTCATCCACCACTGGAACAGGCCTCTGTCACATATTTAGGCCCAGGCACCCAGGCAGAGGAGAGAGGTCCCATAACAGAGATTCAGGCTTCATGTCAGCAGAGAATCAGTCTTCATGTCATAGCAGAGAATCAGGCTTCACGTCACCCACCACTGGAACACGCCACTGTCAGATATTTTTAGGCCCCGGCACCCAGACAGAGGAGAGAGGTCCCATAACAGAGATTCAGGCTTCATGTCAGCAGAGAATCAGTCTTCATGTCATAGCAGAGAATCAGGCTTCAAGTCACCCACCACTGGAACAGTCCATTGTTACATATTTAAGCCCAGGCACCCAGGCAGAGGAGAGAGGTCCCATAACAGAGATTCAGGCTTCATGTCAGCAGAGAATCAGTCTTCATGTCAGCAGAGAATCAGTCTTCATGTCATAGCAGAGAATCAGGCTTCATGTCACCCACCACTGGAACAGGCCACTGTCAGATATTTTTAGGCCCCGGCACAAAGACAGAGGAGAGGTTCATTCAACTTTGGGTTGCCCCGCAATATAATGGTAAAATGAAAATAAAAATAGGATTGAATGAGGAAGTGCCCTGGAGTACAATAATCTGCACAAGGGATGGACAGGTCCTGTGGGATCCATGCCTGGTTCACTTTTATGAACGTCAGCTTGTCCACATTGGCTGTAGACAGGCGGCTGCGTTTGTCTGTAATGATGCCCCCTGCCGTGCTGAATACACGTTCAGACAAAACGCTGGCCGCCCGGCAGGCAAGCACCTCCAAGGCATAAAAGGCTAGCTCTGGCCACGTGGGACAATTTGGAGACCCAGAAGTTGAATGGGGCCGAACCATCAGTCAGTACGTGGAGGGGTGTGCACAGGTACTGTTCCACCATGTTATTGAAATGTTGCCTCCTGCTAACACGTTCCGTATCAGATGGTGGTGCAGTTAGCTGTGGCGTGGTGACAAAACTTTGCCACATCTCTGCCATGCTAACCCTGCCCTCAGAGGAGCTGGCCGTGACACAGCTGCGTTGGCGACCTCTTGCTCCTCCTATGCCTTCGCCTTGGGCTTCCACTTGTTCCCCTATGACATTTGGGAATACTCTCAGTAGCGCGTCTACCAACGTGCGCTTGTACTCGCGCATCTTCCTATCACGCTCCAGTGTAGGAAGTAAGGTGGGCACATTGTCTTTGTACCGGGGATCCAGCAGGGTGGCAACCCAGTAGTCCGCACACGTTAAAATGTGGGCAACTCTGCTGTCGTTGCGCAGGCACTGCAGCATGTAGTCGCTCATGTGTGCCAGGCTGCCCAGAGGTAAGGACAAGCTGTCCTCTGTGGGAGGCGTATCGTCATCGTCCTGTGTTTCCCCCCAGCCACGCACCAGTGATGGGCCCGAGCTGCGTTGGTGCCAGCCTGCTGTGAACCTGCTTCATCCTCATCCTCCTCCACCTCCTCCTCCTCCTCGTCCTCCAGTAGTGGGCCCTGTCTGGCCACATTTGTACCTGGCCTCTGCTGTTGCAAAAAACCTCCCTCTGAGTCACTTCGAAGAGACTGGCCTGAAAGTGCTAAAAATGACCCCATTTCCTCCTGGGCCACCTCCTCTTCCATCATCGCCCTAAGTGTTTTCTCAAGGAGACATAGAAGTGGTATTGTAACGCTGATAACGGCGTCATCGCCACTGGCCATGTTGGTGGAGTACTCGAAACAGCGCAACAGGGCACACAGGTCTCGCATGGAGGCCCAGTCATTGGTGGTGAAGTGGGGCTGTTCCGCAGTGCGACTGACCCGTGCGTGCTGCAGCTGAAACTCCACTATGGCCTGCTGCTGCTCGCACAGTCTGTCCAGCATGTGCAAGGTGGAGTTCCACCTGGTGAGCACGTCGCATATGAGGCGGTGAGCGGGAAGGCCGAAGTTACGCTGTAGCGCAGACAGGCGAACAGCGGCAGGGTGTGAACGCCGGAAGCGCAAACAGACGGCCCGCACTTTATGCAGCAGCTCTGACATGTCGGGGTAGTTGTGAATGAACTTCTGCACCACCAAATTCAGCACATGCGCCAGGCAAGGGATGTGCGTCAAATCGGCTAGTCCCAGAGCTGCAACGAGATTTCGCCCATTATCACACACCACCAGGCCAGGCTTGAGGCTCACCGGCAGCAACGACTCGTCGGTCTGTTATTCTATACCCCGCCACAACTCCTGTGCGGTGTGGGGCCTGTCCCCCAAACATATGAGTTTCAGAACGGCCTGCTGACGTTTACCCCGGGCTGTGCTGAAGTTGGTGGTGAAGGTGTGTGGCTGACTGGATGAGCAGGTGGAAGAAGAGGAGGAGGAAGCTGAGTAGGAGGAGGAGGAGACAGGAGGCAAAGAATGTTGCCCTGCGATCCTTGGCGGCGGAAGGACGTGCGCCAAACAGCTCTCCGCCTGGGGCCCAGCCGCCACTGCATTTACCCAGTGTGCAGTTAGTGAGATATAGCGTCCCTGGCCGTGCTTACTGGTCCACGTATCTGTGGTTAGGTGGACCTTGCCACAGATGGCGTTGCGCAGTGCACACTTGATTTTATCGGACACTTTGTTGTGCAGGGAAGGCACGGCTCTCTTGGAGAAGTAGTGCCGGCTGGGAACAACATACTGTGGGACAGCAAGCGGCATGAGCTGTTTGAAGCTGTCTGTGTCCACCAGCCTAAATGACAGCAGTCCATAAGCCAGTAGTTTAGAAATGCTGGCATTCAGGGCCAGGGATCGAGGGTGGCTAGGTGAGAATTTACGCTTTCTCTCAAATGTTTGTGAGATGGAGAGCAGAACGCTGCCGTGTGACATGGTTGAGATGCTTGGTGACGCAGGTGGTGGTGTTGGTGGTACATCCCATGTTTGCTGGGCGGCAAGTGCCAACGTTCCTCCAGAGGCGGAGGAAGAGGCAGAGGCGGCGGCAGCAGCAGAAGAGGCCAAGGCGGCAGCAGCAGAAGAGGTAGCAGGGGGAGCCTGAGTGACTTCCTTGTTTTTAAGGTGTTTACTCCACTGCAGTTCATGCTTTGCATGCAGGTGCCTGGTCATGCAGGTTGTGCTAAGGTTCAGAACGTTAATGCCTCGCTTCAGGCTCTGATGGCACAGCGTGCAAACCACTCGGGTCTTGTCGTCAGCACATTGTTTGAAGAAGTGCCATGCCAGGGAACTCCTTGAAGCTGCCTTTGGGGTGCTCGGTCCCAGATGGCGGCGGTCAGTAGCAGGCGGAGTCTCTTGGCGGCGGGTTTTCTGCTTTTGCCCACTGCTCCCTCTTTTGCTACGCTGTTGGCTCGGTCTCACCACTGCCTCTTCCTCTGAACTGTGAAAGTCAGTGGCACGACCTTCATTCCATGTGGGGTCTAGGACCTCATCGTCCCCTGCATCGTCTTCCACCCAGTCTTGATCCCTGACCTCCTGTTCAGTCTGCGCACTGCAGAAAGATGCAGCAGTTGGCACCTGTGTTTCGTCATCATCAGAGACGTGCTGAGGTGGTATTCCCATGTCCTCATCATCAGGAAACATAAGTGGTTGTGCGTTAGTGCATTCTATCTCTTCCACCCCTGGGGAAGGGCTAGGTGGATGCCCTTGGGAAACCCTGGCAGCAGAGTCTTCAAACAGCATAAGAGACTGCTGCATAACTTGAGGCTCAGACAGTTTCCCTGATATGCATGGGGGTGATGTGACAGACTGATGGGCTTGGTTTTCATGCGCCATCTGTGCGTTTTCTGCAGAAGACTGGGTGGGAGATAATGTGAACGTGCTGGATGCACTGTCGGCCACCCAATTGACTAATGCCTGTACCTGCTCAGGCCTTACCATCCTTAGAACGGCATTGGGCCCCACCAAATATCCCTGTAAATTCTGGCGGCTACTGGGACCTGAGGTAGTTGGTACACTAGGACGTGTGGCTGTGGCAGAACGGCCACGTCCTCTCCCAGCACCAGAGGGTCCACTAACACCACCACGGCCATGTCCACGTCCGCGTCCGCTTCCCTTACTAGATGTTTTCCTCATTGTTACTGTTCACCACAATAAGAAAAATATTATTCGGGCCAATGTATTGAATTAAAATTCAGGCCTTTTTTTACAGACACCGAACACTATCTGGCTATCTATTTAGGTACCGTATTACACTAATACAGGCACACCAGTAATGACAGATTTGGCTGAATATAAATGTGAGGCCTATTTTTTAGGCGCTGCGTGACAAGTATACGTTTAATCACAGAATTAGACTTGGATCTGCACTGTAGCGTGTGTGTTAAGTTTTTGAGAATGACCCTATCAGCACCTTGAATCTAATATACCCTTTTAGGGATAGATTTAAAGTAGGCCTGATACAGCAGAAACCACTAATTTTGAGAATTGCAAATTTGGGAATTGTTTTTCAACCCAGAACAAAAACTGTGCTTTGACGGTCACAAAAAATAACTTGACCAGCTAAAACAGTACAGATTTGGATGAATATATATGTGAGGCCTATTTTTTAGGCGCTGGGTGACAGGCTCAACTTGCCCCTGATGTAGTATATCTCCAAAAAATAACCACACTATTGATGGCTAAATGCGCTTGATGAAAGCTTGACCCTGATGTAGTATATGGCCAAAAAATAACCACACTATTGATGGTTAAATGCACTTGATGAAAGCTTGACCCTGATGTAGGATATAGCAAAAAATAACCACACTATTGATGGTTAAATGCACTTGGGTGACAGGCTCAGCTTGCCCCTGATGTAGTATATGGCCAAAAAATAACCACACTATTGATGGTTAAATGCACTTGATGAAAGCTTGACCCTGATGTAGGATATAGCAAAAAATAACCACACTATTGATGGTTAAATGCACTTGGGTGACAGGCTCAGCTTGCCCCTGATGTAGTATATGGCCAAAAAATAACCACACTATTGATGGTTAAATGCACTTGGTGGTAGCTTGTGCTGGCGCACCACAAGCCACAAGATGGCCGCCGATCACCCCAGAAAAAAGTGACTGAAAAACGCTCTGGGCAGCCTAAAAACAGTGAGCAATTGAATATCAGCAGTTCAATGATCCACAGCTGTAGATCGATCACTGAATGAAGTCTTTTGGAGGAGTTAATCTGCCTAATCTCGCCCTAACGTCGCAGCTGCAACCTCTCTCTACGCTTGTATCAGCAGAATGACGTGCAGCGCTACGTGACCCAAGCTTATATAGAGGCTGGGTCACATGCTGCACTGGCCAATCACAGCCATGCCAATAGTAGGCATGGCTGTGATGGCCTCTTGGGGCAAGTAGTATGACGCTTGTTGATTGGCTGCTTTGCAGGCTTTCAAAAAGCGCCAAGAAAGCGCCGAACACTGAACCCGAACCCGGACTTTTACGAAAATTATACAGTTCGGGTTCGCTCATCCCTACCTATAATCTTTAAACAGAAATAACTGCAGAAGTGAACTGAGAATATATTTTTCTTGTTGGACTGAAATAGGACACTATACGCTTTCACCAGAATTAGGGCTCATGCACACGACCGTATTTTGTTTCCGTGTCCGATCCGTGTTTTTTTTGCGGATAGGATGTGGACCCATTCATTTCAATGGGTCCGCAAAAAACGCGGACAGCACACCGTGTGCTGTCCGCATCAGTATGTCCGTTCCGTTGCTCCGCAAAAAAAAATAGTGCATGTCCTATTTTTTTCTAGTTTGCGGACAAGGATAGGCATTATTACAATGAATCTGCAAAAAAAAACGCATCCGCAAAAAAAACTGATCCGTCATCCTTTTTTTTTGCGGATCCGCAATTTGCGGACTGCAAAAGACATACGGTCGTGTGCATGTAGCCTTAACTCCAGAAATGCATGAGAATATATTTTTGTTGTTGTACTGAAACACGACCCTATACGCTTTGACATGGAAAAACTTAAAGAGTGAAGTGGGTATATATTTTTCTTGTATGAAGCAAACAAAAGGCAGCTCTTACCTGTATATCCTTGTCTTGAGCCATGACATAGCGTCTGGATGCGCTATAAGTGAAACTTGAGAAAAAACTTTGTGGTCCAGCTCCAAATGATCAAAGTATAAATCTTTATTTAAGCGGTTTAAAAATATTCCATACAGGTACACTTGTGTTACGCGTTTCAGACCGTATTCAATAAAGGTCCTTTCTCATGACACAACCACACTCAAAGAAAATGCACTTTATATACCGCACCCACACCTGACCTTAAAAATCAGGAAATTGCGTGGCCCCGGCATAATCAGTGCAATTAAATGCACATGTATTAATTTGCTAAAAAAGCACATATCAAAACATTCATAATAAAAACAAGCTATATACAGCTTCCTACTATTGATAAAAACTGTTATACACTGATAGCTGAACAATGAGGAATTTTTCAACAAAGAAGCATTGTTTTAATACTGCAGTATAAGATCATGTCTTTTATTTAACCCTTGCGGGTAACGTGTAGCCAGTTGAAACATCCAGTATGCTTCTCTGTTGAGTAACTTACTCCTTAAATCCCCTCCCCTGATCGGAACCGCTATTCTTTCAATGCCCTGCACTTTCAATCAAAAATTGGTGGAGAGAGATCTCTGTGCTTTAAATGATAAAACTAGTTTGGACAGACGTCCAAGCCATACTAGACACAAAAAACGTCCGAATATGTCAGTGTCGGAATTTATGGCATTGCGGAGCCTGTGGAATAGAGATGATCTGATTATTAAAAGTGCTGATAAGGGAGGAGCGGTGGTTATACTTGATAGTGTGGTGTACCAATCACAGGTACAGATACTATTAAATTACACCTCAGTCTATACCGCACTTACAGGTAACCCTCTCCTCTCTTATCAAAATGAATTGAGAAATATTCTGACATTGGGTATGGAATTAGGCATTTTTAGCAAAAAAGAATATGATTACTTATATGTACCCAGCCCGATCATCTCTATTTTCCACGCCCGACCCAAAATTCATAAGGGTAGCTTTCCTCCTCCATTGAGACCCATAGTGTCGGGGATTGGATCCTTCTCAGAGAAGCTCTCTGAGTGGGTAGACTCCTTACTACTAGTGTTGATCACGAATATTCGAATTGTGAATTTTAATCGCGAATATTGGCGCTGCGAGAATTCGCGAATATTTAGAATATTGCTAAATATATTCGTATTGTGAATATTCAATTTTTTTTAAATACCAGTTCATGCGAATTTTTTATGCGAATTTTCGCAATCAAGAAAATAATGCCTGGAGATCATGAATTCGCAAATTCTCGATATATGGCGAATATTCGCACAAATATTCGCGAAATATCGCGAATTCGAATATTGCCCCTGCCGCTCATCACTACTTACTACTACCATTTGTTCCCCTAATTCCTGGGTTTTTAAAGGATACCAGGTCAGTATTGCAGGCTTTTTCTGATTTCAAATGGTGTGTGAAGGGTACAGATGGAATACTGCGGATGTGGTGTCACTGTACACAAATATTCCCCATGATCTGGCCCTAAGAGCATTGGCTTGGTTCCTTGATGTATACAGTAATTATACTGGAGTACTACAGGAATTTATGGGTACAGTTGTTGACTTCCTCCTCAGGCACAATTTTTTCATGTTCAAAAAAAAGATTTCTTTACAGATTTCAGGAGTGTCGATGGGGGTTAAGTTCTCTCCCTCCATAGCTAATATTTTCATGGCATGGTGGGAGAGGAGCTTTCTCCTCATCGACACTCCTTCTTTTGGTGGCTGTGTGCAGTGGTATGGTTGCTACATCGATGACCTGCTGATGGTGTGGTCTGGTGATGTGGCGGCCGTACCATTGTTCACGGGCTACCTAAATTCATGTGTGGACTCCATTACATTGGATGTCCACCATTATCCAGATACTATTCATTTTTTGGATTTGTGCCTGAGGGGGGATAAAAACACGTCAACTGTGCATACTAGTACCCATAGAAAAGACACGGCGGGCAATACCATACTTCACGCTTCCTCCTGTCATCCACCGCACGTTATCCAGAATATACCGAAAGGTCAACTGATTAGGGCTAAAAGGAATTGTGTGGATGAAATCTCCTTTAACGTTGAGGCTAAAAACATAATGGAGAGGCTTGCTTGTAGGTCATATCCCAAACACATGACATCTAACCACTATGAAATGGTCTCTAAAATGGAGAGAAGGACACTGATTTTTCCTGAGAAAAAAATCACTAGTAACAGAAATGGACAGAGTCCTCTTAAGAAGAATGCCATAACCTTTGTCACTCAATACAGCGAACAATATGATGCAATATGTAAATTAATAAAAAAAATCTACCCCTCCTGAGATATGATAATCAATGGTCAGGTATAGTGGAGGGGGGCATTAGGTGCTCAGCACGTAAAGCCCCGAACCTTGGTCAAACACTCAGCCCCAGTTTTATTAAGGAGCCTGGAGATATTAAGGCCACATGGATTAGCAGCAAAGGTAGCTACAAATGTGGTCACGGCAGATGCATCTGCTGTGGCCACATGCAGGTTACGAACAATTTCAAATCCACAGTAAATGACAAGGAATTTGCTATCAAATCGTATCTTAATTGTAATACGAAAAATGACATCTATTTGGAGACGTGTACTGAATGCCAGCTACAATATGTAAGATGCACTTCCAATCAGATAAAGGGGAGAATACGTAAACATATTTCTGATGTGCCCCACCATGAAAGCCGCAATGTGTCGGCGGTCAGTCTACACTTTGCGGTTTTACATGGTGGCGATACCTCTAAATTGAAAGTGGAGGGCATTGAAAAAATAGCAGTTCCGATTAGGGGAGGGGATTTAAGGAGGAAGTTACTCAACAGAGAAGCATACTGGATGTTTCAACTGGCTGCACATTACCCGCAAAGAGATGATCGGGCTGGGTACATATAAGTAATCATATTCTTTTTTGCTAAGAATGCCTAATTCCATACCCAATGTCAGAATATTTCTTAATTCATTTTGATAAGAGAGGGTTACCTTTAAGTGCGGTATAGACTGAGGTGTCATTTAATAGTATCTGTACCTGTGATTGGTACACCGCACTATCAAGTATAACCACCGCTCCTCCCTTATCAGCACTTTTAATAATCAGATCATCTCTATTCCCCAGGCTCCGCAATGCCATAAATTCCGACACTGACATATTCGGACGTTTTTTGTGTCTAGTATGGCTTGGACGTCTGTCCAAACTAGTTTTATCATTTAAAGCACAGAGATCTCTCTCCACAAATTCTTGATTGAAAGTGCAGGGCATTGAAAGAATAGCGGTTCCGATCAGGGGAGGGGATTTAAAGAGTAAGTTACTCAACAGAGAAGCATACTGGATGTTTCAACTGGCTACACTTTACCCGCAAGGGTTAAATAAAAGACATGATCTTATACTGCAGTATTAAAACAATGCTTCTTTGTTGAAAAATTCCTCATTATTCAGCTATCAGTGTGTAACAGTTTTTATCAATAGTAAGGAAGCTGTATATAGCTTGTTTTTATTATATATGTTTTGATATGTGCTTTTTTTAGCAAATTAATACATGTGCATTTAATTGCACTGATTATGCCGGGGCCACGCAATTTCCTGATTTTAAGGTCAGGTGTGGGTACGGTATAAAAAGTGCATTTTCTTTGAGTGTGGTTGTGTCATGAGGAAGGACCTCTATTGAATACGGTCTGAAACGTGTAACACAAGTGTACCTGTATGGAATAATTTTAAACCGCTTAAATAAAGATTTATACCTTGATCATTTAGAGCTGGACCACAAAGTTCTTTCTAATATTTTTCTTGTAGTACTGAAATACGCCCCTATAAGCTTTCACCAGAAATAACTTCAACAGTGCAGAGCGTATATATATTTTTCTTTTTTTTACTATAATACGCCCTTATACGCTTTCAACAGAAATAACTGCAGAAGTGAACTAAGAATATATTTTTCTTGTTGGACTGAAATAGGCTACTATATACTTTGCCCAGAAAAAATGAGTGAGCGTATATATATTTTTTGTAGTACTGAAATATTCTCCTATACGCTTTCTACAGAAATAACTTCCGAAGTGAAATGCGTATATATTTTTCTTGTAGTACTGATATAAGATACTAAAGATACTAAGATATAAGCAACTAAAGGCTTTTCATTATAGCACTTGCAGCACAAATAGCTGGAATGACAGAGCTGTCTAATTGTCACGATACTAGTGGAATACTGCTGGAATCCAATGGCAGGGACAAGGCATAAACACAGGAGGCACCAGAGTCTTGAACAGGAGGTAGCAGGAATGCAGATGAAGGCATGGATCCAGACAAGAGGTCAGGGTGAAACCCAGCGAGCGGTCGGCAGGTGTCCAGGAGTAGCACGGTAAACCGCAAGGAGAAGGAACAAACCAGAGAGCAAGTTCCAGGCAAGAAGACTGTACAAGCAGGAGCTAAAACACAATACTCAATCAATAAGTAACAGGCTTGAAAGGTTTATATATGAAGCAGGAAGTAAGATGGCACCCAGCTGAGACACAATCCACCATCTTAACTGAGGGAAAACTTAAGGGCAAGAAAGTCTGAACTAAACAGACATAACAGGATGATTCCTGACAATACTCCCATCTCAACAGCGGCCTCTGAACGAGACCTGGCTTGGTCTCCCAGGATGTCTTTGATGAAACTGTTTGATCAGTCAGTGAGCATTATTATTACTCACCGGTTCCCAAGAATTCTCTTCAGACCCATAACCCTGCCACTTAATGAGGTATTGTAGATGGACTCCAGAATTTTTAGGAACCAAGATTTTCTCTACAACAAACTGTTCTTGCCCATCTACATCCACCGCATCAGGAGGAGGCTAGACACGTTCTAGAAAAGGGTTGGGCATGGCAGGCTTTAGTAGAGACACATGAAAAACAGGATGAATTTCATAGATCATGGGAGCTTGAGCCGAATGGACTAATTATCCCGATAATCTTATAAGGCCCAATAAACTTCTGTCCTAGTTTTGGTGAAGGAACCTTAAGTTTCAAATTTCTAGTAGAAAGCCATACTTTATGCCCCATTTTAAAAATTGGTGCTGGTCTACGAAATGTATCTGCCGTCTTCTTGAAATTTTCTTGAGCCCTCTCTAATGTTCCTTTTAGTAGCTCTAAATTTTGCTGTAATGCAGAGATCAATTCCGCTACTGCTGGAATAGGTGAAACAGCAGGGAATTTGGGAGGAATATTTGGATGATACCCCAAATTTGCAAAGAAAGGAGTTTGCTTGGTGGAGGCATTTTGGGAGTTATTGTAAGAGAACTCAGCCACAGGAAGCAGATCGACCCAATCATCTTGTAAATGACAGATATAGCATGGAAGATAGTGTTCCAGAGTCTGATTTGTGCGTTCAGTTTGTCCATTAGATTGTGGGTTAAAGGCAGTTGATAGATTAATATCAATCTCAAGTGCTGTGCAAAAACTACGCCAAAATTTTGATGTAAACTGCACCCCACGATCCGAGATAACTTCATCAGTAACTCCATGAAAACGAAACACATTCTGAACTACAAAGTCAGCGGTATCTTTGGCAAAAGGTAGGCCAGTACATGGAATGAAATGTGCAGCCTTGGTGAGCCGGTCCACTACTACCAGAATTTTTCCCTTAGAGATAGGTAGATCTACGATAAAGTCCATGGAAATAGAACCCAAGGGATGAGAGGGGACCGACAAAGGCTGTAATAAACCCATGGGTGAAGAACCAAAAGAAATTCCTGTGTTTTCTGCACTCCTTTGTGACCCGCAATCTTAGAATCATGGACTAACTTTAGAATTTTCAGTCTTATTGTTTCGGGTATATATAGCTGCTGCCCATGGGTCTACACCTTGTTTTTAAGCATTAAATGCACATCATCAGGTGGTCGAGACAGCAAGGAGTCAGTGTCATAGGCATTTTTTATCCCTTTTTCTCTAGAAATATGGCAATAAACGCTTTTAGCGCAAATAACACCAAATGTGAACTGTGTGAATGAGCGCCTCCCTGCTAAGAATGGGGTGCTCTGATTTGATGCGGTCACAGCCAGGGAGAAGAGAACCGCCCCCAGCGAATCTGCGAGTTTCGCCTAGTATAACCGAGTCGGCTCATTATAATATAAGGCGCCGAAATCAACGGGGCCAACAGCGGACCAAGGGGGGGGTAAGGGGGTGGGGGGGTCCATGGTAAAAAAAATAAAATCTGTGGGGCCAACCTATAAGGTAAGACCATAAATAGAATAGGGCTAAACTGATGAAAGGTCCTCTTTAAGTGATTCGGTACATTGAATTGTAGTCAGAATCACTTGCATTATGCTTTACCACGGTGTCTTATCTCGTATAATTATAGCAACTTTTAATCTGTCACAAGCATTGCAGTTTTCAATGTATTGTCTATATATTATATATTACAGCTCTTATCATTGATTACGCACGGTATTTAACGGAAAAAGCCTTGACTATTACCAATAACCTGTACCTTGTAAGCAATACATTAAACATGTTTTATTTACAAGACAGCTCAAACAAGCAGGATGCTGAATTAGAAACTTGCTGAATACAGCTTCATGATATTCTCCAAAGCTATTGTGCTGTTCAAAAGAAATTGATCTTTCTTCCTGAAAGTTTAATGAGCACATTTTTTATAAATTATACAGGTAAAAGGTAATTGTATTTAAGTCAATATTTGGCATACTCAATAGCAATGAGAAACAGTTATCATTTGCGGTTGTTTTTGTGCCATTTTTAAGTCTGTCTTTGCTTTGTGTCTACACCAAATTTATGAAATGGTGTACCTTAATAATTATGTGGGATGATTACAATGTGGTTTACATCTTTATGTGTAAAAGTAGACCAGAAAGGAGCCTGGCGTAAGTTGCAACTTTTTTTGCGACACTGCAACATATTCCTGAAAATAATAAATGTAGTCTAAAAAAGGTGTAAATATATTCACTTGTCATAACGTAGAATACTGTGAAAAGTGGTGTCAAGGGGAGTAAAGAGGCAAATATCGCAAAATTTACCACACAAAAATGGCATGCAAGAAATTTGCATAAAAAAGCCATTAATCTAATTGTCAATAGAGTTGAGCGGACACCTGGATGTTTGGGTTCGATGGGTTCGGCCGAACTTCACAAAAAAGTTTGAGTTCGGGACCCGAACTTGACCCGAACTTAACCCCAAACCTGAACCCCATTGAAGTCAATGGGGACCCGAACATTTGAGAACTAAAATGGCTGTAAAAATTTCATGGAAAGGGCTAGAGGGCTGCAAATGCCAGCAAAATATGGAATTGGCAAGTGCTCTGCAAACAAATGTGGATAGGGAAATTACTTTAAATAACATAAAATATGTAAAAATAAAAAATAATAATCTTGATCTAGGACAGGCATCCTCAAACTGCGGCCCTCCAGCTGTTGCAAAACTACAACTCCCAGCATGCCCGAACAGCCTACAGGTATCAGCCTACAGCAGGGCATTGTGGGAGTTGTAGTTTTACAACAGCTGGAGGGCCGCAGTTTGAGGATGCCTGATCTAGGAGGACGAGGTCCATATGGAGTAGGAGGTTGAGGAGGTGGTGGATGTGGCGGTGTAGGTGGAAGCGGCGGTGGAGGAGGAGGAGGTAGCCTACACTGCTTTTTGGTTTTAAATGTATTTAAATTTTTTTAAATTAGGGTACACCCCAAAACATTGCTGAACACACGTTCAGACAATACACTGGCTGCAGGGCAGGCCAGCACCTCCAAGGCGTAAAGGGCAAGCTCAGACCATGTGCCCAATTTGGAGACCCAGAAGTTGAAGGGGGCAGACCCATCATTCAGTACATGTAGGCGTGTGCACACATACTGCTCTACCATGTCGCACGTCCCCGTGATGTCCACGATCCAATTGGATATCTTCTCTATCAACTCTACCATGGTGATCACGGGTGGCGGGGAATCACGGTTCCAGGCCGGAGAGGGAGAAGGAGCCTGAGAAAGGGATATCACATCCAAGGGAGGTCAATGGATGAAATTAAATGTAATGTGATTAAATGTAATCGAGCGGAAATGTGGGACAAAGTATTGAAGCATAAGCTTCCAAGTTAAGGAGGGGGCGCACGGCAATTAACCACTCCCGACTCGGGAAGGTAGTGACAATAAATAACAATACAGGACTCTAAAGATGACCGAATGATTAATAAAGAATTATAGGGAATGTCACTGGGGTATTTTGGATTTGGAAACGTTAGCCAGGAGAGGTCCTACTGCCGCTTTGTTGACTGTAGATAACTTCTGCATTATCGCACCTCCCTGTGACGTCCACGATCCATTTGCATATCTTTTCTACCAACTTTCGATGTTCTTTTCTGAGCCTACCATGTTGATCACGGTTATAGGCGAATTAGGGTTCCACGCCGGAGAGGAAGTGTGAGAAAGGGAGACCTCATCCAAGGGAGGTCAATGGCTGCAATGGGATGAAGCGGAAATGTGGGACAAGTTATTAAAGCAGAAGGATCGAACGAAAGGGCCAATTAAAGATGAATTTTTGAAGTTTAAGTCCCTGTCACCTATTCAGAGCAGGGGTTTTTCATCGCCAGAAATGGGTTAATGTCACCCACCAATAGAACAGATTATTTTTTAAAAATTTCGGTCCCTGTCACCTATGCAGAGCAGGGGTTTATTCACGGCAAAAATTTTAAAATGTCACCCAAGAATGTAACAGAAAAATTAGTGAAATTTATTAACCTGTCTACTAGGTAGAGCAGGGGTCTATCACAGCAAAAAATTGTTGAGTGTCATCGAAAATGTAACAGAAAAATTTGTGAAATTTATTAAGCTGTCAATTAGGTAGAGCAGAGGTAAATCACAGCCAAAATTTGGTGAATTTCACCCGAAAATGTAACAGACAAATTAGTGAATTTTTGTTACATGTCTACTAGGTAAAGCAGTGGTATATCACACCCAAAAATTTGTGAATTTCACCCGAAACTATAACAGACAAATTAGCGAATTTTTTTAACCTGTCTACTAGGTATAGCAGTGGTATATCACACCCAAAAATTGCTGAATTTCACCCGAAAATGTAACAGATAAATTTGTGATATTTTTGTACCTGTCTACTAGGTATAGCAGTGGTATATCACACCCAAAAATTGGTGAATTTCAATCGAAAATTTAACAGACAAATTAGTGAAATGACAAAATAAAATAGGTACAAATAATAAAAAAAAAAATACTTGATTTATGAGGTGGAGGTCCATATGGAGTAGGAGTTTGAGGAGGCGGTGAACGTAGCGGTGTAGGTGGAAGCAGCGGTGGAGGAGGATGAGGTAGCCAACACTGGTTTTTGGTTTTAATAAAAAAAATATTAAATTAGGGTACACTCCAAAAGAGTGTGAAATATCCAAAATACAAGAATGAGCAATTGCGCTGAAGTATAACAATGGCTGGTTAAGGCCGGTATACATGTCTATTCTGCACAAGGTACGGACAAGTCCTGTGGGATCCATGCCTGGTTCATTTTAATGAACGTGAGCTTGTCCACATTGGCTGTGGACAGACGGCTGCGCTTGTCTGTGATAATGCCCCCTGCCGTGCTAAACACACGTTCAGATAATACACTGGCTGCAGGGCAGGCCAGCACCTCCAAGGCGTAAAGGGCAAGCTCAGGCCATGTGCCCAATTTGTAGACCCAGAAGTTGAAGGGGGCAGGCCCGTCATTCAGTACGTGTAGGCGTGTGCACACATACTGCTCCACCATGTTGCTGAAATGCTGCCTACTGCTAAGACGTTCCATATAAGCTGGTGGTGCTGGTTGTTGTGGCGTGCTGACAAAGCTTTTCCACATTTCGGCCATGCAATCCCTGCCTTCTGAGGTGCTGGTGGTGCCCCAGCTGCATTGGCGACCTCTTCCTCCTCCTCTGCCTTCGCCTTGTGCTTTCACTGTGCCCCCGTTGTCATGTGGGAATGCCACCAGAAGGGCATCTACCAGCGTGCGCTTGTACTCACGCATCTTACGATCACGCTCCAGTGAGGGAATTAAGGACGGTACGTTGTACTTGTAACGGGGATCCAGCAGCGTGGTCACCCAGTAATCAGCACGTTAGAATGTGGGCACCTTGGCGGTCATTGCGGAGACACTGCAACATGTAATCTCTCATGTGTGCCAGGCTGCCCAGAGGAAACGAAAAGCTGTCCTCTGTGGGAGGTGTATCGTCTGTGTCCTCTGTATCCACCCAGCCACGCACCAGTGATGGCCATGAGCTGGTCTGGGTGCCACCCTGCTGTGAACATGGTTACTCCTCCTCCATCTCCTCCTCCTCATCCTCCACCTCCTCATCCTCCAGAACTGTGCCCTGGCTGGACAATTGTGTACCTGGCGTTTGCGGGTGAAGGAACCCACCCTCGGAGCCACTTGTAAATGACTGGCCGGAAACCCTATGAAATGATCCCTCTTCCTCCTCCTCCTGTGCTACATCCTCTTCCATCATTGCCAGCAGCGTTTTTTCAAGGAGGCATAGAAGTGTGATAGTAACGCTGAGAACGGCGTTATCGGCACTGGCCATGTTGGTGGAGTACTCAAAACAGCGCAACAAGGAACACAGGTCTCGCATGGAGGCCCAGTCATTTGTGGTGAAGTGGTGCTGCTGTTCCGCAGAGCGACTAACCCGTGCATGCTGCAGCTAAAAGTCCACTATCGCCTGCTGCTGTTCGCACAGTCTGGCCAGCATGTGCAAGGTGGAGTTCCACCTTGTGGGCACGTCGCATATGAGGCGGTGAGCGGGAAGGCCGAAGTTACGCTGAAGCTATGACAGGCGAGCAGCAGCAGGGTGAGAATGCCGAAAGCGCGCAGAGACGGCCCGCACTTTATGCAGCAGCTCTGACATATCGGGGTAATTTTTAAGGAATCTCTGCACCACCAAATTCAGCACATGCGCCAGGCAAGGGATGTGCATCAAACCGGCTAGTCCCAGAGCTGCTACGAGATTTCTCCCATTATCGCACACCACCAGGCCGGGCTTGAGGCTGACTGGCACCAACCACTCATCGGTCTGTTGTTCAATGCCCGTCCACAGCTCCTGCGCGGTGTGGGGTTTGTCCCCCAAACAGATACGTTTTAAAACTGCCTGCTGTCGTTTATCTCTGGCTGTGCTGAAGTTGGTGGTGAAGGTGTTACGCTGACCGGATGAGGAGCCAGTAGAGGATGAGGAAGCGGAGTAGGAGGAGCAAGCAACAGGAGGCAATCTGAAGTGCCCTGCAATCCTCGGTGGTGGAAGGACATGCGCCAAACTACTATCCGCCTCAGGCACAGCCGCCACTACTGTTATGGAGATATAACTTGCTTACTGATCCACGTATCCGTAGTGAGGTGCACCTTGCCACAGATGGCGTTGCGCAGTGCACACCTGATTTTGTTTCCCACTTGGTTGTGCAGGAAAGGGATAGCACACCTGGAAAAGTAGTGGCGGCTGGGCACGACGTACTGTGGGATAGCCACCGCCATAAGGCTTTTAAATTTATCCGTCTCCACCAGACAGAATGACAGCATTTCAAATGACAGTAATTGTGAAAAGCTGGCATTCAGGGCCAGGGATCGCGGGTGGGTAGGGGGGTACTTTCTCTTCTGATCCATTGTTTGGGAGATGGAGAGCTGAACGCTTCCGTGGGACATTGTGGAGATGCTTGGTGACCCAGATGGTGTTGTTGCTGGCAGATCCTCTGTTTGCGGGGTGGCAGGTGGCACTGTCACTCCAGAGGTGGATGAAGAGGCCGAGACTGCAGCAGAAGAGGAAGCAGGAGGAGCCAGAGACCTTTCTTGGTTTTTGAGGTGTCTACTCCACTGCAGTTCATGCTTTGCACTTAGATGCCTGGTCATGCAGGTTGTGCTCAGGTTGAGAACGTTTATGCCTTGCTTCAGGCTCTGATTGCACAGCGTGCAAACCACTCGTGTCTTGTCGTCAGCACATTGTCTGAAGAACTGCCACGCCAGGGAACTCCTTTGAGCTGGCTTTGGTGTGCTCGGTCCCTTGCTGCGGTGGGCAGTAGCAGGCGTACTGTCTAGGGGACGGCCGCTCTGCTTTTGAACCCTGCTTCCTCTTCTGCTGTGCTGGTGGCTGTGTGCGACCACCGCCTCTTCCTCCAAACTACACAGGTCCCTCGCATGACCTTGATTCCATGTGGGGTCGAGGACCTCATCGTACTCCACATCATCTTCCACTTAGTCTTCACCGCTGCCCTCCTTGTCGGTCTGCACACTTTCGAAAGCCCCAACAGTTGGCACTTGTGTTTCGTCATCATCCAAGACATGCTGCGATGGTCCTCCCATGTACTCATCTTGAAAGATAAGTGCTTGGGCATTGGTGCACTCAATCTCTTCCACTTCTGGGGCAGGGCTATGTGGATAGCCATGGGAAACCCTGCTAACAGAGTCATAAAAAAGCAGAAGAGACTGCAGCATGACTTGGGGCTCAGACTGCTTGACTGATTTGCAAGGCGGTGAGGTGAAAGACAGATGGACATCAGCTGCAGGTGCCAACTCTGATCTTTCAGCAGGAGACTGGGTGGGAGACGATGTGAAGTAACTGGAGGCACTGTCAGCCACCCAATCTACTATCGCCTGTACTTGTTCTGGCCTCACCATTCGTAGAGCTGAATTAGGCCCGACCAAATATCGCTGAAGGTTCTGTTGCCTACTCGCACCTGAGGAAGGTCTTTCACTTGTGTGTGTAGCTGGCACAGATCGACCACGTCCTCTCCCTGCAACAGGAGCTCTACCAGCAGCACCACAACCGGGGCCACGTCCCTTATTTGACGCTCTCCTCATATTTCTCAAATTTAGGATCTTACCCAAAATGGGTGTTTTTTTAATAACCGAAAAGAGCAACAGTATCTAACGCGTGTATCTCACAATGACAGATGCAGAATTAAAATTAAGATTTTTGCCCTAAATGGGTGTTTTTTTAATACCAGAATAGCACAGCAGTATCTAAAGGGTGTATCTCACACGTACAGATGCAGACAAAGCTGCAAATTAAGTATTTTGCCCAAAATGGGTGTTTTTTTAATACCAGAATAGAACAGCAGTATCTTAAGTGTGTATCTCACACTGACAGATGCAGACAAGGCTGCAAATTAAGTATCTTGCCCTAAATGGGTGTTTTTTAAAACCCAGAAATTTATAGCTGTATTTCTAGCTTAAATTGCACACTGACTAATGCGGCAGAGGCCCCAGATGGAAAGTATTGCCAAAAATGGGTGTTTTTTAAAACCCAGAAAAATATTGAAGTATTTCAAGCTTGTTTTAACAATAACAGATGCAGCAAAGACTGCAATATTAAGTATTTTGCCCAAAATGGGTGTTTTTTATTTACTCACAGAATATGACAGCAGTATATAACGCTCAAATTTTACACGTACAGATGCAGAAAGGGCTGTAAAATTGAGTATTTTGCCCAAAAAGGCTGTTTGTTTAAAACCCAGAAAATTATTGCTGTATTTCAAGCTTAAATTGCACACTTTCTAATGCTGCAAAGGCATCAGATGTAGGATATTGCCAAAAATGGGTGTTTTTTTTAAACCCATATTATTATTGCAGTATTTCAAGCTTGGATTTGAATGTCACAAAAGCACATATGCAGTGCTGGTGCACTGAGCTTGCATAAAATGGCCGCCGCTGCCTACCTAACTAAAAGACGGATAAAAGTTCTTTTTCTCTGTCACTGGGCTCAGGGCAGGGTAAAAACATTGTGCCTTGCACCCACACAACAAAATCTATGTAGATCGCTGAGTTCAATTGCAGTTCTGATTGAAGTTTCTTTCCTATTCTCTCCCTCACAGCAGCAGCATCCTTTCCCTACACTAAGCACAGCAGAGTGACGTGCAGCGCTACGTGACTCCAGCTTATATAGAGGCTGGGTCACATGCTGCACTGGCCAATCACAGCCATGCCATTAGTAGGCATGGCTGCAATGGCTTCTAAGGGCACAGAGTTAAACGCTTGTTGATTGGCTCCGTTATGCAGCCCATAGATTTCTATTATGATGGAATGAATAACAGAATGCCTCTAAAGGCAATCCATTATACATTCCATCATAGAATTGGGTTATGGTCCATGGTAACGAAATTCATAGCGCAATTCTGCTTTTACCAGTAAACGAATCACAAACGAATTTCATAAGCGGAAATTCGCTCATCTCTAATATATGTATATATAATATATATATATATATATATATATATACACACACACACACACACACTTCTGCAACAGTTTTACACACTTCTGCAACAGTGAAGAATATCAAGCTGTAAGAGAGAGTAACCAGACTTCTTAAATTCTTGACAAGCATTCAGAGAGGTTATATGTGAGTGAACTCTAATAACACTGCATATTAACTACAATGGCAGCCAGCCAACTATAGACAAGGATATTCCAATTCTGCTTTTTATCAAACAAGTATGCAGAGCCGAACTGAATTTTTTAACAAATAGAAAGCATGTGCTACTAGGAATCCACATGACCTTTCTTGATGGCATGATTATTTATTAATAACAAAGTTTTCTCATCGATTACAATATAGCACATATTAAATCTTGCTTGTAGCAGAAACAAATGGAGTTTATTTCAACAGCACTAATAATTAGCATGTACTATAGCATAATTAAGGAGGAGATTTAAATTCATGCACATTAATGTACAGTTATGCCATAGAGATGGTGTCGTTTGATTGTACTATGGCAGCTACAGGCCTAACAACCTCATAGTCTGCCAAGTATGAAATCATATTAGGCCCTGCCAGAGGTAGAGTCTAATAGATGGTTCTGTCATTAGAATATTGACAAGTTGATATAATGAGTCCACATAACTGCTATTAACTTAGGCTACATTTACACGACAGTGAAAAACAGACATGTGATGTACATTTTTTTACTGGTCATCACACGTCTGTTTTAAGACCAATGGTAGTCTATGGGGTTATTCACTTGGCAGTTTTTTTGACTTTTCAGTGAAAAACGGACGTAAAAAAATAGAACATATTCTATCTTGTCCATTTTTCACTGACAGACTGCCCCCATACATTTGGATGGGTCCTTTTTTAACGTCCATTTCTCAGAAAGGCATCAGTGAAATGAGACATAACATTAAAAAAAAAAAAAAAACAATACTAGATTCCTCTAGTATTTTCCTTGTTGCTCATTCACAGATAGACTAGTAGACCATACCATAATAGAGGTAAAAACATATTTGTCTCCACGTTTAAAGACTACAAAATATGTATGTAGTCTAACTCTATCCTCATATTATACCACAGGGGCATCATGGTAACTCAGTGGTTAGCATTGCTTCCTTGCAGTGCTGGGTTTGAATCCGACCAGGGACAATATCAGCATGGTGTTTGTAAGTTCTCCCTGGATTTTCATGGGTTTACTCCCACACTCCAAAAATAATCAAATTGCCTTTCTGCGAAATTGACCCTAGTGTGTGTTGGGTCGAGCGCCTATATGGCAGTCACTGACTTTCCAGGAAGTCTCCCTAGCCACACAGGCTTGGACTGGCCCACGGGAGGACAGGGAAATCTGGCATGTAAGCTTTTAGCTTAGCGAAGCACGTAACTAGCAGGAGCCCACTCAACTAATCCTGGCATAGCATATTGTTACAGGGTGCCCATGTGCTATGCCAGCATTAAAGGGAACCTGTCACCAGTTTTATGGTGTCCTAACTAAGGGCAACATAAATAAGTGACTGATTCTCTTAGCACAATGCTGGGTCACTTTCTTTAATTGACCCAGTCAATCTGCCAACATCTTGTATTGAAAAGCTCCAGCTGATAATGATGAGTCCTGAATATTCATGAGCTCCTGACTCTCCCCGCCTACCTGCTGCTGAGTGACAGTTTTTTTCCATATGAATCAGCAGCAGGTGGGCAGGGGAGTGGCTATAGCTCTGAATTAAAAAAACGCTGGACTCAAATCAGCTCATTAGCATGCGGCATGTGGCATCTTTGTGTGTATATTATGAGGTAACCATCTGTCACACCAGTAAGTGAATACATCTAAGGCACTTTTTAGTGGTTAATGATTGTATATAATTAGTTATATTATAATCAAATATCCACATGACAGGTTCCCTTTAAGTAAACCTTGGTGGGGCACAAGCAGGAGCAGCAATGTGTGCTCCTGCCCATACATTGACAGAGTGCACAGTCTGTACTCCGTACACTGCTGACAAGTCAGGGATGTGGAGAATAGTAAATTTAAAGTGTGCAGGAAATCAAGGCTTTAACGGGAAATATCTTTAGTAAAAAGTCAAAATCAATAAAGAAAGTATATTAGAAAAATAATTTTTAGGGCATTTGGGAAATGTAAAAAATAACTTGATTAAAAGTTTAGTGACTTGAATAAAATTTAGACTAGCACATCTAAAATCACAGGTGCATATCCATAAAGCTAAAATACAGACAGCAAACAAAATATGGCAGCACACTGTTACACATGCAAACAATGGAGCTAGGGATTAAAGATTATCACATTTCATCAAAAATGTGTGCGAAGAGCTTCCATTTTACATGTATAATAGGTATAGTAACATTGTAATCCAGAATAATCTCTAATCCCTAGTTCCATTGTTTGCATGTGTAACAGTATGCTGTCATATTTTGTTAGCTATATAGTTGTGGTCAGGACCTAAACGAGTGGAAGATGCCCAACCACCACCCCCCTACCTAATTGGCCTGAGGTGTGCCTTGGCCTCACTAGGTCGGTATGCCTGGAAAAGGGGGCATACCCTGAATGTGATGGTTGAATGACTGAATGAAGAATGGGAATGGGTGGGCAGGGGACGTCCGAATGCCGACGTGCTGCCTGGGAGAGCCAGACTGCTTAAGACAGGTACCGGCCCCTCCCACAAATCCAGGCTAGCCTGCGGCCAGCCTTAACACTTGTGGTCAGGACCTAAACGAGTGGAAGATGCCCAACCACCACCCCCCTACCTAATTGGCCTGAGGTGTGCCTTGGCCTCACTAGGTCGGTATGCCTGAAAAAGGGGGCAAAACCCACCAGTGAGGGAAGGATTGGCCTGAGGTGCTACTCTGCCAATGTACTGAATGCTTGGACCAGCTCCGCTTGTGGCTCCGGGATATACCGTACAAAGCACCCCGAGCGCCAGCGCCCCAAGTGTTTAATGATATGCACAGGGACTCCATGCTTGGACGCTGCGGATGCCGCACCGATGCGGAAAGAATGCCCCGAGAATTGAGCCGGATTCAATCCTACACTGGTCAACAGGATGCGAATATGTTTGATGAACTGGCTGGACGTCAGTGGACCAACAGGGAATGGAAGTAATGGGTCGGTGGGGCTGTGAAGACTAAGGGCCAGCAAGAGGTTGTCCAAGACTGTCACTGGACACCATGCGTTTGTGGTCTGGAAGAACTTAACCACCTCCGGACCGCCTAACGCAGGATCGCGTTCCGGAGGTGGCAGCCCTGCGCAGAGTCACGCATATATGCGTCATCTCGCGATGGGCGAGATTTCCTGTGAACGCGCGCACACAGGCGCGCGCGCTCACAGGAACGGAAGGTAAGAGAGTTGATCTCCAGCCTGCCAGCGGCGATCGTTCGCTGGCAGGCTGGAGATGTGTTTTTTTTAACCCCTAACAGGTATATTAGACGCTGTTTTGATAACAGCGTCTAATATACCTGCTACCTGGTCCTCTGGTGGTCCCCTTTGTTTGGATCGACCACCAGAGGACACAGGTAGCTCAGTAAAGTCCCACCAAGCACCACTACACTACACTACACCCCCCCCCCCGTCACTTATTAACCCCTTATTAGCCCCTGATCACCCCATATAGACTCCCTGATCACCCCCCTGTCATTGATCACCCCCCTGTCATTGATTACCCCCCTGTAAAGCTCCATTCAGATGTCCGCATGATTTTTACGGATCCACTGATAGATGGATCGGATCCGCAAAACGCATCCGGACGTCTGAATGAAGCCTTACAGGGGCGTGATCAATGACTGTGGTTATCACCCCATATAGACTCCCTGATCACCCCCCCTGTCATTGATTACACCCCTGTCATTGATCAACCCCCTGTAAAGCTCCATTCAGATGTCCGCATGATTTTTACGGATGCACTGATAGATGGATCCGATCCGCAAAACGCATCCGGACGTCTGAATGAAGCCTTACAGGGGCGTGATCAATGACTGTGGTGATCACCCCATATAGACTCCCTGATCACCCCCCTGTAAAGCTCCATTCAGATGTCCGCATGATTTTTACGGATGCACTGATAGATGGATCCGATCCGCAAAACGCATCCGGACGTCTGAATGAAGCCTTACAGGGGCGTGATCAATGACTGTGGTGATCACCCCATATAGACTCCCTGATCACCCCCCTGTCATTGATCACCCCCCTGTAAAGCTCCATTCAGATGTCCGCATGATTTTTACGGATGCACTGATAGATGGATCCGATCCGCAAAACGCATCCGGACGTCTGAATGAAGCCTTACAGGGGCATGATCAATGACTGTGGTGATCACCCCATATAGACTCCCTGATCACCCCCCTGTCATTGATCACCCCCCTGTAAAGCTCCATTCAGATGTCCGCATGATTTTTACGGATCCACTGATAGATGGATCGGATCCGCAAAACGCATCCGGACGTCTGAATGAAGCCTTACAGGGGAGTGATCAATGACTGTGGTGATCACCCCATATAGACTCCCTGATCACCCCCCTGTCATTGATTACCCCCCTGTAAAGCTCCATTCAGATGTCCGCATGATTTTTACGGATGCACTGATAGATGGATCGGATCCGCAAAACGCATCCGGACGTCTGAATGAAGCCTTACAGGGGCGTGATCAATGACTGTGGTGATCACCCCATATAGACTCCCTGATCACCCCCCTGTCATTGATCAACCCCCCTGTCATTGATCACCCCCCCTGTCATTGATCACCCCCCTGTCATTGATCACCCCCCTGTCATTGATCACCCCTCTGTAAGGCTCCATTCAGATATTTTTTGGCCCAAGTTAGCAGAATTTTTTTTTTTTTTCTTACAAAGTCTCATATTCCACTAACTTGTGTCAAAAAATAAAATCTCACATGAACTCACCATACCCCTCACGGAATCCAAATGCGTAAAATTTTTTAGACATTTATATTCCAGACTTCTTCTCACGCTTTAGGGCCCCTAGAATGCCAGGGCAGTATAAATACCCCACATGTGACCCCATTTCGGAAAGAAGACACCCCCAGGTATTCCGTGAGGGGCATATTGAGTCCATGAAAGATTGAAATTTTTGTCCCAAGTTAGCGGAACGGGAGACTTTGTGAGAAAAAAATTAAAAATATCAATTTCCGCTAACTTGTGCCAAAAAAAAAAAATTTCTATGAACTCGCCATGCCCCTCATTGAATACCTTGGGGTGTCTTCTTTCCAAAATGGGGTCACATGTGGGGTATTTATACTGCTCTGGCATTCTAGGGGCCCCAAAGCGTGAGAAGAAGTCTGGTATCCAAATGTCTAAAAATGCCCTCCTAAAAGGAATTTGGGCACCTTTGCGCATCTAGGCTGCAAAAAAGTGTCACACATCTGGTATCGCCGTACTCAGGAGAAGTTGGGGAATGTGTTTTGGGGTGTCATTTTACATATACCCATGCTGGGTGAGAGAAATATCTTGGTCAAATGCCAACTTTGTATAAAAAAATGGGAAAAGTTGTCTTTTGCCAAGATATTTCTCTCACCCAGCATGGGTATATGTAAAATGACACCCCAAAACACATTCCCCAACTTCTCCTGAATACGGCGATACCACATGTGTGACACTTTTTTGCAGCCTAGGTGGGCAAAGGGGCCCATATTCCAAAGAGCACCTTTAGGATTTCACAGGTCATTTACCTACTTACCACACATTAGGGCCCCTGGAAAATGCCAGGGCAGTATAACTACCCCACAAGTGACCCCATTTTGGAAAGAAGACACCCCAAGGTATTCCGTGAGGGGCATGGCGAGTTCCTAGAATTTTTTATTTTTTGTCACAAGTTAGTGGAAAATGATGATTTTTTTTTTTTTTTTTTTTCATACAAAGTCTCATATTCCACTAACTTGTGACAAAAAATAAAAAGTTCCATGAACTCACTATGCCCATCAGCGAATACCTTGGGGTCTCTTCTTTCCAAAATGGGGTCACTTGTGGGGTAGTTATACTGCCCTGGCATTCTAGGGGCCCAAATGTGTGGTAAGGAGTTTGAAATCAAATTCTGTAAAAAATGACCTGTGAAATCCGAAAGGTGCTCTTTTGAATATGGGCCCCTTTGCCCACCTAGGCTGCAAAAAAGTGTCACACATCTGGTATCTCCGTAATCGGGAGAAGTTGGGGAATGTGTTTTGGGGTGTCATTTTACATATACCCATGCTGGGTGAGAGAAATATCTTGGCAAAAGACAACTTTTCCCATTTTTTTATACAAAGTTGGCATTTGACCAAGATATTTATCTCACCCAGCATGGGTATATGTAAAAAGACACCCCAAAACACATTCCTCAACTTCTCCTGAATACAGAGATACCAGATGTGTGACACTTTTTTGCAGCCTAGGTGGGCAAAGGGGCCCACATTCCAAAGAGCACCTTTCGGATTTCACAGGTCATTTACCTACTTACCACACATTTGGGCCCCTAGAATGCCAGGGCAGTATAACTACCCCACAAGTGACCCCATTTTGGAAAGAAGAGACCCCAAGGTATTCGCTGATGGGCATAGTGAGTTCATGGAAGTTTTTATTTTTTGTCACAAGTTTGTGGAATATGAGACTTTGTATGAAAAAAAAAAATAAAAAAAAAAATCATCATTTTCCACTAACTTGTGACAAAAAATAAAAAATTCTAGGAACTCGCCATGCCCCTCACGGAATACCTTGGGGTGTCTTCTTTCCAAAATGGGGTCACTTGTGGGGTAGTTATACTGCCCTGGTATTCTAGGGGCCCAAATGTGTGGTAAGGAGTTTGAAATCAAATTCAGGAAAAAATGAGGAGTGAAATCCGAAAGGTGCTCTTTGGAATATGGGCCCCTTTGCCCACCTAGGCTGCAAAAAAGTGTCACACATCTGGTATCCCCGTACTCAGGAGAAGTTGAGGAATGTGTTTTGGGGTGTCTTTTTACATATACCCATGCTGGGTGAGATAAATATCTTGGTCAAATGACAACTTTGTATAAAAAAATGGGAAAAGTTGTCTTTTGCCAAGATATTTCTCTCACCCAGCATGGGTATATATAAAATGACACCCCAAAACACATTCCCCACCTTCTCCTGAGTACGGAGATACCAGATGTGTGACACTTTTTTGCAGCCTAGGTGGGCAAAGGGGCCCATATTCCAAAGAGCACCTTTCGGATTTCACTGGTCATTTTTTACAGAATTTGATTTCAAACTCCTTACCACACATTTGGGCCCCTAGAATGCCAGGGCAGTATAACTTCCCCACAAGTGACCCCATTTTGGAAAGAAGAGACCCCAAGGTATTCGCTGATGGGCATAGTGAGTTCATAGAACTTTTTATTTTTTGTCACAAGTTAGTGGAATATGAGACTTTGTAAGAAAAAAAAAAAAAAAAAAAAAAATCATAATTTTCCGCTAACTTGTGACAAAAAATAAAAAGTTCTATGAACTCACTATGCCCATCAGTGAATACCTTAGTGTGTGTACTTTCAGAAATGGGGTCATTTGTGGGGTGTTTGTACTGTCTGGGCATTATAGAACCTCAGGAAACATGACAGGTGCTCAGAAAATCAGAGCTGCTTCAAAAAGCGGAAATTCACATTTTTGTACCATAGTTTGTAAACGCTATAACTTTTACCCAAACCATTTTTTTTTTACCCAAACATTTTTTTTTTATCAAAGACATGTAGAACTATAAATTTAGAGCAAAATTTCTATATGGATGTCGTTTTTTTTGCAAAATTTTACAACTGAAAGTGAAAAATGTCATTTTTTTGCAAAAAAATCGTTAAATTTCGATTAATAACAAAAAAAGTAAAAATGTCAGCAGCAATGAAATACCACCAAATGAAAGCTCTATTAGTGAGAAGAAAAGGAGGTAAAATTCATTTGGGTGGTAAGTTGCATGACCGAGCAATAAATGGTGAAAGTAGTGTAGGTCAGAAGTGTAAAAAGTGGCCTGGTCTTTCAGGGTGTTTAAGCACTGGGGGCTGAGGTGGTTAACTACATGGCCGGGACCTACCTGCCTTGTTTTGTTGTGAGGCAACTGCGAATGAGTTACTGCCCATCCTGACTAAATCTCCCTTGCGGAGAGCCACCGCCCCTTGTCTGGCCTGTGTCACTTCACCTGGTCTTAAAAACCCGTAAAACGCCAAGTACATCGCCGCCTTGATCACCAGGCTGGGAAGGACTCCGAATGGTGACAATGTGAGAACTTCCGACAGGCTACGAAACGTGTCCCCCTTAATAGGTCGATGGACCGACTTGACCGTGACCTGGCTTTTTTGAATGCCTCTGAGGATGGCCTTGATCGGGTGAGCTGAAAATATAGAGGGTCTGTCTGGCTCTTGAAGTGCCAAAAAATGCTGCACCCCAGCCAAATATAGCCTAATGGTGTTGTAGGATAAAGCCAATACCGAATGACAATAAGACACGAAAGCCACCATATACTTGACCTGACCAGTGTCACCTCTAGGATATGCCAACTTAAAGTTCGAAAAAACCACCCACGCTCGGCGGTACGACCGCAACGTACTGGCCGACAAAGACTTGGTAATGAGTGAACTGGCGACCACTATCAGAGAGTCTAATCCAAGACCAGCAGCCGCCAGTCCGGTACCGGGGTGCCCACTGAGTCTGCTTCTGGGTTCTGTAAGAAAAAGCGAGAAAAATCAAAACGAGATAAAGCTGCAACGTTGCTGACCCCGTCCAAAAACAGGGCATGAAAATGAAACCCCTGTTCCAGAGCTATCCAGGTCAATCTACGCATGAAAGACATGATGAGTAACGATTTAGATCTGCCCTTGTTAATGATCTCTGCGGTCGCCATGTTGTCAGTGTGGAAAACCACCGTGTGACCCGACCACCTATGCCCCCAGACTATAGCAGCTGCTACGATAGGATAGATCTCGAACAATGCCGACATCTGAGAAAACCCCGGCAACTGTAGCACGTGTGTGGGCCATGAGCCGGCGAACCAATGTGAGCAAAATATGGCCGCGAAACCTACCGAGGCAGCCGCGTGGCCCTCGGAATAAACATGGAAATGCTGTTCCACCCACTGAGAAATCTGTCCCACATGAACAGATCTGCTCGGGCGTTCGCATTAAGATGCACTGATGCGTCCAAATCACTGGTCTGTTGTAATAAGACTAGCAATCTTAAAATGAATGATCTACCCTGAGGAATGATCCTCATGGCAAAGTATAACATGCCCAACAGAGACTGCAATTCTCTCTTGGTGCAAACCTGAGACATGAGCAAGGAACGGACACCTGATTTGATTCTGTCGAGTTTGTCTTGAGGCAGACTGGCTGACATGGCACGTGAATCCAGAGAGATCCGCAAGAACGTGACAACCTGCGCAGGCCCTTCTGTTTTGTGTTCGGCCACTGGAATGTTTAACTCCTTGAAGACCTGCAAGTCAACAGGTGCCTGTGAGGGTTCTTCGATCAACAGAAAATCATCCAGGTAGTGAATGACATTCTGGCAACCCTGTTCCAACAAAATCCATTCCAGTGCCTGCGCTAACCTGTCAAACTGCTCTAGGAACCAAACGTCAACTTGGTGGCGAAATAGTACGCATCTCTCCATTTGATGCCATGCCACTGCCAGAGAGATGGGCTAATGGGCATCAGTTTGAACGCATCAGAGACATCTGCTTTGGACAGCCAAGCCCCCATGCCTGTCTGAAGAATGACCTGGATAGCCTGGTCTACGGAAGTATACTTCAAGGAAATTCCTCGGACGGAATCAACGAGTTGAGACTAGGAACGTGGGAAAAATGTGGAGCAGACAAATCATAAATCAAACGAAATTTATTGGAATATTTTCCCTGCACCACCCCCACCGGGCTCACCCTCCAAGTGCAGAAAGGAGGGGACTGGAAAGGACAATGATAAAAAAACCCTTGTCCAGCTCAACTGCCAAGAGTGAATCCACCAGACCAGCATGTTTAGAAGCCGACTGCAAGTTGGGGCATTCATGAGTCTGCTGGGGCAAGGTGATGAGCCCAGTGTGAAACCTCCGTGAAAACCCTTCCACCAGGAATGTACGGAACGGCTGAACCGGATGAAGCCGCAGCAGCTGGTCTAGTGCCTCCACATTCACCCGGCTCAGTCACGCCGGCTTCAATGTGCAGACCGTGACCGGATGTGCCCTAAAACATGTGGCACAGACATGCAGGAGCCTGCACTGGCTGAAGTTGCAGATGGCGTAGACCACTGCAAACAACACAAAAAACACCACAAAACAACAACAACAAAAAAAAAACGAAGAAAGAAAAAGAGAAAAAAAAAAAAAAACAACCTGTTAACCCTACGACCTGCTGCCCGTAAGCTGACAAACAAGATGAGGGAATCTAAGCCCCTCCCCTTCCCCCCCCAGCAGCGTGAAACGATTGAACGAAAAGCCTTTGAGGCTGACAGGGAGTATGATAGTCGTTTCCACTGACGTATGAAGCGAGCCCGAGTTTGTGTGAATCTGTGACGTGGCAGATTAATTAAAAACGAATACTGCGGGCTAAAGAACCTACAGACGTGGTAGGTGATGTATGTAAGTATAGGATTTGTGGAAAACAGACCGTATGACGTATGACACTAGTCTACGAGATGAAACTGGGTGTGTATGTCGTGCGAGCGTGTAGCTGTATTGGCGGATGTACCTATGCTAGAGGTGTATGGATGAAGCTTGGTGGATAAATTTATTTATTTTTTTTTTCTTTATTTGAACAACCCACTCTTTTTTTTTTTTTTTTTTAACTTTATTTAACAATCCACTTGTACCCATTTTTTTTTTTTTTTGTCAAACTGCCTGATGTGCGAACTATGTGTCTAAGGTATGTATGTAGTGTATGTGATGAGTGTGAGCTCCAACTATGTGACAATGCTGCCCATTGGTGCCAAAACTTGAATTGCATGTGCCTGAACGCAGTGAGGAGAAGCGATCCTCCGGCACACTTCCCCCTCTCTACACACCCTCCTACCCTCCTCCACGTTGCCACGCTCCCCAAACAAACCAGTTATCTTGGAAAACGACCTGAACAGCTTGCAGACTGAAGGGAAAGGTACACCCGGCTTCTCTGAGATCCGACTCGTGCAGGACGCTTGCTGATGACGTCACACCCGGAAGTAGCAGACGTCCGAATGCCGACGTGCTGCCTGGGAGAGCCAGACTGCTTAAGACAGGTACCGGCCCCTCCCACAAATCCAGGCTAGCCTGCGGCCAGCCTTAACACATGTGCAACTGTGACTTTGGATGTGTCAAAATTTTCTTGCAGAGGACAAGAAACAATATCAGCGACACTTAAAGAAGATCTATCAGTTTTGAATTTAACTTCTATAATTCTAAAGGCCCCTTTAAGCCGAATGCACACGGCCATGTTTCACGGCCGTCAGCGGTCCGTGGTAACCGGGCCTGTATTCCTGCTGAGAGCAGGAGCGCACGGCGTCATTGGTTGCTATGACACCGTGCACTTATTGCCGCCGCTGCACTACAGTAATACACTCGTATAGATCATAACAGTGTATTACTGTAGTGCAGCGGCGGCATGAAGCACACGGCGTCATAGCAACCAATGACGCCGTGCGCTCCTGCTCTCAGCAGAAATCCAGGCCGGGTTACCACGGATCGCTCGGGGCCGTGAAACACAGCCGTGTGCATTCGGCTTATACTGATCAATTAAGCAGATGATTGCTGGGAAGGAAGTGTTCCTTCCCGACAGTCGCCTGCTCATCAGTGAAGGAGACCACTGCTATTACATGCAGCGATCTCCTCCACAGTAGAAGGAGGAGCAATCGCTAAAGCCATCACTCATTCCCATACAGAATCATTGTTCGCTGGCAGCGGAGCGTGTTTAGATGACAGGATCTACAGCCAGCAAACAATGATTTTGGTGACCGCACAAACAATCATATTACCCGTTGAACGAGCGTTAAGCTTGTTTATTGGGTAATCTTTACACCAGCAAATAATCTCTTATGAGCAATTGTATGAACTCTTGTTAGCGATTATTAGCCAGTTAACGGGACCTTCACTAAAGTTCAACTTCATCTGCTTTCCAAGGATTGAAATTTTGTCCTTGGTTTTAAATGTGATTTTTATCATGCCATCAGGGACATTAACAAGTTCACTAGACTGCTTACTATAAAAACAAACAAACATTATTTGATAGCCCTACAATGGATGAAATTACCCTAAATTTGAATACTATGAACACTTTGGGGTCATCAGATGCGATTTGGCATTATCCTTCAGTGAACAAGTTGCCATAACTGAAAACTTGTGGTTTTAATAATATATTTAAAAAAATGGACAGTTTTTACGATCACTATTACTGCTTTGTGGATTCTGGGGCTGTACCCTTATTACTTTGAAATCATATTTACCTAACCATTGTTCGACTCGAATGGGAGAGTAAGATGATCTCGCTTACCCTTTAGGTACACATGACTAAAAGACCAGACCATACACAGGGTTTGTAATCTGTAACCATGGAGATGCATAAGTTTGTCTAGGTGCTGTATACAGGAAGCTCTATTTTTAACCAAAGCTATTTTCAGACCTATTGTCAATTTTAGATGTACTAGGACAATTAAACATTGATCACACAAATATACCTAATCGCAATCACTATTATTCCCGAAACCTGCAGCCCACAGGAAACAAAGCAAACATCTATCTAAGGCTACTTTCACACCAGAGTTTTTGCTGGATCCTTCATGGATTAGCAAAAACACTTCAGTTACTGATAATACAACCATCTGCATCCGTTATGAATGGATCTGGTTGTATTATTTTTAAAATAGCAATAACGGATCCGTCATGAACACCATTGAAAGTCAATGGGGGACGGTTCGTTTTCTATTGTGTCAGAGAAAATGGATCCGTCCCCTTTGACTAACATTATGTTTCAGGATCCGTCTTGCTCCGCACCACATCGCGGACAGAAAAACGCTGCTTACAGCGTTATTCTGTCCGTGATAGGGACACAACCAAACAGAACGGAAAGCGTTCTGGTGCATTCCGTTTCGTTCAGTTTTGCCCCCATTGACAATGAATGGGGACAAAACTGAAGCGTTTTCCCCCGCTATTGAGATCCTATGACGGATCTCAATAGCGGAAAGGAAAAAAGCAAGTGTGAAAGTAGCCTAACAACAAAAATCTACAATTTCTTGCTTCTTGTGCAGAATTATCAAAAGATTCCTTTCTTTTGAATCATCCTTGGCATAAATCACTGGCCTTTGGATGTTCAGGAAAGCAGTCTAGAATCTGTCTTAATTTTATATCCAGCCTTTCCCTATATTTCATGCAAAAATGGACTAGTGAGAATCATCTTTAGTCAAGACAGGCATTCTGGTCAATTTCATTTTCCTATAAAACTCCCTAAATATGCATCAGCAGCAACAACTTTGACAAAATCGACATTGTCCATGTGGTAGATAAACAAAGAACTTTTCTTTTCGTTTGTACCAATTATATATTCGACATATGGTACATTGAAAGTCAGAAATTTCTTGGTGTAAAACATGTCATATTTTCTCGATGATATATTCTTGTGCATGTTTACCTCAGTTATTGTATTTCTTACGCAACTGAATTTTCTGCATTTTTTTTTTAACCAAAGAGCAAATATAATCAATCAATCTAAGAATAACCATATGCTGCTCAACCTGCATTTCTATTATTATGTTCCAGTCTTTTATAGTGTTTGATCTGTACACAGCTCCATCTGTAGACAGGATGCAGCTATAATTTACGTAAGAACAAGGAACTTTTCTTGCACTGTTTCTTTTAAAAATAACACATCTGAAAATTCTAGTGGGGGATTTATTCCAAAAATTCCAATTCATCAATCTTTTCACACCATATTGCTTTTGCAGTGAGCCCCTTTGAAGCTGGTGCAGATGATAGGAGTGGTAAAGCCCTGATGATATGTTTTCTGTCACGGTGTACTACCTCAGGCCATCGCTCCCTGAGGTTTGGGGCAGTAATTGTGAAGGAACCAGTCAGATATTATATAACAAAGAATTAGAAAAAACAAAACAAAAAACACATAGCAGCACATCCAGCAGCAGTTCGTACAAAGTGCAATATCTCTTACCAAATAATGGGGTATGGAAATGTGGCAGAAGATTACTCTCGGAAGTTTGCTATCTGACAATAACTCTCTCTTGATTCCCTTCCCTATGGCTGTACTCTGGCACATGTGGTTTTAGGTGTCCACCGTATGATGCTTCTAGCTATGCGTGTCCTGAACTGCGGTGGTGGTGTCTTAATGTGTTTCCCTGCACCTTGCAGTGGAGTCTGTATGGCTTGAATTCTTGATCACCCTGCTGACAAAAATATGCTGTAGTTTACAGATCTTCTGTAGCCTGGGACTCTGTAGGCTGTCTGGAGTAGTGGTGCTCTCAGAAGAGCTGACTTTTAAATCCTCATCGCCTAGAGGAGCAGGAGCTGGATCTCATACTCCCTCACTCCTTCCACATGCTCCCCTCTAATTAGCTCTGCCCCTGTCTTGGCAGGAAGTCAGACTATCCCACTATACCAAGAGGAGAGGAATCGGATGGTAAGTCCCATTCTTGTTGCCAACCACTACCAACTGTACCCCATCTGCTGGTGTAAAAAGTGTAGAGCATGAAGTGTGATATAACATGAACATTACAAAAGCATTACATTACAAACCATTACAGTTACCTCCAGGTCTTGTATGATGTACTGTACTTTAGCCAGCTGACAGTCACATTAAAATTGAACAAATATTCCCAAAAGTGTAACTTTTTATTGTAGATTTTGAAAGGAGACAACTCAGGTGACTGAAGTGCATTTTAACCTCTTAGTGACATAACTAATTTTCCTCCCTCTGTGTTCCAGTGGGTATAACTTTTTGTTTTTCCTTCAATTTAGCTATATGAAACTTTTAATTTTAAAGGAAAAGTTGTTATTTTTGGGGTACATAAAATGTATTAAGTAATTTTTAACTTTTTTGTGTGTGGATGAAAACAGCAATTTTAACATTATTTATTGGGATTTATTATTACAATGCTTATTGTGTGGCAGAAATTACATGATAACTTTCTTCTATGGGTCAGTACGATTGCGAAGATGACAAATGTATATAGTTTTTTATTATTTTCTATTATTGAACAATAAAACCTTCCTTTTTCAAAATAATTAGTTTTTATGTCTCCGCATTCCAAGACCCATAACATTCTCATAGCGTAATAATGTGAGGGCTTGTTTTATTTTACAATTCTTGTACAGTTTTTTTTTTACTGTGTTTTCTGTGATCCATAAATAATGTATTAGAGAGGTTGTGCAACTTTGGGGTGGGTGTTTGCAAACCCTTCTCCTGGGCAGACCTGCGAAGGGAAGCATACCTACTTCCAAGCGCTGGCTTTCCGCTACTTCGCTCTATGGCCTTGGTTGCTCTGTTGGACGCCCTGAATGTAAACTTCCTGTTTCATGTCGCTGCAGACATTTTGGGGTATTTTGTTAAATTTTTTATATATTTATACCAGTTAAAGCTCCATTTTAGTGACACAGATCTCCAAATCCTGTGCATTCTGGGTGCCTCCAGACTTCAAAAGCTTACTGGCTTCCTACATACTGTTGATTATTGACCTCACTAAATACCTGGTATGCATAAAGTTCCTAAGCACCATCTAGTGCACCTCCTTCCAATGCAACCCTAAAGCCCCTTTCACACGGGCGAGATTTCCGCGCAGGTGCAATGCGTGAGGTTAATGCATTGCACCCGCACTGAATCCGGACCCATACATTTCTTAGGGGCTGTGCACATGAGCGGTGATTTTCACGCATCACTTGTGTGTTGCGTGAAAATCGCAGCATGCTCCTCTTTGTGCGTTTTCCACGCAACGCAGGCCCCATAGTAGTGAATGGGGCTGCGTGAAAATCGCAAGCATCCGCAAGCAAGTGCGGATGCGGTGCGATTTTCACGCACGGCTGCTAGGAGACGATCGGGATGGGGACCCGATCATTATTATTTTCCCTTATAACATGGTTATAAGGGAAAATAATAACATTCTTAATACAGAATGCATAGTACAATAGGGCTGGAGTGGTTAAAAAAATAAAAAATAATTTAACTCACCTTAATCCACTTGTTCGCGCAGCCCGACTTCTCTTTTGTCTTCATCTGTGAGCAATAGGACCTGTGGTGACGTCACTGTGCTCATCACCTGGTACATCACATGATCCATCACTATAGTAAAAGATCATGTGATGGACCATGTGTTGAGCGCAGTGACGTCATCAAAGGTCCTATTCCTCAAAGATGAAAACAGAAGAGAAGCCGGGCTGCGCGAACAAGTGGATTAAAGTGAGTTAAATTATTTTTTATTTTTTTAACCCCTCCAACCCTATTGTATTATGCATTCTGTATTAAGAATGCTATTATTTTCCCTTACATAGTAACATAGTACATAAGGCCGAAAAAAGACATTTGTCCATCCAGTTCGGCCTGTTATCCTGCAAGTTGATCCAGAGGAAGGCAAAAAAAAAAACTGGGAGGTAGAAGCCAATTTTCCTCACTTTGGAGTCGGGAAGGAATTTTTTATTCCCCTAATCAGGCAATCAGAATAACTCCCTGGATCAATGACCCCTCTCTAGTAGCCATAGCCTGTAATATTATTACGCTCCAGAAATACATCCAGGCCCCTCTTGAATTCCTTTATTTTACTCACCATCACCACCTCCTCAGGCAGAGAGTTCCATAGTCTCACTGCTCTTACCGTAAAGAATCCTTTTCTATGTTTGTGTACAAACCTTCTTTCCTCCAGACGCAGAGGATGTCCCCTCGTCACAGTCACAGTTCTGGGGATAAATAGATGATGGGATAGATCTCTGTACTGACCCTTGATATATTTATACATATTAATTAGATCTCCCCTCAGTAGTCTTTTTTCTAAAGTGAATAACCCTAATTTTGATAATCTTTCAGGATACTATAGTTGCCCCATTCCAGTTATTACTTTAGTTGCCCTCCTCTGGACCCTCTCCAGCTCTGCTATGTCTGCCTTCTTTATAGGAGCCCAGAACTGTACACAGTACTCCATGTGTGGTCTGACTAGCGATTTGTAAAGTGGTAGGACTATGTTCTTATCACAGGCATCTATGCCCCTTCTGATGCAATCCATTATCTTATTGGCCTTGGCAGCAGCTGCCTGACACTGGTTTTTACAGCTTATTTTTTTGTTTATTAAAATTCCTAGATCCTTTTCCATGTCAGTGTTACCGAGTGTTTTATCATTTAGTATGTACGGGTGACTTGCATTATTCCTTCCCATGTGCATAACTTTACATTTGTCAGTGTTAAACTTCATCTGCCATTTATCCGCCCAAGCATCCAATCTATCCAGATCCCTCTGTAGTAGTATACTGTCCTCTTCAGTGTTAATTACTTTACACAGTTTAGTGTCATCTGCGAAAATTGATACTTTACTATGCAAGCCTTCTACAAGATCATTAATAAATATATTGAAGAGAATAGGGCCCAATACTGACCCCTGAGGTACTCCACTAGTGACAGTGACCCAATCTGAGTGTGTACCGTTAATAACCACCCTCTGTTTTCTATAATTGAGCCAGTTACTTACCCACATACAGACGTTTTCTCCCAGTCCGAGCATTCTCATTTTATATACTAACCTTTTATGTGTTACAGTGTCAAATGCTTTAGAGAAGTCCAGATATACGACATCCATTGATTCGCCGCTGTCAAGTCTAGAACTTACCTCCTCATAGAAACTGATTAAATTAGTTTGGCATGACCGATCCCTCACAAAGCCATGCTGATATGGCGTTATTTGCTTATTTCCGTTGAGATGCTCTAAGATAGCATCTCTCAGAAAACCTTCAAACAGTTTACCCACAACAGATGTTAAACTTACCGGCCTATAGTTTCCAGGCTCTGTTTTTGGACCCTTTTTGAATATTGGCACCACATTTGCCATGCGCCAATCCTGTGGAACATTCCCTGTCAGTATAGAGTCCGCAAATATCAGAAATAAGGGTCTTGTTATGACATTACTTAATTCCATTAGGATACGGGGGTGAATGCCATCCAGTCCTGGCGATTTGTCTATTTTAATCTTTAATCTCGCTGATGTACTTCTTCCTGGGTCAGACAGGACACTTTTAATGGGGAATTTATTTTTACATTCTGCATGTCATCTGACAGTTTATTTTCCTCAGTGAATACATTGGAGAAAAAAATATTTAGCAGTTTTGCTTTCTCCTCGTCGCTCTCTGCGACTCCCCCCTCATTACTCTTTAAAGGGCCGACACCTTCAGATTTATACTTTTTAATATTTATATAATTGAAGAACATTTTAGGGTTAGTTTTACTCTCTTTGGCAATTAATCTCTCGGTCTCTAGTTTGGCCGCTTTTATTTCTTTTTTACATGTTCTATTTTTTTCCTTATAGTTTTTTAGTGCTTCCGTCCATCCCTCCTGTTTTAGTGATTTATATGCTTTCTTTTTGTCATTTATTGCTTTCTTTACAGTTCTATTTATCCACATTGGTTTCTTTTTGTTCCTTAACTTTTTATTCCCATATGGTATGTACCTCTCACAATGAGATTTTAGGATGTTTTTAAAGATATCCCATTTTGTGGCTGTATTTTTATTTTTGAGGACTTTGTCGCAGTTAGTTAGGCCTATGGCCTCTCTTAGTTGGCTAAATTTAGCTTTTTTTGAAGTTTGGTATTTTTTTTCCTCCCTGTAGAAACGCTCTTTTGAATGAAGAAACGCTCTTTTTTATTTTTTTAACCCCTCCAGCCCTATTGTATTGTGCTTTCTGCATTAAGAATGCTATTATTTTCCCTTATAACCATGTTATAAGGGAAAATAATACAATCTACACAGCATCTAACCCAAACATTCCTATTTTTTCACTCGTGTGCAAAACGCATTACAATGTTTTGCACTCGCTGAGAAAAATCGCGCATTTTCCCGCGACGCACCCATATCTTATCCGGGCCAAAAACATGACGCCCGCGTGAAAGAGGCCTAAAAGGATCTCATCTCCCTTTTACTGAAACATAAGTGCTTATGAATATATGATTTCCCTCTCCCTCCTTTTCTCTAGTGATAAGCAGCAGGGACAATATTCGAATTCTCGATATTTCACGAAAATTTTGTAGAATATTTGTCATATATTCGCAAATTCGAGATTATATTCTTGATTGCGAAAATCGGCAATGTAATATTCACGGAATGTGTGCGAAATACTGGCGTGAGTCACTTATGCTAAATTTTCAAGCTGGTATAAGTTTCCTGAGACTGGGGAAAATGGTTGGCAAGGCAGAACATTAGAAAAGCTCCAATATATTAGCGCTTGCAAATTTTCGGCAATAGTAAGGGGTAGGCAACTTTTCTATTGGTTGCTAGGGATGTTGCTAAGCTGTGACAAAGCCTTCTCATTGGCCCACAAACTAGAAGAAGGGAGGGATGATCACCTGATGTGTACTGTGTTAAAAACAAAACAACAAAAAAAGGAATATTCCATTTTACGAATATATAGCGCTATATTCTAAATATTTTTGAATTCTTGAAGTGTTAATATTCGCAATTCACTATTCGAATATTCGCGCTCAACACTACTCTTCTCTATCTTCATTCCAATACTGTAAAGTTTTTGTTAACTGCTCTACCTGAACACTTGGATGCTTTCCTCCTTTATCATGCTCTGGTCTGCACTGCACAACTCCTCTCCTCCTTACTGCTATGTCTAATGCTTGCCTACTGGGAGAGCAAACAGGGGAGAGATGGAGATGACAGCGGTCAAGAGCAGACTGCTGTCACATCTATGTCTGAAGCAGCAGAAGAGTCAGCTATTTACAAGAGATTGGCAGAGTCTACAGTAACAAAATGGTGGGCTTTTTTTTTTTATGAAGAGTGTTAAGTCTATTTTGAATTTTAGTGCAATAGTATCTATAAAATCAAGATAAAGGACGGCTCTGCCCCTGATTTGGGATGGTCAGGTGCACCTATCTGATGTCGCACTCAAAGCACCGAAATATAATATAGAAATAAAGATGGGCACTCTAATATCCGGAACCACCGGGTAATGTATTCATAATATTTAATCAAAATAGCATCAATAATATAGATAATAATAACATAAAACACAAGCAATAAATCCAATATCTAAAATAGGCCTGCTAACACTATAAAATATCTAATATAAATTATCTCAAATAGCCGCTGTAGATAAACGTAGTAGATAGGACTAATAATAAACTGCCAGTAAAACAAACTCCGATTACAATAGTTGAATACGTCGGGTGAGTATTCAGTATGCACCTGCAAGTAATAATCCCCAAGTGATGTGCTTCACAAAAAAAAAAAAGATATATAAACGTGAAGTATAATGTATCAAAATATTCCAGGTGAAGTATAATCCAAGCAGGTCCAAGGGAAAAGATGAATATAAAAATAAGAGTGAAGATAAAAATAGAATGCTGGTGATCACTTCTTAATCGTGCAAAAGGAAAAGTCAATTTGAACCGTGAAGTGTTACTGTGTTTCAAATAGGTGGTGGTCAATCACTCGTTAAAGTGCATAAGCTCCCCGTATTCAACAGGGGTTTTATAGTGGCAATTCCACAACTGTAGCAGATACCTCCGGGTATAAATATTTGTTCCAATAATATGGTCAATATTAATCACTTTCCACGGTCAACCAGAAAAAATGATGCAAATACGAATAATTTAGCAGTCACTACTGTTTGTAGTGGTACTCACGCTTGATGATATAGTCCGGTCTGTAGCGTGGCTGCAAGAAAGGCTTACCTCGTATATGAGATAGAGAGGTACCTTGCTGATATACCTGGACTCTATGGTCCACTTTCACTGTTAGCCTCAATTGTCCAGGGCCGACCGTAGTTCACAGGTATCACTCTGTTTGAATCATAGGCAGAGTCTCGGTTCGTCTGCAATGGGCGTTTCTCCCTGCTCCGGACAGCTGATTTAATTGTTCCAGCTGGTTTTCTGCTGTCCGTGAGTTACCAGACTATGGCCAGTAGATCTGGTATTTGTTCGATGGAAGCGCTTTTCCTAGATAACAATCATCATATTGAAAATCTAGTTATGCCGGTTTTCTGCCAGGATTAGTTTCTTATCCGTCCACGCCAGACGCGTTTCGAAGGTTAGGCTACCTTCTTCCTCAGTGGCTTTGATAAGAACTACCTGGATATCCGGCTTTTATTCCTCTGGCTCTCAGGGGAGTTCTTCATTAACCCTGGAATGGATCTTGTGGATCCAGTAGTCTTTTAATCATATAGCTTTTTCACTACGGTTCCCATGCGGTTTTACTGTGCGGTTTTATAATAAATCTATCAGGAGAGCTCTAGATTGGCCCTAAGATAGATCTTGTAGATCTGATAGTCTTTTAGTCATATAGCCTTTCATCACAGTTCCCATGCGTTTTTTTGAGTGCGGTTTTTTACTGCATGGGAACCGTAGTGAAAAAGCTATATGATTAAAAGACTACTGGATCCACAAGATCCATTCCAGGGTTAATGAAGAACTCCCCTGAGAGCCAGAGGAATAAAAGCCGGATATCCAGGTAGTTCTTATCAAAGCCACTGAGGAAGAAGGTAGCCTAACCTTCGAAACGCGTCTGGCGTGGACGGATAAGAAACTAATCCTGGCAGAAAACCGGCATAACTAGATTTTCAATATGACGATTGTTATCTAGGAAAAGCGCTTCCATCGAACAAATACCAGATCTACTGGCCATAGTCTGGTAACTCACGGACAGCAGAAAACCAGCTGGAACAATTAAATCAGCTGTCCGGAGCAGGGAGAAACGCCCATTGCAGACGAACCGAGACTCTGCCTATGATTCAAACAGAGTGAGACCTGTGAACTACGGTCGGCCCTGGACAATTGCGGCTAACAGTGAAAGTGGACCATAGAGTCCAGGTATATCAGCAAGGTACCTCTCTATCTCATATACGAGGTAAGCCTTTCTTGCAGCCACGCTACAGACCGGACTATATCATCAAGCGTGAGTACCACTACAAACAGTAGTGACTGCTAAATTATTCGTATTTGCATAATTTTTTCTGGTTGACCGTGGAAAGTGATTAATATTGACCATATTATTGGAACAAATATTTATACCCGGAGGTATCTGCTACAGTTGTGGAATTGCCACTATAAAACCCCTGTTGAATACGGGGAGCTTATGCACTTTAACGAGTGATTGACCACCACCTATTTGAAACACAGTAACACTTCACGGTTCAAATTGACTTCCTTTTGCACGATTAAGAAGTGATCACCAGCATTCTATTTTTATCTTCACTCTTATTTTTATATTCATCTTTTCCCTTGGACCTGCTTGGATTATACTTCACCTGGAATATTTTGATACATTATACTTCACGTTTATATATCTTTTTTTTTTTGTGAAACACATCACTTGGGGATTATTACTTGCAGGTGCATACTGAATACTCACCCGACGTATTCAACTATTGTAATCGGAGTTTGTTTTACTGGCAGTTTATTATTAGTCCTATCTACTACGTTTATCTACAGCGGCTATTTGAGATAATTTATATTAGATATTTTATAGTGTTAGCAGGCCTATTTTAGATATTGGATTTATTGCTTGTGTTTTATGTTATTATTATCTATATTATTGATGCTATTTTGATTAAATATTATGAATACATTACCCGGTGGTTCCGGATATTAGAGTGCCCATCTTTATTTCTATACAATAGTATCTATAGACTGGGGTTACATATCCAGATTTTAGCCACAATCTTGTAGCAATCTATCGATATCAATTATTGGCCTGAGACAAATGTTTATTGACAAAAGTAACAAAAAAAAAGCATATTTGCTTATAACCTTGCTTACTTTAAGTAACTGTTTGGTCTGCAGCCTGTGATTCTTTGGTTACTATAGTCATAGCACACTGGAAGTTGTAGCTTCCCAAAAACTGGAATGCAGAGTGCAGAAATCACTATAATATACGTTGAAGCATACTTACATAATTTTACACTAGCTGCCCATGTATACTACTGCCCTGCTTTCCTGGGCTTTTTGCCACTCACTCTGTCTGTAGAGATGGCCTTGCGGTTTGCCCGGCGGTCTTTTCACGGTGAACTTTGCTTGTTTGCGGTTCTCTGAACGGGTGAATATATGGTGATCTCCGCCAGCGCCATATTCATTTACATTGTGAAGAACTTTGACTGATGACACATCCATCAGGTGGTACAGGACAGCCAATTGAGATGTTTCAGAACATGGACATACCCCCTACATTATAAATAAACCCGATCTGGCCACCATTTTATATTCAGTCTTTTGCCAGTGTAGGGATAGGTTGCTGTGTGGAGCAGGGACAGACTGTTATGGACACCAAACGATAACTAGTAGGGCTACAAAAGTCCTTTTAAGGACTGGTATAGGTGTGCTATCGATAGGTGTGACATACTGAGGGGTGTAATATACTGTACTTATAATATATTTTCTAACATAGAAAGTATATTATAGTGCATTTGTATTGTGCAGCCGTTATGTGTGTTTCTGTTGCGATACTGCAGATACACAGATAGCGACAAACGCTATTGGAACAAATAATTTCTACTGGTGTGATATACCAGTTGCCCCCCAAAAAACTGATTGAAGCAGGGGTGTTATATACCAATAATTTTCTTTCTATATAGTGCATTTGGTTAGTGCAGCATTTGTTTGCGGTTTTGCTGCGTTACTGCACCTACACAGATTGACAAACGCTATTGGAACAAATAATTTCTACTGGTGTGATATACCAGTTGCCCCCCCAAAAAACTGATTGAAGCAGGGGTGTTATATACCAATAATATACTTTCTATATAGTGCATTTGGGTAGTGCAGCATGTGTTTGCAGTTTTGCTGTGTTAGCGCAGCTACACAGAGTGACAAACGCTATTGGAACAAATTATTTTAACTGTTGTGATATACCAGTTGCCCCCCAAAAAAAACTGATTGAGGCAGGGTTGTGATATACCTTCGTCCACAAATACTGCTTTTCTATAGGGACTTTTATCACAGGGTCATTTTGAAATTGACAGACAGAGATGGAGGCAGGCCATTCCGCATGGGTGGTAGGGGTCGGGCAGGTGCACCAGGCCGGAGCCTATGTGGGAAGTTGCAGAAGGTGCGTGCAATTCCGTCAAAGGATGCACCAGACTTGGTTGAGTGACTCACTCAGCCTTCCCCCTCTGCACCCTCCTCATCCTCTCTATCTGCACCCTCTTTACTCTCTGCTGTGTGCACCCTCAAAGACTCCACCACCACCACCAAATCACCTCCGCTCGAGTAAGAGGAATTATTTTACCATACATTCCAAGACCTTACTGATGCGCAGCCATTCTTGGCATCGGATCAGGAAGAGGAGGTATCAACGGTCGCCACCCAGCAGTCTGACGACAGTACCCAGATCAGCCCAAGGAGGGTGGTCCCCGCTGTTGCTGCCTACTCCGAGATCTCTAATGTCAGTGGTGGTGAAGGTGATGATGATGATGTGTCGATGGACGTCACGTGGGTGCCCACAAGAGAGGAAGAGGAGGGGAGTTCAGAGGGAGAGACGGAGCACCAGATAGGTAGAAGAAGGAGGAGAAGCAGTCAGAACTTACAGTGCACAGGAGGCAAAAAGCAGACTACAAATGTATCTGGAATGATCCATCCACCATGCACAGTCACATGTGGCGCTCCCAGGACGCCGGCACATTGCTCTACAGTGTGGGATTTTTTTTACTTGTCCGCTGCTGACAATAGTGTTGCCATCTGCAGCCTTTGGTGTCAACGCATAAGTCGCGGTAAGCCCAACACTCAACTAGGAACGACCTCCTTAAGAAGTCACCTGGCCTCCTATGACCGAGCCCAGTGGTAGCAACACCGTCAGAACCCACAAAGCCACACTCCCGGCGCTCCACATTCTGCCTCTTCTCCTTCTCCTCTCTCCTCCCATTTGTCATCTACTCCACCTTCCACCGTGCCGTCGTCGCGTTCATCTGGCAAAAGGCAGGCTTCCGTGGCCAAAATGTTCGAGCGTAAAAAGATGATGACGCCGGATAACCCTCTTGCCCAACAGCTGACCGCTGGCTTGTCGGAACTGCTAGCCCGTCAACTACTGCCATATAAACTGGTGGACTCGGAGGCCTTTAGAAAATTTGTGGCCATTGGCACACCGCAATGAAATACTTCTCCCAGAATGGCATCCCGGAGCTATATGGCCACGTTCAGTGGCAAATGAATGTATCTCTGGCACACATTGTTGGTGCCAAGATACATCTGATCTGGTAAAGAAAACACGGGCAGGGAAGGTACATAACTTTTACTGCCCACTGGGTGAACTTTCTGACAGCCGTCAAGCATGCAACCCGTGGCACCCGTGTGGATTTGGTGTTACCACAACGGATTGCATGCAGGCCTGCCTCTTCTTCTTCTCCTCCTACTCCATCCTCCTTTTCCTCCTCTTCTGACTCCTTCTTTTCCACTGCTACCGCCTCTTCCGCTGCGCCCCCAAGCTCCCCAGAACCTATTCGACATACCAGGTGAGACTCTGCCATGCTGTGCTGCGGCTGTTGTGCCTGGAAGCCAAGAGCCACACTGGTCCTGCACTCCTTTCAGCTTTGCGGTCACAGGCCAATCAGTGGCTACTCGTCACTACTCACAAATGAAGGTTAATAATACACTACTCAAAACAAGTTAGGGATATTTGGCTTGTGAGTTAAATTTCAGGATGAACCTAAAATGCACTCCAATCTTTACAGGTGAACTTAATGTGACTCTTTCTTAACTTTTGAATGAATATGTCCAACTGTTCAGTGTTTCAGTACTTTTTGCACAACGTGCTGTTTTCTAACAAGGAGCTTAACGGCAAAATTCACAACATGTGTTTGATCCATAAATCGGCCAATAAATTTCCTGGTTCAATTAGAATTGGTATTTAATCAGTCCTCCTCATAATGCTGTTCATATTTTGATATAATGAGACTAATACAATACCTAACAATTGATCGACAATACCTTGCCATTGCAAGGCTTCAAGCAGGATGTTTTCAGACAGAAGTGTCCACTGAGCTTACAGCAGGAACAGGTCAGACATACGAATTCACAAGGACTGCACAGAGAAACAGAAGCAGACACAGGAACTATTGCTGAGAAACATTGCTGTTGCTCAACCAAGGGGCGGGATACACAGACATAACATACAGCTGAGCTCATTAGGCCCCGTCACCCATAGGTACACACAAACAGGAAGAGAGATTAAATTCTACATGGAACAGAACACACAGCAAGCAAGGGCAATTAACCCCTGCCTTGCTAAATAGAACAGTGAGGACAGACATATTAATGATCATGTTCACGCCACAAAGTTTTAGCGGCTAGTACCCACAAAACAGAGGAGAATATGCACTGCCCCACTGACACATGGCCCTAGATACATACCACCAGCAGCCGGCAACCAGCTAACATAGTAACATAGTAACATAGTACATAAGGCCGAAAAAAGACATTTGTCCATCCAGTTCGGCCTGTTATCCTGCAAGTTGATCCAGAGGAAGGCAAAAAAAAACCTGTGAGGTAGAAGCCAATTTTCCTCACTTTATGGGAATAAAAAATTCCTTCCCGACTCCAATCAGGCAATCAGAATAACTCCCTGGATCAACGACCCCTCTCTAGTAGCTATAGCCTGTAATATTATTACACTCCAGAAATACATCCAGGCCCCTCTTGAATTCCTTTATTGTACTCACCATCACCACCTCCTCAGGCAGAGAGTTCCATAGTCTCACTGCTCTTATCATAAAGAATCCTTTTCTATGTTTGCGTACAAATCTTCTTTCCTCCAAACGCAGAGGATGTCCCCTCGTCACAGTCCTGGGGATAAATAGATGATGGGAGAGATCTCTGTACTGCCCCCTGATATATGTATACATAGTAATTAGATCTCCCCTCAGTCCTCTTTTTTCTAACGTGAATAACCCTAATTTTGATAATCTTTCAGGGTACTGTAGTTGCCCCATTCCAGTTATTACTTTAGTTGCCCTCCTCTGGACCCTCTCTAGCTCTGCTATGGCTGCCTTGTTCACTGGAGCCCAGAACTGTACACAGTACTCCATGTGTGGTCTGACTAATGATTTGTAAAGTGGTAGGACTATGTTCTTATCACGGGCATCTATGCCCCTTCTGATGCAACTCATTATCTTATTGGCCTTGGCATCAGCTGCCTGACACAGTTTTTTGCAGCTTAGTTTGCTGTTTATTAAAATTCCTAGATCCTTTTCCATGTCAGTGTTACCGAGTGTTTTATCATTTAGTATGTACGGGTGACTTGCATTATTCCTTCCCATGTGCATAACTTTACATTTGTCAGTGTTAAACCTCATCTGCCACTTATCTGACCAAGCCTGCAATCTATCCAGATCCCTCTGTAGTAGTATACTGTCCTCTTCAGTGTAAATTACTTTACACAGTTTAGTGTCATCTGCGAAAATTGATATTTTACTATTGATATTTTACTATTGATATTTAAAACATGGCATAAAATGGGAAACCATAAGTATCTGCGACCAGTACATACAAGACAGAGGCAGGTGTGCTCTGTCACACCAACACATGACCCAAGATACACACAACCAGAATCTAGAAACCAGCCCATATGGAATACAATGAAACACATGAACAGAAATCATAACAGCTGTTTTTTTTTTATAACACATGGTGTTGTTAACTTGGGCAGCACTTGGGCACTGCTAAGGTTGTCAGTCCTGGCACAGCTGAACAGTTGATTCAGCCTGCCCTTAAGGAAAATGTAATTGAAAGCAAACTTGAACAGTTTTACATATTCTAGAAGTAATAACTCTGTTTCAGTTCAGTATAGCTCAGTCCATGGGTTTTTATTTATATTTTTTTTGTTAGTCCAACACTGCTTTTAAATAAAATTGCTGAATGAAACCCTAGAGGTACTCTGCTAAAGGAAAATACATTTTTCTAAACTCTATATCTTATCTGGTTGTCTCTATGTAAAAAAAAACACATACTCTCAACTCAGCATATACTCAGTTGGTAATTTAATTGTTCAAGCAAAAAACTAACATATATTTAGCGAGATCAATGTAACATACAGTCGTGGCCAAAAGTTTTGAGAATTACATAAATATTGGAAATTGGAAAAGTTGCTGCTTAAGTTTTTATAATAGCAATTTGCATATACTCCAGAATGTTATGAAGAGTGATCAGATGAATTGCATAGTCCTTATTTGCCATGAAAATTAACTTAATCCAAAAAAACCTTTCCACTGCATTTCATTGCTGTCATTAAAGGACCTGCTGAGATCATTTCAGTAATCGTCTTGTTAACTCAGGTGAGAATGTTGATGAGCACAAGGCTGGAGATCATTATGTCAGGCTGATTGGGTTAAAATGGCAGACTTGACATGTTAAAAGGAGGGTGATGCTTGAAATCATTGTTCTTCCATTGTTAACCATGGTGACCTGCAAAGAAACGCGTGCAGCCATCATTGCGTTGCATAAAAATGGCTTCACAGGCAAGGATATTGTGGCTACTAAGATTGCACCTCAATCAACAATTTATAGGATCATCAAGAACTTCAAGGAAAGAGGTTCAATTCTTGTTAAGAAGGCTTCAGGGCGTCCAAGAAAGTCCAGCAAGCCCCAGGATCATCTCCTAAAGAGGATTCAGCTGCGGGATCGGAGTGCCACCAGTGCAGAGCTTGCTCAGGAATGGCAGCAGGCAGGTGTGAGCGCATCTGCACGCACAGTGAGGCGAAGACTTTTTAAAGATGGCCTGGTGTCAAGAAGGGCAGCAAAGAAGCCACTTCTCTCAAAAAAAATCATCAGGGACAGATTGATCTTCTGCAGAAGGTTTGGTGAATGGACTGATGAGGACTGGGGCAAAGTCATATTCTCCGATGAAGCCTCTTTCCGATTGTTTGGGGCATCTGGAAAAAGACTTGTCCGGAGAAGAAAAGGCGAGAGCTACCATCAGTCCTGTGTCATGCCAACACTAAAGCATCCTGAGACCATTCATGTGTGGGGTTGCTTCTCATCCAAGGGAGTGGGCTCACTTAGAATTTTGCCCCAAAACACAGCCATGAATAAAGAATGGTACCAAAACAGCAACTTCTTCCAACAATCCAACAACAGTTTGGTGAAGAACAATGAATTTTCCAGCACGATGGAGCACCATGCCATAAGGCAAAAGTGATAACTAGGTATATAGATAAGGTAAAGGACGGCTCACCTCTGACTCAAGCTGGCAAGGTGCACCAACCAGATGTCGTACCCCGATCACCAAAATAAAGCAATAGTAATGAAGAAAAGGATGGGCACTCTTATACCTGGACCACAAAGTTAGCAATATGATAACTAAGTGGCTCTGGGACCAAAACGTTGACATTTTGGGTCCATGGCCTGGAAACTCCCCAGATCTTAATCCCATTGAGAACTTGTGGTCAATCCTCAAGAGGCGGGTAGACAAACAAAAACCCACTAATTCTGACAAACTCCAAGCAGTGATTATGAAAGAATGGGTTGCTATCAGTCAGGAATTGGCCAAGAAGTTGATTGAGAGCATGCCCAATTGCAGAGGTCCTGAAAAAGAATGGCCAACACTGCAAATACTGACTCTTTGCATAAATGTCATGTAATTGTCGATAAAAGCCTTTGAAAAGTATGAAGTGCGTGTAATTATATTTCACTACATCACATAAACAACTGAAATAAAGAACTAAAAGCAGTTTAGCAGCAAACTTTGTGTAAAACTAATATTTGTGTCATTCTCAAAACTTTTGGCCACGACTGTATATCACTCCCTTTAGTTATATTCAGTGGCGTAATTAGAAATGACTGGGACCCACACCAAATTTTTGAACGGGGCGTCCCCACCCAAGCAAATTCTTCGCAACCACCTCCTCTGTACAATCCTCACTCCTGTGGCTAGTCAAGTTCACTCTTTCAGATGAGGCCCGGCAGCCACTTAGTCCATTTCCTATATTGCCTCTGTATGCAATTTCATTTTATAATACTATTGAGGGAGCCCTGACAACAAAATCTTTTAGTCCTCATCCTGGAAGGGCCCCTTCTGAGTTCAGGCCCCAAAGTAGCTGCTTCCCCTGGTTCCCCTATAGCTATGTCCACCCTTATATTACATCAGTAATTCTGTATACTCATAACACATTGTGATGTACAAACCGGATTCCAAAAAAGTTGGGACACTATACAAATCGTGAATAAAAACTGAATGCAATGATGTAGAGGTGCCAACTTCTAATATTTTATTCAGAATAGAACATAAATCACGGAACAAAAGTTTAAACTGAGAAAATGTACCATTTTAAGGGAAAAATATGTTGAATCAGAATTTCATAGTGTCAACAAATCCCCAAAAAGTTGGGACAAGGCCATTTTTACCACTGTGTGGCATCTCCCCTTCTTCTTACAACACTCAACAGACGTCTGGGGACCGAGGAGACCAGTTTCTCAAGTTTAGAAATAGGAATGCTCTCCCATTCTTGTCTAATACAGGCCTCTAACTGTTCAATCGTCTTGGGCCTTCTTTGTTGCACCTTCCTCTTTATGATGCACCAAATGTTCTCTATAGGTGAAAGATCTGGACTGCAGACTGGCCATTTCAGTACCCGGATCCTTCTCCTACGCAGCCATGATGTTGTGATTGATGCAGAATGTGGTCTGGCATTATCTTGTTGAAAAATGCAGGGTCTTCCCTGAAAGATGACGTCTGGATGGGAGCATATGTTGTTCTAGAACCTGAATATATTTTTCTGCATTGATGGTGCCTTTCCAGACATGCAAGCTGCCCATGCCACACGCACTCATGCAACCCCATACCATCAGAGATGCAGGCTTCTGAACTGAGCGTTGATAACAACTTGGGTTGTCCTTGTCCTCTTTGGTCCGGATGACATGGCGTCCCAGATTTCCAAAAAGAACTTCGAATCGTGACTCGTCTGACCACAGAACAGTCTTCCATTTTGCCACACTCCATTTTAAATGATCCCTGGCCCAATGAAAACGCCTGAGCTTGTGGATCTTGCTTAGAAATGGCTTCTTCTTTGCACTGTAGAGTTTCAGCTGGCAACGGCGGATGGCACGGTGGATTGTGTTCACTGACAATGGTTTCTGGAAGTATTCCTGAGCCCATTCTGTGATTTCCTTTACAGTAGCATTCCTGTTTGTGGGGCAGTGTCGTTTAAGGGCCCGGAGATCACGAGCATCCAGTATGGTTTTACGGCCTTGACCCTTACGCACAGAGATTGTTCCAGATTCTCTGAATCTTCGGATGATGTTATGCACAGTTGATGATGATAGATGCAAAGTCTTTGCAATTTTTCACTGGGTAACACCTTTCTGATATTGCTCCACTATCTTTCTGCGCAACATTGTGGGAATTGGTGATCCTCTACCCATCTTGGCTTCTGAGAGACACTGCCACTCTGAGAAGCTCTTTTTATACCCAATCATGTTGCCAATTGACCTAATTAGTGTTAATTGGTCTTCCAGCTCTTCGTTATGCTCAAATTTACTTTTTCCAGCCTCTTATTGCTACTTGTCCCAACTTTTTGGGGATTTGTTGACACCGTGAAATTTTGAATCAACGTATTTTTCCTTTAAAATGATACATTTACTCGAATTAAACGTTTGATCTGTCATCTACGTTCTATTACAAATAAAATATTGACATTTGCCATCTCCACATCACTGCATTCAGTTTTTATTCACAATTTGTTTAGTGTCCCAACTTTTTTGGAATCCGGTTTGTAAAAGAAAAACACATCTTTAAGTGTTCTTGCATGGCAAGACCACTTACTATTATTTCACATATATATTCTTATTATAGCCAAATTTACCACCCTAACTCCTCCCACAGTTTTTACACTACATAGACAGTAATATACCGAAACGTGAAGATTGTTCCCGATTGTTGTGCTATTAGGCCTCCTGCACACGACCGTTGTGTGCACCCATGGCCGTTGTGCCGTTTTCCGTTTTTTTTTCGCGGACCCATTGACTTTCAATGGGTCCGTGGAAAAAACGGAAAATGCACCGTTTTGCAGCCGCATCCGTGATACGTGTTTCCTGGCCGTGAAAAAAATATGACCTGTCCTATTTTTTTCACGGCCAACAGTTCACGGACCCATTCAAGTCAATGGGTCCGTGAAAGAACACGGATGCACACAAGATTGGCATCCGTGTCCGTGATCCGTGGCCGTAGGTTACTTTTTATACAGACGGATCCGAAGATCCGTCTGCATAAAAGCTTTTTCATAGCTGAGTTTTCACTTCGTGAAAACTCAGAACCGACAGTATATTCTAACACAGAGGCGTCCCCATGGTGATGGGGACGCTTCAGGTTAGAATATACTAAAAGAACTGTGTACATGACTGCCCCCTGCTGCCTGGCAGGTGCTGCCAGGCAGCAGGGGGCAGCCCCCCCCTGTAGTTAACACATTAGTGGCCAGTGGGCCCCCCCTGTAGTTAACACATTGGTGGCCAGTGCGGCCGGCCCCCACCCTCCCTCCCTTGTAGTTAACACATTAGTGGCCAGTGGGCCCCCCCCTGTAGTTAACACATTGGTGGCCAGTGCGGCCGCCCCCCCCCTCCCTCCCTTGTAGTTAACACATTAGTGGCCAGTGGGCCCCCCCCCTGTAGTTAACACATTGGGGGCCAGTGCGGCCGCCCCCCCCTCCCCTGTAGTTAACTCGTTGGTGGCCAGTGGGCCCCCCTCCCTCCCCTGTAGTTAACTCGTTGGTGGCCAGTGGGCCCTCTCCCCTCCCTCCCACTCCTAATTAAAATCTCCCCCCTTATCATTGGTGGCAGCGGAGTGTACCGATCGGAGTCCCAGTTTAATCGCTGGGGCTCCGATCGGTAACCATGGCAACCTGGACTCTACTGCAGTCCCGGTTGCCATGGTTACTTAGCAATTTGTAGAACAATTATACATACCTGCGAGCTGTGATCTCTGCGTCCGGTCGGGAGCTCCTCCTACTGGTAAGTGACAGGTCCGGCCGGGAGCTCCTCCTACTGGTAAGTGACAGGTCGTCCAGGTTGCCATGGTTACCGATCGGAGCCCCAGCGATTAAACTGGGACTCCGATCGGTACACTCCGCTGCCACCAATGATAGGGGGGGAGATTTTAATTAGGAGGGGGAGGGAGGGAAGAAAGCCCACTGGTCACCAACGAGTTAACTACAGGGGAGGGAGGGAGGGGGGGGCCCACTGGCCACCAACGAGTTAACTACAGGGGAGGGAGGGGGGCCGGCCGCACTGGCCACCAATGAGTTAACTACAGGGGAGGGGGGGCCCACTGGCCACCAATGAGTTAACTACAGGGGAGGGGGGGCCGGCCGCACTGGCCACCAATGAGTTAACTACAGGGGAGGGAGGGGGGGCCGGCCACACTGGCCACCAATGTGTTAACTACAGGGGGGGGGGGCGGGGGGGGGTCTGCCCCCTGCTGCCTGGCAGCACCTGCCAGGCAGCAGGGGGCAGTCATGTACACAGTTCTTTTAGTATATTCTAACCTGAAGCGTCCCCATCACCATGGGAACGCCTCTGTGTTAGAATATACTGTCGGATTTGAGTTTCACGATGTAACTCAAATCCGACGGTATATTCTAACATAGAGGCGTTCCCATGGTGATGGGGACACTTCAAGTTAAAATATACCATCAGATTGGAGAAAACTCCGATCCGATGGTATATTAACTCCTGACTTTACATTGAAAGTCAATGGGGGACGGATCCGTTTAAAATTGCACCATATTGTGTCAACGTCAAACGGATCCGTCCCCATTGACTTGCATTGTAATTCAGGACGGATCCGTTTGGCTCCGCGCGGCCAGGCGGACACCAAAACAACTTTTTTTTCATGTCCGTGGATCCTCCAAAAATCAAGGAAGACCCACGGACGAAAAAACGGTCACGGATCATGGAAAAACGGGACCCGTTTTTGCGGACCGCAAAAAAATACGTTTGTGTGCAGGAGGCCTTACTCTGTGGAACGTTTTGCCGAGGTGGTTCACGAAATCGTTTTTGTGACGAAATTGGTCCCATAGGAATGAATGGCGGAATGTTCAAAACTAGAGTGGGAGCTGAAAAATCAGGACATGATTTCTGAACTGCCACCATTCGCTCATTTTCAAGCCAACCTACACAAATCTTATATAAAAATGTTCAGCTATCCCTGCTGCCACTAAAAATAGTTTTCACAATATGACCATTTGTTTGCAACTCACGCCTCCCATTGACATTCATTGAAACTCCACTCTAGCCACCTCACATTTGAAGGGCAATTTCTAAACTGCAACTGTGCCTCCATTTTTGATATTTCAGAGACATACTGTGCATAAAAATGTAGGTCTGGGTCTTGTGAGTCTTACAATATAAAGCTCTTTGCTGTAGGATTTATCATTTTAAGCTACAACCGTATGAAGATGGCAACCGCGAGTGAAGTGACCTCTCTTTACTGCTAGGACTGGGGTGTGCTTTCTATTGCTGTGTCTGTACAGAAGTCTGAAGGGCTCTTGTCTCTACAGGAACAGAGGTGGGTGGGGATGTCATGTGACTACTCCTCTGAAGATGCTTGCTGCAATGCATGCTGGGATATTTACTTTCACTTTACAGCTGCTCCGCCCACACAGCCTGTCTGAGGAAGCTCCTCAGGGGAACATGTCATGGTGAACAGATTAGAAAAATTACATATAGCCAGCACATTAAGCATGATATAAATACTTCATAGTTTGGGTTATTGTCTGGGGCACTTTGGATATTTGATACTTAGGCCAACCCCTTTAAAAGTTTGGAAATAAGTTTTATACAGTAGAGAGTATTTGAGGTGTTTCAACTAGCTACATTTACGAAAAGAAATTAGAGCTGTGTGAATATCATCATGCCAGCTAAAGGAAAGAGATCTAAAGCTGCAAAGATACGCTGGACTAAACTGGACCTTTCATACCCACACTTTCGGGATCCGGAGCCCCACAGCAGCATAGTGGAAATGGAGGTTTGTGACATTCGGAATCCGGAGCCCTACAGCAGCATAGTGGAAATGGAGGTTTGTGACATTCGGGATCTGGAGCCCCACAGCAGCATAGTGGAAATGGAGGTTTGTGACATTCGGGATCTGGAGCCCTATAGCAGCATAGTGGAAATGGAGGTTTGTGACTTTCGGGATCCGGAGCCCCACAGCAGCATAGTGGAAATGGAGGTTTGTGACATTCGGAATCCGGAGCCCTACAGCAGCATAGTGGAAATGGAGGTTTGTGACATTCGGGATCTGGAGCCCCACAGCAGCATAGTGGAAATGGAGGTTTGTGACATTCGGGATCTGGAGCCCTATAGCAGCATAGTGGAAATGGAGGTTTGTGACTTTCGGGATCCGGAGCCCCATAGCAGCATAGTGGAAATGGAGGTTTGTGACAGTGAATGCGCCCAGGAGGTACATAGCGATGTGGTGTCACACGCTTAGAGCCTGCATAAACTGGGCATGAGCGTTGCCAGAAAACAGTGGTTGTGAACACTGATTATCATCAAACAGATATCACACCTTCACCTCCATTCTACGTCAAGATGCTGAGACCCCCCAAATGCATGTGGTCATACCTTCATCTGCCAGGCTTGTTAATGCTGCTAATGTTTTTTAAATGTATGTTTTCATGTAACTGTGAAGCACTTTGGGCAACAACATTGCAATTAAATGTGCTATATAAATAAAGTTGAAATGCATTTCTCACTCTATCAAGCTTGCCATGTGCACTTTTTAAATTTGATCAATCAATTGGTTAGTGTAATGGTTTACTATCTTTACTCACTCCAAACACTCCACACAGTTACTCTGCCCACTCCATAAAGTTACTCTACCCAGTCCAACCTTTCCACAGTTACTCCAGCCACTCCAACCACATAACAGTTACTCAAGCCACTCCACCCAGTTACTCCGCCCACTCCAGTTGTAGACTACTGGTGGAGGCAAGAACACTTCACACAATTTCCCCATAAATTGTAGCTTTTCTAGTTTATATATATTTTTATTCGTTGATATCTTCTACAAAATAAGCATTTTAATCAATAACATTCGTTGGATTATATGACTATTTGATTGTTGATAATAAAACTCAACGCCATTACTATCAAATTTATTCAAAAATCTACCCAACATTGATACCCAATGTTGCATTTTAGTTTACCTTGTACTTCATACCCGTATTTTGTTTAACCACTTACCGTCACGCTAACGCCGAAAGGCGTCATTTCTGCGGCGCTCCCAGGTCACACTAACGCCGATTGGCGTCATCTCGCGTGAGCCGAGATTTCCTGTGAACGCGCGCACACAGGCGCGCGCGCTCACAGGAACGGAAGGTAAGAGAGTTGATCTCCAGCCTGCCAGCGGCGATCGTTCGCTGGCAGGCTGGAGATGTGATTTTTTTTAACCCCTAACAGGTATATTAGACGCTGTTTTGATAACAGCATCTAATATACCTGCTACCTGGTCCTCTGGTGGTCCCCTTTGTTTGGATCGACCACCAGAGGACACAGGTAGCTCAGTAAAGTAGCACCAAGCACCACTACACTACACTACACCCCCCCCGTCACTTATTAACCCCTTATTAGCCCCTGATCACCCCATATAGACTCCCTGATCACTCCCCTGTCATTGATTACCCCCCTGTCATTGATCACACCCCTGTAAAGCTCCATTCAGATGTCCGCATGATTTTTACGGATCCACTGATAGATGGATCGGATCCGCAAAACGCACACGGACGTCTGAATGGAGCCTTACAGGGGCGTGATCAATGACTGTGGTGATCACCCCATATAGACTCCCTGATCACCCCCTGTCATTGATTACACCCCTGTCATTGATCACACCCCTGTAAAGCTCCATTCAGACGTCCGCATGATTTTTACGGATCCACTGATAGATGGATCGGATCCGCAAAACACATACAGGCGTCTCCCCGGAGCCTTCCAGGGGGGGTGATCACCCCATATAGACTCCCTGATCACCCCCCTGTCATTGATCACCCCCCCTGTCAGGCTGCATTCAGATGTCCGTATGATTTTTACGGATCCACGGATACATGGATCAGATCCGCAAAACACATACGGACATCTGAATGGAGCCTTACAGGGGCATGATCAATGACTGTGGTGATCACCCCATATAGACTCCCTGATCACCCCCTGTCATTGATCACCCCCCCCTGTCATTGATCACCCCCTGTCATTGATCACACCCCTGTAAAGCTCCATTCAGATGTCCGCATGATTTTTACGGATCCACTGATAGATGGATCGGATCCGCAAAACGCATACGGACGTCTGAATGGAGCCTTACAGGGGCGTGATCAATGACTGTGGTGATCACCCCATATAGACTCCCTGATCACCCCCCTATCATTGATTACCCCCCTGTCATTGATAACCCCCTGTAAAGCTCCATTCAGACGTCCGCATGATTTTTACGGATCCACTGATAGATGGATCGGATCCGCAAAACGCATACGGACGTCTGAATGGAGCCTTACAGGGGCGTGATCAATGACTGTGGTGATCACCCCATATAGACTCCCTGATCACCCCCCTGTCATTGATTACCCCCCTGTCATTGATCACCCCCCTGTAAAGCTCCATTCAGACGTCCGCATGATTTTTACGGATCCACTGATAGATGGATCGGATCCGCAAAACGCACACGGACGTCTGAATGGAGCCTTACAGGGGCGTGATCAATGACTGTGGTGATCACCCCATATAGACTCCCTGATCACCCCCTGTCATTGATTACACCCCTGTCATTGATCACACCCCTGTAAAGCTCCATTCAGACGTCCGCATGATTTTTACGGATCCACTGATAGATGGATCGGATCCGCAAAACACATACAGGCGTCTCCCCGGAGCCTTCCAGGGGGGGTGATCACCCCATATAGACTCCCTGATCACCCCCCTGTCATTGATCACCCCCCCTGTCAGGCTGCATTCAGATGTCCGTATGATTTTTACGGATCCACGGATACATGGATCAGATCCGCAAAACACATACGGACATCTGAATGGAGCCTTACAGGGGCATGATCAATGACTGTGGTGATCACCCCATATAGACTCCCTGATCACCCCCTGTCATTGATCACCCCCCCCTGTCATTGATCACCCCCTGTCATTGATCACACCCCTGTAAAGCTCCATTCAGATGTCCGCATGATTTTTACGGATCCACTGATAGATGGATCGGATCCGCAAAACGCATACGGACGTCTGAATGGAGCCTTACAGGGGCGTGATCAATGACTGTGGTGATCACCCCATATAGACTCCCTGATCACCCCCCTATCATTGATTACCCCCCTGTCATTGATAACCCCCTGTAAAGCTCCATTCAGACGTCCGCATGATTTTTACGGATCCACTGATAGATGGATCGGATCCGCAAAACGCATACGGACGTCTGAATGGAGCCTTACAGGGGCGTGATCAATGACTGTGGTGATCACCCCATATAGACTCCCTGATCACCCCCCTGTCATTGATTACCCCCCTGTCATTGATCACCCCCCTGTAAAGCTCCATTCAGACGTCCGCATGATTTTTACGGATCCACTGATAGATGGATCGGATCCGCAAAACACATACAGGCGTCTCCCTGGAGCCTTCCAGGGGGGGTGATCACCTCATATAGACTCCCTGATCACCCCCCCTGTCATTGATCACCCCCCCTGTCAGGCTGCATTCAGATGTCTGTATGATTTTTACGGATCCACGGATACATGGATCGGATCCGCAAAACACATACGGACATCTGAATGGAGCCTTATAGGGGGGTGATCAATGACAGGGGGGTGATCACCCCATATAGACTCCCTGATCACCCCCCTGTCATTGATCACCCCCCTGTCATTGATCACCCCCCTGTAAGGCTCCATTCAGACATTTTTTTGGCCCAAGTTAGCGGAATTTTATTTTTTTTTTCTTACAAAGTCTCATATTCCACTAACTTGTGTCAAAAAATAAAATCTCACATGAACTCACCATACCCCTCACGGAATCCAAATGCGTAAAATTTTTTAGACATTTAAATTCCAGACTTCTTCTCACGCTTTAGGGCCCCTAGAATGCCAGGGCAGTATAAATACCCCACATGTGACCCCATTTCGGAAAGAAGACACCCCCAGGTATTCCGTGAGGGGCATATTGAGTCCATGAAAGATTGAAATTTTTGTCCCAAGTTAGCGGAAAGGGAGACTTTGTGAGAAAAAAAAAAATATATAAATTTCCGCTAACTTGTGCCAAAAAAAAAAATTTCTATGAACTCGCCATGCCCCTCATTGAATACCTTGGGGTGTCTTCTTTCCAAAATGGGGTCACATGTGGGGTATTTATACTGCCCTGGCATTCTAGGGGCCCCAAAGCATGAGAAGAAGTCTGGTATCCAAATGTCTAAAAATGCCCTCCTAAAAGGAATTTGGGCACCTTTGCGCATCTAGGCTGCAAAAAAGTGTCACACATCTGGTATCGCCGTACTCAGGAGAAGTTGAGGAATGTGTTTTGGGGTGTCATTTTACATATACCCATGCTGGGTGAGAGAAATATCTTGGTCAAATGCCAACTTTGTATAAAAAAATGGGAAAAGTTGTCTTTTGCCAATATATTTCTCTCACCCAGCATGGGTATATGTAAAATGACACCACAAAACACATTCCCCAACTTCTCCTGAGTACGGAGATACCAGATGTGTGACACTTTTTTGCAGCCTAGGTGGGCAAAGGGGCCCATATTCCAAAGAGCACCTTTCGGATTTCACAGGTCATTTACCTACTTACCACACATTAGGGCCCCTGGAAAATGCCAGGGCAGTATAACTACCCCCCAAGTGACCCCATTTTGGAAAGAAGACACCCCAAGGTATTCCGTGAGGGGCATGGCGAGTTCCTAGAATTTTTTATTTTTTGTCACAAGTTAGTGGAAAATGATGATTTTTTTTTTTTTCATACAAAGTCTCATATTCCACTAACTTGTGACAAAAAATAAAAACTTCCATGAACTCACTATGCCCATCAGCGAATACCTTGGGGTCTCTTCTTTCCAAAATGGGGTCACTTGTGGGGTAGTTCTACTGCCCTGGCATTCTAGGGGCCCAAATGTGTGGTAAGGAGTTTGAAATCAAATTCTGTAAAAAATGACCAGTGAAATCCGAAAGGTGCTCTTTGGAATATGGGCCCCTTTGCCCACCTAGGCTGCAAAAAAGTGTCACACATCTGGTATCTCTGTATTCAGGAGAAGTTGAGGAATGTGTTTTGGGGTGTCTTTTTACATATACCCATGCTGGGTGAGATAAATATCTTGGTCAAATGCCAACTTTGTATAAAAAAATGGGAAAAGTTGTCTTTTGCCAAGATATTTCTCTCACCCAGCATGGGTATATGTAAAATGACACCCCAAAACACATTCCCCAACTTCTCCTGAGTACGGAGATACCAGATGTGTGACACTTTTTTGCAGCCTAGGTGGGCAAAGGGGCCCATATTCCAAAGAGCACCTTTCGGATTTCACAGGTCATTTACCTACTTACCACACATTAGGGCCCCTGGAAAATGCCAGGGCAGTATAACTACCCCACAAGTGACCCCATTTTGGAAAGAAGACACCCCAAGGTATTCCGTGAGGGGCATGGCGAGTTCCTAGAATTTTTTATTTTTTTGTCACAAGTTAGTGGAAAATTATGATTTTTTTTTTTTTTTCATACAAAGTCTCATATTCCACTAACTTGTGACAAAAAATAAAAACTTCCATGAACTCACTATGCCCATCAGCGAATACCTTGGGGTCTCTTCTTTCCAAAATGGGGTCACTTGTGGGGTAGTTATACTGCCCTGGCATTCTAGGGGCCCAAATGTGTGGTAAGGAGTTTGAAATCAAATTCTGTAAAAAATGACCAGTGAAATCCGAAAGGTGCTCTTTGGAATATGGGCCCCTTTGCCCACCTAGGCTGCAAAAAAGTGTCACACATCTGGTATCTCCGTACTCAGGAGAAGTTGGGGAATGTGTTTTGGGGTGTCATTTTACATATACCCATGCTGGGTGAGAGAAATATCTTGGCAAATGACAACTTTTCCCATTTTTTTATACAAAGTTGGCATTTGACCAAGATATTTATCTCACCCAGCATGGGTATATGTAAAAAGACACCCCAAAACACATTCCTCAACTTCTCCTGAATACAGAGATACCAGATGTGTGACACTTTTTTGCAGCCTAGGTGGGCAAAGGGGCCCATATTCCAAAGAGCACCTTTCGGATTTCACTGGTCATTTTTTACAGAATTTGATTTCAAACTCCTTACCACACATTTGGGCCCCTAGAATGCCAGGGCAGTAGAACTACCCCACAAGTGACCCCATTTTGGAAAGAAGAGACCCCAAGGTATTTCGTGATGGGCATAGTGAGTTCATAGAACTTTATATTTTTTGTCACAAGTTAGTGGAATATGAGACTTTGTAAGAAAAAAAAAAAAAACATCATTTTCCGCTAACTTGTGACAAAAAATAAAAAGTTCTATGAACTCACTATGCCCATCAGCGAATACCTTAGGGTGTCTACTTTCCGAAATGGGGTCATTTGTGGGGTGTTTGTACTGTCTGGCCATTGTAGAACCTCAGGAAACATGACAGGTGCTCAGAAAGTCAGAGCTGCTTCAAAAAGCGGAAATTCACATTTTTGTACCATAGTTTGTAAACGCTATAACTTTTACCCAAACCATTTTTTTTTTACCCAAACATTTTTTTTTAATCAAAGACATGTAGAACAATAAATTTAGAGCAAAATTTATATATGGAGCAAAAAAATCGTTAAATTTCGATTAATACCAAAAAAAGTAAAAATGTCAGCAGCAATGAAATACCACCAAATGAAAGCTCTATTAGTGAGAAGAAAAGGAGGTAAAATTCATTTGGGTGGTAAGTTGCATGACCGAGCAATAAACCGCTAAAGTTGTGGAGTGCCGATTTGTAAAAAAGGGCCTGGTCTTTAGGGGGGTATAAACCTGTGGTCCTTAAGTGGTTAAAAGATGTAACCAGATTTCCTTATGTTAAATCATTAATTAAAAGCTTTGCACTTTTGTATAAGAACACATATAATACAAAATGGAGTCCAAATGATCATAAACAACATCTTCACACTTTACACTGCTATAATTAATTCTTCTTGCACTCTGTCCAGCTGCTGACTAAGATGCTGATCAGCCTTCTTTTTTAGCTGGGCTGGTTATTCCACCTCCTTGCATAAGCTTTAGGGTTTTCTAGTGTCTAGTAACCAGTGAAGGTGTGATCTCTTGTTTGACTACCCATGTACTGTGCTATACCTGACTACTGATTCTGCTCCTTGCGCTATGCCCCAACTTTGAAATTTTTTTCTGGAATTCACACATACTCAGCCTGCCCTGACCTTGGACTGTATTCAAAATATGCCTTGTGCCTGATCCCTTAGTGCTTTGCACCATTGTCTCTGACTCCCATGGGTCTTCTGCCAACTACATCACGACTACTCCAGGAGGTAGCGGCTTGGTTAGTGCGCTGCAGCAAAGTCCATATCCCTGTTCAGGGGTTAAAGGGTGAATAACAGGGAACTGCCACAACAACGCCCTTAGGTTTAGCCCAAAGTCAAACTGGTTAGTTAGCACAATGGGTCCACGGTCTTTGTCCGTTACACAAAGCATAGCCAGAAAATGAGATCCTTCTAAAAGAAAATCTGTGCATGATTTATATTAGTATAAAAAAGGTTTTAAAACCATTTAATTTCAAGAGTAATTTATTACATACCAAATGGGTTTTAAATTGGCATAAAATACAATGCTCAGCTTTGATTTCCTTGTCATTCTGTACTGAAACCCTTAGCTATTTCAGCAAATCAGCCAGGATTTTGATCAACACTCCTATTCTTTAATGACACACAATGAAGATTAGATTCTGTCACGAGGGTATCAAGAGCCACGTCTGACTCTGTTATACCCGGGGTCAGGAAGTCGCAGCGGGTGGCTGCGCGCTCTATATCTAAAGATCACGTTGTTTTTTAGTGATTGTTTTCTGTGTTTGCCTTGCTATCCTTTTTGTCTCTCTCAGGGATCCGTAGCTTCTCCTCCTCAGCTGTTTCTTGTCTGCCACTCCCTACCTCCTTATATTCTCCCCTCACACTTCTCTAGTTGCCAGTTATAGAGCTTCCTGCCTGGACATCTATACTGACCCACTGGAGTGGTGAATCCTGCTTGTCGTTCCTGAGTGCTACCCTCCGGATCCCTGTTGGGCTTATTGTTGTCTCCTGTTGTCGCCCACCTGGGAATATATGTTGAGTCTGTGTTGTCTGTCCTCCCCTTGGTGTTTTCCCTTAGAGTTAGTGGTGCGGACTAGTGTTCCCATCGCCCTGTTCACTACCTAGGGCTCAGCTCAGGGAAAGCCAGGGCTTTAGGCACGTGATCGGCGTACGGGTGAGGAACCCGTCTAGGGACGTCAGGGCAGCCAGGTGCCAGCCGCCAGGTGAGTCAGGGGTCACCATCTTCCCTCTCACTTGGGCAGGGCCTTCCTCGTTCCCTCCCTCTGTGTCACGTATGTGATAGCCACGCCGACCGTGATATTATAACTGGCCCTTACTTTTTGAGAAAAAAAAAAAAAAAAATGTATATAATTTTTTATTTGTTGTTTTTTTTTTCTCTCTCTACTTAGAATCCAATATGGATCCTATTGATGCCTTGGCTGAACAGCTTCAAAGCCTGTCTTTGGAGGTGGCAGGATTGAAGGCGTCTGTTCTCCAACAACAGCAGCAAATGCAGCAGACCGCACCCTCAGCGGTTGCTATGGGTAACCAGGTTGTCACAGAACCCAAGGTTGCTCTTCCCGACAGATTTTCTGGGGGAAGGGACAAATTTGCGACGTTCCGTGAGGCCTGCAAATTATATTTTAAGTTGCGCCCTTACTCCTCAGGTCATGAGGAACAGCGGGTAGGGATTGTCATTTCCCTGCTTCAGGGGGATCCGCAATCCTGGGCGTTCTCGTTACCCCCTGGTTCTCAGGCTCTTCGGTCAGTGGAGGGATTTTTTGGGGCTTTGGGTCTCATATATGATGACCCTGACCGAGTCGCCCTGGCTGAGTCGAAGTTACGGAGACTCCTACAGGGAGATCGGTCAGCAGAGGAATATTGCTCAGAGTTCCGTAGGTGGGCTACGGATACTCAGTGGAACGACCCGGCTCTCAGGAGTCAGTTCTGCTCTGGGTTATCTGAAAGGGTTAAGGATGCACTGGCGCTGTATGAGACCCCCCTTTCCCTTGATGCTGTTATGTCCCTTTCTATCAGAATAGATAGACGTCTTAGGGAGAGATCGAAAATTCCTGAGCAATTGGTTAGCTCTCCCAAGCAACAGTCAGCCTGTACTGACTTAGATGAGCCTATGCAGCTAGGCGGAACTTCTCGTCAGGTCCGTCCTCCCGAGGTTCGCCGTAGGGGGGGGGGGCTTGTTTTTTCTGTGGGGGGAGGGGTCATTTCATTAATGTCTGTCCCTCCTTTCTCAAAAACAAAAGACCGTCGGAAAACTACTAACCCCGGGCTGTGCAAAGGATGTCAGCCGGGGGGTATATGTTTCCTCCATACGAACATCTCAATTTGTGTTACCAGCGGTCATTGTTTTTGGTGTTAAGACGGAGTCTATTTCTGTTTTTCTAGACAGTGGAGCAGGGGTAAACTTGATTGATGCCCATTTTGACCGCACTATGGGTTTGTCTCTCTGTACGCTGCAGAGACCTATTCCCGTATTCGCTATAGATTCTGCTCCTCTGTCTCAGAGAAACCTCACCCACATTGTTCGTAATTTACACCTTCGGGTAGGGGACCACCATAATGAGTGTCTTTCATGTTACGTTCTGGAGGGCCTTCCCTCTCCGGTGGTATTGGGTCTTCCCTGGTTTGTAGCGCACAATCCAGTGGTGGATTGGCAGGCCAGGGAGATATTGGAGTGGGGTGAGCATTGCAGAGAGAATTGCTTAAATAACAATTGCTTAATCGCCTCCATAGCTTCCCTACCTACATTTATTTCGGACTTTGAGGACGTTTTTTCTGAAAAGGGTTGTCAGAAACTACCACCTCATCGTCCTTATGATTGCCCGGTTAACCTGATTCCCGGGGCAAAATTACCCAAGTCCAGGTTGTATAATCTTTCGGGTCCCGAGAGACAAGCCATGAAAGATTATATCTCCGAGAGTCTGGCTAAGGGACACATCAGACCCTCTTCTTCACCCGTGGCTGCAGGGTTTTTCTTTGTTAAAAAGAAAGATGGGGGCCTGCGTCCTTGCTTAGATTTCCGTGAGTTAAACCAGATAACGATCCGCGACCCATACCCTCTTCCTCTCATTCCTGACCTTTTTAATCAGATTGCGGGTGCTAGGTGGTTCTCCAAACTTGATCTTAGGGGGGGCATACAATCTGATTCGTATCAGGGAAGGGGATGAGTGGAAGACAGCTTTTAACACCCCTGAGGGGCATTATGAAAATCTAGTTATGCCTTTCGGTCTGACCAATGCCCCTGCTGTCTTCCAACATTTCGTTAATGATATTTTTAGTCATCTCATCGGCAGGTTTGTAGTCATATACCTAGATGATATCTTAATTTATTCGGCTGATCTGAAAACACATGAGGTGCATGTCAGGCAAGTACTGCAGGTCCTACGGACGAATAAATTATATGCGAAAATTGAAAAATGTGTCTTCGCTGTTCAGGAATTACAGTTCCTGGGATATCTATTATCTGCTTCAGGTTTCCGCATGGATCCTGGGAAGGTCCAGGCAATTTTAGATTGGGATCTTCCTGAGAACCTTAAAGCCCTACAACGGTTTTTGGGTTTCGCTAATTTCTATAGAAAGTTCATTAAAAATTATTCAGTGATCGTTAAACCCCTTACCGACATGACTAGGAAGGGGACGGATTTTTCCAAATGGTCTGTCGCCGCTAAAGATGCATTTTTCTCTCTAAAGGAGAGGTTTACCTCGGCACCTGTTCTAATTCAACCTGATGTCTCCCAGCCTTTTATTGTCGAGGTAGATGCGTCAGAGGTGGGAGTGGGAGCTGTACTGTCTCAGGGTCCGTCTCCTGGCAAATGGCGTCCTTTCGCTTTCTTTTCCAAAAAATTATCTTCTGCGGAGAAGAATTATGATATTGGAAATAGGGAACTGTTGGCGATTAAACTGGCGCTTGAAGAGTGGCGTCACTTCTTAGAGGGAGCAATCCACCCCGTCACGGTGATTACGGATCACAAGAACCTTCTGTACCTAGAATCGGCTAAGCGTCTCACCCCTAGACAAGCTAGGTGGTCGCTATTCTTTACCAGATTTATCTTTGTAATCACCTATCGTCCTGGGGCAAAAAATACCAAGGCAGACGCATTATCTCGTAGTTTCCCTGGAGGGGGTAATGTTTGTGATCCGGTACCTATTTTACAAAGAGGAGTGGTTGTCTCTGCTGTACACTCTGTTCTAGAGGGAAAGGTGTTAGAGGCCCAGGGGGACGCCCCGGCCTCTTGCCCCTCAGAGAAATTGTTTGTACCGTTAAACCTGCGTCTTGAATTATTAAAAGAACATCATAATTCGGCACTTGCTGGACACCCGGGTAGTAAAGCAACCTTGGAGCTTTTATCTCGTCGTTTTTGGTGGCCAAGGTTGCGTCAGGATGTAATGGATTTCGTGTCTACTTGTTCTACTTGTGCACGCTCGAAAGTCTCTCATACACGTCCAGCAGGGTCTTTATTGCCACTTTTCATCCCCAATAGGCCATGGACACATCTGTCAATGGATTTCATCACTGACTTACCGTTGTCGGCGGGTAAAACAGTTATCTTGGTAGTAGTAGACAGGTTTAGCAAAATGGTACACTTTATTGCGCTACCCGCACTTCCTAATGCTAAAACTCTCGCTCAGGTGTTTATCAGTGAAATCGTGAAGCTTCACGGGGTCCCTTCCGATGTGGTTTCGGATCGGGGAACCCAGTTTATTTCTAAGTTTTGGAAAGCTTTTTGTTCCCGTTTGGGGGTTCACTTGTCCTTTTCCTCAGCTTTCCATCCTCAGTCGAATGGACAGACTGAGCGTACCAACCAAAACCTAGAAACATATTTAAGGTGTTTTGTGTCTGAAAACCAAGAGTTGTGGTCATCATATTTACCGTTAGCTGAGTTTGCCATAAATAATCATTATCAGGAGTCCACTGGCAAGTCACCATTCCTTGGTGCATACGGTTTTCATCCCCAATTTTGTACTTTCAAAGAGGGGGGGTCTTCTGGGGTTCCCGAAGAGGAAAGGTTTTCTTCATCTCTTTCATCGGTATGGCAGAAGGTGCAAGTTAACTTGAAAAAGATGAGTGGTAAATATAAATGCATGGCCGATAAGAAACGGTCGCCAGGTCCGGACCTAGGAGTGAATGACTATGTGTGGTTGTCTACTAGGAATATTAAGTTGAAGGTTCCTTCTTGGAAACTGGGTCCTAGGTTCATTGGTCTCTATAAAATAGTAGCCGTCATTAACCCTGTGGCTTTTCGCCTGGAGCTACCTCAGACTTTTAAGATCCATAACGTCTTCCATAAATCGTTACTCAAGAAGTATGTTCCACCTCTAGAACCATCGCCGCTGCCACCTCCTCCTGTCATTGTGGCTGGTAATCTGGAGTTTCAAATAGCCAGAATTGTTGATTCTCGTCGGGTCCGCCGCTCTCTTCAGTATCTGGTGCATTGGAGGGGTTACGGTCCCGAGGAAAGAATGTGGGTTCCAGCGTCAGAGGTAAACGCCAACAGGTTAATTCAGACTTTCCATGCCTCTCATCCGGAGAGACCTGGTCCTGAGTGTCCGGAGGCCCCTCGTGAAAGGGGGGGTACTGTCACGAGGGTATCAAGAGCCACGTCTGACTCCGTTATACCCGGGGTCAGGAAGTCGCAGCGGGTGGCTGCGCGCTCTATATCTAAAGATCACGTTGTTTTTTAGTGATTGTTTTCTGTGTTTGCCTTGCTATCCTTTTTGTCTCTCTCAGGGATCCGTAGCTTCTCCTCCTCAGCTGTTTCTTGTCTGCCACTCCCTACCTCCTTATATTCTCCCCTCACACTTCTCTAGTTGCCAGTTATAGAGCTTCCTGCCTGGACATCTATACTGACCCACTGGAGTGGTGAATCCTGCTTGTCGTTCCTGAGTGCTACCCTCCGGATCCCTGTTGGGATTATTGTTGTCTCCTGTTGTCGCCCACCTGGGAATATATGTTGAGTCTGTGTTGTCTGTCCTCCCCTTGGTGTTTTCCCTTAGAGTTAATGGTGCGGACTAGTGTTCCCATCGCCCTGTTCACTACCTAGGGCTCAGCTCAGGGAAAGCCAGGGCTTTAGGCACGTGATCGGCGTACGGGTGAGGAACCCGTCTTGGGACGTCAGGGCAGCCAGGTGCCAGCCGCCAGGTGAGTCAGGGGTCACCATCTTCCCTCTCACTTGGGCATTGCCTTCCTCGTTCCCTCCCTCTGTGTCACGTATGTGATAGCCACGCCGACCGTGATATTATAACTGGCCCTTACTTTTTGAGAAAAATTTTTTTTTATATAATTTTTTATTTGTTGTTTTTTTTTCTCTCTCTACTTAGAATCCAATATGGATCCCGGACCCAAACCCTTTTCAGTAAAAGTTTGGGTTCAATTTCGGTGTTTGGCTATTTAATGGTGCTTTTTGAAAGGCTGAAGAGCAGCCAATCAACAAGCGTTTAACTCTTGTACCCTTAGAAGCCATCACAGCCATGCCTACTAATGGCATGGCTGTGATTGGCCAGTGCAGCATGTGACCCAGTCTCTATATAAGCTGGAGTCACGTAGCGCTGGACCTCACTCTGCTCTTACTAGTGTAGGGATAGGATGCTGCTGCTGTGAGGGAGAGAATAGGAAAGAATCTGTTATCAGAAGTGCTTGTTAACTCTGCGATCTACACCCATTTTCTGCAAGACACTACTTTTGGGGCCTTTGCTGCATTTCTGACAGTCCAATACAAGCCGTAAATACTGCAGACATATTCTGGGTTTAAAAAAAACACCCATTTTGTGCAATACCCTACATCTAGGGCCTTTGCTGCATCTGTCACAGTCAAATACAAGCTTTAAATACTGAAATTATATTCTGGGTTTAAAAAAACACACATTTTGTGCAAGACCCTACATCTGGGGCCTTTGCTGCATTTGTCACAGTCAAATACAAGCGTTAGATACTGCTGTTATATTCAGTTTTTTTTTTAAAACACCCATTTTGTGCAAAACACTACATTTTGGGTCCTTTGCTGAATTTGTAACAGTCAAATACAAGCTGTAAATGCTGCAATAATAATCTGGGTTTAAAAAAACACCCATTTTTTGCAAGACCCTACATTTGGGGCCTTTGCTGCATTTGTGACAGACAAATACAAGCTTTAAATACTGCAGCTATATTCAGGGATTTAAAAAACTTAGATTTTTTGCAGGATAATACATTTTGGGTCCTTTGCTGAATTTGTGACAGTCAAATACAAGCTGTAAATGCAGCAGTTATATTCTGGGTTTAAAAAAAAAAACACCCATTTTGTGCAAGACCCTACATCTGGGGCCTTTTGTCACAGTAAAATACAAGCGTTAGATACTGCTGTTATATTCTGATTTAAAAAAAAACAGCTATTTTGGGCAAGACACTACATTTGGGGCCTTTGCTGCATTTCTGACAGCCCAATACAAGTGCTAAATACTGCTGTTATATTCTGGTATTAAAAAAACACCCATTTTGTGCAAGACACTACATTTGGGGCTTTGCTGCATTTGTCACAGTCAAATACAAGCTTTAAATACTGCAGTTATATTCAGGGTTGAAAAAAAACACCCATTTTGTGCAAGACACTACTTTTGGGGCCTTTGCTGCATTTCTGACAGTCCAATACAAGCCTTAAATACTGCAGTTATATTCTGGGTTTAAAAAAACACCCATTTTGTGCAAGACCCTACATCTAGGGCCTTTGCTGCAAATGTCACAGTCAAATACAAGCTTTAAATACTGCAATTATACTATGGGTTTAAAAAAACACCCATTTTGTGCAAGATAATACAATTTGGGCCTTTGCGGCATTTGTGACAGTCAAATACAAGCCTTAGATACTGCTGTTCTGGTATTTAAAAAACACCCATTTTGTGGCAAGATAATATATTTGCGGCCTTTCCTGTATTTGTGACAGTCCAATACAAGCTTTTAAATACTGCAATTATATTCTGGGTTTAAAAAAACACCCATTTTGTTCAAGACCCTACATCTGGGGCCTTTGCTACATTTGTCACAGTCAAATACAAGTGTTATATACTGCTGTTATATTCTGGTTTTAAAAAACACCCATTTTGTGCAAGACACTACAGTTGGGGCCTTTGCTACATTTGTCACAGTCAAATACAAGCTTTAAATATTGCAGTTATATTCAGGGTTTAAAAAAACACCCGTTTTGTGCAAGACACTACTTGTGGGGCCTTTTCTGCATTTCTGACAGTCCAATACAAGCGTTAGATACTGCTGTTATATTCTGGTTTTAAAAAAACACTCATTTTGTGCAAGACACTACATTTGGGGCCCTTGCTGAATTTGTCACAGTCAAATACAACCAGTCAATACTGCAGTTACATTGTTGGTTGACAAATTAAAAAATTTTGCGACCATGAAGTAATTGCATAACATTCGCCTGTCACACTATTGTGTGACCTCAATACATTTTTCCAAGTTATGACACCGGCACTGCCTTACTCTCAGTGAACTTAATTGTTGACTATTGGCGGTTACATTGTCGCCTGACATAAACCATCTGTTAGTTTGGTGGGTGAACGCAAAGAATGAGGAGAGTGGCAAATAAGCGACGTGGCCCCGGTCGTGGTGCTGCTGGTGGAGCTCCTGTTGCAGGGAGAGGACATGGTCGATCTGTGCCAGCTACACGCACAAGTGAAACCCCTTCCTCAGGTGCGAGTAGGCGACAGAACCTTTAGCGTTATTTGGTAGGGCCGAATGCGGCTCTACGAATGATGAGGCCAGAACAACAGTACAGGCGATAGTAGATTGGGTGGCTGACAGTGCCTCCAGTTCCTTCACATTGCCTCCCACCAAGTCTCCTGCTGAAAGATCAGAGTTGGCACATGCAGCCCATGGCCATCAGTCTTTCACCTCACCCCCATGAAAATGAGCCAAGCAGTCTGAGCCCCAAGTCATGGAGCAGTCTCTTCTGCTTTTTGATGACTCTGCTAGCAGGATTTCCAAGGGCCATCCACATAGCCCTGCCCCAGAAGTGGAAGAGATTGAGTGCACCGATGCCCAACCACTTATGTTTCAGGATGAGTACATGGGAGGACCACCGCAGCACGTCTCGGATGATGATGAAACACAGGTGCCAACTGCTGTGGCTTTCTGCAGTATGCAGACCGACAAGGAGGGCAGGGGTAAAGACTGGGTGTAGGATAATGTGGAGGAGGATGAGGTCCTCGACCCCACATGGAATCAAGGTTATGCGAGTGACCTGTGTAGTTCGGAGGAAAAGGGGGTGGTCGCACGGAGCCACCAGCACAGCAGAAAAGGGAGCAGGGTGCAAAAGCGCAGCGGCCGTCCCCTAGACAGTATGCCTGCTACTGCCCACCGCACCAAGGGACCGAGCACACCAAAGCCAGCTCCAAGGAGTTCCCTGGTGTGGCAGTTCTTCAGACAATGTGCTGACGACAAGACACGAGTGGTTGGCACACTGTGCAATCAGAGCCTGAAGCGAGGCATAAACTTTCTAAACCTGAGCACAACCTGCATGACCAGGCATCTCATTGCAAAGCACGAACTGCAGTGGAGTAGACACCTCAAAAACAAAGAAAGGTCTCTGGCTCCTCCTGCTTCCTCTTCTGCTGCAGTCTCGGCCTCTTCATCCCCCTCTGGTGTGACAGAGGATGTGCCAGCAATGCCACCACCTGGGTTACCAAGCATCTCCACAATGTCCCATGGAAGCATTCAGCTGTCTATCTCCCAAACACTGGAGCGAAATAGGAAGTACCCCTCTACCCACCCGCGATGCCTGGCCCTGAATGCCAGCTTTTCAAAATTACGGGCTTTTGAAATGCTGTCATTCCGTCTAGTGGAGACAGAGAGTTTTAAAAGCCTTATAGCGGTGGCTGTCCCACAGTACGTCATGCCCAGCCGCCACTACTTTTCCAGGTGAGCCATCCCTTCCCTGCACAACCAAGTGGAGTACAAAATGAGGTGTGCACTGTGCAACGCCATCTGTGGCAAGGTACACCTAACTACGGATACGTGGACCAGTAAGTACGGTCAGGGACATTATATCTCCCTAACAGCACACTGGGTAAATGCAGTGGCGGCTGGGCCTGAGGCGGATAGCAGTTTGGCGCATGTCCTTCTACCACCGATGATTGCAGGGCGCTTCTCTTTGCCTCCTGTTGCTTCCTCCTCCTACTACGCTTCCTCATCCTCTACCGCCTCCTTCAGCACAACCAGGGGTAAACGACATCAGGCAGTTTTAAAACGTATCTGTTTGGGGGCAAACCCCACACTGCGCAGGAGCTGTGGATGGGCATAGAACAACAGACCGATGAGTGGTTGGTGTCACTGAGCCTCAAGCTCGGCCTGGTGGTGTGCGATAATGGGCGACATCTCGTAGCAGCTCTGGGACTAGCCGGCTTGACGCACATCCCTTGCCTGGTGCATGTGCTGAATTTGGTGGTGCAGAGGTTCCGTAAAAATTACCCTGATATGTCATAGCTGCTGCAGAAAGCGCGGGCCGTCTGTGCGCGCTTTTGGCATTCTCACCCTGCTGCTGCTCGCCTGTCAGCGCTGCAGCGTAACTTTGGCCTTCCCGCTCACCGCCTCTTATGTGACGTGCTCACAAGTTGGAACTCCACCTTGCACATGCTGGCCAGACTGTGCGAGCAGCAGCAGGCGATAGTGGAGTTTCAGCTGCAGCACGCACGGGTGAGTCGCTCTGCGGAACAGCACCACTTCACCACCAATGACTGGGCCTCCATGCGAGACCCGTGTGCCTTGTTGCGCTGCTCCGAGTACTCCACCAACATGGCCAGTGCCAATAACGCCGTTCTCAGCGTTACTATCCCACTTCTATGCCTCCTTGAAAAAAAGTTTCGGGCGATGATGGAAGAGGATGTGGCAGAGGAGGAGGAGGAGGAAGAGGGATCATTTTGTAGGGTTTCCATCCAGTCATTCACAAGTGGCTCCGAGGGTGGGTTCCTGCACCCACAAACACTAGGTACACAATTGTCCAGCAAGGGCACAGTTCTGGATGACAAGGTGGAGGATGAGGAGATGGAGGAGGAGGAACTGTGTTCACAGCAGGGTGGCACCCAAACCAGCTCATAGCCATCACTGGTGCGTGGCTGGGGGGATACAGAGGACACAGACGATACACCTCCCACAGAGGACAGCTTGTCGTTGCCTCTAGGCAGCCTGGCACACATGAGTGATTACATGCTGCAGTGTCTCCACAACGACCGCCGAGTTGCCCACATTCTAACTTGTGCTGATTACTGGGTGGCCACGTTGCTGGATCCCTGTTACAAGGACAACATACTGTCCTTAATTCCGTCATTGGAGCGTGATCGTAAGATACGCGAGTACAAGCGGCGCTGGTAGACGTGCTGCTGGTGGCATTCCCACCTGACAGCGGGGGCACAGTGGAAGCAGAAGGCGAAGGCAGAGGAGGAGAAAGAGGCGGCCAACGCAGCTGGGGCACCGCTAGCACCTCAGAAGGCAGGGTTAGCATGGCCGAAATGTGGAATAGCTTTGTCAGCATGCCAAAACAACCAGCACCACCAGCTGATATGGAACGTCTTGGCAGGAGGCAGCATTTCAGCAACATGGTGGAGCAGTATGTGTGCACACGCCTACACGTACTGAATGATGGGTCTGCTCCCTTCAACTTCTGGGTCTCCAAATTGGGCTCATGGCCTGATCTTGCAAGATACGCCTTGTAGGTGCTGGCCTGCCCTGCAGCCAGTGTATTATCTGAACATGTGTTTAGCACGGCAGGGGGTGTTATCACAGACAAGCGCAGCCGCCTGTCCACAGCCAATGTGGACAATCTCACGTACATTAAAATGAACCAGGCATGGATCCCACAGGACTTGTCTGTATCTTGTGCAGAATAGACATGTATACCGGCCTTACCTAGCCATTGTTATACTCCAGCGCAATTGCTCATTGTTGTATTTTTGATATTTCCTACTGTTTTGGGGTGTACCCTAATTTAAACAAAAAATAATAATTTAACAAAAAAACTGTGTTGACTAACTCCTCCTCCTCCACCGCCGCTTCCACCTACACCGCTATGTCCACCGCCTCCTCAACTTTCTACTCCATATGGACCTCCACCTCATTGATCAAGATTATTATTTTTAATTTTTACGTATTTTATTTTATTTTAAGTCATTTCACTAATTTGTCTGATACATTGTTGAGGTTACATATCCAATTTTTTGCCTGTGATATACCCCTGCTGTACATTGTGGACAGGGAAATACATTTCACTAATTTGTCTGTTACGTTGTTAGGTGAAATTCCCAAATTTTGGGCTGTGATATACCCCTGCTTTATATAGTGGAAAGGGAAATACATTACACTAATTTGCCTGTTACATTGTTGGGTGAGATTCACCAATTCTTTGCTGTAATATACCCCTGCTCTACCTAGTGGACAATGAAATACATTTCACTAATTTGTCTGTTACATTGTCGTGTGAAATTCACCAACTTTTGGCTGTGAAATTCCCCTGCTCTATCTAGTAGACAGGGAAATAAATTTTACTAATTTGTCTGTTACATTGTCGGGTGAAATTCACCAATTTTTGGCTTTGATATACCCCTGCTCTACCTAGTGGACAGGGAAATACATTTCACTAATTCGTCTGTTACATTGTTGGGTGACATATCCCAAATTTTTGGCTGTGATATACCCCTGCTCTACATAGTGGAAAGGGAAATACATTTCACTAATTTGTCTATTAAATTGTTGGGTGAAATTCACCAATCTTTGGCTGTGATATACCCCTGCTCTACCTAGTGGACAAGGAAAAAGATTTCACTAATTCTTCTATTAAATTGTTGGGGGAAATTCACCAATTTTTGGCTGTGATATACCCCAGCTCTACATAGTGGACAGGGAAATGCATTTCACTAATTTGTCTGTTACATTGTTGGGTGACAAATGCTCATCTTTTGTGCTAGAATGTACATTTGCGGCCTACACTGCGAATGGTGAGGCCAGAACAAGTACTGACTATAGTAGATTGGGGGGCTGACAGTGCCTACGGTTCCTTTGCATTGTCTCCCACCCAGTCACCTGCTGAAAGATCAGAGTTGGCACCTACAGTCCATGGCCATCTGTCTTTCAACTCACCCCCTTGCAAATCAGGCAAGCAGTCTGAGCCCCAAGTCATGCAGCAGTCTGTTATGCTTTTTGATGACACTGTTGGCAGGGTTTCCGTGGGCCATCCACATAGCCCTGCACCAGAAGTGGAAGAGATTGAGTGCACTGATGCTCAACCACTTATGTTTCAGGATGAGGACATGGGAAGACCACCGCAGCACGTAACTGATGGTGACGAAACACAGGTGCCAACTGCTGCGGCTTTCTGCAGTCTGCAGACCGACAAGGAGCGCAGGGATAAAGAGTGGGTGGAAGATGATGTGGAGGATGAAGAGGTACCAGACCCCACATGGAATCAAGGTCATGCGAGTGACGTGTGCAGTTTGGAGGAAGAGTCGGTGGTCGCACAGAGGCACCAGCACCCCAAAGAGGGAGCAGGGTGAAAAAGCATCTGTTACATTCTTGGGTGACATTTTACCATTTTTGCCATAAATAAACCCCTGCTCTGCATAGGTGACAGGGACCTACATTTCTAAAAATCACCTGTTACATTCTCAGGTGACATTTTACCATTTTTTCCATATACAAACCCCTGCTCTGCATGGCAGGGAACTAATTTTTGTAAAATCGTCTGTTCAATTGGTGGGTGACATGAACCCAGTTTTGCCGTGAATAAACCTCTGCTCTGCATAGTTGACAGGGACGCAAATTTTTCAAAATAGTCTGTTCCATTGGTGTGTGACATTAACCCATTTTTTCTGATGAAAAACCTCTGCTCTGCATAGGTGACAGGAACTTAAATTTATAACATTCGTCTTTAATTGACGCACGCCCCCTCCTTTTATTTGATCCTTCCGCTTTAACAACTTGTCCCACATTTCCGATTGATCACATTTCAGCCATTGACCTCCCTTGGATGTGGTATCCCTTTCTCACGCTCCCTCTCCGGCATGGAACCCTGATTACCCGTTACTCATGATCACCATGGTAGGCGCATAAAAGAACATCGAAAGTTGATATAGAAGATATCCAATTGCATTGTGGACATCACGGGGACGTGCGACATGGTTGAGCAGTATGTGTGAACATGCCTACACGTACTGACTGATGGGTCTGCCCCTTTCAACTTCTGGGTCTCCAAATTGGACACATGGCCTGAACTTGCCCTTTACACCTTAGGGGTGCTGGCCTGCCCTGCTGCCAGTGTATTGTCTGAATGTTTGTTTAGCACGGCTAGAGGGGGTTATCACAGGTTATATTTCCCAATGTTTTGGGGTGTACCCTAATTTAAACAAAAAATATATAAAAAATTTAAAACCAAAAACCAGTGTTGGCTACCTCCTCCTCCTCCACCGCTGCTTCAACCTACACTGCCACATCCACTGCCTCCTCAACCTCCTACTCCATATGGACCTCCTCCTCCTAGATCAAGATTATTATTTTTTATTTTTACATATTTTATGTTATTTAAAGTCATTTCCCTATCCACATTTGTTTGCAAAGCACTTGCCATGCTCTTAACCACATTTTGCTGCCATTTGCAGCCCTCTTGCCCATTTCCATTACTTTTTTAGAGCCATTTTAGTGCTCAAAAGTTCGGGTCCCCATTGACTTTAATGGGGTTCGGGTTCGGGGTCAAGTTCAGGTCCCGAACTCAAACTTTTTTGTGCACTCAACTCTAGTCACAATTAATGGCTGCAATAGCTGGAAACCAGACTATTGGTATAAAATAAGACTTAGATAAAAAAAAGCATCTACTTTGTAGTTAAGATCTATGTCTGAAGTGTAAAGTACTGCTCCTGTTGACCTCCAATTACAAAATTATATACTCACCACAGTTTCTGTACTGTATGCCCACAAACTGGAGCTAAAATATATTGCTTGGACCCATAATCACGCACACAACATGTAGAGGACCCAAGGGAGAGTATTCCAGAGCCAGTTTTAAGCTCACCACAGGAAATGGACATATAAATTAGTGATCAACAGGAGCAGTACTGTTCATGTAGTACCTATTGCATTTTATAGGGTTTGGGGGAGGTGACCGATTCTCTTTAAAGTTGTAAATCTTAAAATGTCATTGTGCTCAAAGCCTTTCTGTGTTTATGTTAAAGGAATACCTCCTTCAGAAAAAAGTATTTAAAATTTTTTAAAAATTTTTTTTGCTGTTCTTTTTCATTTAAACTGTACTATGCCATTAAAAATTTAATACAGATGTCACGAACCAGCGGGTGGGAACCCACTGTGCCACATGGGGCATTTTCTAAGTGAACCCCTCAGTTTTCAAATTACCCCTGATGACTGGGGACAGACTTTACCGAAGGGAACACCAGGTTGCTACCTATGATTATTGGCACACAAGGCAGCTGGTCTAGGCAGACCAGAAGGTACCAGTGCAAGGTACAGTCATAGCAGGTCGAGTCATAACAAAGAGCAACTGTGCAGGAACGAAGGATGAGGCAGAGGCAAAGTCAAACAAGCAATGGGTCAGGGCAGGCACTACAGGTACAAGTAAGGCTATCTGGGTCAGCAACAGGAGACTCGAGACAAGCTTGCAAGGATCAAACTAGCATAGTCCAGAAACACAAGCACTGGTCAGGTATACAGGAACAAAAACACAGATAACAGCAACTTTTGCAGGACACAAGGACCTTTGATGCTCATGTTGCTTTCTCATGTACCTGGGAAAGGGGCTGGACCACTAAAGTAGGTGCAGGATGGCTAGGATTGGTCGCATAGGTCACATGTGCAAAACCCTTACATCACAGGAAGTGATGCGTGCTAGTCCTTACCCAGGTGCTACAGGAAACAGGCTAGAAGGCATGCTGTGCCCAGGGCAGAAAATAAACTGTAAAGCGGATTTCAGAAGGTACATCTGCAAGCAAAAAGTCCAGGACCGGAGCAGGGGAATTCGGTCCAGAGTTTAGCAAAAGTTTGAGCTGCAACTAAGCCACATTTCCTAGCGCTTTGTAGTAACAAATCAGGTTATACTAAAATGGGGCTGCTCGTGTTTCAAAGTTAAAGTAAAAAGCCCGGGAATACAAAACCATCCATAATTCCGTGCAACCAGCCAATCCACAGATTGCCCTCCCCTGTGATGTCACAGCCCTATAAAACCCTTATCCAACACAGTCTCTGCCATTGTCCTATGAGCTAATTCAATATCAATAATTCAATATCAATTCAATATCAATAAGATGGAAGTCTTTATTATTCCACTGCCAGCGAGCCAACCAATACCATCCAATCTGCACCCTTTCGAGGGGCCAGGATTTAATGATGACCATCCTCATTTTTTGCTGGCTTTACTTCTTCTTCTGCAAGATGCAGAGTGAGAAGGAGCTGGATGTTCCTGATGACATATTCTCATAGATATTAGATGATATGGAAAAGGAGGAAAAGCAGATGGCAGAGGAAGGGCTCCCACCTGTAGGGCAGGAGGGCACTAGGGTTGGAGAAGTGGGTATGCCAGAGCTAATTAATATTCAGTGTTTACAGTGAAATTACTTGTAGGAGATTGCAGGCAATAATATGCATAATGTCCCCCCACCTAACTAGCCAAACCCCATAGCAGCAGCAGCCCCTGTTTAAAGGTGCCCCGCTTACATAGAAACATAGAATGTGTCGGCAGATAAGAACCATTTGGCCCATCTAGTCTGCCCAATATACTGAATACTATGAATAGCCCCTGGCCCTATCTTATATTAAGCCTATCCCATGCATGCTTAAACTCCTTCACTGTATTTGCAGCTACCACTTCTGCAGGAAGGCTATTCCATGCATCCACTACTCTCTCAGTAAAGTAATACTTCCTGATATTACTTTTAAACCTTTGCCCCTCTAATTTAAAACTATGTCCTCTTGTAGCAGTTTTTCTTCTTTTAAATATTCTCTCCTCTTTTACCTCTGCTTCCGTTAACTCCTTAAGGACCGGGCCATTTTTCACCTTAAGGACCAGACAGATTTTTGCAAATCTGACATGTGTCACTTTATGTAGTGATAACTTTAAAACGCTTTTACTTATCCAAGCCATTCTGAGATTGTTTTCTCATCACATATTGTACTTCATGACAGTGGTAATTTTAAATCAAAATATTTCATTTTTATTAATAAAAAAAGACCAAATTTACCAAACATTTTGAAAAATTCGCAACTTTCCAAATTTTAATTTCTCTGCTTTTAAATCAGATAGTGATACCTCATATAATAGTTATTACTTTACATTCCCCATATGTCTACTTCATGTTTGGATCACTTTGTGAATGCCATTTTATTTTTTGGGGGACGTCAGAAGGCTTATAAGTAGAGGTGGGACAAATCCAATTTTTTTCAAATCTGAATCCGAATCCGAAAAGGTTCTCGAATATATCGAATCTTTCGAATCTCGAATCCTACGAATCCTGTACATAATTGTGTGAACGGTGTAAGAAACAAAGTCAGACCACGTCAGTTTTTCTGAACCTCCACTTCCACCTCCCAGTCACGGTCGCACCCTCTATGACCGCGATCGTTACGCCCCTGCTCCTATCACTACAGAACATACAGGGTAATACAGCGCCACATACCTCTTACATCCAGTGACGTCTCCTTTGATGTAGATGTTCTCTTTCCTCATCTTCTCCTTTCAGACCTTCAGACCAGACCACCATTTTTCAGCCATTTTTCGTCTCTGCAGTTTGACAAAAAAAAATCTTCTGGTCAAATCATCCTAACACCCCCAATACTGTTCCGCTGTGCTCCCCAATACTATACTGCAGAAACAGATAATACCCCTGATAATACTAGTACCACACAGAGCCCCCATATAAAATACCCCTTCTTTGTGGCCTCAGTAGATGCCCCCATAGTGCCCCCCAATAATGTGCCAATAAGAAGTGGCCCCACAGTGCCACCCAATAATGTGCCAGTAAGTGTCCCCATAGGTGCCCCCCTAATCATGTGCCAGTATAAAATGCCTCTCTCCTCCCCCCATGTGCCAGTATCAAGTGCCGAGTGCCTCTCTCCTCCCCCCAATGTGCCAGTATCATAGTGCCATCTCCCCCCCATGTGCCAGTATCATAGTGCCACCCCCCCGTGCCAGTATTATAGTGCCACCTCCACCCATAATGTGCCAGTATCATAGTGCCATCTCCCCCCCAATGTGCCAGTATTATAGTGCCATCTCCCCCCCATAATGTGCCAGTATCATAGTGCCATCTCCCCCCCAATGTGCCAGTATCATAGTGCAATCTCCCCACCAATGTGCCAGTATTATAGTGCCATCTCCCCCCATAATGTGCCAGTATCATAGTGCCATCTCCCCCCATAATGTGCCAGTATCATAGTGCCATCTCCCCCCCAATGTGCCAGTATCATAGTGCCATCTCCCCCAATGTGCCAGTATCATAGTGCCATTTCCCCCCATAATGTGCCAGTATTATAGTGCCACCTCCCCCCATAATGTGCCAGTATCATAGTGCCATCTCCCCCTATAATGTGCCAGTATCATAGTGCCATCTCCCCCCAATGTGCCAGTATCATAGTTCCATCTCCCCCATAATGTGCCAGCATTATATTGCCACCTCCCCCCATAATGTGCCAGCATCATAGTGCCATCTCCCCCCATAATGTGCCAGTATCATAGTGCCTCCCTCCCCCCAATGTGCCAGTAGTATCATAGTGCCTCTCACCTCTCCCCCTCTCACCTCTCCCCCTCCGCTGCGATGCAGGCCTCTTCTGGCCTTTGTCCCGCGCTGTACGGCTCAGGCGGCGCGATGACGTCATCGCGCCGCCTGCACCGGCCTCTGATAGGCTGCGGGCCTTGTGCCGGCAGCCTATCAGAGGAACAGGGAAAGGAAACGCCTCTCCCTCCCCTGTCGCAGCAGCGAAGCGCTCATCTTCTAGAGTGCCCTGCCGCCGCCACCACCAGTCTGGGCACCACCGGGATTCATCGGATTCGTATCCGGTAAATTACGTCGGGATTCGAGTCCATGAATCCCACGAATCCAGCAAGATTCGAGGGATTAGTGGATTCGACGAATCCCCCGTCCCATCTCTACTTATAAGTTTATAAGCAAATCTTGAAATGTTTCAGAAAATTTTCAAAACCCACTTTTTAAGGACCAGTTCAGGTCTGAAGTCACTTTGTGAGGCTTACATAATAGAAACCACCCAGAAATGACCCCATTTTAGAAACTACACCCCTCAAGGTATTCAAAACTGATTTTACAAACGTTGTTAACCCTTTAGGTTTTTCAGAATTTCACTTTTTTGGCAGATTTTCCATTTTAATCATTTTTTCCCTGCTAACAAAGCAAAGGTTAACATCCAAACAAATATTTATTGCCCTGATTCTGTAGTTTACAGAAACACCCCATATTTGGTCGTAAACTGCTGTATGGCCACACGGCAGGGTGCAGAAGGAAAGGAATGCCATATGGTTTTTGGAAGGCAGATTTTGATGGACTGGTTTTTTGACACCATGTCCCATTTGAAGCCACCCTGATGCACCCCTACAGTAGAAACTCCAATAAAAAAGTGACCCCATTTTAGAAACTAAACCCCTCAAGGTATTCAAAATTGATTTTACAAACTTTGCTAACCCTTTAGGTGTTCCACAAGAATTAATTGAAAATGGATATGAAATTTCAGAATTTAACTTTTTTTTTGGCAGATTTTCCATTTTAATATTTTTTTTTTCCGCTAACAAAGCAAGGATTAACAGCCAAACTAAACTCAATATTTATTGGGGGGGAAAAAGGGAAAGTGAGGTGTGTGAAGTGTATAAAACTACAATTTTATTGATATACACTAAAAACAGGGGAAACAGGAGTGAAAACCTAATAGAGCATTCCCCATATAGAACAGTGCAACAATATAGTGCTCAGAGGACTTAAACACATAGGTCATGAGCAACAGGGGTAGGCTAGAGATGGATCTAAGCCAAAACCTACACCACCTGCTATCGCCCACAGGGGAATATGTATGTGCTCAACTGGTAAGAGATAACCCCCAACTCGCTCAGGTGGGTGTGATACTGTAAACACATCACTTAATGTGCACTGAGCTCAGGGGGTGACAACACCAGTAATGCACGTCTATACAGGGAGTGCAGAATTATTAGGCAAGTTGTATTTTTGAGGATTAATTTTATTATTGAACAACAACCATGTTCTCAATGAACCCAAAAAACTCAATAATATCAAAGCTGAATATTTTTGGAAGTAGTTTTTAGTTTGTTTTTAGTTTTAGCTATTTTAGGGGGATATCTGTGTGTGCAGGTGACTATTACTGTGCATAATTATTAGGCAACTTAACAAAAAACAAATATATACCCATTTCAATTATTTATTTTTACCAGTGAAACCAATATAACATCTCAACATTCACAAATATACATTTCTGACATTCAAAAACAAAACAAAAACAAATCAGTGACCAATATAGCCACCTTTCTTTGCAAGGACACTCAAAAGCCTGCCATCCATGGATTCTGTCAGTGTTTTGATCTGTTCACCATCAACATTGCGTGCAGCAGCAACCACAGCCTCCCAGACACTGTTCAGAGAGGTGTACTGTTTTCCCTCCTTGTAAATCTCACATTTGATGATGGACCACAGGTTCTCAATGGGGTTCAGATCAGGTGAACAAGGAGGCCATGTCATTAGATTTTCTTCTTTTATACCCTTTCTTGCCAGCCACGCTGTGGAGTACTTGGACGCGTGTGATGGAGCATTGTCCTGCATGAAAATCATGTTTTTCTTGAAGGATGCAGACTTCTTCCTGTACCACTGCTTGAAGAAGGTGTCTTCCAGAAACTGGCAGTAGGACTGGGAGTTGAGCTTGACTCCATCCTCAACCCGAAAAGGCCCCACAAGCTCATCTTTGATGATACCAGCCCAAACCAGTACTCCACCTCCACCTTGCTGGCGTCTGAGTCGGACTGGAGCTCTCTGCCCTTTACCAATCCAGCCACGGGCCCATCCATCTGGCCCATCAAGACTCACTCTCATTTCATCAGTCCATAAAACCTTAGAAAAATCAGTCTTGAGATATTTCTTGGCCCAGTCTTGACGTTTCAGCTTGTGTGTCTTGTTCAGTGGTGGTCGTCTTTCAGCCTTTCTTACCTTGGCCATGTCTCTGAGTATTGCACACCTTGTGCTTTTGGGCACTCCAGTGATGTTGCAGCTCTGAAATATGGCCAAACTGGTGGCAAGTGGCATCTTGGCAGCTGCACGCTTGACTTTTCTCAGTTCATGGGCAGTTATTTTGCACCTTGGTTTTTCCACACGCTTCTTGCGACCCTGTTGACTATTTTGAATGAAACGCTTGATTGTTCGATGATCACGCTTCAGAAGCTTTGCAATTTTAAGAGTGCTGCATCCCTCTGCAAGATATCTCACTATTTTTGACTTTTCTGAGCCTGTCAAGTCCTTCTTTTGACCCATTTTGCCAAAGGAAAGGAAGTTGCCTAATAATTATGCACACCTAATATAGGGTGTTGATGTCATTAGACCACACCCCTTCTCATTACAGAGATGCACATCACCTAATATGCTTAATTGGTAGTAGGCTTTCGAGCCTATACAGCTTGGAGTAAGACAACAAGCATAAAGAGGATGATGTGGTCAAAATACTCATTTGCCTAATAATTCTGCACGCAGTGTATAACACTGCAGCCAACTCCACTCTCCCTATATACCAGGGGAGTGAAATTAACTTGATTGACACAGTGAAATAGCGAGTCCCCTAGTGAAATCCACATACATATCCCACATATATTGTCAGTATTGGGAATCTGTACATGCAGACACACACTGGAGATACTCCCGAACCACAAAACTAAGGGACTCACAGGCTAGTTAGCTAATCAGGTAGCTAAGCTTCATCTGAAGCAGCAATTTCAAGCACATTACAGCTCTAAATCTATTATTAGTAAGTCAGCTCTACGCGGTTTATCTATCTTGATTCTTTAGGAACAAGACTGACTAGTTGTAAAACATGTAAGTATAGCTGTACATCAGTTGTCCCACCAGCATGGTAACAGCCTCTGACGCTAGTTCGGCCGTGAAGCGGCGGCCGAAAGCGCTTCATTTTAAAGAGGTCCCTCTCTTCTCATGACGTGGGAATCCAGTGCGGGCAACCGCCGCCTGTCAGCTCCCAGCGGAGATACGGATGCACAGGACGCACAACGGAGGATTGCCACATACAGTAAAGACCACAAGTTTGGACACACCTTCTCATTCAAAGAGTTTTCTTTATTTTCATGACTATGAAGGCATCAAAACTATGAATTAACACATGTGGAATTATATACATAACAAACAAGTGTGAAACAACTGAAAATATGTCATATTCTAGGTTCTTCAAAGTAGCCACCTTTTGCTTGGATTACTGCTTTGCACACTCTTGGCATTCTCTTGATGAGCTTCAAGAGGTAGTCCCCTGAAATGGTCTTCCAACAGTCTTGAAGGAGTTCCCAGAGATGCTTAGCACTTGTTGGCCTATTTGCCTTCACTCTGCGGTCCAGCTCACCCCAAACCATCTCGATTGGGTTCAGGTCCGGTGACTGTGGAGGCCAGGTCATCTGGCACAGCACCCCATCACTCTCCTTCATGGTCAAATAGCCCTTACTTTCAAAGTTTTCCCAATTTTTCGGCTGACTGACTGACCTTCATTTCTTAAAGTAATGATGGCCACTCGTTTTTCTTTACTTAGCTGCTTTTTTCTTGCCATAATACAAATTCTAACAGTCTATTCAGTAGGACTATCAGCTGTGTATCCACCTGACTTCTCCTCAACGCAACTGATGCTCCCAACCCCATTTATAAGGCAAGAAATCCCACTTATTAAACCTGACAGGGCACACCTGTGAAGTGAAAACCATTTCAGGTGACTACCTCTTAAAGCTCATCAAGAGAATGCCAAGAGTGTGCAAAGCAGTAATCAAAGCAAAAGGTGGCTACTTTGAAGAACCTAGAATATGACATATTTTCAGTTGTTTCACACTTGTTTGTTGTATATAATATGTATATAATTCCACATGTGTTAATTCATAGTTTTGATGCCTTCAGTGTGAATCTACAATTTTCATAGTCATGAAAATAAAGAAAACTCTTTGAATGAGAAGGTGTGTCCAAACTTTTGGTCTGTACTGTATGTAACAAGGTAAGAAAGGCTATATAAAGCAGGAGACCATACCAAGGACACAAGGGGGATAAGAAATAAAATCTGTCACTCAAATCATTGCTGAGGTCAAAACCATTAAAAAATAGTCACGGACCCAGCAATGCCAGATGTATACATGGTGAAAAATATGGGAATGTGTAATACCGGGGACATATTAGTATGTACTGTATATCCTGTTGCAAGATGAGCCATGTCGCATATAGCCTGCCCGAGGGGCACAACATGAGATGTAAGCTGTCCCCCAAGAAGGCAATGTAATGGATAGTGGATACCGACAGTCACTTAAAGTCTACCAACGTACAGATGATGAATAGCCCACGTTGTAGAAAACACAGTCTATAGATCAATCGATACTACAGATTTCAGGGAAGGGCGTTTATTTGATTGCAAAACTACACCGGTCAAGGGTTTGGAAGTACAAACTGAACCCTCGTAATCAGAAGGGGACACTGACACAGAATCCTCAAGGAGTGGGAGGGGATATCCCCATCCCCCCCAGAGCGTCTAGGGGATGAAACAGGGGAAGAGGTAGAGGTTTTCAATCTAGAGCCAATTTTTTAGGCCGAGGCCCTCCCCATCATCATACCTTCTGAGAGAGAGGAAGGATTAATAAGGATGTGTCTCTCTGAGCCCCCCTCAAATGCAGTGGTAGCAGATGAACTACAAGTCATCAATTTGTCTCACAGGACTCTTACTGATGGTGAGGTCAGCCTCCTTAAAAAAGGCCTTTTCTTTGTTCCTACTCATTCCTTTGACCTATTTTCCTGGGTCAAGGATTTAAAGGGAACCTGTCACTGGGATTTTGGGTATAGAGCTGAGGAAATGGGTTTCTAGATCGCAGCTAGCACATCCGCATTACCCAGTCCCCATAGCTCTGTGTGCTTTTATTGTGTCAAAAAAAACGATTTGATACATATGCAAATTAACCTGAGATGAGTCCTGTATGTGAGATGAGTCGGGGACAGGACTCATCTCAGGTTAATTTGCATATGTATCAAATCGTTTTTTTGACACAATAAAAGCACACAGAGCTATGGGGACTGGATATTGCGGATGTGCTAGCGGCCATCTAGCAACCCATGTCCTCAGCTCTATACACAAAATCCTGGTGACAGGTTCCCTTTAAATTTGTTTATTAGGAACTTAAAATGGAAACATTTTTTTCACCCACCACGATAGATGTCAGTGTGAGGAATTGGGTGTTGACTTGGCTGATCTGGAGGATGTACGCAATCTTGTGGACCTGCTTGTTTGTTTTTTTTTTAACAAATATCTTTATTAATTTTCTTGAAACAAAGCAATATAAAAGTATATATAGACACGGAGAATCGCACATAGCACAGATACATTTCCGCAACACTTTTCTTGGTGTTCGGCCCCACTTGTATGTTTACTGTCAGGGTTCTACCGAAAAAAAAAAAAAAAGAAGACCTGATTAGTCGACACCATATAGCAACATAGGCGCTCGAACATCAAGACCAAAACACCCCAAATTGGTGCTAATCTCCTATCTCCTGTATCAAGCAAACCTCCTCCCCCCACCCCCCCAATATACCTGGCCTGGCACGGCTGCCGCGAAGGGCGGCGGGCGACTTACGCCCTCATTCTGGGTATCTCCTAGACCGACACAAAGCAAGTCCCTGTTTAGATTACTCCAATTATAGGTATTATTATTTAGGGGTTGTAACTCCAGTAGCAGTGGGTCATCAGTTCCAGCCCGGCTATACATCTGTTTCTGTTATTTCTCCCCGCAACATTTTATGCGATCAAATTCTTTTACTCTTGACATTAAACTTTGCCACTCGTGTATTGTGGGTGCTCTATCCTTCACCCAGTGCCTGAGGATTATTATCTTGGCCAATAGAAGTCCCTTCAACCAACAAGTCTGCTCACTTTTGGGTGTTTTATATTTGTACTCGGGGGGGGGGGAAAGTCCAAGTATAGCTACTTGAATAGTTAAGGGGGGACTATTTCCGATTATTGCCGCCAACTCCTGAAATATGCTATCCCAAAAGATCTTAATAACTGGACAGCCCCATAGCATATGAACGTGACCTGCAGCTGCAAAAGAGCATTTCAGGCAACAGAATTCTTTTCCCTTTTTACCGTAGATTTTAGCTAAAAGACTCGGAGTGACATATAGTCGATGTATTATTTTGAATTGTGTCAATCGGTGCTGTCTTGAAAGGGAGGCCTTCTTAATATTTTGATATATTTCCCGCCATTGTAGAGGGTTACATTCCCCTATATCCGCTTCCCATTTATCTACACTTTTAAATTTAGTGACAATACTTAGTTCCTCTATTAATCTCCTATAGATTTGTGAAACCCTAACTTTTTTCCCTGTTGAATTATAGCAGAATACTAAAAATCGCTGAGTGCCTGTTATCTGAGAAGTTTTATTAAGCGTGTATGCTATGCGTCTTTTAATTGAGCGTATCTATAGTGTTCTAACACGGTGATTGGTGTCTCATGAAACATTTCCCCTATTGGTTTCATTTTTCCCTTAGTGCATATATGTGACAATAGCGTAATCCCTCTCCGGGTCCAGTAATTATTTTCATTTAGGGCTAAAAACTCTGTTAACAAAGGATTATCCCATAACGGGGTGAACTCCAAGACATGTGAAACCTGCATAAGTGCCTTTGTTTTGTTCCAAACCTTCTGTAACGTTAAGCCAATAGGGCAGGTATATCCCTCACGTTCCAGAGATCCAGATTCCAATATGCTAAATATATTCTGTATAGGCTGTTGCTGTTGTCCTGCAATGTAGGATATTGGTGAACCATCCCCCGTGTTGATGCACCACTGCAACTGTGAACACAAATAATAGCTTTGAAAGTGGGGGAGGCCAAGGCCGCCATTTATTTCAGCCAAGCGCAAATATTGTAACTTGATGCGGACCCTTTTCCTGCCCCATATCAGATCGTTAATCAGCCTATCAATCAAATTGAAGACGCTGTCTTCGATCCAGACAGGACAGGAACTGACCATGTATAATATCCAAGGCAATAAAATCATTTTGATCAAGGCGATTCTGTTCACCTGTGAAAGCGGTAATTTTTGCCAAACCCTAATCTTCTCCCTTACTTTATTGACCAGGGGGGTGATGTTTAATTTATTATATTCCCTAATAGAACTGCCAATTTTTATCCCTAAGTATTCTAAGTGATCCAATGGGGAAATAGTTCTAACCTTTAAATCATTTTGAAGAGGTGCACGGTTCAGGGGAAAGAGGACGGATTTAGACCAGTTTATCTCATACCCGGCGACATTACCAAACCCCTCTATTATTTGCATGACGCGTGGGACACTTCCCCACCCATCATTCAAATAGAGCAACACGTCATCCGCATACAAACTGATCTTGTCATCCGCCCCCCTACCCCCGAATCCCACAATACTCGGCTCAGCTCGAATCCTGCATGCAAGGGGTTCCATAAAGATTGCGAAGAGGAGTGGAGAGAGTGGGCAACCCTGCCGTGTCCCGCGCTGTGAGCAGATAGCAGGGGAAATCACCCCATTCAGGGGCGTACCTAGAGCATTTGGCCCCGGGGCGAACCCTTTGTTTGGCCCCCCCCCCCCCCCCCCCAAGAAAGTTAAGAAAACATGCACAAACTTTTTTCAATGTTTTCAATAATATTTATAAATAAAAATAAAACCCCTTAATAAAATAAACCTCTGCACACCCCCTTAACGAAATAAACCCATTAACCCCCCTTAATAAAACCCATTAACCACCCCTTAATAGACCCCTTAACCCTTCCTTAATAAAATAAAAACCTGCACCCCCTTAAAAAAATCACTTTCCATCTGCACCAAAAAGAAAAAAAATCCAAATCCCCATCAATAAAATGAACAAATCCTGCACCCCCCTTAATTACACCCTCTCTTCTCCCCTTAATTACACCCCCTCCCTCCCCACCTTAATCACACCCCCCCTTAATTACACCCCCTCCCTCCCCACCTTAATTACACCCCCCTTAATTACACACACCCCCGCTTAATTACACCCCCTTTCTTCTCCCCTTAATTACACCTCCTCCCTTAATTACACCCCCCCTTAATTACACCCCCTCCCTCCCCACCTTAATTACACACCCCCTCCCTTAATTACACACCCCCCCTTAATTACACCCCCTCTCTTCTCCCCTTAATTACACCCCCTCCCTTAATTACACGTCACCTCCTCCCTTAATTACACCCCCTCTCTCCCCACCTTAATTACACCCCCTCCCTTAATTACACCCCCCCTTAATTACACACTCCCCCCCTTAATTACACCCCCTCCCTCCCCACCTTAATTACAAACCCCTCCCTTAATTACACACACACATCCCTTAATTACACCCCCCCCCCTTAATTACAAACCCCCACTTAATTACACACACAAACACCCCTTAATTACACAATTATTTACTCACATTTTGATGTGCTCCGTCCGACCGCTGGTAATGGATCCTTCCTCTTCCGTCAGCGTCGTGACATCATGTTGCGCGCTGCCGCAATAATCCTTCCACAGAAGCCGGCGCCTGGCGGAGTCGCGTCGCGGTGCAGCAGTGGATGGAGGGGTGACTCCGTCATGGCACCCCCCTTGTGAGTGGCACCCGGGGCGGGCCGCCCCCCCCCTTGGTACGCCACTGACCCCATTAATATTAATTCTGGCCATTGGTCCATTGTATAGCATTTTAACCCAACCAATAAATTTTTGGCCCAGGTTCATCTTATGCATGATCCGCCAGAGAAAGGACCACTCCACCCGGTCGAACGCCTTGGCGGCGTCCAAAGACATGATGGAGCGGTCCTCTCCCCCCCCCAATCTGGACATTCAGAATGGTCCTGCGTATGTTGGTCTGGATTTGTCGCCCGGGGATAAACCCTGTCTCATCTGTATGGACTAGGCCAGTTATTACCTTTTTTAGCCTGTTTGCAAGGGCTTTTGCAATTATCTTATAATCTGCGTTGAGCAGAGATATAGGTCGATAGGCCTCAACTTTATTTCCATCCTTCCCCTTCTTCAAAATCAGTGTAATGATTGCCTCCATCAAAGACGGGAGCAACTTTCCACAATTACTGGATTCATTCAGTACTTGCAATAACCAGGGCAGAAGGACCCCCGCATGGCTCTTATATATACCAAACGGAAGCCCGTCTGACCCGGGGAACAAAGAGCCCCGAACCCCCTTTATAACCGCCTGTAGCTGCCCCAAAGAAATGGGGGCGCACAGGAGAGCCGAATCCGGGTCCGACAATACCGGGATCTTAATTTGTTCCAGAAAATCTTCTATACTAGTCCCCGTATCGTCCAACTCAGAACAATAGAGATTATTAAAGTATTTTACGAATTCTCCTTCAATTTCCATTGCGTTTTCCAACTTCCGACCGTCACCTGTCAGAATTTGTCTAATCTTTTGAGGGGCCTTTTGGTTCGTTATTATAGAAACGAGTAGTTTACCCGGGGTGCCTCCTTCACAAAAGTGCTCGTAACCTAGGAAAAATTATTGATTCTGGGCTTTTTTCCTCATGAAATTTGTATAGTAGTCCTTGGCAGATTTTAACTTGGCCCGCATGTTCACATCATTGTTTATTCTAATCCTACCCTCCAAGTATGCAACCTTTTCTTCCAGACTTTTTTCCTCTTTGAAGAACTCTGTTTTCTTTTTTTTGATTTTGCCATAGTATAACCCACGGATATATGCCTTCATAGCATCCCACACGAAGTGGATATGCGTTGTACCAATGTTTTCTTGCCAAAACTGTGCAAGTTCCTTATTTATCCCCTCTATATAGTTTATTATGGTTAACCAGTGCTCGTTCAATCTAAACGGTCTAACAATAGCAGATTGTTGCCCGATCTTCATAGCTAATAGGATCGGTGAGTGATCACAGATTCCATGAATCTCGTATTACATTTTTAAGGCTAAGTCAAGCATCTCGCTATTGGCCAGGGCAATATCCATTCTGGACATAGCACTATATGTTTTACTGAAGCAGGACCTGGTTGTTGAAGGAGAAAGGACCATTTACCTCCATGAGGAAACGCTCCCACCTCAATCCCCCCCATTAATGACGTTACCCCCATGTATGTTTTTCTGAGGGTAGTCATTGATGAATTAACACAACTAGAAGGGCAGAGGATGGGCATGAATAATCTCACCAAGCAGGAATGTAATGGCCTTTTATCCCTTGAGGCTGATGACACCATTGTAATAAAGCCTGCCGACAAGGGAGGCAATATTGTTCTTATGCATCAGAAACAATATGTCAAGATGTGCAGTGACATTCTTAACAACAGGGACTGTTATAACATCTTGTCATCTAATCCAACAGAACAGTATTTAAAAGAACTGAGGCACATCTTGAGCTCAGCACTTGATTTGAAGATTATCAGTAAGGCTGAATTTGACACTCTTCTGCCGAAACATTCTCAGATGGCGTGTTTTTACAGTCTGCATAAGGTACATAAGGGTATACATTCCCTTAAAGGCAGACCCATTGTATCCGGCACCAATAGTCTTACCCAACAAATGAGTACCTATGTCGACATCATTCTGCGTCCATTTGTGTTGGCCTTGCCCTCCTACGTGAGGGATTCAATGGAGATTGTTAACAAACTGGATGGCCTCCACGTCAAGGAGAATACTCTCCTCGCGAGTCTTGACGTGGAGGCCCTTTACAGTTCAATTCCTCACGTAGGTGGCTGCAGGGCAGTACAGTACTTTTTACAGGAGCGGGGCAGTGAATATGGTCCGCATAATGAATTTGTCACCAAGTTGCTTGATTTTGTATTGCATGGTCAGGTCACATCACCCTTTGGGTGAGATACATCAATGATGTACTGATATTCTGGAATGGTACTACAACAGAGTTTAATGAGTTTGTGGAGGCCCTGAATAGAAACAACTACTGCCTATTTTTCACCTCGGAAATTAATTCCACTAAAATCACATTTCTTGACCTGACCATTACAAAATTGGACGAAGGCAGCATTCATACAAGTCTGCATCGCAAAAGTACAGCAACTAATACCTTACTTCATTGGGGGAGCTGCCACCCGTATCCGCTGAAAAAAGGAATACCGAAAGGATGCGCCGTAATTGCTCATCCATGGATGACTTTCGGTACGAAGCTAATGACCTTACCAATCATTTCATCAATAGAGGCTATCCCAGGAATGTACTTTCTTTGGCGTATCAGCATGAGTTATCATGTACCCAAGAATCACTTCTCAATCCTCGTGAAAGGGATAAGGCTCAGGGTCAGGTTCGGTTGATTGCCACCTTTGATGAGGTCAACGACCCAATTCGGAAGATCCTTCACAAATACTGGGGTATTTTGCAGATGGATCCCGATGTCGGTCATCTCCCGAGTCCCACACCAGTGGTTACGCACAAAAGAGGTCGCAAACTTAAAGATCGACTCTGCCACATCTTCTTTCAGACACCAGTGTCATCCACCTGGCTGACGAATCCCTTAAAAGGAACATTTCGCTGTGGCAGCTGCATTGCATGTGACTCTATTAAATCCGGCCCCACATTCTGCAGTACTGTTACAATTTTTTTTTATGTTATCCGTACATTTATCAATTGCAGAACTGTGGGATTGGTTTATTTGCTTACATGTAACTGCGGGGTACAATACGTGGGTAAAACCATACGCGAGTTCCGATGTCCGCAAAATGGCTGACACCCCAGTTGCCCGTCACATCAATACCTGTCATTCAGTGGAGGTAATTTAGATCAAAGAGTCCTACAGAAGGAGGCCCAGTGGACCTTTAAATTAGGGACGCTGCGACCTCATGGACTAAATGACCATATCTTCTATGTCAGCTTTATCGATTGATCTATATACAGTGTTTTCTACAACGTGGGCTATTTATCATCTGTATGTTGGTAGACTTTAAGTGACTGTCGTTATCCACTATCAATTACATTGCCTTCTTGGGGGACAGCTTGCATCTCATGTTGTGCCCCTCGGGCAGGCTATATGCGACATGGCTCATCTTGCAACAGGATATACATACTAATATGTCCCCAGTATTACACATTCCCATATTTATCACCATATATACACCTGGCATTGCTGGGTCCACGACTATTCTTTAATGGTTTTGACCTCAGCAATGATTTGAGTGACAGACTGCATCTTTATTCCTTATCCCCCTTGTGTCCTTGGAATGGTCTCCTGCTTTATATAGCCTTTCTTACCTATATGTGGCAATCCTCCGTTCTGTGCGCAGTATCTCCGCCGGGAGCTGACAGGCGGTGGTTGCCGCCCCCTGGCTTGGGATTCGCCTGCACTGGATTCCCACTTCATGAGGAGGGAGGGACCTTCTCTTTAAAATGAAGCGCTTTCGGACGCTGCTTCACGGCCGAACTAGCACCGGAGGCTGTTACCACGCTGGTGGGACAGCTGATGTACAGCTATACTTACATATTTTACAGCTAGTCAGTCTTGCTCCTGATGAATCTAACATAGATGAAACGCATAGAGCTGACTTACTGATAATAGATTTAGAGCTGTAATGTGCTGGAAATTGCTGCTTCAGATGAAGCTTAGCTACCTGATTAGCTAATTAGCCTGTGAGTCCCTTAGTTTTGTGGTGTTATCCCTCCATCTGCGTTCAATATCAGCTACCAGGCAGGTGGTTAGGGAGTATCCCCAGTGTGTGTCTGCATGTACAGTTCCCTAATTCTGACAATATATGTGGGACATATACAAAGAAAAGAACACAAATGCAATAGCACTCTGCAACCAGCACTCCGCCCTGCCTCCATGCTAGATGTTGAATGAGGCATTGGTGTACATTTTGGCCAAAGCGTAATAAGCCACTCACCACGTCAAGGTCACCTCTATGAGTGGTCCCTAACACTAGTTCCTACCTGTTTATGGGCCATGAGAGCCACACAAAGTCCAGGGAGCGCAGGTACAGCATGAACACCAGGCACACTCTGCTTTTAACCCCGTCCGATGCTGTTACAGCTTTCATCGGATCCAGGGATGCAAGTACCAACATGCATGCTGAGCCCACTATATACTTCTCCTGGAGCCAAATGGCTACTGGTAGGCCCTGTAGAAGTAGACTCAGTTTTATACTGACTTTAAAACCAGCCTCCAGGGCACACTAGCTGGTCAGGTGTGCATGACTGCATGGAGATCACCACGCCCCCAATATATACTACAAAGAAAAAATATGGGGGATTCAGTCAGCACAACCCTGAATGCAGGTGCACATCGCTATGGCGAAATACATATACAAAGAAAAGAACACAAATGCAATAGCACTCTGCAACCAGCACACCGCCCTGCCTCCATGCTGGATGTTGAATGAGGCATTGGTGTACATTTTGGCCAAAGCATAATAAGCCACTCACCACGTCAAGGTCGCCTCTGAGTGGTCCCTAACACTAGTTCCTACCTGTTTATGGGCCATGACAGCCACACAAAGTCCAGGGAGCGCAGGTACAGTATGAAGACCAGGCACACTCTGCTTTTAACCCCGTCCGGTGCCGTTACAGCTTTCATCGGATCCAAGGATGCAAGTACCAACATGCATGCTGAGCCCACTATATACTTCTCCTGGAGCCAAATGGCTACTGGTAGGCCCTGTAGAAGTAGACTCAGTTTTATACTGACTTTAAAACCAGCCTCCAGGGCAGACTAGCTGGTCAGGTGTGCATGACTGCATGGAGATCGCCACGCCTCCAATATATACTACAAAGAAAAAATGTGGGGGATTCAGTCAGCACAACCCTATATGCAGGTGCACATCGCTATGGCGAAATACATATACAAAGAAAAGAACACAAATGCAATAGCACTCTGCAACCAGCACTCCGCCCTGCCTCCATGCTGGATGTTGAATGAGGTTCTTTTCTTTTCTTTGTATATGTATTTCGCCATAGCGATGTGCACCATATAGGGTTGTGCTGACTGAATCCCCCACATTTTTTCATATGTGGGACATGTATGTGGATTTCACTAGGGGACTCGCTATTTCACTGTGTCAATCAGGTTCATTTCAGTCCCCTGGTATATAGGGGGAGTGGAGTTGGCTGCAGTGTTATATAGATGTGCATTACCGGTGTTGTCACCCCCTGAGCTCAGTGCACATTAAGTGGTGTGTTTACAGTATCACACCCACCTGAGAAAGTTGGGGGTCATCTCTCACCAGTTGAGCACATATATATTCCCCTGTGGGCGATAGCGGGTAATGTAGGTTTTGGCTCACATCCATCTCTAGCCTACACCTGTTGCTAGTGACCTATGTGTTCAAGTCCTCTGAGCGCTATATTGTCGCACTGTTCCATATGGGGAATGCTCTATTAGGTTTTCACTCCTGTTTCCCCTGTTTTTAGTGTGCATCAATAAAATTATAGTTTTATACACTTCACACAGCTCACTTTCCCTTCTTTTTTCCGTGAACTAATTAATTTAGTGAGAGGTGTCACCTTATTTATTATTATTATAGTCTGTGAATTGTTTCAATATTTATTGCCCTGATTCAGTAGTTTACAGAAACACCCCATATGTGGTCGTAAACTAGTGTATGGCCACACGGCAGGGCACAGAAGGAATGCCATATGGTTTTTCAAGGACAGATTTCACTGGGATAATTTTAACTTGCCATGTCACATTTGAAGACCCCCTGAGGCACCCCTAGAATAGAAACTACCATTTTGGAAACTACGGGATAAGGTGGCATTTTAATTGGTACTATTTTAGGGTACAGATGATTTTTGGTTGCTCTATATTACACTTTTTGTGAGGCAAGGTAACAAAAAAATAGCTGTTTTGGCACTGTTTTTATGTTTTGTTATTTACAACGTTCATCTAAAAGGTTAGATCATGAGCAATTTTTATAGAGCAGGTTGTTATGGACGCGACAATACCAAATATGACTTTTTTGGGTTGTTTGTTTCAGTTTTACATAATAAAGCATTTTTGAAAGCCATAGTTTTTTTTTATATTTTTGGGGCGACTGTCTTATGTAGGGGCTCATGTTTTTCAGTATGAGATGACAGTTTGATTGGTACAATTTTGGGGTGCATATGACTTTTTGATCGCTTGCTATTACACTTTTTCGTGATGTAAGGTGACAAAATGACTTTTTAAACCCCGTTTTTTTTTTTAAAGGTGTTCACCTGAGGGGTTAAATCATGTGATATTTTTATAGAGAAGGTTGTTACGGATGCGGCGATACCTAATATGTATACTTTATTTATTTAAGTTTTATACACTAATATCATTTTTGAAAAAAAAATAAAAAATCATATTTTAGTGTCACCATAGTCTGAGAGCCATATTTTTTTTTATTTTTTGTGAGATTCTCTTTGCTAGGGTATCATTTTTGTGGGATGAGATGACGGTTTAATTAGTACAATTTTGGGGTGCATATGACTTTTTGATCGCTTGCTATTACACTTTTTGTGATGTAAGGTGACAAAAAAATGGCTTTTTTTTTGGGTGTTCATCTGAGGGGTTAGGTCATGTGGTATTTTTATAGAGCAGGTTGTTACGGACGCGGCGATTACTAATATGTACACTTTTTTTTCATTTAACACAATAAAAGCATTTTTGAAAAAAAAAAATCATGTTTTAGTGTCTCCATAGTCTAAGCCATATTTTTTATTTATTTTTTGGGCGATTGTCCTATGTAGGGGCTCATTTTTTGCGGGATGAGTTGACGGTTAGATGGTACTATTTTTAGGGGCATTCGTCTTTTTGATCGCTTGGTGTTGCACTTTTTGTGATGTAAGGTGACAAAAATGGCTTTTTTTGACAGTTTATATTTTTTATGACATCTATCGGACGGGGTAGATCATGTGATATATTTATAGAGCTGGTTGTTACAGACACGGTGATACCTAATATGTGCGTTTTTTGCTTTTTTTCTATTTTTTATTATAAAAATAGGGGAAAGGGGTGTTTTTTTCTTTTTTTAACTCAAAACCTTTTTTTTTTAAAACTTTACTTCTGTCCCACTTTTGGACTTCAACTTTTGGGGGTCTGATCCCCTCTGCAATGCATTACAATACATCTGTATTGTAATGCATTGCCTGTTAGTGTATGACACTAAGTCACAAACTAACAGGGTGCCTAGGAGACCCAGCTTGAGGCCATGCAAGGCATGGGGCAGCCTCTGCATGGCATTGGGCTGCCTTCTGACACATCGAGTCTCCGCCAAAGCAGCTCGGGGACTCGATGCGCTCACTCACCCGCCAGAAACAACTTCTATGTCGCGGTCAGCACGGACCGCGGCATAGAAGGGGTTAATCCGCCGACATCACTGTAAACAGCAATGTCGGCGGATATAGCAGGGGCCCGGCTACCAGGGACTGCCGGACCCCTGCATTGATCCGTGTGTCTTCCGTTTTTTTGGGTGGACTGTCAAAAAAAAAGGAAGGGAAAAAAAAGTGTAATTTTAATATCTTCACCCAGGATACTGGTATATATGCTGGTCACCTGAGTTTGGTTTGGTGGCCATTTTTTTTGTAGTCATTACAGGGTACAGAGGTTCGTTTGGTTGCTTGTCTTTGCTGTTTTACCATGGTGGATGACTCAGAGGAAGAGGTCGTATTGCACTGGCTTGTTTCTCGGCGATGGGGACAGCGATTTGTTTTGTTGGACGAGGAATCTAGTAGAAGGCAGCGTTTTTGGGTCCATCAGATTGATTCACAATGCTACCTGAAAGTACACTTTCATACCCTCTACCAAGATATTCGGCAGCATCCAGAGAAGTTTTTTTCCTTCTGTCGGATGTCAGTGTCTACATTTGATTGCTTGCTGTCATCTCTACGTACTGTCCTTACCTTCATGGACACCAATATGAGGCGCAGCATTTCTCCAGAGGAAAGGCTCATCGCCACGTTGAGGTAAGCAATATCTTACTTATAGTTTAAACAGTAATGTGCACTGCTTCTTGCAGAAGGAACATGTTTCTGGAAATGGCTGTTGTCACATATGTGCTAATGTTTGCTGAAGTAACCTTTCTTTGTACTTAATGTTTGGCGCTAATATTAAGCTCTCTTTTTTTGTTTAAATCCCTGACACATAACATGGCAAGATTAAAGGTAGTTTTTTTTTAAATTAGGTTTCAAATTTGTGGTCCTCTAACGTCATCATCATACAGAGTGTTCAAATCATCCTTTAAGTTGCCCATACCTTCTGCATGGAAATGACGTAAACACAGTTGTTGGAACTTAGTTGTAGAAGTACTGCCCACACCCCAATTGCTGCTAATTTTTGTTTAATACACACATATTCACATGATATATTTATATAAATACGTGAATGGTGTATGGGATGTTCCCTTTTATTTGCTGCTTACTGATATGGTTTTTATTTATTTTTCCTACAGATTCCTTGCAACTGGGAACTCTTTTGCATCCCTGCATTTTGAGTTTCTTTTGGGAACCTCAACGATTTCTCGGATTGTGTGTCACACTTGCCATGTCATCTGGCATCAACTCCGAGAGACGGTGATGCCACAGCCCAAGACATATGATTGGGTTTGGATCGCTGAGGGATTCAATCTTTCGGCGCAGTTTCCCAACTGCATTGGGGCAATGGATGGCAAGCACATCTGTGTGAAGAAGCCTCCTCACTCAGGGTCCCGATTCTTCAATTATAAGCAATATTTTTCGGTAGTTCTTATGGCTGTTGCTGACAGTAACTACCGATTTATAATGGTTGATATTGGGGCCTATGGAAGCACTAAAGATGCTCTCATCTTTAGTGCTTCTAGAATGGGTGAGCGGCTTCGTGCCAACCAGCTTGCCCTGCCTGAGTCCAGAAGACTGCCCGGATCTGCTTGTCCGCCGGCTCCATTTGTCATCATGGCGGATGAAGGGTTTGCATTGACTCCACATGTTATGCGGCCCTTTCCAAAGCGTGGATTGGATGTCAGGAGGCGTATTTTCAACTACCGGTTGACTCTTGCCCGTCGGTATGTTGAGTGCGCTTTTGGAATACTCTCTAGCAAGTGGAGGGTGTTCTTGTCATCCATACAGATGGATCCGGAGAATGCTACCCTGGTGATTCAAGCTTGTGTTGTTCTACACAACTTCACCAGGATTAATGAGGCTTCCTCTTCTGTTGACATGGAAGATTTTCCTACGTCATCAGGTTTGGGTTTGGAAAGGACCCTGCATAGACGACCTGGGACTGCAGGCATTTCAGTTCGAGAACTCTATGCAGACTACTTTTACAGCCCAGAGGGGTCCTTGCCATGACAGAGAGACGCTATTCGTGGCAGTTTTTGAAATCTTCTGGGCTCTTTAGTTTTTAATTATTTTGTAGATAGATTATGTTAATTTATTGTGATAGTTGAGTGTAGGGACTCGCAAGAGAATGAGGACCCTTGACGTGGGCTTGCGGGCTGAGGTTTTTTGGCCATCACATAGTTAAAAGTAAATATCAATACTAATGATGTTTTCCACAAAATGTCAACGACATTAACATCATTAGTATTTAGCGTAATGGTCCAAATACAGATTATGTTCCTCAAAATAAAAAAAATTGTACATTGGGAACTGGTGTGCATCTATATGTGTTTATGAAATGTGTTGAAGAACTGTAAAAGTTTGGTGTTTTTTAAAAATTAACACAAACCAATTTAAATTTTGTGATCGAAATTTTCATTTAGAAACATGTAATGAAATAAAGGATACACAAACAAGAACAATCAAAAAAATTCACATTTTCAGAGCATATGACATTAAAGATCAAAAAGGTCTCGTGTAAACGAGCCATGACCATAAGATGATTGTGGCCGTACATGGCCAGGATCAGTGGCCCCAGTTGCAATACTTTGTTGGTAAGTATGTGCTATCATGTCTTGGGACCGTTGGTAAGTTGGTTGGGGGGGGGAAAGATGGCCCTTGAGGTGGGTGTGGAGGCTGGTGGTAGCTGCGTCCATGCTGCTGTGGGGGGATATGCAAGACCCCTTGAAAAAGCTGACGGCGAAACGCACGTCGGGGCACAGTCTGACGGGTTGTGGCAAAACTTTGGGTCAGTATGTTCTCTGCTAGATATATATACTTTATTATGGCAGTAGGTAGGTCAATGTCCCATGGATCCAGGATCGGAACTCTGATTCTGTGACCAGAGTATGTGGACAGAATAACAAACCCTGTATGCACTGATTATATTTTCCCATGTATATTACTGCACTTGCACTTTATGATTGTATCAGTAATTGCCATATACCCACAGTCTGATTTGTAATTTTAAATGTTCTTAAATTTTCTGTGTGGCCAGAAATGGTTATGACTCTGAGTATTAATAAAATTTTGTATTATTTGAACTATAACTGACTATGGAGTTATAATTTGTTATTTAGGAATTGATCTATGTATCTTTATTGGTTTCGCTAAAGGTGATACTGGATTGCTTACGCAGTGAGTATAGGGAAACAGTATTGGTTTTTTATATGCAAGATCTGCTTGTGCAGATCATTAATTTGGGAGTGTATGTCTCCCTGGTAAGGGGAGGCATACATTTTAAGAACAAGGGCCATTGAAGCCACACATTCGTGATGCCTTTCACTGGGCACTTGCTTCAATAAAAGAGCAAGGCCCCTCAGCATTGACTCCTCAATGTCATCACTCCTCCTCTGGGCAAGGAATTCTATGACTCGGGCATCTATAATCTCCCAAGTCAGTTGCCCAGAGGAAGATTGAGGGACATTGCGGCGACGCCTGGGCTGCGGCTGCTGGACTGGTGAAGGGCTCCGCGGAGATAGGGTGGGCTCAGCCTGTGATGGCTGGTCCGGCTCCTCAGCTGGCGTTGGGGCAGGACTTGCTGCCGGGGAAAAAACTGCCGGCGTATCACTTAGGGCCGTCTCGGAGTCTTCAGGCTCATCCAGACTGTCCACAGTACTGTATAGAAAAATGACATGAAAACATATATTACATCATTTGCCTACTACATTTCAAAAGTAGTTAATGTTTTCTAAATAAAAACAACTGTGTGTGAACTACATATACGTTGAGCATGCATACATCACAGATTTTATCATAATTTTGGATTATTACCTTCAATGTGAATTTTCCAATTTTAAAAATATTTTTATTTTTTATTTTTAATGTTAATTAGCTCACAATGCAAAATGTGAAACTATTTATAAAAAATTGATTGGCGTTTGGATCAGTCAAGCACGAAACGAGGTATACACATTCAAGGACCAAAAGCAGTGCTGATATTCTGTCCGTCTCCTCTGTATCTGGCCTGCTTCGAACATCCTACCATCCATATGTAATGTAAACCAAAAAGAACATAATTTCCTAATAAATAACATGGACCACGCATCACAATGCCATGGTGGTAGTAGTAGTTACTAGTCAGCTGTACGGACACTGTTGGAGCATCATTATACTCTATTAAAAGCAGATTCTGTATGTGTCATTTTATATAGTTGAACTTTGAAGACTCCATGTTGAGGTTTATAGGCAAACATTAAAACTATGTAAATGACAATTACAGTACAGAAGAGGTACCAAATCCTAAAACCACCATAATAAAATTAGCGTGTATGTTCCAGAAATTATGAACATAACAAAACATACACAAATGGGTACGCTATTCAGGGCCACAAAAAGGCAAAAAACTTTTCACATGTATTACCTATCCACAGGATAAATACACAAGATCATATTGGCAGGGGAACAACACCCACCCACCATGACGATCAACTGTATGAGGAGACAATGCGTGCAGTGCACACGGGCCATTTCCCTTCTCGATTCCTGCTCTAATTGCTGAGATCTAGGTGACTTGTTCAAGAAAATAGTGCCACACAGGAAAAAAAGAGATAAAGGAGGCGGCATGTGCGCTCTGCACGTGTCGTCTCATCATACAGCTCATCATCGGTGGTGGCCGGTGTTACTACCCCACAAAAATTATTTGGTTCATCCAACACAAAGGATAGGTCAACAATTGTACAACGCCACACAACCCCTTACATTCTTTACCACTATGGCTAAACCAAAATTAGGATCTAATAGTTACCAGGAAATAAGGTTTTTAGCACAACAAAAATACTTACGGCCTCAAATCCATTACCGGACGCAAAAACTGCAATTGTGCAGCGTAAAGATATGGCTTCTTTTTGAAGCTGCGTTCCCCACTCCGGCCTTTACTATTCAGATCCCGGCGGAATTGGTCCCGGCAGCTGTTCCACCTTGTTTTCGTCTGTTTCACTGTAAAGAAATGAAATATAGCAATTACTGTAAACAAATTTCAGACAAAATACAAAAAATATATCAGTAGAAATAGCAAAGGGAAAAGTAAAAGCAAAATCAAGTTGACAACTCTGATAAATGTATGAATTGGCCGGATTATACAGCACATGGTACTGTACTGCAGGTCTGGGGATACTAATGTACAATAAGTTCAGGAAGGAAGAGATTAGTCGTGCAAGCCATTTGGACTAAAAGTCTTTATAATATGACATGGAGACAACTATAGGATGCTCAATTACAAAAGGGACACATGTGTCACAAAATAACAAGTGCACATATAGGTTTTAGACATGAGTACTGTTTGCTGGAGCAAAGGGAGGGTCAGCCATTTATTGTAAAATGATGGGGTATGATATTTAGTGCACGACTCTTCCCAAAACCATATACAGGTTTTATGCCAAATGAAGCTGGCCCACAAAATATACATTCTTCTGACCTCATGGAATTTATAGCTACATCATTTTAGGGACAGACTGGGCAAGGACAGTACAACGACATTGCTATCACTTACCTAAAGCTGCACGGCCTCGGCCATCTGCTTGGGACCATTCTGCCCGCCTCATGCTACGGGCCACTTGATCCCAAGCCAACTCCTTGCGAACTCGATCCGGATAAATATTTGACCGGGTGTCCCATAGTTCGAGCCTCTCCTGCACCAAACAAATACGTTTCTCCACATTCCAGCGGGGCATCTTAGTTGGCAAGAAATATACTAGCAAGCCACTCACTGCCACACCACACTAGTGATTTGCACCACAAGTGCCTAGCAATTAGCATAATATGTGACCTTAAACTTCCTGTATCTTATTTTTTTTAATTTTATTGGCACAAGTTCTGGCAGACAGTTTTGCCATGGCAAATGATAGAAATAAAACGGACGCTGACGCGTATGACAATCAGACGTGCCTCCGCGTATTTTAACAGTCCCATTGACTTGAATGGGTCCGCGAACCGTTTTCCGCGGAAATAATAGGACAGGTTATATTTTTTTGACGGACTGGAACCACAGATCACGGACGCGGATGGCAAACGCTGCACTATACGCATTTTCAACAGCTCCATAGAAATGAATGGGTCCACACCTGAAACTCTAAAATCAGCGAAACGGACGCGGAAGCAAACAACGGTCGTGTGCATGAGGCCTAAGTATGTCTTTGGACAGTAGAGAGAACCCACACAAACATTTGGAAAACATAAAAACAGGTGTTGTCCTTGGTTGGGTTCAAACCTGGTTAGCGGCAGTGCTAACCACTGAGAAACCGTGCTGTTATTCCTCTAAATTAAAGTTTTTTTTTAGCCATACCAAACAATACAGTATTTTACTACTACTATTGAATAATTTGATGCTCTAGTGAACTGCTCTTTCATTGTCGACAATTAAAAATTTCAGGACTGCCTGCCAGCATCAGTTTTTTTAATTATATTGCCAGTCACAAGTGCTAAAATATTGTAATGAATGAACTATGTATATATTGTATATAGTGCATGTATTATATCTATCTTCATAAGATATTCTGTTCTAGGAAGAAGTAAGATCTTAAAGTGAAACATTTCCAAATTTATTTTTCCAGTTTTCTATTTCAACAGAATTTACTTCCAGGTCCAGATTCAAATGTGTTACCCATTAGAAGGAAGAGTCTTCCATATTTCACTATACAGCCAGTCTTCCCCTTCTGCTCTTTTCACCCTGAATCATATGGCACTCTCCCTTGAAAATAGAATGTACAGTAATGGCTTGACAAATGTCTTGTTAAAAATGATTAAAGTTAGCAGATTTTTGGATGGTTCACTAAGAACAGAATGCAGCAATGTTTTGTTAATGTGATCTGATCTAAAATTTTAATTTTTACATGTCAAGCTTATATTTAGAGATGAGCGAATTTTATGTTATGAAATTAGTTCACACTTCGTTTGGTGGTAAAAGCAGAATTGCTTTATGGATTCTGTTACCACAGACCATAAAATACTGCAACAAGAATGACATCCAGAGCTCCATAAGTGCATGAATAAAGTTTTGTTGGCAGTTTAAATTGCATATCCACGATGTCAGGTTCCCTTTAAAAAGTCGGTTTTAGACTTTTTATTATTCAATGTTTTAGATCTGAGAATGGTATAACTAAATTGAAAGATGATTGTAGACAGATCATTATATACACATAAGGATAAAAGTGTTGAAAAACCTACACTAGAGCTGACATAATAAATATATGAACATACGTATAGTGCCTTGCTAAATTGTTCACCAACTTTTTTTTTTTCATTTTGTTGAATTACGATCTGGAATTAACATAGTCCAAATTTTTACAGTAAATTGAAGAAAATACATTGTTAAAAAAAAAAAGTATATAAATAAAATAAAAATAAAGTAAAAATGGAAGTTTGTATACATATGTATCTATTCACCACCTTAGTTATCAAATCCCTAATTGAGGTTTGGCCCAACCAATTAACTTGAGAGGTCACTTCATTAGTTGTATACAATAAAAATTTCATATGATCTTTCACATAGTGTGAATATAAATACATAGAAACATAGAATGTGTCGGCAGATAAGAACCATTTGGCCCATCTAGTCTGCCCAATATACTAAATACTATGGATAGCCCCTGGCCCTATCTTATATGAAGGATGGCCTTATGCCTTTCCCATGCATGCTTAAACTCCTCCACTGTATTTGCAGCTACCACTTCTGCAGGAAGGCTATTCCATGCATCCACTACTCTCTCAGTAAAGTAATACTTCCTGATATTACTTTTAAACCTTTGCCCCTCTAATTTAAAACTATGTCCTCTTGTAGCAGTTTTTCTTTTTTTAAATATTCTCTCCTCTTTTACCTTGTTGATTCCCTTTATGTATTTAAAAGTTCCTATCATATCCCCTCTGTCTCGTCTTTCTTCCAAGCTATACAAGGTTAAGGTCCTTTAATCTTTCCTGGTAAGTTTTATCCTGCAATCCATGTACCAGTTTAGTAGCTCTTCTCTGAACTCTCTCCAAAGTATCAATATCCTTCTGGAGATATGGTCTCCAGTACTGAGCACAATACTCCAAATGAGGTCTCACTAGTGCTCTGTAGAGCGGCATGAGCACCTCCCTCTTTCTACTGGTAATTCCTCTCCCTATACACCTGCTCTGAAAGTCTCCTCACTCTGTTAGACTAGTAAGCAAGCAACATATAGAGCAAGGATCTCTCCAACCAGGACAGAGACAAAGTCGTGAAGTATAGATCTGGGTTGGGTTCTAAAAAAATATCTCAAACTTTGAAAATAGCATGTAAAAGGCAATACCTCAATACAATTGAGAAGACAAACCATCTAAATTGAAGGACTTGGAGCAGTTTTGCCTGGAAGAATGGGTAACTTTTCCCAGTGTCTAGATGTGCTATGCTAATAGAGATATACCCCAACAGACTTGTATTTGCATACAATGACTCCACAACTATAAACCTGACAACAGAGACGGACTGGGAACTTAAAGTGGCCTTGGGAAAAAAAAACTAAAAGAGGCCTTATTTTGTAGGCAGGTCCAAGTTAAAATTACCATCCCCGCCACTGCCTGAAAAGTTAAGGATACCCAGCAAAACACACAGATCGTGCAAGGGGGCATTAAAGAAACACTCCAGTTTTTTTTTTCTTTACCTGTAAAATGTAGGATAGGCCATATTAAAGAATAAGATAGAGGTTTTTGTGTATGCCTTCTGTATACCTGTTTTATTTGATGTGTAATGTGTGGATTGATACCTTCTCCCCTCAGATATGGTTTTCCTAATGACCCCTACATTTCCTATCATTCCTGGCTTTGCAGAGACAGAAGGAAGGGAGTGAATCTCACCACACTGCACGGCTCTGTGTAATGGCAACCATGAGAGATCAGTGACACCGAGTAGCTGTCCCCTCACACTGCAGGTTCTCCCCGTTTTCCTATATGATGCAGCTTAAGCCTGTCTGTCCTCTCTACCCTGTCAGCTCTTGCATGAAGAAGGCAGGAGACCAGTGTGAAGCTACATCTTATAGAACTACACTGGAGAGTCAGTACACACAGATACTATAGACAGGCATTGTGAGTCAGGAGGTTTATATAACTGCAGCTAATTACTGTATGCACTTACCAACTACATATCTGTTATTCTGGTTCTTTTGTTAGGAGAGACATTATATTTCCAATAGAATACAGAGAACTACATTGGAGCATGGGGAGAAGGCTGAGAGCTGCCAAGAGGAATTTGATAGGTGATGATGTCATGATATAGTTCATAGGAAGTCAGCCACATAGGAGAGACCAAGGTCATCTTTACATCTCAGAACAAGCTCTGGACCTCAGGTCAAACTTGAGGTCACATGACTAGGTTCTCATAATGGAAAGGTTCAGAATGTATGGATGCAACTGAGATAGGGTATAACAAATTACACTGCTAGAATACTGGTGGGGAGTTAGCAATATACTGTTAAATAAAAAAAAAACTGAATGCTTCTTTAATGAGAAATTCAACAAAGACACAGATGATAACTGAGGGAACAACAAAGATCCACAGCGGAGATAATAGTATCTCCCCAGAGGACTAAAATTAAACCAGACACTCCACAGAGTAGGACTTTAGGGAAGAGTGTCCAGAAAGAAAAGTCATTGCTTAAAGAAAAACATAAGAAAACAAGTTTGGAGTTTGGTAAATTACATATAGCAGACTCCCCAAACTCATGAAAGAAGGTTCTCTGGTCAGATATAACTGAAACTGAACTTTTTGGCCATCATGGGAAAAGTTATGCTTGGCACAAACCCATCACTTCCCATCACCTCAAAAACACCATTGCCACAGTGAAGAATGGTGGTGGCAGCATGGTGCTATGAAGATGTTTTTAATTGACATGAATTGGAAAAACTAGTCAGAATTGAAAAACATGGATCACAGTAAATACAAGGCAATCCTTGAGAAAAACCTGTTTCAGTCTGCAAGATATTTTAGACTGGGACACAGAGCTTCACCTTCCAGAAAGAAAATGACCTTAAACCTATTGCTAAAACTACAGTCGTGGCCAAAGTTTTGAGAATTACATAAATATTGGAAATTGGAAAAGTTGCTGCTTAAGTTTTTATAATAGCAATTTGCATATACTCCAGAATGTTATGAAGAGTGATCAGATGAATTGCATAGTCCTTCTTTGCCATGAAAATTAACTTAATCCCAAAAATCCTTTCCACTGCATTTCATTGCTGTCATTAAAGAACCTGCTGAGATCATTTCAGTAATCGTCTTGTTAACTCAGGTGAGAATGTTGACGAGCACAAGGCTGGAGATCATTATGTCAGGCTGATTGGGTTAAAATGGCAGACTTGACATGTTAAAAGGAGGGTGATGCCTGAAATCATTGTTCTTCCATTGTTAACCATGGTAACCTGCAAAGAAACGCGTGCAGTCATCATTGCGTTGCATAAAAATGGCTTCACAGGCAAGGATATTGTGGCTACTAAGATGTGTGCACCTCAATCAACAATTTATAGGATCATCAAGAACTTCAAGGAAAGAGGTTCAATTCTTGTTAAGAAGGCTTCAGGGCATCCAAGAAAGTCCAGCAAGCGCCAGGATCGTGTCCTAAAGAGGATTCAGCTGCGGGATTGGAGTGCCACCAGTGCAGAGTTTGCTCAGGAATGGCAGCAGGCAGGTGTGAGCGCATCTGCACGCACAGTGAGGCGAAGACTTTTGGAAGATGGCCTGGTGTCAAGAAGGGCAGCAAAGAAGCCACTTCTTTCCAAAAAAAACATCAGGGACAGATTGATCTTCTGCAGAAAGTATGGTGAATGGACTGCTGAGGACTGGGACAAAGTCATGTTCTCCGATGAAGCCTCTTTCCGATTGTTTGGGGCATCTGGAAAAAGGCTTGTCCGGAGAAGAAAAGGTGAGCGCTACCATCAGTCCTGTGTCATGCCAACAGTAAAGCATCCTGAGTCCATTCATGTGTGGGGTTGCTTCTCATCCAAGGGAGTGGGCTCACTCACAATTTTGCCCAAAAACACAGCCATGAATAAAGAATGGTACCAAAACACCCTCCAACAGCAACTTCTTCCAACAATCCAACAACAGTTTGGTGAAGAACAATGCATTTTCCAGCACGATGGAGCACCGTGCCATAAGGCAAAAGTGATAACTAAGTGGCTTGGGGACCGAAACGTTGACATTTTGGGTCCATGGCCTGGAAACTCCCCAGATCTTAATCCCATTGAGAACTTGTGGTCAATCCTCAAGAGGCAGATGGACAAACAAAAACCCACTAATTCTGACAAACTCCAAGAAGTGATTATGAAAGAATGGGTTGCTATCAGTCAGGAATTGGCCCAGAAGTTGATTGAGAGCATGCCCAGTCGAATTGCAGAGGTCCTGAAAAAGAAGGGCCAACACTGCAAATACTGACTCTTTGCATAAATGTCATGTAATTGTCGATAAAAGCCTTTGAAACGTATGAAGTGTGTGTAATTATATCTCACTACATCACAGAAACAACTGAAACAAAGATCTAAAAGCAGTTTAGCAGCAAACTTTGTGAAAACTAATATTTGTGTCATTCTCAAAACTTTTGGCCATGACTGTACTCTGGTGGTTTAAAGGGAAACATTTAAATGTCTTGCAGTGGCCTAGTCAAAGCTCATACCTCAATACAATTGAGAATCAGTCGAATACACCATGACAACCCATCTAAATTGAAGGACTTGGAACAGTTTTGACTGGAAGAATGGATAAAATGTCCCACTGTCTAGATGTGCTACGCTAATAGTGATATACCCCAACAGACTTGTATATGTATTTGCATACAATGACTCCACAAAGTATTGACTTTCAGGGGTAAAAAAGGCATGTTTTGTAAATCAAATGGTGTGAAAAAGCAGGAAAATCTTTCACAAAGCAAAATAAATCCATGTGTGCATATTCATTAATACTGGTGCACGATGTGTTGAGGAATATAACACAGCATTCAGAAAAGTGATAGGTCATTTTTGTAGCTAACTCACACTGCTTGAAACTTGTAAGCAACATCCTTCTTTTCTGACACATGATGGTGCAGGGCTTGGTAAATATCACATTCAAATGTCAACGTAATTGTTTTTGAAGCAGTCATGGTAGAAGACTGACAAAACTTCATATTCTCCTTTTGACTGCTAACAATTATCTGGCTGTTGCATTTTTAACAATCCAAAGATCTAGACCTATATTTACATCATATAACCCTTGACTTATGAAATCATCCATCACTCAAATTAAATAAAGCCGTATTTGTTTTGGAAACTCATCTGAAGCAGCTAAAGACAGTCAATGTCAATGACATTAAGGTAGCGTTAATTAGTTTCTTTTTTTAATCATTAGCTGTTGCAACTCATCTGGTACCAGACAAAACTTAATTTTACAGTAAGGGCTGTATTACAATAGCAGATGAGCATTACGATTGTCAGGAAGGATGCATTCCTTTCCGACAATCGCCTGCTCATCAGTGAAGGAGAGCGCTGCAATTACATGCAGCGATCTTCTCCACAGTATGGGGAGGAGCGATTGATAATGCCATCACTCATCCCCATACAGAATCTTTGGCAGCAGAGTGTGATTAGAGTTCTGCTACTGACAATTATTTTTTAGCCTCCATAAAAGATACAATAATGTAATCTGCGGCACTTTTACACAGGCTGATCATCGCTAATGAGCATTCCTACAAATGATTGTTAGCAATAATCTGGCCAAACCTCCATCAGTGAAATACAGGTCTAATACTGGCCTGTCTGCGGGACCCATCATACACATACCTGTTTGGTTTGGTCAAAGAAAAAAAGGCATCAGGCAGTTAAAATCAAACTTGCCCAATTTTAATCTTTCCCATATCTGCCATCAGGATGCTTCCATACACACTAAATTGTTGACTGGTCCTGCCAAATGTATGGCCAGTTGGCTGCGAGTTTGGCATCTCCCCCTGGGGTTCTGTAGATCATTTGTTTGTGACATATAAACGCTTGTTTGAGACCTTCTTTACTACTGTGTGATTTAGTTTTGATCATTTTTATATTCCGTGTTACCTTAATAAAAATGAATTTTATATTTTGACAATATTGGGTTGTTGTGAACTCCCAAGTTTACAGGTATCATGCACTGGTCGGTAACACTGCACTGTGAAACACAGTCCCATATGGTGACGTTTATAATGTGTAAGAGTATGGGCTTGGTTGCTATTAATGGTCTCATACATTTTTGTCTAATCTGCACCCTTGAATTTTGTGAGTTTCCTTATTAGAGAGTAACTTAAAGGGAACCTGTCATGTGGATATTTGATAATAACCGAACTAATTATATACAATCATTAACTACTAAAAAGTGCCTTAGGCTACTTTCACACTAGCGTTCGGAGCGGGTCCGTCTGATGTTTCATCAGACGGATCCGCTCCTATAATGCAGACGTTTGCATCCGTTCAGAACGGATCCGTCTGCATTATAACTTAGAAAAATTTCTAAGTGTTAAAGTAGCCTGAACGGATCCGTCCAGACTTTACATTGAAAGTCAATGGGGGCGGATCCGTTTGAAGATTGAGCCATATAGTGTCATCTTCAAGCGGATCCGTCCCCATTGACTTACATTGTAAGTCTGGACGGATCCGCTTGCCTCCGCACGGCCAGGCGGACACCCGAACGCTGCAAGCAGCGTTCAGGTGTCCGCTTGCTGAGCGGAGCGGAGTCTGAACACTGGCAGACTGATGCATTCTCAGCGGATCCGCCTCCACTGAGAATGCATTAGGGCCGGACGGCTGCGTTCAGGGCCGCTTGTGAGCCCCTTCAAACGGAGCTCACGAGCGGACACCTGAACGCAGGTGTGAAAGTAGCCTTAGATGTATTCACTTACTGGTGTGACAGATGGTTACCTCATAATATACACACAAAGATGCCACATGCTGCATGTTAATGAGCTGATTTGAGTCCAGCGTGATGTCATTGAGTCCAGCGTATATTTAATTCAGAGCTATAGCCACTCCCCTGCCCACCTGCTGGTGATTCCTATGGAAACAAACTGTGATTCAGCAGCAGGTGGGCGGGGAGAGTCAGGAGCTCATGAATATTCATGACTCATCATTATCAGCTGGAGCTTTTCAATACAAGATGTTGGCAGATTGACTGGGTCAATTAAAGAAAGTGACCCAGCATTGTGCTAAGAGAATCAATCACTTATTTATGTTGCCCTCAGTTAGGACACCATAAAACTGGTGACAGGTTCCCTTTAACCTTTGTTGAAAAAATTAAGAAGCTTTGCTCAGAGTGATCTGCCCATTTAGCTTTCATCAGCTCTGCTTGGCATTTAAAGTGTGTGGAGTATGGATCCATTCACAGTATATGGGATTCATACTTCACACACTCAAAAAGTTGAGCAGAGCCAATGAAAATCAAAGGGGCAGTGAAGGTCTAGTTGCCCCATCAAGCACAATTTCCCTGACAGCAAGCCACTACCCAATTGTGCCAACTTTAGATGCTCCGAAATAGTGTGCCAGCTACAGGTGCCTCCAAGATAGAATCCCAGTTATAGATGCAACTATAATATTATATTAATCACAAATGCTTCCAGATTAGCATGGAATCCATAGTGGATTAGAATACTACGGATTCCACTAATTAGCATGTCATCCATACATAGCCCCCACTCCCCTTTATACGGATGCTCGTGGTATTGGTGCCTGTACCACACCATTTCTCCCTTCATCACAGGACGATTACAGTTGGGTGATATCTCCCTTCATCACAGGACGATTACAGTTGGGTGATATATCAACATACTGATGTCATACCATGCTTCAGTATGATATAGAACAACTGTACGGTCAGCTCACCAACTTCTGTTCAGGATGCATTGATGTGTATGAGGTACTTTGTGAAATGTGGCACTCCATGTCTACCAGTTCCCTAGAAGATCCCAATGTTCCCATTGTTATCCAAAAAATGATCTGCAAAAACAATATTTTTTGATCAGTATGCTATAACTAATGACATAAAGATACCTGGAATGTGTAAGCTACAGACTCTTTTTGTCACTTATAGATTTGATGAAGTCCAACTCCAGATTGTCCAATGCTTCATGATATATGGTTTAACATTAAGATCTCATATCTAGATAATAAGATTGACGATCTAGCAATTATTGCCAAATATCAGTTCTAATTTTTAAAATGATGGTTAAAAAGAAAAACTAATAAATATGATTTTATTGGTTGCTAAGAGTCTATCAACTTCTAAACATATTAGACTTATTAACAACATATGCAAAGCATGATCAAAGTAAAAGAAGCTGCGCTACTCAAGTCAAAAATCCCAATAAGCATGTATAATAGGTCAAATTTTCTCCTTTACTTATACTAGTCTATTTTAGAACGCAGTGGTAATAATTTGCTTTCCTTTGGTAACATTCATTTCCTAAACTCTCAAATCCTTTATTAAATGACAGAGGTATAAGGCCATTTTATTTCATCATTTTACTTTAAAGCTTTGAAGGTGTTTTAATCTCAGTCGTACTTTTTATTTCATAATGATATTTGCTTTTAATATTGCTTTTAAATTACTTTTACAAAGTGCAAACCTACTAGGAAATGAACTCCCAATTACCCAGACATATGTATTGGTTGAATCTGTCATTATTGTAATATAGGAATGTTTTGGAGGCAGAATCTCCCTTAGGGATCATTCACATGGCCGTTGCCCTGCCGTACCCGTGCTGTGTTCCGCAAATTGCCGTCCGCAATGCACGGGCACCGACCGTGGGCCAGCCGCATGCGAATCGCGGACCCATTTACTTGAAAGGGGTCCGCGATCCGTCCGTTCTGCAAAAAGATAGAGCAAGTTCTATCTTTTTGCAGTGTGGAGGCACGGAACGGAACCCCACGTAAGCACTCCGTAGTGCTTCTGTGGGGTTCCGCTCCGTGCTTCCGTTCCACACCGCATCTCGAGATTTGCGGACCCATTCATACGGCAATACGGCAATGGAGGGGCACTGGCCGTGTAAATGAGCCCTTAGGCTCACACTTTAGCTATTTGATCAGTTGTGATGGAAAGCAGTCGGATTCTATTACAGTCAATGGAGTTGAGTGGTGGACAGCAGTATCTGACTAGACCAGATCCAGTGAACTCCTGCTAGCTGTTCTCTGCCGAGACAGCCTGCCGGATCAGTTAAACCCTTAGTAAAGTGAAAGCAACATATATGACTATGGGTAAACAGACAGTAGCTGATGGTAAGAAATAGCTTGTTTAAAACACACTGCACGGTCACACTCATCTGTCTTCTTATTTATAAACTGGTAGCCAAATGTTGGCTGCCAATTTGAGCAATTTTGGTAGTTTAGAATCAAGTCACTTATCTCATTCTTTAGTACAGGGATGGGCAAACTCAGCCCTTCAGCTGTAGTTAAACTACAAATCCCATCATTCCCAGTCTGCCTACAGCTATCACCCTACAGCAGGGCATGATGAGATTTGTAGTTTTAAAACAGCTGGAGGGCCGAGTTTGCCCATCCGTACTCTAGTATCAGGTCCTCATGTTTGGTGAGGTGGTGAGGTGGGATTTTCATAAATAGAGAAGCTAGTATGAAAGCCATTCTTATCAATACAGAAAACTGGGTGTATCATTGCTTTGCTAAATCTCCTAAATGTCTGCAAAAATCTGATCATGTTCTCATTTTAGCAATGGCAGGAAATGCTACAGCTAAATAGGGAGAGGTAGCACAACTGTAGGTCTGAATGAAAAGTCATACAGTTGCTAATAAAGATAACAGAGAAGTAGGAAAATATATTTTTGCTAGAGCACATGATTTCAATAAAACACTTTGACATGAAAACTGATTAAAGTGCTTCACTAGAGTGTAAAATTAGCAATTGAATGAAAAAAAATTCAAGTTAAAATTTATGTATAAAAAATTAATTAAGACACTCTTTTATTTAATCCTTTTTAAGACACTTCAAAATACTGCTAGTGTTGGTATTATCAACTTCTTAGGTAATAAGTGCCTTGGCTAATTCCCTTAAAGGGGTTGTCTCACTTCAGTAAATGGCATTTATCATGTAGAGATAGTTAATACACGGCACTTACCAATGTATTGTTATTATCCATATTTATTCCTTTGATAGCTGGATTCATTTTTCCATCACATTAAACATTAATCATCTCCATGATTACGACCACACTGCAATCCTTCAGTGGTGGTCGTGCTTGCACACTATAGGAAAAAGCGCCGGCCTCTCTGGTGGCCAGGACCTTGGCACCAAACATACACTGCGTGCAGAATTATTAGGCAAATGAGTATTTTGACCACATCATCCTCTTTATGCATGTTGTCTTACTCCAAGCTGTATAGGCTCGAAAGCCTACTACCAATTAAGCATATTAGGTGATGTGCATCTCTGTAATGAGAAGGGGTGTGGTCTAATGACATCAACACCCTATATTAGGTGTGCATAATTATTAGGCAACTTCCTTTCCTTGACAGGCTCAGAAAAGTCAAAAATAGTGAGATATCTTGCAGAGGGATGCAGCACTCTTAAAATTGCAAAGCTTCTGAAGCGTGATCATCGAACAATCAAGCGTTTCATTCAAAATAGTCAACAGGGTCGCAAGAAGCGTGTGGAAAAACCAAGGCGCAAAATAACTGCCCATGAACTGAGAAAAGTCAAGCGTGCAGCTGCCAAGATGCCACTTGCCACCAGTTTGGCCATATTTCAGAGCTGCAACATCACTGGAGTGCCCAAAAGCACAAGGTGTGCAATACTCAGAGACATGGCCAAGGTAAGAAAGGCTGAAAGACGACCACCACTGAACAAGACACACAAGCTGAAACGTCAAGACTGGCCAAGAAATATCTCAAGACTGATTTTTCTAAGGTTTTATGGACTGATGAAATGAGAGTGAGTCTTGATGGGCCAGATGGATGGGCCCGTGGCTGGATTGGTAAAGGGCAGAGAGCTCCAGTCCGACTCAGACGCCAGCAAGGTGGAGTACTGGTTTGGGCTGGTATCATCAAAGATGAGCTTGTGGGGCCTTTTCGGGTTGAGGATGGAGTCAAGCTCAACTCCCAGTCCTACTGCCAGTTTCTGGAAGACACCTTCTTCAAGCAGTGGTACAGGAAGAAGTCTGCATCCTTCAAGAAAAACATGATTTTCATGCAGGACAATGCTCCATCACACGCGTCCAAGTACTCCACAGCGTGGCTGGCAAGAAAGGGTATAAAAGAAGAAAATCTAATGACATGGCCTCCTTGTTCACCTGATCTGAACCCCATTGAGAACCTGTGGTCCATCATCAAATGTGAGATTTACAAGGAGGGAAAACAGTACACCTCTCTGAACAGTGTCTGGGAGGCTGTGGTTGCTGCTGCACGCAATGTTGATGGTGAACAGATCAAAACACTGACAGAATCCATGGATGGCAGGCTTTTGAGTGTCCTTGCAAAGAAAGGTGGCTATATTGGTCACTGATTTGTTTTTGTTTTGTTTTTGAATGTCAGAAATGTATATTTGTGAATGTTGAGATGTTATATTGGTTTCACTGGTAAAAATAAATAATTGAAATGGGTATATATTTGTTTTTTGTTAAGTTGCCTAATAATTATGCACAGTAATAGTCACCTGCACACACAGATATCCCCCTAAAATAGCTAAAACTAAAAACAAACTAAAAACTACTTCCAAAAATATTCAGCTTTGATATTATTTAGTTTTTTGGGTTCATTGAGAACATGGTTGTTGTTCAATAATAAAATTAATCCTCAAAAATACAACTTGCCTAATAATTCTGCACTCCCTGTAGTGCACAAGCATAACCACCACTGATGGATTTCTGGGTGGCCATAACCATGGAAATGTGCAGTGTTTAATGTGATGGAAAAATGAATCCAGTCAGCAAAGGAAGCAAAATGGATAATAACAATATATTAGTAAGTGCCTTGTATTACCTTCCTCTATATAATAAATGCTATTTGCGGAAGTGAGACAACCCCTTTAAGCCCCAAGGCTCTTTTTACATTATGTTTTGCAGTGTATATCCATTATATACCTCTAACAGGTGCCAGAGTGTGGTATAAACTGTAAATAACTCCCATGTTAACCAGTTCTAGACCAGGTCATTTACCCTCCTTCGTGACTAGATACATTTTATTTTTTTCTTCTTCTTCCATTCGGTTATGTATAAAAAAAATAAAAAAATGCATTTTTGGTGATACATAGGGCTTTATTTTTATGTCATTTTTTGGATCTTTTGTTTTTGTATTTCATACCTGGGAAAATATAAAAAAAGGAAATTAGTCTGTTTTTCCATTTTCATTTTTATAAATTGCACTTTCTTGAATTACTGTATGTCTCCTTTTTATAATGGTCATTTTGATATAGGGGATATATAGTTCATGATCAGCGAAGGTAAGGCTAAAGGCTGCGGCGTGTGAGACTTTTTTATTAGTTATTTTTTTATTATCATTTTTTTTTTTTTTTCATACTTTGTGCCCCTCATAAGGTCATACAAGACTTTTAGGTGGCATTTAACATTCCATTTATTTTATTGCTGATTTCTCTTAACTGGGGCTAACATATTAATCCTAGTTACTGGGGAAATGCCGCCCCTAGATATTGCAGCAAGGTTTCTGAGCCTCACTGCAGAGGTGACCTTGAGCTTCTAACCCACAGAAGCTCGTACAAATACCCTGTCACTGACAACGGCCTACCCAAGCCTATCCTTGCAGAGTAAAGTACAGACCACCTGGATGTTTATAGTCAACAAGTGGTCCGGAAGTGATTATGGTATACATTTTTTACTGGGTGTCTCTGTATGGAACGGCTCAGTTTGCTGCACTTTAAATATAGCATAAAAATAGTATCCACAATGTATATGTAAAAGGACACTTTCTTTGTATCTGACAGGTGAATGGAAGACTATTGATTAAAGCATTAAGCCTATTGAGTGGATGTCTTTGCTTGTGCAAATTTTACACTGCTGATCGCAGTGTTAAAGTATCCTTACCTTTTTTTCTATTATTGCCATCTAGTTATCATATTTTTGCATCATTTATTATGTATTTTTATTTTACTTCACAATAAAATTGTAAACTTACTTGGGGACCGGCTGCTAACAAGTTTTTCTTCTCTGTTCTGTAAGACAACTTTCATTTTCAAGAGTATCAATTAATTTTTAAAAAAGTTATGTAATTCCATAAAAATTGTATTTTACAGCCAAATATCTATTACTCCTTGAGTCCCCAGAAGATTTTTCGTTTTTACATTTTCTTTTTTCACGACCCTGCCTTTCCGCAGCAAAAACATTTGTATTTTTCTGTTCACATAAGGGCTTGTTTATTGTGGGACAAGTTGTACTTTCCAATGGCACAATTTATTGTTACATAAAATGTAGTGGGAAGCTAGAAAAGCTGGAAAAAAATAATTCAGAATGGGGTGGAATTGGAGAAAAAAACTCCCCCACAGTTTTAAGGGTTTTGTTTTTATGGTGTATCCTATATGGTAAAACTGACCTTTTCCCTTCATTCTATGGGTCAGTACAATTACAACAGTACCACATTTATATAGATTTTCTTGTGTTTTGATACAAAAAAAACCTTAGATTTTGATTTTTTTTTCTCATTATATTCTTCCCCGCATAACCTTTATATTTAGGTCTACATAGCTGTGTGAGGGCTCATTTTTTTGTGGGATGATATGTAGTTTTTACTGATATCATCTTGTGGTGTCTATGACTTTTTGGCAACTTTTAGAGTTGAGCGGACACCTAGATGTTCGGGTTCGACGGGTTCACAAAAAAGTTTGAGTTCGGCATCCGAACTTGACCCCGAACCCGAGCCCCATTGAAGTCAATGGGGACCCAAACTTTGAGCACTAAAATGGCTGTAAAAATGATGTCATGGAAAGGGCTAGAGGGCTGCAAATGCCAGCAAAATGTGGTTAAGAGCATGGCAAGTGCTCTGCAAACAAAAGTGGATAAGGAAATGACTTTAAATAACATAAAATATGTAAAAATAAAAAATAATACTCTAGTAGGAGGAGGTCCATATGGAGTAGGAGGTTGAGGAGGCGGTGGATGTGGCGGTGTAGGTGGAAGCGGCGGTGGAGGAGGACGAGGTAGCCTACGCAGTTTTTTGGTTTTAAATTATTTTATTTATTTTTTCAATTTGGGTACACCCCAAAACATTGGTAAATATAACCTGTGATAACCCCCTCCATTCGTGCTAAACACACGTTCAGACAATACACTGGCTGCAGGGCAGGCCAGCACCTCCAAGGCGTAAAGGGCAAGTTCAGGCCATGTGGCCAATTAGGAGACCCAGATGTTGAAGGGGGCAGACCCATCATTCAGTACGTGTAGGCGTGTGCATACATACTGCCCCACCATGTTGCATGTCCCCGTGATGTCCACGATTCAATTGGATATCTTCTCTATCAACATTCGATGTTCTTTTATGCTCCTACCATGGTGATCATGTGTGGCGGGATTCAGGATTCCAGGCCAGAGAGGGAGCCTGAGAAAGGAATACCACATCCAAGGGAGGTCAATGGATGAAATTAAATGTAATCGAACGGAAATGTGGGACAAAGTATTGAAGCATAAGTTTCCAAGTTAAGGAGGGGGCGCGCGAAAATTACCCACTCCCGACTCGGGCAGTTAGTGATGATAAATAACAATACAGGACTCTTATGATGCCCTGTTATTGAAATGATTAATAAAAAATTATAGGGAACTTTTAAATACATAAAGGGAATCAACAAGGTAAAAGAGGAGAGAATATTTAAAAGAAGAAAAACTGCTACAAGAGGACATAGTTTTAAATTAGAGGGGCAAAGGTTTAAAAGTAATATCAGGAAGTATTACTTTACTGAGAGAGTAGTGGATGCGTGGAATAGCCTTCCTGCAGAAGTGGTAGCTGCAAATACAGTGAAGGAGTTTAAGCATGCATGGGATAGGCATAAGGCCATCCTTCATATAAGATAGGGCCAGGGGCTATCCATAGTACTCAGTATATTGGGCAGACTAGATGGGCCAAATGGTTCTTATCTGCCGACACATTCTATGTTTCTATGGAATGTCACTGGGGTATTTTGGATTTGGAAACGTTAGCCAGGAGAGGCCCTGCTGATGCTTTGTTGACTCTAGATAACTTCTGCCTAGGTAAAGCCGCAAACCGCAGGTCTGAATTGACCTGCGGTTTGCTGCGATCGCCGATGCGGGGGGGTCACATGACCCCCCCCCGGCGTTGTGACAGGATGCCCGCTGAATGATTTCAGCGGACATCCTCTTCCGATTAACCCCCGCCGCGCCGCAATGTCGTTTTAAAGTTAGGACGTACCGGTACGTCATGGGTCCTTAAGGACTCGGCAAACATGGCGTACCGGTATGTCCTAAGTCCTTAAGGGGTTAAAGAAGAATTTCTGAAATTTTATTCCCTGTCACCTATGCAGAGCAGGGGTTTCTATCCGGCGAAATTGGTAAAATGTCACCTGACAATGTAACAGACGATTTTTTTAAATTTATGTTTCTGTCACCTATGCAGAGGTGCCCCCGTGATGTCCACCATCTATTTGGATATCTTCTCTATCAACTTTCAATGTTCTTTTCTGAGCCTATCATGTTGATCACGGTCATCAGCGAATCAGGGTTCCATGCCGGAGAGGGAGTGTGAGAAAGATAGACCACTTCCAAGGGAGACAAATGGATGAAATTTTATTTTGATCAAGCGGAAATATAGGAAAAGTTATTGAGGCGCAAATGTGGGACAAATTATTAGAGCGCAAATGAGGGACAAATTATTAAAGCGTAAATGTGGGACTACTTGTTAAAGTTTAAGCATTGAATGAAAGGAGGTAGCGCGCCTCAAGTAAAGAAAAATTTCATAAATTTTTTTTTCCCTGTCACCTATGCAGAGTAGGGGTTTATTCACGTCCAAAACTGTAAAATGTTAACCCAACAATGTAACAGAAAAATTTGTGAAATGTATTCACCTGTCTACTTTGTAGAGCAGGAATCTATGACAGAAAAAAATTGTTTAACCCCTTAAGGACACAGCCTTTTTACACCTTAGGACCAGGCCATTTTTTGAAAATCTGACCAGAGTCCCTTTAAGTGCTGATAACTTTAAAACGCTTTGACTTATCCAGGCCGTTCTGAGATTGTTTTTTCGTCACATATTGTACTTCATGACACTGGTAAAATGAAGTCAAAAAAATTATTTTTTTTGCACCAAAAAATACCTAATTTAACAAAAAATTTGGAAAAATTAGCAAATTTCAAAGTTTCAGTTTCTCTACTTCTGTAATACATAGTAATACCCCCAAAAATTGTGATGACTTTACATTCCCCATATGTCTACTTCATGTTAGAATTGATTTGGGAATGATATTTTATTTTTTGGGGATGTTATAAGGCTTAGAAGTTTAGAAGCAAATCTTGAAATTTTTCAGAAATTTACAAAAACTCAATTTTTAGGGACCAGTTCAGGTCTCAAGTCACTTTGCGAGGCTTACATTATAGAAACCACCCAAAAATGACCCCATCTAAGAAACTACACCCCTCAAGGTATTCAAAACTGATTTTGCATACGTTGTTAACCCTTTAGGTGTTGCACAAGAGTTATTGGCAAATGGGGAGGAAATTTGAGAATTTCATTTTTTTGTCTAATTTTTCATTTTAACCCATTTTTTCCACTAACAAATCAAGGGTTAACAGCCAAACAAGACTGTATCTTTATTGCCCTGACTCTGCCGTTTACAGAAACACCCAATATGTGGCCGTAAACTACTGTACGGCCACACAGCGGGGCGTAGAGTGAAAGGTGCGCCGTATGGTTTTTGGAGGGCTGATTTTTATGGACTGGTTTATTTACACCATGTCCCATTTGAAGCCCCCTGATGCACCCCTAGAGGAGAAACTCCCTAAAAGTGACCCCATCTAAGAAACTACACCCCTCAAGCTATTCAAAACTGATTTTACATACATCGTTAACCCTTTAGGTGTTGCACAGGAGTTATTGGCAAATGGCGATGAAATTTGAGAATTTCATTTTTTTGCCTAATTTTCCATTTTAACCCATTTTTTCCACTAACAAAGCAAGGGTTAACAGCCAAACAAGACTGTATCTTTATTGCCCTGACTCTGCTGTTTACAGAAACACCCCATATGTGGCCGTAAACTACTGTACGGGCACACAGCGGGGCGTAGAGTGAAAGGTGCGCCGTTTGGTTTTTGGAGGGCTGATTTTGCTGTACTGTTTTTTTGGCACCATGTCCCATTTGAAGCCCCCCTGATGCACCCCTGGAGTAGAAACTCCATAAAAGTGACCCCATCTAAGAAACTACACCCCTCAAGGTATTCAAAACTGATTTTACAAACTTTGTTAACCCTTTAGGTGTTGCACAAGATTTAATGGAAAATAGAGATACAATTTCAAAATTTCACTTTTTTGGCAGATTTTCCATTTTAATATTTTTTTCCAGTTACAAAGCAAGGGTTAACAGCCAAACAAAACTCATTATTTATGGCCCTGATTCTGTAGTTTACAGAAACACCCCATATGTGGTCGTAAACTGCTGTACGGGCACACGGCAGGGTGCAGAAGGAAAGGAACGCCATACGGTTTTTGGAAGGCAGATTTTGCTGGACAGTTTTTTTTTACACCATGTCCCATTTGAAGCCCCCCTGATGCACCCCTAGAGTAGAAACTCCAAAAAAGTGACCCCATTTTAGAAACTACGGGATAGGGTGGCAGTTTTGTTGGTACTAGTTTAGGGTACATATGATTTTTGGTTGCTCTATATTACACTTTTTGTGCGGCAAGGTAACAAGAAATAGATTTTTTGGCACGTTTTTATTTTTTGTTATTGACAACATTCATCTGACAGGTTAGATCATGTGGTAATTTTATAGAGCAGGTTGTCACGGACGCGGCGATACCTAATATGTATACTATTTTTTTTATTTATGTAAGTTTTACACAATGATTTCATTTTTAAAACAAAAAAAATGTTTTAGTGTCTCCATAGTCTAAGAGCCATAGTTTTTTCAGTTTTTGGGCGATTATCTTAAGTAGGGTCTCATTTTTTGCGAGATGAAATGACGGTTTGATTGGCATCTATTTTGGGGTGCATATGACTTTTTGATTGCTTGTTATTACACTTTTTGTGACGTAAGATGACAAAAAATGGCTTTTTTTACACCGTTTTAATTTTAATTTTTTTACGGTGGTCATCTGAGGGGTTAGATCATGTGATATTTTTATATAGCCGGTCGATACGGACGCGGCGATACCTAATATGTATACTTTTTTTTTTATTTATGTAAGTTTTACACAATGATTTCATTTTTGAAACAAAAAAAATCATGTTTTAGTGTTTCCATAGTCTAAGAGCCATAGTTTTTTCAGTTTTTGGGCGATTATCTTGGGTAGGGTATGATTTTTGCGGGATGAGATGACGGTTTGATTAGTACTATTTTGGCGTACATGCCACTTTTTTGATCACTTTTATTACCTTTTTTGGGAAGTAAGGTGGGCAAAATTTCAATTTCATCATAGTTTTTTATTTTTTATTTTTATGGCGTTCACCGTTCGGGTAAAGTAACATAACCATTTTATAGATCAGGTCGTTACGGACGCGGCGATACCAAACATGTGTAGGGAATTTTATTTTTTTCATTTTTAATCAGTGATAAATGTGTTTTTTGATTTTTACTTTTTTTTCACTTTTTTTCACTTTTTTTTTGACCCAGACCCACTTGGTTCTTGAAGATCCAGTGGGTCTGATGTCTGTATAATACAGTACAGTACAATATATATTGTTCTGTACTGTATTTTACTTACACTGAACAGATCTATGCTTTTAGCACAGATCTGTTCAGCACCATGGACAGCAGGACGCCTGAGAGGCGTCCTGTTGCCATGGGAACCTTCCCCGTCTGCTCAGAACTGCGCAGACGGGGAAGGGTAAGCACAGGGCTGAGGGGGGCTCTCTGGGGGCTCTCTCCCTCTCCCATCGGGGGGCAGCAAAGGCACAGCAGCCCCCCGATGGGAGAGGGAGGGAGCTCCCTGCGCTGTTAACCTTTTCCATACAGCGGTCCGTACGGACCGCTGTATGGAAAGGGTTAACGGCTGACATCGCATCGCAGATGTCAGCCGTTTATACCACGGTGCCAGCAATGTGCTGGCACCCTGGTATACCCACTAGAAACCAACGATTATACAAGGGGAGGCGGGCGGGGGATCGCGATCCCGCCTGCCGCACCGCCCGCCTCCCGCACCGCCCGCACTGCCCGCAACCCTCCCCCTGCACCTCCCACCGGGCTAAAATCACTCGGGGGGTGCAGGGGGAGGGATACAGATCTATTTTAGGAATACTAAAGTTTCTGATCCCCGCGGTCAGGGACCGCAGGGATCAGAAACTGCAGAAATCGCAGCAAACCGCAGGTCTGAATTGACCTTTGTTTTGCCGCGATCGCCGACATGGGGGGGTCACGGGACCCCCCCGCGCATTTAGCCTAGGTGCCTGCTCGAGGATTTGAGCAGGCACCGGGTTCCGATCACTGCCGGCCGGGCGGCAGTGATCGGAACAACACATGACGTACCGGTACGTCATGTGTCCTTAAGTACCAGGACATCATGACGTACCGGTACGTCATGTGTCCTTAAGAGGTTAATGTCACCCGAAAATGTAAAAGAAAAATTTGTGAAATTTATTAAAGGGGTTGTCCGAGTTATGAAAAAAAAATATATAGCACTGAAAATCTGATGGGCAGCAAGATAGAACTAAGCTAAGCAAGTTTTATGCAAAAAAAAAATATATATATTTCCTCATTTCCCTGGTTCTTTTCTGGTCCTTTGTTTACATGCAATAAAAACAATCTCTGCCCCTCCCCCTGCACTGCTAAGGGAGTGGATACAAGAGCTGCCCTGAGTGACATGTCTGACTGCTGGGAGACTCTGCAGCATGTTGTATGTGTAGGACTACAAGTCCAAGCTGTATAATGACACTGCTAAGGGAGTGGATACAAGAGCTGCCCTGAGTGACATGTCTGACTGCTGGGAGACTCTGCAGCATGTTGTATGTGTAGGACTACAAGTCCCAGCTGTATAATGACACTGCTAAGGGAGTGAATACAAGAGCTGCCCTGAGTGACATGTCTGCCTGCTGGGAGACTCTGCAGCATGTTATATGTGTAGGACTACAAGTCCCAGCTGTATAATGACACTGTTAGGGAGTGGCTACAAGAGCTGCCCAGAGTGACATGTCTGCCTGCTGGGAGACTCTGCAGCATGTTGTATGTGTAGGACTACAAGTCCCAGCTGTACAATGACACTGCTAATGGAGTGGCTACAAGAGCTGCCCTGAGTGACATGTCTGCCTACTGGGAGACTCTGCAGCATGTTGTATGTGTAGGACTACAAGTCCCAGCTATATAATGACACTGCTAAGGGAGTGAATACAAGAGCTTCCCTGAGTGCTGGGAGACTCTGCAGCATGTTGTAAGTGTAGAACTACAAGTCCCAGCTGTATAATGACACTGCTAATACACACAGGATCTTCCCCCTACCTTCTTGTGCAATGCTCTCTCTAGTCCTTCAGCTCCTGTGCCCAGAATTGTCACTGCTGCAGATACCCAGTGTGTGCAGCTGAAGGGGTTAAGAATCCTAGGAGAGAGAGAGCAGACGGCAGTGAAGGGGGGCCTGGCCATTACAGTGACGTCTCGTTTACAGGCTTGTAAACAAAGTTTATCAGAGCAGGGAGAGAAGCTGACATCACAGGTCATGTGACCCTCAGTGAAATCTGAGAAATCAGCCACCGGAGATAAAGTGAGTTAATTGGAAAGCTGTTCTATTTGCCTAGTTAGGAACATAGAAAGAACAAAAAAATAACTCGGACAACCCCTTTAAGCTGTCAACTAGGTAGAGGAGGGGTACATCACACCCAAGAATTGGTGAATTTCACCTGAAAATGTAACAGACAAATTTGTGAATTTTTTTAACCTGTCTGCTAGGTATAGCAGTGGTATATCACACCCAAAAATTGGTTAATCTCACTGGAAAATGTAACAGACAAAGTAGCGAAATGACATAAACTAAAATAAAATCTGTACAAAAAAGTAATAATTTGATTTATGAGGTGGAGGTCCATATGGAGTAGGAGTTTGAGGAGGTGGTGGATGTAGCGGTATAGGTGGAAGCAGCGTTGGAGGAGGACGAGGTAGCCAACACTGGTTTTTGGTTTTAATTAGGGATGAGCGAACCCGAACTGTATAGTTCGGGTTCGTACCGAATTTTGGGGTGTCCGTGACACGGACACGAACCCGAACATTTTCGTAAAAGTCCGTGTTCGGGTTCGGTGTTCGGCGCTTTCTTGGCGCTTTTTGAAAGGCTGCAAAGCAGCCAATCAACAAGCGTCATACTACTTGCCCCAAGAGGCCATCACAGCCTTGCCTACTATTAGCATGGCTGTGATTGGCCAGTGCAGCATGTGACCCAGCCTCTATATAAGCTTGGGTCACGTTGCGCTGCACGTCACTCTGCTGATTGAAGCATAGGGAGAGGTTGCAGCTGCGACGTTAGGGCGAGATTAGGCAGTGATTAACTCCTCCAAAAGACTTCATTCTGTGATCGATCTGCAGCTGTGGATCATTAAAGTGCTAGTATTGACTTGCTCACTTTTTTGAGGCTCCCCAGAGCGTTTTTAGATCACTTTTTTTCTGGGGTGATCGGCGGCCATTTTGTGACTTGTGGTGCGCCAGCACAAGCTATCACCAAGTGTATTTAACCATCAATAGTGTGGTTATTTTGTGCTATATCCTACATCAGCTGCAGGCTGAGCCTGTGTCACCGAAGTGCATTTAACCATCAACAGTCTGGTTATTTTTTGGCCATATACTACATCAGCTGCAGGCTGAGCCTGTGTCACCGAAGTGCATTTAACCATCAACAGTCTGATTATTTTTTGGCCATATACTACATCTGGTGCAGGCTGAGCCTGTGTCACCCAAGTGCATTTAACCATCAACAGTGTGGTTATTTTTTGGCCATATACTACATCAGGGGCAAGTTGAGCCTGTCACCCAGCGCCTAAAAAATAGACCTGACATTTCTATTCAACCAAATCTGTACTGTTTTAGCTGGTCAAGTTATTTGTAGTGACCGTAAAAGCACACTTTTTGTTCTGGGTTGAAAAACTATTCCCAAATTTGCCATTCTCAAAATAACTAGTTTCTGGTATTTGAGGCCTACTTGAAATCTATCCCAAAAAGGATATCTTACATTGAAGGTACTGATAGTGTCATTCAGAAAAACCTAAGACACACGCTACCGTGCAGATAGAAGTCTGATTCTGAGATTAAACCTTAACCTGTGACACAATGCAAAAAAAAAAGGGCTCACATTTCTATTCAAGCAAATCTGTACTGTTTTAGCTGGTCAAGTTATTTGCAGTGACCGTAAAAGCACACTTTTTTTTCTGGGTTGAAAAACTATTCCCAAATTTGCCATTCTCAAAATAACTAGTTTCTGGTATTTGAGGCCTACTTGAAATCTATCCCAAAAAGGATATCTTACATTGAAGGTACTGATAGTGTCATTCAGAAAAACCTAAGACACACGCTACCGTGCAGATAGAAGTCTGATTCTGAGATTAAACCTTAACCTGTCACACAGTGCAAAAAAAAACCAGGTCTCACATTTATATTCAAGCAAATCTGTACTGTTTTAGCTGGTCAAGTTATTTATAGCGACCGTAAAAGCACACTTTTTTTTCTGGGTTGAAAAACTATTCCCAAATTTGCCATTCTCAAAATAACTAGTTTCTGGTATTTGAGGCCTACTTGAAATATATCCCAAAAAGGATATCTTACATTGAAGGTACTGATAGTGTCATTCAGAAAAACCTAAGACACACGCTACCGTGCAGATAGAAGTCTGATTCTGAGATTAAACCTTAACCTGTCACACAGTGCAAAAAAAAAACAGGTCTCACATTTCTATTCAAGCAAATCTGTACTGTTTTAGCTGGTCAAGTTATTTGTAGCGACCCTAAAAGCACACTTTTTTTTCTGGGTTGAAAAACTATTCCCAAATTTGCCATTCTCAAAATAACTAGTTTCTGGTATTTGAGGCCTACTTGAAATCTATCCCAAAAAGGATATCTTACATTGAAGGTACTGATAGTGTCATTCAGAAAAACCTAAGACACACGCTACCGTGCAGATAGAAGTATAATTCTGAGATTAAACCTTAACCTGTCACACAGTGCAAAAAAAAACAGGTCTCACATTTCTATTCAAGCAAATCTGTACTGTTTTAGCTGGTCAAGTTATTTGTAGCGACCGTAAAAGCACACTTTTTTTTCTGGGTTGAAAAACTATTCCCAAATTTGCCATTCTCAAAATAACTAGTTTCTGGTATTTGAGGCCTACTTGAAATCTATCCCAAAAAGGATATCTTACATTGAAGGTACTGATAGTGTCATTAAGAAAAACCTAAGACACACGCTAGCGTGCAGATAGAAGTCTGATTCTGAGATTAAACCTTAACCTGTCACACAGTGCAAAAAAAAAACAGGTCTCACATTTCTATTCAAGCAAATCTGTACTGTTTTAGCTGGTCAAGTTATTTGTAGCGACCGTAAAAGCACACTTTTTTTTCTGGGTTGAAAAACTATTCCCAAATTTGCCATTCTCAAAATAACTAGTTTCTGGTATTTGAGGCCTACTTGAAATCTATCCCAAAAAGGATATCTTACATTGAAGGTACTGATAGTGTCATTAAGAAAAACCTAAGACACATGCTACCGTGCAGATAGAAGTCTGATTCTGAGATTAAACCTTAACCTGTCACACAGTGAAAGAAAAACAGGTCTCACATTTCTATTCAAGCAAATCTGTACTGTTTTAGCTGGTCAAGTTATTTGTAGCGACCGTAAAAGCACACTTTTTTTTCTGGGTTGAAAAACTATTCCCAAATTTGCCATTCTCAAAATAACTAGTTTCTGGTATTTGAGGCCTACTTGAAATCTATCCCAAAAAGGAAATCTTACATTGAAGGTACTGATAGTGTCATTCAGAAAAACCTAAGACACACGCTACCGTGCAGATAGAAGTATAATTCTGAGATTAAACCTTAACCTGTCACACAGTGCAAAAAAAACAGGTCTCACATTTCTATTCAAGCAAATCTGTACTGTTTTAGCTGGTCAAGTTATTTGTAGCGACCGTAAAAGCACACTTTTTTTTCTGGGTTGAAAAACTATTCCCAAATTTGCCATTCTCAAAATAACTAGTTTCTGGCATTTGAGGCCTACTTGAAATCTATCCCAAAAAGGAAATCTTACATTGAAGGTATTGATAGTGTCATTCAGAAAAACCTAAGACACACGCTACCGTGCAGATAGAAGTCTGATTCTGAGATTAAACCTTAACCTGTCACACAGTGCAAAAAAAAACAGGTCTCACATTTCTATTCAATGGTCTGCCGGGTGTTCACTCCAAGGTCATGGAAGTCATGTCTGCGGCCACCCCGTTCTCCGAGGGATATGTCCTGAAATCCAGCTGAAAGCTGCAGAACATCAGTCGGAGGTCTCTCCACTACTGGCGGGCCTCTCTGGCGCCCTCTTCCCACAAGCAAAGGCTCGGCTGGTGGCTGCTAGGGTCTTTCAATGCGTCTAGGTTCTTGAGCCTCTTGCTCCTGTCCAGGCTGTCCTTGGCTGGGCTGCCCCCTGGCACGTGCTCTTCCGCGGGCTCTGGCTCGTCCACTCATCTTCTATTCCTGAGAGGATATAAACCGCTAATAAGGTCAATCTGCCGCCTAGCAGCTCCGCCGTGGCACAATCACCTCAGAACTCGCACACTGGTGACTTTAGGTATCTTCACTGGTCACTTTGAGCAGAATGATGACATCCGAGTCACGGCACCAAATGTAACCCTCTTTTCCTTGCAGCATCTGCGACACCTCCAGCTTTCACACTCACTCGGTCACCATCTCCTCCAGGCATAAACTCTAAGTGGACTCTAAGGGACGACACTCAGGTCTTCTGTGGTTTAAAGCTTTATTGAGGTGGAGTGCACTTGGCTGGAGCCTGTAATACAACAGGGAAACACTGCCACTATGTGGTATACAGCCAGGTCACCAGCCCACCTATATCATAACAGGCAGTCTTTATATTACATTCCCACATACATGTTACAGGATATAACAAAGCATACAGAAAAATGAACAAGAGAAAATCATTTACAAAGATATTGCAGCAGGGTGACCTGGAATACAGCATGTCTTGCAGCCATTTTAGGAAGAACACATGGCTCTCTAACTGTACATCATCTACTCAGCCTAGCATGTGCTGCAGGGTTTAAAGGCTGCTAAAAAACATACAGTCACCTCTTTACATTCTACAGAACTATTATGGGTATATATTATAACTTTTTACAATAGATAAATGAACTTTAGCTTTCGAGAACTTAGACAGAGATCCTACCTCCTTCACAGTAAATGTCTGCACTGAGGAGACCAAACCAAGTAGCAGAATACACAGGGGGCTTTCTGGAAGAGTCCACTGTAAAGACTCTATCTGTTAAAACTTTCCTCAGTTATCTAATTGCACATTTGAAGAGGTTTATTTAGCATGTCCTGACTCTCTGCTAACAGCTTATGAATATATGGAACTATATTTAACAAGTGATCATTGCTGCAGCTCCTGTATATTGGTATGACCCTATTGCAAACCTGCAGACTGGATATTTGGTGAAACTTCATGTGGTTCATATCGACTGTACTACACCACTGACTTTCAGAGTTCGGAGGAAGAGGCAGTGGTGAGACCGAGCCAACAGCGTAGCAAAAGAGGGAGCAGTGGGCAAAATCAGAACACCCGCCGCCAAGAGACTCCGCCTGCTACTGACCGCCGCCATCTGGGACCGAGCACCCCAAAGGCAGATTCAAGGAGTTCCCTGGCATGGCACTTCTTCAAACAATGTGCTGACGACAAGACCCGAGTGGTTTGCACGCTGTGCCATCAGAGCCTGAAGCGAGGCATTAACATTCTGAACCTTAGCACAACCTGCATGACCAAGCACCTGCATGCAAAGCATGAACTGCAGTGGAGTAAACACCTTAAAAACAAGGAACTCATTAAGGCTCCCCCTGCTACCTCTTCTGCTGCTGCCGCCGCCTCGGCCTCTTCTGCTGCTGCCACCGCCTCGGCCGCTTCCTCCGCCTCTGGAGGAACGTTGGCACCTGCCGCCCAGCAAACATGGGATGTACCACCAACACCACCACCTGCGTCACCAAGCATCTCAACCATGTCACACGGCAGCGTTCAGCTCTCCATCTCACAAACATTTGAGAGAAAGCGTCAATTCTCACCTAGCCACCCTCGATCCCTGGCCCTGAATGCCAGCATTTCTAAACTACTGGCCTATGAAATGCTGTCATTTAGGCTGGTGGACACACACAGCTTCAAACAGCTCATGTCGCTTGCTGTCCCACAGTATGTTGTTCCCAGCCGCCACTACTTCTCCAAGAGAGCCGTGCCTTCCCTGCACAAACAAGTATCCGATAAAATCAAGTGTGCACTGCGCAACGCCATCTGTGGCAAGGTCCACCTAACCACAGATACGTGGACCAGTAAGCACGGCCAGGGACGCTATATCTCCCTAACTGCACACTGGGTAAATGTAGTGGCGGCTGGACCCCAGGCGGAGAGCTGTTTGGCGCACGTCCTTCCGCCGCCAAGGATCGCAGGGCAACATTCTTTGCCTCCTGTCTCCTCCTCCTCCTACTCAGCTTCCTCCTCCTCTTCTTCCACCTGCTCATCCAGTCAGCCACACACCTTCACCACCAACTGCAGCACAGCCCGGGGTAAACGTCAGCAGGCCATTCTGAAACTCATATGTTTGGGGGACAGGCCCCACACCGCACAGAAGTTGTGGCGGGGTATAGAACAACAGACCGACGAGTGGTTGCTGCCGGTGAGCCTCAAGCCCGGCCTGGTGGTGTGCGATAATGGGCGAAATCTCGTTGCAGCTCTGGGACTAGCCGGTTTGACGCACATCCCTTGCCTGGCGCATGTGCTGAATTTGGTGGTGCAGAAGTTCATTCGCAACTACCCCGACATGTCAGAGCTGCTGCATAAAGTGCGGGCCGTCCGTTCGCGCTTCCGGCGTTCACACCCTGCAGCTGCTCGCCTGTCTGCGCTACAGCGTAACTTCGGCCTTCCCGCTCACAGCCTCATATGCGACGTACCCACCAGGTGGAACTCCACCTTGCACATGCTGGACAGACTGTGCGAGCAGCAGCAGGCCATAGTGGAGTTTCAGCTGCAGCACGCACGGGTCAGTCGCACTGTGGATCAGACACACTTCACCACCAATGACTGGGCCTCCATGCGAGACCTGTGTGCCCTGTTGCGTTGTTTCGAGTACTCCACCAACATGGCCAGTGGCGATGACGCCGTTATCAGCGTTACAATACCACTTCTATGTCTCCTTGAGAAAACACTTAGGGCGATGATGGAAGAGGAGGTGGCCCAGGAGGAAGAGGAGGAAGAGGGGTCATTTTTAGCACTTTCAGGCCAGTCTCTTCGAAGTGACTCAGAGGGAGGTTTTTTGCAACACCAGAGGCCAGGTACAAATGTGGCCAGACAGGGCCCACTATTGGAGGACGAGGATGAGGAGGAGGTGGAGGAAGCATGTTCACAGCGGGGTGGCACCCAAAGCAGCTCGGGCCCATCACTGGTGCGTGGCTGGGGGGAAACACAGGACGATGACGATACGCCTCCCACAGACGACAGCTTGTCCTTACCTCTGGGCAGCCTGGCACACATGAGCGACTACATGCTGCAGTGCCTGCGCAACGACAGCAGAGTTGCCCACATTTTAACGTCTGCGGACTACTGGGTTGCCACCCTGCTGGATCCCTGGTACAAAGACAATGTGCCCACCTTACTTCCTACACTGGAGCGTGATGGGAAGATGCACTAGTACAAGCGCACGTTGGTAGACGTGCTACTGAGAGCATTCCCAAATGTCACAGGGGAACCAGTGGAAGCCCAAGGCGAAGGCAGAGGAGGAGCAAGAGGTCGCCAACGCAGCTGTGTCACGCCCAGCTCCTCTGAGGGCAGGGTTAGCATTGCAGAGATGTGGAAAAGTTTTGTCACCACGCCACAGCTAACTGCACCACCACCTGATATGGAACGTGTTAGCAGGAGGCAACATTTCACTAACATGGTGGAACAGTACCTGTGCACACCCCTCCACGTACTGACTGATGGTTCGGCCCCATTCAACTTCTGGGTCTCCAAATTGTCCACGTGGCCAGAGCTAGCCTTTTATGCCTTGGAGGTGCTGGCCTGCCCGGCGGCCAGCGTTTTGTCTGAACGTGTATTCAGCACGGCAGGGGGCGTCATTACAGACAAACGCAGCCGCCTGTCTACAGCCAATGTGGACAAGCTGACGTTCATAAAAATGAACCAGGCATGGATCCCACAGGACCTGTCCATCCCTTGTGCAGATTAGATATTAACTACCTCCCCTTAACAATATATTATTCTACTCCAGGGCACTTCCTCATTCAATACTATTTTTAATTTCATTTTACCATTATATTGCGGGGCAAACCAAAGTTGAATGAACCTCTCCTCTGTCTGGGTGCCGGGGCCTAAATGTGTGACAGTGGCCTGTTCCAGTGGTGGGTGACGTGAAGCCTGATTCTCTGCTATGACATGAAGACTTATTCTGTGCTGACATGAAGCCAGATTCTCTGTTACGCGACCTCTCTCCTCTGCCTGGGTGCCTGGGCCTAAATATGTGACAGTGGCCTGTTCCAGTGGTGGGTGACGTGAAGCTTGATTCTCTGCTATGACATGAAGACAGATTCTGCGCTGACATAAGGCCAGATTCTCTGTTACAGGACCGCTCTCCTCTGTCTGGGTGCCTGGGCCTAAATATGTGACAGTGGCCTGTTCCAGTGGTGGGTGACGTGAAGCCTGATTCTCTGCTATGACATGAAGACAGATTCTGCGCTGACATAAGGCCAAATTCTCTGTTACGGGACCGCTCTCCTCTGTCTGGGTGCCGGGGCCTAAATGTGTGACAGTGGCCTGTTCCAGTGGTGGGTGACGTGAAGCCTGATTCTCTGCTATGACATGAAGACAGATTCTGTGCTGACATCAAGCCAGATTCTCTGTTACGCGACCTCTCTCCTCTGCCTGGGTGCATGGGCCTAAATGTGTGACAGTGGCCTGTTCAAGTGGTGGGTGACGTGAAGCTTGATTCTCTGCTATGACATGAAGACAGATTCTGCGCTGACATAAGGCCAGATTCTCTGTTACGGGACCGCTCTCCTCTGTCTGGGTGCCGGGGCCTAAATGTGTGACAGTGGCCTGTTCCAGTGGTGGGTGACGTGAAGCCTGATTCTCTGCTATGACATGAAGACAGATTCTGTGCTGATATCAGGCCAGATTCTCTGTTACGGGACCTCTCTCCTCTGCCTGGGTGCCTGGGCCTAAATGTGTGACAGTGGCCTGTTCCAGTGGTGGGTGACGTGAAGCCTGATTCTCTGCTATGACATGAAGACAGATTCTGTGCTGACATCAGGCCAGATTCTCTGTTACGCGACCTCTCTCCTCTGCCTGGGTGCCTGGGCCTAAATGTGTGACAGTGGCCTGTTCCAGTGGTGGGTGACGTGAAGCCTGATTCTCTGCTATGACATGAAGACAGATTCTGTGCTGACATAAGGCCAGATTCTCTGTTACGCGACCTCTCTCCTCTGCCTGGGTGCCTGGGCCTAAATGTGTGACAGTGGCCTGTTCCAGTGGTGGGTGACGTGAAGCTTGATTCTCTGCTATCACATGAAGACAGATTCTGCGCTGACATAAGGCCAGATTCTCTGTTACGGGACCGCTCTCCTCTGTCTGGGTGCCAGGGCCTAAATGTGTGACAGTGGCCTGTTCCAGTGGTGGGTGACGTGAAGCCTGATTCTCTGCTATGACATGAAGACAAATTCTGTGCTGACATCAGGCCAGATTCTCTGTTACGGGACCTCTCTCCTCTGCCTGGGTGCCTGGGCCTAAATGTGTGACAGTGGCCTGTTTCAGTGGTGGGTGACGTGAAGCTTGATTCTCTGCTATGACATGAAGACAGATTCTGTGCTGACATAAGGCCAGATTCTCTGTTACGCGACCTCTCTCCTCTGCCTGGGTGCCTGGGCCTAAATGTGTGACAGTAGCCTGTTCCAGTGGTGGGTGACGTGAAGCCTGATTCTCTGCTATGACATGAAGACAGATTCTGTGCTGACATAAGGCCAGATTCTCTGTTACGCGACCTCTCTCCTCTGCCTGGGTGCCTGGGCCTAAATGTGTGACAGTGCCCTGTTCCAGTGGTGGGTGACGTGAAGCTTGATTCTCTGCTATGACATGAAGACAGATTCTGCGCTGACATAAGACCAGATTCTCTGTTACGGGACCGCTCTCCTCTGTCTGGGTGCCGGGGCCTAAATGTGTGACAGTGGCCTGTTCCAGTGGTGGGTGACGTGAAGCCTGATTCTCTGCTATGACATGAAGACAGATTCTGTGCTGACATCAGGCCAGATTCTCTGTTACGGGACCTCTCTCCTCTGCCTGGGTGCCTGGGCCTAAATGTGTGACAGTGGCCTGTTCCAGTGGTGGGTGACGTGAAGCCTGATTCTCTGCTATGACATGAAGACAGATTCTGTGCTGACATAAGGCCAGATTCTCTGTTACGCGACCTCTCTCCTCTGCCTGGGTGCCTGGGCCTAAATGTGTGACAGTGGCCTGTTCCAGTGGTGGGTGACGTGAAGCCTGATTCTCTGCTATGACATGAAGACAGATTCTGTGCTGACATAAGGCCAGATTCTCTGTTACGCGACCTCTCTCCTCTGCCTGGGTGCCTGGGCCTAAATGTGTGACAGTGGCCTGTTCCAGTGGTGGGTGACGTGAAGCTTGATTCTCTGCTATGACATGAAGACAGATTCTGCGCTGACATAAGGCCAGATTCTCTGTTACGGGACCGCTCTCCTCTGTCTGGGTGCCGGGGCCTAAATGTGTGACAGTGGCCTGTTCCAGTGGTGGGTGACGTGAAGCCTGATTCTCTGCTATGACATGAAGACAGATTCTGTGCTGACATCAGGCCAGATTTTCTGTTACGGGACCTCTATCCTCTGCCTGGGTGCCTGGGCCTAAATGTGTGACAGTGGCCTGTTCCAGTGGTGGGTGACGTGAAGCCTGATTCTCTGCTATGACATGAAGACAGATTCTGTGCTGACATCAGGCCAGATTCTCTGTTACGGGACCTCTCTCCTCTGCCTGGGTGCCTGGGCCTAAATGTGTGACAGTGGCCTGTTCCAGTGGTGGGTGACGTGAAGCCTGATTCTCTGCTATGACATGAAGACAGATTCTGTGCTGACATAAGGCCAGATTCTCTGTTACGCGACCTCTCTCCTCTGCCTGGGTGCCTGGGCCTAAATGTGTGACAGTGCCCTGTTCCAGTGGTGGGTGACGTGAAGCTTGATTCTCTGCTATGACATGAAGACAGATTCTGCGCTGACATAAGGCCAGATTCTCTGTTACGGGACCGCTCTCCTCTGTCTGGGTGCCGGCGCCTAAATGTGTGACAGTGGCCTGTTCCAGTGGTGGGTGACGTGAAGCCTGATTCTCTGCTATGACATGAAGACAGATTCTGTGCTGACATCAGGCCAGATTCTCTGTTACGGGACCTCTCTCCTCTGCCTGGGTGCCTGGGCCTAAATATATGACAGTGGCCTGTTCCAGTGGTGGGTGACGTGAAGCCTGATTCTCTGCTATGACATGAAGACAGATTCTGTGCTGACATAAGGCCAGATTCTCTGTTACGCGACCTCTCTCCTCTGCCTGGGTGCCTGGGCCTAAATGTGTGACAGTGGCCTGTTCCAGTGGTGGGTGACGTGAAGCCTGATTCTCTGCTATGACATGAAGACAGATTCTGTGCTGACATAAGGCCAGATTCTCTGTTACGCGACCTCTCTCCTCTGCCTGGGTGCCTGGGCCTAAATGTGTGACAGTGGCCTGTTCCAGTGGTGGGTGACGTGAAGCTTGATTCTCTGCTATGACATGAAGACAGATTCTGCGCTGACATAAGGCCAGATTCTCTGTTACGGGACCGCTCTCCTCTGTCTGGGTGCCGGGGCCTAAATGTGTGACAGTGGCCTGTTCCAGTGGAGGGTGACGTGAAGCCTGATTCTCTGCTATGACATGAAGACAGATTCTGTGCTGACATCAGGCCAGATTCTCTGTTACGGGACCTCTCTCCTCTGCCTGGGTGCCTGGGCCTAAATGTGTGACAGTGGCCTGTTCCAGTGGTGGGTGATGTGAAGCCTGATTCTCTGCTATGACATGAAGACAGATTCTGTGCTGACATAAGGCCAGATTCTCTGTTACGCGACCTCTCTCCTCTGCCTGGGTGCCTGGGCCTAAATGTGTGACAGTGGCCTGTTCCAGTGGTGGGTGACGTGATGCCTGATTCTCTGCTATGACATGAAGACAGATTCTGCGCTGACATAAGGCCAGATTCTCTGTTACGGGACCTCTCTCCTCTGCCTGGGTGCCTTGGCCTAAATGTGTGACAGTGGCCTGTTCCAGTGGTGGGTGACGTGAAGCCTGATTCTCTGCTATGACATGAAGACAGATTCTGTGCTGACATAAGGCCAGATTCTCTGTCACGCGACCTCTCTCCTCCGCCTGGGTGCCTGGGCCTAAATGTGTGACAGTGGCCTGTTCAAGTGGTGGGTGACGTGAAGCTTGATTCTCTGCTATGACATGAAGACAGATTCTGCGCTGACATAAGGCCAGATTCTCTGTTACGGGACCGCTCTCCTCTGTCTGGGTGCCGGGGCCTAAATGTGTGACAGTGGCCAGTTTCAGTGGTGGGTGACGTGAAGCCTGATTCTCTGCTATGACATGAAGACAGATTCTGTGCTGACATGAAGCCAGATTCTCTGCTATGCCATGAAGAGACTGATTCTGTGCTGACATGAAGCCAGATTCTTTGCTATGGCATGAAGAGACTAATTCTCTGCTGATGTGAAGCCAGATTCTCTGCTATGGGACCTCTGTCCAATTGATATTGGGTCATTTTTATTTTTTTAATTTTTATTTTAATTCATTTCCCTATCCACATTTGTTTGCAGGAGATTTACCTACATGTTGCTGCCTTTTGCAGCCCTCTAGCTCTTTCCTGGGCTGTTTTATAGCCTTTTTAGTGCCCAAAAGTTCGGGTCCCTATTGACTTCAATCGGGTTCGGGTTCGGGACGAAGTTCGGGTCGGGTTCGGATCCCGAACCCGAACATTTCCGGGAAGTTCGGCCGAACTTCTCGAACCCGAACATCCAGGTGTTCGCTCAACTCTAGTTTTAGTTTAATTTAATTTATTTTTTAATTAGGGTACACCCCAAAAGAGTGTGAAATATCCAAAATACAAGAATAAGCAATTATGCTGCAGTATAATAATGGCTGGTTAAGGCCAGTATACATGTCTATTATGCACAAGGTACGGACAAGTCCGGTGGGATCCATGCCTGGTTCGTTCACGCTCCAGTGAGGGAATTAAGGATGGTAAGTTGTCCTTGTAACGGGGATCCAGCAGCGTGGCACAACCCAATCAGCACAAGTTAGAATGTGTGCAACTCAGCGGTCATTGCGGAGACACTGCAGCATGTAATCTTTCATGTGTGCCAGGCTGCCCAGAGGCAACGAAAAGCTGTCCTCTGTGGGAGGTGTATCTTCTGTGTCCTCTGTATCCCCCCAGCCACACATCAGTGATGGCCATGAGCTGGTCTGGGTGCCACCCCGCTGTGAACATGGTTCCTCCTCCTCCATCTCCTCATCCTCCACCTCGTCATTGTCCAGAACTGTGCCCTGGCTGGACAATAGTGTACCTTGGGTTTGTGGGTGCAGGAACCCACCCTCGGAGCCACTTGTGAATGACTGGCCGGAAACCCTACAAAATGATCCCTCTTCCTCCTCCTCCTCCTCTGCCACATCCTCTTCCATCATCGCCAGCAGCGTTTTTTCAAGGAGCTATAGAAGTGGGATAGTAACGCTGAGAGCGGCGTTATCGCCACTGGCCATGTTGGTGGAGTACTCGAAACAGCGCAACAAGGAACACAGATCTTGCATGGAGGCCCAGTCATTGGTGGTGAAGTGGTGCTGTTCCGCAGAGCGACTCACCCGTGCGTGCTCCAGCTGAAACTCTACTATCGCCTGCTGCTGCTCGCACAGTCTGGCCAGCATGTGCAAGGTTGAGTTCCACCTTGTGGGCACGTTGCATATGAGGCGGTGAGCGGGAAGGCCGAAGTTACGCTTCAGCACTGACAGGCGAGCAGCAGCAGGGTGAGAACGCCGAAAGCGCGCACAGATGGCCAGCACTTTATGCAGCAGCTCTGACATATCAGGGTAATTTTTAAGAAATCTCTGCACCATCAAATTCAGCATATGCTCCAGGCAAGGGATGTGCGTCAAACTGGCTAGTCCCAGAGCTGCTACAAGATCTCGGCCATTATGGCACACCACCAGGCTGGGCTTGAGGCTCACTGGCACCAACCACTCATCGGTCTGTTGTTCATTCTCCGAACTACATAGATCTCTCGCATGACCTTGATTCCATGTGGGGTCGAGGACCTCATCGTCCTCCACATAATCTTCCACCCAGTCTTCACCCCTGCCCTCCTTGTCAGTCTGCACACTTTCGAAAGCCCCAACAGTTTGCACCTGTGTTTCCTCATTTTCCGAGACGTCCTGCGAGGGTCCTCCCATGTACTCATCTTGAAACATAAGTGGTTGGGCATCGGTGCACTCAATATCTTCCACTTCTTGGGCAGGGATAGGTGGATGGCCCATGAAAACCCTGCTAACAGAGTCATCAAAAAGCAGAAGAGACTGCTGCATGACTTGGGGCTCAGACTGCTTGGCTGATTTGCAAGGGGGTGAGGTGAAAGACTGATGGAAATCAGCTGCAGTTGCCAACTCTGATCTTTCAGCAGGAGACTGCATGGGAGACAATGTGAAGGAACTGGAGGCACTTCTCAGCAACCCAATCTACTATCGCCTGTACTTGTACTTGCCTTGCCATTCGTAGAGCCGCATTAGGCCCGACCAAATACTGCTGCAGGATCTGTCGCCTACTCTCACCTGAGGAAGGGGTTTCACTTGTGCGTGTAGCTGGCACAGATCGATCACGTCCTCTCCCTGCAACAGGAGCTCCACCAGCAGCACCACGACCTGGGCCACATCAGTTATTTGACGCTCTCCTCATATTTCTCAAATTTAGGATCTTGCCCTAAATGGGTGTTTAATTAATAGCAGAATAGAATGACAGTATGTAAAGGTTGTATCTCACACGTACAGATGCAGACTAGGCCGCAATTAAAGTTTTTGCCCAAAAAGGGTGTTTTATTAATAGAAGAATAGAACCACAGTATCTAAAGGGTGTATCTCACAATGACATATGCAGCATAGGCTGCAAAATTAAGTTTTTGGCCCAAAATTGGTGTTTGTTTAATAACAGAATATGACAGCAGTATATAAACCTTGAATTTCACACGTTCAGATGCAGCAAGGGCTGTAAAATTGTTTATTTTGCCCAAAAAGGGTGTTGTATTAACTGAAGAATATAACCACAGTATCTAAAGGGTGTATCTCACACGTCCTGATCCAGACTAGGCCGCAATTTAAGTTTTTTGCCCAAAATGGCTGTTTTTCAAATTATTGAATAGAACCACAGTATCTAAAGGGTGTATCTCACACGTACTGATCCAGACTAGGCCGCAATTTAAGTTTTGTGCACAAAATGGCTGTTTTTCAAATAACTGAATAGAACCACAGTATCTAAAGGATGTATCTCACAATGACATATGCAGCAAAGGCTGCAAAATTTATTTTCTTTGCCCAAAAAGGGTGTTTGTTTATTAACTGAATATGACAGCAGTATAAAACCCTTGAATTTCACACGTGCTGATGCTGCAAGGGCTGTAAAATTGCGTATTTTGCCAAAAAATTGTGTTTTTAAAAACCCAGTAAATTATGGCTGTATTTCTAGCTTAAATTGCTGTCACAGATGATGTTGCAGATAGCTGGAAGTTATGAATAAACGTTTGACTGGCTTGATCCCAAACTAAGGACCATATAGGTGACTCCTATAAAACCCTAAGAGCTCACCTTGACTGCTAAGCACATACAAGGGTCTCAAAGGTAGACGATTGTATGCCCACGTACCTAAGACTGTGTGACACCTGAAAACCCTATAATAGTGAGGGGACACGACCACCGGCTCCCTGCACTTCATACGGAGGGAGTCAGGGTCACCTAGAATCAAGCCAGCAAGGAAACACAATATATGAAAGGACTTATCTGAACAAGCAGCAGCAGAAGCCTCCAGCAGTAAGCACTTCAATCCAGGAAGTAGTATAAACCGCAAAGTGAGGCATTATGGGAGGGAATATAAAGGAAAGAGGATTAGTTTAAATAGGTGACACCTGGGAGAAGGAAATGAGATGAGAAAGTGAAACCAAAACAAAGAACATCATGCAAGAGGTAGAGAAGGACGTCTGTCAGACCTTCTTACAGAACTGGCGGTGACAGTACCCCTCCCTCTACGGGTGGACTCTGGACACTCAGAACCCACCTTCTCAGGATGAGACCTATGGAAAGCCTTGATGAGACGAGTGGCCTTTATGTCCGCCACTGGGACGCACATCCTCTCCTCAGGACCATAACCCTCCCAATGAACAAGGTATTGGAGAGAACCGCAGATAATGCGAGAATCCACAATTCTAGAGACCTGGAATTCAAGATTACCATCAACAAAAATCGGAGGAGGAGGCAAAGAGGAGGGTACAGTGGGTTGGACATAAGGTTTTAATAGGGACCTGTGAAAAACATTATGGATCTTCCAAGTCTGAGGAAGATCAAGACGGAAGGCAACGGGATTGATGACGGACAAGATCTTGTAAGGCCCAATAAACTTAGGACCTAACTTTCAGGAGGGAACCTTCAGTTTGATATTCTTTGTAGACAACCACACCAGATCACCCACATTCAGGTCCGGACCAGGCACACGTCTCTTATCCGCCACACGCTTTTATCTCTCACTCATCCTCTTCAGATTACCCTGAATCTTTTGCCAAATAAATGACAAAGACGAGGAAAATCTCTCCTCATCAGGTAAACCAGAAGACCCTTCTCCAGAGCATGTCCCAAACTGTGGATGATACCCATATGCACCAAAAAATGGGGACTTATCAGAGGACTCCTGGCGACGGTTATTTAAAGCAAACTCAGCAAGGTGCAAAAAAGAATACCAATCCTCCTGATTCTCCGCCACAAAACAGCGCAGATATGTCTCCAGATTCTGATTGACGCGTTCGGTCTGACCATTCGACTGCGGGTGAAAAGCAGAAGAAAATGACAACTGAATCCCCAAGCGAGAACAGAAGGCCTTCCAGAATCTGGAAACAAATTGCGTGCCCCTATCAGAAACAATGTCTGAAGGAATGCCATGCAATTTAACAATGTGATCAACAAACGCTTGCGCCAACGTCTTAGCATTGGGTAACCCAGGAAAGGGAATGAAATGCGCCATTTTGCTAAAACGGTCCACTACCACCAGAATCACAGTCTTCCCCGAGGAAAGAGGCAGGTCCGTAATGAAGTCCATGGACAGATGCGTCCAAGGACGGGAAGGAATGGGTAACGGGAGGAGAGAACCCGATGGCCGTTAATGAGGGACCTTGGCACGAGCGCAGGTCTCGCAGGCTGCCAAAAAACCCTCAACCGTCCACCAGAATATCTGAGCAATGAGATCTACTGTGGCTCTACTCCCCGGGTGCCCAGCAAGGACAGTATCGTGGTGCTCGTAAAGCGAGAGGCACAAACAACCTCCCAGGAGGACAAAGATCAGGAGCCTCTGCCTGGGCTGCCTGAACCTCTGCCTCCAAATCAGGATAAAGGGCAGAGATGACCACCCCTTCAGCCAAAATGGGACCCGGGTCTTCAAAGTTACCCCCTCCTGGAAAACAATGTGACAGGGCATCCGCCTTCACATTTTTAACCCCAGGGCGGAACGTGACAACAAAATTAAACCTAGAAAAGAACAAAGACCATCTGGCCTGTCTCGGGTTCAGACGCTTGGCTGATTCCAAGTAGGCCAGATTCTTATGGTCGATAAACACGGTAATAGGGTGTCTGGCTCCATCTAGCCAATGGCGCCATTCCTCAAAAGCTAATTTGATGGCCAACAACTCCCTATCTCCCACATCGTAATTTCTCTCTTCGGAGGAGAGTTTCCTTGAGAAAAAGGCACACGGTCGCCATTTGCCAGGAGAGGGACCCTGAGATAAGACCGCACCCACACCCACCTCAGAAGCGTCCACCTCAACAATAAAAGGTAGCGGGACATCAGCTTGTACCAAAATGGGAGCGGAAGCAAAACTCTCTTTGATACTAGAAAAGGCCTTAAGCGCATTTACCGACCAGGAGGAAAAATCAACCCCCTTTTTAGTCATATCAGTGAGTGGCTTAACAACAGAGGAATAATTCTAAATTAACTTTCTGTAATAATTGGCAAAACCCAAAAACCGCATCAGTGCCTTCTGATTCTCAGGAAGCTCCCAATCAAGCACAGCCCGGACCTTCTCAGGGTCCATCCGAAAACCAGAAGCGGAGAGAAGAAAACCAAGAAATTGAATGTCTGGAACCGCAAACACACATTTTTCCAGTTTAGCGTACAATTTATTCTCCCGCAGAATGAGCAAGACCTGACGTAGGTGGTCCCTATGAGTTTTGAAATCAGGAGAAAAAAATCTAAATGTCATCTAGATACACCAGTACAAATTTCCCCATTAAATGATAAAAAATGCTGTTCACAAAATGTTGGAAGACGGCCGGAGCATTCATCAAACCAAAGGGCATAACCAAATTCTCGAAATGACCCTCAGGGGTATTGAAGGCCGTCTTCCATTCGTCCCCTTCCCTGACCCTGACTAGGTTGTATGCCCCTCTTAAATCCAACTTAGAAAAAACTTTAGCCCCAACAATCTGATTAAACAGGTCCGGGGTCAGAGGAAGCGGATATGGGTCACGAATTGTGATACGGTTCAGCTCCCTGAAATCCAGACAAGGTCTTAAAGAACCATCTTTTTTCTTTAAAAAAAAAAACAGCGGCAACAGTTGACTTCGAGGGTCTAATGTGTCCCTTTCTCAGGCTCTCAGAGATATAAGTATGCATAGCGACTCTTTCAGGTTGGGAGAGATTGTATAAACGTGATTTTGGCAGCTTGGCGCCTGGGATGAGATTAATAGGGCAATCTGACTCCCGGTGAGGGGGCAGCTCCTGAACACCACTCTCGGAAAACACATCCGAAAATTCAGAGAGAAAAGATGGTACAGTCTTGGTAGAAACCTCTGAAAGAGACGCCGTGAGGCAATTCTCTCTGCAAAAGTCACTCCAACCATTTATTTGCCTTGCTTGCCAATCAATGGTGGGGTTATGTTTAGTGAACCAGGGTAGCCCCAACACTAGTGGAGTAGGTAATCTGCTTAGGACGAAACATGACATATCCTCAACATGAGCATCACCCACAGTCAAACGGATATTGTGTACTTTGCCCTTTAACGATCTTTGAGAAAGTGGAGCGGAATCAATAGCGAAAACAGGTATATCCTTTTCCAAAGTGTATACCTGGAAACCATGCGTTATAGCAAATTGATTATCAATGAGATTGACAGCTGCTCCACTATCTGCAAAAATCTCACAAACAATGTTCTTGCTGTCTAGCGCCACCCTGGCAGGTAGGATAAAACGGGAACTACAAGCGAACGGCAAACCTTCAATTTCCGCATCAACCTTGCGAATAGTAGCAAATGGAAAGTTTTTAGAGGTTTTTTTTCTTTTTGTTTCTTTTTTATTACCCTCAGGAAACTCCATGAATCTCCTAGAGGGGCAAACATTAGCCAAATGATTTATACCCCCACAACAGAAACAAACCCTCCTCTGAGAGCTGAATTCTCTACTATCAGAGGCAAGCAAACCCAGCTGCATGGCCTCCTGCTCAGAGGGGATTGAGAGAGACTGAGACCCCTGCGTACTGAATGAGACAGCCCCACTGTCCTTGGGCTGAATATGACTGGAAGGAGTGGTCTCTCCTCTCTCTCTAAGACGCCTGTCAATACAAACAGCTAGAGACATGGCAGACTCCAACGAGGCAGGTCTCTCATGAAAAGCAAATGCATCTTTCAATCCCTCCGAAAGACCATGGCAAAATTGACTTCGGAGTGCAGCATCGTTCCAACCAGTATCAGCTGCCCATCTCCGAAATTCAGAACAATATATCTCTGTGGACTGTTTACCCTGGCATAAAAGACGCAGTTTAGATTCAGCCAGAGCAATACGATCCGGGTCATCATATATCTGCCCCAGGGCTACAAAAATTAATCCACCGATCGGAGGGGCCGTGCCCCCACCGGCAGCGAAAAGGCCCAAGACTGAGCGTTATCCCTGAGCAGCAAGATGATGATCCCCACCCTCTGCTCCTCATCACCAGAGGAATGGGGAAGTAGCCGAAAATGGAGTTTGCAAGCCTCTCTAAAGTGAACAAAATTCTCACTACCCCCGGAGAACGTATCCGGAAGCGAGATCTTAGGGTCGGAACAAACTCCATGAACGCAAGCAGAACCGGTCACCTGAAACTGAGACACAGTTTTACGGAGATCTGCTACCTCCAGTGAAAGACCTTGCATGCGGTCAATCAAGGCTGAAACCGGATCCATGCTTAAGACGGTAATGGCGGTTTAAAATGTCATGGATGATGTTGCAGATAGCTGGAAGTTATGGATAAATGTCCGACTGGCTTGATCCCAAACTAAGGACAATATAGGTGACCCCTATAAAACCCTAAGAGCTCACCCTGACTGCTAAGCACATACAAGGGTCTCAAAGGTAGACAATTGTATGCCCACATACCTAAGACTGTGTGACACCTGAAAACCCTATAATAGTGAGGGGACACGACCACCAGCTCCCTGCACTTCATACGGAGGGAGTCAGGGTCACCTAGAATCAAGCCAGCAAGGAAACACAATACATGAAAGGACTTATCTGAACAAGCAGCAGCAGAAGCCTCCAGCAATGAACACTTCAATCCAGGAAGTAGTATAATCCGCAAAGTGAGGCAGTATGGGAGGTGACACCTGGGAGAAGGAAATGAGATGAGAAAGTGAAACCAAAACAAAGAACATCATGCAAGAGGTAGAGAAGGACGTCTGTCAGACCTTCTCACAGAACTGGCGGTGACAATTGCACACTGAATAATCCTGGAAAGGCACCAGATGTTGGATATTGGCAAAAATTTGTGTTTTTTCAAAGCCAGAGAATTATTTAATTTTTTTTAACTCTTTCTTAACAATCACAGATGCAGCAAGGGCTGCAATATTAAGTATTTTGTAAAAAAAGATTGTTTTTTTTTATAACAGAATATGAAAGCTGTAAATAACGATTGAATTTCACACGTGCAGATTCATCAAGGGCTGTAAAATAGTGTATTTTGCAAAAAAAAGGGTGTTTGTAAAAACCCAGAAAATTATGGCTGTATTTCTAGCTTAAATTGCACACTAACTAATCCTGCAAATGCACCAGATGTTGTATATTGCCAAAAAAAGGGTGTTTTTTTTAAACCAGATTATTAGGGCAGTATTTCAAGCTTGGATTTAAATGTCACAAACGCTCAGCTTGCATAAAATGGCCGCCGCCGCCGCCGCCCACAAAACTAACAGACGGATAACAGTTATTTTTTAATGTCACTGGGCTCAGGGCAGGGTAAAAAGATTGTGCACTGCACCCACACAACTAAATCTATGTAGATCGCTGAGTTAAATTGGAGTTCTGATCACAGATTCTGTCCTATTCTCTCCCTGAAAGCACCAGCAGCATCCTCTCCCTACACTAAGCACAGCAGAGTGACATGCAGCCTTTCAAAAAGCGCCAAGAAATTCCCGAACACCGAACCCGATCCCGAACTTTTACTGAGATGTTCGGGTTCGGGTCCGGGGTCCAAAAATCCCAAATTTTGGTACGAACCCGAACTTTACAGTTCGGGTTCGCTCAACCCTAGTAACCTTTTGTTCAATTTTTTTTTTCAATTGTTTTTGTTAAGCAAAATGGGTTAAATATTTTTAACTTTTAATAGTACACATTTTTGGATTTAGTGATTCCTAGGAATTTTTATTATTTTTGTTTATTTTACTTTTGGGTAAAGAGGGTGATTTCAATTCACAGTATATATATATATTTTATATATTTATTTTTTTAAGCTATTTTTACTTGTTTAAGTTTTTTATATCCCCAACATGCAATCATCAAATTTCCATTTCCATTTGGTAGTGGAATTTATTCCATTACTGAATAGAAAATTAAGTATATTTCAATACAATGCAGTGCTGCCACCTTCAGGCCTGCATTGGAATGCATGAGTAATAGGCCTCAAAGCCATGTATAGGCTTATTACTACTAGGGAACGCCTTTGATCTCAGAAAGGGGAAGGAGTTCCAGCCCATATTTCACCATGTCATCTGAGGGGTAAATGTCTGACGATTGCAGACATTAGCCTTGGGTCTCTGCTGTTTAAAGCAGCAGAAACCAGCCTATGGTGCCTGCTGCACTTACGAGTGATCTGACGGCTTTCACCCTACATATACGACGTTGGCCATTCAGTGGTTAATTCCTCTTGCAGCTCTCAGCACAGAGAATGATTTTTAGCTGTAAATCTTTTCTTTCTAAAAAAAAAAAAATATGCTCCTTATGTTAAATATTTGAAATTGTATGTGAAGATTCAAAGTCTACATCTGGAAAATGTAGCCATAAATATATTTAAGAAATGTATCCTTTAACTATCCAGATCTCATTACTCAGAGAACAAATCCTTTAGACTGTGAATCACTGCTCATGAGAAACATATTTTGGTAAATCTGCCAAGTACTCTGCTATCATATGTTTTTACTTTCCCCCTTGTAAGTCATTCAATTAAGCAGTGTTTTTAGAGCCTGTAATAATTAGTTTTATTCCTGTTTTAATTGTTTTTTTCCCCCTAATGAGTCTTAATATTACTAGGTATGATGTTACAGGTATATGTAGCAACTGACAATAAAACTGAATAGGTAGCTACCCTTGCTTTAATTTATTAGCTGTTGGCTGATTAGCTTTGGTTTAAAGCCCAGTGTCATTATACAAATTTGGCACTACACTTTATGGCTTATCTTGGCCTAGAAAACATCTCATTAGAGCTTCCATGCGTGAATCTGTCTTCCGTCTGGTTACGACACATGCCACTTTTGTAGCATTTTCAGAAAGTTGGAAAGCATGCAAATGATGTGATATATTCTATTTCTCAACCACTGACCTATAAATTAAAATTAGCAAAGAATGATAGATTGTTTTTCATTTTTTTTGGCATTTATCCTAATGGCAAGGAGTTTGGCATGACAAATAGGTCTAATTAACAGCATTTATATCTGACAAATTATTCACCGATTTGCATCGCCTACAACTTATAAGCATTTTGTTGTAGTAAATTAAAGAAACATATAATTTGAAACACCAAATTTGCTTGACTATTGATATTCAGTAGATATAAAACGTCTACACACCCCTGTTAAAATGTCAGATTTCTGTGATGTAAAAAAAACTAGACAAAGATAAATAATTTCAGAACCTTTTCCACCTTTAATGTAACCTATAAACTGTACAACTCAATTGAAAAACAAACTGAAATCTTTTAGGTATAAAATATAATAATATGGTTGCATAAGTGTGCACACCCTTAATCTAATACTTTGTTGAAGCACCTTTTGATTTTATTACAGCACTCAATCTTTTTGGGTATGAGTCTATCAGCATTGCACATTTTGACTTGGCAAGATTTGCCCACTCTTCTTTGCAAAAACACTCTAAATCTATCAGATTGCAAGGGCATCTCCTGTGCACAGCCCTCTTCAGAGCACCCCACAGATTTTCAATCATATTCAGGTCTGGGCTCTGGCTGGGCCATTCCAAAACTTTAATCTTCTTCTAGTGAAGCCATTACTTTGTTGATTTGGATGTATGCTTTGGGTAATTGTCATGCTAAAAGATAAAGTTCCTCTTCATGTTCAGCTTTCTAGCAGAAGCCTGAAGGTTTTGTGTCAATATTGACTGGTATTTGGAACTGTGCATAAGTCCCTCTAGCCTAACTAAGGCCCCAGTTCCAGCTGAAGAAAAACAGCCCCAAAGCATGATGCTGCCACCACTATGCTTCACTGTGGGTAAGGAGTTCTTTTGGTGATGTGCAGTGTTGTTTTTGCGCCAAACATATCTTTTGGAATTATGGCCAAAAAGTTCAACCTTGGTTGCATCAGACCATAACACCTTTTCCCACATGCTTTTGGGAGACTTCAGATGTGTTTTTGCAAAATGCCTAGCTTGGATGTTTTTCTTTGTAAGAAAAGGCTTTCGTCTTGCCACTCTACCCCATAGCCCAGGCATATGAAGAATACGGGGGATTGTTGTCACATGTACCACACAGCCAGTACTTGCCAGATATTCCTGCAGCTCCTTAAATGTTGCTGTAGACCTCTTGGTAGCCTCCCAGACCAGTTTTCTTCTTGTCTTTTCATCAATTTTGGAGGGACGTCCAGTTTTTGGTAATGTCACTGTTGTGCCATATTTTCTCCACTTGATGATAACTGTCTTCACTTTGTTCCATGGTATATCTAATGCCTTGGAAATTCTTTTGTACCCTTCTCCTGACTGATACCTTTTAACAATGAGATCCCTATGATGCTTTGGAAGCTCTATGGACCTTAGCTTTTGCTGTGGGATGCGATTAATTTCAGGAAAGACCAACTAGAGCAGCTGAACTTTATTTGGGTTTAAGCAGAGGCACCTTAAATGATGGCAGGTCTATGCACTCTTAGCGTCCGGCCACTGTTAGCGCATCGCCCGCCCCACCGCTGATCAGCATTGTACCGCTGATCAGCAAGTTTAAACTTTTTTTTTTCTATAACTTTTTTTACTTTAGCTTTTTAGTACGTGAACCCCCGTGCCCCCATACACACGCACATACAATAAAGTTTTACACGCACGCACATACACACGCACACACCCATGGCCCGCCGGATGTTCTTGGTGGAGGAGGCATACGCCCAGCTTGCCTCCGACTCCGAGAGCCCCAGTGAGGATGAGGATGACCCCACATTCCTCTCGTCATCCGCATCCTCCTCATCATTATCTGATGACGATGAGCCCCCAAGTCGGCGGTGACGCCGCCAGGCGGAGCAAGGGGCCCCACATGCTGGGGACCCTGTGGCCCACACCAGTACGAGCCGCCCTGGGGCTTGTACTGGTTTCCCGGCCCACCAAATAAGCCCACCGGAGCCCCCTACCGGTGAACTTAGCTGGTGTGCCCAGTGGATTTTGAGCCCGAGATTCCGGATTTTGTTGGCAATCCAGGAATCCAGATTCCCACAGTGGGCTTCACTGAAATTGACTTTTTTAGTTTTTTTTTCAGTGACCCATTTGTGAATCTGATGGTGGAGCAGACAGAGCAACAGTTCTTTGCTCAGCACCCGGGCTCCATTTTGGCTAGACCTGGTGGCTGGACACCGGTCAGTGCAGCCGAGATGAGGACGTTTTGAGGCCTCGTGCTGCACATGGGTCTAGTGCAAAAACCGAGTGTCAGGCAATACTAGAGTGGGGACGTCCTCTACCATACCCCACTCTACAGTATGGCCATGACACGCCCCCGGTTTGAGGCCATCCGGAAATGCCTGCATTATGCAAATAATGCAGCATGTCCCCCACAAGGTGATCCTGCCTATGACCGTCTGTATAAGATACGGTCGGTCATCGATCACTTCAGGGCCAAATTTGGGCAGGCCTACGTACCTGGAAGAGAGGTCACAGTTGATGAGTCTCTCGTTGCTTTCAAGAGGAGACTCAGTTTCCGCCAATACATTCCTACTAAGCGGGCTAGGTGTGGTGTGAAAATGTACAAAATTTGTGAGAGTACCTCAGAGTACACTTACAAATTTCGTGTGTACGAGGGGCGAGATTCCCGTATTGAACCCCCAGAATGTCCCCCCACTCTGGGTGTTAGCGGGAAACTCATATGGGACCTTATGCACCCACTGCTAGATAAGGGTTACCACTTGTACGTGGATAACTTTTATACTAGCATTCCCTTGTTCAGGTCCCTTGCCGCCAGATCCACGTCCGCTTGTGGGACCGTGCGGAAAAATCAGCGCGGCCTCCCTGCCCACCCCCTCCAGGTACCTATCCCCAGGGGTGAGACCCGTGCCCTTACCAGTGGATACCTGTTGCTGGTCAGGTATAAGGACAAGAGGGATGTCCTTATACTGTCCACAATCCACGGTAACAGCATCACCCCTGTCCCTGTGCGAGGTACTGCGGCAACGGTCCTCAAGCCCGATTGTATCGTCGACTACAATCGGTATATGGGAGGAGTTGATCTCTCTGATCAAGTCCTCAAGCCATATAATGCCATGCGCAAAACCCGGGCATGGTACAAAAAAGTTGCGGTCTACTTGGTACAGGTTGCCTTGTACAACGCTTTTGTACTATCCCGAAGCACTGGCAGCACAGGGCTCATTCCTCAAGGACCTGATTTTTTCAGACCGAGAAAGAGCAAGCCGGAGTACCTTGGGAATTGGAGGCGCCCGGATCGTCCCTGGCCAATATTTTCCAGGTGTGGTCCCCCTTACTAGAAAGAAGGGACGAACCCAAAAAAGATGCAGAGTGTGTCACAAGAGGGGGATACGGAAGGACACCACCACTCAATGTGACACTTACCCCGATCATCTGGGCCTCTGCGTTATCGATTGCTTCAGGGAGTATCACACTTCCATGGAGTACAAAATTTTTATAATCCCCAACAGTCCCCTAGAGAACATAAAAAACTAAGGCTCTCAGACTTTGGAGACACGAAAACAATTATTTTTTCCCTAAAATATTAGTTTTAGTGCAGGCATCCTCAAACTGCGGCCCTCCAGATGTTGTAAAACTATAACTCCCAGCATGCCCAGACAACCTACAGCTATCAGCAGGGCATGGTGGGAATTGTAGTTTTACAACATCTGGAGGGCCGCAGTTTGAGGATGCCTGCTTAGTGTCTCCAAAGTCTGAGAGCCATACATATTGGGCATCGCCGCGTCCGTAAAAATGTTCTCTATAAAAATACCCCATAAACTAGCCACTCGTTAAACGCTGTAAAAAAAAATCTAATAAAAACAACTATGTCAAAAAAAGCCATTTTTATTGTCACCTTGGATCCCAAAAAGTGTAATAACAAGCCATTAAAAAGTCATATGCACCCCCAAATAGTGCCAATCAAACCGCCATCTCATCCCTCAAAAAATTAGCCCCTACATTAGATAGTCGACCCAAAAAAAAAAAGAAACTGCAGCTCCCAGGCTATAGCGATACTAAAATATATTTTTTTGTTCCTCAAATGATAATATAGTGTAAAATCTAAATAAATTTAAAAAAGTAGACATATTAGGTATCTCCGCATCCGTAAGAATCTGCCCTATAAAAATAACATTTAACCCAACCCCCCAGATGAACAGCGTTAAAAAAAAACTTGTAAAAAAATGCCATTTTGTAATGGTCACGTACACACACAGGGGGGAGGATAGTGACCACTGCGCTCCACCCTCAGGCCCTGGACCTGCCTACTTGCCTCACGAGTCCTGATGAACGGCAGTCCCTAACTTAGGATACGTGCGGGAAGGACAGACAAGACAAATAATGGATACTGAACGGACCGGGTCAAAACCAAGAGGACAATGCAGTACAGAGGGATAAGCAAAGAATGGTCAGGAGAAGCCGGGTTCATAAATACCAGGAGAGTCGAGAAGTACCAAAGGAGTCCGCAAAGAATAGTCAGGTGGAAGCTGAGGTCAAAATACCAGGAGGGATGCGCAGTACAGGAGGAGCAGGCAAAAGATCGTCAGGGAACAGGATCAGGTAAGTATACAGGTATCCAACAAACGCCAGGGACCTAAATTAACAGGCAACCTGTGGCCAGCAGGCTGCCTGTATTTATAGTGGGAGTGAGGGTCATGTGACGTGGCCGTCACATGACCAACAGACCGACCAGTCAAGCACCGAGTGATCAGCTCGGCGCTCAATGCAGACCTAGGAGCAGGGAGCCTCCCAGCTAGCAAAGCCGCCTTGGGAACGAGGTCAAACACAGATCCTCGCTCCCGAAGCTAAGCAGTAGGTCTGCGGCTGATGGGAGACCGAGTGTGCCTTCGGCACCCCGTTACACATTTTTTGTCACCTAACATCAGAAAAAGTGTAATAACGAGCGATCAAAATGTCATATGCACCCCTGATTAGTGCCAATAAAGCCGCCATCTCATCCTGCAAAAAATTAGCCCCTACATTAGATAGTCGCCCAAAAAAAAAAAAAAAACTGTAGCTCCTAGGCTATGGAGATACTAAAATATTATTATTTTTTGTTCCTAAAATGATAATATAGTGTAAAATCGAAATAAATTTTAAAATGTACACATATTAGGTATCGCCGCGTCCGTAAGAATCTGCCCTATAAAAATAACCTTTGACCTAACCCCTCGGATGAACAGCATTAAAAATATAAAATAAAAACATTGCCAAAACACCAATTTTTGGGCAAAATTTCCATTTGAATCCTTTTTTTCCGGTAATAAAGCAAGGGTTAACAGCCAAACAAAACTAAATATTTATTGCGCTGATTTTGTAGTTTGCAGAAACACCCCATATTTGGTCGTAAATGGCTATATAGCAATACGGCAGGGCATAGAACGAAGGGAACGCCATATGGTTTCTGGAAGGCAGATTTTGATGGACTGGTTTATTTACACCATGTCCCATTAGAAGCCCCCCTGATGTAGCCTGGACTAGAAACTCCAAAAAAGTGACCCCATCTAAGAAACTACACCCCTCAAGGTATTCAAAAGTTACTTTACAAACTTTGTTAACCCTTTAGGTGTTCCACAAAACTTAATAGCGAATGTAGAAACTATTTTAGAATTTACATTTTTTGTTACCTTGCCTCAAAAAAGTGTAATATAGAGCAACCAAAAATCCTATTTACCCTAAAATAGTCCCAAAACAACAACCACCTTATCCCATAGTTTCCTAGATGGGGTCACTTTTATGGAGTTTCTACTCTAGGGGTGCAGCAGGGTGCTTGAAAGGGTACATGGTGTAAATAAACCAGTACAGCAAAATCTACCTTCCAAAAACCATATGGCTTTCCCCTTCTTCTATGTCCTGCCATTTAGCCAAATAGTAGTTTACGACCACATATGGGGTGTTTCTGCAAACTACAGAATCAGGGCAACCCATATTGAGTTTTGTAGAAATTCCAAAATTGTTTCTCCATCTGCCATTAACTCTTGTGGAACACCTAAAAGGTTAACAAGGTTTGTAAACCCAGTTTTGAATACCTTGAGGGGTGTACTTTCTTAGATGGAGTCACTTTTTTGGAATTTCTATTCTAGGGGTGCAACGGGGGGCTTGAAATGGGACATGGTATAAACAAAACCAGTCCTGCAAAATCTGCCTTCCAAAACCCATATGGCGTTCCCCTCCTTCTATGTCCTCCAGTTTGGCCAAACAGTAGTTTAGGACCACATATGGGGTGTTTCTGCAAACTACAGAATCAGGGCAACCCATATTGAGTTTTGTTTGGCAGTTAACCCTTACTTTATTACTGGGAAAAATGGATTAAAATGGCAAATTTTCAAAAAAATAGAAATTCCAAAATTGTTTCTCCATCTGCCATTAACTCTTGTGGAACACCTAAAGGGTTAACAAAGTTTGTAAACCCAGTTTTGAATACTTTGAGGGGTGTACTTTCTTAGATAGAGTCACTTTTTTGGAATTTCTATTCTAGGGGTGCAACGGGAGGCTTGAAATGGGACATGGTATAAACAAAATCAGTCCTGCAAAATCTGCCTTCCAAAACCCATATGGCGTTCCCCTTCTTCTATGTCCTCCCGTTTGGCCAAACAGTAGTTCAGGACCACATATGGGGTGTTTCTGCAAACTACAGAATCAGGGCAACCCATATTGAGTTTTGTTTGGCAGTTAACCCGTGCTTTGTTCCTGGAAAAAATGTATTATATTGGAAAATTTTCCCAAAAAATCTAAATTCGTAAATTTTATGTCCATTTGCCATGAACTTGTGTGGAAGACCTAAAGGGTTAACAAAGTTAGTAAAATCTGTTTTAAATACCTTGAGGGGTGTACTTTCTTAGATGGAGTCACTTTTTTGGAATTTCTATTCTAGGGGTGAAACGGGGGGCTTGAAATGGGACATGGTATAAAAAAAACCAGTCCTGCAAAATCTGCCTTCCAAAACCCATATGGCGTTCCCCTCCTTCTATGTCCTCCCGTTTGGCCAAACAGTAGTTCAGGACCACATATGGGGTGTTTCTGCAAACTACAGAATCAGGACAACCCATATTGAGTTTTGTTTGGCAGTTAACCCTTGCTTTGTTCCTGGAAAAAATTGATTATATTGGAAAATTTTCCAAAAAATCTAAATTCTTACATTTTATGTCCATTTGCCATGAACTCGTGTGGAAGACCTAAAGGGTTAACAAAGTTAGTAAAATCAGTTTTGAATACCTTGAGGGGTGTAGTTTCTAAAATTGGGTCATTTTTGGGTGCTTTCTATTACGTAAGCCTCACAAAGTGACTTCAGACCTGGACTGGTCCATAAAAAGTGGGATTTGGAAGATTTCTGAAAAATTTCAAAATTTGCTTTTAAACTTCTAAGCTATGTAACATCCCCAAAAAATAAAATGGCATTCCCAAAATGATACAAACATGAAGTAGACATATGGGGAATGTAAAGTCATCTGTCACGACCGCTATCCCAGCAGCAGTCGTGTCGCACCAGACGGAGGGGAAGGGGGACCCTTATCTACGGATGGGAAATAGAATGGCCACCCCTGACTAACCCTAAGCTGGCACCTGTCTGCCCTGATACCCTAGACGGGGTGTGAACCTGTGCGGCGAGCAGGATGCCTAAACGCTCAGTCGCCCTAACAAGACTGGACTGGGGAAAGGCCGATGGGAGCGCTAGTCACCATCACTCACGTCTAGGAAAACAACAGGGGAAGACAGCAACAAACAAACAACAGAAGAGATAGACTTATCCAGTCACGAGCAGAGAAGGCGATCCCAAACACGACAGTCCATGCCGAACAAGAGCTCCACAGCAACACCATCAAACGATCTCCTTCCAAGGTCAGAGTAGCACTGGAAGTAAGGACTATATCTGGCAATGACTGCAAGTGAAACTGAAACTAATATAGTAGCTGGGAGTGGCAGACAGGACTCACCTGAGAAGGATGCCTACAAACTCCCAGTCAGGACAAAAAGGTTCACAAGGCAAAACCCAGATGACATACCCTGAACCACGGAGCAAACTCACAAGCTATCGCCAGTAGCAAGTCGCTGCGACCTTCTCCTCCCAGACCTGTCTGGATCAGTCACAGTCGTGACAGTACCCCCCGTTCTACGAGGGGCCCCTGGACCCTCAAGACCAGGCCTCTCCGGATGGGAGCTATGAAAAGCCCGAATGAGTCTGTCCGCTTTTATCTCTGATGCTGGAACCCACATAACATTTCCAGTGCACCAGGTACTGAAGAGAGCAGCGAACATATCGTGAATCAACAATCTTTTCAACCTGAAACTCAAGACTGCCATCAACAACCACCGGTGGAGGCGGTAGTGGCAATGGTTCAGGAGGTTCTACATATCTCTTAAACAGAGATCTGTGGAAGACATTATGGATCCTTAGAGTCTGAGGTAGCTCCAGACGAAAAGCCACCGGGTTAATGATCTTAATTACCCTATAAGGACCAATAAATCTCGGACCTAATTTCCACGAGGGAACCTTCAACTTGATATTTCTGGTAGACAACCACACCAAGTCATTCACCCCAAGGTCCGGACCTTCAGAGCGCTTCCTATCAGCCGCACGTTTGTATCTACCACCAATTCTCTTCAAACTTTCTTGCACACTCTGCCACACTGAAGAAAGTGAAGACGCAAATCGTTCCTCCTCGGGAATCCCAGACGGCCCCCCTCACTAAACGTACAAAACTGAGGATGGAAACCATACGCACCAAAAAATGGTGACTTATCGGTGGATTCTTGACGACGATTATTAATGGCAAACTCGGCTAACGGTAAATAAGATGACCATTCCTCCTGATTTTTGGAAACAAAGCATCTCAAATATATCTCTAGGTTTTGATTGGTACGTTAAGTCTGACCGTTGGACTGTGGATGGAAAGATGAAGAAAACGACAGATGAACCCCTAAACGAGAACAAAAAGCTTTCCAAAATTTAGAAACAAATTGGGTACCACGATCCGAAACAATATCGGAAGGGACCCCGTGAAGCTTCACGATGTGGTCAATAAAAACCTGAGCCAGTGTGTTAGCATTAGGCAATGCGGCAAGAGCAATAAAGTGCACCATTTTACTGAATCTGTCAACAACTACAAGAATAACAGTCTTCCCTGCTGATACTGGTAGATCCGTAATGAAATCCATAGACAGGTGCGTCCAAGGCCTGTTGGGGATGGCCAGAGGTAAAAGACGCCCTGCCGGACGAGTATGATCTACCTTAGAACGAGCACAGGTAGCACATGCAGACACAAAATTCAACACCTCCTGGCGCCATTTAGGCCACCAGATCCGACGAGACACTAACTCAGAGGTTGCCCTACTACCTGGGTGTCCTGCCAGTGTGGAGTTATGGTGTTCTTTTAGTATCTCCAGTCGTAAATTTTCTGGCACAAACAGTTTACCCGAGGGGCAGGAGGCCGGGGCGTCCCCCTGAGCTTCCAACACCCTCCCCTCCAAACCTGAGTGTAATGCAGAGACCACCACCCCCTTTTGCAAAGTGGGCTCTGGTACCTCAACATCACCCCCTCCAGGAAAACTTCGAGACAATGCATCCGCCTTAGTATTTTTTGCCCCCGGGCGATAGGTTATTACAAAATTAAACCTAGTAAAAAATAACGACCACCGAGCCTGTCTAGGTGTGAGACGTTTAGCAGACTCCAGATATAATAAGTTTTTGTGATCAGTAATCACCGTGACGGGAAGAACCGCCCCCTCCAAAAAATGACGCCACTCCTCAAAAGCCAACTTAATAGCCAAAAGTTCCCTGTTGCCAATATCATAGTTCCTTTCTGCAGTAGACAATTTCTTCGAAAAGAAAGCACACGGACGCCATTCACCAGGGGACGGGCCCTGAGATAGTACCGCTCCCACCCCACCTCTGATGCGTCAACCTCTACAATAAAATGAAGCGAGACATCTGGCTGTACGAGAATAGGGGCCGAGGTGAATCTCTCCTTCAGAGATGCAAAGGCAGTTTTGGCTGCATGTGACCATTTGGAAAAATCGGATCCCTTTCGGGTCATGTCCGTCAGTGGTTTGACCACCAAGGAATAGTTCTTTATAAACTTTCTATAAAAATTGGCAAACCCCAGGAAGCGTTGCAATGCCTTCAGGTTCTCAGGCAGATCCCAGTCTATAATCGCCCGGACTTTCTCTGGATCCATGCGGAAACCTGAATCTGACAACACATACCCCAGAAATGGCAGTTCTTTTACGGCGAACACACATTTTTCTAACTTAGCAAACAATTTGTTGGCCCTTAATATCTGCAGCACTTGTCTCACATGGAGCTTATGAGTATCCAGATCCGGGGAATAGACCAAGATGTCATCAAGATATATCACAACAAATCTCCCGATAAGGTGACTAAAAATATTGTTGACAAAATGTTGGAATACCGCAGGCGCATTAGTAAGACCAAATGGCATGACCAGATTTTCATAATGCCCTTCCGGAGTATTAAAAGCCGTCTTCCACTCATCCCCCTCTTTGATGCGAACCAGGTTATAGGCTCCTCTGAGATCCATTTTGGAGAACCATTTAGCACCAGCAACCTGATTAAAGAGGTCGGGAATGAGAGGGAGAGGATAGGGATCTCGGATAGTTATCCGGTTTAATTCCCGGAAATCCAGGCAAGGACGTAGGCCCCCATCTTTCTTTTTAACGAAAAAGAACCCTGCAGCCACAGGTGAAGAAGAGGGTCTGATGTGTCCCTTAGCCAAACTCTCCGAAATATAATCCTTCATAGCCTTCCTCTCCGGGCCGGAAAGATTGTATAACCGGGTTTTAGGTAGTTTTGCCCCAGGTAATAGATTAATCGGGCAATCATATGGATGATGAGGTGGTAACCCCTGACAACCCTTCTCAGAGAACACATCCATAAAATCTGACAGAAAGGCAGGTAAAGATGTTACAGAGAGTGTAGAGCACCTACTACTCAAGCAGTTGTCCTTACAATGTTCACTCCACTCCACAATCTCCCCGGCCTGCCAATCCACCACTGGATTGTGAGTCACCAGCCAGGGAAGCCCCAATACCATAGGAGCCGGAAGACCGTCCAGGACATAACAAGAGATATGCTCTTTATGGAGGTCCCCTACCTGCAGATGGATATTATGGATGATCTGAGTTAACTCTCTCTGAGTAAGAGGGGAGGAGTCGATGGCAAAAACAGGAATAGTTCTGCATACCGGTTCCGGAGTAAAACCCAGAGCCTGAGCAAACCGTGAATCCACCAAGTTGACCCCCGCCCCACTGTCCAAAAAGACGGAACAGATCTCAGTCTTATTGGCCGCCTCAACGGTAGCGGACAACAAAAACTGAGACATGCGTATGGAGGAAACGAATACGCCCAGACTGTTCTCCTCCGCACAATCTGGGGACTCTAGTTTTCCGGCGGCTCCTTTGTTTGTGGTCTCTTGGGTTCTTAGGGACAAACCTTTACAAAATGACCCCTCCTCCCACAACGAAAACAAACCTCTGACCTACGGCGGAACTTAGGAGGATTCACCCATCTAGTGGCGCCCCCTATTTGCATTGGTTCGACTGGACCATAACAGACCGATCCCTGCCCTATAGAGGCCTCCGTAAAATTTAATAGTCTCTCCCTGAGTCGTCTGTCGATTCTTATGGACAGAGACATAGCAGCCTCAAGAGACCCAGGGACCTCGTATACCGCCAGCGCGTCTTTTAATTTTTCAGACAACCCCTGGCAGAACTGACTCCTAAGGGCCGAGTCGTTCCATAACATATCAGTAGCCCACCTACGGAATTCGGAACAATATAGTTCAGCAGACCGGTTCTCCTGCCGAAGTTTACGTAGCTTAGACTCAGCCAGTGAGACCCTGTCCGGGTCATCATATACGAGACCCAGGGCTTCAAAAAACTCCTCCACTGATCGTAAGGCCAGAGAGTCTGATGGTAGGGAGAAAGCCCAAGCCTGCGGATCTCCTTGCAGGAGAGAAAATACAATGCCCACCCGTTGTTCCTCACCGCCGGAGGATCTAGGGCGTAACCTGAAGAACAATTTGCAAGCTTCTCTGAAGGTTACAAATTGGTCTCTCCCTCCTGAGAACCTATCAGGTAAAGCCACTTTTGGCTTAGGAGTACCTTGGTTTCCCGTAGCAACGGTGAACACAAGGATTGCTGCTGCAGCACTGTTGCTTTTAATCCTGCCACTTCAAGGGATAACCCCTGTAATTGTTTCGCCAAAACCGAAACCGGATCCATAGTGGAACAGACAAAATACAAAGCAAAACAGCAAGCAGAAAAAAAAAAAAAAAGAAATGTCACTTTATTTTTAATTTTTTTTTTTTTTTTTTAAAAGGCCAGATATACTGTCACGACCACTATCCCAGCAGCAGTCGTGTCACACCAGACGGAGGGGAAGGGGGACCCTTATCTACGGATGGGAAATAGAATGGCCACCCCTGACTAACCCTAAGCTGGCACCTGTCTGCCCTGATACCCTAGACGGGGTGTGAACCCGTGCGGCGAGCAGGATGCCTAAACCCTCAGTCGCCCTAACAAGACTGGACTGGGGAAAGGCCGATGGGAGCGCTAGTCACCATCACTCACGTCTAGGAAAACAACAGGGGAAGACAGCAACAAACAAACAACAGAAGAGATAGACTTATCCAGTCACGAGCAGAGAAGGCGATCCCAAACACGACAGTCCACGCCGGACAAGAGCTCCACAGCAACACCATCAAACGATCTCCTTCCAAGGTCAGAGTAGCACTGGAAGTAAGGACTATATCTGGCAATGACTGCAAGTGAAACTGAAACTAATATAGTAGCTGGGAGTGGCAGACAGGACTCACCTGAGAAGGATGCCTACAAACTCCCAGTCAGGACAAAAAGGTTCACAAGGCAAAACCCAGATGACATACCCTGAACCACGGAGCAAACTCACAAGCTATCATGAGTAGCAAGTCGCTGCGACCTTCTCCTCCCAGACCTGTCTGGATCAGTCACAGTCGTAACATCATCACAATTTTTGGGGGCATTACTATGTATTACAGAAGTAGAGAAACTGAAACTTTGAAATTTGCTAATTTTTTTGACCCAATTTTAGCAGTGTCATGAAGTACAATATGTGATGAAAAAACAATCTTAGAACGGCCTGGGTAAGTAAAGGCGTTTTAAAGTTATTCACACATAAAGTGACACTGGTCAGATATTCAAAAAATGGCCAAGTCCTTAAGGTGAAATAGGGCTGAGTCCTTAAGGGGTTAAAGATGAGCAAACTTTTCTAAAATTCAATTCGCTGGTTCGTCGAATTTTTTGCTAAAAATTTGGTTCGATCTGAATATATTCGCTGCAAATTACGTAAAAAAAACTATTTCCTGGCTGCTGAGAGCCTTTATAGTGGTGTAGAACACTGTGCCTTGTAGTAACACGCATAGGGAGTCTGCTTTGGTAGTGAAATAATACTGTGAGTCCGTATGACATGCAGATGACCGGAGTTGCTCTTAGAATCACTGCAAACTTCACTTATTAGGACAGTCACTGGACCAAAACTGACCAAATAACTCAAGTATGAACTCAGCCTTACAGATCGATGTTAGTGCCAAGAAGAAGAGCACCGTCGCCAGTTGATTCCACATAGATGTTATCAGAACCAGTTCTATTAAACGCGTATAAAGTAGAGCCCCCCGGACAGAGTCATTGATTAATTTGCCCTTCCTCTGATCCATCAGAACAATAACACACAAAAAACGGATCCTGTCTGTGGAACATACGCTTTCACTCGGTCAGCATTTGCTCAATAATCCATCAGTATTGCTAATGCCCAAAAAAAACAGGAGTGGATGTAAAACAGAGATGACATGTGAATGGAATATTTGCATGTATTCTGTGTTTTATACCCACTCCTGCTTTTGGCTACCTAATCACAAGCCAATTCTGATGGGACCATACAGGCGTTACAGCTGCTACACAGACAGGATTCGTTGTGCATCTCATTTTTCTTTCCTTCTGAAAGATCAGAAGAAAGGTCAAATAAATGATGATGTCAGCCAGGCCAAAAGACAAAATAGTGGACTAGTCATGAAGTGGGGAGGGTGGAAACAGCATGAGAAGTCCACAGAGTGGACCTATGACATAGTGGTGAGGTGGAAATGTAACATCCCAGAGTTATGTTACTAAACTCTTTTTCCCTGCTACTAATTGTTGGTAACATGTGCCTTGTCATCTAATGTGAATTTATTTTATATTCCTCACTAATGTGCATTGAAAGCCTTGTAAATCATACTTTGCTGTAATTTTCATGTTCACCAGCAGGTGGCAGCAATGTTAGCAGGGCCTTAGTAACAGTTTAGCATATCTAGACTGGAATAGTACATTCCAGTTTAGCTCCCCCCTCTTTGAGCAGAGTGGGCTCGCCCATGTCCTGCCTCATGGGGAGGGAAGGAAGTTACAGTGTGTGTGCCAGCCACCCCGGCTAGGGGAAGGCTGTGCTGGTAGGAGCTCTCAGTTCTAGGGATCCAAGCCAGGATCTTGTCTCGGTTGAGACCAAAGATCATCATTCCCAGTCTGAGCCCTTCAGCCTCAACTGGTGACAAGCAAGCAGCCACCCCCAGAACTCCGGGAAGAACCATTCCCTGTGAGCTAACTGTGAGTACTATCCAGAGACCAGGAGAAGCCAAATTCCTCCTCAGCTAGTCAGTCCCCATACACAGCAGAAGATAGACAGAGCAGAAGATACAGATTCCTGCCACATATTACAGAGCCATAAGCAGACGACTAATCCTGCAAGAGAGCTCCAGGCACATGATAGAAGCAGAAGAGATAGTGATCCCTGCCATACATTGCCAATACCTGCTGGGATCAAAGACTATTGCTGTATCTCATGTGGATGAAATCTGCAACCAGTAAAGACAAGTTGAATTATATTCCAAGTCTGGATCTCATTCATTACTACCAAGTTCCTCAATTACTCCTACTAGCAACACACTCATTTATTGCAAGTGAGCCAGGATCCAGGAGTCCAGCCATACCAAGGTAGGAGATACCGTTGACACTATTACTACTGCTAAACAGAGACATTACACCACTCTGGCATTCCTAACCTGGTAGGTGAGTTGCAACACCTTAAACGGCCCTGAGACTGTACCCTGCGCACGCTGCAATTGGCGTAACGAACAAAAACTTTTAACTATCATTTACACCTGACCCAGTTACTGCATATTATAGCGTCAGTGTGCATTATTCCAATCCGGTTACTGCAGAAGCAGCATGAGGAGACCAAAGAGTGGTCCAATCTGGATTTGGCAGCAGTATGAGGAGTAAATTCTGGTGAAAGCGTATAGTGGCCTATATGCTCAGTTCACTTCTGCAGTTATTTCTGTTGAAAGAGTGTAGGGGCGTATTACAGTAAAAAAAGAAAAATATATATGCATTTCACTGGTGCACTTATTTGTGGCAAAAGCATTCAGTGGCCTATTTCAGTACAGAAAGAAAAAAATATATGCGCTTCACTGGTGCATTTATTTCTGCTGAAAGCGTTTACTAGCCTATTTCAGTACAAAAAACAAAATATATTCTTAGTTCACGTCGGCTGCTATATGTGTTGAAAGCATGGTTAGGAGTCAACAGGGTGGCAGCAGTGGGAGGTTGGGAGACAAATGTGCCCGGGGTAGAGCACCTGCTTCGCAGCAGCTTACCTCCCGGGAAGTAGTGGTGCAGGGGTTCACGGAAGTAGCAGCTGTAGCAGTCAGTCAGTGCGGCGGTTATATGCGTTATTTTGTATTTTAGTACAAAAAGAAAAATACATTCTCAGTTTACGTCGGCGGCAGTTATATGTGTTGAAAGCGTTTAGTGGCGTATTTCAGTACAAACAGAAAAATACATTTTCAGTTCACGTTGGCGGTTATATGTGTTGAAAGCATGGCTGGGATTCAGCAGGGTGGCAGCAGTGGGAGGTTGGGAGCCAAACGTGCCCGGGGTAGAGCACCTGCGTTGCATCAGCCTACCTACCCAGGAAATAGCAGGAGTTCAAGGAAGTAGCGGCAGTAGCAGTCAGTCAGTACAGCGGCTATATGTGGTAAAATCTTTATTAAAGTATTTCGGTCGAAAAACTAAATTTGTTCAGCGATCAGCTCTGCAGTTATATGCGGTTAAATCTCCATGATGTCTCCATGATAATTCTGCAGCATGGGGGCCCCGTGTGGCTACTACACACTTTCAAAATGATCCTTCAACGGAGCGAATAGATGATGGATGACCGGGAAGCTCCATGACCTTCCCAGGAGCTGCTGTCAGGAGCAGCGATTCATTTCTGAGACGTCCGTATAGTGCAGGGGGAATCCGAAGACCCTTTCCATCTCTGTGCTCCGTTATATGTGGTAAAATCTTTATTGAAGTATTTTGGTGGAAAAAACATTTTTATTCAGTGTTAAGCGCTGCACTTATATGCAGTAAAATCTTTTGTGACTTATTTCGGTGGAAAAAGAAATTGTATTCAGGGTTAAGCACTGCACTTATATGTGGTAAAATCTTTTGTGACTTATTTTGGTGGGGAAAAAAAATTGTATTCAGCATTAAGTGCTGCACTTACAGTGAATATGAAAAGTCTACACACCCCTGTCAGGTTTCTGTGCTGTAAAAAAATGAGACAAAGATAAATAATTTCAGAACTTTTTCCACCTTTAAGCCCTTAAGGACACAGCCTTATTTCACCTTAAGGACCAGGCCATTTTTTGCAAATCTGACCACTGTCACTTTAAGTGGTGATAACTTTAAAACACTTTGACTTATCCAGGCCATTCTGAGATAGTTTTTTCGGCACATATTGTACTTCATGACACTAGTAAAATAAAGTTAAAAAAAAAAAAATTTTATTTATAAAAAAAATACCAAATTTACCACATTTTCTTTTTAAATGGTAAATTTCCAAGTTTCAATTTCTCTACTTCCATAATACATAGTAATACCTACAAAAATAGTTATTACTTTACGTTCCCCAAATGTCTACTTCATGTTTGGATCAATTTGGGAATGATATTTTTTTTTTGGGGACGTTACAAGGCTTTGAAGTTTAGAAGCAAATCTTTAAATTTTTCAGAAATTTTCAAAAACCCACTTTTTAGGGACCAGTTCAGGTCTGAAGTCACTTTGTGAGGCTCACATAATAGAAACCACCCAAAAATGACCCCATTCTAGAAACTACACCCCTCAAGGTATTCAAAACTGATTTTACAAACGTCATTAACCCTTTAGGTGTTCCAGTAGAGTTAATGGCAAATGGTGCTAAAATTTCAGAATTTCGATTTTTTGGCAAATTTTCCATTTTAAACCATTTTTTCCAGTAACAAAGCAAGGGTTAACAGCCAAACAAAATGCTATATTTATTGTCCTGATTCTGTAGTTTGCAGAAACACCCCATATGTGGCCGTAAACTACTGTACGGGCACACAGTAGGGCGTAGAGGGAAAGGTGCGCCGTATGGTTTTTGGAAGCCAGATTTTGCTGGACTGGTTTTTTGACACCATGTCCCATTTGAAGCCCCCGTGATGCATCCCTATAGTAGAAACTCCAAAAAAGCTACCCCATTTTAGAAACTACGGGATAGGGTGGCAGTTTTGTTGGTACTAGTTTAGGGTACATATGATTTTTGGTTGCTCTATATTACACTTTTTGTGCGGCAAGGTAACAAGAAATAGCTTTTTTGGCACCGTTTTTTTTTGTTATTTACAACATTCATCTGACAGGTTAGATCATGCAGGTTGTCACGGATGCGGCGATACCTAATATGTATACAATTTCTTTATTTATGTAAGTTTTACACAATGATTTCATTTTTGAAACAAAAAAAATGTTTTAGTGTCTCCATAGTCTAAGAGCCATAGTTTTTTCAGTTTTTGAGCGATTATCTTAAGTAGGGTCTTATTTTTTGTGGGATGAGATGACGGTTTGATTGGCACTATTTTGGGTGCATATGACTTTTTGATCGCTTGCTATTACACTTTTTGTGACGTAAGATGACAAAAAATAGCTTTTTTTACACCGTTTTTATTTTAATTTTTTTACGGTGGTCACCTGAGGGGTTAGGTCATGTGATATTTTTATAGAGCCGGTCGATACGGACGCAGCGATACCTAATATGTATACTTTTATTTTATTTATGTAAGTTTTACACAATGATTTCATTTTTGAAACCAAAAAAATCATGTTTTAGTGTTTCCATAGTCTAAGAGCCATAGTTTTTTTCAGTTTTTGGGCAATTATCTTGGGTAGGGTATGATTTTTGCGGGATGAGATGACGGTTTGATTGGTATTATTTTGGCGTACATGCGACTTTTTTGATCCCTTTTATTACCTTTTTTGGGAAGTAAGGTGGGCAAAATTTCAATTTTCTCATCGTTTTAATTTTTTTATTTTTATGGCGTTTACTGTGCAGGGAAAGTAACATGACTGTTTTATAGATCAGGTCGTTAAAGACGCGGCAATACCTAATATGTGTAGTGTATTTTATTTTTTTAATTTTTATTCAGTGATAAAAGTGTTTTTTTTTTAACTTTGCTTTTTTCACTTTTTTTTACATTTTTTTGAACCAGACCCACTTGGTTCTTGAAGATCCAGTGGGTATGATGTCCGTATAATAGAGTACAGTACACTATATAGTGTATTGTACTGTATTTTACTTACACTTTGTCTGAACAGATCTATGCCTTTAGCACAGATCTGTTCAGCACCATGGACAGCAGGATGCCTGAGAAGGCGTCCTGTTGCCATGGGAACCTTCCCCGTCTGCTCAGTTGTGGCCACAACTGCTCAGACGAGGAAGGGTAAGGAGGGGGGCTCCCGACTGTTAACCTCTGCTCTTCCATACCGCGGTCCGTACGGACCGCGGTATGGAAAGGGTTAAACGGCTGATATCACAGCACAGATGTCAGCCGTTTATACCAGAGTGTCAGCAATGTGCTGACACTCTGGTATAACCACTGGCCAGCAATGATTATTCAAGAGGAGGCGGGCGGGGGATCGCGATCCCGCCTGCCGCACCGCCCGCCTCCCGCACTGCCTGCACCGCCTACAACACGCCCCCTGCACCACCCGCCTCCATAAAATCACTCAGGGGTGCAGGGGGGGTGAAAATCTATATTTTGGGCATGTTAAAGTTTCTGATCCCCGCGGATCAGAAACTTCAGAAAGCGCAAGACCTGCAGTTTGCTGCAATCGCTGACACGGGGGGGTCACGGGACCCCCTGTGCATTTAGCCGAGGTACCTGCTCAATGATTTGAGCAGGCAACTTGTTCCGATCACCGCCCGCCGGGCGGCAGTGATTGGAAAAACACATGACGTACCGGTACGTCATGTGTCCTTAAGGACTCGGGAAACATGCCGTACCGGTACATCATAAGTCCTTAAGGGGTTAATGTGACCTATAAACTGGACCACTCAATTGAAAAACAAACTAAAATATTTTTAGGTGGAGGGAAGAAAATAAAAATAATAATATGGTTGCATAAGTGTGCACACCCTCTTATAATTGGGGATGAAGCTGTGTTCATAATTAAGCAATCACATTCAAAATCATGTTAAATAGGAGTTAGCATACACCTGCCATCATTTAAAGTGCCTCTGATTAACCCCAAATAAAGTTCAGCTGCTCTAGTTTGTCTTTCCTTTAATTTTCTTAGTCACATCCCACAGCAAAAGCCATGGTCCACAGAGAGCTTCCAAAACATCAGAGGGAGGGATCTCATTGTTAAAAGATATCAGTCAGGAGAAGGGTACAAAAGAATTTCCAAGGCATTAGATATACCATGGAACACAGTGAAGACAGTCATCATCAAGTGGAGAAAATATGGCACAACAGTGACATTACCAAGAACTGGAAGTCCCTACAAAATTAATGTAAAGACAAGAAGAAAACTGGTCTGGGAGGCTACCAAGAGGCCTACAGCAACATTAAAGGAGCTGCAGGAATATCTGGCAAGTACTGGCTGTGTGGTACATGTGACAACAATCTTCCGTATTCTTCATACAGTATGTCTGGGCTATGGGGTAGAGTGGCAAGACGAAAACCTTTTCTTACGAAGAAAAACATCCAAGCGAGGCTACATTTTGCAAAAACACATCTGAAGTCTCCAAAAAGCATGTGGGAAAAGGTGTTATGGTCTGATGTAACCAAGGTTGAACTTTTTGGCCATAACTCCAAAAGATATGTTTGGCGCAAAAACAACACTGCAAATCACCAAAAGAACACCATACCCACAGTGAAGCATAGTGGTGGCAGCATCATGCTTTGGGGCTGTTTTTCTTCAGCTGGAACTGGGGCCTTAGTTAAGCTAGAGGGAATTATAAACAGTTTCAAATACCAGTCAATATTGGCACAAAACCTTCTGGCTTCTGCTAGAAAGCTGAACATGAAGAGGAACTTCATCTTTCAGCATGACTACAACCCAAAGCATACATCCAAATCAACAAACGAATAGCTTCACCAGAAGAAGATTAAAGTTTTGGAATTGCCCAGCCTGAGCTCAGACCTGAATACGATTGAAAATCTGTGGGGTGATCTGAAGAGGGCTGTGCACAGGAAGATGCCCTCGCAATCTGACAGATTTGGAGTGTTTTTGCAAAGAATAGTGGGCAAATCTTGCCAAGTCAAAATGTGCCATGCTGATCGACTTATACCCAAAAAGACTGAGTGCTGTAATAAAATTAAAAGGCACTTTAACAAAGTATTAGTTTAAGGGTGTGCACTCCTATGCAACCATATTATATTATTTTTATATTTTTTCTTCCCTCTACCTAAAATATTTCAGTTTGTTTTTCAATTGAGTTGTACAGTTCATAGGTCACATTAAAGGTGAAAAAAGTTCTGAAATGATTTATCTTTGTCTCATTTTTTTACATCACATAATCCTGACATTTTAACAGGGGTGTGTAGACTTTTTATATCCACTGTATATGCGGCTAAATCTTTTGTGACTTATTTCGGGGGGGAAACAAATTTTATGCAGCATTCGGCGCTGCAGTTATATGTGGTAAAATCTATTGTGACTTTTTTCGGTGGGAAAAAACAATTGTATTCAGCGTTAAGCGCTGCACGTATATGCGGTTAAATCTTTTCTGACTTATTTTGGTGGAAAAACAAATTTTATGCAGCGTTCGGCGCTGCATATGTAACATCCTGAAGTATGTCACTAAAACTTCTGTATCCCTGCTACAAGAATGTCAAGTGTTAATGTGTTGTCAACTAGTGTGATATAACTGTGCATCGCCATTTCTATGTCTGTGTTGTATATATTTGCTGTAGTTTCCATGTACACCAGCAGGTGGCAGCAATATGAAGGCAAACCATGGTTAGAGTTAGATCTAGACTGGAATATACCATTCCAGGCTAACTTACCCTTATCTGAGGAGGAGTGGAATGTTCCCACATCCTACTTCAGGAGGAGGACAGAAAGTTCTAGGCAGTGTATCAGCCACCCCCTGTTGGGGTAGGCTGTGTTAATAGGAGCTCCAAGAAACAGGGACCCCAACCAGGGATCCAAGCCTCTGCTGAGGCCCAAGATCAACCTTCCCAGTCTGAGTCCCTTACCTCAGCTGGTAGACCAAGGAAGCAGCCAACTTTAGAACTATCAGATCTCCAGGAAGAAACCACCATTCCCTGTGAGCAGTCCTGTAAGTACAGATTCCAGAACAAGGAGAAGATAAGTACCTCCACAGCTAGTCAGGCCCATACTAAGCAGACCACAGACAGAGCAGAAGACAGATACCTGCCAGATTCTTAAAGGCTTATGTACCAGATGCAGAATATATATATATATATATATATAATTCCTGCCACATATTGCCGATACCTGCTGGGATCCTAGACTATTGCTGTATAACTGTATGGATCTAAAGCTGCATATAATACCATCAAGTAAAGACAAGTTGGACCCAATTTTTTGTGTGGAATCCCATCATTCCTCAGTTACTCCTATTGACAGCACTCAATTTTGTTGCATGTGAGCCAGGATACAGGAGTCCAGCCGTACTACAGTTAGGAGACACCGTTGACACAATACAGAGAAAATCTCCCCCTCTGGCATTCCTTACCTAGTACGTGAGCTCATACCATCTTAAAGGGCCCTGCTACAGTACCCGCGCAAGCTGCAACTGGCGTCACGAACTCTTATACACATGTACTGACCCACTGCATAGCATGCCCACTGAGCCAGTGACCTGCTTATTGCATCAAGTGGCGTCACGAACAGGATAGGATTGTATTGTGTGTCCATCCCTAACAACAGAGCCGCATCTAATTGTGCGCAAAAACGGACCTAAAATCGTATGTTTCACAGTATAATAAGGGCTGAAGATTGTACAAAAATCGCAGAAAGTGACTTTCTTACTTGTATTATTGTGCCAAGAAAGCACTGCCAGTGCGCTGCTGTATACAAGGAGTTAATTCGATATTGTGGAGATTCGCCATATTCATTTTAAGATGGCGCTGTATCTTCATGCCAAAGAACAAAGAAACCAAGAAACGCCCTCCAAGGAGCGCGAAAATGCTGTCTACGTCCCCCAGAAGCGGGAAAATCTTGTAACACCCCCTCAAGAAAGGCGCGAAGATGACGAATACGCCCCTTCAGGAGCGGGAAAAATAGAGAACGCCCTCCATGGACTTGTCTCTGAACTGGCCCGAGGTGATAAAAGCTCCACCCTCTGCGGCCCTCCTTTAGTATTAGCGATCAGTGTATGCCGGACAGCAACAAGGATGGCGTACTCGCGTCCAAAGTGGAACCAGATGGCCATCGATGGAGAGGATGTCTACCCTGAGCAGCCGCTGGAGATTCGAGTCTCCCAACTCATGCAAAGACGTGGACCTTCAATCCTTGGCGCCATACGGGAGGCTGTGGATACCTCCGCGCACAAGAGCTCCGCAGTACCTACCCTGTCTAACATACCGGAGATGCCAGAAAAGATGACTGATGAAGTCCCGGCACCTGTCTCTAAGGTTCCTGACCTAATGGAGACCTCAGAGGCTGTGGATCCCTCCGCTCTATCAAGAACCACCTGCGGAAGGCGACGTAGCCACACAGATGGACGTAGACATCGAGTCATCCACCGCAGGGGCCGTCGCTGACATCACCAGCATCCAGTCTGCGGCGCAGATAAAGAAGGAGCTGCAGGATCGGGACCAGGAGGCACCGGAACCGGCCGCCCGGCCGCGCCAGCAGGTAGGAGCTACCCCGCTCCCTGAGGCCCCGGCCAGGTCCGTGTCCGTCTCCCTCCGCCACGTCCAGAGACCCCATCACCGGTCATCAACCTGAGGCCTACCAAGCCACAACCGCCTACTGGTGCGGTGGAGGCGGCTGGAGATTCCACTCAACCGCCCAGCTACAGCCAGTTGAGCAGCCTAAACCCCGAAGTACCCCATGAAATCACTACATTTGCCCAGATGGCCTGGGAATACAAGTCGGCTGTAGAAGAGTGGGTGAAGGAGGTTTTTGATTGCCCCCAGTCTGGAGACCCTATCCTGACCCGGCGTACAGGAACTGTACTATGGTTTTCTGTGGAGCGCGGTGTGGGATTCCTCCAGGATAACCACTCAGGCACTGAAGTGTTTGTAGGCCGCAGGTCAGTAAAACGCCACTACTTGCCCCAGGAGAGGCATAACTTGTACATTGGAGATCAGGTGGAATATACACCTATGCGGTCAATGCAAGGACTGTTTGCGGCTGGAGTTACCCTGCTGCAGAAACCGCTCTCCCCTGCCATCACCCGAGAGACCTGGCAGGAGGATCCAGGCTCTGCAGCTAGGACCAGGTGCCTGCAGGAAACTCCAGATGGCCGACTGGTTTTCAAAGAAAAGGCGCAACCAGCCCCTGCACCGCTCATTCCTGACCTATCACCGCCACCAACCCTGAGGGTAGGACAGATAAATAATTCGGTCCTTACGTTCAACCCCAAGGTGCAGCCGTGCTTTATGCCTCCTTATATGCTCCCCTGGAAGCTGTCTGCACAATCCGTTCCAGCTCTCCCTGCACCAATGCAGCCAGAAGTTCTGCCACTTCCTGCACCGGCTGTGGATCCCGGTCTGCAGCAAGCAACAGCCACATTCTCCAGGTTGGCTGTACAACCAATACCTACTGTAACCGGTAGAGGGCGCTGGCGCACCACCACCAACACCACCCTAAGCTACCAGCAGAGGCAGGAATTACCTCTTATGCATTTTAGCAGCTCGAGCAGTGATGAGGAGCTGGACACCTACCTGTAGGGTGTCCCCATCATAAAGACCAACAAGTGACATTGTTTGGGAGCCACGCAATGGACTGATTACCTGACGGGTGAGGACCTGTTTGGCATTGTTGTGTATTTTAACCCGTTTTGTTCCAGGTTGCCAGTGTTTGTCCTCATCCAGATGGTCAGGTCAGTAAGGACTCCCCCCATCAGCACTTAACCCCTTACCTCCAAGTTGAAAGTTTTATCCCCTTTCTCAGGTTACTTGATAGCCTGTTGCTGCTATTCTTATACGACATTTTAACCCTTTGGATTACAATTAACTCTTTTGCCCTGTGGATTGCAAAGAACTTTTATAAGTTTCCAGAGGATTCTGCAATTTCAAGCACTTTCAGGAAAAAGGACTCAAGTTATTGTTGAGCTTATCCTTGCACTTATAAAATTTGCACTATTTTATAAAATGTTTGCAACATAAAAGCTTGCACTTTATTCTCATGTACTATTGTAACCAGTTTACAAATGTTATGTAACGTTCAAGATAACCTGCCCATTGTGTGTAGTATCCATCCAGGGGCCACAATGTGATTTTATACACTGTCTACCATGATTGCACTTACCATTGCACTTAACAAAAATGTAGCAACTTACTTAAAGTGTGCCTTTTTACAGCTTTTGTTCTCTCCCCCCTTCATACGGACTGTCAACATACTGACGTTGTACACCAATGGCCTACACCTTGTGATATATACCCATAGGTACCCATGGTAGGACCAAATGGTAAGTCCTGACAGGTCTAGTAGTTACACAGGTACCCCTGCTACTTCGGGAATCGTTAGAAGCCCTAGGCTGCTCCTTTCCGCTTGTTTTATGTTCCGGATTGTTCCCATCCGGAGGTGTCTCATTTCCAGGAGATCCATGGGAACGTACTGCCCTCCTCCTGTGACTTGCCAGAAGTGTACGGAGATGATAAATACCTCCCCTTCTGAGCGTTTGCCTGAGGTAAGGCGCCTCAAACTTTAGAGCCTTATATTCTAGCTTCCTCATAGACATCATAGTGATCGTGCTATAAGCCAAATTTCTTCAGGCTATGATGCAGGGAAAGGAATACAGGATAAAGCCACCCTTTCATTTGCGGGCTTTGCATTACACAATGGTGGGATTACGGAGTAAAGACACCCCCATGCTCTCTTTGATGTTCATGGCCAGAACATACAAAGTCAGTCAGCGATGCATGCTTTGTGCAGTTATAGGTTGCCTGGTTATACCAAGATAAGGAAACTGTGTGTTGGACACCTTATTCTAGCGGGCAGGAACCTCGAGGAAACCGTTAAATGTTTTGTCTTAGTACGTCATTATAAGTGAATTCATGCATCACTTTCTATTAATTGGGTACCCAGAGCTCACTCCTCACCCTCATATCTTGCGCCGAGGACGGCTTCACTTAAAGTAACGGGGTATGTAACATCCTGAAATATGTCACTAAAACTTCTGTATCCCTGCTACAAGAATGTCAAGTGTTAATGTGTTGTCAACTAGTGTGATATAACTGTGCATTGCCATTTCTATGTCTGTGTTGTATATATTTGCTGTAGTTTCCATGTACACCAGCAGGTGGCAGCAATATGAAGGCAAACCATGGTTAGAGTTAGACCTAGACTGGAATATACCATTCCAGGCTAACTTCCCCTTATCTGAGGAGGAGTGGAATGTTCCCACATCCTACTTCAGGAGGAGGACGGAAAGTTATAGGCAGTGTACAAGCCACCCCCTGTTGGGGTAGGCTGTGTTAATAGGAGCTCCAAGAAACAGGGACCCCAACCAGGGATCCAAGCCTCTGCTGAGGCCCAAGATCAACCTTCCCAGTCTGAGTCCCTTACCTCAGCTGGTAGACCAAGGAAGCAGCCAACTTCAGAACTATCAGATCTCCAGGAAGAAACCACCATTCCCTGCGAGCAGTCCTGTAAGTACAGATTCCAGAACAAGGAGAAGATAAGTACCTCCACAGCTAGTCAGGCCCATATCAAGCAGACTACAGACAGAGCAGAAGACAGATACCTGCCAGATTCTTAAAGGCTTATGTACCAGATGCAGAATATATATATATATATATAATTCCTGCCACATATTGCTGATACCTGCTGGGATCCTAGACTATTGCTGTATAACTGTATGGATCTAAAGCTGCATATAATACCATCAAGTAAAGACAAGTTGGACCCTATTTTCTGTGTGGAATCCCATTATTCCTCAGTTACTCCTATTGACAGCACTCAATTTTGTTGCATGTGAGCCAGGATACAGGAGTCCAGCCGTACTACAGGTAGGAGAAAACGTTGACACAATACAGAGACAATCTCCCCCTCTGGCATTCCTTACCTAGTACGTGAGCTCATACCATCTTAAAGGGCCCTGCCACAGTACCTGCGCAAGCTGCAACTGGCGTCACGAACTCTTATACACATGTACTGACCCACTGCATAGCATGCCCACTGACCCAGTGTCCTGCTCATTGCACATTTATATGTGGTAAAAGCTTTACGAATAAATACAAATTAATGGAACTTATGATTCCCCAAAACTTCAGCCATGATTCCATAGGTTTTTTGGATTTAACTATCTTTGTTAAAGGGGAAAAATTTAAAACTAAAACCTTTTTTAAACCCACCGATGTAAATTCTTGTATGAGATGAGCGAATGTTTCAAAAATTCAATTCGGCCAGTTCGCCAAATAAAAAAAAAATATTTGCTTCGATCCAAATGTATTTTCGGCGAATCGCGTAAAAAAACGACTATTTCCTGGCTTCTGAGAGCCTTTATAGTGGTGTAGAACACTGTGTCCTGCAGTAACATGCATAGGGCGTCTGCTGTGGTAGTGAAATAATACTGTGAGTCGTATGACATGCAAATGACAGGCGTCGATCTTAGAATCGCTGCACACTTCACTTATTTGGGCAGTCACGGGGCAAAAACTGACCTAATAACTCAAGTATGAACTCAGCCTTACAGGTCAATGTTAGCACCAAGAAGAAGCGCACTCCTCTTACACAGTTGTCAGATCATTCCACATAGATGTCTACAGAACCTTCTTTTTTAAACGCTATACAAGTAGAGCCCCCCGACAGAGTGGAGAGGATGTCAGCAGTAAGTTTGTGTTGACATCACTGATTATTTTGCCCTTCCTCTGATCCGTCAGAACAATAACCCCCAAAAAACGGATCCTGTATGTTGAGCATCCGCCTTCACTCAGTCAGCATTTGGTCAGTAATCCATCAGTATTCCTAATGCCTAAAAAAAACAGGAGTGGATCCAAAACAGAGATGACACGTGAATGCAATTTTTGCATGTCTTCTGTGTTTTGTACCCACTCCTGCTTTTGGCTACCAAATCACAAGCAAATTCTGATGGGACCATACAGGCCTTACAGCTGCTACACAGACAGGATGTCACGGCTGAGGATGGGGGAAATCCTCAGCCGTGTGGAGCCCGGTGATGTTACGGCTGCTTGGCCATGTAGACAGGATTAGGGAGCAGGTCACCTCCTAAGGCATCCCTAACCTGACCCTAGCTCCTAGTTACATGGGCCAACCTTGATGGTAGGAGGGCCCATGCTCCGGAACCTAAAAGTCCCTGCTGGCCCTCAAGATGACCCTCACCTAGGAGCTGAGTAAGACAAGCCCACTCCTCCTAGACACGGAGGAGCAGGAGTCTCAACGGCCAAGCTGCAGGAAAAGGGGAGACATAAACAGCTCTATGGATATGGCAGGTGAACTAGAGTTCCACCTACCTGCCACAGCCTTGCTGACTGGATCCCTGTGTTAGCAGGGTGCAGATCATAAACGCATCCCCACACAGGGACCCAGATCCATAGCTGCACAAAGGGAGACATATAAAACATCACACAGACATCACACATAACTGGAAATAACTTAAGCACAATATGGTTATGACATTAAGGTTTATGACCACAGGGGTGGCTCTTACTGGCAGGTAATAAATACATGAGGCTGCTCTCAGCTAAGCATGGCTGAAGCAACCTGAAGGCCTGCAAAAGCAATGAGGCTTTATAGGCCAAGAAGCCACACCCCACAGTCGGACACACCCAGGGATCACACACACTAGGAAGGGGATTAACCCTTCCAACACCAGGGAAGGGAAAACACCACTTAAAGGGAACGTGCACACAATAACATAAAACACAGTGCACACATCCACACATCACACACAAAACCGCATGCGCAGCGTAGCGAGCTGCATGGCACAGCTCAGCCTGCTACGCTGCCACATACATACTGTTGCCAGCGGCAACCACAGGTGAGGCCAATACCACAGCCCTCACCTGTGATTGAACACCAATGAAAACCGCTGACAACCGCATGCGGTTCAGGAGTCACGGTCATAGCCATGGCCGTGACACTCCCATCCCTCAAAGCCCCCCCACCAAAAAAAAGACACGTGAGGGACTCAGACAAGGGGATAGGAGAAGGGGACGTCCACTCTCAGTGCCGGTTCTAAAAAGGGGTCGCTGTCAGCTGCATCCTCTCCCGGCTCACACTAGCCAGTCCGACGAGGACTGCAGCCCGCACCAGCAACAAAGAGAAAAGAACCACTGAGAGATGGACGAGGGGACTCTCCACTCACGTCCCCACTCCAGTCGCTGCCAGCAGACACTCCTAACCAGCACGCAGCCGGACCACTTACGGAGTGCTGCCAGCAGACGACCAGAGATGGGAACATGGAGAGGGACGAGGGATCCCCAACACGGAAGGTAAGGTGGCGGGGAATGCCACTCACCGTGCCGTTAACGGAGAACCCCCAGGAACGCTCTCCCTCCGGAGAACGCGCATGCAGGCCACATAAATATGGCACTGCATGCTGCACCCTCTTTCGAAGGTGTGCAACTCGCACACAAAACAAACACCCTAGTGCTATAAAATCAGGGGGAACGCCAAACGAGGCAACGATGATGGCGGGGAAAGCCACTCACCGCGCCGTCAGAGGCGAAACCCCCAGAACGCTCTCCCTCCGAAGAGCGCGCATGTAACCCTTCCGCAGAGGGCGGTACATGCTTCACCCTCTTTCGAGGGAATGCATACTCCCACCCCTCAAAGCCCCTCCCAACAAAAAAAGGGGAAGGTTGGTGAGGCTTAGAAAACAATGGGAGGGGGGGAGGGGAAAGACAAACAAAGGGGACACCAACACGGACAACGGTGAGCAAGGAATGGCGGGGAATGCCACTCACCGCGCCATAAATGGTGAAAGCCCCATAACGCTCTCCCTCCGGAGAACGCGCATGCACCCCATCCGTAGATAGCGGTGCATGCTTTACCCTCTTCCGAGGGAGCGCCACGTAAGAAGCGACTGTGGTCATACTGTCACGGCTGAGGATGGGGGAAATCCTCAGCCGTGTGGAGCCCGGTGATGTTACGGCTGCTTGGCCATGTAGACAGGATTAGGGAGCAGGTCACCTCCTAAGGCATCCCTAACCTGACCCTAGCTCCTAGTTACATGGGCCAACCTTGATGGTAGGAGGGCCCATGCTCCGGAACCTAAAAGTCCCTGCTGGCCCTCAAGATGACCCTCACCTAGGAGCTGAGTAAGACAAGCCCACTCCTCCTAGACACGGAGGAGCAGGAGTCTCAACGGCCAAGCTGCAGGAAAAGGGGAGACATAAACAGCTCTATGGATATGGCAGGTGAACTAGAGTTCCACCTACCTGCCACAGCCTTGCTGACTGGATCCCTGTGTTAGCAGGGTGCAGATCATAAACGCATCCCCACACAGGGACCCAGATCCATAGCTGCACAAAGGGAGACATATAAAACATCACACAGACATCACACATAACTGGAAATAACTTAAGCACAATATGGTTATGACATTAAGGTTTATGACCACAGGGGTGGCTCTTACTGGCAGGTAATAAATACATGAGGCTGCTCTCAGCTAAGCATGGCTGAAGCAACCTGAAGGCCTGCAAAAGCAATGAGGCTTTATAGGCCAAGAAGCCACACCCCACAGTCGGACACACCCAGGGATCACACACACTAGGAAGGGGATTAACCCTTCCAACACCAGGGAAGGGAAAACACCACTTAAAGGGAACGTGCACACAATAACATAAAACACAGTGCACACATCCACACATCACACACAAAACCGCATGCGCAGCGTAGCGAGCTGCATGGCACAGCTCAGCCTGCTACGCTGCCACATACATACTGTTGCCAGCGGCAACCACAGGTGAGGCCAATACCACAGCCCTCACCTGTGATTGAACACCAATGAAAACCGCTGACAACCGCATGCGGTTCAGGAGTCACGGTCATAGCCATGGCCGTGACACAGGATCCGTTGTGCATCTCATTTTTCCTTCCTTCTGACAGATCAAAAGAAGGGCCAAATAAATGATGATGTCAGCCAGGCTGAAAGGCAAAATAGTGGCCCAGTGATGTAGTGTTGAGCGCAAATATTCGAATTCCGAATATTTATTGCGAATATCGCAACTTCAAGAATTCGCGAATATTTTGAATATAGTGATATATATTCGTTTTTCGAATATTCGTCATTTTTTTTCATCTGAAGTTATGATTCCTCCCTGCTTAAGTTGCTTGTCAAGCAATTTAAGCAGGGAGGAATCATGATTTCAGATGAAAAAAAATGACGAATATTCCCAAAAAAACAAATATACAGTATAGCAGTATATCGAATATAGTGCCATATATTCTTTTTTGACCCACACCTGTATTGATCGCAGAATATTCGCATATTACGGGATCACTACATTGCAGATTTTTCGAGTAAAAAAAAAAGTCGAATATAACGAATATTAGAATTTGCTAATATTTGCAAAATATTCTACAAAATATTTGCGAAATATCGCAAATTCGATTATGACCCCTGCCGCTCATCACTAAGGGTGAGAACAGCATGACAAGTCCACAGAGTGGCCCTGTGACATAGTGGTGATGTGGAAGCTGCATGAGGAGACCACAGAGTGTCCCAATGACAGAATCTGGAGGTGGTGGGAGCTTAAGGAGGCCACAGAGTGGCACTATGACAGTGTGGAGGTGGCAGCAGCATCAGAAGACCACAGAGTGGCAAGGTGACATAGTGTGGAGGTGGCAGCAGCATGAAGGGACCATAGAGTGGTAAGGTGACATAGTGTGGAGGTGGTAGCAGCAGCATGATGAGAGCACAGAGTGGTAAGGTGACATAGTGTGGAGGTGGCAGCAGCATCAGGAGGCCACAGAGTGGCAAGGTGATATAGTGTGCAGGTGGGTGGCAATACCAGTACCCGCTGAAGATGGTGGGTGAAAGAAGGAGCATTTGGCATCAGATGTGTGGCATCAGGCGGGTGGCAGCATCAGAATAGTAGCTGAGGCAGGTAGCCAGAAGAAACCCGTCACTTTTGTCAAGGTTTGGGTGAGGCAGCATGGATGATCTAATCTGATGCATCAGAGGCATGGGGTGGTGGAAATCCTGGCGGATCCACGCCTGATTCACCTTGACAAAGGTCAGTCTCTCCACATTTTGGGTGGACAGGCGAGTTCTTCTTGGAGTACTTATGGCCCCCGCCACACTTAGCACCCGCTCTGATGCCACACTACTGGCCAGACAGGATGGCTTTTCCAGGGCAAACTCTGCCAGTTACAGACACAAATCCAGTTTGGCTGCTCAGTAGTCCAGAGAATCTTCAACTTGGGATGGCAGGGTGCTGTCCAAGTATGCCACCACTTGCTGGTTCAGGTTCTGCACTATGTCTACCTACTGCTGATGGTGAGTAGTTTCTTCAGTAGGAGGGTGAAGAAAACTGCTCATCAGCGACTTTAGACTTAAGTTGCTGCTGATGGAGCTGGTACTGCTCCTGCCCCCCACCCCCCTCCAGCAGCCATGGCAGTGGAACATGAGTGCAGACTCCACTGCATACTGCCACGGTGTGTCTGGGTACTCTGCCTCATCTTCCTCATCCCCCTGTAGCTCCTCTGCATGCTCCTGCTCCTCCTCTCCAAACCGCCAATTTTGCTACACATTGCTTGTGCTCCAATGTCCTTCTCCACCTCCTCCTCCTCCAGGGCTCATGTGGCCGTGAGATCTAGGCGCCATGTCTCCAGTCCCCAGACCAGCCATTTTTACCAGCATCTGTTCCAGGACATGAAGCAGTGGAATGAAATAGTTCATCCCGTAGTCCTGGTGACTGACAAATAACGTGGCCTCCTCAAAGGGTCTGAGCAAACGGCAGGTGTCACGCTGCTCATGAATGAGCTGCCCCTGGCTGACATCGAAGTTACACAGGGGAGTACTCCTGTCCGCTTGGATCAAGAAATCGTTTATGACCTTTCTCTGTTCGTATAGTCGGTCCAACATATGGAGGGTGGAATTCCAATGGGTGGAAATGTCGCATATCAGCTTATGTTGGGGGATGCTGTTCTGCCGCTGCAGCTCAAGGAGGGTGTGCTTTGTGGTGTACGAGTGGCTGAAGTGCATGCAAAAGTTTCTGGCCATTTTTAGAATGTCTTGCAGATGGGTGGAAGACTTCAGGAAGCGCTTGACAACCAAATTGAACACGTGTGCCATGCAGGGAGCATGGCTCAGCCCTCCTTGACTCAGCACCGACACCATGTTCTTCCTGTTGTTGGTCACCATGGTTCCGATTTTCAGTTGTCGTGGAGAAATCCAGGATTCGATTTCTTGATGAAGGACAAGGAGCAGTTCCTCCCCTGTGTGAATCCGTTCGCAGAGGGGGACATTGTCGCAGGACCAACGGCAGTGAGAATGTGGAGGCGAAAGCTGCGTCACCTAGCCAAGTTGCTGGTGTGGCTGTGCAGGAACTACATTCACCCAGTGGGCCATAAAGGACATGTATTGTCCCTGATCGTAGTTACAGCTCCACATGTCGGCGCTGCCATGTACTTTGGCAGACACCGACAGGCTCAAGGACTAGCCCACCTTCTGTTCTACATGTGTGTGCAGTGCTGGTACTGCCTTTTTGGCAAAGAAATGACGGCTTGAGACTCTTCACTTTTGCCCGGCACAAGCCATCAGTTCTCTGAAAGGTGCAGAGTCCACCACTTGGAAATGGAGGGACTGCAGCACCAGCAACTTGGACAGGAGCACGTTCAGCTTCTGTGCCGTTGGATGAGTGCACACATACTGTTGTCTCTTGGCAATTGCTTTGGTGATCGATTGCTAATGAATTGACTGTTGAGGAGTAGTAGGGCGAGGAGCAGGAGCATCAGGACCAGCAGGAGCATCAGGACCAGCAGATGATGGGAAGGACAGGCAGCTCTCTTCGGCTGAGGTGGTGGAGCCTTGACTGCCTGAAATTGGCTGCGTGCCACTGGGTGATGCAGCGGTTGCTGCGGCATGCTGGGCCACCATATCGGAGCCACGGTTCTCCCAGGCCACTTTATGGTGACTCTGCATATATTGATGCAGGGCTGTGGTGCCAACATTGCCACCCTGGGCACGCTTCACCTTCTGCCCACAGATTCTACATATGACCATGTTCACCTCCTCCTGTGGCTTAACAAAAAACTGCCACACCGCCGAGTAGGTGATTTTACCCACAACACTACGTGCTGAGTGACTGCTACCGCCGCTGCATCCGTGAGCCGGTGCCACTCTACTTCCCGGGCAGGTAGGCTCCTGCAAAGTGTGTGGTCTACCCTGGGCACGCTGGGCTACAGACCTCCCAATGCTGCCACCCTGCTTACTCCCGGACATGCTAGCGACTTGCTGGCTCCGCCGCTGCCTCATGGGCAAGCTGCCACCCTCTTCTTCCAATGTTGATGAAGCCCCTTCATCACCTGGCTCCCAAGTGCGATCAGCTACATCATCATCATTGAGTACTGTCTGCACGTAAATTATGTCCTCCTCAACCGTCTCTGGGTCAGGAGCCTGACAGCTCACAACACCAGCTCTCACGCCACTCTCCTCATCACTACTTGCCCAACTAGTGGAGGAAGCGGCGGGTGTCTCCTCCACATCTTAGCTTTCCAGTAGCTACTGACTGTTTTCTAGTAGCTCGTCCTCACTGTATAGTGGAGAGAGCCAACAGCATGCAATACTTCTCTGGCTGAGGAAACAGAAAAGGACAAAAGCAGGTTGAGGACAGGTGAGGGCACAGGGCCATGCCAACTAGGGCCATGCCAACTAAGGGTTGTGTCTGACGAACCCACTGACTCTTGGCTGGGGTGTCTGATGTCACTTGGTATGAAGTGGATGACCAAGTCAACCGCTGGGTTGCTGGTCAAGACACGGTCATTAGATGACAAAGGGAGCTCATGCCTCTCGCTGCGACCCCTGCTACCATGCGCCCTTACTCTGCTGAGACCTGTGCCTGTGCCAGAAACATTTAGGCTAATAAGCCCTTTTTTTCCCCACTAATACACATTAGAACATATAACTGTATCGCTGAACAGCAAAGAGGCCCTTATTTTTTTCCACTTATACATGCCACAAAAGGCTTTAGAATATATAACTGCACCGCAGAACGGCAAATATATATTTTTCTTTTTTCACTAATACACACCACAAAAGACTTTAGAACATATAACTGCACCGCTGAGCGGCAAATATATTTTTCTTTTTCCACTAATACACACCAAAAAAGGCTTTAGGGCATATAACTGCACCGCTGAACGGAAAATAGGCCCCTATTTTTTTCAACTTATAAACACCACAAAAGGCTTTAGTACATAGAGCTGTAATGCTGAACGGCAAATATATTTTTTCTTTTTCCACTAATTCACGGCACAGAGGCTTTAGAACATATATCTGCAACCCTGAACGGCAAATATATTTTTTCTTTTTCCACTAATACACGCCACAAAAGGCTTAAGAACATATAACTGCACCGCTGAATGGCAAATATATTTTTATTTTTCCACTAATACAGGCCACAAAAGGCTTTAGAATATCTAACTGCACCACTGAATTGCAAATATATTTTTCTTTTGTCACTAATACATGCCACAAAATGGTTTAGAACATATAACTTGCACCGCTAAACGGTGAATATATTTTTTCTTTTCCCTCTAATACACGCCACAAAAGGCTTTAGAACATATAACTAGGGTTGAGCGAACCCGAACTACAAAGTTCGGGTTCATACCGAACTTTAGGATTTTTGGACCCCAAACCCGAACATTTCATGGCATGGCTGTGATTGGCCTGTGCAGCATGTGACCCAGCCTCTATATAAGCTGAAGTCACGTAGCGCTGCACGTTACTCTGCTGTAGTTAGTGTAGGGATAGGATGCTGCTGATGTGAGGGAGAGAATAGGAAAGAATCTTTCTGAAGTGCTTGTTAACTCAGCGATCTAGAGAGATTTAAGTTTTGAGGGTGCAGTACACAATCTTTTTACCCTGCCCTGAGAAAAATAACTTTCATCCGTTTGTTAGTTAGGTGGGCGGCGGCGGCCATTTTATGCAAGCTCAGTGCACCAGCACAGCATATGTGCTTTTGTGACATTCAAATCCAAGCTTGAAATACTACAATAATAATCTGGGTTTAAAAATAAATAAATAACATTTTTGGCAATATCCTACATCTGGTGCCTTTGCAGCATTTGTCAGTGTGCAATTTAAGCTATAAATACAGCAATATTTTTCAGGGTTTCAAAAAACACCTTTTTTGGGCAAAATACTAAAGTTTACAGCCCTTGCTGCATCTGTATGTGTGAAATTCAAGCGTTATATACTGCTGTCATATTCTTAGTAAAAAAAAAAAAACACCCATTTTGGGCAAAGTACTTAATATTGCATCCTTTGCTGCATTTGTGATTGTTAAAAACAGGCTTAAAATTCTTTAATAATTTTCTGGATTTTAAAATGCCTGCCTCCATCTGGGGCCTCTCCTGCATTAGTCAGTGTGCAATTAAAGCTAGAAATACAGCTATACTTTTCTGGGTTTTAAAAACAATTTATTTGCGGCCTTGTCTGCATCTGTCAGTGTGAAATACATGCTTTAGATACTGCCGTGCTATTCTGGTATTAAAAAAACACCCATTTTGGGCAAAATACTTAATTTGCGGCCTTGTCTGCATCTGGCAAGCTTGCCTATTTGGAGGGGCGCTTATCACCGCCTGCACCACCACATATAAGGCCAGTATACCCCTATGTGCTGCTACACCTACTATACCGCTATCTTGTCTGCATCTGTACATGCAAAATTCAAGCGTTATATACTGCTGTCATATTCAGTTTTTTTTTTTTTAAAACACCCTTTTTGGGCAAAGTATTTAATATTGCAGTCTTTGCTGCATCTGTTATTGTTGAATCAAGCTTGAAATACTTGAATAATTTCTGTAATTTCACCGATTTTTGGCAATACCCTCCATCTGGGGCCTCTGACCTCATTAATCAGTGTGCCAAAAGGGGGAAAGCAGTCGGCACTCCTCTGGCAGAGTCGTGGTGCACGCGTCCAGGGTATGAAAAGCCCACTTACAATATGGAACAGAAGATCGGCACTTCACAGGTGGAATCTTCAAACTTTTATTTCAGCATAGGAGGAAATAGCGCAGAAGCGACACGTGTTTCAGCTCAGGTGTGAGCCTTTGTCAAGCATAGTGAACCATTGCATGAAACACATTTAAATAGGCCGCCTACATAGGCGTCGACCGTGATGAAGTCACATCACCATAGGAACGGAGATACAAATCATAAGGTGCAACAATTCTCTACATTGTTGCAACAAGGTACTATGCTGTATGTGATACAATTACATCTTTAAGAGTATTACAGAAAAGAGAAATCAATAGTAGACATGGGATACAATAAATCTAGAAATTACAATAAACATATTCAAATGTAATGATAATAATAATCATCTATTTGAGAACTAAATAACCCACTGGCTATCTCAAAATATCGACATATTAAATCTTGCTGCTCTTTTTTCTTTTTTCAGATGCTTCATTATTTTCATTTTCTCTGTGACTGAATGAATAAAGAATACATATAGTACATTAAAAATGTAATTACAGTAGAATTTCCTTTGGATCTTACAGGAATGCACTCAAATCATATTCTCGATTTAAACCTTTCGGTTCAATGGTCTGCAGGGTGTGAATCCAAAAACTTTCACGTTTTTTCAGTAATAGCAGCCTGTTGCCACCTCTGCGCGGTGGCAGTAAGCAGTAAGAGAATCCTGTAGTTGCTGTTCAATCGATGAGATATGAATCTTGGTCTCAGCAATAGATGTGTTCAAATGTTCTATGGTGAGTATCATTAAATCATGAGAACACTTGTTAAGTATGTTGGCAAATTGAGTGCAATACTGCAGATCATCGCAGAAAAAAGTGGGTCTCAGATTAACCCTCAAGCCGCGTGGGATTCTCTGGTGTCTACAATACTCAGCTAATGTAGCCGCATGTAATTCCCACGCCACCAGTTTTCTCGATTCCTTCTCCCAATCCTCACCGCGTAATTCAGCAGGTGGTGTCTTCAGGAACTCCGTACTGGTGGTGACTTCTGACACGATCTCTCTCGCTCTTTCCTCACTATATGCAAAAGACATGGTCTGTAAAGCTTTGTCAGTGTGCAATTTAAGCTAGAAATACAGCTATAATTTTCTGGGTTTTAAAAAACACCCTTTTTGGGAAAAATACTCAATTTTACAGCCCTTGCTGCATCTGTACATGTGAAATTCAAGCATTATATATTGCTGTCATATTCTGTTATTCAAAAAACACCCATTTTGGACAAAATACTTAATTTGCGGCCTTGTCTGCATCTGTCTGTGTGAAATTCAAGCGTTATATATTGCTGTCATATTCTGTTATTAAAAAAACACCCTTTGTGGCGAAAGTACTTAATATTGCACTATTTTCTGCATCTGTTATTATTAAAACAAGCTTGAAATACTTCAATAATTTTCTGGGTTTTAAAAAACACCCATTTTTGTCAATACCCTCCATCTGGGTCCTCTGCCGCATTAGTCAGTGTGCAATTTAAGCTAGAAAAACTGCTATCATTTTCTGGGTTTTAAAAAACACCCATTTAGGGCAAAATACTTAATTTAAGGCCTTGTCTGCATCTGTACGTGTGAAATACACGCTTTAGATACTGCTGCTCTATTCTGGTATTAAAAAAAAAACAATTTTGGGCAAAAATCTTAAATTTGCGGCCATGTCTGCATCTGTACATGTGAGATACACGCTTTAGATACTGCTGTGCTATTCTGGTGTTAAAAAAAACACCCATTTTGGGCAAAAATCTTAATTTGCGGCCTTGTCTGCATCTGTACGTGTGAGATACACACTTTAGATACTTCTGTGCTATTCTGGTATTAAAAAAACACCCATTTAGGGCAAAAATCTTAATTTTGCAGCATTTGCTGCATATGTCATTGTGAGATACACCCTTTATATACTGTTGTTCTATTCTGCTATTAAAAAAAACACCCATTTAGGGCAAAAATCTTAATTTTGCAGCCTTTGCTGCATCTGTCATTGTGAGATACACGCTTTAGATACTGCTGGGCTATTCTGGTATTAAAAAAACACCCATTTAGGGCAAAAATCTTAAAATTGCAGCCATTGTTGCATCTGTCATTGTGAGATACACCCTTTAGATACTGTTGTTCTGTTCTGCTATTAAAAAACAACTATTTAGGGCAAAAATAATAATTTTGCAGCCTTTGTTGCATCTGTCATTGTGAGATACACACGTTATATGCTGTTGTTCTATTCTGTTATAAAAAAAAAAAACATTTTGGGCAAGATCCTAAATTTGAGAAATATGAGTAGAGCGTCAAATAAGGGACCGGTTGTGGTGCTGCTGGTGGAGCTCCTGTTGCAGGGAGAGGACGCGGTCGATCTGTGCCAGCTACACGCACAAGTGAAACACCTTCCTCAGGTGCGAGTAGGCGATAGTACCTTCAACGGTATTTGGTCGGGCCTAATGCGGCTCTACGAATGGTGAGGCCAGAACAAGTACAGGCAATAGTAGATTGGGTTGTTGACAGTGCCTCCAGTTCCTTTAGATTGTCTCCCACCCAGTCTCCTGCTGAAAGATCAGAGTTGGCACCTGCAGCCGATGTCCATCAGTCTTTCCTCCCCCCCCCTTGCAAATCAGCCAAGCAGTCTGAGCCCCAAGTCTTGCAGCAGTCTCTTCTGCTTTTTGATGACACTGCTAGCTGGGTTTCCCAGGGCCATCCACCTATCCCTGCCGTGGAAGTGGAAGAGATTGAGTGCACCGATGCCCAACCACTTATGTTTCAAGATGAGTATATGGGAGGACCATCGCAGCACGTCTCGGATGATGATGACGAAACACAGGTGCCAACTGCTGTGGCTTTCGAAAGTGTGCAGACTGACAAGGAGGGCGGAAGAATGGGTGGAAGATGATGTGGACGACGATGAGGTCCTCAACCCCACATGGAATCAAGGTCATGCGAGTGACCTGTGTAGTTCGGAGGAAGAGGTGGTGGTCGCAGAGAGCCACCAGCACAGCAAAAGAGGGAGCAGGGTGCAAAAGCAGAGCGGCTGTCCCCTAGACAGTATGCCTGCTACTGCCCACCGCAGCAAGGAACTGAGCACACCAAAGCCAGCTCCAAGGAGTTCCCTGGCGTGGCAGTTCTTCAGACAATGTGCTGATGACAAGACACAAGTGGTTTGCATGCTGTGCAATCAGAGCCTGAAGTGAGGCATAAACGTTCTCAACCTGAGCACAACCTGCATGACCAGGCATCTAAGTGCAAATCACGAGCTGCAGTGGAGTAGACACTTCAAAAACCAAGAAAGGTCTCTGGCTCATCCTGCATCCTGTTCTGCTGCAGTCTCGGCCTCTTCATCCACCTCTGGAGTGACAGTGGCACCTGCCACCCTGCATTCAGAGGATCTGCCAGCAACACCACCACCTGGGTCACCAAATATCTCCACAATGTCCCACGGAAGCGTTCAGCTCTCCATCTCCCAAAGACTGGAGCGGAAGAGGAAGTACCCCCCCTACCCTCCCATGATCCCTGGCCCTGAATGCCAGCATTTCAAAATCACTGTCCTTTGAAATGCTGTCATTCCATCTGGTGGAGACGGAGAGTTTTAAAAGTCATATGGCGGTACATCATTCCCAGCTGCCACTACTTTTCCAGCCGTGCCATCCCTTCCCTGCACAACCAAGTGGGGGACAAAATCAGGTGTGCACTGTGCAACGTGGACCAGTAAGCACGGTCAGGGACGTTATATCTTGATAACAGCACACTGGGTAAATGCAGTGGCGGCTGGGCCTGAGGCGGATAGCAGTTTGGCGCATGTCCTTCCACCACCGAGGATTGCAGGGCACTTCAGTTTGCCTCCTGTTGCTTCCTCCTCCTACTCCGCTTCCTTATCTTCTACCTGCTCCTCATTTGGTCAGCGTAACACCATCACCACCAACTTCAGCACAGCCCGGGGTAAACAACAGCAGGCAGTTTTAAAACTTATCTGTTTGGGGGACAAACCCCCCACCACGCAGGAGCTGTGGACGGGCATGGAAAAATAGACCGATGAGTGGTTGGTGCCAGTGAGCCTCAAGCCCGGCCTAGTGGTGTGCGATAATGGGTGAAATCTCGTAGAAGCTCTGGAACTAGCCGGTTTGACGCATATCCCTTGCCTGGCGCATATGCTGAATTTGATGGTGCAGAGGTTCCTTAAAAATTACCCAGATATGTCAGAGCTGCTGCATAAAGTGCGGGCCGTCTGTGCACGCTTTCGGCATTCTCACCCTGCTGCTGCTCGCCTGTCAGCGCTGCAAAGTAACTTTGGCTTCCCGTGACGTGACCACAAGGTGGAACTCCACCTTGCACATGCTGGCCAAACTGTGCGAGCAGCAGCAAGCGATAGTGTAGTTTCATCTGCAGCACGCACGGGTGAGTCGCTCTGCGGAACAGCACCACTTCACCACCAATTACTGGGCCTCCATGCAAGACCTGTGTTCCTTGTTGCGCTGTTTCGAGTACTCCACCAACATGGCCAGTGCCGATAACACCATTGTCAGCGTTACTATCCCACTTCTATGTCTCCTTGAAAAAACGCTGCTGGCGATGATGGAAGAGGATGTGGCACAGGAGGAGGAGGAGGAAGAGGGATCATTTTAAAGGGTTTCCGGCCAGTCATTCACAAGTGGCTCCGAGGGTGGGTTACTGCACCCACAAACGCCATGTACACAATTGTCCAGCCAGGGCACAGTTCTGGAGGATGACGATGTGGAGGATGAGGAGGAGGAGATGGAGGAGGAGGAACCATGTTCACAGCAGGGTGGCACCCAAACCAGCTCATGGCTATCACTGGTGCGTGGTTGGGGGGATAAAGAGGACACAGACGATACACCTCCCACAGAGGACAGCTTTTCGTTGCCTCTGGGCAGCCTGGCACACATGAGCAATTACATGCTGCAGTGTCTCCTCAACGGCCGCCGAGTTGCCCACATTCCAACTTGTGCTGATTATAGGGTGGCCATGCTGTTGGATCCCCGTTACAAGGACAACATAGAAAAACAAGGGAGGTAAGGTATATATATAACTATACATATACCTTAAATGGTGACTCAACTTGAGGCGCCAATTTGATTTGTGGTACTATGTTCCTACTACAGATTTTTGGTTGGAGATGGAGAATTCCACACTGGTGCATCTGATGTATCAGAGACAGTGATGAGGTCAAAGGTATTTGACCATAAGAAAGTATCTTCAGTTTCCTTTAAAGTGTCAGCATAACACTAGCAGACAACCAGTCCGCACCTAGTCTGAGCTGAACATTAAAAACAATGGAGAGTGAAATAGAGATTAAAATACATATCTACTCACTTCACTACGGAGGAGTTCTGCAGGATAAAGCTCAAGACACCTACAGAACTGCCTCCCTCTTCTGGGTCGCTTGTAGAATCTCAGGAAGAAACAGCAGCCTTAGAGCAGGTACTTCTTGTCAATTCCTTTATTAAGATGAACAACAGGTGAATCTCAACACGCTTCGGGGTCATCCAGAACCCCTTCCCCAGGAGCAGTAGTAAGCAGTAATAAAACAACATTGATATGTCAGGGTTTTTATATACACAAGACTTAATCAGGTGCCGAGATTTTCAATTGATCGCCAGAGCGGGGGTACGTGGCGTCACTTCCCGTACCGGAAGTGGTGAGTACCACAGTGGAACGCACTCTTATTCTTAGATGTGTGGCAGTGGCAAGTTTCCTAAAACACAGGCCTCCCATAGCTACAATCGTAGACATCACCAGACGCCAGAAGATGGGGGCAGGCATATCTAAGTGTAGTATTTCGGCCGTAATATCGGAAATAGGACTGACTTCCGGTCTCTGGAGCGCATCGCTGGAACGCACTGGGATTGGTGCGCATGCGCTTTGTATCCTGACAGGGCGTAATATGTAGATCTGGGCCGCTGGCCGGCGATCTCATACAGATCTCGTCTTGTGGGGGCTGTGTCTGCCGGATAGTGTAGGGTGCACCAAAGCCAGGGGGAGGAGTGTTTAGACCATGGAGGGGTCCATGGGAGCATTATTTGTGGTCTATTAAATAAATCAATTTGTTAGTGGTATATCAAATAAATTAATTATCGAGTCTTATTCTCAATAAAAGGTCAATCCCACTCTTAATTGTATGGAGTCCGCGCTCAGAAACAGACTCCACCCATAGTATGAGGTATATAAACAAATACAAAGTAAATAAAAATACCAACTATAAATGCCCTTAGTATGAGGTATGTGGACAGATGCAAGATAAAAAATAATAATAATTAGTAATAAAAAATGAATAAAAGACAAATATAAATATATATGTCTACATGATAGATAATTGTATATATATATATATATATATGGGGTGTGTGCACCGTTGGTAGAGACATCAAATTTATAGAAACATAATGTGTGGGGGAAATATATATACCTTGTGTCTATAGCCTATATATCTATTAGGGGCTGTAAAGAGACCTATCTTTAGCGCAAGGTATTCAAAATTCAGGCCTATTGTGAACACCTGATGAGAGAAGGGGTGGTATGCGTGCGCATTTCCCGAAGGGAGAGTATACAAAGGATATGTGGAGATATAGAAAGGACATCGAAGGATTCTAAAAAGATTATAAAAACGAGTTGATGTCATAAGATCGTAATATAACAAAAAATGCTAAAAGATCGATAAAAGGATTGGTAAAAAAATCAGTGAAGGATCATAGGGACTTATCGTGATAGATGTATCTATAACACCACCAGAAGGTCATTATAAGATTATGGCTTAGTTGTTGACTCGGCCAGCTGTAGCTAATAGTTAGTGTATTTGAGGGCCTCATCCAGGCCAAAAGGGGACAGGGTGTTAAGACGGTATATCTAGTACATCTCCTTTCTGGATAGTTGCTGATAGGAGAATGGGACCCATTCGAGTGGGGTAACTTTCAGGAGGGTGGGATTGCTCTCATGGGAGTCGTGGAAATGTCTTGAAACGCTATATGTCATGATTTTACGGTTGATGTTTGAGCGGTGCTCGTTCATTTGCTCCCTCAGCGTTTGGGTGGTCCTGCCAACATATTACAGTTTGCAGGGGCATTCCAATAGATATACTACATTTCTAGTAGTACAATTCATTCTATGTCTAAGAGTGAAATTTTCACCGGGTCTCTCCAAATGAACTTCTTTCCTATTGTGGGCTATCATATTACAGCATTTTCATCTGTTGCTAAAACATTTAAAAACCCCTGTCTTGTTTTCTCGTTGTGGATGGCCCAGAGGTCTCCCAGGGGTTTGCAAATCCTGTTTCAAATTGGGACAAGAAAGGACGATTATATTCTTGAGGGTTCGGCCTCTCCTGAAAATAAGGGATGGGGCTGGGGGCAGGCTGCTTCCCAGAATCGGGTCTTTCTGTAAAATGTTCCAATGTTTAGTTAAAATCTTCCTGATTAGGGTATGTTTCACATTGTACCTGGTGATCAGGTTAGGATAGGGGTCTTTTTTGGGGTCCGTTTCAACTGGTTTAGCATTGAGTGCTCCTATTTGGTCTAGCTTTAGAGTTCTTTTCAAGGATTCCTTTATCAGTGCTTTGGGATAACCCTTTTCTTTGAAGAGTTTTTGGAGGACTGCTAGTTGGGTTTTCAGGGTATGGTCATTGGAGCAGTTCCTTCTTATCCTTTTCATCTGGCTGAATGGGATGTTCTTTTTTTTCTATTTCGCATGGTGGCAGCTTTTAAATTCCAAATAACTATTGGTATCAGCTTTTTTGAAATATGTTTCTGTCGTTATTGTGTCAAGCTTTGAGTTTATATGTAACTCTAAAAAGATGGCCTCCTGGGGGTGATGGTCAAGACTAAATGTTAGGCCCCACTCATTTTAGTTTAGTTTTTGGATAAAATCTAAGAGATCTTCCGTATTACTGTCCCAAATGAAGATAATGTCGTCTATATAGCGACGATAAAATCTGATATTTTTTGATGGAGTAGACCATACTGTTCCTCAAATAGGCCCATAAAAAGGCTTGTGTAAGATGGGCGAGCTTGGTGTTCCTTTGTTCTGAATATAAAACTTGTAGTTAAAAGTAAAGTGATTATGGTGCAGTATAAAATCTATGCTTCTGAGAATAAATTATTGAATGGCTGTAAGTCCTAGATCATGTCTGATGTTGCTGTATAGAGAGGCTACATCGAGGGTCATCCAAATATAGCCATTCTTCCATTGTAAGGATTTTTAGAAGGTTGATTAAGTGGGACGTATCTCTGAGATAGGAAGGGAGGATTTGAACGTATTTTTGCAGAAATATATCAACATAAGCTGAAAGGTTAGATGTGAGAGAATCAATACCAGAAATTATGGGTCTGCCTGGGGGGTGGGTGGTCGATTTATGTATTTTAGGTAAAAAGTAAAATTTCGCTGCAGAGGGATGGAGTGGGGAGAGGAAACATTTCTCTTTTTTGTCAATAGTTCCTGAAGTGAAACCGAATTCAATCAATTCATTGAGGGATTTTTTAAAAGATCCAGCGGGGTCCTGTAATATTCAGGGTCTGAGAGTATTCTATTGGCCTCTAAAAGGTAATAATCAGAGGCAATAATAACTACACCTCCGCCCTTGTCGGCATTTTTAATGACTAGTATTTTATTGTTCTTCAGGTTTTTTAGTGCCTTTTTCTCTGAGGGGGTTAGATTCTGGCTCCCAGAAGGTTTAGGTTTTCGGTTGTTTGTGAACATGGTCTTGAGGTTGTCAAGAACTACAGTCGTGGCCAAAAGTTTTGAGAATTACATAAATATTGGAAATTGGAAAAGTTGCTGCTAAAGTTTTTATAATAGCAATTTGCATATACTCCAGAATGTTATGAAGAGTGATCAGATGAATTGCATAGTCCTTCTTTGCCATGAAAATGAACTTAATCCCAAAAAAACCTTTCCACTGCATTTCATTGCTGTCACTAAAGGACCTGCTGAGATCATTTTAGTAATAGTCTTGTTAAATCAGGTGAGAATGTTGACGAGCACAAGGCTGGAGATCATTATGTCAGGCTGATTGGGTTAAAATGGCAGACTTGACATGTTAAAAGGAGGGTGATGCTTGAAATCATTGTTCTTCCATTGTTAACCATGGTGACCTGCAAAGAAACGCGTGCAGCCATCATTGCGTTGCATAAAAATGGCTTCACAGGCAAGGATATTGTGGCTACTAAGATTGCACCTCAATCAACAATTTATAGTATCATCAAGAACTTCAAGGAAAGAGGTTCAATTCTTGTTAAGAAGGCTTCAGGGCATCCAAGAAAGTCCAGCAAGCGTCAGGATCGTCTCCTAAAGAGGATTCAGCTGCGGGATCGGAGTGCCACCAGTGCAGAGCTTGCTCAGGAATGGCAGCAGGCAGGTGTGAGCGCATCTGCACGCACAGTGAGGCAAAGACTTTTGGAAGATGGCCTGGTGTCAAGAAGGGCAGCAAAGAAGCCACTTCTCTCCAAAAAAACCCATCAGGGACAGATTGATCTTCTGCAGAAAGTTTGGTGAATGGACTGCTGAGGACTGGGGCAAAGTCATATTCTCAGATGAAGCCTCTTTCCGATTGTTTGGGGCATCTGGAAAAAGGCTTGTCCGGAGAAGAAAAGGTGAGCGCTACCATCAGTCCTGTGTCATGACAACAGTAAAGCATCCTGAGACCATTCATGTGTGGGGTTGCTTCTCATCCAAAGGAGTGGGCTCACTCACAATTTTGCCCAAAAACACAGCCATGAATAAAGAATGGTACCAAAACACCCTCCAACAGCAACTTCTTCCAACAATCCAACAACAGTTTGGTGAAGAACAATGCATTTTCCAGCACGATGGAGCACCGTGCCATAAGGCAAAAGTGATAACTAAGTGGCTCGGGGACCAAAACTTTGACATTTTGGGTCCATGGCCTGGAAACTCCCCAGATCTTAATCCCATTGAGAACTTGTGGTCAATCCTCAAGAGGCAGGTGGACAAACAAAAACCCACTAATTCTGACAAACTCCAAGAAGTGATTATGAAAGAATGGGTTGCTATCAGTCAGGAATTGGCCCAGAAGTTGATTGAGAGCCTGCCCAGTCGAATTGCAGAGGTCCTGAAAAAGAAGGGCCAACACTGCAAATACTGACTCTTTGCATAAATGTCATGTAATTGTCGATAAAAGCCTTTGAAACGTATGAAGTGCGTGTAATTATATTTCACTACATCACAGAAACAACTGAAACAAAGATCTAAAAGCAGTTTAGCAGCAAACTTTGAGAAAACTAATATTTGTGTCATTCTCAAAACTTTTGGCCACTACTGTATGTTGTAGTTGCCGACAAGAGCGGAGGTGTAGTTATTATGGACTATGATTATTACCTCACAGAGGCCAATAGAATACTCTCAGACCCTGAATATTACAGGATTCTAGATGAGGACCCCTCTGGATCTTTAAAAAAAAATCCTTCACTGAATTGATTGAATTCGGTTTCACTTCAGTAACTATTGACAAAAAAGAAAAACTTTTCCTCTCCCCACTCCATCCCTCTGCAGCGAAATTTTACTTTTTACCTAAAATACATAAATCGACCACCCACCCCCCAGGCAGACCCATCATTTCTGGTATTGATTCTCTCACATCTAACCTTTCAGCTTATGTTGATATATTTCTGCAAAACAACGTTCAATCCCTCCCTTCCTATCTCAGAAATACGTCCCACTTAATCAACCTTCTAAAATCCCTCCTATGGAAAAATGGCTATATTTGGGTGACCCGCGATGTAGCCTTTCTATACAGCAACATCAGACATGATCTAGGACTTACAGCCATTCAATACTTTCTCGGTCGAGATCCGACCATGCCTGAGACACAAAAATTATTTATTCTCAGAAGCATAGATTTTATACTGCACCATAATCATGTTACTTTTAACGACAAGTTTTATATTTAGAACAAAGGAACAGCGATGGGCACCAAGTTCGCCCCATCTTACACAAACCTTTTTATGGGCCTATTTGAGGAACAGTATGGTCTACTGCATCACAAAAATATCAGATTTTATCGTCGCTATATAGACGACATTATCTTCATTTGGGACAGTAATATGGAAGACCTCTTAGATTTTATCCAAAAACTAAACCAAAACGAGTGGGGCCTAACATTTAGTCTTGACCATCACCCCCAGGAGGCCATCTTTTTAGATTTACATATAAACTCAAAGCTTGACACAATAACAACAGAAACATATTTTAAAAAGTTGACGCCAATAGTTATTTGGAATTTAAAAGCTGCCATCATGCGAAATGGAAAAAGAACATCCCATTCAGCCAGATGAAAAGGATAAGAAGGAACTGCTCCAATGACCACACCCTGAAAACCCAACTAACAGTCCTCCAAAAACACTTCAAAGAAAAGGGTTATCCCAAAGCACTGATAAAGGAATCCTTGAAAAGAACCATAAAGCTAGACCAAATAGGAGCACTCAAAGCTAAACCAGTTGAAACAATAATATACTTTCTATATAGTGCATTTGGGTAGTGCAGCATTTGTTTGCGGTTTAGCTGTGTTACCTTAGCTACACAAAGTGACAAACACTATTGGAACAAATAATTTCTACTATTGTGATATACCAGTTGCCCCACCAAAAAACTGATTGAAGCAGGGGTGTTATATACCAATAATATACTTTCTATATAGTGCATTTGGGTAGTGCAGCATTGGTTTGCGGTTTTGCTGCGTTACCTCAGCTACATATAGGGACAAACGACATTGGAACAAATAATTTCTACTGGTGTGATATGCCAGTTGCCCCCCAAAAAAACTGATTGAAGCAGGGGTATGATATACCAATAATATACTTTCTATATAGTGCATTTAGGCAGTGCAGCATTTGTTTGCTTTTTAGCAGCGTTACCTCAGCTACACATAGGGACAAACGACATTGGAACAATGTACTCCCGAGGCCTAAAATAAAAAATTTCTAGGCTCCAACAGGACACATTTCAGAGAATTTCCCTTTAAGACGCATAAAAATGTCCCCTGATTAAGATACATATTTTTTGTTGGAATTTTTGTCATTGATCCCCCTCTAGTATGATGTCACTGTCCATGTTGTGGGACAATTTGCACACTTCTACTAAGTATTGTGTGGCTGTAAATATGAGCTGAAGGTTTTTCAGGTTCGCCTGTCATTAAAGTGAATAGGGGCCGCCATGAACTTGCGGTTCTCGAACATTTGATCGCGTTTGCAAACCGTCCTGGCCGATGTTCGTCCATCACTACATATAACTGCACTGCTGAATGGTTAATAAGACTTTTTTTCCACTAATACACCCCAAAAAAGGTTGAAATTTTGTCCCTTCACTGCACAACTGCAAATAAGCCCTTTCTTCCACTAATACAACACAAAAAAGGATTTTAAACATGTAACTGCACTGCTAAACAGCTAATAAGACTTTTTTCCCACTAATACACCACAAAAAAGGCTGTAATTTGGTCACTTCACCTCACAACGGCTAACAAGCCTTTTTTTTACCACTTATACACCACAAAAAAGGCTTCAGAACATAAAACTGCACCGCTGAACGGCAAATAAGCCCTTTTTTCCACTAATACACCCCAAAAAATGCTTTAAAACATATATCTGCACCGCTGAACGGCCAATAAGCTCTTTTTTCCCATTAATACACCCCAAAAAATGCTTTAGAACATATGAATGGCTAATAAACCCTTTTTTTCCACTAATACACCCCAAAAACGGCTTCAGAACATATAACTTCACTGCTGAACGACAAATATATTTTTTCCTTTTACTAATATACGACAAAAAATGCTTTAATACATATAAATGCGCCGCTGAACGGAAAATATATTTTAATTTTGCCACTAATACATAACAAAAAGGGCTTTAGAACATATATATATCTGCACCACTGAACGGCAAATATATTTTTCTTTTGCCACTAATACACGACTAAAAGGGCTTTAGAAAATATACTGTAACTGCACTGCTGAACGGCAAAAATATTTTTTCTTTTTCCACTAATGCACGCCACAAAAGACCTTAGAACATATAACTGCACCGCTGAACGGCAAATATATTTTCCTTTTGCCACTAATATACGACAAAAAGGGCTGTAATTTTAGCACTTCACCACACAACGGCTAATAAGCCCTTTTTTCACCACTAATACACCAGAAAAAAGGTTTCAGAACATATAACTGCACCGCTGAACGGCTAATAACACTTTTTTTTCCACTAATACACCGCAAGAAAACAAAATACTCCTCAAAAAAGGCTTTAAAACATATAACTGCAACCCTGAACAGCAAGTAAGCCCTTTTTTCCCACTAATACACCCCAAAAAAGGCTTCAGAACATATAACTGCACCATTGACAAAGCTAATAATGCTTTTTTCCCCCACTAATTCACCCCAAAAAAGGCTGTAATTTTGTCACATTAGCGCACAACAGCAAATAAGCCTTTTTTTACCCACGAATGCACCCCAAAAAGGCTTTAAAACATATACAGTCATGTGAAAAAATTAGGACACCCTTTGAAAGCATGTGGTTTTTTGTAACATTTTTAATAAAAGGTTATTTCATCTCCGTTTCAACAATACAGAGAGATTAAAGTAATCCAACTAAACAAAGAAAACTGAAGAAAAGTCTTTTCAAGATCTTCTGTAAATGTCATTCTACAAAAATGCCTATTCTAACTGAGGAAAAAGATAGGACACCCTCACATGTATTCCCTCTTAAATTGGCTCAGATCTCACACAGGTATATCACACCAGGTGCACATAATTAGTAGATCGTTACTCTGCATGTTGAATGAGGCTTGCCCTATTTAAACCTCAGACATTTAGTTTGGTGTGCTCCTGACTGTTGAAGTGAGAGTGAGCACCATGGTGAGAGCAAAAGAGCTGTCAGAGGACTTCAGAAAAAAGATTGTAGCAGCCTATGAGTCTGGGAAGGGATTTAAAAAGATCTCAAAAGATTTTGAAATCAGCCATTCCACTGTCCGGAAGATAGTCTACAAGTGGAGGGCTTTCAAAACAACTGCCAACATGCCCAGGACTGGTCGCCCCAGCAAGTTCACCCCAAGAGCAGACCGCAAGATGCTAAAAGAGGTCTCCAAAAACCCTAAAGTGTCATCTCGAGAACTACAGCAGGCTCTGGCTACTGTTGATGTAGAAGTACATGCCTCTACAATCAGAAAGAGACTGTACAAGTTTAACTTGCATGGGAGGTGTGCAAGGAGGAAACCTCGAGGCCAGACTGACATTTGCCAGAGATAAAGTTGACAAAGACCAGGACTTCTGGAATAATGTTCTTTGGACAGATGAGTCCAAAATTGAATTATTTGGACACAACAGCAGAGGACATGTTTGGCGTAAACCAAACACAGCATTCCAAGAAAAGAACCTCATACCAACTGTGAAGCATGGAGGTGGAAGTGTCATGGTTTGGGGCTGCTTTGCTGCAGCAGGACCTGGTCAGCTCACCATCATAGAATCCACGATGAATTCTACTGTGTATCAGAAGGTGCTTGAAGAACATGTGAGACCATCAGTTAGAAAATTAAAGCTGAAGCGGAACTGGACCATGCAACATGACAATGACCCAAAACATACTAGTAAATCAACCAAAGATTGGCTGAAAAAGAAGAAATGGAGAGTCCTGGAATGGCCAAGTCAAAGTCCAGATTTGAATCCCATTGAGATGCTGTGGGGTGACTTGAAAAGGGCTGTACGTGCAAGAAACCCCTCAAACATCTCACAGCTGAAAAAGTTCTGCATTGAGGAGTGGGGTAAAATTTCCTCAGACCGATGTCGAAGACTGGTAGATGGCTACAAGAACCGTCTCACTGCAGTTATTTCAGCCAAAGGAGGTAACACTCGCTATTAGGGGCAAGGGTGTCCTATCTTTTTCCTCAGTTAGAATAGGCATTTTTGTAGAATGACATTTACAGAAGATCTTGAAAAGACTTTTCTTCAGTTTTCTTTGTTTAGTCGGATTACTTTAATCTCTCTGTATTGTTGAAACGGAGATGAAATAACCATTTATTAAAAATGTTACAAAAAACCACATGCTTTCAAAGGGTGTCCTAATTTTTTCACATGACTGTAAATGCACTGCTTAACAGCTAACGAGCCCTATTTTTCAGTAATACACCCCAAAAATGCATTGAAACATATATCTGCACCGCTGAACAGCTAATAAGACTTTTTTCCCACTAATAAACCCCAAAAAAGGCTGCAATTTTGTCACTTCACCGCACAGCGGCTAACAAGCCTTTTTTTAACCAATACACCACAAGAAAGGCTTTAAAACATATAACTGCACTGCTGGACAGCTAATAAGTCCTTTTTTTCCCACTAATACACCCCAAAAAAGGCTATAAGTTTGTCACTTCATCACAAAGAGGCTAATAAGACTTTTTTCCCACTAATACACCACAAAAATAGCTTCAGAACATATAACTGCACAGCTGAATGGGTAAAAAGATTTTATTTTCAAACTAACCCCAAAAAAGGTTGTAATTTTGTCACTTCACTGCACAATGACAAATAAGCCCTTTTCTCCACTAATACAACACAAAAAAGACTTTAAAACATGTAACTGCACCGCTAAACGGCTAATAAGACTTTTTTTCAACTAATACACCACAAAAAGGCTGTAATTTTGTCGCTTCACCTCACAACGGCTAACAAGCCTTTTTTTCCCCACTAATACACCACAAAAAAGGTTTCAGAGCATAAAACTGCACCGCTGAATGGCAAATTCGCCCCTTTTTTCCACTAACACACCCCAAAAATGCTTTAGGACATATAACTGCACAGCTGAACGGCAAATATATTTTTTCCTTTCACTAATACACGCCAAAAAATGCTTTAGAACATATAACTGCGCCACTGAACGGCAAATATATTTAACTTTTTCCACTAATACATGACAAAAAGGGCTTTAGATCATATTTCTGCATCACTGAACGGCAAATATATTTTTCTTTTGCCACTAATTCACCCCCAAAAAAGCTGTAATTTTGTCACATTAACGCACAACGGCAAATAATCCCTTTTTTCCCCACTAATGCACCTCAAAAAAAGGCTTTAAAATATATAAATGCACTGATTAACGGCTAATAAGCCCTTTTTTCACTAATACACCCCAAAAATGCTTTAGAACACGGGTGTCAAACACAAGGCCCGCCAGACCTCGTCATGTGGCCCGCGCAGCCGCCGCCGATATGCGGCAGGCGAGCGAGCTGGCGGCGGCGGCTGGGCACAGGGAGATGAGCGCTTCCATTGTGGAAGCGCTCATCTCCAGTCATCTGTATCGCCGTCCTCAGACAGCGATACAGATGCCTGCCTGTGCTGCGGTAGGGGAGGGAGAGGCGTGTCCCTTTCCCTTCCTCTGATAGGCTGCCGGCCTAGTGCCTGCAGCCTATCAGAGGCCGGCGCAGGCGGTGCGATGACGTCATCGCGCTGTCTGAGCCATACAGCGTTGGACACAGGCCAGAAGAGGCCTGCATCGCATCACTGACATGGAGGTAAGTATGTGTTTTTTTAAATTATTTTTATTATGTACAATACTTTTACTGGCGGGGGTTGTTATTACTGGCAAAGGGGGGGCTGTTTGTTATTACTGGCAAAGGCGGGGCTGTTATTACTGGCGGGGGCTGTTACTGGCAAAGGGGGGGCTGTTTGTTATTACTGGCAAAGGGGGGGCTGTTATTACTGGCGGGGGCTGTTATTACTGGCGGGGGCTGTTATTACTGGCAAAGGGGGGGCTGTTATTACTGGCAAAGGGGGGGCTGTTATTACTGGCAAAGGGGGGGCTGTTATTACTGGCAAAGGGGGCTGTTATTACTGGGGGCTGTTATTACTGGCAAAGGGGGGGCTGTTATTACTGGCAAAGGGGGGGCTGTTTGTTATTACTGGCAAAGGGGGGGCTGTTTGTTACTGGCAAAGGGGGGGCTGTTATTACTGGCAAAGGGGGCTATTACTGGCGGGGGCTGTTATTACTGGCACAGAGGGGCTGTTATTACTGACACAGAGGGGCTCTTATTACTGGGGGCTGTTATTACTGGCACAGAGGGGCTTTTATTACTGGGGGCTGTTATTACTGGCACAGAGGGGCTGTTATTACTGGGGGCTGTTATTACTGGCACAGAGGGGCTGTTATTACTGACACAGAGGGGCTCTTATTACTGGGGGCTGTTATTACTGACACAGAGGGGCTCTTATTACTGGGAGCTGTTATTACTGGCACAGTGGGGCTGTTATTACTGAGAATTACATAAGTATTGGAAAATTGAAAAGTTGCTGCTTAAGTTTTTATAATAGCAATTTGCATATACTCCAGAATTTAAATAAGAGTGATCAGATGAATTGCATAGTCCTTCTTTGCCATGAAAATTAACTTAATCCCAAATAAACCTTTCCACTGCATTTCATTGCTGTCATTAAAGGACCTGCTGAGATCATTTCAGTAATCGTCTTGTTAACTCAGGTGAGAATGTTAACGAGCACAAGGCTGGAGATCATTATGTCAGGCTGATTGGGTTAAAATGGCAGACTTGACATGTTAAAAGGAGGGTGATGCTTGAAATCATTGTTCTTCCATTGTTAACCATGGTGACCTGCAAAGAAACGCGTGCAGCCATCATTGCGTTGCATAAAAATGGCTTCACAGGCAAGGATATTGTGGCTACTAAGATTGCACATCAATCAACAATTTATAGGATCATCAAGAACTTCAAGGAAAGAGGTTCAATTCTTGTTAAGAAGGCTTCAGGGTGTCCAAGAAAGTCCAGCAATCGCAAGGATCGTCTCCTAAAGAGGATTCAGCTGTGGGATCGGAGTGCCACCAGTGCAGAGCTTGCTCAGGAACGGCAGCAGGCAGGTGTGAGCGCATCTGCACGCACAGTGAGGCGAAGACTTTTGGAAGATGGCCTGGTGTCAAGAAGGGCAGCAAAGAAGCCACTTCTCTCCAGAAAAAAACATCAGGGACAGATTGATCTTCTGCAGAAAGTATGGTGAATGGACTGCTGAGGACTGGGGCAAAGTCATATTCTCCGATGAAGCCTCTTTCCGATTGTTTGGGGCATCTGGAAAAAGGCTTGTCCGGAGAAGAAAAGCTGAGCCCTACCATCAGTCCTGTGTCATGCCAACAGTAAAACATCCTGAGACCATTCATGTGTGGGGTTGCTTCTCATCCAAGGGAGTGGGCTCACTCACAATTTTGCCCAAAAACACAGCCATGAATAAAGAATGGTACCAAAACACCCTCCAACAGCAACTTCTTCCAACAATCCAACAACAGTTTGGTGAAGAACAATGCATTTTCCAGCACGATGGAGCACCGTGCCATAAGGCAAAAGTGATAACTAAGTGGCTCGGGGACCAAAACGTTGACATTTTGGGTCCATGGCCTGGAAACTCCCCAGATCTTAATCCCATTGAGAACTTGTGGTCAATCCTCAAGAGGCGGGTGGACAAACAAAAACCCACTAATTCTGACAAACTCCAAGAAGTGATTATGAAAGAATGGGTTGCTATCAGTCAGGAATTGGCCCAGAAGTTGATTGAGAGCATGCCCAGTCGAATTGCAGAGGTCCTGAAAAAGAAGGGCAAACACTGCAAATACTGACTCTTTGCATAAATGTCATGTAATTGTCGATAAAAGCCTTTGAAACGTATGAAGTGCGTGTAATTATATTTCACTACATCACAGAAACAACTGAAACAAAGATCTAAAAGCAGTTTAGCAGCAAACTTTGTGAAAACTAATATTTGTGTCATTCTCAAAACTTTTGGCCATGACTGTATGTGTTTTTGACTCATTATAAAAGTATATTATAAGTATATTGCACCCCTTTGTGTATCACACATTTAGATAGCACATCTATACTAGTGCTTAAAAAGACTTTTATGTCCCTATTAGCTAGCGTTTGGTGTCCCTAACAGCCTGTCCCTGCTCCACACAGCAACCTCTCCCTACCCTGGCAAAACACTGAATGTAAAATGGTGGCCAGATCAGGTTTATTTATAAGGTGGGGGTATGTCAATTTGCTGAAATGTCTCAATTGGCTGTCCTGTACCACCTGATGGATGTATCATGGGTCAAAGTTCTTCATAATGTAAAAGAATATGGCGGATGCGAATTTATCCATGTTCACATGTTCGGCGAATCGCGAACACGCAAAGTTTGCTGCGAAACGACCGCCGGGCGAACTGCAAGGCCATCTATAATGGCTGAATCCAAGATGGCTGAGGCTATTTATAGGGCTGTGACATCACAGGGGCTGGCTGCTGATTGGCTGCATGCATGGCATTGTGGGTGATCTCTCGTTCCCAGAATTCCTTGCTCCATGTCCTAACGTGCAAAAGCCATTTTAGGAAAAAATGCGATTTGTTACCACGAAGCGTGAGAAAATTTGGATTCGGTGCGAATGGAGTTTTTCCTGAAAGTCGGATCGAATTCCAAGTATTATACTATTTATTTAGTCGTGTGTGAAGAAAATAGTTTTTCTAAGCACATATAATTCAACCCTTCCAACAGAACAGGTCTGTAGTGTAATGGTAACTCTTCTGCCTGACATGTAGAAGGTCTGTAGTTTATGTCTTGATGAAGACCTGTTGATTTCTATAGTAAAAGTCTATGTGCTGGAAGAGGGCCCCAACTCATATCCAACACCGCTTCATTAGTATTCACTGCAATAAATTGAATACTAATGAGGCTGCCGACACTGTTTGGATCTATGATGTTCCAGTTGGAAGGGGAAAGAGAGGTAGAGATCTTATGTTCAACACACTCCCTGTGAGTCTTGTCACAGATCGCAATTATGCTGGAGGAGACAAAATGCATTCAGAACATCATCATGTCATTTATATAATGCAGAAAAGTTGACTGCTGATGTTATTTTTTGTGTGTAACTGGAAAACCCCTTTAATTACAGTTCCATTTTCAATATGGCAGGTGCTGCTTAAATTGACCAGAGAATTGACTGCAAAATTCAACTGAACTCCCCTCTCTGTTGCAAGCTGCAAAAAGACACAATTTTTCATTAGTCTGCCAAATTTTGCTTAGAAAATTCAGTTCAGTGTTTAATTAATGTTCATTGCATTTGTTTGTCTGCTTTTAAAACACATCACGATTCCAAAAATATGTATATAGTGAAACATGTCCAAAAGATCACCTCTTTGAGAAGACTGTCTCCTTTGTAAACTTGACAGAATCTTGAAAAATTAAGGACAGATGAAATTAATAAAACCAGTATGCCTTAGGTGCTTAGCAACTTATAAGCATTAATAGTGAAGGCTTGCTGCAGAAGAATGAAGGAAAGTTGCTGACATGGAGTCTTTTTCATTAAAGGTCAAGCTGTATTGATCTCCAAGAGAAAATCTTGGCACTGTAAGACACATAGCAAAATAATAACAAGTGGTATGACAACAGATAAACCACTGTAAGAGGCCTGGGAGCTCTTATTTTCTAAGTGTGAGTGACAAGTTTCCTATAAGTCCTCCAGCTCAATAAAGTATTTCCTGTTTTTCGGTTATTAGACTTCTGCCATTCCGGTGCTGTGATTAATGAAAGGAACACGAATAATAATTGATTTCTCATTTCTGATACTGACATCCCCAAATCACTGAACTAAGATCTCATTTTTGCTTTCAATGAATAATTTGCTATGCTAACCCAGAGCTGTAATTGATTTGTTTATCACCATTTCCTTTTAAAATTGTAAGATCTTTGAAGTATATGAGTTATAATTGAGTACTCAGGTTGGTCATCAGCCCAGGCAATGGTGTTATTGATGTGTAATTACTAGATCTGTTGAGAATACAGTTTCCACTTGCTTTGCTGTTAGTGCTACATAATTTCATCCAAGCTTAGTTCTCTTCCAGCGTTCAGCTTTCCCGTTACTGCTAACCCAGCTTTCTATGAAAGAAGAAATGTCTTTAAATTGTATTCTTCTAGATATTAGATTATATAAAACTCACTGGCCTCCATATACTATAAAAAATTATATGAAACTTGATGAGTCAGTCCTTCATATGGTTTGCCAGATACAACACATTAATGATAAGCAGCATAGGCAATATTCATTTTTCGCAATATTTCGCAAATTTATGGCTTATTTTGCCATAAATTCACAAATTCTAGAATTCACAATATTTTTCTTGATTGCGAAAATCGGTAATGTAGTTTGCACATATTGCACACGCAATAAAGGCTTTTGCTACATTTGTCAAGCTGCTAGAAGTTTCCTGAGACTGGAGAAAATGGTTGGCAGCAACTTTCGTGAGTGTGAGAAAGAACTCCTTATCCCTGTAAGTAATTTTACATTAAAGCACTGTTGATTACATTTCACATGCATGGCAGAACAATAGCTTTAAATGCAGATAGAGTGCGGCAATATATTTGCAATTGCGCAAATCGGCACTAATGATGCGCATATTTTTTTTGCAATACGTGAAACTTCACATTTTATCAGGTCTGAGTAGATATTACTGATTGGTGCACTAAGTATTGTTTGTGACAGCACAGCACAATGTCTGTAGCATGTATGTATGGACAGCAAAGAAATATCTCTCACATGCACATTGCACATTCATTTTCCTGCCACACACTACATACCACACAAGCACACACACAGTTTATAGAATAGAGATTGTGTCCTGTTGGTCAGGAGAAGCTTTCTTTGTATTACCGCCAGTATTTGTTGGTTGATTTAGCAGTACCCAGGGTGCACCACAGGGAGGCGAACCAGCTTTACACCCCATATCATACCGTCACTTCACTAGAAAGGTACATCTCTGCTCAGCTGGCCAATATCCGATTGCTCGGACCCCACACACATACAATCGCAATACAATCCGATTATATAACGGTAACATTAAATATAATATTTTCCCTTCAAAGACTTAAATACTTTTAGCTGTATTGTTGAGGACATTATTTTTAATACTTGTAGTTAAAAAATCTGGGATTATATGTTGCATCTTTATCCTGCAGCGCATGTTGGAGTGGGGATATGACAGGACCCGGTCCAAGATGAAAAGCAGACCATTGTGAGGGGGATAGGGAAGGAGCTAAGGAGCGAGTTCAAGGGGAAACACTGTGTAATGATGATCATTAAGCACTGGTCTGATCTGAAGAGGAAGCACATCCGGTTGATCACTCAGATTCGGGACAGAAAATGCCCAGGTACAATGCGTACATTACTTTTGTATCTCTTGACAACACTCTGTAATGCATATATACAGTTATGCAAATAAGTATTTCATCCCTTTACAAATGATTACTTACTACCTGGTGTGACATGTAACAAATCAGCCGGTTACATCATACATCTTTACCTTGCCATGAGTATATATATTTATACACACAGCGAGGTAGAGATGTATGATGGAACCGGATGATTTCATACGTTTCACACCAAGTACTGAGCAATAATTACATGTATATATATGTATATATATATATATATATATATATATATATATATATAGTATATTCAGTTGAAACTCGAAAAATTTGAATATTGTGCAAAGTTCATTTATTTCAGTAATGCAATTTAAAAGGTGAAACTAATATATGAGATAAAAAAGTGTCCAGCAGTATTGATCCCTTTAAAACATAACTTTTACTTATTCATCTTATATAAAATAATACCACCGTAGTGGTTCACCAGTGAAGATTAGTGAGACAAACGACAAATAACAAACAATAATAGATGCTTCTGGGAGCCTTCCTCAGATATATACACAAAGTGTATCACTCTAGTCAGCTAATTAATCCATACCCCCTGAGCAAAGAGTGCCTGAGATTGTGACTTTTGGGTTTTCGTTAGCTTTAAGCCATAATCATCCAAATTATAGCAAATAAAGGCTTGAAATATCTTGCTTTGCATGTAATGAGTCTATCTCATATATTATATATGTCCAGCTAAATCAATATCAATATGGTACAGAAGGATCATAAAGTCAAAAAGTGTCCAGCAGTATTGATCCCTTTAAAACATAACTTTTACTTATTCATCTTATATAAAATAATACCACTGTAGTGGTTCACCAGTGAAGATTAGTGAGACAAACGACAAATAACAAACAATAATAGATGCTTCTGGGAGCCTTCCTCAGATATATCAAGTGGTGAGTGAACACAGGGCAGCTAAGGGGAGCAGTAGGTGAATCTGACCTGTCCCTTTCGCTCACCCTGTCTATTTCCTCAGCCCAGGGACGTCTCCTGATGGTGGAGACTCCCTGTCCTCGTGCCTGGGCTGACTGCCCTGCGTTTACCCTCCTCTCAAAAAATGTATATAATGAAAAATATTTAACACAGCTCCCCAGAAGCTGACGGGTGATACTCTGTGTCCTAGGTAAAAAATTACCAACATGGACACCAATGGATAAAACAAGACCAAATGGTATTTATAAATAGGTAAACAAATATATGTATTGCCTATAGAAATGAGGAACCAGACACTAGGGCATCAAAAGCTGTGTATACCCAGGCTAGTTCATATAACCCCGCACTGAGGCATCAATGCTATGCATTCCCAGGCTGGTTCATGTAACCCCTACGCGTTTCCCCTATTACTAGGTTCATCAGGGGGCATTCACGGTCAAGGGTACAACCGTCATCAAATACAGATATATGAGATATACTTATGATATAGTGGAGGAAACAGGATCAGAGACGCAGACGATAATGTGCATAGGGCCAAGGGACCAATTGATATGTCCCACCTGTGGAGAATAAAGGCACTATCAGGTTGAGTGCTAGATATAACATATATTGCATACCCTCCTACATCTCAGCACTTACTTCGTGTCCTAGGCAATCAGGAAGCTAAAGGGCCCAACGAGATAAGGGCCAGTACTTTACCCAGAAAGCTGTAAACAAAGAAGTTTTCAAATAATATAAGGCATACTCCATGCCAAGATGTTCATTTGCCAGTGCTAACTATACGGTCCTTACTTACATTTAGGCTGCGTCCCAGTAGCGTCCCGTTCCTCCTACTACTCACACTCACTCTGGTTTCCCTAAATAACCCCTTACCAGCTGTTCAAATTTGGCACTGATTGCCATGTCAGAGCGCATAACAACTTCATCCTCAGACTTCTCGAGTTTACTCTGACCCACAACTTCTTCCTTTTCAATTCACGGTTCTACCACCAGCTCAGGGGGACGGCAATGGGGAGCCCTTGTGCCCCCACCTATGCTAACCTCTTCCTGGGCTGGTGGGAGGACACATGCGTGTTTCCAGATGATGTGACTTGGTGGTCTGACAAGATCACCTTCTGGACACGCTATATAGATGACATCTTTGTGATTTGGAAGGGTGGGTCAGAGGAACTCAGAGAGTTTGTCGGGTCCCTCAATGGCAACGATATTGGTTTGCGGTTTACCTTTGAGTTCGACCTCTATACAATTCCCTTCCTTGATGTACGGATAACCAGAGAGGGTGATAGACTGATTGCAGATATGTATAGAAAGGAAACCGCAACCAACTCTTTGCTACATTGGGAGAGTCATCACCCGACACCTCTTAAACGTGGTATACCGAGGGGCCAATACCTGAGGACCCGGAGAAATTGCTCTGAGGGTGAAGCGTTCTACAGTGAGGCCAAGAAGCTACAGACGAGATTTAGGGAGAGGGGCTACCCTCAGACGGTTCTTGGGGGCGCGTTCCAGAATGCGGTAGGTAGAGAACGTACCGAGCTCCTCATACCTAAACCTAAGGCACAGAGTGGACAACAACCAATACGCCTGATATCTATGTTTGACTCAGCAAACACGGAGATAATGGAAGTTTTGAAAAGGTACTGGCCCATCCTACATATGGACCCGGACCTTAAGGGTGTACTCACTAAACAACCAAGTGTTACATATAAGAGGGGGAGGAGTTTAAGAGACCGCCTTGTCCACAGCCACTACACTACACCAAGTGGAGTGGGGACCTGGCTGGACCGCAAGCCTTGCGGTATGTTCAAATGCGGCTCTTGTAAAGCCTGTGCCTTTATCTCTACTGCAAAATCCATTACCTGCTCAGTCACTGGTCAAGCCTATCAAATTAGAGATTTTTACAACTGTAGGAGCAAGGGTGCGGTATATATATGCCAGTGCCCTTGCCCTATGGATTATATAGGCAAGACCATCAGAGAGGTCAGGCGACGGATTTGTGAACATGTGAACGACGTGGTTAAGAAGAAGATCACACCAGTCGCATCACATGTGATCGATATCCATGATGGTGATCCCAGTTGCCTGAGGTTTTCGATCCTAGAAACCATCCCACTGTCACCTAGGGGTGGGGACTGGGATCGGAAAATCCTCCAGAAAGAGTGCGTCTGGATTCACCGCTTTAAATCCCAGGCACCACTTGGGATCAATGAAAGACTCACTTTTTCTTGTTTTTTGTAATCTGCGGGGGTGGCTATGTGTTTATCCCTTCATCCCTCTGATCAAAAATAGCGCTACTCAGTGACTTTATTCTAGCCATGATGAAATGATTAGGATACGCTCTGTATCCAGAAACTGCACGTGAAAAATCTTATGTGCATTAGGTGTCACCTATTGACTAGGCAATACACCTTAGTGAAAACTAATGAAATGGACGTTTGCATATCATTCTCACACCTAACCCCCCTGCCCCCTACTAGCTGTCTCCTTTTTGAACATGATATCCACACATTGGATCGCCGCTGCAAGTCTATGCTGCTTATATATCTATTTACGATGTAGCTAGATCCATGGGGCCGCCCCCTATGACATAGTACCTGATGCCTTCTGAATGGGACGGCTAAACCGGATGTGACGCGATTATGCGTTTCACGAGACCGGATGTGGCCGTTCTATGCGTTCCATATGACGGCGCAGGAAGTGACGTAGCAGAAGGCACAGGAAGTGATGTACCATCATAGGGACCGGAAGGAATCTGTATGCGGCTCACGGACCGGCAATGACGCAGACTGTGGCGTCTCATTTCCGGTAGTGATTCACCTGACATGGCAATCAGCGCCGAATTTGAACAGCTGGTAAGGGGGTATTTAGGGAAACCAGAGTGAGTGTGAGTAGTAGGAGGAACGGGACGCTACTGGGACGCAGCCTAAATGTAAGTAAGGACCGTATAGTTAGCACTGGCAAATGAACATCTTGGCATGGAGTATGCCTTATATTATTTGAAAACTTCTTTGTTTACAGCTTTCTGGGTAAAGTACTGGCCCTTATCTCGTTGGGCCCTTTAGCTTCCTGATTGCCTAGGACACGAAGTAAGTGCTGAGATGTAGGAGGGTATGCAATATATGTTATATCTAGCACTCAACCTGATAGTGCCTTTATTCTCCACAGGTGGGACATATCAATTGGTCCCTTGGCCCTATGCACATTATCGTCTGCGTCTCTGATCCTGTTTCCTCCACTATATCATAAGTATATCTCATATATCTGTATTTGATGACGGTTGTACCCTTGACCGTGAATGCCCCCTGATGAACCTAGTAATAGGGTAAACGCGTAGGGGTTACATGAACCAGCCTGGGAATGCATAGCATTGATGCCTCAGTGCGGGGTTATATGAACTAGCCTGGGTATACACAGCTTTTGATGCCCTAGTGTCTGGTTCCTCATTTCTATAGGCAATACATATATTTGTTTACCTATTTATAAATACCATTTGGTCTTGTTTTATCCATTGGTGTCCATGTTGGTAATTTTTTTACCTAGGACACAGAGTATCACCCGTCAGCTTCTGGGGAGCTGTGTTAAATATTTTTCATTATATACATTTTTTGAGAGGAGGGTAAACGCAGGGCAGTCAGCCCAGGCACGAGGACAGGGAGTCTCCACCATCAGGAGACGTCCCTGGGCTGAGGAAATAGACAGGGTGAGCGAAAGGGACAGGTCAGATTCACCTACTGCTCCCCTTAGCTGCCCTGTGTTCACTCACCACTTGATATATCTGAGGAAGGCTCCCAGAAGCATCTATTATTGTTTGTTATTTGTCGTTTGTCTCACTAATCTTCACTGGTGAACCACTACAGTGGTATTATTTTATATAAGATGAATAAGTAAAAGTTATGTTTTAAAGGGATCAATACTGCTGGACACTTTTTGACTTTATGATCCTTCTGTACCATATTGATATTGATTTAGCTGGACATATATAATATATGAGATAGACTCATTACATGCAAAGCAAGATATTTCAAGCCTTTATTTGCTATAATTTGGATGATTATGGCTTAAAGCTAACGAAAACCCAAAAGTCACAATCTCAGGCACTCTTTGCTCAGGGGGTATGGATTAATTAGCTGACTAGAGTGATACACTTTGAGCCTAGAATATTGCACCTTTTCACACAGCAAGGTAGAGATGTATTATGTAACCGGCTGATTTCGTACATTACACACACACACACATAAATATATATACGTGTGTATGTGTATACAGTACAGACCAAAAGTTTGGACACACCTTCTCATTCAAAGAGTTTTCTTTATTTTCATGACTATGAAAATTGTAGATTCACACTGAAGGCATCAAAACTATGAATAAACACATGTGGAATTATATACATAACAAACAAGTGTGAAACAACTGAAAATATGTCATATTCTAGGTTCTTCAAAGTAGCCACCTTTTGCTTAGATTACTGCTTTGCACACTCTTGGCATTCTTTTGATGAGCTTCAAGAGGTAGTCCCCTGAAATGGTTTTCACTTCACACGTGTGCCCTGTCAGGTTTAATAAGTGGGATTTCTTGCCTTATAAATGGGGTTGGGACCATCAAATGCGTTGAGGAGAAGTCAGGTGGATACACAGCTGATAGTCCTACTGAATAGATTGTTATAATTTGTATTATGGCAAGAAAAAAGCAGCTAAGTAAAGAAAAACGAGTGGCCATCATTACTTTAAGAAATGAAGGTCAGTCAGTCAGCTGAAAAATTGGGGAAACTTTGAAAGTAAGGGCTATTTGACCATGAAGGAGAGTGATGGGGTGCTGCGCCAGATGACCTGGCCTCCACAGTCACCGGACCTGAACCCAATCGAGATGGTTTGGGGTGAGCTGGACCGCAGAGTGAAGGCAAAAGGGCCAACAAGTGCTAAGCATCTCTGGGAACTCCTTCAAGACTGTTGGAAGACCATTTCAGGGGACTACCTCTTGAAGCTCATCAAGAGAATGCCAAGAGTGTGCAAAGCAGTAATCAAAGCAAAAGGTGGCTACTTTGAAGAACCTAGAATATGACATATTTTCAGTTGTTTCACACTTGTTTGTTATGTATATAATTCCACGTGTGTTAATTCATAGTTTTGATGCCTTCATAGTCATGAAAATAAAGAAAACTCTTTGAATGAGAAGGTGTGTCCAAACTTTTGGTCTGTACTGTATATATATATACACATAAACAGCAATAATTCTGTATTCCAGTGAAAGGCCCCATCCATCATTACATTAGATACATCCCCCACTTAATTTGCATTTGTTATGAGTTCTGAGTTGTTTGTCTAAAGTCTGAACATTGTGTGATTACAGGGGTTCCCATTACCTCCATCCGCCGCAGGTCTGCGACCGATAAGATGGAGGTGGTGATGGTGACAACTGAGGAGGAGGAGGGAGAACAGGCCAGACCCTCCCAGCAGCAGGAGGATGCGCCACCCCCACCTGATGTGGGCGAAGTGGATGGGTGGAGGAGGAAGAGGCCAGACCCAGATTCCCCCCCAGCTTCTGATGAGGAGGAGGAGGATGTCTCCAGCCCCCACCAGGAGGGTAAATATGTGCACACAGCAATATAAATCTGTATCCATGCCTCTTAATCTTAATCGCAAGTAATTTTATTTTATTTTTTTATCCTAACAGTACTGATTAAATTAAAAAGAAAAATGAGCCAGCTGCAGCAGGAGCACGATGTCGGCATGCAGGACATCTAGGAGCAGAAGCTGAAGCTCTTAAGGAAGGTGCAACATTTGTAGGCACTGCACCGAAAATGGATGCAGGAGATGTTGGACCTGCTTGACCAACTTAAAAAGTTGCTCTAGAGTCATGTTTGTTAATAAATAGTTTTTTTCAGTTCTAACGTGTGCTTCTGTTTTTTAATATTGTTCTTTTTTCATGTAATTTTAACCGATAAGGTTGCAGTAAGGGCCTTTAGTCCAGGGGCAAATGCATCAGGAACAGGACAGACAGCATCAGCAGCAGGTAAAGGTAATGGTGGAGTATAATGCCTACACATAGCTCGGCCAAACTCAGCCGGAACAGGACAGAAGCAGCAGCACATGACAATGCCCTGAACTTTAGCCCTTGAACCGACGGTGGGGGCCAAGAAGTCGCCGTCGATCCAGGACTCATTCATTTTGATAAAGGTGAGTCTATCCACGGAGTCTGTGGACAGACGGGTCCGCTTGTTGGTGACCACCCCACCTGCCGCGCTGAATGTCCTTTTAGATAGTACACTGGAGGGGGAGAAAGACGGTACCTCCAGCGCATACTGAACGAGCTCACGGCAGGTGTCCAGCCTAGCAACCTAGTACTCCATGGGGTCGTCGGTGCTCATGCTGTCGGAAGCACCAACGAACCCCATGTAGTTAGCCACCATGTGACCCAGATGCTACTGCTACTGGGTCACGCAGGCTGGTAGAACTGCCTCATCTCACCCATGCGATCTCCTACTCAGCTGGAGCGGCTGAGGCCAGCCACCTTCGGGGTGAGATGAGTGGTGAGTACTAGAGCATGAGGCAAAGGGTTGGCCTCCTACGGCTGGCGGAGCAGACCGGCCCGCAGTTGTTGCATACAAGCATCCTGACGGCTGGCAGGGAGGAACTGCTCCAGTTTCCCCTTGCAGCGAGGGTCTAAAAGGGTGGACACCCAAAAATCATCCCTCTCCTTCATTTGCCTGATCCGGGGGTACCTCCGGAGGCAGCGCAGCATGTGGGCAGCCATTGGGAAGAGGACAGCCCACTGTGACTCTTCTTGGCTGCCCATGTCCATGATGTTTTGGTCCTCCTGCTGCCTCTGGGAGTGGCCCCACCCCCGGACTAATGGTGCCCCCCACACCGGCTCTCCCTTCTGACCAAGCCCAGACTTCTGGACATCCACAACCTCCTTAAAAAATTCTTCCTCCTCGTCCTGGGCCAGGTCTTGATGGAGCAGTGTTGCATCTTCTTGCTCCACCAAGGCACTCTCCCCAGCATTGAGCAGGCGATCTAGTTTCCTGTCCAGCAGGAACACTATGGGGAGCACGTCATTGAGGCCGACATGCTCCCTGCTGACCAGCTTGGTCGTCTGCTTGAAGGGGGCCAACATGTGGCAGACCTGGTGTATCTGCCCCCACTCCGCATTGGTGATATAGGGGAGTGGGCGTGATGACCCCAGAGTGCCTAGGTCCAGCAGGTACTCTTCACCGCCAGTCGCTGCTCCCACAATCTCTCCAGCATGTGGAAGGTGGAATTCATTCCACCACGTCACACTGTCCAACATTAGCCTGTGAGGTGGCAGGCTGTTGTCCTGCTGCATTTTGGACAGGGACACGGTGGTGGTTGGGGAGTGTCGGAAGTGGCTGTCAATCCTTTGTACCCTTTGCATGATGTCACTCAACCCTGGTTATGTGCGCAGGAACTTCTGTACTACAAGGTTGAGCACATGTGCCATGCAGGACACGTGAGTGAGACTGCCAGCATGGAGGGCTGCGAGGACATTGCTGCCATTGTCACAGACAACTTACCTGCCTGGAGCCTTCGGGGTGTCAGCCACTTGTGGATCTGAGCCTGGAGGGCGGCTAGGACATAAGGTCCAGTGTGTCTCCGTTGCCCTAAGCTCACAAGCTGGAGCACGCGGCCTGGCAGCAGACAAGCTCCACACTTGTGTAGCTACGGGGACACTTGCTGGGGGGCTCAGCAATGGTGGAGAAAGTCGCTTGAGGGAGAGCAGCAGTTCTCCCCTGGACAACCAGTGGCGGCACCACAAGCTGAGATGTCACCACATCTGTTGATCCGTCCCCGGCACCACTGAGGGACAACCAATAGTCTGTGAAGCTGAGATATCGTCCCTGCCCATGTCTGCTGGTCCAGGCATCCATTGTGAGACGCACCCTGTCACTGACAGTGTGATCGAGCGACAGGGATACATTCTGCACAATGTTCTGGTGTAGGGCAGGGACGCTGGTACTGGTAAAGAAATGGCGGCTGGGTTGGGCCTGCTCCAACATCTGCGAGAATGGATTGCAGTCCACAATATTGAAGGACAGCAGACTTTAGGTGATAATCCTTACCAGGAGCCCATTGAGTGAATGCACCCGGTGGTCCCCGGGTTCGTAGGCCACAGTGCACTCAAATGCTTCTGCTACCGACGGCCGGCGCCATACGGCAGTGGAGGCAGAGGTCTGGCTGCCAGTTCCAGTACCTCCAGGAGAAGGAGTGGGGGAGTGGGAATGCATTGTTGGAAGGGGGAAGGGGTGGCTAGAGGACAGTGGCAGGAGCTGCTGTCCCCTGTGCACTTCTTCTGGCGCTGCTACAACCACCTTGCATCTGGACCTACTCCCGCCAGTGGTTGCCTCTCAGGTGCTGAGTAAGGGCAGTGGTACCCAGCCAAGCAAGGGATCTCCCTCTCCTCACCCTGGCAAGGCACAGCTGACAGATGGTAATTGTGTGATCTTCTTCTGCCAGGGTGAAGTAAGCCCAAACAGGCGACTTACACACCATCCTCCTGTAGGATGGGGTGGAGCTGGCTTGCGCCTGTTCAGGCTCTGTGCGCACAGGTGCAGGCTACACCTTCAGCTGCTGCTGCCTCCTTCTGACATTACCAGTGGAGCCCCTGCCACTGGGCTCCCTGGTGACCAGGCACACCGTTTGGCTCAGGTGCCTACATTCCTAATCAGTGCTGCTGTCACCTAACAAAGGAGGTGGCACCCATTCTTGGTCAGTATCACCCTCCTCTTCCTCGCCTGCATTGTCAGACCCAAGGTCGACTGGTGGTGGAATGAGGGGAACAGCAGACCTGGAGCCCCTGACCTGACTCCGCAGCCCCCCCTGGCTGAAACCCCTCGCACCAGTTTTGAAGGGATGTCACTGGGGTACTGATTGGCAGTACCCCTTCCTCCTCCTTCATCCCTTACAAAAGGTCCTAAACATCAGGACCAAGCTGAAGCTCACTCTCCTACATTACCTCCCCCATAATGTTCCTATCGCTGTCAAACAGCAGCAGGCAAGAGTCTTGGGGGATGGTGGCTGGTCCTGCAGGAGGCAGAGAGCTGCTGCTGCTGTTTAGAGCTGGGGCAGAGGACTCCGTGCCACTGGCTTTTGTCACAAAAGCCACAACTGCCTCGGCGTCCTGAGACGAAGGGTGGCGTCTGCCAAAAAAAATCCCGGATGAGGAGGATGCCCCTTCCAGCTGCGCAATCCCTTCCCTGGGTAGAAGAGCAGTCTCGTGCTGGCAGCGGTCATGCTGGCAGCGGTCCAGCACTGGAACCAACTCCCCTGCCACGACTACGGCTGCCGGCACACCCACAGCTGCTCGTGATCACCAAAAAATGTATTTACTGCCAAAAAACTAGAAAGTATAAAGAAAATAAAGTGGGACTTTGTGATGACTTTATTGGGTTTGGGACAATGGGGCAAAAATCTAAAAGAATAAGGATTCAGAAAAACAGACAGCAAATTACATATTTATTTATTTTCAATATTGAAACACAAACACACTAAAACATCCTATCACAGCACAGTAAATCCTATCACAGCACACAAATTCCTATTGTGGAGCAAACCAGACAGCAGGTGATTTAAAAAATTTTTTTTTTTAAGATGAAACAGAAAGACACTAAGTCACTAGCACATCAAATCCTATCACAGCACAGAAAAACACACAGGCAGATTACTTTTTTTAATTTATTTAATTTTTTTAAAGACGAAACACAAAGACACAAAATAACTAGCATAGCAAATCCAATCACAGTACACAAATTCCTATCACATCACAGAAAACCAAACAGAAGATTACTTTTTTTTTATATCTGTATTAAAGATATATGATCTAGAGGAGAGCGGAGGCAGCGCCAGATGTGTAGTACAGTATAGTGATTAAAGTAATACAGAGATAATGCGCTTGCCAGAGTGTGTTGTGAGGAGTCACAACTAGGGATGAGCGAACCCGAACTGTATAGTTCGGGTTCGTACCGAATTTTGGGGTGTCCGTGACACGGACCCGAACCCGAACATTTTCGTAAAAGTCCGGGTTCGAGTTCGGTGTTCGGAGCATTCTTGGCGCTTTTTGAAAGGCTGCAAAGCAGCCAATCAACAAGCATCATACTACTTGGCCCATGAGGCCATAACAGCCATGCCTACTATTGGCATGGCTGTGATTGGCCAGTGCACCATGTGACCCAGCCTCTATTTAAGCTGGAGTCACGTAGCGCCGCACGTCACTCTGCTATGATCAGTATAGGGAGAGGTTGCAGCTGCGACGTTAGGGCGAGATTAGGCAGATTAACTCCTCCAAAAGACTTCATTCTGTGATCGATCTGCAGCTGTGGATCATTGAAGTGCTATTATTGACTTGCTCACTTTTTTGAGGCTGCCCAGAGCGTTTTTAGATCACTTTTTTTCTGGGGTGATCGGCGGCCATTTTGTGACTTGTGGTGCGCCAGCACGAGCTATCACCAAGTGTATTTAACCATCGATAGTGTGGTTATTTTGTGCTATATCCTACATCAGCTGCAGGCTGAGCCTGTGCCACCGAAGTGCATTTAACCATCAACAGTCTGGTTATTTTTTGGCCATATACTACATCAGCTGCAGGCTGAGCCTGTTTCACCCAAGTGCATTTAACCATCAACAGTCTGATTATTTTTTGGCCATATACTACATCAGCTGCAGGCTGAGCCTGTGTCACCGAAGTGCATTTAACCATCAACAGTCTGGTTATTTTTTGGCCATATATTACATCAGGGGCAAGTTGAGCCTGTCACCCAGCGCCTAAAAAATAGACCTGACATTTCTATTCAACCAAATCTGCACAGTTTTAGCTGGTCAAGTTATTTGTAGTGACCGTCAAAGCAGACTTTTTGTTCCGGGTTGAAAAAGCATTCCCAAATTTGACATTCTGAAAATAACTAGTTTGTGGTATTTCAGGCCTACTTGAAATCTATCCCAAAAAGAAAATCTTAAATTGAAGTTATTGATAGTATCATTCAGAAAAACCTAAGACACACGCTAGCGTGCTGATAGAAGTGTCATTCTGTGATTAAACCTATAACTGTCACACAGCGCAAAAAAAACAGGTCTCACATCTCTATTCAACCAAATCTGCACAGTTTTAGCTGGTCAAGTTATTTGTAGTGACCGTCAAAGCAGACTTTTTGTTCTGGGTTGAAAAAGCATTCCCAAATTTGCCATTCTGAAAATAACTAGTTTGTGGTATTTCAGGCCTACTTGAAATCTATCCCAAAAAGAAAATCTTACATTGAAGTTATTGATAGTATCATTCAGAAAAACCTAAGGAACACGCTAGCGTGCTGATAGAAGTGTCATTCTGTGATTAAACCTATAACTGTCACACAGCGCAAAAAAAAACAGGTCTCACATCTCTATTCAACCAAATCTGCACAGTTTTAGCTGGTCAAGTTATTTGTAGGGACCGTCAAAGCAGACTTTTTGTTCTGGGTTGAAAAAGCATTCCCAAATTTGCCATTCTGAAAATAACTAGTTTGTGGTATTTCAGGCCTACTTGAAATCTATCCCAAAAAGAAAATCTTACATTGAAGTTATTGATAGTATCATTCAGGAAAACCTAAGACACACGCTAGCGTGCTGATAGAAGTGTCATTCTGTGATTAAACCTATAACTGTCACACAGCGCAAAAAAAAACAGGTCTCACATCTTTATTCAACCAAATCTGCACAGTTTTAGCTGGTCAAGTTATTTGTAGGGACCGTCAAAGCAGACTTTTTGTTCTGGGTTGAAAAAGCATTCCCAAATTTGCCATTCTGAAAATAACTAGTTTGTGGTATTTCAGGCCTACTTGAAATCTATCCCAAAAAGAAAATCTTACATTGAAGTTATTGATAGTATCATTCAGAAAAACCTAAGACACACGCTAGCGTGCTGATAGAAGTGTCATTCTGTGATTAAACCTATAACTGTCACACAGCGCAAAAAAAAAACAGGTCTCACATCTCTATTCAACCAAATCTGCACAGTTTTAGCTGGTCAAGTTATTTGTAGTGACCGTCAAAGCAGACTTTTTGTTCTGGGTTGAAAAAGCATTCCCAAATTTGCCATTCTGAAAATAACTAGTTTGTGGTATTTCAGGCCTACTTGAAATCTATCCCAAAAAGAAAATCTTACATTGAAGTTATTGATAGTATCATTCAGAAAAACCTAAGACACACGCTAGCGTGCTAATAGAAGTGTCATTCTGTGATTAAACCTATAACTGTCACACAGCGCAAAAAAAAACAGGTCTCACATCTCTATTCAACCAAATCTGCACAGTTTTAGCTGGTCAAGTTATTTGTAGTGACCGTCAAAGCAGACTTTTTGTTCTGGTTTGAAAAAGCATTCCCAAATTTGCCATTCTGAAAATAACTAGTTTGTGGTATTTCAGGCCTACTTGAAATCTATCCCAAAAAGAAAATCTTACATTGAAGTTATTGATAGTATCATTCAGAAAAACCTAAGACACACGCTAGCGTGCTGATAGAAGTGTCATTCTGTGATTAAACCTATAACTGTCACACAGCGCAAAAAAAAACAGGTCTCACATCTCTATTCAACCAAATCTGCACAGTTTTAGCTGGTCAAGTTATTTGTAGTGACCGTCAAAGCAGACTTTTTGTTCTGGGTTGAAAAAGCATTCCCAAATTTGCCATTCTGAAAATAACTAGTTTGTGGTATTTCAGGCCTACTTGAAATCTATCCCAAAAAGAAAATCTTACATTGAAGTTATTGATAGTATCATTCAGAAAAACCTAAGACACACGCTAGCGTGCTGATAGAAGTGTCATTCTGTGATTAAACCTATAACTGTCACACAGCGCAAAAAAAAAACAGGTCTCACATCTCTATTCAACCAAATCTGCACAGTTTTAGCTGGTCAAGTTATTTGTAGTGACCGTCAAAGCAGACTTTTTTTTCTGGGTTGAAAAAGCATTCCCAAATTTGCCATTCTGAAAATAACTAGTTTGTGGTATTTCAGGCCTACTTGAAATCTATCCCAAAAAGAAAATCTTACATTGAAGTTATTGATAGTATCATTCTGAAAAACCTAAGACACACGCTAGCGTGCTGATAGAAGTGTCATTCTGTGATTAAACCTATAACTGTCACACAGCGCAAAAAAAACCAGGTCTCACATCTCTATTCAACCAAATCTGCACAGTTTTAGCTGGTCAAGTTATTTGTAGTGACCGTCAAAGCAGACTTTTTGTTCTGGGTTGAAAAAGCATTCCCAAATTTGCCATTCTGAAAATAACTAGTTTGTGGTATTTCAGGCCTACTTGAAATCTATCCCAAAAAGAAAATCTTACATTGAAGTTATTGATAGTATCATTCAGAAAAACCTAAGACACACGCTAGCGTGCTGATAGAAGTGTCATTCTGTGATTAAACCTATAACTGTCACACAGCGCAAAAAAAAACAGGTCTCACATCTTTATTCAACCAAATCTGCACAGTTTTAGCTGGTCAAGTTATTTGTAGTGACCGTCAAAGCAGACTTTTTGTTCTGGGTTGAAAAAGCATTCCCAAATTTGCCATTCTGAAAATAACTAGTTTGTGGTATTTCAGGCCTACTTGAAATCTATCCCAAAAAGAAAATCTTACATTGAAGTTATTGATAGTATCATTCAGAAAAACCTAAGACACATGCTAGCGTGCTGATAGAAGTGTCATTCTGTGATTAAACCTATAACTGTCACACAGCGCAAAAAAAAACAGGTCTCACATCTCTATTCAACCAAATCTGCACAGTTTTAGCTGGTCAAGTTATTTGTAGTGACCGTCAAAGCAGACTTTTTGTTCTGGGTTGAAAAAGCATTCCCAAATTTGCCATTCTGAAAATAACTAGTTTGTGGTATTTCAGGCCTACTTGAAATCTATCCCAAAAAGAAAATCTTACATTGAAGTTATTGATAGTATCATTCAGAAAAACCTAAGACACACGCTAGCGTGCTGATAGAAGTGTCATTCTGTGATTAAACCTATAACTGTCACACAGCGCAAAAAAAAACAGGTCTCACATCTCTATTCAACCAAATCTGCACAGTTTTAGCTGGTCAAGTTATTTGTAGTGACCGTCAAAGCAGACTTTTTGTTCTGGGTTGAAAAAGCATTCCCAAATTTGCCATTCTGAAAATAACTAGTTTGTGGTATTTCAGGCCTACTTGAAATCTATCCCAAAAAGAAAATCTTACATTGAAGTTATTGATAGTATCATTCAGAAAAACCTAAGACACACGCTAGCGTGCTGATAGAAGTGTCATTCTGTGATTAAACCTATAACTGTCACACAGCGCAAAAAAAAACAGGTCTCACATCTCTATTCAACCAAATCTGCACAGTTTTAGCTGGTCAAGTTATTTGTAGTGACCGTCAAAGCAGACTTTTTGTTCTGGTTTGAAAAAGCATTCCCAAATTTGCCATTCTGAAAATAACTAGTTTGTGGTATTTCAGGCCTACTTGAAATCTATCCCAAAAAGAAAATCTTACATTGAAGTTATTGATAGTATCATTCAGAAAAACCTAAGACACACGCTAGCGTGCTGATAGAAGTGTCATTCTGTGATTAAACCTATAACTGTCACACAGCGCAAAAAAAAAACAGGTCTCACATCTCTATTCAACCAAATCTGCACAGTTTTAGCTGGTCAAGTTATTTGTAGTGACCGTCAAAGCAGACTTTTTGTTCTGGGTTGAAAAAGCATTCCCAAATTTGCCATTCTGAAAATAACTAGTTTGTGGTATTTCAGGCCTACTTGAAATCTATCCCAAAAAGAAAATCTTACATTGAAGTTATTGATAGTATCATTCAGAAAAACCTAAGACAAACGCTAGCGTGCTGATAGAAGTGTCATTCTGTGATTAAACCTATAACTGTCACACAGCGCAAAAAAAAACAGGTCTCACATCTCTATTCAACCAAATCTGCACAGTTTTAGCTGGTCAAGTTATTTGTAGTGACCGTCAAAGCAGACTTTTTGTTCTGGGTTGAAAAAGCATTCCCAAATTTGCCATTCTGAAAATAACTAGTTTGTGGTATTTCAGGCCTACTTAAAATCTATCCCAAAAAGAAAATCTTACATTGAAGTTATTGATAGTATCATTCAGAAAAACCTAAGACACACGCTAGCGTGCTGATAGAAGTGTCATTCTGTGATTAAACCTATAACTGTCACACAGCGCAAAAAAAAACAGGTCTCACATCTCTATTCAACCAAATCTGCACAGTTTTAGCTGGTCAAGTTATTTGTAGTGACCGTCAAAGCAGACTTTTTGTTCTGGGTTGAAAAAGCATTCCCAAATTTGCCATTCTGAAAATAACTAGTTTGTGGTATTTCAGGCCTACTTGAAATCTATCCCAAAAAGAAAATCTTACATTGAAGTTATTGATAGTATCATTCAGAAAAACCTAAGACACACGCTAGCGTGCTGATAGAAGTGTCATTCTGTGATTAAACCTATAACTGTCACACAGCGCAAAAAAAAAAACAGGTCTCACATCTCTATTCAACCAAATCTGCACAGTTTTAGCTGGTCAAGTTATTTGTAGTGACCGTCAAAGCAGACTTTTTGTTCTGGGTTGAAAAAGCATTCCCAAATTTGCCATTCTGAAAATAACTAGTTTGTGGTATTTCAGGCCTACTTGAAATCTATCCCAAAAAGAAAATCTTACATTGAAGTTATTGATAGTATCATTCAGAAAAACCTAAGACACACGCTAGCGTGCTGATAGAAGTGTCATTCTGTGATTAAACCTATAACTGTCACACAGCGCAAAAAAAAACAGGTCTCACATCTCTATTCAACCAAATCTGCACAGTTTTAGCTGGTCAAGTTATTTGTAGTGACCGTCAAAGCAGACTTTTTGTTCTGGGTTGAAAAAGCATTCCCAAATTTGCCATTCTGAAAATAACTAGTTTGTGGTATTTCAGGCCTACTTGAAATCTATCCCAAAAAGAAAATCTTACATTGAAGTTATTGATAGTATCATTCAGAAAAACCTAAGACACACGCTAGCGTGCTGATAGAAGTGTCATTCTGTGATTAAACCTATAACTGTCACACAGCGCAAAAAAAAAACAGGTCTCACATCTCTATTCAACCAAATCTGCACAGTTTTAGCTGGTCAAGTTATTTGTAGTGACCGTCAAAGCAGACTTTTTGTTCTGGGTTGAAAAAGCATTCCCAAATTTGCCATTCTGAAAATAACTAGTTTGTGGTATTTCAGGCCTACTTGAAATCTATCCCAAAAAGAAAATCTTACATTGAAGTTATTGATAGTATCATTCAGAAAAACCTAAGACACACGCTAGCGTGCTGATAGAAGTGTCATTCTGTGATTAAACCTATAACTGTCACACAGCGCAAAAAAAAACAGGTCTCACATCTCTATTCAACCAAATCTGCACAGTTTTAGCTGGTCAAGTTATTTGTAGTGACCGTCAAAGCAGACTTTTTGTTCTGGGTTGAAAAAGCATTCCCAAATTTGCCATTCTGAAAATAACTAGTTTGTGGTATTTCAGGCCTACTTGAAATCTATCCCAAAAAGAAAATCTTACATTGAAGTTATTGATAGTATCATTCAGAAAAACCTAAGACACACGCTAGCGTGCTGATAGAAGTGTCATTCTGTGATTAAACCTATAACTGTCACACAGCGCAAAAAAAAACAGGTCTCACATCTCTATTCAACCAAATCTGCACAGTTTTAGCTGGTCAAGTTATTTGTAGTGACCGTCAAAGCAGACTTTTTGTTCTGGGTTGAAAAAGCATTCCCAAATTTGCCATTCTGAAAATAACTAGTTTGTGGTATTTCAGGCCTACTTGAAATCTATCCCAAAAAGAAAATCTTACATTGAAGTTATTGATAGTATCATTCAGAAAAACCTAAGACACACGCTAGCGTGCTGATAGAAGTGTCATTCTGTGATTAAACCTATAACTGTCACACAGCGCAAAAAAAAACAGGTCTCACATCTCTATTCAACCAAATCTGCACAGTTTTAGCTGGTCAAGTTATTTGTAGTGACCGTCAAAGCAGACTTTTTGTTCTGGGTTGAAAAAGCATTCCCAAATTTGCCATTCTGAAAATAACTAGTTTGTGGTATTTCAGGCCTACTTGAAATCTATCCCAAAAAGAAAATCTAACATTGAAGTTATTGATAGTATCATTCAGAAAAACCTAAGACACACGCTAGCGTGCTGATAGAAGTGTCATTCTGTGATTAAACCTATAACTGTCACACAGCGCAAAAAAAAACAGGTCTCACATCTCTATTCAACCAAATCTGCACAGTTTTAGCTGGTCAAGTTATTTGTAGTGACCGTCAAAGCAGACTTTTTGTTCTGGGTTGAAAAAGCATTCCCAAATTTGCCATTCTGAAAATAACTAGTTTGTGGTATTTCAGGCCTACTTGAAATCTATCCCAAAAAGAAAATCTTACATTGAAGTTATTGATAGTATCATTCAGAAAAACCTAAGACACACGCTAGCGTGCTGATAGAAGTGTCATTCTGTGATTAAACCTATAACTGTCACACAGCGCAAAAAAAAACAGGTCTCACATCTCTATTCAACCAAATCTGCACAGTTTTAGCTGGTCAAGTTATTTGTAGTGACCGTCAAAGCAGACTTTTTGTTCTGGGTTGAAAAAGCATTCCCAAATTTGCCATTCTGAAAATAACTAGTTTGTGGTATTTCAGGCCTACTTGAAATCTATCCCAAAAAGAAAATCTTACATTGAAGTTATTGATAGTATCATTCAGAAAAACCTAAGACACACGCTAGCGTGCTGATAGAAGTGTCATTCTGTGATTAAACCTATAACTGTCACACAGCGCAAAAAAAAACAGGTCTCACATCTCTATTCAACCAAATCTGCACAGTTTTAGCTGGTCAAGTTATTTGTAGTGACCGTCAAAGCAGACTTTTTGTTCTGGGTTGAAAAAGCATTCCCAAATTTGCCATTCTGAAAATAACTAGTTTGTGGTATTTCAGGCCTACTTGAAATCTATCCCAAAAAGAAAATCTTACATTGAAGTTATTGATAGTATCATTCAGAAAAACCTAAGACACACGCTAGCGTGCTGATAGAAGTGTCATTCTGTGATTAAACCTATAACTGTCACACAGCGCAAAAAAAAACAGGTCTCACATCTCTATTCAACCAAATCTGCACAGTTTTAGCTGGTCAAGTTATTTGTAGTGACCGTCAAAGCAGACTTTTTGTTCTGGGTTGAAAAAGCATTCCCAAATTTGCCATTCTGAAAATAACTAGTTTGTGGTATTTCAGGCCTACTTGAAATCTATCCCAAAAAGAAAATCTTACATTGAAGTTATTGATAGTATCATTCAGAAAAACCTAAGACACACGCTAGCGTGCTGATAGAAGTGTCATTCTGTGATTAAACCTATAACTGTCACACAGCGCAAAAAAAAAAACAGGTCTCACATCTCTATTCAACCAAATCTGCACAGTTTTAGCTGGTCAAGTTATTTGTAGTGACCGTCAAAGCAGACTTTTTGTTCTGGGTTGAAAAAGCATTCCCAAATTTGCCATTCTGAAAATAACTAGTTTGTGGTATTTCAGGCCTACTTGAAATCTATCCCAAAAAGAAAATCTTACATTGAAGTTATTGATAGTATCATTCAGAAAAACCTAAGACACACGCTAGCGTGCTGATAGAAGTGTCATTCTGTGATTAAACCTATAACTGTCACACAGCGCAAAAAAAAACAGGTCTCACATCTCTATTCAACCAAATCTGCACAGTTTTAGCTGGTCAAGTTATTTGTAGTGACCGTCAAAGCAGACTTTTTGTTCTGGGTTGAAAAAGCATTCCCAAATTTGCCATTCTGAAAATAACTAGTTTGTGGTATTTCAGGCCTACTTGAAATCTATCCCAAAAAGAAAATCTTACATTGAAGTTATTGATAGTATCATTCAGAAAAACCTAAGACACACGCTAGCGTGCTGATAGAAGTGTCATTCTGTGATTAAACCTATAACTGTCACACAGCGCAAAAAAAAAACAGGTCTCACATCTCTATTCAACCAAATCTGCACAGTTTTAGCTGGTCAAGTTATTTGTAGTGACCGTCAAAGCAGACTTTTTGTTCTGGGTTGAAAAAGCATTCCCAAATTTGCCATTCTGAAAATAACTAGTTTGTGGTATTTCAGGCCTACTTGAAATCTATCCCAAAAAGAAAATCTTACATTGAAGTTATTGATAGTATCATTCAGAAAAACCTAAGACACACGCTAGCGTGCTGATAGAAGTGTCATTCTGTGATTAAACCTATAACTGTCACACAGCGCAAAAAAAAACAGGTCTCACATCTCTATTCAACCAAATCTGCACAGTTTTAGCTGGTCAAGTTATTTGTAGTGACCGTCAAAGCAGACTTTTTGTTCTGGGTTGAAAAAGCATTCCCAAATTTGCCATTCTGAAAATAACTAGTTTGTGGTATTTCAGGCCTACTTGAAATCTATCCCAAAAAGAAAATCTTACATTGAAGTTATTGATAGTATCATTCAGAAAAACCTAAGACACACGCTAGCGTGCTGATAGAAGTGTCATTCTGTGATTAAACCTATAACTGTCACACAGCGCAAAAAAAAACAGGTCTCACATCTCTATTCAACCAAATCTGCACAGTTTTAGCTGGTCAAGTTATTTGTAGTGACCGTCAAAGCAGACTTTTTGTTCTGGGTTGAAAAAGCATTCCCAAATTTTCCATTCTGAAAATAACTAGTTTGTGGTATTTCAGGCCTACTTAAAATCTATCCCAAAAAGAAAATCTTACATTGAAGTTATTGATAGTATCATTCAGAAAAACCTAAGACACACGCTAGCGTGCTGATAGAAGTGTCATTCTGTGATTAAACCTATAACTGTCACACAGCGCAAAAAAAAACAGGTCTCACATCTCTATTCAACCAAATCTGCACAGTTTTAGCTGGTCAAGTTATTTGTAGTGACCGTCAAAGCAGACTTTTTGTTCTGGGTTGAAAAAGCATTCCCAAATTTGCCATTCTGAAAATAACTAGTTTGTGGTATTTCAGGCCTACTTGAAATCTATCCCAAAAAGAAAATCTTACATTGAAGTTATTGATAGTATCATTCAGAAAAACCTAAGACACACGCTAGCGTGCTGATAGAAGTGTCATTCTGTGATTAAACCTATAACTGTCACACAGCGCAAAAAAAAAACAGGTCTCACATCTCTATTCAACCAAATCTGCACAGTTTTAGCTGGTCAAGTTATTTGTAGTGACCGTCAAAGCAGACTTTTTGTTCTGGGTTGAAAAAGCATTCCCAAATTTGCCATTCTGAAAATAACTAGTTTGTGGTATTTCAGGCCTACTTGAAATCTATCCCAAAAAGAAAATCTTACATTGAAGTTATTGATAGTATCATTCAGAAAAACCTAAGACACACGCTAGCGTGCTGAAAGAAGTGTCATTCTGTGATTAAACCTATAACTGTCACACAGCGCAAAAAAAAACAGGTCTCACATCTCTATTCAACCAAATCTGCACAGTTTTAGCTGGTCAAGTTATTTGTAGTGACCGTCAAAGCAGACTTTTTGTTCTGGGTTGAAAAAGCATTCCCAAATTTGCCATTCTGAAAATAACTAGTTTGTGGTATTTCAGGCCTACTTGAAATCTATCCCAAAAAGAAAATCTTACATTGAAGTTATTGATAGTATCATTCAGAAAAACCTAAGAGACACGCTAGCGTGCTGATAGAAGTGTCATTCTGTGATTAAACCTATAACTGTCACACAGCGCAAAAAAAAACAGGTCTCACATCTCTATTCAACCAAATCTGCACAGTTTTAGCTGGTCAAGTTATTTGTAGTGACCGTCAAAGCAGACTTTTTGTTCTGGGTTGAAAAAGCATTCCCAAATTTGCCATTCTGAAAATAACTAGTTTGTGGTATTTCAGGCCTACTTGAAATCTATCCCAAAAAGAAAATCTTACATTGAAGTTATTGATAGTATCATTCAGAAAAACCTAAGACACACGCTAGCGTGCTGAAAGAAGTGTCATTCTGTGATTAAACCTATAACTGTCACACAGCGCAAAAAAAAACAGGTCTCACATCTCTATTCAACCAAATCTGCACAGTTTTAGCTGGTCAAGTTATTTGTAGTGACCGTCAAAGCAGACTTTTTGTTCTGGGTTGAAAAAGCATTCCCAAATTTGCCATTCTGAAAATAACTAGTTTGTGGTATTTCAGGCCTACTTGAAATCTATCCCAAAAAGAAAATCTTACATTGAAGTTATTGATAGTATCATTCAGAAAAACCTAAGACACACGCTAGCGTGCTGATAGAAGTGTCATTCTGTGATTAAACCTATAACTGTCACACAGCGCAAAAAAAAACAGGTCTCACATCTCTATTCAACCAAATCTGCACAGTTTTAGCTGGTCAAGTTATTTGTAGTGACCGTCAAAGCAGACTTTTTGTTCTGGGTTAAAAAAGCATTCCCAAATTTGCCATTCTGAAAATAACTAGTTTGTGGTATTTCAGGCCTACTTGAAATCTATCCCAAAAAGAAAATCTTACATTGAAGTTATTGATAGTATCATTCAGAAAAACCTAAGACACACGCTAGCGTGCTGATAGAAGTGTCATTCTGTGATTAAACCTATAACTGTCACACAGCGCAAAAAAAAAACAGGTCTCACATCTCTATTCAACCAAATCTGCACAGTTTTAGCTGGTCAAGTTATTTGTAGTGACCGTAAAAGCAGACTTTTTGTTCTGGGTTGAAAAAGCATTCCCAAATTTGCCATTCTCAAAATTGTGGTGAACGGGAACAATGAGGAAAACATCTAATAAGGGACGCGGACGCGGACGTGGACATGGTCGTGGTGGTGTTAGTGGACCCTCTGGTGCTGGGAGAGGACGTGGCCGTTCTGCCACAGCCACACGTCCTAGTGAACCAACTACCTCAGGTCCCAGTAGCCAGCAGAATTTACAGCGATATTTGGTGGGGCCCAATGCCGTTCTAAGGATGGTAAGGCCTGAGCAGGTACAGGCATTAGTCAATTTGGTGGCCGACAGTGGATCCAGCACGTTCACATTATCTCCCACCCAGTCTTCTGCAGAAAGCGCACAGATGGCGCATGAAAACCAAGCCCATCGGTCTGTCACATCACCCCCATGCATATCAGGGAAACTGTCTGAGCCTCAAGTTATGCAGCAGTCTCTTATGCTGTTTGAAGACTCTGCTGCCAGTGTTTCCCAAGGGCATCCACCTAGCCCTTCCCCAGGGGTGGAAGAGATAGAATGCACTAACGCACAACCACTTATTTTTCCTGATGATGAGGACATGGGAATATCACCTCAGCACGTCTCTGATGATGACGAAACACAGGTGCCAACTGCTGCGTCTTTCTGCAGTGTGCAGACTGAACAGGAGGTCAGGGATCAAGACTGGGTGGAAGACGATGCAGGGGACGATGAGGTCCTAGACCCCACATGGAATGAAGGTCGTGCCACTGACTTTCACAGTTCGGAGGAAGAGGCAGTGGTGAGACCGAGCCAACAGCGTAGCAAAAGAGGGAGCAGTGGGAAAAATCAGAACACCCGCCGCCAAGAGACTCCGCCTGCTACTGACCGCCGCCATCTGGGACCGAGCACCCCAAAGGCAGCTTCAAGGAGTTCCCTGGCATGGCACTTCTTCAAACAATGTGCTGACGACAAGACCCGAGTGGTTTGCACGCTGTGCCATCAGAGCCTGAAGCGAGGCATTAACGTTCTGAACCTTAGCACAACCTGCATGACCAGGCACCTGCATGCAAAGCATGAACTGCAGTGGAGTGAACACCTTAAAAACAAGGAAGTCACTCAGGCTCCCCCTGCTACATCTTCTGCTGGTGCCGCCTCGGCCTCTTCTGCTGCTGCTGCCGCCGCCTCGGCCTCTTCCTCCGCCTCTGGAGGAACGTTGGCATCTGCCGCCCAGCAAACATGGGATGTACCACCAACACCACCACCTGCGTCACCAAGCATCTCAACCATGTCACACGGCAGCGTTCAGCTCTCCATCTCACAAACATTTGAGAGAAAGCGTAAATTCTAACCTAGCCACCCTCGATCCCTGGCCCTGAATGCCAGCATTTCTAAACTACTGGCCTATGAAATGCTGTCATTTAGGCTGGTGGACACACACAGCTTCAAACAGCTCATGTCACTTGCTGTCCCACAGTATGTTGTTCCCAGCCGCCACTACTTCTCTAAGAGAGCCGTGCCTTCCCTGCACAAACAAGTGTCCGATAAAATCAAGTGTGCACTGCGCAACGCCATCTGTGGCAAGGTCCACCTAACCACAGATACGTGGACCAGTAAGCACGGCCAGGGACGCTATATCTCCCTAACTGCACACTGGGTAAATGTAGTGGCGGCTGGGCCCCAGGTGGAGAGCTATTTGGCGCACGTCCTTCCGCCGCCAAGGATCGCAGGGCAACATTCTTTGCCTCCTGTCTCCTCCTCCTCCTACTCAGCTTCCTCCTCCTCTTCTTCCACCTGCTCATCCAGTCAGCCACACACCTTCACCACCAACTTCAGCACAGCACGGGGTAAACGTCAGTAGGCCATTCTGAAACTCATATGTTTGGGGGACAGGCCCCACACCGCACAGGAGTTGTGGCGGGGTATAGAACAACAGACCGACGAGTGGTTGCTGCCGGTGAGCCTCAAGCCCGGCCTGGTGGTGTGCGATAATGGGCGAAATCTCGTTGCAGCTCTGGGACTAGCCGGTTTGACGCACATCCCTTGCCTGGCGCATGTGCTGAATTTGGTGGTGCAGAAGTTCATTCGCAACTACCCCGACATGTCAGAGCTGCTGCATAAAGTGCGGGCCGTCTGTTCGCGCTTCCGGCGTTCACACCCTGCCGCTGCTCGCCTGTCTGCGCTACAGCGTAACTTCGGCCTTCCCGCTCACCGCCTCATATGCGACGTGCCCACCAGGTGGAACTCCACCTTGCATATGCTGGACAGACTGTGCGAGCAGCAGCAGGCCATAGTGGAGTTTCAGCTGCAGCACGCACGGGTCAGTCGCACTGCGGATCAGACCCACTTCACCACCAATGACTGGGCCTCCATGCGAGACCTGTGTGCCCTGTTGCGCTGTTTCGAGTACTCCACCAACATGGCCAGTGGCGATGACGCCGTTATCAGCGTTACAATACCACTTCTATGTCAGCTTGAGAAAACACTTAGGGCGATGATGGAAGAGGAGGTGGCCCAGGAGGAAGAGGAGGAAGAGGAGTCATTTTTAGCACTTTCAGGCCAGTCTCTTCAAAGTGACTCAGAGGGAGGTTTTTTGCAACACCAGAGGCCAGGTACAAATGTGGCCAGACAGGGCCCACTACTGGAGGACGAGGAGGACGAGGATGAGGAGGAGGTGGAGGAGGATGAGGATGAAGCATGTTCACAGCGGGGTGGCACCCAAAGCAGCTCGGGCCCATCACTGGTGCGTGGCTGGGGGGAAACACAGGACGATGACGATACGCCTCCCACAGAGGACAGCTTGTCCTTACCTCTGGGCAGCCTGGCACACATGAGCGACTACATGCTGCAGTGCCTGCGCAACGACAGCAGAGTTGCCCACATTTTAACGTGTGCAGACTACTGGGTTGCCACCCTGCTGGATCCCCGGTACAAAGACAATGTGCCCACCTTACTTCCTACACTGGAGCGTGATAGGAAGATGCGCGAGTACAAGAGCACGTTGGTAGACGCGCTACTGAGAGCATTCCCAAATGTCACAGGGGAACCAGTGGAAGCCCAAGGCGAAGGCAGAGGAGGAGCAAGAGGTCGCCAACGCAGTTGTGTCACGGCCAGCTCCTCTGAGGGCAGGGTTAGCATGGCAGAGATGTGGAAAAGTTTTGTCACCACGCCACAGCTAACTGCACCACCTCCTGATACGGAATGTGTTAGCAGGAGGCAACATTTCACTAACATGGTAGAACAGTACCTGTGCACACCCCTCCACGTACTGACTGATGGTTCGGCCCCATTCAACTTCTGGGTCTCCAAATTGTCCACGTGGCCAGAGCTAGCCTTTTATGCCTTGGAGGTGCTGGCCTGCCCGGCGGCCAGCGTTTTGTCTGAACGTGTATTCAGCACGGCAGGGGGCGTCATTACAGACAAACGCAGCCGCCTGTCTACAGCCAATGTGGACAAGCTGACGTTCATAAAAATGAACCAGGCATGGATCCCACAGGACCTGTCCATCCCTTGTGCAGATTAGATATTAACTACCTCCCCTTAACAATATATGATTCTACTCCAGGGCACTTCCTCATTCAATACTATTTTTAATTTCATTTTACCATTATATTGTGGGGCAACCCAAAGTTGAATGAACCTCTCCTCTGTCTGGGTGCCGGGGCCTAAATGTGTGACAGTGGCCTGTTCCAGTGGTGGGTGACGTGAAGCCTGATTCTCTGCTATGACATTAAGACAGATTCTGTGCTGACATAAGGACAGATTCTCTGTTACGGGACCTCTCTCCTCTGCCTGGGTGCCTGGGCCTAAATGTGTGACAGTGGCCTGTTCCAGTGGTGGGTGACGTGATGCCTGATTCTCTGCTATGACATGAAGACAGATTCTGTGCTGACATAAGGCCAGATTCTCTGTTACAGGACCTCTCTCCTCTGTCTGGGTGCCGGGGCCTAAATGTGTGACAGTGGCCTGTTCCAGTGGTGGGTGACGTGAAGCTTGATTCTCTGCTATGACATGAAGACAGATTCTGCGCTGACATAAGGCCAGATTCTCTGTTACGGGACCGCTCTCCTCTGTCTGGGTGCCGGGGCCTACTGTAAATGTGTGACAGTGGCCTGTTCCAGTGGTGGGTGACGTGAAGCCTGATTCTCTGCTATGACATGAATACAGATTCTGCGCTGACATAAGGCCAGATTCTCTGTTACGGGACCTCTCTCCTCTGCCTGGGTGCCTGGGCCTAAATGTGTGACAGTGGCCTGTTCCAGTGGTGGCTGACGTGAAGCCTGATTCTCTGCTATGACATGAAGACAGATTCTGCGGTGACATAAGGCCAGATTCTCTGTTACGGGACCGCTCTCCTCTGTCTGGGTGCCGGGGCCTAAATGTGTGACAGTGGCCTGTTCCAGTGGTGGGTGACGTGAAGCCTGATTCTCTGCTATGACATGAATACAGATTCTGCGCTGACATAAGGCCAGATTCTCTGTTACGGGACCTCTCTCCTCTGCCTGGGTGCCTGGGCCTAAATGTGTGACAGTGGCCTGTTCCAGTGGTGTGTGATGTAAAGCCTGATTCTCTGCTATGACATTAAGACAGATTCTGTGCTGACATAAGGACAGATTCTCTGTTACGGGACCTCTCTCCTCTGCCTGGGTGCCTGGGCCTAAATGTGTGACAGTGGCCTGTTCCAGTGGTGGGTGACGTGATGCCTGATTCTCTGCTATGACATGAAGACAGATTCTGTGCTGACATAAGGCCAGATTCTCTGTTACAGGACCTCTCTCCTCTGTCTGGGTGCCGGGGCCTAAATGTGTGACAGTGGCCTGTTCCAGTGGTGGGTGACATGAAGCTTGATTCTCTGCTATGACATGAAGACAGATTCTGCGCTGACATAAGGCCAGATTCTCTGTTACGGGACCGCTCTCCTCTGTCTGGGTGCCGGGGCCTAAATGTGTGACAGTGGCCTGTTCCAGTGGTGGGTGACGTGAAGCCTGATTCTCTGCTATGACATGAATACAGATTCTGCGCTGAAATAAGGCCAGATTCTCTGTTACGGGACCTCTCTCGTCTGCCTGGGTGCCTGGGCCTAAATGTGTGACAGTGGCCTGTTCCAGTGATGGCTGACGTGAAGCCTGATTCTCTGCTATGACATGAAGACAGATTCTGCGGTGACATAAGGCCAGATTCTCTGTTACGGGACCGCTCTCCTCTGTCTGGGTGCCGGGGCCTAAATGTGTGACAGTGGCCTGTTCCAGTAATGGGTGACGTGAAGCCTGATTCTCTGCTATGACATGAATACAGATTCTGCGCTGACATAAGGCCAGATTCTCTGTTACGGGACCTCTCTCCTCTGCCTGGGTGCCTGGGCCTAAATGTGTGACAGTGGCCTGTTCCAGTGGTGTGTGATGTAAAGCCTGATTCTCTGCTATGACATTAAGACAGATTCTGTGCTGACATAAGGACAGATTCTCTGTTACGGGACCTCTCTCCTCTGCCTGGGTGCCTGGGCCTAAATGTGTGACAGTGGCCTGTTCCAGTGGTGGGTGACGTGATGCCTGATTCTCTGCTATGACATGAAGACAGATTCTGTGCTGACATAAGGCCAGATTCTCTGTTACAGGACCTCTCTCCTCTGTCTGGGTGCCGGGGCCTAAATGTGTGACAGTGGCCTGTTCCAGTGGTGGGTGACGTGAAGCTTGATTCTCTGCTATGACATGAAGACAGATTCTGCGCTGACATAAGGCCAGATTCTCTGTTACGGGACCGCTCTCCTCTGTCTGGGTGCCGGGGCCTAAATGTGTGACAGTGGCCTGTTCCAGTGGTGGGTGACGTGAAGCCTGATTCTCTGCTATGACATGAAGACTGATTCTGCGCTGACATGAAGCCAGATTCTCTGCTATGGCATGAAGAGACTGATTCTCTGCTGACATGAAGCCAGATTCTTTGCTATGGCATGAAGAGACTGATTCTCTGCTGACGTGAAGCCAGATTCTCTGCTATGGGACCTCTGTCCAATTGATATTGGTTCATTTTTATTTTTTTAATTTTAATTTTATTTCATTTCCCTATCCACATTTGTTTGCAGGGGATTTACCTACATGTTGCTGCCTTTTGCAGCCCTCTAGCTCTTTCCTGGGCTGTTTTACAGCCTTTTTAGTGCCCAAAAGTTCGGGTCCCCATTGACTTCAATGGGGTTCGGGTTCGGGACGAAGTTCGGGTCGGGTTCGGATCCCGAACCCGAACATTTCCGGGAAGTTCGGCCGAACTTCTCGAACCCGAACATCGAGGTGTTCGCTCAACTCTAGTCACAACACCTTGAAGAGCCCTGCTGGTAAATAAACCCGACCAGCATCCGGGGAGTGACTTGCTGCAGCCTTAGTTCCAGGACGCATAAGGCTATTTTCACACCTGCGTTCAGGTGTCCGCTCGTGAGCTCCGTTTGAAAGGGCTCACAAGCGGCCCTGAATGCAGCCGTGCGGCCCTAATGCATTCTGAGTGGAGGCGGATCCACTGAGAATGCATCCGCCTGCCAGCGTTCAGCCTCCGCTCCGCTCAGTGAGCGGACACCTGAACGCTCAGCGAGCAGATCCAGACTTATAATGGAAGTCAATTGGGACGGATCCGCTTGAAGATGACACCATATGGCTCAATCTTCAAGCGGATCCGTCCCCCATTGACTTTCAATGTAAAGTCTGAACGGATCCGCTCAGGCTACTTTCACACTTTTTATAACTTAGAAATTTTTCTAAGTTATAATGCAGACGGATCCGTTCTGAACGGATACAAACGTCTGCATTATAGGAGCGGATCCGTCTGATGAAACTAGCTCCGAACGCTAGTGTGAAAGTAGCCTTAAAAGATTAAATGCGGGAGCAATGTGAAGTAGATAAAAAGAGAAAAAACTGGAACTGCTTATTCCTTTTTTGGCGCTGCTAGGCTGGATATATCACGCAAGTAGTAGAGTAAAAAGTGGTATTTTATTTGTCTACGCATTTCGAGGATATTGGACCCTCTTCTTCAGGACAATACACTAGATTGTCCTGAAGAAGAGGGTCCAATTCCCTCGAAACGCATAGACAAATAAAATGCCACTTTTTACTCTACTACTTGTGTTATATATCCAGCCTAGCAGCGCCAAAAAAGGAATAAGCAGTTCCAGTTTTTTCTCTTTTTATCTATTTCACATATATATGATCTAACTACTTATCTAATGTAATTGACTCAGCAATGTAAATCACTCAGCAAACAACAAAGCACAGTAATGACACTGCTCTCTCTCTCTCTCTTTCACAACTGCAAAAAAACAGCAGAAAATGGCTGCTCGGTAGTTTCTTATATAGTAAAGAGGTAGGCATTGGCAACTCTCCTATTAGTTGCTAGGGATGTTGGGATGTTGCTAAGCTCTGACAAAGATATTGCAGCCTTCTCATTGGCCCACAAACAAGAAGGAAGGTTACTGATGAAAAAAATGTTGAATATTCGCTATTACGAATATATAGCACTATATTCTACATCTTCGCAAATTTTAGAAGCGCCGATATTCGCGCTAAAAATTTGTGATTAGAATATTCATAATCAACACTACAACACATGGCAGCATGCTTATCATTTCCCAGTGTTTGGTCTATTGTCAATGTGCATAACAGATATGTTTTTGCTTTAGGTCTAACAGTCACTTCTGCATCATATTCTCAATCAGAATATTCTGGCAATAAAAGTGCCTATGTGAACTCCTCATCATGAATTTATGTGCAGTGGGTCTGAGTTTCCATTTGGCACTGTTCTTTGTTATATCACTCTATGACATCTGTTTTTTTAATATTCTGCAGATTCTTCATCATTTTGTGAATTTCAGTAGACTTTAAAGGGAGTTTGTCAGCAGCTTTGACTATGCTAAATTGCTGACAGCACTAGGTAGGGGCTGGCGAACACTGCAAACTGACCATCACTGCCTGCAAGTACCCAGGAGGTGATAAAAACTTTAGGGTTAAGAAAAGATTTAGCTTTTTCTGTGGTCAAAGATGACATTTTGTTAACATATGTCCTTATGTTAAACATCAAGGTGAAAAGGGAAAAAAAAGTCCTAATGTAGTCCTCACTCTTGGTTGTGTAATTGGGGAAGTTGAGAATGTACTTTTGTCTTTTACTGGTAGTACCCAATTTCTCCTGCCTGCCAAGGTGGTGCTAGATTCCAAAACTGTGGAAATGGAAGTATTTATTGACAGTGGGGCAGGGGTTAACTTAGTGGATGGCCAGTTTGTCCGTATGCATGGTTTGACAACAAGCACATTAGACAAAAATATTTCTGTGTTTGCGATTGATTCCGCCCCTCTCTCTCCAAAGTGCCTGTCTCAAATGGTGCAGGACATTCGCCTAAAGGTGGGATATTCTCATATTGAATCTATTTCATGTTTTGTGCTGGAGGGTTTGTCTGCTCCTCTGGTGTTAGGTTTACCATGGTTAACCAAACATAACCCTACTATCGATTGGCAGATTCTCGATTGAAGTGATTTCTGCCTTGACAAATGTCTTAGCACGTCACTTTCTGTTGTAACTACTAAAATGTCATCTCCTTTCCTTTCGGATTTTTCTGATGTATTCTCTAAGGGTGGAGACCAGGAGTTGCCTCCTCATCAGGAGTATGATTGCCCCGTCAACCTTATTCCCGGAGCTAGATTGCCAAAGTCTCGGTTGTATAATCTTTCTGAACCCGAAAGAGTAGCTATGCGAGAGTATATCACTGAGAGCTTGGCTAAAGGTCATATTAGACCATCCAAATCACCAATGGCGGCAGGGTTCTTCTTTGTTAAAAAAAAGCATTGAACTCTTAGGCCATGTTTGGACTTCCGTGAGCTTAATTGCATCACTATCCAGGATCCCTATTCCCTTCCTTTGATCCCAGATTTATTCAATCAGAGTGTTGGCGCCAAGGTGTTCTCTAAATTGGATTTGAGGGGGCATATAATCTAATAGGAGTGTCACGACCGCTATCCCAGCAGTAGTCGTGTCGCACCAGACGGAGGTGAAGGGGGACCCTTATCTATGGATGGGAAATAGAATGGCCACCCCTGACTAACCCTAAGCTGGCACCTGTCTGCCCTGATACCCTAGACGGGGTGTGAACCCGTGCGGCGAGCAGGATGCCTAAACCCTCAGTCACCCTAACAAGACTAGACTGGGGAAAGGCCGATGGGAGCACTAGTCACCATCACTCACGTCTAGGAGAACAACAGGGGAAGACAGCAACAAACAAACAATCAACAGCAGAGATAGACTTATCCAGTCACGAGCAGAGAAGGCGATCCCAAACACGACAGTCCACGCCGGACAAGAGCTCCACAGCAACACCGTCAAACGATCTCCTTCAAGGGTCAGAATAGCACTGGAAGTAAGGACTATATCTGGCAATGACTGCAAGTGAAACTGAAACTAATATAGTATCTGGGAGTGGCAGACAGGACTCACCTGAGAAGGATGCCTACAAACTCCCAGTCAGGACAAAAAGGTTCACAAGGCAAAACCCAGATGACATACCCTGAACCACGGAGCAAACTCACAAGCTATCGCGAGTAGCAAGTCGCTGCGACCTTCTCCTCCCAGACCTGTCTGGATCAGTCACAGTCGTGACAAGGAGTCAAGGAAGGGGACAAATGGAAAACAGCCTTTAATACTCCTAAGGGTCATTTTGAGAATCTGGTCATGCCTTTTGGTTTGTCCAATGCTCCTGCGGTTTATCAACACTTCATCAATGACATCTTTCATCATCTGGTTGGCAGGTTTGTGGTGGTTTATCTGGATGATATTTTAATTTATTCCCCTGATATGGAGACGCATAAGGATCACGTGAGACAGGTCTTACAGATCCTAAGAGAGCATACATTCTATGCCAAAATGGAGAAGTGTGTATTTGCGGTCCCTGAAGTGCAATTCCTGGGGTACCTACTTTCATCTTCGGGTTTTCGTATGGATCCGGAAAAAGTCTGTGCTGTGTCGGACTGGGATCAACCTGAAGATCTGAAGGCACTCATGCGATTTTTGGGGTTCACCAACTACTACCGTAAATTTATCTTGAATTACTCAACTGTTGTTAAAACATTAACTGATATGACTAAGAAATGCGCGGATTTCTCAGTCTGATCTGAAGAAGCATTGCATGCTTTTTCAGCAATAAAGGAATTTTTTGCTTCTGCTCCTATTCTGGTGCAACCGAATGTATCACAACCATTTATTGTGGAAGTTGACGCATTAGAGGTAGGGGTTGGAACAGTCTTGTCGCAGGGTTCATCTCCTGGCAAATGGCGCCCCTTGTGCTTTTTTCTCAAAAAAAAACTCTCTTCTGCCAAAATAAATTATGATGCAGGTAATAGATAGTTGTTGGCCATTAAATTGGCTTTTGAAGAGTGGTGCCATTGGTTGGAAGGAGTGATTCATCCCGTTATGGTAATTACTGATCACAAAAACCTGGCCTACTTGCAGTCTGCTAAACATCTGATCCCAAGGCAGGCCAGATGGTCAATGTTTTTTACTAGATTTAGGCTACATTCACACGACCGTATGTGTTTTGCGGTCCGCAAATTGTGGATCCGCAAAACACGAATACCGGCCGTGTGAATGTAGCCGGCCCTATGATAGAAATGCCTATTCTTGTCCGTGATTGCGGACCAGAATAGGACATGCTCTATATTTTTTGTGGGGCCGCTGAACGGATCTACGGATGCGGATAGCACACTGTGCTGTCCGCATCTTTTTTGGCCCCATTGAAATGAATGGGTCCGCACCCGTTCCGCAAAATTGCTGAACGGATGCGGAGCCAAAAATATAGTCATGTGAATGCACCCTTAATTTCATTGCCACTTATCGTCCTGGGATTAAAAATGTCAAGACGGATGCCTTGTCACGTAGATTTCCTGGAGGAGCGGGGGGTAGCGTGATTCGGAGGATTCTGCTCCGATATTGGCTGATGGGGTGGTATCCACCCTTTATCCTGAACTTGAGGCAGAGGTGTTGGAGGCCCAGGGAGATTCCTGTCCTCCAGGGAAGTTGTTTGTCCCTTTGGAACTACGACACAAGGTGTTTAAGGAACATCACGATACTGCTCTTACGGGACACCCTGGAAGCAGATCCACTGTGGATCTCATTTCTCGAAGATTCTGGTGGCCAGGGTTATGTAAATGTGTTGAGGGCTATGTGGCAGCTTGTGAGACTTGTGCGCGTGCTTAGCTGGCTCATACTCGGCCTTCAGGATCTCTACTTCTCCTGTCTATCCCATTCTGACCCTGGACTCATTTGTCCATGGATTTTATCACAGATTTGCCTAATTCTTCTGGGAAGACTGTGATTCTGTTGGTTGTTGACTGCTTCAGCAAGATGGTGCACTTTATACCATTATCAGGTTTACCTAATGCCAAAACTCGCTCAAGTGTTTGTCGATAACATCGTGAAACTACACGGCATTCCCTCTGATGTGGTGTCTGATAGAGGGACTCAATTTGTTCCCAGATTTTCGAAGTCGTTCTGTACTTGTCTGGGGGTCCAATTGTCCTTTTCTTCGGCCTTTCACCCTCAGACGAACGGGCATACTGAGTGCACTAACCAGAATCTGGAGACTTAGTTGAGATGTTTTGTCTCTGAGAATCAAGAGGAGTGGTATTCATTTTTGTCATTGGCCGAGTTTGCCATAAATAACCGTAGACAGGAGTCCACTGGTAAGTCACCGTTTTTTTGTGCATATGGGTTCCATCCGCAGTTTGGCACATTTTCTGGTACTGAGACGTCTGGTATACCTGAAGAGGACAAAAAGTATAAATGGATGGCTGACAAGAGAAGTGTGAGTGGTCCGGATCTGAGAGTGGGTGATTCTGTGTGACTGTCCACAAGAAACATTAAGTTGAAGGTACCCTCTTGGAAGTTGGGGCCAAGGTTTATTGGGCCCTACAAGATCTCTGCCATTATTAATCCGGTTGATTTTCGTCTTGAGCTTCCGCAGGTTTTAAAGATTCATAATGTATTTCACAAGTCATTGCTGAAAAGATATGTTTAACCTGCTGAACCTTCCTCCCTGCCACCACCTCATGTCATGGTGGATGGTAATCTTGAGTTTTAGATTTCCAGGATAGTGAACTCATGTATTCTTTGTGGATCTCTTCAGTACCTCATCCACTGGAAGGGTTACCGTCCAGAGGAAAGAATGTGGGTTCCTGCGACCGACGTGAATGCCAGTCGCCTTGTGAGGGCCTTTCACAGGGCGCATCCTGATAAAGTTGGTCCTGGGTGTCCAGAGGCCACCCGTAAAAGGAAGGGGGTACTGTCACGGTCCCTCCTGTGAGAGAGGTGAGAAGATCGGATAGACTTGCTGCACGTGAGTCTATCTGACAGGTCTCTCTGTTTTCCTCTATGTATGTTGTTGTTTGGCATGATCTCACCTCTCCTCAGTTGCCGCTCGTTATCAGTGATGAGGCTCGATTTAGATCCGCCTCACACTGCTGACCATGCGGTTGATAGTTTCTGCTTGGAGTTGCTAGTGCTGGTTTGTCTTGGATCTCCTTCTTCTCTATACATCTCTAAGCTAAGTACTTGTTGTCTTCGCTGTTTCTTTTTATCTGGTGTGTGTTGTTTCTAGGCCTCAGGGAGACTCAGGTTCCTTCATTCTGGAAGGAACCAGCTTTCTTATCCCCTGCTACCTATCCTAGGGCTTGTCAGTTTTAGCAGGACTTTAGGTATCCGGTGTATGAATATTTCCACCATCAGGATCTTCTCATACTGGCAGGAATTAGGGAAAGGCCTAGGGATTACTAGGAGGTCACCATCCCTCTTCCTTAGCTTTTGAGGCCTAGATTGTTGACAATTCGTTGTGGTGTGTATTTGGTGTTTTTCCTATCCCTTAACCTGTTACAGTGAGCCCTGCTCCAATGTCCTTCTCTGCCTTCTGATCCTCAACCTTGTCCTCAGTGTCCATTGCAGGCACAATTTGGAATGCTCCTCTAGCTAACCACTTATGCAGAGCATGGCGGTGTCATACTGTTCTGCAGCTGGTTTGCCTGTGCGAACTGAGTCACACCAAGGAGGAACTGCTCCACGTCCTTCAAGAAAAAAATCAAATCCTGTCTGTCGCCTCACCAACTGAAGATTGGAACCATGGTCACTGATAATGGGAAGAACATTGTGTCAGCGATGCATCAATGAGAACTGACCCGTGTGCCCTGCATGGGGCATGTTTTTAATCTGGTAGTAAAGTGATTCTTGAAATATTCCACCCAACTGAAAGACATCCCGAAAATGGCCAGGAAACTGTGGATGTACTTCAGCCACTCTTACCCTACAAAACACACCCTCCTTGAACTGCAGAGGCAGAATGGCGTTCGCCAACATCGCCTGATATCCAAACTTTGCACCTGTTGGAACTCCACCCTCCACATGTTGGACCGACTATATAAGCAGGGGAAGGCTGTAAACGATTTCTTGATGATGCAGGCAGAAAGGAGCACTCATCTGTGTAACTTTGATGTTTGCCAGTGGCAGCTCATGCATGACACTTGTCGTTTGCTCAGTCCCTTTGAGGAGGCCACTTTATTTATCAGTTGCCAGGGCTACGGGATGAACAACGTCATTCCACTCCTTCATGTCCTGGAGCAGATGCTAATAAATCTGGCTGGCCAGGGGACAGGACACATGGTGCCTACATCAGGCTACCTGAGCCCTGTTGGGGCTGAACTGGCAGAGGAGGACCTTTATGCACAAGCAGTGTATAAAGAAATGGGTGGTTTATCTGCACAAGTGACAGGAGAGGAGCAGGATTAGCTAAAAGCTGATGAGGAAGACCTCGACACACTGTGGCAGTATGCACTAAAGGTGAAGGAAGGGAGTCCCTCTGAGTCAGTTGCCAGATGCATGCTGAGTTGCTTGTGCAGTGACAGCCATATTATTATCATTTGGGGATGACTACTGGCTCTCCACCATGTTAGAACCTCACTACCGATCCAAAATGGGGGCCTTTTTTCTACCTGCTGAGGGGGAGGATAAACTCAACTATTATTGAGACATCCTATGTAGTCAGTTAGCAGCTGCCTATGTGCGCCATCGCCCATCCACACGAAGATCCGACCGGGGAGGCCCTTTGTGCTCATGCTCTCTTGCTGGAGGGGGGTGGGGGCAGGAGCAGCACCAGCTCCATCAGCAGCAACTTGACTGGAGTCTCTAATGAGCACTTTTATTCACCCGCCTACTGAAGAAACCACCCACCAGGACATGGAGCAGAACCTGAGCCAGCATGTGGTGTACCCTGCCACCCCACATCCAAGATCCCCTGGACTACTGGGCAACCAAACTAGATTTGTGGCCGCAACTGGGCAAGATTGCCCTGGACAAGCTTTTCTGCCTGGCCAGTAGTATTGCATCAGAGGGGGTGTTTAGTGCAGCAGGGAAGCATGGTTACCCCAATGAGAACTTTCCTTTCTACCCAAAATGTTGAGAGACTAACCTTTGTAAAGATGAAACAGGTGTGGATTAGCCAGGATTTTCACACACCAGTGCCTGATGAATCAGATTAGATCATTTTGGGTGCCACACCAAAACTTTGTGAAAAAAAGACCCTTTTCTTTTGGCCACCTGCTTCAGCCACTCTTCTGATGCTGCCTCCCGCCTGATGCCACACACCTGCTGCCTCTGCTGTTATCTTATCCTACTGCTACCCACCATCTTGTGCTGTTACTGCCAATGCTGTTGCCCCCTACCTCCCCACTCTGACTGGGCCACTATGTTGACTCCTCATGCATTTTACACCCTCCCCACTGTGGGACTGGGTCACTATATTAAGTCCTCATGTGGTTTCCTTCCACCTCACCACTCTGTGACTGGGCCATTGTGTTGATTCCTCATGTGGTTTCCACCCTCCCCACTCTGTGACTGGGCTACTATGTTGACTCCTCATGCGGTTTGACACCCTCATCTGCTGCACGGCCCCTTCGTTCAGTGGATGAATTCTTTGTAGCCCTGGGTCAGATATATGATGATCCGGATCGTATTGCTCTGGCTGAGTCTAGACTACGTCTGTTATGCCAGGGTAAACAATCCGCAGAGATATACTGTTCAGAATTTCGGAGATGGGCAGCAGATACGGGTTGGAATGATGCTGCACTCCGAAGTCAATTTTGCTATGGTCTTTCAGAGGGATTGAAAGATGCATTTGCCTTTCATGAAAGACCTACCTCCTTGGATTCTGCTATGTCTCAGGCTGTTTGTATTGACAGGCGTCTTAGAGAGAGAGGAGAGATCTCTCCTTCCTGTCATACTCAGTCCCGGGACAGTGCAGCGGTCTCATTCTGTGCCCAGTCAGAAGCACCTGATCTTTGTCCTCCTGGGAGGTTGTTTGTGCCTCTCGATTTGAGACACAAGATTTTTAAAGAACACCACGACACGGTCCTTGCTGGGCACCCGGGGGCAAGAGCCACACTTGATCTCATCGCTCGGAGATTCTGGTGGCCTGCGCTTCGTTAGTCGGTTGAGGGTTTTGTGGCAGCTTGCGAGACTTGCGCTCGTGCCAAGGTCCCTCATTCACGGCCATCAGGTCCTCTCCTTCCTTTGTCCATTCCTTCCCGTCCTTGGACACATCTGTCCATGGACTTCATAACGGACTTGCCTCGTTCCTCAGGGAAGTCTGTGATTCTGGTGGTGGTGGACCGTTTTAGCAAAATGGTGCATTTTATCCCTTTTCCTGGTTTGCCCAATGCTAAGACGCTGGCGCAGGCATTTATTGACCACATTGTCAAATTGCATGGGATTCCTTCAGACATAGTCTCTGATAGGGGCACGCAGTTTGTTTCCAGATTCTGGAAGGCTTTCTGTTCTCGCTTGGGGGTTCGGTTGTCATTCTCTTCTGCTTTCCATCCGCAGTCGAATGGCCAGACAGAGCGCGTCAATCAGAATCTGGAGACATATCTGCGCTGTTTTGTGGCGGAGAATCAGGAGGATTGGTGTTCTTTTTTGTCCCTTGCTGAGTTTGCTTTAAATAACCGTCGTCAGGAGTCCTCTGATAAGTCACCATTTTTTGGTGCATATGGGTTCCATCCGCAGTTTGGGACTTTCTCGGGAGAGGGCTCTTCTGGTTTGCCTGATGAGGACAGATTCTCCTCGTCTTTGTCATCTATTTGGCAAAAGATTCAGGATAATCTAAAGAGCATGAGTGAGAGATATAAGCGTGTGGCGGATAAGAGACGTGTGCCTGGTCCGGACCTGAATGTTGGTGATCTGGTGTGGTTGTCTACCAAGAATATCAAATTGAAGGTTCCCTCCTGGAAGTTGGGTCCTAGGTTTATTGGGCCTTACAAGATCCTGTCTGTCATCAATCCTGTTGCCTACCGTCTTAATCTTCCTCAGACTTGGAAGATCCATAATGTTTTTCATAAGTCCTTATTGAAACCTTATGTTCAACCTATTGTACCCTCGCCTTTGCCTCCTCCTCCGATTATGGTTGATGGAAATCTTGAATTTCAGGTCTCTAGGATTGTGGATTCTCGTCTTGTCCGCGGTTCCCTACAGTACCTCGTTCATTGGGAGGGTTATGGTCCTGAGGAGAGGATGTGGGTCCCAGTGACGGACATTAAGGCCTCTCGTCTCATCAGGGCTTTCCATAGGTCCCATCCTGAGAAGGTGGGCCCTGAGTGTCCGGAGTCCACTCCTAGAGGGAGGGGTACTGTCACAGCCAGACAGCTGAGAAGCGCTCACAGGAGCTTCTCAGATCCTCCTCCTTGAATTTCTTTGTTTTGGTTTAGTTTCTCATCTCGTTAGTCTATCTCAGCTGTCATGCAGTTGGACTGATCGCTACCCTTTAAGTTCCTCCCCATAATGCAGTAGTGTGCGGCTGATACAACTTCCTGTAGTGTGTGTGCATGCAGTTCCCACTTCCCAGTTCCCTGTTCCCAGTCGTCAGTCGTCATTCGTCTGCAAGATAAGTGCTGTTTATGTATTTATGATTTTGTCTTTTCTGGATCCAGGTGACCCTGACTCCCTCCGTGTCAGTGTAGGGAGCCGGTGGTCGTGTCCCTTCACTATTGTAGGGTCTTCAGGTAATAGATAGCCGAGGAACGTGGATATGAGGCCATCCACCTTTGGGGTGTTCGCATAGGCTGAGCAGTGAGGGAGAGCGGCAGGTCTATTGCAGGGGTCTCCCTTTGTTCCTTAGTTGTGTATCCAGAGAGACATTGTTTATATGGTATTGTCTTGTTTCCTGTACACCATCCGTGACAGAGGCCTAACAAAGATCCTCGCTCCAGAAGCTAAGCAGCAGGTCTGCAGCTGATGGGAGACAGAGTGCGCCTTTGACGCCCCATTACAGTAACCCCCCTTTTACGAGGGGCCACCGGACCCAAGCATTGTGGATGAGGTTTTTCAGGGTGTTCCCGGTCAATTAACTTGGAAGCATGCATCCTGGACACAGGTACCCAGGACCTCTCCTCGGGTCCAAAACCTTTCCAGTGGACCAGGTATTGAAAGGAGTTTCTAACCTTTCTAACATCCATGATTCTAGAGATGACGAATTCTTCCTGATCTTCAACCTCCACAGGTGGGGGAGGTTTTTTAGAAGGAACCACTGGCGACACATATTTCTTGAATAAAGACTTATGAAACACATCCTGTATACAAAGGTAGTCGGGTAGTTTTACTCTAAAAGACACTGGGTTTATAACCTTAATAATATTATATGGTCCTATGAAACGCGGAGAGAATTTTCGAGAACAATGTTTCAAAGAAAGATTCTTAGTCGACAACCATACATTATCGCCGAGTACGAAATTTACTCCCTTGAAACGTTTCTTATTGGCATGTCTACGCTAAAACTCCTGGGCCTTTTTCAGGTTCGCTTGAACCTGCGCCTAGACTGTGCACAGTCTAGAGGTGAAAGGATCTGCCTGTGGGTTGAGTGAGAATGCGGAGGAATTAGAGCTAAAACGAGGATGAAAACCACTATTACAAAAAAGAGGAGATACTCCCGTGGATGAATTAACCTGATTGTTGATGGCAAACTCTGCTAATGGGAGATATCTCACCCATAAAAGCTGATTGTGCGATACATAACACCTCAGGAAAAGTTCCACTGCCTGATTTAACCGTTCCGTCTGCCCATTAGCAGACGAAAAGGATAAAGAGATGTTGCATCTCCAGAATCCGGAAACAAACTGAACGCCCCTATCAGTGACAATATTTTCATGGACATTATGCAGGCGTACCACATGTTCAATAAACAAGGATGCTAAGGTTTTCGCATCAGGGAGCTTACTTAAAGGATCAAAATGCACCATCTTGCTATAACGGTCAACCACTACCCAAACCACTGACTTCCCCTCGGAGGGGGGCAGGTCAGAAATAAAATCCCTGGAAATGTGTGACCATGGTTTGCAGGGAATGGGTAGTGGTTGTAGTTCACCAGAGGGATGTGTTCTCGGGGTCTTAGATCTGGCACATACCTCACAAGCCAAAACATAAGATCGTACATCCTTAGACAAAGTAGGCCACCAGAAGGACCTCAGAAGCAATTCCTTAGTGGCAGCGATGCCTGGATGACCACACAGAACAGAGTCATGACACTCACCCATAAGATGAAAACGAAAATGCTCGGGAACGAACAACTTATCTGAAGGAATTTGTGGAGGAGCAAGTTGCTGAGCTCGTTGAATTTCAGAGGAAAGATCCGAGGATATAGCTGTCACAAAGATGCTTGCCGGTAAGATGGGTTCAGGAGGAGCGTCAGGAGGTTGGATGGCATTAAAACTCCGAGACAAGGCATCTGCTTTAATATTTTTACTTCCTGGCCTGAAAGTAACAGAGAAGTTAAAACAAGTAAAAAATAGAGCCCACCTAGCCTGCCTAGGATTAAGGCATTTAGTCGCCTCAAGAAACACTAAATTCTTATGATCAGTGAGGACAGAAATACAGTGTTTAGCCCCTTCTAAAAAATGCCTCCATTCTTCAAATGCCCATTTTATGGCCAGTAACTCACGGTTTCCAATGTCGTAATTTCTCTCCGAAGGAGAGAACTTGCGAGAGAAGAAGGCACACGGTCTTAAATTTGTGAAGTTAGAAGACCCCTGGGAAAGAATGGCCCCCACACCATCCTCCGAGGAATCCACCTCCACCACAAAAGGTTCCTCAGGATCAGGCTGAACCAAGACTGGGGCCACTTGAAAACAATTTTTTTAAGTCTCAAAGGCCTGACAGGCCTTCAATGACCAGTTGACAAGATCAGACCCTTTGTTAGTTAAATCAGTAAGGGGCTTAGCGATAACAGAAAAATTCTTTATGAATTTACGATAAAAGTTGGCGAATCCTAAAAAGCGTTGAAGTGTCTTTAAGGAGGATGGTCTTACCAAGTCTTGGATAGCCTGAACCTTACTGGGATCCATTTAAAATGAATGTGGAGTAAGAATGTACCCAAGATAGGGAATATCTTGAACTCCAAACACACATTTCTCCAATTTAACGGACAGATGATTCTCCCTGAGGATTCTAAGATAAACAATCATAACTTTGCCGATAAGTACTAAAAATGTCGTTCATAAAGTTCTGAAACACAGCTGGGGTATTACATAGACCGAATGGCATAACAAGATACTCAAAGTGTCCCTCTGGGGTATTAAAGGCCGTTTTCCATTCATCACCTTCCTTAATACGAATCAAGTTATAAGCCCCCTCAAATCGAGTATAGAAAACCAAGAAGCACCCAAGATCTGGTTAAATAAATCCGGAATCAACGGGATGGAATATTGATTCCTAATAGTAATTTTATTCAAGTTTCTATAATCAATACAGGGTCTGAGACCACCATCCTTCTTCTTAACAAAAAAGAACCCAGCTCCCAAGGGTGAGGTGGAGGGCCTAATATGTCTCTTCTTAAGTCTCTCCTGGATGTAGTCTCTCATGGCAGTGCGTTCAGGACCAGAGAGATTGTAAATGCGTCCCTTAGGAAACTTGGACTCAGGAACTAACTCAATAACACAGTCATAAGGCCTATGGGGAGGGAGAGTGTCGGTCTCAGCAGTGGAAAAAATATCATGGAAATCAGCAATAAAGTGAGGAATGGCATCAAAAAAAACTCCAGCTTGAACTACAGTTAAGCAAGAACTACAGTTGGAACCCCATCTCTCTAACTCGCCCGAACTACAGTTTATGACCGGATTATGTTGCTGAAGCCAGGGCATGTAACAAAATAATAGCAAAGACAGGTGCACTCTGCAGTCTTACTAAACCCTCAAACTGATGTTAAAATTGAGAGATTAGCCAACATATCCTACGGTGTAGGACATGTCTGAGCCCGAGCACCGCGCCAAGGTTTCTCAAGTAGCTCGGGACCTAACACTCACCTACCTGCGCCGTATGGGCACTACCAGGAGCCAGTGGGCAAATTACAGGAGCATGAGGCCGACTCACAAACAACTCACCAGTTACCTCCAGCATGGAGCCATGCTTGCAATGGGAGGAGGGAGGAGTCTGCGAGTCCCACTCAAGACTGACTGATAAGGCCCAGGCCTCACAGGTGCAACTAAATGTAGCCTGTAGATGGAAAACAGGCACATTTAAATTGGAGTTTATACACCTCCAGGCATCTCTATAAATACAAACTGAGAAACCTTGGAGCGGTGCTCGGGCTCAGACATGTCCGTAGGATATGTTGGCTAATCTCTCAATTTTAACATCAGTTTGAGGGTTTAGTAAGACCGCAGAGTGCACCTGTCTTTGCTATTATTTTGTTATATTGCTATATTCATTACCACATCCACATAATTGCTATCTTGTGTAGGATGTCTATTGTGGTACTTGTGGTTCGCTGCGGGCATCCTCCACTGTATGCATTTTTGCTGGGGATCATCATTAGCAACGGGCCACAAGTGCAGGATTTGCTCCCCTATATATATGCACAACTGCATGTGGGTTTGAGCATTTCCTGCCTGGTTAATGCCACGCCATTCTTTTCAGTTTGTATTTATAGAGATGCCTGGAGGTGTATAAACTCCAATTTAAATGTGCCTGTTTTCCATCTCGAGGCTACATTTAGGTGCACCTGTGAGGCGTGGGCCTTATCAGCCAGTCTTGAGAGGGACTCGCTGACTCCTCCCTCCTCCCATTGCAAGCATGGCTCCATGCTGGAGGTAACTGGTGAGTTGTTTGTGAGTCGGCCTCATGCTCCTGTAATTTGCCCACTGGCTCCTGGTGGTGCCCATACGGCGCAGGTAGGTGAGTGTTAGGTCCCGAGCTACTTGAGAAACCTTGGCGCGGTGCTCGGGCTCAGACATGTCCTACACCGAAGCCAGGGCATGCCAAGAACTACTTGTACCGGAAGATTCTCTAAAATGAAAAAAGAACATTTCTCAGAGTGGCAGACCCCTACAGACAGGATAATCTCGGGAGTACAGAGTTTTATCATGCCCCCCAGGAGGGGAGTAGAGTCGATAGCAATCACCTGGACCGGGGTGGACAATTTTAGTGTTGGGATCCCTACCTGTTCAACAAATTTGAGATCAACAAAACTAAATGCTGACCCAGAATCCACAAAAGCACTTCCTGACCCCAAAGGAAATTGAGACAGGCAGCAATAGTTTGCTTCTTACCACCTCTGGGAATACCTTGTCCTTGGATCCCTCTGACTTGGACGATCTTCCGGAAGGAGGAGCTTTGGGACATTGACGAACCCAGTGGTCGGAATCGCCACAATAAAAACAAGAGCCGCGACGACGGCTTAGTTCTCTTCGCGTCATCCCGAGCTTCATGGGCTCGTCCAACTGAGCCTCCATCTTGGGTTCGGTAGGAGAAGTCTCAGGTTTGAGAAGGGGATGAGGAGAAAACAAATGCTCCCTATCTCTCTCTCTAATCCGTCTATCTAATCTGATGGCTAAGGTCATGCTCTCCTCTAAAGAGTCAGGACTGAGGTAGCAGACCAGCATATCCTTCAACCTCTCTGTCAACCCTGCTCTAAATTGGCACCACTTGCGGAACTGGGTGCAATAATCGCCGCTCTCCCTGGGTAAAGGCCTTTAGATTAGATTCAGCCACAGATGCCCAGTTAGGCTCATCATAAAGGACCCCTAGTGCCTGGAAAAAGAGGTTGACAGAATTGAGACAAGGGGAGTCAGACGGCAAAGAATAGGCCCACTCCTGGCAGTCCCCTTGAAGCAAAGAGATGATTATCCCAACCCATTGTGGGTCAGGGCCCGAGGAGTGAGGTCATAGTCGGAAATAAAGTCTGCAGCTCTCCCTGAAAGCTAAAAAATTTTGGCGGTCACCCGAGAACCGGTCAGGTAATTTAATATGCGGTTCTACTTGAATGGCGGCGGGAGCAAGAATGGGGGGTGTCTGGGCGGTCTCCTGTACCTGTAACCTCTCCCCTAATTCTTGCACAATTTGGGCAAGACCCTGCACATGCTCGGTGAGACTCTGTAGAGGGTCCATGTTAATTTGAGGCCTGTGATTCTGTCATGGGTAAGGAAGGTAGAGAGGAAGTGCACCCCCTAAAATGTCACCCTCAACCCTGTCCCTGCCTACTTGCACCACCCGCCCTAGGTGACGGGGCACAACTGGGCGATGGTCCCTGACCTACGTAAGTGTAGAGCAGAGCGAACAGAGAAAGAGAGGAACAGACAGCCAAGGCAGAAGGCGGTACACAAGACTAAGGCAAAAGGATAGACAGGGAGGTAGATAAGACAACAGTACCCAGTGATGGGAAAGGCAATGGCGGGTCAACTAGCCGAGATCGGTCCGGGAGGTCACGTCAATACAAGGGATGAGGAAGGAGACGAAATCCGAGAACGAGCCGAGGTTAAATGCGAGAGATAGCGTAGGTTCCAAGGGAGCGGGCAAAGCGAGGTCAGGAAACAAACAAGGTCAATACCAGAGGTCAAGTAGGAAGCAATAATAATAGTACACACAGCTCTAGAGACGAAAATCACAGGTAACCTGTAGCCAGCAGGCCGCCTGTATTTATAGTGGGGAGTGAGGGTCATGTGACGTGGCCAGCGTCACATGACCGACAGACAGACAAGTCGAGCACCGAGTGATCACCTCGGCGCTCATGGCAGACCTAGGAGCAGGGAGCCTCCCAGCTAGCAAAGCCGCCCTGGGAATGAGGCCAAACACAGATCCTCGCTCCCGAAGCTAAGCAGCAGGTCTGCGGATGATGGGAGACCGAATGCGCCTTCAGCGCCCCGTTACACTTACCACTCTGTGACTGACCACTATGTTGACTCCTCGTCCAGTTGCCACCTCACCACTCTGTAACTGGGCCAATAGGTTGACTCCTCAAGCGGTTGCCACCTCACCACTCTGTGACTGGGTCATTGTGTTGACGCCTCATGCGGTTGACACCCTCCCCATTATGTAACTAATCCACTTATCTCTAATTGTATGCAATATTAAATGGTGACATTGGAAAGTACAACTTGTTCTGCAAAAAACAATCCCTCATACAGCCATTTGGATGGGGAAAAAAAAGTTATGGCTTTGGGAATTCAGGGACTGAAAAACAGAAAATCGCTGCGACAAGAACGCATTAATATTTGTATTTTAATATAGTTTGGAAGCAAACTGGGTCCTATACACACTAAAGCAATGTTATTTCTAGTGTTGATTGAGCACCAAAGTGCCTGGGTGCTCGAGTAGAACACCTCGGGATGCTCGGGTGCTCTACCGAGCACACAAGCACAATTGAAGTCAATGGAAGAACCCCAGCATTAAACCAGGCACCCCCTGCTCTGAAGAGGGGGGGTCTGGTTCACATGAAAAGGTCAGAAATTGATAGAAACACCACTGAAATGGTTCGGGAACAGCATGGGGAGGATATATGGATGCATCTTGGACTTCCAGGTCGATGCTGGGAACGATGTTGTCCAAGTAGTACGCCAATTTTACAGACTGACAATAATACGCACAAACCAAATATAAAATCGATTTTAGAGGAGAAATTGTTAGGAAACATTCTTTCCTGTATATTTACTTGTATATAAAAGGCAAGACCTGCCAAAAATTGCAAGGAAGAGGCACTCCGATACAACCTGTATATCACATAAAGGAGGGCCTCATTCACATTGTGTTACAAGTGTTCAGGTAGTGGGAATCCTACACTCATAAAGCCTATGCACTAAGTAAAAGGGCTGCCAAAAATGACAAGGAACCGGCACTCCGATTCGCCCTTTATTACACATAAAGGAGAGCATCATATGCACCCTTGAAAAATTATTATTGCTGGTCTGCTGGTGACCCTCAAAAACATTAGGAGCAAGGGCCTGCTGCTGATCTGACCATATAAAGCATTACGGGCAAGTGTGTGCTGCTGAGCTGACCATCTAATAAAAATATGGTTGAGGGCCTGCTGTTGAGCTGAATCTCTAAAACATTAGGGGCGAGGGCCTGCTGCTGATCTGACCATGGAAAAAATTATAGGCGAGCGCCTGCTGCTGAGCTGACCATCGAAAAAATTATAGTTAAGGGTCTGCTTCTGAGCTGACTCTCTAAAACATTAGGGGCGAGTGCCTGATGCTTATCTGACCATCGAAAAAATTATGGTTGAGGGCCTGCTGCTGAGCTGACCATCAAAAAAATTATGGTTGAGGGCCTGCTGCTTAACTGACCATCAAAAAAATTATGGTTGAGGGCCTGCTGTTGAGCTGACTCTCTAAAACATTAGGGGCGAGTGCCTGATGCTTATCTGACCATCGAAAAAATTATGGTTGAGGGCCTGCTGCTGAGCTGACCATCAAAAAAATTATGGTTGAGGGCCTGCTGCTTAACTTACCATCAAAAAAATTTTGGTTGAGGGCCTGCTGTTGAGCTGACCATCGAAAAAATTATGGTTGAGGGCCTGCTGCTGAGCTGACCTTTGAAAAAATTATGGTTGAGGGCTTGCTACTGAGCTTAGCTGACCTTCGAATAATTTATGGTTGAGGGCCTACTGCTGAGCTGACCTTTGACAAAATTATGGTTGAGGGCTTGCTGCTGAGCTTAGCTGACCTTCGAATAATTTATGGTTGAGGGCCTACTGCTGAGCTGACCCTCTAAAACATTAGGAGCAATGGCAGCCTAATAAGCATGTCGATATGATGGAGGAGGAGGACAAGAGAAGGAAGATTGAACCATATACCCTTTTTTTGTGGTGGAAGGGGTGCATGGGAATACAGTGTATTCAATACACCATAAAAGCCACATTTAAAGTGCCATTATGTTCAGCCGATTTCCTCTGGTGGAGTAGAAAAGTCAGGGGCAATCCAGGCCTTGTTCATTTTGATAAGAGTCAAGCTGTCAGCATTTTAAGTTGATAGGCAGATGCGCTTATTAGTTATTATGCTCCAAGCAGCACTAAATACCCGCTCTGACAAAATGCTGGCGGCAGGACAGGCCAGCACCTCCAAGGCGTAGAGCGCCAGTTCGTGCTACGTGTCCAGCTTGGACACCCAATAGTTGTAAGGCACAGAGGGATCATTGAGGATGCTGACATGGTCTGCTACGTACTCCTTCACCATCTTCCAAAACTTTTCTCTACTTGTGACACTAGTCCACGCATCAGGGTGAGGGTGCTGGCAGGGTGTCATGAAACTGTCCCAGGCCTTGGAGATTGTTGCCTTGCCTCGGAGCTCAAGGCAGACCTAGGAGCAGGGAGCCTCCCAGCTAGCAAAACCGCCCTGAGCAGCAGGTCTGCGGCTGATGGGAGACCGAGTGCGCCTTCGGTACCCCCCCTCCTTTTACGAGGGGCCACCAGACCCAAGACTTCAGGCGATGGCCTTTCAGGGTGTTCTAAATGAAATTTTCGAATAAGTCTAGGAGCATGAACCTCCCTGGCAGGTACCCAAGATCTCTTTTCAGGTCCATACCCCTTCCAGTGGATCAGGTACTGCAAGGAATTACGCACTTTCCTGACATCCACTATTTTAGACACCACATACTCAACAGCATCATTAACAAGAACCGGCAGAGGCGAGGCTTTCGATAGTACTGCCGGTTCAAAATATTTTTTAAGTAGAGATTTATGGAACACATTATGAATGTGGAATGACTAGGGCAGCTCCAACCTAAATGATACCGGGTTAATCACCTCCGTGATCTTATATGGTCCAATAAAACGAGGAGCAAACTTTTTAGAATCTACCTTAAGAGAGAGATTCTTGGAGGACAACCATACCTTATCCCCTTATCCCCAACCTGAAAATTCACCCCCCTTGAACGTCTCCTATCGGCCTTGAGTTTCTGAGAACTTTGAGCCTTTTCTAAGTTCGATTGAACCCGGGCCCAAACTGTGCACAGTTCAGAGGAGAGCCTATCCGCCTCAGGGTTAGAGGATGAGACGGATGACCCAGAATGAAAACGGGAATGGAAACCATGGTTACAAAAGAAAGGTGAAACCCCAGCAGAAGAATTGACATGGTTATTCAAAGCAAATTCAGCCAATGGAAGAAATTTAACCCATAATTGCTGGTCATCAGCAACATAAAACCTCAAGAATTGTTCCACAGACTGATTAAGGCGTTCAGTCTGCCCATTACTCTCAGGATGGTAGGCAGAGGAAAAAGACAATGAAATTTTACATTTTTGACAGAAGGCCCTCCAGAATTTGGACACAAACTGCACACCCCTGTCAGAAACAATATTTTCCGGGATACCATGCAATCAAACAATTTCTTTCACAAAAATAGATGCCAGGGTTTTGGCATTCGGGAGTTTAGACAGGGGAATGAAATGGACCATCTTGCTAAACCTATCGACCACTACCCAAACCACAGTCTTACCCTTCGCCGGCGGTAGGTCAGTTATAAGGTCCATCGAGATATGGGACCAGTGTCTACTGGGAATGGGTAGGGGTCGTAGGTTACCAGCAGGGCGAGTCCTAGGTGTCTTGGACCTGGCACAAACCTCACAGGCTGACACGTAGGACTTGACATCCCTAGTTAAAGTGGGCCACCAATAAGATCTAGAAACCAGATCCTTAGTGCCCTCAACACCCGGATGTCCACAAAAGGCAGAATCGTGACACTCACCCAACAGCTGGAGACGAAATTGTACAGGAACAAACAACTTATCTGTTGGGGTGGATACCGGTGCCAGATGTTTTTCAGACCTAATGCGAGCCGAGATATCCTGGGTTAGAGCTGCTATGAAGATTTTTGCTGGTAGGATGGATTCAGGTGGTACCTCAGTAGGTTGAAAAGCATGGAAGCTCCGAGATAATGCGTCTGCCTTCACATTTTTACTTCCCGGCCTGAACGTAATGGAAAAATTAAAACGAGTAAAAAACAGAGCCCATCTGGCTTGACAGGGATTCAACCTCTTAGCAGACTCGAGAAACATAAGGTTTTTATGGTCAGTGACAACAGTTACACAATGCCTTGCCCCCTCCAGAAAATGCCTCCACTCCTCAAATGCCCATTTAATGGCCCGCAGCTCCCTATTCCCTATGTCATAGTTTCTCTCCGTGGGATAGAATTTCCTGGAGAAGAAGGCACGCAGTCCACCTCCACAATAAAAGGTCTCTCCTGATCAGGCTGGATCAGAATGGGAGCGCTACTGAATGCATTTTTTTTATTTTTCAAATGAAGAAATGGCCTCAGTAGACCAATTCTCCAAATCCGCCCCTTTCTTAGTAAGGTCGGTCAACGGTTTAGCAATTACAGAAAAATTCATAATAAATTTACGATAGTAATTTGTGAAACCTAAGAACCGTTGTAAGGCCTTTAAGGATGAAGGTCTTACCCATTCCTTAATTGCTAGTACCTTACCAAGACGTGAGGAGTCAGAACGTGCCCTAGAAACAGAATCTCCTGTACACCAAAGACACATTTCTCTTGCTTAGCGGATAGCTGATTCTCCCTCAACACCTCTAATACTTGTTTAACATGAGACACATGAGATTTGAAGTAAGGAGAGAATATCAAAATGTAGTCAAGATAGACAATAACAAATTTACCTAAGAACTCCCTAAGAATGTCATTCATAAAGTTTAGGAACAGCTGGGGCATTGCTGAGTCCAAAAGGCATCACCTGATATTCAAAGTGTCCTGCCGGAGTATTCCATTCGTCTCCCTCCTTGATTCGGATTAGATTGCATGCCCCTTACAGGTCAATCTTGGAAAACCAGGTTGCTCCCAGAACCTGGTTAAATAAATCCAGAATCAATGGGAGGGAGTATCTATTCTGGACAGTGATTTTATTTAATCTCCGGTAATCGATACATGGCCTAAGACCACCATCTTTTTTCTTAACGAAGAAAAACCCCGCCCCCCATAGGAGACACAGAAGGTCTAATATGGCCTTTAACAAGGATCTCCTTAATATAATCTTCCATTGCGTTCGGGCTTAGAAAGATTATAAATTCGCCCCTTAGGAAACTTGGCCCCCTCTACTAGCTCTATAGTACAATCATAAGGTCTATGGGGGGGTAGAACCTCCGGGGTTGGTGATGAGAATACATCAGAATATTCCCTAACAACAGTGGGTAAAGTATCAGACTTTACTGAGACCCCAGCCTGTACCACGGACAAGCACGAGTCACACTTAGGCCCCCATCTCACCAACTCCCCTTGGACCAATCTATAGTGAGGTTATGTAGTCGGAGCCAAGGCAACCCTAGTACTAACTCAACCGGTAGGTTCTCCAGGACTAAAAGGGAACAGCTCTCTGAGTGGCACACACCCACGGTTAGAGAAATCTCTGAGGTACATGAGCTCACCGTACCACCAATAGGAGGAGTAGCATCAATAGCCATGACATGGATAGGAGTTGGTAAAGCAAACATCGGAATACCCAATCTTACAGCGTACTCAGAGTCAATAAAGCTGGCCGCTGAGCCAGAATCAATAAAGGCCTTACCCAGCCATTTATCTACCCCCAGAGAAATCGTAATGGGTACCAAAAGCTTACATTTAGAAAAATCAGGGTGTACCTGGTCTTTAGGTTGCCTTGCCTTAGGAGACTTGACAGAGAGGACCTTCTTAGGACACTGGTTGATCCAATGGTCAGGATCTCCGCAGTAAAAGCATTCTTCACGTCCGCGGCAAAGATTCCCTCGGGTCATGCCAACCTGCATGGGTTCCTTGGTGGAGACCTCAGCGTTGTCTTTGGGATAGGCCTCTGGCTGGACCACCATCTGGGAAGAGAACTGTCATTCCTGTCGTCTCTCTCTAACCCGCCGGTCAAATCGGACAACAAGGGTCATCATCTCCTCTAAGGTCTCTGGAAGATGATAACTGGCCAGAAGATCCTTTAAATTATCAGACAGACCTGACCTGAACTGACTCTTCAGTGCTGATTCGTTCCATCCTGAGGGGACAAACCACCTTCTGAATTGGGTGGAATAATCCTCCGCAGGTAGATTGCCCTGAACCAGTGAGAGCCGTCTCGGCTACCAGAGCCCTGTCTGGTTCATAATAGAGGGTACCCAGGGCCTGAAAGAACCCCTCCACAGAAGTTAAACAACTGGCGCCAGCAGGTAAAGAGAACGCCCAGTCCTGGGGATCACCCTGTAGTCGGGAAATGATAATGCCCATGCGTTGACTCTCGGGACAAGAGGACACGGGGCGCAAACGGAAGTAAAGTCTACAACTCTCCTTAAAAGAGAGAAACTTCTTCCGGTCTCCAGAAAAGGGTTCTGGGAGCTTAATCTGGGGCTCAAAATGCGGACTGGAGGGCTGAGGAGTGGAAGAACCTTGCCCTAACTCAAAAGAACAGAGTTTTTCCCCTAGCTCCTGCACCATCTGCGTCTGATTAGAGACATGGTCAGTCAGGGTCACCAGAGGATTCATTATACAGTGGTTATTGGGCCTGTTAATCTGTAACAGTCACGTACACACACACACAGCGGGGAGGATAGTGACCACTGCGCTCCACCCTCACCCCTGGCCCAGCCTACTTGCCTCACGAGTCCTGATGACAGGGGACAACTGGACAGAAGTCCCTAACTTAGGATACGTGCGGGAAGGACAGACAAGACAAATAACGGACCGGGTCAAAACCAAGAGGACAACGCAGTACAGAAGGATAAGCAAAGAATGGTCAGGAGATGCCGAGGTCATAAATACCAGGAGAGTCAAGAAGTACCAAAGGAGTCCTTAAAGAATAGTCAGGTGGAAGCCGAGGTCAAAATACCAGGAGGGATGTGCAGTATAGGAGGAGCAGGCAAAGGATCGTCAGGGAACAGGATCCGGTAAGTATACAGGTATCCAACAAACACCAGGAACCTAAATTAACAGGCAACCTGTGGCCAGCAGGCTGCCTGTATTTATAATGGGGAGTGAGGGTCATATGACGTGGCCAGCGTCACATGACCGACAGACCGACCAGTCGAGCACCGAGTGATCAGCTCGGCGCTCAAGGCAGACCTAGGAGCAGGGAGCCTCCCAGCTAGCAAAGCCGCCCTGGGAACGAGGTCAAACACAGATCCTCGCTCCCAAAGCTAAGCAGCAGGTCTTCGGCTGATGGGAGACCGAGTGCACCTTCGGCACCCCGTTACACCAGGGCACTGACGCCACCCACTGTTTGCTGGTCGTGTGTCTACAGGACGGGGTAAGATCCACCCATAATTATCCTTACCGCGGCCCCAGATGGTGGCAATATATATGTATGTAACTTTTTTGTTTCGTCCCACTGCAACCACCTATGCTTTTAGTGATATATTAGTAAAAGTTATATTTTATTATGCCTAGTCCACAAGTGGAATTAAGTTAATTTAAGGTGTGACGTATATCTCTGCACATACACACTGAGTGCATAGAGGTATTATTGTGTGTAAGTTTCAGATACAACAATAGTCCTTAAAAGGACTTTTGGGTCTCTACAATTGCACGCAATTTAGCACAGGTTGCGCTAATAATAAAACAAAAAATGAAATTCAATTCCCTACACTATCTGTCCCTTCTACAGCACAGCTCTCCTTGACTAAGACTGGCCGAACCACATGTCATCGTGTGTTTTATAGCACCCGATGACGCCAATCACTGTAATGCAAGTAATCAACATGGCTACGGCATTACAGTAAGTGGCAGTACTTACCTACACGTTTATTGGCTGCGTAGCGCGGGTGCAGAGAGGAGACTCGAGCATCGCGCTCGAGCACGCGCGATATTTGGCCAAACGCCACGATGCTTGAGCCGAACTGGTGTTCAGCAGAGCATGCTCACCCAACACTAGTTATTTCCCTTTAAATAGAAATATGTGTATTTAAATTTCCATTCATTTTTGCCACTTAAAATTATTTGATCCCTGTAGTTACTGCAATATGCTTTTTTATTTTCTAACAAAGGAAACAATTGGTTTAGGGGAAGGAAGAGACTTTAGGATCAGAAAGGTTAGTATCCACTTTAGTGTCTGGGGCTTTCATTATGGAACAGAATACATAAATCTATTATCCTTGTACTGCAATTAGCATCACTTACAATTTTAAATTAAATTTCTAGACAGTAATTCATATTAATGCAATGCTGCCATGAATAGGCTTTCAATAAGATGATCAGAAATTACGGCATTGTTTGCATATTTTATACACAATCTTCATTGTCTTTATGGGTGAGTTATTTGATAAGTTAAATGAAAAAAAAAAGATTTTTCAAAACAAGTGGTATATTGGGTTGTGACGGCTCACCTGTTTATTGTATATTTTTCAAAACAAATTGCTGACTTCTCCCATACTGCATAATCCTAAGGGAGTTTCCTTGATTAGATTTCCATTGAGATTAGAATGAATCCAGCTCTGCAGTCAGCACAGCTCCTTCAAAGATACTGATCCAAACCGGGATGGCGTTACCCCAACGAGCGTTTCGGCGTGCCTTCGAAGGCACGCCGAAACGCGCGTTGGGGTAACGCCATCCCGGTTTAGATACACTACTTTGTCTGGTGAGTCTCCCCTATACATGTTCATAATTTTTTTCCTGGTCAGTACTCTGCTAGGCGCCATGGTTCCACTTGGTTTTCATATGGTTCAGCTATATTTGCAGGTCTGACTGTTGTTACTGTCTCTGGTAGTGACTCTCTTGTCCTACATTGGGATATTGAACATATTTATATAGGAGACTCTGCCATATATTATATAGATTTATTATTGCTATTTATAAGGTATTATTACTTTTAATGGTGGTTTTTTCATGCTGCTATTTCTTTGTAACATAACGTCCTGCATATGATATGTCTGGCAATACTATTTTTTTTAAAAACAAAAGAAAAAATATATATATATATGGCAAACATTTTGTTAATTGTACACCATAGAATTAAAAAGCATAGTTAACATTAGAGTTGAGCGAACACCTGGATGTTCGGGTTCGAGAAGTTCGGCCGAACTTCCCGTAAATGTTCGGGTTCGGGATCCGAACCCGAACCGAACTTCGTCCCGAACCCGAACCCCATTGAAGTCAATGGGGACCGGAACTTTTGGGCACTAAAAAGGCTGTAAAACAGCCCAGGAAAGAGCTAGAGGGCTGCAAAAGGCAGCAACATGTAGGTAAATCCCCTGCAAACAAATGTGGATAGGGAAATGAATTAAAATTAAAATTAAAAAAATAAAAATGAACCAATATCAATTGGACAGAGGTCCCATAGCAGAGAATCTGGCTTCACGTCAGCAGAGAATCAGTCTCTTCATGCCATAGCAAAGAATCTGGCTTCATGTCAGCAGAGAATCAGTCTCTTCATGCCATAGCAGAGAATCTGGCTTCATGTCAGCGCAGAATCAGTCTTCATGTCATAGCAGAGAATCAGGCTTCACGTCACCCACCACTGGAACAGGCCACTGTCACACATTTAGGCCCCGGCACCCAGACAGAGGAGAGCGGTCCCGTAACAGAGAATCTGGCCTTATGTCAGCGCAGAATCTGTCTTCATGTCATAGCAGAGAATCAGGCTTCACGTCACCCACCACTGGAACAGGCCACTGTCACACTTTTAGGCCCCGGCACCCAGGCAGAGGAGAGAGGTCCCGTAACAGAGAATCTGGCCTTATGTCAGCGCAGAATCTGTCTTCATGTCATAGCAGAGAATCAGGCTTCACGTCACCCACCACTGGAACAGGCCACTGTCACACATTTAGGCCCAGGCACCCAGGTAGAGGAGAGAGGTCCCGTAACATAGAATCTGGCCTTATGTCAGCGCAGAATCTGTCTTCATGTCATAGCAGAGAATCAGGCTTCACGTCACCCACCACTGGAACAGGCCACTGTCACACATTTAGGCCCAGGCACCCAGGCAGAGGAGAGAGGTCCCGTAACAGAGAATCTGGCCTTATGTCAGCGCAGAATCTGTATTCATGTCATAGCAGAGAATCAGGCTTCACGTCACCCACCACTGGAACAGGCCACTGTCACACATTTAGGCCCCGGCACCCAGACAGAGGAGAGGTTCATTCAACTTTGGGTTGCCCCGCAATATAATGGTAAAATGAAATTAAAAATAGTATTGAATGAGGAAGTGCCCTGGAGTAGAATAATATATTGTTAAGGGGAGGTAGTTAATATCTAATCTGCACAAGGGATGGACAGGTCCTGTGGGATCCATGCCTGGTTCATTTTCAGCTTGTCCACATTGGCTGTAGACAGGCGGCTGCGTTTGTCTGTAATGACGCCCCCTGCCGTGCTAAATACACGTTCAGACAAAACGATGGCCGCCGGGCAGGCCAGCACCTCCAAGGCATAAAAGGCTAGCTCTGGCCACGTGGACAATTTGGAGACCCAGAAGTTGAATGGGGCCGAACCATCAGTCAGTACGTGGAGGGGTGTGCACAGGTACTGTTCCACCATGTTAGTGAAATGTTGCCTCCTGCTAACACGTTCCGTATCAGGTGGTGGTGCACTTAGCTGTGGCGTGTTGACAAAACTTTTCCACATCTCTGCCATGCTAACCCTGCCCTCAGAGGAGCTGGGCGTGACACAGCTGCGTTGGCGACCTCTTGCTCCTCCTCTGCCTTCGCCTTGGGCTTCCACTGGTTCCCCTGTAACATTTAGGAATGCTCTCAGTAGCGCGTCTACCAACGTGCGCTTGTACTCGCGCATCTTCCTATCATGCTCCAGTGTAGGAAGTAAGGTGGGCACATTGTCTTTGTACCGGGGATCCAGCAGGGTGGCAACCCAGTAGTCCGCACACGGTAAAATGTGGGCAACTCTGCTGTCGTTGCGCAGGCACTGCAGCATGTAGTCGCTCATGTGTGCCAGGCTGCCCAGAGGTAAGGACAACCTCTGTGGGAGGCGTATCGTCATCGTCCTGTGTTTCCCCCCAGCCACGCACCAGTGATGGGCCCGAGCTGCTTTGGGTGCCATCCCGCTGTGAACATGCTTCATCCTCATCCTCCTCCACCTCCTCCTCATCCTCGTCCTCCTCGTCCTCCAGTAGTGGGCCCTGTCTGGCCACATTTGTACCTGGCCTCTGCTGTTGCAAAAAAAAAAAAACCTCTGAGTCACTTCGAAGAGACTGGCCTGAAAGTGCTAAAAATGACCCCTCTTCCTCCTCCTCCTGGGCCACCTCCTCTTCCATCATCGCCCTAAGTGTTTTCTCAAGGAGACATAGAAGTGGTATTGTAACGCTGATAACGGCGTCATCGCCACTGGCCATGTTGGTGGAGTACTCGAAACAGCGCAACAGGGCACACAGGTCTCGCATGGAGGCCCAGTCATTGGTGGTGAAGTGGGTCTGATCCACAGTGCGACTGACCCGTGCGTGCTGCAGCTGAAACTCCACTATGGCCTGCTGCTGCTCGCACAGTCTGTCCAGCATATGCAAGGTGGAGTTCCACCTGGTGGGCACGTCGCATATGAGGCGGTGAGCGGGAAGGCCGAAGTTACGCTGTAGCGCAGACAGGTGAGCAGCGGCAGGGTGTGAACACCGGAAGCGCGAACAGACGGCCCGCACTTTATGCAGCAGCTCTGACATGTCGGGGTAGTTGCGAATGAACTTCTGCACCACCAAATTCAGCACATGCGCCAGGCAAGGGATGTGCGTCAAACCGGCTAGTCCCAGAGCTGAAACGAGATTTCGCCCATTATCGCACACCACCAGGCCGGGCTTGAGGCTCACCGGCAGCAACCACTCGTCGGTCTGTTGTTCTATACCCCGCCACAACTCCTGTGCGGTGTGGAGCCTGTCCCCCAAACATATGAGTTTCAGAATGGCCTGCTGACGTTTACCCCGGGCTGTGCTGAAGTTGGTGGTGAAGGTGTGTGGCTGACTGGATGAGCAGGTGGAAGAAGAGGAGGAGGAAGCTGAGTAGGAGGAGGAGGAGACAGGAGGCAAAGAATGTTGCGCTGCGATCCTTGGCGGCGGAAGGACGTGCGCCAAACAGCTCTCCGCCTGGGGCCCAGCCGCCACTACATTTACTCAGTGTGCAGTTAGGGAGATATAGCGTCCCTGGCCGTGCTTACTGGTCCACGTATCTGTGGTTAGGTGGACCTTGCCACAGATGGCGTTGCGCAGTGCACACTTGATTTTATCGGACACTTGTTTGTGCAGGGAAGGCACGGCTCTCTTGGAGAAGTAGTGGCGGCTGGGAACAACATACTGTGGGACAGCAAGTGACTTGAGCTGTTTGAAGCTGTCTGTGTCCACCAGCCTAAATGACAGCATTTCATAGGCCAGTAGTTTAGAAATGCTGGCATTCAGGGCCAGGGATCGAGGGTGGCTAGGTGGGAATTTACGCTTTCTTTCAAATGTTTGTGAGATGGAGAGCTGAACGCTGCCGTGTGACATGGTTGAGATGCTTGGTGACGCAGGTGGTGGTGTTGGTGGTACATCCCATGTTTGCTGGGCGGCAGGTGCCAACGTTCCTCCAGAGGCGGAGGAAGAGGCCGAGGCGGCAGCAGCAGCAGAAGAGGCCGAGGCGGCGGCAGCAGAAGAGGTAGCAGGGGGAGCCTGAGTGACTTCCTTGTTTTTAAGGTGTTTTCTCCACTGCAGTTCATGCTTTGCATGCAGGTGCCTGGTCATGCAGGTTGTGCTAAGGTTCAGAACGTTAATGCCTCGCTTCAGGCTCTGATGGCACAGCGTGCAAACCACTCGGGTCTTGTCGTCAGCACATTGTTTGAAGAAGTGCCATGCCAGGGAACTCCTTGAAGCTGCCTTTGGGGTGCTCGGTCCCAGATGGCGGCGGTCAGTAGCAGGCGGAGTCTCTTGGCGGCGGGTGTTCTGATTTTGCCCACTGCTCCCTCTTTTGCTACGCTGTTGGCTCGGTCTCACCACTGCCTCTTCCTCCGAACTGTGAAAGTCAGTGGCACGACCTTCATTCCATGTGGGGTCTAGGACCTCATTGTCCCCTGCATCGTCTTCCACCCAGTCTTGATCCCTGACCTCCTGTTCAGTCTGCACACTGCAGAAAGACGCAGCAGTTGGCACCTGTGTTTCGTCATCATCAGAGACGTGCTGAGGTGGTATTCCCATGTCCTCATCATCAGGAAAAATAAGTGGTTGTGCGTTAGTGCATTCTATCTCTTCCACCCCTGGGGAAGGGCTAGGTGGATGCCCTTGGGAAACCCTGGCAGCAGAGTTTTCAAACAGCATAAGAGACTGCTGCATAACTTGAGGCTCAGACAGTTTCCCTGATATGCATGGGGGTGATGTGACAGACCGATGGGCTTGGTTTTCATGCGCCATCTGTGCGCTTTCTTCAGAAGACTGGGTGGGAGATAATGTGAACATGCTGGATCCACTGTCGGCCACCCAATTGACTAATGCCTGTACCTGCTCAGGCCTTACCATCCTTAGAACGGCATTGGGCCCCACCAAATATCGCTGTAAATTCTGCTGGCTACTGGGACCTGAGGTAGTTGGTTCACTAGGACGTGTGGCTGTGGCAGAACGGCCACGTCCTCTCCCAGCACCAGAGGGTCCACTAACACCACCACGACCATGTCCACGTCCGCGTCCCTTATTAGATGTTTTCCTCATTGTTCCCGTTCACCACAATTTTGAGAATGGCAAATTTGGGAATGCTTTTTCAACCCAGAACAAAAAGTCTGCTTTTACAGTCACTACAAATAACTTGACCAGCTAAAACTGTGCAGATTTGGTTGAATAGAGATGTGAGACCTGTTTTTTTTTGCGCTGTGTGACAGTTATAGGTTTAATCACAGAATGACACTTCTATTAGCACGCTAGCGTGTGTCTTAGGTTTTTCTGAATGACACTATCAATACCTTCAATGTAAGATTTTCTTTTTGGGATAGATTTCAAGTAGGCCTCAAATACCACAAACTAGTTATTTTCAGAATGGCAAATTTGGGAATGCTTTTTCAACCCAGAACAAAAAGTCTGCTTTTACGGTCACTACAAATAACTTGACCAGCTAAAACTGTGCAGATTTGGTTGAATAGAGATGTGAGACCTGTTTTTTTTTGCGCTGTGTGACAGTTATAGGTTTAATCACAGAATGACACTTCTATCAGCACGCTAGCGTGTGTCTTAGGTTTTTCTGAATGACACTATTAATACCTTCAATGTAAGATTTTCTTTTTGGTATAGATTTCAAGTAGGCCTCAAATACCACAAACTAGTTATTTTCAGAATGGCAAATTTGGGAATGCTTTTTCAACCCAGAACAAAAAGTCTGCTTTTACGGTCACTACAAATAACTTGACCAGCTAAAACTGTGCCGATTTGGTTGAATAGAGATGTGAGACCTGTTTTTTTTTGCGCTGTGTGACAGTTATAGGTTTAATCACAGAATGACACTTCTATCAGCACGCTAGCGTGTGTCTTAGGTTTTTCTGAATGACACTATCAATACCTTCAATGTAAGATTTTCTTTTTGGGATAGATTTCAAGTAGGCCTCAAATACCACAAACTAGTTATTTTCAGAATGGCAAATTTGGGAATGCTTTTTCAACCCAGAACAAATAGTCTGCTTTTACGGTCACTACAAATAACTTGACCAGCTAAAACTGTGCAGATTTGGTTGAATAGAGATGTGAGACCTGTTTTTTTTTGCGCTGTGTGACAGTTATAGGTTTAATCACAGAATGACACTTCTATCAGCACGCTAGCGTGTGTCTTAGGTTTTTCTGAATGACACTATCAATACCTTTAATGTAAGATTTTCTTTTTGGGATAGATTCCAAGTAGGCCTGAAATACCACAAACTAGTTATTTTCAGAATGGCAAATTTGGGAATGCTTTTTCAACCCAGAACAAAAAGTCTGCTTTTACGGTCACTACAAATAACTTGACCAGCTAAAACTGTGCAGATTTGGTTGAATAGAGATGTGAGACCTGTTTTTTTTGCGCTGTGTGACAGTTATAGGTTTAATCACAGAATGACACTTCTATCAGCACGCTAGCGTGTGTCTTAGGTTTTTCTGAATGACACTATCAATACCTTCAATGTAAGATTTTCTTTTTGGGATAGATTTCAAGTAGGCCTCAAATACCACAAACTAGTTATTTTCAGAATGGCAAATTTGGGAATGCTTTTTCAACCCAGAACAAAAAGTCTGCTTTTACGGTCACTACAAATAACTTGACCAGCTAAAACTGTGCAGATTTGGTTGAATAGAGATGTGAGACCTGTTTTTTTTTTGCGCTGTGTGACAGTTATAGGTTTAATCACAGAATGACACTTCTATCAGCACGCTAGCGTGTGTCTTAGGTTTTTCTGAATGACACTATCAATACCTTCAATGTAAGATTTTCTTTTTGGGATAGATTTCAAGTAGGCCTCAAATACCACAAACTAGTTATTTTCAGAATGGCAAATTTGGGAATGCTTTTTCAACCCAGAACAAAAAGTCTGCTTTTACGGTCACTACAAATAACTTGACCAGCTAAAACTGTGCAGATTTGGTTGAATAGAAATGTCAGGTCTATTTTTTAGGCGCTGGGTGACAGGCTCAACTTGCCCCTGATGTAATATATGGCCAAAAAATAATCAGACTGTTGATGGTTAAATGCACTTGGGTGACACAGGCTCAGCCTGCACCAGATGTAGTATATGGCCAAAAAATAATCAGACTGTTGATGGTTAAATGCACTTGGGTGATACAGGCTCAGCCTGCAGCTGATGTAGGATATAGCACAAAATAACCACACTATCGATGGTTAAATACACTTGGGTGACACAGGCTCAGCCTGCAGCTGATGTAGTATATGGCCAAAAAATAATCAGACTGTTGATGGTTAAATGCACTTGGGTGACACAGGCTCAGCCTGCAGCTGATGTAGTATATGGCCAAAAAATAACCAGACTGTTGATGGTTAAATGCACTTCGGTGACACAGGCTCAGCCTGCAGCTGATGTAGGATATAGCACAAAATAACCACACTATCGATGGTTAAATACACTTGGTGATAGCTCGTGCTGGCGCACCACAAGTCACAAAATGGCCGCCGATCACCCCAGAAAAAAAGTGATCTAAAAACGCTCTGGGCAGCCTCAAAAAAGTGAGCAAGTCAATAATAGCACTTCAATGATCCACATCTGCAGATCGATCACAGAATGAAGTCTTTTGGAGGAGTTAATCTGCCTAATCTCGCCCTAACGTCGCAGCTGCAACCTCTCCCTACACTGATCATAGCAGAGTGACGTGCGGCGCTACGTGACTCCAGCTTAAATAGAGGCTGGGTCTCATGGTGCACTGGCCAATCACAGCCATGCCAATAGTAGGCATGGCTGTGATGGCCTCTTGGGCCAAGTAGTATGACACTTGTTGATTGGCTGCTTTGCAGCCTTTCAAAAAGCGCCAAGAAAGTGCCGAACACCGAACCCGGACTTTTACGAAAATGTTCGGGTTCGGGTCCGTGTCACGGACACCCCAAAATTCGGTACTAACCCGAACTATACAGTTCGGGTTCGCTCATCCCTAGTTAACATCATTTAGCAATACAGTAAAAAATTGAAATAATGGTACAAAGATTATTATTATTAAATTATCCAGGATAATTTAAAGGGACCTAACTTTCTCATAAAGAGATTTAAAATATTTTAAAGGAAGCAGTCACAGGTATAACAAATGTAAACCCAAAGACTCACAGATGTCTCCACTGATTTGAGTTGTTCACTTTCCTTATCTTCTCCATTTGGTCGAGACCATCATGGTAATTTCTCCTGAAGACTGCAGAGTTTTCTGCGCAGATATCTTTAGTGAGGGGCGTGCAGCCCCTCTGTCATAGAAGAAGACATCAGTATTAATAAACGGCGCACTATAGATGGGGCCTGTTACAGATTTTGCATATGGGCACAGGAGATAAGGTTACATCTCTGACTTTGGCTCATTGCTTTTGCAGTCCATTCCCACCTTCTATAGCAAAAAACCCTATCTAGCTATTCCCTTTAACACTGCCATCCTGAAGCTTCCACTAATACTGTGCCCGCTGCTGCCCCATGTGCCTACATTAGTTTTCTTATTAATGGCTGAGAATGTGAAAAAATGATAACATAAGTGATATCTTACTGATGATCCCCCACCACTTGCTTCAGAACCACTGGCCACAGAGGTCACATGTCCAAGTCGAGAGAGACTTGGAAGTACAATAACCAGCGAAGACAAAAGAAGTAGCGGTAGGAGAACACCGGGAGATCAGAACGGTATCACTACTTTTATTATTTTATGACATTCCAATTAGCTTTTCAATTAAATTATCCATGGCTGGACAACTCCTTATAATTGGCCCCAAAATTACTAAAGATCTCCAGACCCCCAAAATTAATTCAGACTCCCAGACAAGCTTCACGATTAATATAGAACCATAGACAGACCCCAAAATTATTAAAGACTCCAGACAGACCCCAAAATTAACAGATTACTAGAACAGAACCCCGACTAAATAGAGACCTCCAGACAGACTCAAAAATGAAAACGCCAAAATTAATGAAGACTCCTAGATCAAACCCAAGATAAGCCCACACATTCATACAAAGCACAGAGTAGAGCGCCAAACCAGAACTCCAATTCATACAGACCCCAAATCATCCCCCAAATTTATACAGATCCCATATCCAACCACAAATTAATTTAAACACCTGTGGTCTCCTATAACCCCCGCCATCATGTCACTGCCAAATAAAACATTTGCTAGAGGACAGATACTAATCCGCACCTCTCTGACAGATATAATATGGACACTGTCTCATTGTCCTACATAAGACGGAACACCATGCTGAGACATGGTTCTTTGAGCAGGTAAACATGTCTGTAGATGTAGGGCACTAAGGCCGATCATTTCTGTATCATCACAGAGTGTTAATTAATACTGTGGACAATGGTTTGCCCTTATACTGCCCCCTATGTCTCAGCATGGTGCTCAGTATGATGATTCAAGACAGTGAGAAGATAGACAGTTTCCATATTATATGCCTCAGAAAGTTTTTTTAACCCTGTGGATTACTGTCTGTACTTTCAGCTTTCGTCAGTGACAAATAATGCCCTCAAACCTTTTACCCCCCCCCCCACCACCATTCCCTGCAGACCTGCACCCACACTACACTGTGACTTCATCATAGTACAGCGTGAGGTTACGTGAACTCACGCTGTACACCGGCAAGGAACTGTGCAGCATAGGTGCCAGGAGACGAGGAAGACCAGAAGGGAATTTATCAATAGTTCTATGCCAGTTTTCTGGTGTAGAAAAAATGTTTGCACAAGGTATGTCGTGTGATTTTTTTTGGTTGGAAGCATTGACAGGAAGGGTGGGCATGTGTTGCCCAACTTATTTATTATACTTATATACCCCAGAAAAGTGATGGACTTTAAACCAGAAATTTATGGCAGATCCTAGCTGACATAGATTTTAGCTTCTGGCACATGGATCTCCCATGATGCTGCAGAATTATTAAGAGCCATGCTGTTCTTAATCATTTTAGTGCATCTTGTGCCAGTGGACTTTATACTAAGAATGTCATATTTTAGTAAATTTCCCACCAAGTTTTTAATTTCAATATAGATTTTACAGTGAAGATGGACCTGACCTCATTTAAAATATCAAATAAAATGCATTGCAAATCATTTTTTCTATTTACACGAACAGTAATTTTTTTAATCAAAAACCTTAGTGAAAGTTTGGTTTTACTGCAATTCTATTGCACTACAGCTGTCACGAAATCTAAAATGGTTGATCAAATAAAAGGCTGCCAGTACATATCTCTTACCAGCAAATACTAAGCTGAACAAACTATGTTATTGTTCTATGCCTCACTGCCTACATGCATTAATATACTGTATATAAAGTGCTCAGGGAAATGGTTTCATCAGAATTGTCCGGTGATTCTAGCTCAGTCTTAATTCCTATTGATCAATATCACCAAGGCAGCTAGGATTTATTAGAATTCTAATTCTACAACACTCTGGAAATCTTAAATTTTTTTGTTTTGTTCTGTGTATAAGTATTTTATTTCTTGAGTCACGTACCTTTTGTTAGCACTGTTCAATATCTAGCACATTCTTATTTCTACTAGGGATGAGCGAATTTCTTGAAATTCATTTTGTGTCTAACGTGTCAAATTTATCAAAAATGTGATTTGTGGCCAAATCGATTCTACAAACTTCAAAAGTTCTCCTATCTGCCTGAAAATTGGTATATGACACTGTGAAGTCTTTTAGTATTCAGATTTTTTTTTCTCTCTTGTAGTTCTCTTCTTTTTTTTCTAATTTTTGCTCTTTATGTAGCTCTCCCCTTCAAGTTACACTCACATTGATAGTGTTAAGAAAAAGCCTGTTTAAAAACACACTGTACCATCACATTTGTTATGCTTTTTAATAATAGAAACATTCCAAAAAGTGTCCCTTATTGGGGGCAGATGGTTTTTAAGCACAAATAGTGTTATCATTAAAAACAACAGTGGCTTGTTGAGAACAACATTACCACCCACATTTTGACGAGATGACAAGGAATGGATCTTTCATTTTCAAATCTTCCGTTTATCACACATTTAATGAGGCCTATATAAATGTAAAATCTTAGAGTTGTGCTACACATATTATTAAACATTAGCAAAATTGCAAGTGTTTTTCCTGCAATTTTATATAAGCACACTGCACACTGGTATTGGCCATTTACAATGGTAATAATGCAGTTGCAGTAAAATGCATTTGCTATAACTCTATGGTATCTTGAAGTAATACAACACATTAACTAACAGTGGCATATTAATGAAGTTATTGCAGTAAAATGTGTTTGCTGTTGGTAAGATACATGGAAGTAATACAATGTATTCACTAACATGGATATACTAATGCAGTTATTATAGTAAAGTAATATAATATAATACTGCGCTTAAGGACATATAATGGTAATTATTAGTGTACAGGTATTACAAATGTATGGTGACTAGCACACAAAGGTATATCAGTATACAGGTACTTGGCTGGTTTTAAACAGTGTACCTGAAATGAAGGCTTCTGTTTGTGCGCTTCTGTCCGCGTCCCCGTACTTGTTGTCAGGATAATCTCTTCTTTGCTTTTGTTTTTGTATTCAGTTTTTCTTTATGCTGGGAATCAGGAATAGTCCAGATATACTGTGGTTTGGCGTGCTGCCTCGTGCCCCAGCCGGTGGCGCGATGCTGCCGCAAGTGGAGGTGTATGTAGAGGAGTGGTTAGCGCTCGCTTGGAGCTTGTGAGTGACGTCACTTACAGCGGTCATACAATGACCAACAGTACCAGGTATCTCTTACTCCGACGCGTTTCGAACAGACGCTGTTCTTCCTCAGGGAGAACCGCTGCTTCTACACATAGCATCCACTGAGCGCCACTGTAGCAACCCTTTTTCTCCTTTTATAATAGTAAAGTGCATTTGCTATAACTGCATGTTATCTTGAAGTAATACAATGCATTAACTACTGTAACACATGTATACTTATGCAGTTATTATTAAAATGCATTTTCTATAACTGCACAGTATCTTGAAATACATACTATAACTATATAGTTTTTTAGTCATGATTTTGGAAGCCAAGATCAGAGGCTGATCATAAAGGGAGAGAAAGTATAAAGGATAGATATGACTTACCTTTTTTGGATTCACTACTGATTTCTGCTTCCATAGCTGCATCAAAAAAATGTGTGGCCGTAGCCTAACTACACAGCATCATGAAGTAGTGCAACGTGTTCACTAAAATGGTCATATTAATACAGTTTTTGCAGTAAGATACGTTCACTAACACAGGTATAGTAATGCAGTTTTTGCAGTAAAATGCATTCACAAATGTGGGTATAGTAATGCAGTTACTGCAGTAAAATGTTTTTGCTATAACTGCATGGTATCTTAAAGTACTACAATATGTTATTGAAGTGCGCTGAAATACCCAATTTCAAATGGTTGATAAATTGAGGAAACTTTTTTTTAGGGGGAAAAAAGGCGCAATTGCTCAGCATTTGCATCAGAATGCATGCTATTGATGCTGGAGATGCTGGAGGTACGCCTACACACTGTATAATCTTCAGTTTTTATTTTTAAAAGCTGGCTGATTGTCCATTTGCCGAAAAATTTGGTTAGAACTAGAGATGAGCGAATCAAAGCTGACAAAGTCGAATTCGTTCCGAATTTCAGGAAAAATTTGATTCTGAACGAATGCGAATTTCCTATCGCTTAGTTTTAACGAATCACAATTTTTCCTTACATGGAGGCTACAATGGCGGCTAAAATGGCGGCTACATGTGTGAGGACATGGGGCAAGAAACTGGGAAGGCTGAAAGACCCATAATGCCATGCATCCAGTCAATCAGCAACCAACCAGCCCCGTGATGTCACAGCCCTTAAAATACGGCGTCCATCTTAGATTCTGCCACTTTGTTCAGGGACAGATGTTTATACAGGCACTAGGAAGAGTTAAAGAAAACCTCATTGTGAAAAAAAAAAGGTTTTATAAGTGCACAATAAGGATAGGGAGGAATCATTTCACATCATCTAAGTGCAGGGACAGACATTTCAGGCACTAGGGAGAGTGATAAAGAAAACATTGTGAAAAACAAAGCGGTTTATAAGTGCATGATAAGGATAGGGTGGAGTCATTTCACAGCATCTTAGTGCAGGGACAGACGTTGCAGGGGCTAGGGAGAGTCATACAGAAAACATCATTGGGAAAAAAATACGATTTACAAGTGTAGGGAAAGATTATTTGGGGATCCAAATAGCCATTATACAGCTCTGTCATTCCAGCAATTTGTTGTAGGGGTGCTTGTGTTATGTTGAAAAGCCTTTAGTGGCTTATATCTGTGGAAAAAGAGAAATATATACTCTGTTCACTTCTGCAGCTATATGGTGAAAGCCTTTAGTGCCCTATTTTAGTACAGTTATTTGCTCTAAAAACATTTATTGTCAGTTTAGTACAATACAAGAAAAATAGACGCTATTCACATTTGGTGTTATTTGCACTCAAAAGCGTTTCTTGTCATATTTCCATAGAAAAAGAGAAAAATACACGCCTTTCACATTTGGTGTTATTTGCGTAGAAACCATTTATTGTCATATTTCTAGAGGAAAAAGATATAGACATCTATGTTGAATCAGCTGACGAGGGTGTAAAAGGAGTGAGCTAATTCTTTACACTAACATCGACCTGTAAGACTGAGTTAATACTTGTGTTATTTGGTCTTTTTTGGCCCCGTGAAAGTAAAGCCTTACTGAAGGCTATAGCCTTAGGGGGAGGCGACCATAATGGGGGGGTGGTTTAATGAGACCCAGGGAGGGGATTGGTGGATTTGTAGGGGTTCGGGGAGGAGTTAGGGGGTTTATGAGAGGAGTGTGGCCGGTAAGAGGGGCCATTTTGTGAGGAGTAACAACTGACAAACAACTGTGCTCACCGGTGATGGAGGCCTTGCTGGCAGAGTTACGAGAAGGCAGCAGCAGAGTGTGGCGAGGGATGGCTCCAGGAGCGGGTGCAGGAGCTGTTGAGTGGGGCGGCGGAGGTGCCTGTCTTGCCTCCGCCCATGGCGTCCTGGCCACGGCGGTCTATCCCGCCAGCGTGCCTTGGCCCGGATAGCGGACCCCCTCGGGCTCCGTGCCGGAGACGGAGCCCCAACAGGGACCGTCCACGCCTGCAGGCGGCAGACCCCGTTCCTCCCCACACGCCCCCATGCAGGCCGTGCCAGGTCTGCCCGGCCAGGGACGCAGCGGAGGGAGTCGGGAGCAGGTGCGGTGGGCCCAGTCATGGGAGAAGTGGCTGGGGCCCCTCGGTGCGCCGAAGTAGGAGAAGATGGCAGAGCTGCTGCAGGGCGCATGGCAGGAGGCAGCAGGCTCTTGTCCAGGACCACCAAGATGCAAGAGGAGGCTGGCTCCGCCTCCCCTGAAGATGCAGGAGAAGACGTGCCGGCCGACGTCCCTGGCTCCAGCCTAGCCAGGGGACACACTGAAGATGTCTGTCCGGGAGGATCTGCGCAGAGGACCGGTCGGGAAACAGGATCTGTGGCTGGTGGGGTCACAGCACACATGCAGCCAGGTGAGCAGCAGTGGGGACCTTTAGTGCAGTGGGGTGCTAGCTTAGCTGTGGGTGGAGGGGGGCCCCAGACAGAACTGAGTAAAGGTTTGGGGCAGTTGTTAGGGGCATTAGCCGGTTTGGTAGCAGGATGGGGCATGGGGGGGCGTCCCCGTTGCCGGCGTGGGGTGTTGGGCGGGGCTCTGGTGGCGTTGGGGGCGCTGGGCCGGCGGGGTCGGGTGTGCGGGCCAGCACGGTGTCAGTTCAGACGCAGACGGGGTACTCAGGGCAGGAGGATGCGACGCGGTTGGATGACAGGGCGAAGGGGGAGGTATATGTATGTTTTGAGGGTTCCCTGGGGGCGCATCTTAAGCAAGAGGTGAGGGAAAAAATATGGAAAGGGGAGTAAGTAGATATTTTTTCCTTGCTCCCTTCTGGAGAAATTTAACTTAGATAAAGTTCAGAAGGACGGGAGTAAGAAGGAGGACGAGGAAAAGCGCAGGCACGGGCTTATACCGAGGTTGTTTGCAAACTGGTTACAGGCGTTTGCGATACTGGCAAGCGTCATAGGGGAAAAAGAGCCGGAATGTTGCTCCACTCTTTTTTGCTACCTGGATGCCATTGGGGAAGCATATAGGGTATATGGGGGTTTAGCGTGGCTGCGGTATTATGAACAATTCAGGCAGCGGAAGGCAGTGCGTCCGGGTATTAGATGGGATCACAAGGATATTGCCTTGTGGTTAAAGGTGACGGCACCGGTTAGATCAGGGCAGTCCTTTCGGGGGGGAGGCCGGGGGCAGAGGGCAGTCGGGTTTTGCGGCAGCTTCCTGTTCAATGAGGGAGGATGTAAGTTTGGGGCCAAGTGCAAGTTTAAGCATGAGTGCCCCAACTGCGGGGGTTTGCACGGGGTGGCACAGTGTTTTAGGAGCGGCAGGCAAAAAGGCGGAGAGGGGGCTGGAAAAGGGGGAGACGCCGGTTCGTCTGGAAAAGATGGAGCCGTATCTCGATAGGTATCCTGACAGGAAGGCCGCGGAGATGCTAGGGGAGGGGTTTGCTTTGGGTTTTCGGATCCCATTTGTTCCGTCTGGCGCTAGGTTAGTTACAAAAAATTTGCGTTCTGCAATTGAGCACCCGGGGGTGGTTACGGAAAAGCTAGAAAAGGAGGTTAGACTAGGTAGGATGGCTGGCCCTTTTGAAGGGGGCCACCCTTGTTGGATTTGCGTGTGTCCCCATTGGGGGTGGTCCCAAAAAAGGAGGTCAATAAATTCCGGTTGATTCACCACCTGTCCTTCCCTAAGGGAATGTCGGTTAACGATGGCATTGACCCGACCTTATGCTCGGTGGTCTATATGTCGTTTGATGCAGCGTTTAGGCTTTTGCCGGTACATCCTGATAGTCTGCACCTATTGGGCTGTTTTTGGAATGGTGTTTACCGATGGGCTGTTCATTGTCTTGCGCATATTTTGAGATGTTTAGTTATTTTTTGGAATGGGCAGTTAGGGATTCATCTGGGTGTGATTCTGTTATCCACTACCTGGACGATTTTCTTTGCGTCGGCCCTACAGCGTCAAGGGTTTGTTCGGTTTTGTTGCATACGTTAGAGGGGTTATTCGGGTTGTTTGGGGTTCCTTTAGCTAGGGAGAAGACGGTGGGCCCTACGACTAAATTGAGCTTTCTCGGGATAGAAATTGACTCTGAGCTCATGGAATGTAGGCTTCCTCTGGATAAGTTAGTCGACTTGAAACAGGAAGTGGCACGGGCAGGGCGGTTGCGGAAAATTCAGCTGCGGGAGCTTCAGTCGCTTCTGGGAAAGCTTAATTTCATGTGTCGAATTATGCCCATGGGCAGGATTTTCAGCAGACGGTTGGCGAGGGCGACGGCAGGGGTTCAGGCGCCCCATCATTCCATTAGGCTGGGGCGGGAGCTAAAGGGGGACTTGTTGGTTTGGGGTGCATTTCTGGAAAAATATAATGGTCGTTCCTTGTTCATGGACGAGATGGTGGATTCGTTCAATTTTGACCTGTTTTCAGATGCGGCAGGGAGTTGTGGTTTTGGGGTTTATTGTGCGGGGGAATGGTGTGCAGGGAGGTGGCCGGACATTTGGTTGGCGGTGATGTTGTGGGGGCGGGTTTTTAGGAATAAGAAAGTCCGGTTCCACTGCGACAACCTGGGGGTAGTTCAGGCAATTAATGGTTTGTCGGCCACTTCGTCATTGGTAGTTCGACTGTTGCAGAAGTTGGTGTTGGAGTGTTTGTCAATTAACGCATGGGTGGTGGCGGTTCATGTGCCTGGGGTTGACAACTACATTGCTGATGCTCTCTCTCTTTCGCAGTGGGACCGTTTCCGTCAGTTGACTCCGGGGGCAGCGGAAGTGGGGCTGGAGTGTCCAACCTATCTTTGGGAAGTGCTGGAATTACAGTGACGGGTCTTATCCGGTCTTCACTGGCGCCTGGTACGTGGGAGCTGTATTCAAAGCCTTGGAATCAGTGGGAGGAGTGAACGGGTAGCTTAGGGAGTGGGGCGGGAGATTGGGAGATTGCTGTGCTGTTGTTTATAGGCCACTGTAGGGATGAGGGTTGGTCTGGCGCGAAAATGAATGGCTGTATGGCGGGGTTAGCATATGTTTTTCGGGTCAGAAAGATGATAGATTTAACAAAGTCGTTCTTGGTGGTGAGGGCTTTGAAGGGTCGGCGCCGGGAAAAGGGGGTAGGTGATGATCGGCGGCCTGTATCTTTCGCATTACTGTTGCAGTTAGGTTAGCAGTTGGAGGGGGTCTGTAGTTCACTGAGGGAGGCGAAGTTATTTCGCTTGGCTTTCTCGTTGGCATTTTTTGGGGCGCTGCGGTTGGGGGAGTTAGTTTGTCCTTCTGTTCATACAGCGGGAGGCTTATTGAGAGATGATGTTGATGTTTTTTCGGACAGGGTAGAATTCGTTATTAGACGATCTAAAACGTATGTGGAAGGGAGAGGTCACAGAGTAGTGTTGTTTGAGATCCCGAACTGTGTGATGTGTCCTGTGCGTTGCATGGGGGCATATTGTCCGGACGTGGGGACGGTGTTGTCTCCGTTGTTGGTTCATCAGGATGGGTCGTTTTTCTCGCATTATCAGTTTATAGCTGTGTTTAGACGGTGCTTAGGTCAAATAGGAATGGGGTGGAAGGGGTACTCGGGCCATTCGTTTAGAATAGGGGCAGCAACCGAGGCTGCCAGATGGGGTTTGGGGGACGACGTTATCAGGAGGATAGGGAGGTGGGAATCTGTACGGCTCCGTTCGTACGTCCGGCCAGAGTGGTTGTGAGGTGAGGGAGTGATGTTGCGGTTGTTCAGATATGTTTATTTATCTATGGTGGTGGTGTGTGGGTTTACTCCTGGTATTTTTCTGCGTTTTCTCGTTTCAGGTTCGGAGCCGGCGTTGATTTGGGTTCTAGGGCACTCATATGTTTTTTGGGGTGCTCTTAGGGCAGCGGTCAGGCCGGATGGTCAGCAGCTTGGTTTCGCTCGGGAGGTGGCGGTGGTGAGATGGATAGGTCGGCGGGGCATGATATGGAGCGGGGTTTTACTGGAATTTCACAGGTATGTCAAGCAAAATAGGGCCCCGGACGTATTAGTCTTGCATGTGGGAGGTAATGATTTGGCTGTCCGGCCGTTTAGGGAGCTGGTACGGGACGTGAAATTTGACTTGCTGCGGTTATGGGCAATATTTCCAAAAATGGTAACGATCTGGTCAGACATCGTTCCGAGAACGGTGTGGCGAGGGGCGCGTTCAGTTGAACGTACCAACAAGGCCAGAGTGAAAGTTAATAGGGCCATTAGCAGGTTTATGTCTAGGAATGGGGCCTTGTCGATTCGACACAGGGAGCTTGAGAAAGGGGTTAAGGGGTTTTGGTGTAGTGACGGGGTACATCTCAATACTTTGGGTTTGGACATGTGGTCCTTAGCGTTGCAGGAGGGAATGGAGATTGCTGTGCACGTGTGGAGGGACGCACAGGCTTAAGGGGTCAAGCCGGTGCGTCTGTGGCCGTGGGAGGTCCTTGGAGTTGGTGAGTTTATCAGGGATGAGGATGGAAGGGCCCCATGGTGGGGGCTGGACTCCCATTGGTTGGTGGGCGGCTGTGGCTGAATTGTTGGGGTGAGCCGGCAGGGGTGCTTCCGAGCCAGCGGTCAACGGCTGGAGGTAAGTTGGCTCACCCCGATATGGTTATTCAGTGGTTTTGGGGCTTCAAGGACCTCCTCCTCGGTGACTGAACATTTGGTACAGGTTAATTAATGTTGGTATTAAAAAGGTTATTTTTGTATGTTTGTTAATAAAAGGCTGCTGTGGCCATATTAATCCAAAATGTGGTGTCTGTGTCATTATTGAATTAAGGTGGTAATTTAGGAATGTAAGGGGGGGTGAGTTAGGGTTAATGGGGGGAAGGGTCGAGTGAACATAACCAGTACCCCCGTCACGTAAATCCGGTCTGAAGGCTATAGCCTTAGGGGGAGGCAACCATGACGACGGGGTGGTTTAATGAGACCCAGGGTGGGGATTGGTGGATTTGTAGGGGTTCGGGGAAGAGTTAGGGGGTTTATGAGAGGAGTGTGGCCGGTAAGAGGGGCCATTTTGTGAGCAGTAACAACTCCCACCCACCCCCTTCTTTTGTGGCAGGTGGCTACAGTGGTCTAAAGTTAATGAGAAAAAAAAAAAAGGAAAAGGGAATGGAAGGTGCATTGGGTTTGCTGGGTACAGTTGGGGACGTGCAACTTTGAGGGTTACATTGGGGGAAATGTTGGGGGTAGTTGTCACGGTGGCATGGGCAGTGGGAGGTCTTTGGAGTTGGTGAGTTTATCAGGGATGAGGATGGGAGGGCCCCACGGTGGGGGCTGGACTCCCATTGGTTGGTGGGCAGCTGTGGCTGAATTATTGGGTTGAGCCAGCAGGGGTGCCTCCGAGCCAGCGGTCAACGACTGGAGGTAAGTTGGCTCGTTCTAAGTTTATATTTAAGACAGGAATATTATAACTACCCCAATATGCCTGACAGCCAGTAGTAATTTCTTCTTGTGTCAGTAGCAAAAGGCAAGAGACAACTTAAGCAAAATTCGCTTTGCTTAGAAAGGTTACACTTTATTACTATTTGGGAGGTGGTATAGATTTTTTTGCCAGCCTTATCCATGGAATTTGTTGGATGTTACAGTTTGGACTCATTCACTTGAATGGAGCTGAGCTGCAATACCAGACAAAGCCATGAACAATTGTGGCACTTGTCCTATACAAAATAAGTTCCCTTTCTTAATTTCTTGGATAGTCCCTTTAAAGGACAGATGATTTACTTAGAGATATCAATGATTTCAGTTATACATTTTCTTGACTACTCTTTTGAGGTTATATGTAGTAATTGTGTGTTAAGATGATCTCTAGTTTCTATAAACCTCAGAAAGTTGATAAACATTCAGTAAATCAAAGTATCTCTACAAATTGCCACACTGTTTCCATGTACATCATCCTATTCATTCACTGGTATTATTTTATGCTGATCATGTGCCAAGGGAAAGTTCAATTATACTAACATTTCAATGCAGAAGACATAAATAAATTACATTATGAGTGAGAAAACAGCATGGTTAATTTTCACAGGGTCTTTTTGGTTCACTGGTTTTATGGTAAGACTGGTGTAAAGCAGTATATGATGAAATCTGACAGAAATGTATTTATATTCAAATGCACGGTGGCAGCGTTTGTTTATAGTGCAGTGTCATCTTTAATCTTTGTATTAATGGATCCATTGTAATAAAGCAAAGAAGATTTTTGAATTAATTTGCAGGTGCTTTGTTTTTACAGTGTGCATTTGTTGAACAGAAAAAATACTTTATTGAGGCTTTTATAGAGTTTCAGAAATAAAGTCTTTTCTATTAATGCAACATTGCCACGTAGACATAATAGCTACATTTATTACTTCTTGAAAATGGAGATATCAAGCCGGTATTGTTCTGTTGTTGTTATAAATGTTATTACATGAATCAGGAAGATTATAAAATATGTAAATTTACTCTTGTTTCCCCAATGTGACGGGTTTATGGTCTGAACAATGTGTGCTTTAGTTTTTTCCCCTTATTTAATAGACATAAAAGATAATTTCTTAATTATATTGGTATTTATAATGTAAACTCTGAACTTTCATATTTAAAGATTTTGGGGCACAGCGTTTTAGACGCTGGTCTTAAAGAAGCCCCATCTCTCTCGGTGGATCACCGAAGTTATGAAGAGGCGTAGGCCTCTCCATAACATCGGCGCATCCAGCGCCAGTTCTAAATCTAAGACAGCTTCCAAGCAAATAAAAACATTAACAGGCACTACATATTTTGAATGTATGTAAAAATGTAATTGTATGTGGTGCCTGATAATGTTTTTATTTGTTTTACATAAATTTGTTACAGACGTTTTGCGGACAGCACATTGCCGGCACTAATAGAACATGCCTATTATTGTCCGCAATTGGACATGTTCTATTTTTTTCGGGAACGGAATTGGGAACCCGGAAGTCGGGTCGGCAATTCCGTGTCCGGGCAACACATCGTGCTGCCCCATAGAAATGAATGGGTCCACAATTCCGTTCCGCAAGATGCGGAACGGAATTGTCACATTTATTTTACTTTTCTGGAGTGCCGTGGAATATTTTTATTTTCTAGATAGATAGATAGATATGATATAGATAGATAGATAAGAGATGGATAGATATATAGATAGATAGAAAGATAGATAGATATGAGCTAAATAGATAGATAGATAGATAGATAGATAGATAGATAGATAGATAGATATGAGATAGATAGATAGATAGATAGATAGATAGATAGATAGATAGACAGATATGAGAATAAGCGATAGAAAGATGGGCATTTAGATAGAAAGATAAATATATATGTTATAGATAGAAACATAAATAGATAGATTTGAAATTGAAAATGTATTAGGCGAGCACTCTAACATAAAACACACATTTATGAGATTATTGGGGCGTGGCCAAGCAGCCGAGTGAGATGGCAGCCTGAATCTGAGCTCCTGCTCCACGAAGCGTCTCAGACCTGCTAAACCCCACAAATATCCACCAAACTGATATCTATTCATCCCTCTAAGCTTCCTACATGCCTCCATGATGACCAGAGGCAGGAAAAGCTTGAAGAAGCAGGGAAAACTAGACTTTTTCTTCGCCCATGAGAAGATCAAAGATTGCGCCGGAGAGGACGGCACACGGAGCACACCTGGCTCCAGCCCTTCTTCATCAATGGGCCCTCGCTCACCAGCTTACCTCCCGCACAATAAGAATCCCTCTAACGCTTCTTCAGTGGAGTCTCCTCCTGCAGCGACTTTACACAGTCTCCTGCGGATGGCAGAGGAGTCCCTTCCCGCGCACCCAGGGAGCGCCGACATCCAGGCCTCACCGACAGCCAGTCCGGACAAGCAGAGACCGAGACACCATGGTCCTCGTGACTCCGGTGAGTGCACAGCTTCCCCCAGGGGCCAGCTGGGCGTACCCTCCATACACGAAGCGCTACAGGGCCTGCAAACAACAGACCAACCAGCCTCAGGGACCCTGATAAAAGACATGCTGCTGGCGTTTCACCACTCCATAACGGCGCAGATCGCGAGGTCGATCGTGCCGATCCAGGCCACTATTAGGGAGTTGGGAGATAAAATGGAGCATGTGGAGACCAAAATGGGAGAATTTGCTACCTCCCATAATACGCTCATAGATTCTCATGAGCTCCTCTCTGAGGAGGTCACCCAGCTCAAAGCAAAGATCGCAGATCTGGAGGATCGTTCCCGCCGGAACAACCTCAAATTGCGGGGGGACCCAGAAGATATTACTGCATCTGAGTTGGCAGTCTATATTCAGAAACTGATACAGCTGCTTCTACCCAAATGTGCTGAGCGCGATCTTATAATTGACAGGGCACACAGAATTGTCAAGCCCAAACACCTACCAGATGACGTCCCAAGAGATGTACTGGCTAGGGTGCATTTCTTCCACATTAAGGAGCAACTCCTCACTGCCGCAAGAAAATTGGAGACTCTACCGGCCCCATATGCTGGGGTTAAGATTTTTGTGGATCTTTCAGCGGCGACATTACAGCTCCGGAAGTCTCTTGCCCCTATCACCACTGCTCTAAGAGCACACTCCATTGCCTATAGATGGGGTTTCCCCGTCAAGCTTCTGATTCACAAGGATGGCTCTTTTGTGGTGATTCGCTCGGTCGCTGAAGGTAAAGTGACCCTTGCATCTTGGAACATTTCTGTGGATTCTATACAAGACTCTGATGCTCCTAGACATCACCACACATAATAGGCGACAAAATAAAGCGCACTAAGGGGGTCATATCTGTTATTATCCCCATGGAGCAGTAGTCCTACTATTCTCCTTTATGGCATTTGGCAGGACTCTTCCCCCTACAATTGTCATATCCCCCCCCATCTTGTCCTACCACTAGGGCACTGTTTGTTGTGACTCCTCAGTCACTGTTCATATTTTCTACCTCTCTGTTCTGGTTCTTTACGTATTTTTGGCAGAGCATTATTTTTAAGTGCACTTACATTGTGTGTGTTCATCGCTGCTGGGACAGCGCCTCCCTCCGCTTCAAGGCATTTCTTGCGTTCATAGCAATACAGATTACCAATGGTATTGAAGCTTAGCTCTTTAAACGTTAGGGGGCTCAATAGCCCATACAAACACAACCTGATGTGGAGGGAGGCTCTCTCTCTACAATGCGAAATTTTTTGCGCTCAGGAGACGCATATAATTGCGGCGGATGCTGACCGCATCAAACATAGATGTTTCCCAGTTGTTCTCCAGGCCCATTGTACCAAAAAGAAACGGGGAGTGTCACTGGCAATCAAGAATACTGTAGCTTACTCTGCTGTATCATCCATTGTCGACTTCGGAGGGCGGTATATCATACATGTCTGTTATCTAAACAACATTCTCTATACTTTAGTGGGGCTATATGCACTCAATGCGCACTCCCAGCACTTCCTCCAAAACCTATTCAGTAAAGTTCAGTCTGTACAGCAAGGAAGGGTCCTCATATGTTGTGATTTCAATATGGTCCCAGATGCTTCCATGGACTCCTCTTCCTCCATGAGAAGTAGCCCTCACACATTGATGGGTCTTCTAACCAAACTGTCCATATACGACATCTGGCGCTTACATCACGCCATGGAACGAGACTATACATATTTCTCCCCTTCTCATCTAACATATTCTCGTATAGATCTTGTGTTGGTAGATAGAGCTTCCCTCTCAACCATTACAAACTCTGAAATAGGAACAATATCATGGTCAGACCATGCTCCTGTCTCGGTACAGATTTCAGAACAGCACAACCGCCCTCCGAATCCAACATGGAGGGTAAACAAATTTTTACTTGCAGATTTAGACTGTCAAAAGGAGGTAAAAAATGCTTTGTCTGAATATTTCCTGAATAATGTGAACACAGTAGATAATCCATCTATTGTTTTAGCAGCACATGAGGCCTATATTAGAGGTATTTTCATTAAGCTAGGGCATAGGGCCAAAAAGAAAAGAGAACTCCTCACTACATATTTGCTGAACAAAATTTGAGCATTAGAGATTCTGAATAAGGCATCTCCCTCTCCTCTTTATTCAGAGGAGCTCCGCTCCCTCAGGGCACAGCTAGGGGAGCACATGCTGCATAGATATGAACTGTCCTTGAAAAAAGTCAAAGCCATGTATTACTCCCAAGCAAATAAAGCAGGGAAGCTAACTTTCCAGAATTGCTTTTCTCTGGGACTCCACTAAAACCCACAAAATTTATGACCCAAAAAAGATTGCAAATAGGTTCATGTCGTTTTACTCGAACTTATACAATCTGGCCGATAATAAAGAGGTGGTTCAACCTTCTGACCACGACATTAGCAATTTCCTTGATTCCCTCTCACTACCTTCCATGTCTGAAGAACACAAAACAAGGTTATGCCGGCCCATCACACTGGATGAGATAATAGGCATAATCAAAAATCTGCCTCATCACAAAAGTCCCGGATGGTCTGACTAACTCCTATTACAGTAGTAGTAGTAGTAGTCCTATTACAAACTTTTCTCTGAACTTCTAGGCCCACACGCCTAGGGAAATGTTGGAAGCAACTATTGTCACCTTGCCAAAGCCCGGCAAAGAACCAACTGCCCTTCAAAATTTCCGGCCTATCTCCCTCCTCAACACCGACCTGAAAATATATGCCAAGTTACTAGCAAATAGGTTGGCGGCGATCATACCGACCTTGGTCGCTCCTGATCAAGTGGGATTTGTCCTGGGTAGGCAGATTACAGACAACTCCAGAAGAGTATTTAACCTACTAGATAGAGTCAATAGGCTAGGGTTGCCCGCGGTGTTCCTTACCCTGGACGCTGAGAAGGCATTCGACTGGGTAAATTGGTAGTTTGCCTTCTCGGTACTCCAAAAAATGGGTTTCCCTGCTGCTCTAATTAAAGCTATAGAAGCATTACATAAAGGCCCTGCTGCCAGTGTTTTAGCAAATGGTGTTCTGTCTGACCCTTTTAATCTCTCAAACGGGACTATGCAGGGTTGCCCCCTGTCCACTTTAATATTCATACTGTCCCTAGAACCGTTGGCACAGGCTATCAGACAAGCAGAAAACATCTCAGGGATTCAGATTGGTGACAGGCAGCACATTCTTTCCAGATACGCGGATGACATAATACTTTCCCTAACCAACCCTGTCCTATCACTACATGAAGTTAGGAAGGTTATTCATACGTATGGCTCTTTATCATTTTACAAACTTAATGAAGGAAAATCCCAAGCCCTCTCTCTCTTTATTCCTAACCAAACACTATAGCATCTAAAAGAGCTTTACCCCTGGGACTGGCAGACCACAGGAGTCCAATACCTTGGTCTTCAACTTACCCCCACTATTCGAAAACTGTATGATGCAAATTTTCATCAAATTCTCCTAGACCTTCAAAACGAATTGGGAAACATCGCGAAAATGGAGATATCGTGGCTAGGCAGATTGGCAGCTTTCCAGCAGCATGTGCTCCCTAAGCTTCTCTATCTGTTCAGAATCCTCCCACTGGAATTACCCAGCTCCTTTTTTACTGCTGTTAATAAACTGCTTAATGGGTTCATTTGGAAGAAAGCCCCGCATTGCCAGGACAGTTATGTCCAGATTTAAGAAAGTAGGTGGATTAAACCTCCCAAATATTTATGATTACTATCTAGCCACCAGGGTACACCAAATTAACGAATGGTGGACCGTTGACAATCCCAAACACTGGGTCCACATCCAGCAGACACTTGTCCCAGCCCACAATTTAAAGGCAATATTGCTGGCTTCCCTCTTTAAGGAGGTGCCCTCTTTAAGGAGGCCTGGAAAAGATATCATAGTAGTGGAAACGGAATAACCGCCTCTATAGCGAAATTCACCCCAATAGAGGCATTACAATATCTCATTCCTAATCTCTCTCTGGCAGGGTGGAGGGAAGGGGGCGCAGTAACGGTTGCAGATCTGCTCTCTCAGGCAGGTTTGGACTCCTTTGAAAACTTGCAAAACCAATTTAATATACATAAAAGGGATTTTTATAAATATTTGAGGATCCGCCATTTACTGGCCTCTAATCCTACACTAATAGTGAATTCGCATTTTGAGCTCCTGAACCAATGGGCCCTGGAACAATCCAAATGGAAAGGGATCCGCCCACTCTACTCGTTTCTAGGTAGCAAAAACTCCTTTGTAAAAACTGCCCCATTGCATCATAGGAACTGGACTTGGGACGCAGTATCCCCCCAGCGCAGTGGTCCACAGCTATCAATTTCGCGACTAAAAGGCTGACATGCGTGTCACATCTCGAATCTTACTAAAAAACATTACTCAGATGGTATTTCACCCCCCTGAGACTAAGTCTCATTTACCCAGGCTCGGGGCCGCTGTGCTGGAGGGGATGCGGCGGCGGGGGCCCCTTTTACATATACTTTGGGGCTGCCCCTTATTGAAAGAGTTGTGGTCTAGTATCTTTCAACTAGTTGAAAGGGCATCGGGCCGCTAGCTAAACAGAGACCCAGCTCTGGCCTTACTCTTTATTGACATTACAGAAGTCCCTTATAACTTTAGGACCATTTCTATGCACCTGTTTTTAGCCACGAAACTAGACATTACTAGGCACTGGAAGAGTTCAGTGATCCCGACTGTGCAGGAGATTTTAAGGGCCGTGGATACTACTAGATCATATGAAAAAATTGTGGCACACAAAAATTTCACGCTGCGCAGATTTGAAATGGAATGGGCACAATGGACCAACCTATCCCCTAGTAGAGAACCTGGGAGATGCGAGGTCTGATTAGCTAGGTACGTTAAATATATGACACACTGATTATGCTCGCTAATGTCTGTGATGCATACTATGACAACCTGATCTATGTATAATTCTCTGCCTCTTCTTTTCTTTTTTTCTTGTTATTTCCTATGTCTTTTGACCCGCCAGATATTGACAGCTCAAGTATACTAACACTATGTCACGTAGTTTTATACAATGCAATGGTAGGAGTACACTTTATTGTTTTACACCTCATTACTCATGCACAGCAACCTCTGTATACTAATGTATCACATTATGTTGTACGGATATTTTTGTACTGAACCTTTGTATACTGCTTCTTTGTCAATCTGGATAAATGAAAAAATACTCAATAAAGATATATTCAACGATAAAACACACATTTATTCTATAAAATGATATCAAGCACATAAAATCAATATGAAATAAAAAACAATTAAATCACAATAACCACAACGGGGCAACTGCTGTGTGCCACTATGAGAGTCCGTGGTACAGATGGAGATCTCTTTTACCATATAAGTGCATATAATGCTTTTTGTTCCTTGTGAAGCTTGAGGGATTGGTATTATATCAACAACATAATCGACAAAATGATCGACAAAAATGATCGACACAATAATCGCAATTGCTAAAAATATTGTTCCTGCTCTTTGTTGTCTTATGAGACTAAGGAAGTTGGTCTTATATCGAGAAAAAACTATTGCAATTTACTGCACGTGGTGATGTTACTTTAGAATATATTCAAGTACAGTCTGAAAGTTCGTGATATCGATATTGACAGTATTTAGTCGAGTTATAGCTGATGGTAATCTCGGCTGTTCAGCCGCTTACCTCCTTCCTACAGGGGTTATTCTGGCGTCTCCGCTGATGTTACCGAGGGGCGAGCAGTGCGGGAAACTCCTGCGTCTTGCGTCCCACTCCTCAATTGCTGTACTCGCAAACTCTTGCGGGATCACGCTTACACGATTTCTTCTTTCGTCCGGAAATGACGTCTCTGGTATATCGAATAAGAGCCCGATCTTACGAATTCTTTTATGATGATGTCTGAATGGCCATGCGACTAGAGATATTTCGACAGGTGTTTGGCGTTACCAGACGCGTTTCGGGATATATCACTACCCCTTCCTCAGTGGTTGCGCTACACCTGTCTGCATCCATCTTATATACTCAGTAAAGGTGGAGTCAATACATGGAAACCAGATCCGAAATCTAGGATTCGATGTTCGCGATTTTTTGAAAGAAGGAGACATTCATTGCGATTTATTTGCAATATATTTCTTGCAATTTTTCTTCTTTTATATGTTTTCTGGATCAAACACTATAGTTTACTAGATCAAATCCCATTTGAAATTCAATTTCTGCAGTATACATCTTTGATATGGTAATTATTTAATATATTTCCCTTGCGGTTTATTTGCGATTTTCTTCATTTGTTACATATTTATTATTTAAAACACAAAATTAAAACGCTGTTATGCTGTCATTAACATATGTGGACAATTAGTTTCAACATCAACATGGGATAATACTATGTCATATCTTGATAGGAAAATATCCAATCATTCAAATAATGGTAACATTCCATGTACTTGAGGGTGGATTCAGGGATGGGCCTCGACGGTGAGGGAGGAGGTAGGAGCCCCAGGCCGAGGGAGGGTCGCAGTGCCGATAAACGGCCAGACATGCGGCCCCCCATCGTGCCGAGGGCACCCACCTACAAAAAACCGAAGAGCTCCAACTCCGAATTCAACCCTGCTGGTAGCAAAGTCCCAAACTCATATATTCGTCTGGATTCCATCCTAGACATCTGTTTGATAAAGTTCCCTCCTCTGCAGTGCTGATCTACCTTATCCAGTGCCATGAAGATGAGATTGGTTGGGTCACTATTAAGGACCTCTTTATAGTGTTTAGACAAAAAATGTTTCTCGTAGCCTTTTCTGATATTGGCTATGTGTTCAGCAAATCTCGTCTTTAGTAGTTGTTTGGTCCTACCGATATATTGTCTATTACTGTACATGGACACTGGATCAGGTAGATAACACCGGTAGAGTTACACGTAAGGCAATCCTTGATCTGCCAATCAAAGGTATTTTGTGTGGAAGAGATAGTCTTACGGGGATTATTATTAATTTTACACACAATACATTTACCACATTTGAAGAATCCCTTTAGGTCTATCCAAGTACCCAAAAGGGATTTCTTCTTATTTTGGATTTGACAGAGGGAGCTATTTTGATACCCAAATTGGATGCCTTAGTAAACGTGACCCTTCATGTACTTCATGACACTGGTAAAATGGAGTCCAAAAAATTATTTTTTATTTATAAAAAAATACCAAATTTGCCAAAAATTTAGAAAAATTTGCAAATTTCCAAGTTTCAATTTCTCTACTTCTATAATACATATTAATACCTAAAAAATAGTTATTACTTTATATTTCCCATATGTCTTCTTCATGTTAGGATCATTTTGGGATTGACATTTTACAAGGCTAGAAGTTTAGAAGTAAATCTTGAAATTTCTCTGAAATTTTCAAAAACCAACTTTTTAAGGACCAGTTCAGGTCTGAAGTCACTTTGTGAAGCTTACATGATAGAAACCACCCAAAAATGATCCCATTCTAGAAAATACACCCCTCAAGGTATTCAAAACTGATTTTACAAACGTTGTTAACCCTTTAGGTGTTCCACAAGAATTAATGGAATATAGAAATATAATTTAAAAATTTCAAATTTTTGGCAGATTTTCCATTTTTATATTTTTTTCCAGTTACAAAGCAAGGGTTAACAGCCAAACAAAACTCATTATTTATGGCCCTGATTCTGTAGTTTACAGAAACACACCATATGTGGTCGTAAACTGCTGTATGGGCACACGACAGGGCGCAGAAGGAAAGGAATGCCATACGGTTTTTGGAAGGCAGATTTTGCTAGACTGTTTTTTTGGACACCATGTCCCATTTGAAGCCCCCCTGATGCACCCCTAGAGTATAAATTCCATAAAAGTGACCCCATCTAAGAAGCTACACCCCTCAAGGTATTCAAAACTGATTTTACAAACGTCGTTAACCCTTTAGGTGTTCCACAAGAGTTATTGGCAAATAGAGATGAAATTTCAGAATTTCAATTTTTGGGAAAATTTTCCATTTTAATATATTTTTATGGTTACAAAGCAAGGGTAAACAGCCAAACGAACTCATTATTTATGGCCCTGATTCTGTAGTTTACAGAAACACCCCATATGTGGTCGTAAACTGCTGTATGGGCACACGACAGGGCGCAGAAGGAAAGGAATGCCATACGGTTTTTGGAAGGCAGATTTTGCTAGACTTTTTTGGACACCATGTCCCATTTGAAGCCCCCCTGATGCACCCCTAGAGTAGAAACTGCAAAAAAGTGACCCCATTTTAGAAACTTTTTTGTTATCTACAACATTCATCTGACAGGTTAGATCATGTGGTATTTTTATAGAGCAGGTTGTCACGGATGCGGCGATACCTAATATGTATGCAATTTTTTTATTTATGTAAGTTTTACACAATGATTTCATTTTTAAATTAAAAAAAAATCATGTTTTAGTGTCGCCATAGTCTGAGAGCCATAGTTTTTTTTAAGTTTTTGGGCGATGTAACGGGCCGTTTCAGCAGACAAGGGGTTAAAATCCGTTTAGGCGATAAGCCCCTTTCTGAGAGACAGGCACAGCTACTTGCAGAACACCAACTCCCGAACTGGATACAAAGTAGCACTCCAAACTGGAACCTCACGAATAGCTGCTAGCAGACGAACAGGAAAAGCATACAATCCTGGCAATCGGTCTTCTAACAGCATACAGCGAATCCCCCCAATAACGAGACAAGGCTCCGTTTTGAGGGTCAAGCAGTGGTCTGACTGTACTTGAAGTACAGCCTCTTTTATTCACAAAAAAACAAACATAGTACTGCCCACAGGGGTTTGAAATACAACCAATCAGTAATTAACAACACATACAATGTAACTACAGCAACCAATCGTTCACGCCCCCAGAGGACCAGAATGAAGACTGGGACATAGGACAACATATCCCCACAATGCATCATGGTTTCCTCCTCTCTGTCCAGACAACCTGAAGAGCAATCCAATTATCTCTGAGGACAAAGGGAGATCGCCAATACACATGTGCAGACAACAGAACAGACATCACCATTTTAAACACACAATGGGACAATAGAAACACACCCAGCATATTCCCTCCCCTTATCCTGAGAGGAGACTCAATTATACATACAGTTAAACATACTTTCTACCCAACTTTCATAACTCTAAAACCATACATCACATTCACATAAAAATTACATATTCGCAATCAATCCATTCAGGGGAACAACATATTAAAAAATGGCATGAATCAGACCAGGGGTTCAAAAGTTAGTATATGGCCCATAATCCAGGGGCAAGAGGCCAGCAGCCAGTCCTCTCCAAAACCCAGTGGCGAGGTTGGTTTCGCCACAGGCGATTATCTTAGGTAGGGTCTCATTTTTTGTGGGATGAGATGACGGTTTGATTGGCACTATTTTGGGGTGCTTATGACTTTTTTATTGCTTGCTATTACACTTTTTGTGACGTAAGATGACAAAATATGGCTTTTTTTACACCGTTTTTATCTTCATTTTTTTACGGTGTTCACCTGAGGGGTTAGGGCATGTGATATTTTTATAGAGCCGGTCGATATGGACACGGTGATACCTAATATGTATACTTTTTTTTTGAAACAAAATAAATCATGTTTTAGTTTTTCCATAGTCTAAGAGCCATAGTTTATTCAGTTTTTGGGCGATTATCTTAGGTAGGTTATGATTTTTGCGGGATGAGATGACGGTTTGCTTGGCACTTTTTTGGGGTGTATATGGCTTTTTGATCGCTTGCTATTACACTTTTTGTGATGTAAGGTGACAAAAAATTGTTTATTTAGCACAGTTTTTATTTTTTATTTTTTACGGTGTTCATCTTAATGGTTAGGTCATGTGATATTATTATATAGCTGGTCTATACAGACGCGGCAATACCTAAAATGTATACTTTTTTTTTTATTTATGTAAGTTTTATACAATAATATCATTTTTGAAACAAAAAAAAAAATCATGTTATTGTGTCTCCATAGTCTGAGACCCATATTTTTTTTTTTTTGGGACATTGTCTCATGTTTTAATTTTTTGCAGGATGAGGTGATGGTTTGATTGGTACTATTTTGGCGTACATGCAACTTTTTTTATCACTTTTATTACCTTTTTTGGGAAGTAAGTAATTTCCTCATAGTTTTAATTTTTTTATTTTTATTGCGTTCACCGTGCGGGGAAAGTAACATGACCGTTTTATAGATCAGGTCGTTACGGACGTGACGATACCTAATATGTGTAGTGTATTTTATTTTTTTAATTTTTATTCAGTGATAAATGTGTTTTTTTTTTTCTTTTTTTATCTTTTTTTTTTTTAATTTTTTGACCCAGACCCACTTGGTTCTTGAAGATCCAGTGGGTCTGATGTCTGTATAATACAGTACAGTACACTATATAGTGTATTGTACTGTATTTTACTTACACTTTGTCTGAACAGATCTATGCCTTTAGCACAAATCTGTTCAGCACCATGGACAGCAGGATGCCTGAGAAGAGGGAACCTTCCCCGTCTGCAACAACTGAGCAGACGGGGAAGGGGAAGGAGGGGGGCTCCCTTCCTCTGTGACCCCATCCTGTCTGGGGGCTGCAAAGGCACAGCACCCCCCCGATGGGAGAGGGAGGGAGCTCCCTGACTGTTAACCTTTTTCATACAGCGGTCCGTACGGACCGCGGTATGGAAAGGGTTAAATGGCTGACATCACAGCACAGATGTCAGCCGTTTATACCAGAGTGTCAGCAATGTGCTGACACTCTGGTATACCCACTGGACGCCAATGAATATTCAAGAAGAGGCGGGCAGGGGATCGCAATCCCACCTGCTGCACCGCCCTCCTCCCGCACCGCCCGCACCGACTGCTATCCCCCCCTGCACCACCCACGGCATAAAATCATTCAGGGTTGAAAAAAATCTTTCTTTTGGGCATTTTAAAGTTTCTGATCCTCGCGGTCAGGGTCCGCGGGGATCAGAAACTGCAGAAAGCTCTGCAAACCACAGGTATGAATTGACCTGCGGTTTGCGGCGATCGCCGATACGGGGGGGGGGGGTCACTGGACCCCCCTCGGCATTGACCCAAGGTGCCTGGCTGTGTGTAACAGCCTGGGTCTCAGCGCTGTCACCATGTCTGCAGACATGGTAACAGTTTAATGCCATGACGAGTATACTCGTCATGGAGCGCTAAGTAGCAGTGCTCCATGACGAGTATACTCGCCATAGGTCGGGTACAAGTTAAAGTCATTTCCCTATCCACATTTGTTTGCAGAGCACTTGCCATGCTCTTAACCACATTTTGATGACATTTGCAGCCCCTTTAGCCCTTTCCATGACATTTTTACAGCCATTTTAGTGCTCAAAAGTTCGGGTCCCCATTGACTTCAATGGGGTTCGGGTTCGGGTCAAGTTCGGTTCCCGAACATCCAGGTGTCCGCTCAACTCTAGTTATAATGTTACCAGCAGCAGTAAATACACGCTCAGACAAAACGCTGGCGGCAGGGCAGGCCAGCACCTGCAAAGCTAAGAGCGCCAGTTTGTGCCACGTGTCCAGCTTGGACACCCAGTAGTTGTAAGGCACTGAAGGATCATTAAGGATGCTGACACGGTCTGCTATGTACTCCTTAATCATCTTCCAAAATGTTTCTCTCCTTCAGGGTGGGGTGCTGGCGGGGTGTGATGAAACTGTCCCAGGCTTTGGAAAGTGTTGCCATGCCTTGTCTCCCCTCCTCGGTTGGCCAAGGAAGTACGGACTCTTCCATTAGCGTTTTCAGATGGAAAATTTTGGAGCAATTTTCCAACAAGGAACTTCTGGTATTGCACCAATTTGCTCATCCTCTCCACCACAGGAATGAGAGATGAGAAGTTCTCTTTGTAGCAGGGGTCGAGAAGGGTGAACAACCAGTAATCCGTGTTGTTTAAAATGCGTATAACGAGCGGGTCGCGGGAAAGTCAGCCTAACATGAAGTCATCCATGTGTGCCAACAGGCGAGACTTCACTGTCGTCATCAGGAGGATCACTCCAAATCTCCTCATCCTCTTCGTCCTCTTCTGCCCACCTACGCAGAACAGATGGAATTAAACTTCCATGGGTACTACCCTTTGTAGCTGATTCAACCGTCTCCTGCTCCTCCTCCCCCTCCTCTTCAGTCTCCAATTCGTGCTGAGAAGACGAACTGAGGGTGGTCTGGCTATTATCAACCTGTGTAATGTCTTCCCTCATTTCCACCTCTTCCACATGCACAGCGTCGCCCTTAATTGTGAGCAGCGAGTGTTTGAGAAGACACAGAAGTGGGATGGTGACGCTGATAATACCATTATCGCAGCTCACCATCTGTGTTAATTCATCAAAGTTGCGTAAAACCTCACAGAGGTCAGACATCCATGCCCACTCCTTGCTTGTGAATAGCGGAAGCTGACTGGAAAGGCGACGACCATGTTGCAGCTGGTATTCCACAACTGCCCTCTGCTTCTCACAAAGCCTGGCCAACATGTGGAATGTGGAGTTCCAGCACATGCTCACGTTGCACAACAGCCGTTGAGCTGGCAATTTCAAGCGTTGTTTCATCATTGACAGACCGGCTGAAACTGTCAGTGACTTGCGGAAATGTGCGCAGACACGGGGCACATTCACCAGTAGCTCAGGCAAATTGGGGTATGTTTTTAGAAACCGCTAAACCACAAGGTTGAATACGTCGGCAAGGCATGGGATGTGTCTAAGGTTGCCCAGCTCCAAAGCCGCCACCAAGTTACGTCCATTATCAGTAGTGATGAGCGGCAGGGGCAATATTCGAATTTGCGATATTTCGCAAATATTTGGGCGAATATTCGCCATATATTAGAGAATTCGCGAATTCATGATCTCTCATTTTCTTGATTGCGAAAATTTTTCATAAAAATTTGCATGAACTGGTATTTAAAAAAAACAACAAATATTCACAATTACGAATATATTTTGCGATATTCTAAATATTTGCGAATTCTCGAAGTGCCGATATTTGCGATTAAAATTCGCAATTCGAATATTCGTGATCAACACTAATTATCAGACACAACCATGCCTGGTTCTAGGTTGAGTGGCGAGAGCCACAGCTCAGTCTGGTCTCTTATTCCCTGTCACAGCTCTGCGGCGTTATGCTGTTTGTCACCTAGGCAGATCAGCTTCAGCACGGCCTGTTGCCGCTTCCCCACTGCAGTGCTACACTGCTTCCAGTTACCGACTGATGACTGACTGGTGCTGCACGTGGATAATTCAGGGGTGGAAGTGAAGGAGGAGGCAGAGGAGAAGTGGGGGTTGGAGCCACTAACGTAGGTGGTGGCAGAAACCCCGATGGAATTGGGGCCCTCAATCCTTGGCGACTGTAGACCTGTGCCATCCCAGTGTACTTAGTCGCTCCCAGCCTCCACAACATTCACCCAGTGTGCTGTCAGGGAAATGTAGCGTCCCTAGCCGAAAGCACTTGTCCATGTGTTTGTGGTTAAGTAGACCTTCCCAGTAACTGCGTTGGTCAGGGCTTGTGTGATGTTAAGGGACACATGTTGGTGTCAGGCTTGCACGGCACACCTTGAAAAATAGTGGCGGCTGGAGACTGCGTTACGAGGGACGGCAACCGACATCAGGCTGCGGAAGGCCTCAGTGTCCACAAGCCTGAATGGCAACATTTCCAGGGCCAGTTTTTTGGAAAGCTGCACATTTAGTGCTATGGCCTGTGGGTAGGTGGCTGGGTATTGCGTTCAAATACCTGGGCTTATGACATTTGGATGCTGCGCTGGGACAGGGAAGTAGATGTGGTTGCTGATGGTGCTTGCGAAGGTCCAGGTGCAGGGCGGGAGCCATCCGGGCCTGCGTCTTGGACATGGGATTTGCCAGCACGTAACACAGGGGAAAAGGAGGCAGTGGTGTGACCTGCAGACACAGATTGTGTAACCAGGCGTTCGGCCCACCTATTAGGGTGCTTTGATGACATGTGGTGGATCATGCTGGTGGTGGTGAGGTTGCTAATCTTCACGCCCTGGCTCATTTTGGTGTGGCACAGGTTGCAAAGTACTATTCTTTTGTCGTCCGCACTTTCATCAAAAAAGCGGCTTACTGTCGAACACCTACGCAAGGGGGTTCTCCATGGAACAGTTGCGGGCCTGTTCGGTGGTGCCTGCCTTCTACCTTTTGCCACCCCACTGCCTCTTCCAGCCTGTTGCAGTGCTGAAGATCCCTCCCCCTCTGTACTGCTCTTCTCGCTCGGCTTGTTGCCACCTTCCAAGGTTGGGTCATTGACCTCGTTGTCCAGCACCTCCTCTTCCACTTCCTCACTCTGGTTATCCTCCTGATTTTTTGACCTAACCACAACCTCAGTGATTGATAACTGTGTGTCATCCTCTTCCTCAACCTCTTGAGACAGTAATTGTGGTTGAGTCATTGGCAACTGTGTCCCATTATCATCCACCTCATTAAACACTAATTGCCGTTCCCCAGCGTCATGTTCTTGTGACTCTGGATCCTCAAGAGGTTGGGAATTGGGGCACAAGATCTCAGGTCCATCTTCAAGCGTGCTTGGCGAGAGGGCCAAATCAATTAATGGTGATGTAAAGAGGTCCTCGGAATATCCGAGTGTGGGATCACTTGTTTGGCCAGACTGTAAATGGTGGGAGGAAGGTGGATCAGGGTAAGGATTGTGTGGACCAGACTCCTGGCTACTGAGACTGGACTTGGTGGAAGACAGGGTGGTGCTTAACCGACTGGAAGCACTATCTGCTGCAATCCAACCAACCACCTGCTTTCACTGGGCTGACTTCAAGAGTGGTCTTCTACGCCACCCTGCAAACTTGGACATGAAGCTAGGTATCTTGGATGATTGTTTTTCTTGTGCTCTGGCAGCAGGCACAGTTTCAACGCTCCCAGGGCCACAGCCTCCCATCCCTTAATGCTCGCCTTCTTCATATTAAATGTTATTTGTTATACGGGACCGTTTATAGGAAAAATATGGATAAATTATGGAAAAAATATATATTTTTTCGCTAATATTTTTCCCAATATCTGGGCCTGACAGACACACACACTATTGCAGCACAGATGTGACAATTCACTGCAGACACCATTTATAGGCAAAGTGTGGATAAATTATGGAAAAAATATAATTGTTTTCGCTAATATTTTTCCCCATATCTGGGCCTGACGCACACACAGGCTATTGCAGCGCAGATGTGACAATTCACTGCAGACAATTCACTTATAGGCAAAGTGTGGATAAATTATGGAAAAAATACTGTATATTTGTTGTCAGTAATATTTTTCCCAATATCTGGCCCTGACACACAGACGGTATTGCAGCACAGATGTCACAAATCTCTGCAGACACACTCTATCGAAAAAGTATTGCAAAGTATTGAAAAAAAAAAATTGCTGGCTATATTATATTGCTGCCAGCCTGCCACCACACACAATAGTCCTTAAAAGGACTTTTGGGTCTTTGAAACGTTTTTTGAAACATGTTTCTATTGAATATATTGCGATCACATTCCCTAGACTATCTGTCCCTTCCTAAGCGCAGCTCTCCCTGACTCACAATGACCTGAAACCGTGTCATCGGTTTAGAAAATCTACTAGTTGAGGAAATAGCTAAAATTACACTGAAAGGGGAACTTATGGGAGACTTTAATCTTTCTGATGTAAACTTGAAAACCAAAATAGCTAGTTCTGCCAGGAGTACAGATATTCTAAATTCCCTACTGACATTGTCTCTACAGCAAATAGTGGAGGAGCCAACCCAGAAGGAGGCCATTTAAGATTTAGTATTCACAAATGGGAATTTGGTATCTGATATTACTGTAGGGGAAAGCTTGGGATCTAGTGATCACCAGTCAGTGTGGTTTACTATAAGTACAGTGACTGAGTCACATCACACAAAAACAAAAGTTTTAGATTTTAGAAAAACTGACTTTTCTAAAATTAGATTAGTGGTATACGAGTCTCTATCAGATTGGAACAGTTTCAATGGAGTCCAGGAGAAATAGGACTACTTAAAAGTGGCACTAATGAAGGCAACAGATAATTGCATTAAGCTTGTCAGTAAAAGCAAAAAAAGGAAGAGTATGAATAAAGCGATATGGTGGCTCACTTTGGCGATAACTATGGGATGGGTGCTACTAAGCCTAATGACTCACCCAGTCAAAAAGAAATGTGACATAAATATTTGTAAAGGCTGAGCACTCACCACCTGGACCACAAGGAGAATAATATACGCCTGAGTGATAGTTAAACACCTACAGTCAGGTCCATAAATATTGGGACATCGACACAATTGTAAAATTTTTGGCTCTATACACCACCACAATGGATTTGAAATGAAACGAACAAGATATGCTTTAACTGCAGACTGTCAGCTTTAATTTGAGGGTATTTACATCCAAATCAGGTGAACAGTGTAGGAATTACAACAGTTTGGATATGTGCCTCCCACTTGTTAAGGAACCAAAAGTAATGGGACAATTGGCTTCTCAGCTGTTCCATGACCAGGTGTGTGTTATTCCCTCATTATCCCAATTACAATGAGCAGATAAAGGGTCCAGAGTTCATTTTAAGTGTGCTATTTGCATTTAGAATCTGTTGCTGTCAACTCTCAAGATTAGATCCAAAGAGCTGTCACTATTAGTGAAGCAAGCCATAATTAGGCTGAAAAAACAAAACAAACCCATCAGAGAGATAGCAAAAACATTAGGCGTGGCCAAAACAACTGTTTGGGACATTTTTAAAAAGAAGGAATGCACCGGTGAGCTCAGCAACACCAAAAGACCCGGAAAACCACAGGAAACAACTGTGGTGGATGACCAAATAATTCTTTCCCTGGTGAAGAAAACACCCTTCACAACAGTTGGTCAGATCAAGAACACTCTCCAGGAGGTAGGTGTATGTGTGTCAAAGTCAACAATCAAGAGAAGACTTCACCAGAGTGAATACAGAGGGTTCACCAGAAGATGTAAACCATTGGTGAGCCTCAAAAACAGAAAGACCAGATTAGAGTTTGCCAAACGACATCTAAAAAAGCCTTCACAGTTCTGGAACAATATCCTATGGACAGATGAGACCAAGATCAACTTGTACCAGAGTGATGGGAAGAGAACAGTATATAGAAGGAAAGAAACTGCTCATGATCCTAAGCATACCACCTCATCAGTGAAGCATGGTGGTGGTAGTGTCATGGCGTGGGCATGTATGGCTGCCAATGGAACTGGTTCTCTTGTATTTATTGATGATGTGACTGCTGACAAATGCAGCAGGATGGATTCTGAAGTTGCAAATGCTTCAGAACTCATTGGACGGCGCTTCACAGTGCAGATGGACAATGACCCAAAGCTTACTGCAAAAGCAACCAAAGAGTTTTTTAAGGGAAAGAAGTGGAATGTTATGCAATGGCCAAGTCAATCACCTGACCTGAATCCGATTGAGCATGCATTTCACTTGCTGAAGACAAAACTGAAGAGAAAATGCCCCAAGAACAAGCAGGAACTGAAGACAGTTGCAGTAGAGGCCTGGCAGAGCATCACCAGGGATGAAACCCAGCGTCTGGTGATGTCTATGCGTTCCAGACTTCAGGCTGTAATTGACTGCAAAGCATTTGCAACCAAGTATTAAAAAGTGAAAGTTTGATTTATGATTATTATTCTGTCCCATTACTTTTGGTTCCTTAACAAGTGGGAGGCACATATGCAAACTGTTGTAATTCCTACACCCTTCACCTGATTTGGATGTAAATGCCCTCAAATTAAAGCTGACAGTCTACAGTTAAAGCACATCTTGCTCGTTTTATTTTAAATCCATTGTGGTGGTGTATAGAGGCAAAAATGTTAGAATTGTGTCGATGTCCCAATATTTATGGACCTGACTGTAAGTGATTTATTATTAAAAAATGCAGATAATATGACATAAATTGATAAATATTAAAAATGAGATAAAATACACAAGAAATTGCAATAAATATAATACAATATAAAATCGCAAATGTGGCTGAGGTAGTTGATTACAGTGTTGATCACGAATATTCGAATTTCGAATTTTTATCGCAAATATAGGTACTTCGAAAATTCGAGAAAAATTCGAATATAGTTATATATATTCGTAATTTCGAATATTTGATTATTATTATTTTTTTTTTTTCAGTACACATGATCCCTCACTGCTTCTAGCTTGTGGGCCAATAAGAAGGCTGCAATATACTTGACTTTAGGAGTAGTAGTGTTTGCAAATTTTGCTCTATATTCGGTTTTTTTTAATATTCGCTATATTGCTATATATTCTTGTTTTAGAATATTACGAATATTCTAAAAAACGAAGTTATAGCAATATAGAGAATATTCGAAAAAAATCGAATAGAGCAATAAAAATTTGAATTCTGAAAATTCGCATATTACACAATCATTAATAATTAATAATAATTTCGAATTTGCGAATTTTCGACGGATAGTCTACAAAATATTCGCGAAATATAGCGAATTCGAATATGACCCCTGCCGCTCATCACTAGTTGATTATAGCAGCAATATATATTGACAGCATGGATGGAATCACCACCCCAATACAGAGCAGTGTATGTCTTCCAATTTGTAATTAGAATGTTCAGTTCTAAGACATCGATATTAGATGGTAATAATAATCGTAACTAATAACACATATAGTGTTCCCTGCTTGGTTATTTCTCGATGTGCTGGCAATAGAGGGTTAGGCATAAGATCGCTGACTGATATATTGTAATTAAACTTCCCAATGCATATGTGGCCTGGTTAAGAAGTTAGAGGTAATTGAGTTGCCGTACGACTTGCACACACAGTGGCGTCCCATGTGGCTGCAATGTCAAATACAACGGTACCTGGTTACAAGTTGTCAGCTGGAACGACTCGAGCGATTCGACGGTCACTTGTCTGTACGGTCTCCAGTTGCCTTCTGGACTGTCTCCAACCCTGGGGATTGTTCAGGTAATTGTCTACCAATTGGTTACCACTGAGGAAGGGGCCAGGAAAAGACTCAGAAACGCGTCTGGTTGTTTAGAGACCCGCACATCAGCTGATGGACAATTGTCTATTTACTTCGGATCTGGACCCTCATTCATGCATGGTTCAACATTATAGAGGCCGGCTCGATTCCTACTTGGCATATAAGGAACGCTGTGATTTAAATATTCGGTCCTGACAATTGGGAGACATTACCTGAATAATCCCTATGGTTGGAGACAGTCCAGAAGGCAACTGGAGACTGTACAGACAAGTGACCGTCGAATCGCTCGAGTCGTTCCAGCTGACAACTTGTAACCAGGTACCGCTGTATTCAACATTGCAGCCATGTGGGATGCCACTGTGTGCGCAAGTCGTACGGCAACTCAATTACCTCTAACTTCTTGACCAGGCCACATATGCATTGGGAAGTTTAATTACAATACATCAGTCAGCGATCTAACCCTCTATTGCCAGCACATCGATTAGAAATAACCAAGCAGTGAACACTATATGTGTTATTAGTTACGATTATTATTACCATCTAATATCGATGTCTCAGAACTGAACATTCTAATTACAAATTGGAAGACATTCACTGCTCCGTATTGGGGTGGTGATTCCATCCACGCTGTCAATATATATTGCTGCTTTAATCAACTACCTCAGCCACATTTGCGATTTTATATTGTATTATATTTATTGCAATTTATTGTGTATTTTATCTAGACTTTTATATTTATCAATTTATGTCATATTATTTGCATTTACAGCCTTTACAAATGAAAAAAGGAAGAGACCACTGTGGCAGAAGTGACCAAAATCATTAAAAACAAAAAGATAGCATTTAGAAATTATAAAAAAACAACAACGAGGATGACAGGCAAATTTATAAGATTAGGCAGAGAGAGAGGCCAAGCAAGTTATAAGGGCTTCTAAAGCACAGACAAAAGATAAATTAGCGCCGTTAGTGAAAAAAGGCAATACAACATTTTTCAGATACATAAATGAATGAAAAAAAGGAAACTAAAACAAGGAATTACCAAATTAAAAACAAAAGAAGGAAGGTATATGGAAGAAGATAAAGAACTAGCTGACCGCCTCAATGAATACTTCTGTTCAGTTTTTACAAAGGAAAGTGAAGGAAAGGGACCTCAGTTAGGAAGGAAGACTAATGAATCTTTGGATGCATGTGTCTTTACAGAGGAAGAGGTTCTAAGTCAGCTGTCTAAAATTAATACAAATAAGTCAAAGGGGCCTGATGGGATACATGCAAAGCTATTAAAAGAGCTTAGCGGTGAACTAGCAAAACCATTAACAGATTTATTTAACCAATCACTGGTAACAGGAGTCGTCCCAAAAGATTGGAAATTAGCAAATGTTGTGCCCATTCACAAGAAAGGTAGTAGGGAGGAATCGGGCAACTATAGGCCAGTAAGCCTGACATCAATAGAGAGGAAATTAATGGAAACCATACTTGAGGAGAGGATTGTGGAACATCTATAATTCCATGGATTGAAAGATGAAAAACAGCATGGGTTTACTTCTGGAAGATCATGTCAAACTAATCTTATAATTTTTTTTTATTAGGTGACTAAAATAATAGGTGGCGGAGGTGCAGTAGACATCGCTTATCTAGACTTTAGTAAGGCTTTTGATACTGTCCCACATAGAAGGCTTATCAATAAATTGCAGTCTTTGTGCTTGGACTCCTATATTGTTGAATGGATTAGGCAGTGGCTGAGGGACAGACAACAGAGGGTTGTAGTCAATGGAGTATATTCAGACCATGGTCTTGTTACCAGTGCGGTACCTCAGGGATCTGTTCTGGGATCCATATTGTTTAATATCTTTATCAGGGAAATTGCAGAAGGCCTCGATGGTAAGGTGTGTCTTTTTGCTGATGACACAAAGATTTGTAACAGGGTTGATGTTCCTGGAGGGATAAACCAAATAGAAAAGAATTTAGGAAAACTAGAGGAATGGTCAAAAGTCTGGCAACTAAAATGTAATGTTGATAAGAGCAAGATAATGCACCTGGGGCATAAAAACCCAAGTACAGAATATAAAATCAGTGATACAGTCCTAACCTCAGTATCTGTAACAGTACAGCCTGGATCACAGCGGCTCCCTGTGACGATACGCTGACTTGCGCTCCAGCATGGAACGCACCGGCCGTCTGCGATGATACGCTGGCTTGCGTTCCAGCGTGGAACGCAGCGACCGCCTGTGTTGTTACGCTGGCTTGCGCTCCAGCGTGGAACGCAGTGGCTGCTGGGCCCTCCTGTGACTCCGCCCACTTACCGTCCGGCCCTTAAATAGAAGACAGGTGCTAAGCAGGGTGTTCCACTAATGGAGTGCGCACCCTGCTAGCTCCACTGCATCTGAGGACTCTGTCCACATATCCAGACCTGGATCCCTAACAACAGCGTGAAGGACTGTCTACCTTCTTGCCACTGGCTTCCCCACTGCTGGCTTCCTAGCCAGGACCAACTAACCACAAGTATATGCCTGTTACCTGCTCTGATTAATGTCCTGGAACTCTGAGTGGGGTGGTTCCTGACTGGTGTGAGACGATACTCCCAAACCAACTCTGAATCTACTGCATACTATATACTAAACTGTGGACATGTTCTGAACCTACTGCATACTATATACTAAACTGTGGACATGCTATACTAACTCTGAACCTACTGCATACTATATACTAAACTGTGGACATGTTCTGAACCTACTGCATACTATATACTAAACTGTGGACATGCTCTGAACCTATGGCATACAATATACTAAACTGAGGACATGCTATATACTAACCCTGAACCTATTGCATACTAGATACTAACTCTGAACTGTGCACAAGCTTATACTAACTTGTGACTCCTGTAATACTGGGAGACCTTCCTCTCCAGCAGTAATACTAAATAGATGGATAGCGGTAAATGATTTTGTTACCCCAAACTCTCCGCCCAAGACTGAGAGAGACGCCTGGGGACATACTGAGTAACCGCGAATCCCACAGCCAAGAACAAGGGCAGTGGGATAATAGTGCATGTCCATTGCTTCCGCAGTTGAGATCCTAACTGATCAACTAGGTGCGTTACATATTAGTGGAACCCACATGGATCCAGCGGAGGTTGCAGGTCACCTCGTCACCCTCACTAAGAGGGTGGAGACCCTCAATGTGACTATACAACATCTCCAGCTAGAAAACCAGGCAATACGGCAACTTGTCACTCAGGGGCCAGGACACCCCCGTGATGGACCAGAACCCAAGGTCAGCCCACCTGAGATATTCGCGGGTGACCGAAGGCAGTTCAGGGATTTCCTGAACGCGTGCAAACTAATGTTTGAGCTGCAGCACCGGACTTACCCAACTGACAGAACAAAAGTACTTACCATGATCTCATACCTCAGGGGGGAGCCCAGAGCATGGGCCAATACTTATTTAGAAAAAGAAGACCCAGTCCTGGAATCCTTCCCTCTGTTCCTTGAAAAAATGGCCCTTCTCTACGAGGACCATAGTAAACAGCTGACCGCTGAGACCGCTATACGCAGCCTTAAACAAGGGAGACGACCTGTAGAGGACTTTATTGCGGAATACACTCGCTGGGCCCGGGAGACTGAATGGAATGACCTCACCCTTAGGAATCAGTTTCGCCTAGGTCTTTCCGAGGCCCTGAAGGACGAATTAGCCCGAGGAGAATTACCACTTACACTTAATGCCTTGATGCAGAAGGCCACCACCATTGACAGACGGCTGAGGGAACGCAGAGCCGAGAGAGTCTCAGGCTTCACACCCAACCCAAGACCGTCCAGCCAGGGTCCTGCTGTAGAGATGATGGAGATTGGGGCGATCCGAGGTCCTCTGACCGAGAGAGAGAAAGCCAGGAGACGTAACCTCAACCTCTGTTTATATTGTGCGTCTGCTGACCATACCGTTGACGGATGCCCCGCGATACGTAAGAAGTGCCAAGGTAAGAGCGGCACGTCTTGTACCTTAGGCAGTACAAAAAATAGTACTGGTGGTTACATATACACGTCTCTCACCTTACAGTGGGACCAAAACCGGATTATCGTTGAAGCCATGGTGGACACGGGAGCTTCGGGGAATTTTATCGATATGCATCTGGTTGAGCAAAATAAAATTCCCCACATGAAAAAAAACGTTCCGATATCCGTGAGTTTCATTGACGGTACCACTTCTAGTCCTATCCACAGTCAGACTCAACCCCTCATGGTGACATGTGAAAATAACCGCACAGAATTCTTATCCTTTGATATCATACACTCTCCATTGTTTCCCGTGATTCTTGGGTTGCCATGGTTGCAAATACACCAGCCAACCCTCCTATGGAAACAGGGGAGAGTTCAGTTTACGTCACCTTATTGTATGGAGACCTGCTTTCCTCTCAAATCTCTCATGCACGTGGGAGTGAACCAGGTCCCCAGCCAATACGCAGACTTTGCTGAGGTATTCAGCGCAAAGAAGGCGGAATCTCTTCCGCCCCATAGATCTTACGATTGCCCCATAGACTTGCTGCCGGGTAGTGAGATACCCACGGGTAGAATTTATCCATTGGCACAACCAGAACTTGTTCACCTCAAACAGTACCTAGAAGAGAACTTACGAAAAGGTTTTATTCAGCCTTCAACCTCCCCGGTAGCAGCAGGGATGTTCTTTGTGAGAAACAAAGACTCAAGCCTAAGGCCCATCATAGATTACAGAGCCTTGAACAAAGTAACAATCAAAAATCGGTACCCCCTGCCACTAATATCCGAACTCATAGAAAGATTACAAACAGCAACAATCTACACCAAGCTGGATTTGAGAGGCGCATACAACTTAATTAGGATCAGAAAAGGTGATGAATGGAAGACAGCTTTCCGCACTCGGTATGGTCTCTTCGAGTATACAGTGATGCCCTTCGGGTTGTGCAACGCCCCTGCCACATTCCAAAATTTTATTAACGACATCTTTAGGGATCTACTGGACGTATGTGTAATCATCTATCTTGATGATATACTAGTGTATTCCGATAACTTACACGATCACAGGAAACATGTCCGTTGGGTTCTCGCACGGTTAAGTGTTCATCGCTTATACGTCAAACAGGAAAAATGTGTATTCGAGACTACCTCTCTTCCCTTCCTCGGATACATAATTTCACCCAAAGGTATCCAGATGGATCCCTCAAAAATCACTTGCATCCAAAATTGGCCGATTCCGGATTCCAGGAAAGCTCTTCAACGGTTCCTGGGGTTCTCAAACTTCTATAGGAAATTCATTAAAGATTTCTCCGCTACCACTAACCCGCTTAACTAGTGTCAACACGAAGTTCGTTTGGTCCAAGGACGCCCAATCAGCGTTTGAGTTATTAAAGAACAGGTTCACTACGGCACCGATACTGACTCTCCCAAATCCGAACCATCACTACGTGCTGGAAGTAGACGCATCCCAGGCAGCCATAGGAGCTGTTCTGTCCCAGCGAAGCTCTTTTTCAACTCCGTTACATCCTATCGGGTTCTACTCCCGGACGCTAAATACCGCTGAATTCAATTACCCCATAGGCGAAAAAGGAACTCCTCGCCATAAAGTGCTCCCTGGAAAATTGGAGGCATTTACTTGAAGGATCAATACATCCCATCACAATTTATACGGATCACCGTAATCTACAATACCTGAAAACCAATAAAACATTATCAGGCCGTCAAGTACGGTGGAGTTTTTTTTTTGACAGGTTTAACTTCCAAATTACATACCGACCAGGCTCAAAAAATGGGAAGGCCGACGCCTTGTCACGACGGGCTGAAATTCGCACCTCAGACACGGCCCCCACATGGATCATTCCACCGAAGAAACTCGTCCTTGCCACCATAACGTTGGAAACCCAGCTCAAGGATGCTCTAATTAATGACCATGCTAATACCCCCCCTGGTCTTTCGCAGAACCAACAGGGTCTCCTTTACAAGGACAGCCAACTGTACATACCACCCTCCCTCACCAATCAGGTGATCAAACTTTGCCATGATTTACCCCTCGCGGGACATCCCGGCATTGCTAAAACCACAACCCTGATACGCAGGAACTTCTGGTTGCCAAAGATGACTAAACAAATTGAGGAATACGTTTCCACGTGCGAGACCTGTGCCTCATGTAAAACTGACAGAAACCGACCTTATGGTCTCCTAATGAGTCTTCCCATCGCCAACAGACCCTGGGAATGGGTCTCGATGGATTTCATAGTTGAACTTCCCCTTTCCAGAGGAAACAACACCATCATGGTGGTAGTGGATTTGCTGACTAAGATGGCACACTTCGTGCCCCTCAAGAAGTTACCCTCCTCCAAGGAAACGGCCGTGGTATTCCTGTCTAATATTATTAAGTTACATGGAATTCCTAGCCAGGTCATATCAGACAGGGGTTCGCAATTCGTATCCAAATTCTGGAGAGCACTTTGTTCCAGACTTCAAATCGACCACAGAATGTCTACCGCCTATCACCCCCAAACTAATGGGCAGACTGAAAGGGTGAATCAGTGTCTGGAACAGTATCTCAGATGTCACTGCTCATTTCTCCAGGATGACTGGGAGGGCCTACTTCCTCTCGCTGAATTCGCCTATAATAATTCTACGAATTCCTCCACATTACATACTCCATTCTTTGCTAATTACGGATTTCACCCTAGGTCTCTTCCTCAAACCAGTCTTCCCACAAACGTTCCAGCCACAGATGATTATCTGACCACTTTGCAAACTACCCTTAAGACGCTAAAAGACAACCTTCAATGGGCAAAAGAAAGACAGAAGTGTTACTACGACCGTCGTAGGAGAGAAAGTCCTCCCTACCAGGTCGGGTACTCGGTTTGGTTATCAACAAAAAACCTTCGGTTGGGGGTACCTTCCAAGAAATTGGGAAGACAATTCCTGGGTCCTTTTCTGATAGAAAGGATTATTAACCCCAACACGGTGAGACTCACCCTTCCTCCTCGATTACAGGTACATCCCACATTCCACGTGTCACTACTGAAGCCGTTTAGATCTAGGCCGTTCCCATCAAGTGATCCTCGACCCTTGCCTCCGATAGAGGTCCAAGGAGAAGAAGAATTTGAAGTTGAGCAGCTCATTGATTCCAGAAGAAGACGGGGGAAGATCCAGTATCTCATTAGATGGAAGGGGTATGGTCCCCAGGATGACTCTTGGGAAGATGTGCAAAACGTTCATTCTCCCAGACTCCAAAGATTGTTCCATAGAAGATTTCCCAACCGACCCTCTCCTAGTGGGGTACCCCGGAGGGGTCCCTTAAGGGGGGGTACTGTAACAGTACAGCCTGGATCACAGCGGCACCCTGTGACAATACGCTGACTTGCGCTCCAGCGTGGAACGCACCGGCCGTCTGCGATGATACGCTGGCTTGCGTTCCAGCGTGGAACGCAGCGACCGCCTGTGTTGTTACGCTGGCTTGCACTCCAGCGTGGAACGCAGTGGCTGCTGGGCCCTCCTGTGACTCCGCCCACTTACCGTACGGCCCTTAAATAGAAGACAGGTGCTAAGCAGGGTGTTCCACTAATGGAGTGCGCACCCTGCTAGCTCCACTGCATCTGAGGACTCTGTCCACATATCCAGACCTGGATCCCTAACAACAGCGTGAAGGACTGTCTACCTTCTTGCCACTGGCTTCCCCACTGCTGGCTTCCTAGCCAGGACCAACTAACCGCAAGTATATGCCTGTTACCTGCTCTGATTAATGTCCTGGAACTCTGAGTGGGGTGGTTCCTGACTGGTGTGAGACGATACTCCCAAACCAACTCTGAACCTACTGCATACTATATACTAAACTGTGGACATGTTCTGAACCTACTGCATACTATATACTAAACTGTGGACATGCTATACTAACTCTGAACCTACTGCATACTATATACTAAACTGTGGACATGTTCTGAACCTACTGCATACTATATACTAAACTGTGGACATGCTCTGAACCTATGGCATACAATATACTAAACTGAGGACATGCTATATACTAACCCTGAACCTATTGCATACTAGATACTAACTCTGAACTGTGCACAAGCTTATACTAACTTGTGACTCCTGTAATACTGGGAGACCTTCCTCTCCAGCAGTAATACTAAATAGATGGATAGCGGTAAATAATTTTGTTACCCCAAACTCTCCGCCCAAGACTGAGAGAGACGCCTGGGGTACATACTGAGTAACCGCGAATCCCACAGCCAAGAACAAGGGCAGTGGGATAATAGTGCATGTCCATTGCTTCCGCAGTTGAGATCCTAACTGATCAACTAGGTGCGTTACAGTATCTGAGGAAAGAGATTTAGGGGTCATTATTTCAGAAGACTTAAAGGTAGGCAGACAATGTCATAGAGCAGCAGGAAATGCTAGCAGAATGCTTGGGTGTATAGGGAGAGGCATTAACAGTAGAAAGAGGGAGGTGCTCATGGCGCTCTACAGAGCACTAGTGAGACCTCATTTGGAGTATTGTGCGCAGTACTGGAGACCATATCTCTAGAAGGATATTGATACTTTGGAGAGAGTTCAGAGAAGAGCTACTAAACTAGTATATGGATTGCAGGATAAAACTTATCAGGAAAGATTAAACATGTATAGCTTGGAAGAAAGACGAGACAGAGGGGATATGATAGAAACCTTTAAATACATAAAGGGAATAGACAAGGTAAAAGAGGAGATCATATTTTAAAGAAGAAAAACTGCTACAAGAGGACATAGTTTTAAATTAGAGGGGGCAATGGTTTAAAAGTAATATTAGGAAGTATTACTTTACTGAGAGAGTAGTGGATGCATGGAATCCTGCAGAAGTGGTAGCTGCAAATACAGTGAAGGAGTTTAAGCATGCATGGGATAGGCATAAGGCCATCCTTCATATAAGATAGGGCAAGGGGCTATTCTTAGTATTCAGTATATTGGGCAGACTAGATGTGCCAAATGTTTCTTATCTCCCGACACATTCTATGTTTCTATGTTTCTATATCGGGTGCTATATAGCACCCGATGACGCATTCCGGCCAGCCAATCACTCTAATGCCAGTAGCCAACATGGGTACTGGCATTACAGTGATGGCAGTACTCACCTGCACGTTTATTGGCTGCTTAGCAGCCGCAAAACGTGCGGGAGGGAGACTCGAGCACATGTGGTATTTTTTCGCAATACGTGCAACTGGTGACATCACAGCACTATGTTTATAGAAGCAGAACCTATCACACTGCCTAACACCTTGCACTGGAACCTATCAGCTACACTATAGATCAATGTAACCTACACTGACTATCTCCCCCTAACTATCTGAATTATATATATATATATATATATATATATATATGTTAACTGTCTAATGTAATACAACAAAGCACACAGCACAGCAATGACACTGCTGTCTCTTTCATAACTGCAATTAACTTTAGAAAAAAGCTGCTGGGGAGGTTCTTATATAGTAAAGGGTAGGAAAGTTTTCTATTGGTTCTATGTTGCTAAGCTGTGACAAAGCCTTCTCATTGGTTCACAAGCTAGAAGAAGGGAGGGATGATCACCTGATGTGTACTGTGTTAAAAAATTTCTTAAAAAAATATTATATTTGATTTTACGAATATATAGCTCTATATTCAAAATATTTGCGATTTCTCGACGTGCCGATATTTACAATTAATATTCGCTATTCGAATATTCACGCTCAACACTATTATTAACGTATCAAAGTGCGGCTTCAACAGGGTCTGACAGATCAAGAAAAGGAAACAGGGGATGAGGAGGACACTGTACTCACCATAAATCTTCAGAGAAGAGCACAGACACAATGATAACCAGCATCCAGAACTTTATACCAAATATCCGTAACACATTAACAACACCAGAAATGAATGTAACCACACCATCCAATAGCGGATTGCTACACGCGGAGACATAGCCAACAACTATTAGAACCCCAAGCACAAACCAACATGAAGACCCAGTAACAGGACCGAACAACTCCCAGGAAACCTTCACCAAACAGCAAGTGGCCCGTAAGCCCCAATGTCCGGATACAGTACTAATCACAGACTCCAATGGGAAATACCTGAACATGAGGCAGCTTTTCCCAAAAGAAAGGGTTAAAAAAATGTATTGTGCAACGATCGAACAAGTCACAGCAGTTATCAACGATCCACACTTTACCAATCCAACCAATATCATCATACATACTGGTACAAACAACCTTCAAGACCATCAGCAGCAGATCGCGGAACAGCTGACCCAGCTGGCAAAAATTGCACAACAGAAGTTCCCGGCCAATAAAATAATAGTGTCATCCCTGCTACCCAGAAAGGATGTGCCCAACGATACTATCCAAACCATTAAGACTGAACTAGCAGCTAAGATCAGCTCTGTGCCAAACGTCACCCTAGCACAACACCCCGCCATCAACCGCTTTCATCTAAATGACAGCAAACACCTCAATAAGCAAGGAATCAGCCTACTGGCCAAAAAAATTAAGAACATTGTACTAAACAAAACATCCCGGCCTAGACCCTACAAAGGCCAATTTGGAGACAACAAGGAAAGTCCACCGACAACACAAAGACCTCAAGTATCAAACGCCACACCACAAACAGGAAACAAGGCCCTGTACCCCAACGCGGGCCACCAGAGGCAAAAACCATGGAGGAAACCACCCACCTCACACAGAGAAATACAGAGCAGAGACCTAGACGAGATAAAAAAAAACTGCTCAGAACTTTATGTAGAACATTCAAGTGACTGGACAACACAAGCTTTTTCTATCATACCAAAACCAGTTAGACCTCCAGCTCGTCCCATGAAACCCACTAATTACAAGGTATAAGGACCCGCTATGACATCCTTTATAATCAGCAGCTGGAACATCCAAGGTCTGAACGCGTCAGCCTTTGGATGTAAAGTAAATGATTCAAACTTCACCCAGAGTTTGAGAAACATTGATATTCAAATCCTTTTAGAAACATGGACTAAGGCAGAAAGTGAGTCCCTGGCACCCACTGGATACAGTGAAATCTCTTTCCCGGTCCTGAAAAATAAAACCACCAAGCTTGGCTGCTGTTCGGGAGGAATACTAGTGTGGTATAAAGTGGAGCTCCATGAGCAGATCAGACCGGTGAAATGGGGAAACAGTCATATCTGAATCAGAATAGACCGCTCCATCCTCACCTCCCAGTCCGACATCGATCTCTGTGCGGCCTACATACCACCACCTACTACAACCCAGAATGCTTTGAGATCCTGCAAAAGAAAGACACCCACTATCAAACCCTGGGCAAAGTCCTTATCATGGGAGACCTCAATGACAGAACAGGCGGGGAAAGAGACTACATGACCGCAGATGAAAACATCTATATATATGGAGCACAGACTGACAGCGACAGCTCAGTACATACAGAGATGAACAGTTACGACAGTACGGTAAATAAAAGTGGCAAAAAACTGTTGAATCTTTGCTGAAGCCTAGGACTCTACATTTTCAATGGTCGCACCAAGGGAGACTCTCTAGGCAGCACTACATTAAACTCCCATGTGGGTAGCAGCGTAGTAGACTACGCCATCACAGACATCGACCCTGCAAACATTGGGGCCTTCATAGTCAGCCCACAATCGCACTTGTCTTATCACAACCAAACATCCCTTTATATTAAGTCCAGAAAAAAAACACCAGGACAAATAGCTCAGCAGGCAGGGCAATTCACACTACCTCCATCATATAAGTGGTCCAAGACGTCGGCTCAGAAATATAAAGAGGTGCACAATAAACCAGAAATCCAAAGGATGCTCTACTACTTCAACAACAAGGTGTTTGAGATAAACCCAGAAGGAGTCAATCAAGCTGTAAGAGATCTTAATAATATATTTTACACCATGGCAGAAATGGCTGACCTGAAAAAGTATAGCCACCTAAAGCAAAAATAAGATAACCCCAACACTTGGTTTGATGAGGAGTGCAGAGCAATCAAGTAAAAAGCATAGAGATTAGTGATGAGCGAGCATGCTTGGACGAATACCTGTTTGGCTCGAGCATCGCTATACTCGGCACATGTACCACATGTGCTCAAGCGCCATGCTCGAGTCTCCTCACCGCACATTTCGCGGTTGCTAAGCAGCCAATAAACGTGCAGGTAAGAACTGCCATCACCGTAATGCCAGTAGCCATGTTGACTGACCGGAACGTGTCATCGGGTGCTATATAGCACCCGATCACGCGGGTTCGGCTCATTGAAAGTCAGGGAGAGCTGTGCTTAGCAAGGGACAGATAGTGTAGGGAGATTGTGATCGCAATATATTCCAGTGAATATCGTTTCAAAGACCCAAAAGTCCTTTTAAGGACTATTGTCTGTGGTAGCAGCAATTTAATTGTGCAAAGTGGTACTCGATTTTCTTTTTAATACTTTGCGAAATAGCAATTATTTTGCTATATAGAAGCGGTCTGCATTAAATGGTGACTTCTGTGCAGCAATACCTTCTGTGTGTCGGGGGCAGAGATAGGAAGAATATTAGTGAAAACAATAATTTTTTCCCCATAATCTATCCACATTTTTGCTTTCAACGGTGTAAGTAATCCGTGAATTGCGTGATCTGTGCTTTAACACCTTGTGTGGCTGTCAGGCCCAGATATAGGGAAAAAATTATAATGCAGAAAACACTATTTTTTCTCCCATAATCTATCAAAATTTTTGCTATCAACTATGTAATCCGTGAATTGTGTGATCTGCGCTTCAATACTTTGTGTGGTTGTCAGGCCCAGATATAGGGAAAAAATTATAATACAGAAAACACTATTTTTTTCCCCATAATCTATCTACATTTTTGCTGTCAACAGTGTAATCCGTGAATTGTGTGATCTGCGCTTCAACACCTTGTGTGGTTGTCAGTAGGGTTGAGCGAACCCGAACTGTAAAGTGTGGGTTCGTACCGAACTTTAGGATTTTTGGACCCCGGACCCGAACCCGAACATTTCTGTAAAAGTTCGGGGTCGGTGTTCGGCGATTTCTTAGCGCTTTTTGAAAGGCTGCAGCGCAGCCAATCAACAAGCTTTTAACTGTGTGCCCTTAGAAGCCATAACAGCCATGCCTACTAATGGCATGGCTGTGATTGGCCAGTGCAGCATGTGACCCAGCCTCTATATAAGCTGGAGTCACGTAGCGCTGCACGTCACTCTGCTGTGCTTAGTGTAGGGAGTGGATACTGCTGATGTGAGGGAGAGAATAGGACAGAATCTTTAATCAGAACTCCAATAGAACTCAGCAATCTACATATATTTAGTTCTGTGGGTGCAGTGCACAATCTTTTTACCCTGCCCTGAGCCCAGTGAAAGAGAAAAATAACTTTTATCCGTCTGTTAGTTAGGTGGGCGGCGGCGGCCATTTTATGCAAGCTCAGTGCACCAGCACTGCATATTTGCTTTTGTGACATTTAAATCCAAGCTTGAAATACTTAATTAATTTTCTGGCTTTGAAAAAACACCCATTTTTGGCAATAACCTTCATCTTGGGCCTCTGCCGGATAAGTCAGTGTGCAATTTAAGCTAGAAATACAGCGATAATTTTCTGGGTTTTAAAAAACACCCATTTTGGGCAAAATACACAATTTTACAGCCCTTGCTGCATCTGCACGTGTGAAATTCAAGCGTTATATACTGCTATCACCCTTTTTTGGGCAAAATACTTAAAATTGCAGCCTTTGCTGCATCTGTCATTGTGAGATACACCCTTAAGATACTGTGGTTCAATTCTGCTATAAAAAAACACCCATTTTGGGCAAAAATCTTTAATTGTGGCCTAGTCTGCATCTGTACGTGTGAGGTACACCCTTTAGATACTGTGATTCTATTCTGCTATTAGAAAAACACCCATTTTGGGCAAAAAAACCTTAATTTTGCAGCCTTTGCTGCATATGTCATTGTGAGATACACCCTTTAGATACTGTGGTTCATACACCCTTTAGATACTGTGGTTCTATTCTGCTATTAGAAAAACACCCATTTTGAGCAAAAAAATTTAATTTGCAGCCTTTGCTGCATATGTCATTGTGAGATACACCCTTTTGATACTGTGGTTCTATTCTGCTATTAATAAAACACCCATTTTGGGCAACAATCTTTAATTGCTCCCTAGTCTGCATCTGTACGTTTGAGATACACCCTTAAGATACTGTGGTTCTATTCTGCTATTAATAAAACACCCATTTTGGGCAAAAATCTTTAATTGCGGCCTAGTCTACATCTGTATGTGTTAGATACACCCTTTAGATACTGTGGTTCTATTCTGCTATTAAAAAAAACACCCTTTTAGGGCAAGATCCTAAATTTGAGAAATATGAAAAAAGCGTCAAATAAGGTACGTGGCCCCAGCCGTGGTGCTGCTGGTGGAGCTCCTGTTGCAGGGAGAGGACGTGGTCGATCTGTGCCGGCTACACAGTAGGCGACAGAACCTGCAGCGGAATTTGGTGGGGCCTAATGCAGCTCTACGAATGGTGAGGCCAGAACAAGTACAGGTGATAGTAGATTGGGTTGCTGTCCATCAGTCTTTCAACTCACCCCCTTGCAAATCAGCCAAGCAGTCTGAGCCCCAAGTCATGCAACAGTCTCTTCTGCTTTTTGATGACTCTGTTAGCAGGGTTTCCCAGGGCCATCCACCTAGCCATGACCCACTAGTGGAAGAGATGCCCAACCACTTAAGTTTCAAGATGAGTATATGGGAAGACCATCGCAGCAGGTCTCGGATGATGATAAAACACAGGTGCCAACTACTGGGGCTTTCAAAAGTGTGCAGACCAACAAGGAGGGCAGGGGTGAAGACTGTGTGGCATATGATGTGGAGGACGATAAGGTCCTCGACCACACATGGAATCAAGGTCATGCGAGTGACCTGTGTAGTTCGGAGGAAGAGGCGGTGGTCGCACAGAGCCACCAGCACAACAGAAGAAGGAGCAGGGTGCAAAAGCAAAGCGGCCGTCCCCTAGATAGTATGCCTGCTACTGCCCACTGCAGCAAAGGACCGAGCACACCAAAGCCTGCTCCAAGGAGTTCCCTGGCGTGGCAGTTCTTCAGACAATGTGCTGACAACAATGTGCTGTGCAATCAGAGCCTGAAGCGAGGCATAAACGTTCTCAAACTAGGCACAACCTGCATGACCAGGCATCTAAGTGCAAAGAACGAGCTGCAGTGGAGTAGACACCTCAAAAACCAAGAAAGGTCTCTGGCTCCTCCTGCTTCCTCTTCTGCTGCAGTCTCGGCCTCTTCATCCACCTCTGGAGTGACAGTGGCACCTGCCACCACGCAAACAAAGGATCTGCCAGCAACACCACCATCTGGGTCACCAAACATCTCCACAATGTCCCACAGAAGCGTTCAGCTCTCCATCTCCAAAACACTGGAGCGGAAGAGGAAGTACCCTGAATGCCAGCATTTCAAAATTACTGGCCTTTAAAAATGCTGTCGTTCCGTCTGGTGGAGACGGATAGTTTTAAAAGCCTTATGGCGGTGGCTGTCCCACAGTACGCCATGCCCAGCAGCCACTACTAAGTAAGGGACAAAATCAGGTGTGCACTGCGCAATGCCATCTGTGGCAAAGTGCACCTCACTACGGATACGTGGACCAGTAAGCACGGTCAGGGACGTTATATCTCCATAACAGTACACTGGGTGAATACAGTGGCAGCTGGGCCTGAGGCGGATAGCAGTTTGCCGCATGTCCTTCCACCACCGAGGATTGCAGGGCGCTTCAGTTTGCCTCCGGCTGCTTCCTCCTCCTACTCCGCTTCCTCATCCTCTACCGGCTCCTCATCCAGTCAGCGTAACACCTTCACCACCAACTTCAGCACAGTCAGGGGGAAACGATCACTTATTTGTCTGTTACATTTTCGGGTGAAATTCACCAATTTTTGGATGTGATATCCCACGCTGTACCTAGTAGACAGGTAAAAAAAAAATCAAAAATTTGTCTGTTACATTTTCGGGTGAAATTCGCCAATTTTTGGGTGTGATATACCACTGCTATACCTAGTAGACAGGTAAACAAAAAATTCACTAGTTTGTCTGTTACATTTTCAGGTGAAATTCACCAATTTTTGGCTGTGATATACCCTTGCTTTACCTAGTTGACAGCTTAATAAATTTCACTTATTTTTCTGTTACATTTTCGGGTGACATTCAACAATTTTAGGCTGTGATAGACCCCTGCTCTACCTAGTAGACAGGTTAATAAATTTAACTAATTTTTATGTTACATTCTTGGGTGACATTTTACAATTTTTGCTGTGAATAAACCCCTGCTCTGCATAGGAGACACAGACTGAAATTTTTTAAAATAATCTGTTCTATTGGTGGGTGACATTAACCCATTTCTGGCGATGAAAAACCCCTGCTCTGCATAGGTGACAGGGACTTAAATTTCTAAAAATCGTCTTTAATTGGCCCTTTCATTCGATCCTTCTGCTTTAATAACTTGTCCCACATTTCCTCTTCATCCCATTGCAGCCATTGACCTCCCTTGAATGTGTTCTCCCTTTCTCAAACTCCCTCTCCGGCGTGGAACCCTGATTCACTGATAACCGTGATCAACATGGTAGGCTCAGAAAAGAACATCGAAAGTTGATAGAGAAGATATCCAAATAGATGGTGGGACGTCACAGGGACGTGCGATCAGGCAGAAGTTATCTAGAGTCAACAAAGAGGCAGCAGGGCCTCTCCTGGCTAACGTTTTCAAATCCAAAATACTACAGTGACATTCCCTATAATTTTTTATTAATCATTCCAATAACAAGGCATCTTAAGAGTCCTGTATTGTTATTTATCGTCACTACCTCCCCGAGTCGGGAGTGGGTAATTGCCGCGCTCCCCCTCCTTTCCTTCAATTCTTCCGTTTTAATAGCGTCTCCCACATTTCCCCTCGATCACAATTAAATTTCATCCATTGATCTCCCTGGGATGTGGTCTCTCTTTCTCACGCTCTCTCTCCGGCGTGGAACTCTGATTCCCCACTAACCGTGATCAACATGGTAGGTGCAGAAAAGAACATCGAAAGTTGATAGAGCAGATATCCAATTGGATCGTGAATATCACGGGGACTTGCAACATGGTGGGGCAGTATGTTTGCACAAGCCTTCACGAACTGACTGATTGTTCTGCCCCCTGCAACTTCTGGGTCTCTAATTTAGGTTCATGGCCTGAGCTTGCCCTTTTTGCCTTGGAGGTGCTGGCCTGCCCTGCAGCCAATGTATTGTCTGAACCTGTGTTTAGCATGACTGGAGGGGGTTATCACAGGTTATATTTCCCAATCTTTTGGGGTGTACCCTAATTTAAAAAATATATATATAAATTTAAAACCAAAAAGCAGTGTAGGCTACCTCCTCCTCCTCTACCGTCGCTTCCACCTACACCGCCACATCCACTGTCTCTTCAACCTCCTACTCCATATGGACCTCGTCCTCCTAGATTAAGATTATAATTTTTATATTTTTACGAATTTTATGTTATTTAAAGTCATTTCCCTATCCACATTTGTTTGCAGAGCACTTGCCATGCTCTCAACCACATTTTGATAACATTTGCAGCCCTCTAGCCCTTTCCATGACATTTTTACAGCCATTTTAGTGCTCAAAAGTTCGGTTCCCCATTGACTTTAATGGGGTTCGGGTTCAGGGTCAAGTTCGGGTCCCGAACTCGAACTTTTTTGGGAAGTTTCACCGAACTCGTCGAACCCGAACATCCAGGTGTCCGTTCAACTCTAGTTGTCAGGCCCATATATAAGGAAACATTTTAAATACAGAAAACAATTTTTCTCCCATAATCTATCCACATATTTGCTGTCAATGGTTTAATCCGTGAATTGTGTGATCTGTGCTTCAACACCTTGTGTGGTTGTCAGGCTCAGATATAGGGGAAAATTTATAATTCAGAAAACACTATTTTTTCCCCCACAATCTATCCACATTTTTGCTGTCAACGGTGTAATCCGTGAATTGCGTAATCTGTGCTTCAATACCTTGTGTGGTTGTCAGGCCCATATATAAGGAAAAATGAAAAATACAGAAAACTATTTTTTATTTCATAATCTGTCCACATTTTTGCTGTCAACAGTGTAATCCGTGAATTGTGTGATCGTGCTTCAACACCTTGTGTGGTTGTCAGGCCCAGATATAGGGAAAAAATAATATTACAGAAAACACTATTTTTTTCTCCCATAATCTATCCACATTTTTGCTGTCAACGGTGTAATCCGTGAATTGCGTGATCTGTGCTTCAATACCTTGTGTGGTTGTCAGGCAAATATATAGGGAAAAATGTAAAATACAGAAAAATTTTTTTTAAGACTCAGTCTAATATTCTTGTCAGAAGATTATGAAACCAATAGAGGGCGCTATTGAGTTATGAACAGCACCCTCTATTGGTTTCATAGTCTTCTGACAAGAATATTTGTCTTGTCATAAGACTGTGAAACAAATAGAGGGCGCTGTTCATAACTCAATAGCGCTCTTTATTTGTTTTCATAGTCTTATTACAGCTGAAAAACAAGGCAGATTCTGCTCATTTGCATGTCTTTCCCATATGCCCATGTTTATGCAAATGAGTTTTTACATGACAAAACTGTATAGAAAGGTTATTAAATATTATGTTAGGACACTCGGAAAACTTTTTGGCGCCCTAATGATATTGATCTAGGTGTGCAGGTCCACCCAAGCCATCCAACAGATGCAAAATAACTTTGAGGTTTACTGGTTCTCAGTCAGATGAGAGCCGGTTTGGAATATTTCATAGTGCACAAGGCTGCTATTGTAAGGTATACTGGCTGTTATCTGTCTCATGGATAGATGGATGGCTTGTACATACATGGCTTTTGGCATATAGCCTTTGTGTGGTTGTCTATTGTATGTTGTATATAATAGGAGTCTAAGATGCATCCAACTATCCTCTTAATGCTGTTGCCAAATAATTTTTATGTGGTTTCCATCAATTTCTAACCTTTTTTTTATAAATCAGACACTCTCTTTTCTTCCGAGCAGGGGGTGCCTGGGGATCTCCCATTGACTGCCATTATATTAAATTGTATTCGAGCACCCAAATTATTCAGCCGAGCACTTGGATCTGCCGAGCATAGCGATGCTCGAGCCAAACAGCAGTTCGGCCAAGCATGCTCACTCATCACAAGAAAACACTATTTTTTTCCCATAATCTATCCACATTTTTGCTGTTAATGGTGTAATCCATGAATTGCATAATCTGTGCTTGTCAGGCCCAGATATAGGGAAAAATTATAATACAGAAAACACTATTTTTTTCCCCATAATTAGAGTTGAGCGGACAACTGGAAGTTTGAGTTCAACGGGTTCGGCCGAACTCTGTGAAAATGTTCGAGTTTGGGACCCGAACTTGACTCGAACCCCATTGAAGTCAATGGGGACCCGAACTTTGGAGCACTAAAATGGCTCTAAAAAAGTCATGGAAAGGGCTAAAAGGCTGCAAATGGCAGCACAATGTGGTTAAGAGCATGGCAATTGCTCTGCAAACAAATGTGGATAGGGAAATGACTTCAAATAACATAAAATACGTAAAACAAAAAAAAATCTTGATCTAGGAGGAGGAGGTCAATATGGAGTAGAAGGTTGAGGTGGCGGTGGATGTAGCGGTGTAGGTGGAAGCGGCGGTGGAGGAGGAGGAGGAGGTAGCCAACACTGGTTTTTGGTTTTGTTTTTTATTGTATTTTTATTTTTGTTTAAATTTTGGTAGACCCCAAAACATTGGGAAATATAAAAAATACAACAATGGCTGGGTGAGGCCGGTATACATGCCTATTCTGCACAAGGTACGGACAAGTCCTGTGGGATCCCTGCCTGGTTCATTTTAATGAACGTGAGCTTGTCCACATTGGCTGTGGACAGGCGGCTGCGCTTGTGCTAAACAAACGTTCAGACAATACACTGTCTGCAGGGCAGGCCAGCACCTCCAAGGCATAAAAGGCAAGCTCAAGCCATTTGTCCAATTTGGAGACCCAGAAGTTGAAGGGGGCAGACCCATCAGTCAGTACGTGTAGGCGTGTGCACACATACTGCTCCACCATGTTGCATGTCCCCGTGACGTCCATGAACCAATTGGATATTTTCTCTATCAACTTTTGATGCTCTTTTATGCGCCTACCATGGTGATCACGGGTAACAGGGAATCAGGGTTCCATGCCGGAGAGGGAGCCTGAGAAAGGGATACCACATCCAAGGGAGGTCAATGGCTAAAATCTGATTGGGTGGAAATGTGGGACAAGTTATTAAAGTGGAAGAATCGAAGGAAAGGAGGGGGCACGCGGCAATTACCCACTCACGACTCGGGGAGGCAGTGACGATAATTAACAATACAGGAGTCTTAAGATGCCCTGTTATTGGAATGAGTAATGAAAAATTACAGGGAATGTCACTGCAGTATTTTGGATGAGGAAAAGTTATACAGGAGAGGCCCTGCTGCCGCTTTGATAAATCTACTGTATATAAATTCTGCCTGATCGCACGTCCCTATCAACTTTCAATGTTCTTTTATGTGCCTACCATGGTGATCATGGGTAATGGGGAATCATGGTTCCATGTCGGAGAGTGAGCCTGAGAAAGGGATACCACATCCAAGGGAGGTCAATGGCTGAAATCTGATCGGGTGAAAATGTGGGACAATTTATAAAATAAAATTCAGCACATGCGGTAGGCAAGCGATGTGCGTCAAACCGGCTAGACCCAGAGCTGCTACGAGACTTCGTCCCATTTTCGCACACCACCAGGCCGGCCTTAGGCTCGCTGGCACCAACCACTCATCGGTCTGTTGTTCCGTGCCTGTCCACAACTCCTGTGCAGTGTGGGGTTTGTCCCCCAAACAGATATGTTTTAAAACTGCCTGCTGTCATTTCCCCCTTGCTGTGCTGAAGTTGGTGGTGAAGGTGTTACGCTGACTGGATGAGGAGGCGGTAGAGGATGAGGAAGCGGAGTAGTAGGAGGAAGCAACAGGAGGCAAAGAGAAACGACCTGCAATCCTCGGTGGTGGAAGGACATGTGCCAAACTGCTATCCGCCTCAGGCCCAGCCGCCACTGCATTTACCCAGTGTGATGTAGTGTGAGATATAACATCCCTGACTGTGCTTACTGGTCCACGTATCCGTAGTTAGGTGGACCTTGCCACAGATGACGTTGCGCAGTGCACACCTGATTTTGTCCCCTACTTGGTTGTGCAGGGAACGGATGGCTCACCTGGAAAAGTAGTGGCTGCTGGGCACAACGTACTGTGGGACAGCCACCGCCATCAGATTTTTAAAACTGTCGGTGTCCACCAGACGGAATGACAGCATTTCAAAGGCCAGGAATTTGGAAATGCTGGCATTCAGGCCAGGGATCAGGGTTGGGTAGGGGGGGGTACTTCCTCTTTCCCTCCATTGTTTGGGAGATAGACAGCTAAACGCTTCCATGGGACATTGTGGAGATGCTTGGTGACCGAGATGGTGGCATTGCTGGCACACCCTCTATTTGCGGGGTGGCAGGTGCCACTGTCACTCCAGAGGGGGATGAAGAGGCTGAGACTGCAGCAGAAGAGGAAGCAGGAGGAGCCAGAGGCATTTGTTGGTTTTTGAGGTATCCACTCCACTGCAGCTCGTGCTTTGCACTTAGATGCCTGGTCATGCAGGTTGTGCTCAGGTTTAGAATGTTTATGCCTCGCTTCAGGCTCTGATTGTACAGTGTGCAAACCACTTGTGTCTTGTCGTCAGCACATTGTCTGAAGAACTGCCACGCCAGGGAACTCAGTATGCAGGCATACTGTCTAGAGGACGGCCGCTCCGCTTTTGCACCCTGCTCCCTCTTTTGCTGTGCTGGTGGCTGTGTGCGACCACCGCCTCTTCCTCCGAACTACACAGGTCACTCGCATGACCTTGAGGACCTGATCGTCCTCCACATCATCTTCCACCCAGTTTTCACCCCTGCCCTCCTTGTCGGTCTGCACACTGCAGAAAGCCACAGCAGTTGGCACCTGTGTTTCGTCATCTTCCGAGAAGTGCTGTGGTGGTCCTCCCATGTACTCATCCTGAAGCATAAGTGGTTGGGCATCGGTGCACTCAATCTCTTACACTTCTAGGGAAGGGCTATATGGATGGCCCTGGGCAACCCTGCTAGCAGAGTCATCAAAAAGCAGAAGAGACTGCTGCATGACTTGGTGCTCAGACTGCTTGGTTGATTTGCAAGGGGGTGAGGTGAAAGAGTGATGGCCATGGGCTGCAGGTGCCAACGTCCCTTATTTGACACTCTCCTCATTCTTTGCGTTCACCCACCAAACTAACAGATGGTTTATGTCAGGCGACAATGTACCCGCCAATAGTCAACAATTAAATTTACTAACAGTAAAGCTGTGCCGGTGTCATAAACAGAAAAATTTTCCTGAGGTCACACAAAAGTGTGACAGGCGAATTTAATAAAATTACTTCACGGTCACAAAAAATTAGAATTTGTCAACCAACAATGTAACAGCAATATTGACTGGTTTTATTGGACTGTCAGAAATGAAGCGCAGGCCGCAAATATACTATCTAGCACAAAAAGTTAATTTTTTCAACCGACAATGTAACAGCAGTATTTAACGGTTTTAGTGGACTGTCAGAAATACAGCGCAGGTCGCAAATGTACTATCTAGCACAAAAAGTGAGTGTGTGCCCATTTCCGCAAGTCATCGACAGATTCCGCCGGTCTGGCAAACGCTGACTATCACCCAGACCACCCTCAGTTCGTCTTCTCAGCACAAATTGGAGGCTGAAGAGGAGGAGGAGGAGGAGGAGACGGTTCAATCAGCTACAGAGGGTAGTACCCATGGAAGTTTAATTCTATCTGTTCTGCGTGGGTGGGCAGAAGAGGAGGAAGAGGATGAGGAGATTGGGAGTGATCCTCCTGATGACGACAGCGAAATCTCGCCTGTTGATACTCTTGCACACTTGGCTGACTTCATGTTAGGCTGTCTTTCCCGCGACCCACGCGTTATACACATTTTAAACAACATGAATTACTGGTTGTTCATCCTTCTTGACCCCCGCTACAAACAGAACTTTTCATCTCTCATTCCTGTGGTGGAGAGGATAAGCAAAATGGTGCAATACCAGAAGGTCCTTGTGGAAAAATTTCTCCAAAAATTTCCAGCTGACAACACTGGCTGCAGAGTACATAGCACAGCAGTTCCAACAGAGGCAGGGCAACACTCTTTAAGGCCTGGGACAGTTTTATGACATCCCGCCAGCACCCTCAACCAGATGCACGGCCTAGTGTCACAAGGAGGGAAACATTTTGGAAGATGGTGAAGGAGTACGTGGCAGACTGTGTCAGCATCCTCAGTGTTCCCTGTGCGCCTTACAACTATTGGGTGTCCAAGTTGGACACATGGCACAAACTGGCGCTCTACGCCTTGGAGATGCTGGCCTGCCCCGCTGCCAGTGTTTTGTCAGAGCTTGTATTTAGTGCTGCTGGGGGCATAATAACTTGATAAGCGTATCTGCCTGTCAACTGAATATGCTGACTGGTTGACTCTTATAAAAATGAGCAAGGCCTGGATTGCCCCTTACTTCTCTACACCACCAGAGGAAAGCGGTTGAACATAAAGGTTCTCAAAATGTGGCTTTTATGGTGTATTGAATACATTGTATTCCCATGCAACCCTTCCACCACTAATAAGGGTATATGATTCAATTTCCCTTTTCTCGTCCTCTTCCTCCTCCATCATATCAACATGCTTATTAGGCTGCACTCGCTCCTAATGTTTTAGAGGGTCAGTTCAGCAGCGGGCCCTCACGGATAATGTTTTCGAGGGTCACTAGCAGACCCTCACTCTTAATGTTTTGAGGGTCACCAGCCGGCCCTCACCCATAATGTTATTTAGGGTCACCAGCAGGCCCTCAACCATATTGTTTTAGAGAGTCAGCTCAGCAGCAGACCCTCACCCCAAAATTTTTAGATGGTCAGCCTGGCAGCAGGCCCTCGCCCACAAAATTTTTTAGATGGTCAGCTCGGCAGCAAGCCCTCGCCCACAAAATGTTTTAGATGGTCAGCTCGGCAGTAGGCCTTCACCCCTAATGTTTTAGATGGTCAGCTCAGCAGCAGACCCTCACCTCTAATGTTTTAGAGGGTCAGCTGAGCAGCGGGCCCTCATCCATAATGTTTTAGAGGGTCACCAGCAGGCCCTCACCCATAATGTTTTTGAGGGTCAGCTCAGCAGCAGACCCTCACCCCTAAATTTTTAGATGGTCAGCTCGGCAGCAGGCCCTCACCCACAAAAATTTTTATATGGTCAGCTCGGCAGCATGTCCTCACCAACAATATTTTCTAGATGGTCAGCTCGGCAGCAGGCCTTCACCCAAAATTTTTTTAGATGGTCAGCTTAGCAGCAGGCCGTTGCACACGATTTTTTTTAGATGGTCAGCTCGGCAGCAGGCACAAATCGATTTTATCTTCGGTTTGGTGCATATTAATGTCAATCTGTAAAAGTGGCGTACTACTCGGACAACATTGTTCCCAGCAGCAACCTGGGAGTCCAAGATGCATCCAGACATCCTCCCCATGCTGTTCCCGAAACATTTCAGTGGTGTTTCATAGAAACATAGAATGTGTTGGCAGATAAGAACCATTTGGCCCATATAGTCTGCCCGATATACTGAATACTATGAATAGCCCTTAGCTCTATATTATATGAAGGATGTCCTTAGGCCTATCCCATGCATGCTTAAACTCCTTCACTGTATTTGCAGCTACCACTTCTGCAGGAAGGCTATTCCATGCATCCACTACTCTCTCATAAAGTAATACTTCCTGATATTACTTTTAAACCTTTGCCCCTCTAATTTAAAACTATGTCCTTGTAGCAGTTTTTCTTCTTTTAAATATTCTCTCCTCTTTTACCTTGTTGATTACCTTTATGTATTTAAAAGTTTCTATCATATCCCCTCTGTTCCGTCTTTCTTCCAAGCTATACATGTTAAGCTCCTTTAATCTTTCCTGGTAAGTTTTATCCTGCAATCCATGTACTAGTTTAGTAGCTCTTCTCTGTACTCTCTCTAACGTATCAATATCCTTCTGGAGATATGATCTCCAGTACTGCGCATAATACTCCAAATGAGGTCTCACTAGTGCTCTGTAGAGCTGCATGAGCACCTCCCTTTTTCTACTGGTAATGCCTCTCCCTATACACCCAAGCATTCTGCTAGCATTTCCTCCTTCTCTATGACATTGTCTGCCTACCTTTAAGTCTTCTGAAATAATGACCCCTAAATCCCTTTCCTCAGATACTGAGGTTAGGACTGTATCACTGATTTTATATTCTGCTCTTGGGTTTTTATGCCCCAGGTGCATTATCTTGCACTTATCAACATTACATTTTAGTTGCCAGATTTTTTACTATTTCTCTAGTTTTCCTAAATCCTTTTCCATTTGGTGTATCCCTCCAGGAATATCAATCCTGTTACAAATCTTTGTATCATCAGCAAAAAGACACACCTTACCATCGAGGCCTTCTGCAATTTCGCTGATAAAGATATTAAACAGTATGGATCCCAGAACAGATCCCTGAGGTACCCCACTGGTAACAAGACCATTGTCTGAATATACTCCATTGACTACAACCCTCTGTTCTCTGTCCCTCAGCCACTGCCTAATCCATTCAACAATATGGGAGTCTAAGCACAAAGACTGCAATTTATTGATAAGCCTTCTATGTGGGACAGTATCAAAAGCCTTACTAAAGTCTAGATAAGCGATGTCTAATGCACCTCCACCATCTATTATTTTAGTCACCCAATCAAAAAAATCAATAAGATTAGTTTGACATGATCTCCCAGAAGTAAACCCATGCTGTTTTTCATCTTTCAATCCATGGGATTTAAGATTTTCCACAATCCTCTCCTTAACCCCTTCCTGACCGCAATCTGTATATATACGTGATAGCTGCACATACCCCGTGCAGCTACCACGTATATAAACGTTCTGGCAGATCTTTAATCCAAGCACTGCAAAGCGCTTGGATTAAAGCTTCTGCTCCTGCCCTGCTGCTGTCACAGACAGCATACAGTTCAGTAATGCCGGCAAGGGACCAATCAGAGTGGCCCCTTGCCGACAATCGTTCCGATTGGTTAGTCTGTGCAGACTAACCAATCGGATCGCGGCAGTGAAAAAAATGCCGGTTTCATGCTCTGATCTGCGCTCTGAAGATCAGAGCATGAAATCAGGTAGGGTCCTCGTAATACCCCCCCTCCGATCTGTGCCCCCAATCTGTGCCCACAATCTGTGGCTGTGCCCCCCCTTGTGTCCGCCTGCAGCTCATCTCCAAGAGGCAGCTGCCCTGATGCGGTCTGCCCCCTCCCCGCCCCATGCATTCAGTCTCACCCGCCCCTCCTGCCCCAGCCTCCCTCAATATTGGCGGCCGTACCCCCCGATCCCCCCCACTTTCCAGCGCTGCCCCCGATCCCCCTGCTGTGTGTGATGGCGGCGGCTCCATTACTGAGCCGCCGCATCAGCAGAGAGTGTCAGCTCTATGCTGACACTCTCCTGTAACCCCATAGATGCCGCGGTTGCGGCATCCATGGGGTTAATAGAGGGAGCTCCCTCTCTCAACCATCGGGGCTGCAGCGCTGTGATTGCAGCACCCAATGGTTGCCATGGCTCCGGACGCTTTGCAAAAGCGTCCGGTTGCCATGGCAAAGGCGTCCAGTGCTGCCACCTACAGGACATCTAGAAGTATTATACTTTGGAATGCAAGAGCATTGCCAAGTATAGTACAACTATCAGCCCCACTGGATCTTCAAGATCCAAGAGGGAACTGATAAAAAAAAGTGAAAATAATAAAAGTAAAAATAAATAAAAAAAGAAATAAAAATGTTAATCAAAAAAAGAAATTGCCTTTTCCTATAAAAAAAATGAAAAAATAAAATAAAATACACATATTAGGTGTCACCGCGTCCGTAACGACCGTCTCTATAAATATATCACATGATAAACTCCGTCCGATAAACACCATAAAAATAAAATAAAAAAGTGCCAAAAAAGCTATTTTTGTCACCTTACATCACAAAAAGTGCAACAGCAAGCGATCAAAAAGGCTTATGACCCCCAAAATAGTACCAATCAAACCATCACCTCGTCCCGCAAAAAATGATACCCTATTTAAGACAATCGCCCAAAAAATAAAAAAGCTATGGCTCTCAGACTATAGAGACACTAAAACATCATTTTTTTGGTTTCAGAAATGCTATTATTGTGTAAAACTTAAATAAATAAGAAAAAGTATACATATTAGGTATTGCCACGTCCGTAACGATCTTCTCTATAAAACTATCACATGACCTAACTTCTCAGATTAACGCTGTAAAAATAAATAAATGAAAACTGTTCCAAAACAGCTAATTTTTGGGTCACCTTGCCCCATAAAGTGTAATAATGAATGATCAAAAAATCCTATGTACCCATAAATGGTACCAATAAAACCTCAACACTTTCTGCAAAAAACGAGCCCCTGCACAAGACGATCAGCAGAAAAATAAAAAACATATGGCGTTCAGAAAACCAATCCAGCACAATCTGCCTTCCAAAAACCGTATGGCATTCCTTTCCTTCTGCGCCCTGCCGTGTGCCCGTACAGCAGTTTACGACCACATGTAGGGTGTTTATGTAAACCGCGGAATCAGGGTAATAAATATTGAGTTTTAAAATGTAGAGAAAATGACTGGGCACACCTAAGGATATTTAATTACTAATGTTTATTAGATAAAAGGACAAATGGTATAATATAGTGGATAATATAAGGGGATACTCTAGCCCCGAAACGCGTCTGGTCTGACCCCCCAAGTTCTACCTTGTGTGAGTGCACCACACTGATCCTATTCAGGAACAAGTCCGCACCGTTTTACAAAGCTGGTCTGAAACCTTTACCCGGAGCTGTGACATCGCAACCGCATTTGAAACAAGCGAGACCGCGTGCAGCAAGTTTACAACCAACAGGTGACCCAAAACACCTACTGTGGGTTCTACCTAATCATACCGAAAAACCGGGAGCAAAGTTTCGATAGCCAGCAGAGGCTCCCTCTATATGTGAGGAACCTCCAACACTGGTAAGACTGTTCCTAAACTTATTTACCATCTCACTGCTGGATTCTTTTCTGACTGAAAGCGGGACGCCGCCGAGTCAGTTACGGAGTAAGATATTACTCACGAGAAACTGCACATTGCCCTATCAGGGCTAGTTTTGTTATACCCTACTGACATTTGCTCTACCTGGACTCTCATGACCATTCCAGGACAGTGAACTTCCATATTTTAGTCCATATTTTAGTGTATCATACTATATTATATTTCATCCTAGGCTCGCGGCTTATATTTTTATCAATTTATAAAAATAAATAAATAAGCCTCAAAAATACGTTGCTTGGTGGTGTCGCAGGTCCCGACGGTGAAGTGGGTACAGTTCACACAGGTAAAAGTGTTTCTTTGGATAGGACCGCGCTACCTCTGGAATCACAGAGAATCCACAATCGAAGCCAGCAAGATATTCACAAGCATGGGGAAGCAAACAGGCCAGTCAAAACCTCTCCTCCTCTCCTTTCCAGGCTTCTATGGAACACCAAAATTGCATCCAATAGTGAAGTACCGTCATGCAAGTCGGAGTAAAAACGGTTTTATTATACTCACAATGCACACGTATAAACAAGCAGTATACAATGGATCAAAATCACCCGACCCGGGTTTCGCTCGGTTGAGCTTCGTCAGGGGTATTCATCCCACCCACTTCAGGGCGGTCTTATAACGGGTCAGGTTGGTTTGCACCCGCCTACCCACACACATATGATCCAATCAATGGTAAATTAAATCATGCACATATACATCCTTTTAAAACAATATAAAATGCATAAAATACAAATACATAAAATACATAAAACAAGGACATCTCAAAATGAATCTATCATATGTCAGTATATAATCACTTGTGGCGATCTATGCCTACTTCTATACTGTCAGTTCCGTTCATGCTACTTCCTCTTTACTATACTCTAAACCTCCCAACCAATCACAGACCACATTATCCTTCACCCTCTTTTCTCCATTCATAAAAAATGGCAACACCCCCATACCACATGATATCTCTTAGCCAGTCACAGATCAAATACGCCTAGGCCCGCCCTACTTCATTCATAAAAACAGCAACTCCCCCATATCACATGGTGCTGTCCAGCCAATCCAGTTCTACAACCTCGGAAGGTCCTTGCTCGATACAACACCACACTCACAGGTCCTAGATCAATCACGAACACTTCGTCGCTTCAGGTAAGACAAGGTTTTAAGTCAAACTCCACATTCAGACCTTTTGGTTGTAGCGTTCCCAGTTTGTATATCCATTCCACCTCACGTTTATTAATCTGTTTTACTCCATCCCCTCCACGCCAGTGGGGCTTAACTTGTTCCAACCCCACAAAGAACAAACCACTCGGATTTTTTTGGTGCACCAATTTAAAGTGCATCGAAACACTATGGGTCTCCAACCCCTTCTTAATGTTCCTCACATGCTCCTGAATTCTTACTTTGAGCTTCCTAAGTGTACGTCCCACATATTGGAGTCCACATGGGCACTCCAACATGTAGACCACCCCTACATTCTCACAAGTAATTTGCCCCTTAATTTTTATATCCACATTTTTTCCATTAGAGTGCACAGATTGAGTATGCATTTTTTTGTCTTCCCTTTTCCGATTTTTACATGGCAAACAGAATCCACACCAGCTAAACTTATTCCCTTTTGTTATCTTCTCTTGATGGTTGGAACTATGTACTAACTTAGTACGCAAACATGGAGCCTTTTTGAAAATAACTACCGGTTTTTGTGGAATATCCTTTTTTAGGAAAAATTGGTCCACCTTAAAAAATGACCCTGTGCTGGGGAAGGATATTCCACAAAAACCGGTAGTTATTTTCAAAAAGGCTCCATGTTTGCGTACTAAGTTAGTACATAGTTCCAACCATCAAGAGAAGATAACAAAAGGGAATAAGTTTAGCTGGTGTGGATTCTGTTTGCCATGTAAAAATCGGAAAAGGGAAGACAAAAAAATGCATACTCAATCTGTGCACTCTAATGGAAAAAATGTGGATATAAAAATTAAGGGGCAAATTACTTGTGAGAATGTAGGGGTGGTCTACATGTTGGAGTGCCCATGTGGACTCCAATATGTGGGACGTACACTTAGGAAGCTCAAAGTAAGAATTCAGGAGCATGTGAGGAACATTAAGAAGGGGTTGGAGACCCATAGTGTTTCGATGCACTTTAAATTGGTGCACCAAAAAAATCCGAGTGGTTTGTTCTTTGTGGGGTTGGAACAAGTTAAGCCCCACTGGCGTGGAGGGGATGGAGTAAAACAGATTAATAAACGTGAGGTGGAATGGATATACAAACTGGGAACGCTACAACCAAAAGGTCTGAATGTGGAGTTTGACTTAAAACCTTGTCTTACCTGAAGCGACAAAGTGTTCGTGATTGATCTAGGACCTGTGAGTGTGGTGTTGTATCGAGCAAGGACCTTCCGAGGTTGTAGAACTGGATTGGCTGGACAGCACCATGTGATATGGGGGAGTTGCTGTTTTTATGAATGAAGTAGGGCGGGCCTAGGCGTATTTGATCTGTGACTGGCTAAGAGATATCATGTGGTATGGGGGTGTTGCCATTTTTTATGAATGGAGAAAAGAGGGTGAAGGATAATGTGGTCTGTGATTGGTTGGGAGGTTTAGAGTATAGTAAAGAGGAAGTAGCATGAACGGAACTGACAGTATAGAAGTAGGCATAGATCGCCACAAGTGATTATATACTGACATATGATAGATTCATTTTGAGATGTCCTTGTTTTATGTATTTTATGTATTTGTATTTTATGCATTTTATATTGTTTTAAAAGGATGTATATGTGCATGATTTAATTTACCATTGATTGGATCATATGTGTGTGGGTAGGCGGGTGCAAACCAACCTGACCCGTTATAAGACCGCCCTGAAGTGGGTGGGATGAATACCCCTGACGAAGCTCAACCGAGCGAAACCCGGGTCGGGTGATTTTGATCCATTGTATACTGCTTGTTTATACGTGTGCATTGTGAGTATAATAAAACCGTTTTTACTCCGACTTGCATGACGGTACTTCACTATTGGATGCAATTTTGGTGTTCCATAGAAGCCTGGAAAGGAGAGGAGGAGAGGTTTTGACTGGCCTGTTTGCTTCCCCATGCTTGTGAATATCTTGCTGGCTTCGATTGTGGATTCTCTGTGATTCCAGAGGTAGCGCGGTCCTATCCAAAGAAATATATTTTTATCAAGACTAACACTTTTATATAGACCATTTCTGGCTATATTATACTGTATTTTAATTGATATACATTGTTGCTTTTATGTAAGGTTGTCTTTTATGCATCAACTCTATTTATTTGTATTTGGAGTGGAGCTATTGGTCACAGGCTGTACTGCTATCTACAGTGATTAATGCGCACGACAACCACAAATATATAGAATAATATATGAAGTGTTGCCCAATATACACACGTTATATTACTTTACTGTCGCAAGTATATATCTTATATTATCCAGTATATTATACCATTTGTCCTTTTATCTAATAAACATTAGTAATTAAATATCCTTAGGTGTGCCCAGTCATTTTCTCTACATTTTATTCTCTTTTAACAGCGGGGTGACGCTGTAAGACTGAGAGCACCCTTTTTTGGTGTGTCTACCACCCTGTGCATCCGACTAATATACTTTATCAAATATTGAGTTTTGTTTGGCTGTTAACCCTCAATGTGTTAAAGGAAAAAAAATTATAAAATGGAAAATCTGCCAAAAAAGTGAAATTTAGAAATTTCATCTCCATTTTCCTTTAATTCTTGTGGAACGTCTAAAGGGTTAACAAAGTTTGTAAAATCAGTTTTGAGTAACTTGAGGGGTGTAGTTTCTATAATGGGGTCAGTTATGGGGGGTTCCTCTATGTAGGCCCCACAAAGTGACTTCAGACCTTAACTGGTCCTTAAAAAGTGGGTTTTGGAAATTTTCTTAAAAATTTTAAGAATTGCTTCTAAAATTCTAAGCCTTCTAACGTCCTAAAAAAATAAAATTACATTTCCAAAATGATGCCAACATAAAGTAGACTTATGGGGAATGTTAAGTAATAAATATTTTATTAGGTATGACTTTCTGTTTTAGAAGCAGAGAAATTGAAATTTGAAAAATTGTGAATTTTTCAAAATTTTTGGTAAATTTGGGATTTTTTCATAAATAAAGGTCAAATATATTGACTCAAATATATGACTATCATGAAGTACAATGTGTCACGAGAAAACAATCTCAGAATGGCGTGGATAAGTAAAAGTGTTCCAAAGCTATTACCACATAAAGTGACGCATGTCAGATTTGTAAATTTTGACCTGGACACTGGGGCATCAATGACCCTTGGTCATGAAAGGGTTAAGTATGGTTTCCATTAATTTCCTCACTATTGATGTCAGGCTTACTGGTCTATAGTTGCCCGATTCCTCCCTACTACCTTTCTTGTGAATGGGCACAACATTTGCTAATTTCCAATCTTCTGGGATGACTCCTGTTACCAGTGATTGGTTAAATAAATCTGTTAATGGTTTTGCTAGTTCACCACTAAGCTCTTTTAATAGCTTTGGGTGTATCCCATCAGGCCCCTGTGACTTATTTGTATGAATTTTAGACAGCTGACTTAGAACCTCTTTCTCTGTAAAGACACATGCATCAAAAGATTCATTAGTCTTCCTTCCTGATGTTTTTTTCCTTCATTTTCCTTTGCAAAAACTGAACAGAAGTATTCATTGAGGCAGTCAGCTAGTTCTTTATCTTCTTCCATATACCTTCCTTCTTTTGTTTTTAATTTGTTACTTCCTTGTTTTAGTTTCCTTTTTTCATTTATGTATCTGAAGAATGTGTAATCAACTTATTTCAGTAACAGCCACTAAATCTATATTCTCAGATGCCATTTTAGACTCAAGTTCTTTGATCTTATTCCCCAAACTGCGAGCATTTGTAGACAAGACTCTGAGCTTGTCATTTCTTAACCTATGTGCTACTGGCATCTTCTGGCATTATTCCAGGGGGCAGTCGGACTGCTGGATTATCACTCTTTTGCCCCACTTTCCTAGCTTAAATGCTCCTTAGCAAATACTTTGAACTGTTTACTGAGGACATTCCCTTGAGAGAAAGATGCAAACCATCTTTCTTGTACAGTTCTTTTCCATTCCGAGAGCTAACATCAGACACAAAGCCAAACCCTTGATTCAGACACCATTCACCAAACCATACATTGAATTCCTTAATGCGCATCTTCCTGTCATGCTGAAGGTTATGCACAGGCAAAACTGCAGAGAATGAAACAGTTGATGCAACCTCCCGTATATCATTTCCAAGTGTGTGAAAAGCTTCCATCACCTTTGAAACCTCATTGGAAGCCAGATCATTTGTCCCAAGATGGAAAATAACATCCACCTCCCTTTCCTGCTTTGCTTGCCTAACAATATTAAGGATACGTTGTCTATCCCTGCTAGCGGTAGCACCAGGGAGACATCTCACAAAACCATTTTCCTCAAACTTCACACCTCTTCTGATAGAATCGCCCACCAACAGCTGCTTACTATCAGTCCTCACCTTATCCTTTTTGTCTTTGGCTGAAGTCTTGCATACTTTATGCATGGGAGATGATTGTTCCTCGCCCACTGTGCCTGAGCCATCCTCCATGTTGCTCTTGTGCTCTGAAAGTGCTGCAAATGAATTATGGAGAGCGACAGACTGTGGGACATGTCTTCTATCAACAACTCTCAGTCTACCAGAACCTGCAGTAACCCATCTTCCATTTCTATGGGGCCTCTGTGGCAGTGGCATTGCAACATTCCCAGCCTGAGTTTGTTTAACAGTTAATTTACAAATCTCAGATTTCAAAAATCCAGTTTTCTGTTGCATTATGGAGAGCTGTCTACAGATCAGACAGCATCCAAACCTCCGAAGAGTTGAACCTGAAATAAAAGCACAACAATTCCTGCACAGAACCAGGTCTGCCATTTTAAAGAGGGGAAATATTTTAAACAAACAAATCTTACTTTTTTAGATTGTATCCACCTCCAGATTACCTCCTGAATATCTCAGATGAACTTAGTAATGCTGCACTTGAGAATGCTGCAAGCTATAATTAGGCAAGCTAATACTATGTTGCTATATATACACATCCCACAAAAGCTCCTTGCCCAAGAAGAAATTTAATACCTTAATCACCTATGCTCATTTGCAATCAGACAATAACAAGAACCTTTCTAACAAATTCCTTACCTGTTTTGAAGCACAGTGTCTGAGTATCCACCAAAAACACAGCTGAAGTTCTGCTACAGTGGAAAAGCTCTAAGTTAGTCTAAGTTAGTCTCCTGAATATCTCAGATGCACTTAGTAATGCTGCACTTGAGAATGCTGCAAGCATGAATTTACAATGTAACATAGTATATAAGGCCGAAAAAAGACATTTGTCTATCCAGTTCGGCCTGTTATCCTGCAAGTTGATCCAGAGGATGGCAAAAAAATCCTGTTAGGTACAAGCCAATTTTCCCCACTTAAGGGGGGAAAAATTCCTTCCCGACTCCAATAAGGCAATCAGAATAAATCCCTTTATCAACAACTCCTCTCTAGTAGGTATAGCCTGTAATATTATTACACTCCAGAAAATCATCCAAGCCCCTCTTTAATTATTTTATTGTACTCACCATCACCACCTCCTCAGGCAGAGAGTTCCATAGTCTCACTGCTCTTACCGTAATGAATCCTTTTCTATGTTTGTGTACAAACCTTCTATCCTTCAGATGCAGAGGGTGTCCCTTTGTCACAGTCACAGTCCTGGGGATACATAGATGATGGGAGAGATCTCTGTACTGTCCCCTGATATATTTATAAATAGTTATTAGATCTTCCCTCAGTCGTCTTTTTTCTAAAGTGAATAACCCTAATGTTGATAATCTTTCAGGGTACTGTAGTTACCTCATTCCAGTTATTACTTTAGTTGCCCTCCTCTGAACCCTCTCTAGCTCTGTTATGTCTGCCTTGTTCACAGGAGCCCAGAACTCTACACAGTACTCCATGTGTGGTCTGACTAGTGATTTGTAAAGTGGTAGGACTATGTTCTCATCACGGGCATCTATGCCCCTTTTGATGCAACCCATTATCTTATTGGCCTTGGCAGCAGCTGCCTGACACTGTTTTTTACTGCTTACTGTAGTTTGCTGTTTATTAAAATTCCTAGGTCCTTTCCCATGTCAGTGTTACCCAGTGTTTTACCATTTAGTATGTACAGGTGATTTGCATTATTCCTTTCCATGTGCATAACCTTACATTTGTCAGTGTTAAACCTCATCTGCCACTTCTCTGTCCAAGCCTCTAATCATTCCAGATCCATCTGTAGCTGTATAGGGTCCTCTTCAGTGTTAATTACTTTACAGAGTTTAGTGTTATCTGCAAAAAATTATATTTTACTGTGCAAGCCTTCTACAAGATCATTAATAAATATATTGAAGAGAATAGCGCCCAATACTGACTTTTGAGGTACTCCGTTAGTGACAGTGACCCAATCTAAGTTTTTACCATTAATAACCACCCTATGTTTTCTATCATTGAGCCAGTTACTTACCCACATACAGACGTTTTCTCCTAGTCCGAGCATTCTTATTTTATATACTAACCTTTTATGTGGTACAGGGTCAAATGTTTTGGAGAAGCCAGATATATGACATCCATTGATTCGCCGCAGTCAAGTCTATAACTTACCTCCTCATAGAAACTGAATAAATTAGTTTGACATGACCGATCCCTCATGAAGCCATGCTGATATGATGTTATTTGCTTGTTTTTGAGATCCTCCAAGATAGCATCTCTTAAAAAACCTTCAAACAGTTTACCCACAACAGATGCTAAACTTACCGGCCTATAGTTCCCGGGGTCTGTTTTTGCACCCTTTTTGAATATTGGCAACACATTTGCTATGCGCCAATCCTGTGGAACACTCCCTGTCAATATAGAGTCTGTAAATATCAGAAATAAGGGTCTGGCTATGACATTACTTAATTTTCTTAGGATACGGGGGTGTATGCCACCTGGCCCTGGTGATTTGTCTATTTTAATCTTTTTAAGTCGCTGTTGTACTTCTTTCTGGGTCAGACAGGGCACTTTTAATGGGGAATTTACTTTTACATTCTGCATTTCAACTGACAGTTTATTTTCCTCAGTGAATACAGTGGAAATTATTTTTTTAATAGCTTTGCTTTCTCCTCGTCGCTCTCTGCAACTCCCTCCTCATTGCTCTGTAGAGGGCGGACACCTTCAGAATAATACTTTTTACCATTTATATAATTGAAGAACATTTTAGGGTTAGTTTTGCTCTCTTTGGCAATAAATCTCTCGGTCTCTAGTTTGGCGGCTTTTATAAATTTTTTACATATTCAATTTTTTTCGTTATAGTTTTTCAGTGCTTCCTTGCTACCCTCCTGTTTTAGTGATTTCAATGCTTTCTTTTTGCCATTTATTGCCTTCTTTACAGTTCTATTTATCCACATTGTTTTCTTCTTGTTCCTTAACTTTTATTCCGATAAGGTATGTACCTCTCACAATAAGATTTTAGAATGCTTTAAAAAATTTCCCATTTTGTGGCAGTATTTATATTTTTGAGGACTTTGTCCCAGTTAGTTAGACCTCTCAGTTGGCTAAAGTTTGCTTTTTTGAAGTTTGGTATTTTTTTTCCTTCTTGTAGAAACGCTTGTTTGAAGGATAATTGGAAGGTTATTAATTTATGTTCACTATTTCCCAGATGTCCCCCAATCTGCACATCTGTTGTTCTGTCAGGTCTATTGGTTAATACTAAGTCCAGTATGGCCGTCCCTCTAGTCGGGTCCTGAACCAGTTGGGAAAGGTAATTGTCTTTGGTTATTGCCAAGAACCTGTTTCCTTTATAAGATGTACAACTTTCAGCTTCCCAGTCTACAGTCGTGGCCAAAAGTTTTGAGAATGACACAAATATTAGTTTTCACAAAGTTTGCTGCTAAACTGCTTTTAGACCTTTGTTTCAGTTGTTTCTGTGATGTAGTGAAATATAATTACACGCACTTCATACGTTTCAAAGGCTTTTATCGACAATTACATGACATTTATGCAAAGAGTCAGTATTTGCAGTGTTGGCCCTTCTTTTTCAGGACCTCTGCAATTCGACTGGGCATGCTCTTAATCAACTTCTGGGCCAATTCCTGACTGATAGCAACCCATTCTTTCATAATCACTTCTTGGAGTTTGTCAGAATTAGTGGGTTTTTGTTTGTCCACCCGCCTCTTGAGGATTGACCACAAGTTCTCAATGGGATTAAGATCTGGGGAGTTTCCAGGCCATGGACCCAAAATGTCAACGTTTTGGTCCCCGAGCCACTTAGTTATCACTTTTGCCTTATGGCACGGTGCTCCATCGTGCTGGAAAATGCATTGTTCTTCACCAAACTGTTGTTGGATTGTTGGAAGAAGTTGCTGTTGGAGGGTGTTTTGGTACCATTCTTTATTCATGGCTGTGTTTTTGGGCAAAATTGTGAGTGAGCCCACTCCCTTGGATGAGAAGCAACCCCACACATAAATGGTCTCAGGATGCTTTACTGTTGGCATGACACAGGACTGATGGTAGCGCTCACCTTTTCTTCTCCGGACAAGCCTTTTTCCAGATGCCCCAAACAATCGGAAAGTGGCTTCATCGGAGAATATGACTTTGCCCCAGTCCTCAGCAGTCCATTCACCATACTTTCTGCAGAAGATCAATCTGTCCCTGATGTTTTTTTTGGAGAGAAGTGGCTTCTTTGCTGCCCTTCTTGACACCAGGCCATCTTCCAAAAGTCTTTGCCTCACTGTGCGTGCAGATGCGCTCACACCTGCCTGCTGCCATTCCTGAGCAAGCTCTGCACTGGTGGCACTCCGATCCCGCAGCTGAATCCTCTTTAGGAGAGGATCCTGGCGCTTGCTGGACTTTCTTGGACGCCCTCAAGCCTTCTTAACAAGAATTGAACCTCTTTCCTTGAAGTTCTGGATGATCCTATAAATTGTTGATTGAGGTGCAATCTTAGTAGCCACAATATCCTTGCCTGTGAAGCCATTTTTATGCAACGCAATGATGGCTGCACGCGTTTCTTTGCAGGTCACCATGGTTAACAATTGAAGAACAATGATTTCAAGCATCACCCTCCTTTTAACATGTCAAGTCTGCCATTTTAACCCAATCAGCCTGACATAATGATTAGGGATGAGCGAACCCGAACTGTATAGTTCGGGTTCGTACCGAATTTTGGGGTGTCCATGACACGGACCCGAACCCGAACATTTTCGTAAAAGTCCGGGTTCGGGTTCGGTGTTCGTCGCTTTCTTGGCGCTTTTTGAAAGGCTGCAAAGCAGCCAATCAACAAGCGTCATACTACTTGCCCAAAGAGGCCATCACAGCCATGCCTACTATTGGCATGGCTGTGATTGGCCAGTGCAGCATGTGACCCAGCCTCTATTTAACCTGGAGTCACGTAGCGCCGCACGTCACTCTGCTCTGATCAGTGTAGGGAGAGGTTGCAGCTGTTGTTAGGGCAAGATTAGGCAGTGATTAACTCAGCAAAAACACTTAATTCAGTGATCGATCTACAGCTGTGGATCATTGAACTGCTGCTATTTAATTGCTCACTGTTTTTAGGCTGCCCAGAGCGTTTTTATGTCACTTTTTTCTTGGGTGATCGGCAGCCATTTTGTGTCTTGTGGTGCGCCAGCACAAGCTGCCACCAAGTCCATTTAACCATCAATAGTGTGGTTATTTTTTTGCTATATCCTACATCAGGGGCTTGGCTGTGCTTGCTATTTTATTGAGGGGTGAAATACAATTGCCAAAATAGCAGTACCCTAAATCTGGTGTTTCAGCTGTGGCTAGCCAATTCTAATACTGTCTGCTGTCTGGCAAAGGATATATTTTTGTTCTGGGTTGAAATACAATTCCCAAGTTAGCAATTCCCTAAATCAGTGGTTTCTGCTATATCAGGCCAAGTTTAAATCGATCCATAAAAGGGTATATTAGATTTAAGGTGCGGATAGTGTCATCCTCAATAACTTCACACGCTACCGTGCATTTCCAAGTCTAATTCTGTCCGTAAACGTATACCTGTCATGCAGGGCCTAAATACTAGGCCTACAATTCATATTCAGCTAAATCTGTCGTTACTGCTGTGCCTGTATTAGTGTAATACGGTACCTAAATAGATAGCCAGATAGTGTTAGGTGTCTGTAAAAAAAGGCCTGAATTTGAATTCAATACATTGGGCCAAATAATTTTTTTCTTATTGTGGTGAACAGTAACAATGAGGAAAACATCTAGTAAGGGACGCAGACATGGTCGTGGTGGTGTTAGTGGACCCTAAGGTGCTGGGAGAGGACGTGGCTGTTCTGCCACAGCCACATGTCGTATTGAACCAACTACCTCCGGTCCCAGTAGCCACCAGAATTTACAGCGATATTTGGTGGGGCCCAATGCCGTTCTAAGGATGGTAAGGCCTGAGCAGGTACAGGCATTAGTCAATTGGGCAGCCGACAGTGGATCCAGCACGTTCACATTATCTCCCACCCAGTCTTCTACAGAAAGCGCACAGATGGCGCATGAAAACCAAGCCCATCAGTCTGTCACATCACCCCCATGCATATCAGGGAAACTGTCTGAGCCTCAAGTTATGCAGCAGTCTCTTATGCTGTTTGAAGACTCTGCTGGCAGGGTTTCCCAAGGGCATCCACCTAGCCCTTCCCCAGCGGTGGAAGACATAGAATGCACTGACGCACAACCACTAATGTTTCCTGATGATGAGGACATGGGAATACCACCTCAGCACGTCTCTGATGATGACGAAACACAGGTGCCAACTGCTGCATCTTTCTGCAGTGTGCAGACTGAACAGGAGGTCAGGGAGGAAGACTGTGTGGAAGACGATGCAGGGGACGATGAGGTCCTAGACCCCACATGGAATGAAGGTCGTGCCACTGACTTTCACAGTTCGGAGGAAGAGGCAGTGGTGAGACCGAGCCAACAGCGTAGCAAAAGAGGGAGCAGTGGGCAAAAGCAGAACACCCGCCGCCAAGAGACTCCGCCTGCTACTGACCGCCGCCATCTGGGACCAAGCACCCCAAAGGCAGCTTTTTTTTTTAATTTATATTTTTATTGGTTTTTCCAACAACAAACAAGGGGTAACAAGGTACCAAGATAGAGACACGCAGGCCCATCTAGATACTAAAGTTAGTACAATACATTTTAACAGGAGATGCTGCATATGATCAAATTACACATTCTATACACCCTGAACATTACATAGTCAGATAGGGTGGAGTTGTGAGCGAGAGAAGAGCATGCTATTAGGCTAGAACAAAACATCAAAGAGCGAAGTACGACAATCATGTAGGCATAAAACGGTAGCTATCCCCAGTCAGGACAATGTCTTCAAGAGGTAAGAGGGTATATTCTTTGTGTATGTTCAACAGACCCCCTGGGTATGTACCGGTACCAGTGACTACAGAAGTAGAAGGCTGTCTAGGGGGTGAACAGTTAAGGCAAAGGTTGAACCCCTGTGTTGACAATCAGGAGTCATTGGATATGAGACCAGTTTACTTATGGGGGTTTCGGAAAACCGACCAAGGGAGCCACTTTTTGAGAAAGATTCCATGGGATCGCATCTCCCATGAAGAAAGCTCCTCGAACCTATGTATTTGGTCCATTTTTTGGATCCAGTCGTCGATGGTTGGGACGTTGGGTTGTAGCCAGTGTTTGGGAAGCAAAAGGCGCGCAGCCATTAGCATTTGAGCAAATACGTATGGCGGTTTTACCGCATGTTCAGTTAGAGGGATGGATAGGAGAGCTAACTGCGGAGAGGTTAGAAAAGAGGTCCCACAGATCTCGTTTGAAAGAGCAAAAATCTCTGTCCACCATCTATGAATGGGAGGACAGGTCCACCATATATGGAAAAAAGTTCCTTTCTCCCCAAGGCACCTCCAGCAGACGCCTGAAGCTGATTCAGAGTACAATGATGTTTTATCTGGAGTATTATACCATCTAGTGAGGATCTTGTAGCTATTTTCCTGGATTCGTACGCAGCGGGAGGCGCCATGGGGAGAACTCAGGAGACTAGGTAGATTATTAAAAGGGATCACAATATTGAGATCTCTTTCCCAACTACCAACAAATGATGGTTTAGCAAGCATAGGGGGTGAGCGAAGCTTGCTATAAATCAGCGATATGAGTTTCCTAGGAGTGGAGTGGTGAGAGATAATCGACTCATACCACACCGTGGGACGATACAAGTCCCCTATATTTATATGTTGTTTCAAATAGGCTCTAAGGTATAAGATAGTGAAAATATCACAACGATGGGGGTTTAAAAGAGGGTTCGTTGTTTGATGGTCCATCCACTCTCCAGAGGGGAGTGCCAAAGTGTTAATGTGTAGTGAGGAAGACCTAAGCCCTTGGGAGGTCGCAGATCTTATGGGGGAAGGAGCTGTATCAACAATGTCCTTTACTGTCAGGAGGGGAGAGGGAAATGGGACGGAGCAGTGCGAGGACGAGAACCATTTCCAGGCCTCTAATGTGGCTTTTATTATTGGATAATGGGAATATTGTCCTGGTAAAACCATTTGAGAACCAAGGAGCAGGGCCCTAGGTGGTTTCTTTAAGATATCTATTTCAGTTTCCACTGTAAGAGAATGTGGGGAGGGCCGCAACCAGGCCACCACTCGAGTAAGAAGGATAGCCCTACCATAAGTTTCGGGATTTGGCATTCCAATCCCTCCTTCATGTCTAGGCCTAGTGAGAAGGGAATACGACAGTCTCGCCTTTTTGCTGTTCCAAATAAAGGTTCTAAACTTTTTGGTAATTTGCTCGTAGTATTGTTTGGGAACTGGGATAGGTAATACCTGTTGTAGGTAGGTTAGTCGAGGGAGGATTAGTGATGTAAGGAGGTTCTTGCGGCCGAACCAAGAGAGAGTTGGATTGGATTGCGCTAATTTATCAATGGCTTCAAAAATGGAATTTCTAAGGGGGATGTAGTTATGGGAGAAAAGGTCGTGTATGTTGGGACTGAGTTTGACCCCTAAGTATGTAATAGTAGGTGAAGACCAGTTAAAGGGTGAGTCTGTCATCAACTGGCTCTTTGTAGATTGAGAGATTCCCATGCATAGAACCAGGGATTTGCCAGCATTAATTTTGAAGTCCGAGGCTAGGCTAAAGTTATTTAGGTGGGTTTGAATTCGTGGTAGGGAAGTTTTAGGGTTAGTTGTCATCATTAGAACGTCATCCGCAAATGCTGCAACTTTTTGTTCCCTGCCTCCCAAACATAGACCTGAAATCTCCTCATCTCGCCTAATGTTAGCAAGGAGCGGCTCTAATGCCAAGATAAATAGGAGAGGTGAGAGGGGACAGCCTTGTCTTGTCCCATTGCTTATCGAGAACGGGGCAGATAGGCTTCCGTTTACTTGTACCCTAGCTGACGCTTGCTCATACATGGCAAAAGTTGCCCGTAAAAAGGGATCAGGAAGGCCAAACCCAAGCAGAGTGTGTTTTAGGTAATGCCAATTTACCCTATCGAATGCTTTCTCCGCGTCAGTACTAAGGAGAAGCAGGGGGGAAGAAAGTCTTTTGGCATGGCAGAGGACATTGATCACTCTGGAAGTGATGTCTTTGCCTTTTCTGGCCCGGATGAAGCCAACCTGATCTCCATGTATAAGGAGGGGGATAAGGACGGCTAGCCTATTAGCTAACATCTTGGCTAGGAGCTTGAGGTCTATGTTTAGGAGGGATATGGGCCTGTAGCTGGAGCATTGTTTAGGGTCTTTTACCTTCTTTTGGTATGAGGGAGATATGTGCCTCCGTCATGTCTCTGGAGAGTGGGCGGCCTAGTAAAGACTGGTTACAGACCCTCAAGAGATGGGGGAGGAGGAGGTTCTGAAAGGTTTTATAATATGAGAGTGGGAGCCCGTCCGGACCTGGACTCTTTCCTACAGGCATTTGTAACATAGCGTTCTTGAGTTCCAAAATGGTGAAAGGGGCTTCTAGTTTTAATTTCTGATCCAGGGAGAGGTGAGGCACTTTAGATGATGCTAAGAAACTTCCTATAGCAGACGTTCTCTCGTCAGTAGGATCCGGGGGGGAAAGGTTATATAGATTATTATTGAATTCCCGGAATTGAGCAGCGATCTGGGCAGTTGAAAAGATCGGTTTACCGCAGGGAGAGGATAGCTGGTGGACATAATTAGAGGACCTCCTACCCCTGATTCTACTCATCAGAAATTTATTGGCCTTGTCTCCGTGGGCAAAAAACTTATGTTGCATACTCATGAAATATTTAGCTGCTTTGGAAGATAGAAGGGATTTGAGTTTCGCTCTGTATTCAGAGAGTTCTCTTAACTGGGAATCAGTGGGGGAAGATTTGTGGCAAGACTCAAGTCTCTGTATTTTTTTAAGGACTTCATCTATGACTTTCTCATGTAATTTTTTCCTATAGGACCCAATATTGATAAAGTGACCCCTAATAACCGGTTTATGGGCGTCCCAGAGGGTGTTAAAAGAGATGTCAGTGCCTTCATTCAAAGAGAAATAGTCCGCTAGATGTTTGGAGACCTGGTCTACTAAATCTGGGGAACCTAATAAGGTCTCATTCAAACGCCAATTAAAACATGAAGTATTTTTTGCGGGGGCTAGTACCTTAATAAATATAGGGGAGTGGTCAGACAAGTGAATGGAGCCTATCGAAGCTGTGCTACATAGATGGAGATGTTCCTTAGAGATAAAAAAAGTAGTCCAGTCGGTGATATGTGCCGTGTGCTGGGGAGTAGAAGGTATAGTCAAGGGTGTTGGGGTGGAGGGAGCGCCAGGAGTCAATCAAATGGAGATCCCAAAGGGTTTTCCTGACAAATTTGAGGGATTTGTCAGAGTGGGATGACTTGTGTGAAGATATGTCAAGTTGCGGGAATAGGGCAACGTTCAAGTCTCCTCCCATTATCACAATCCCTTCTTTAAACGGGTTGATAATCGGGACTAAATTTGCTATCCATTAGGACTGATTGGAATTGGGACCGTAGATGTTAATAAAGGAGTAAATTTGTTGGCCGATGGAACCTTTAATCAGCATATACCTTCCCTCTGGGTCAAGTACTTGATCAGTAAGCTTAAATGGGATCTTTTTATGAAACCCTATGCTAACCCCACTTGATGCAGAGGAGTTGCCCCCACAGTGATACCAATCCGAATAATAGGAGAACTGCATGTTGGGGTAACTATTAAAACGAAAGTGCGTCTCCTGGAGGAACACCACTTCGGCTTTAGCTTTCCTTAGAATGGCAAAGACCTGACTCCTTTTGGAAGGGGAGTGGAAGCCCTTGACATTGTAAGAAGCAATGTGTAGGTCAGCCATATGGTGTAGTGTAGATGGAGTTACCTCTAAGCCGATGATGTCTCCTCCAAGAGAGCAACAGGGTATCGTGTGTTCTCCTCTCTAGATGTGCAAGCAGGATCAAGATGCAGCAAAGATTGCATGTTGCGTATAGAAGTGTCTCGTACCTTGGGGAAAGAACAGGGTAAAAAAATAGAACAGAACATAATAAAATAGACAAAAAAGAATATAGACTTCTTCAAACAATGTGCTGACGACAAGACCCGAGTGGTTTGCACGCTGTGCCATCAGAGCCTGAAGAGAGGCATTAACGTTCTGAACCTTAGCACAACCTGCATGACCAGGCACCTGTATGCAAAGCATGAACTGCAGTGGAGTAAACACCTTAAAAACAAGGAAATTACTCAGGCTCCCCCTGCTACCTCTTCTGCTGCTGCCGCCTCGGCCTCTTCCTCCGCCTCTGGAGGAACGTTGGCACCTGCCGCCCAGCAAACAGGGGATGTACCACCAACACCACCACCTCCGTCACCAAGCATCTCAACCATGTCAAACGGCAGCGTTCAGCTCTCCATCTCACAAACATTTGAGAGAAAGCGTAAATTCCCACCTAGCCAGCCTCGATCACTGGCTCTGAATGCCAGCATTTCTAAACTACTGGCCTATGAAATGCTGTCATTCAGGCTGGTAGACACAGACAGCTTCAAACAGCTCATGTCGCTTGCTGTCCTACAGTATGTTGTTCCCAGCCGTCACTACTTCTCCAAGAGAGCCGTGCCTTCCCTGCACAACCAAGTATCCGATAAAATCAAGTGTGCACTGCGCAACGCCATCTGTGGCAAGGTCCACCTAGCCACAGATACGTGGACCAGTAAGCACGGCCAGGGACGCTATATCTCCCTAACTGCACACTGGGTAAATGTAGTGGAGGCTGGGCCCCAGGCGGAGAGCTGTTTGGCGCACGTCCTTCCGCCGCCAAGGATCGCAGGGCAACATTCTTTGCCTCCTGTTGCCTCCTCCTCCTACTCGGCTTCCTTCTCTTCTTCGACCTGCTCATCCAGTCAGCCACACACCTTCACCACCAACTTCAGCACAGCCCGGGGTAAACGTCAGCAGGCCATTCTAAAACTCATATGTTTGGGGGACAGGCCCCACACCGCACAGGAGTTGTGGCGGGGTAGAGTGGTTGCTGCCGGTGAGCCTCAAGCCCGGCCTGGTGGTGTGCGATAATGGGCGAAATCTCGTTGCAGCTCTGGGACTAGCCGGTTTGACGCACATCCCTTGCCTGGCGCATGTGCTGAATTTGGTGGTGCAGAGGTTCATTCACAACTACCCCGACATGTCAGAGCTGCTGCATAAAGTGCGGGCCATCTGTGCGCGCTTCCGGCGTTCACATCCTGCCGCTGCTCACCTGTCTGCGCTACAGCGTAACTTCGGCCTTCCCGCTCACCACCTCATATGCGACGTGCCCACCAGGTGGAACTCCACCTTGCACATGCTGGACAGACTGTGCGAGCAGCAGCAGGCCATAGTGGAGTTTCAGCTGCAGCACGCACGGGTCAGTCGCACTGTGGAACAGCACCACTTCACCACCAATGACTGGGCATCCATGCGAGACCTGTGTGCCCTGTTGCGCTGTTTCGAGTACTCCACCAACATGGCCAGTGGCGATGACGCCGTTATCAGTGTTACAATACCACTTATATGTCTCCTTGAGAAAACACTTAGGGCGATGATGGAAGAGGAGGTGGCCCAGGAGGAGGAGGAAGAGGGGTCATTTTTAGCACTTTCAGGCCAGTCTCTTCAAAGTTACTCAGAGGGTTTTTTTTTTTTTTGCAACAGCAGAGGCCAGGTACAAATGTGGCCAGACAGGGCCCACTACTGGAGGACGAGGAGGACGAGGATGAGGAGGAGGTGGAGGAGGATGAGGATGAAGCATGTTCACAGCGGGGTGGCATCCAACGCAGTTCGGGCCCATCACTGGTGCGTGGTTGGGGGGAAACGCAGGACGATGACGATACGCCTCCCACAGAGGACAGCTTGTCCTTACCTCTGGGCAGCCTGGCACACATGAGCGACTACATGCTGCAGTGCCTGTGCAATGACAGCAGAGTTGCCCACATTTTAACGTGTGCGGACTACTGGGTTGCCACCCTGCTGGATCCACGGTACAAAGACAATGTGCCCACCTTACTTCCTGCACTGGAGCGTGATAGTAAGATGCGCGAGTACAAGCGCACATTGATAGACGCGCTACTGAGAGCATTCCCAAATGTCACAGGGGAACAAGTGGAAGCCCAAGGCGAAGGCAGAGGAGGAGCAAGAGGTCGCCAACGCAGCTGTATCACGGCCAGCTCCTCAGAGGGCAGGGTTAGCATGGCAGAGATGTGGAAAAGTTTTGTCACCACGCCACAGCTAACTGCACCACCACCTGATACGGAACGTGTTAGCAGGAGGCAACATTTCACTAACATGGTGGAACAGTACCTGTGCACACCCCTCCACGTACTGACTGATGGTTCGGCCCCATTCAACTTCTGGGTCTCCAAATTGTCCACATGGCCAGAGCTAGCCTTTTATGCCTTGGAGGTGCTGGCCTGCCCGGCGGCCAGCGTTTTGTCTGAACGTGTATTCAGCACAGTAGGGGGCGTCATTACAGACAAATGCAGCCGCCTGTCTACAGCCAATGTGGACAAGCTGACGTTCATAAAAATGAACCAGGCATGGATCCCACAGGACCTGTCCATCCCTTGTGCAGATTAGACATTAACTACCTCCCCTTAACCATATATTATTATACTCCAGGGCACTTCCTCATTCAATCCTATTTTTATTTTAATTTTACCATTATTCTGCGGGGCAACCCAAAGTTGAATGAACCTCTCCTCTGTCTGGGTGCCGGGGCCTAAAAATATCTGACAGTGGCCTGTTCCAGTGTTCGGTGACGTGAAGCATGATTCTCTGCTATGACATGAAGCCTGAATCTCTGCTATGGGACCTCTCTCCTCTTTCTGGGTGCCGGGGCCTAAATATCTAACAATGGACTGTTCCAGTTTTGGCTGACATGAAGCCTGATTCTCTGCTATGACATGAAGCCTGAATCTCTGCTATGGGACCTCTCCTCTGTCTGGGTGCCGGGGCCTGAATATCTGACAATGAACTGTTCCAGCTTTGGATGACATGAAGCCTGATTCTCTGCTATGACATGAAGCCTGAATCTCTACTATGGGACCTCTCTCCTCTGTCTGGGTGCCGGGGCCTAAATATTTGACAATGGACTGTTCCAGTTTTGTGTGACATGAAGCCTGATTCTCTGCTATGACATGAAGACTGATTTTCTGCTGACATGAAGCCTGAATCTCTGCTATGGGACCTCTCTCCTCTGTCGGGGTGCCGGGGCCTAAATATATGACAATCGACTGTTCCAGTTTTGGCTGACGTGAAGCCTGATTCTCTGCTATGACATGAAGACTGATTCTCTGCTGACATGAAGCCTGAATCTCTGTTATGGGACCTCTCTCCTCTGTCGGGGTGCCGGGACCTAAATATATGACAATCGACTGTTCCAGTTTTGGCTGACGTGAAGCCTGATTCTCTGCTATGACATGAAGCCTGATTCTATGCTATGACATGAAGCCTGAATCTCTGCTATGGGACCTCTCTCCTCTATCTGGGTGCCGGGGCCTAAATATATGACAATGGACTGTTCCAGTTTTGTGTGATGTGAAGCCTGATTCTCTGCTATGACATAAAGACTGATTCTCTGCTGACATGAAGCCTGAATCTCTGCTATGGGACCTCTCTCCTCTGTCTGGGTGCCGGGGCCTAAATATATGACAATGGACTGTTCCAGTTTTGGCTGACGTGAAGCCTGATTCTCTGCTATGACATGAAGACTGATTCTCTGCTGACATGAAGCCTGAATCTCTGCTATGGGACCTCTCTCCTCTGTCTGGGTGCCGGGGCCTAAATATCTGACAATGGACTGTTCCAGATTTGGGTGACGTGAAGCCTGATTCTCTGCTATGACATGAAGACTGATTCTCTGCTGACATGAAGCCTGAATCTCTGCTATGGGACCTCTCTCCTCTGTCTGGGTGCTGGGGCATAAATATATGACAATGGACTGTTCCAGTTTTGGCTGACGTGAAGCCTGATTCTCTGCTATGACATGAAGACTGATTCTCTGCTGACATGATGCCTGAATCTCTGCTATGGGACCTCTCTCCTCTGTCTGGGTGCCGGGGCCTAAATATATGACAATGGACTGTTCCAGTTTTGGCTGACGTGAAGCCTGATTCTCTGCTATGACCTGAAGACTGATTCTCTGCTGACATGAAGCCTGAATCTCTGCTATGGGACCTCTCTCCTCTGTCTGGGTGCCGGGGCCTGAATATCTGACAATGGACTGTTCCAGTTTTGGGTGACGTGAAGCCTGATTCTCTGCTATGACATGAAGACTGATTCTCTGCTGACATGAAGCCTAAATCTCTGCTATGGGACCTCTCTCCTCTGTCTGGGTGCCGGGGCCTAAATATATGACAATGGACTGTTCCAGTTTTGGCTGACGTGAAGCCTGATTCTCTGCTATGACCTGAAGACTGATTCTCTGCTGACATGAAGCCTGAATCTCTGCTATGGGACCTCTCTCCTCTGTCTGGGTGCCGGGGCCTGAATATCTGACAATGGACTGTTCCAGTTTTGGGTGACGTGAAGCCTGATTCTCTGCTATGACATGAAGACTGATTCTCTGCTATGGGACCTCTCTCCTCTGTCTGGGTGCCGGGGCCTAAATATCTGACAATGGACTGTTCCAGTTTTGGCTGACGTGAAGCCTGATTCTCTGCTATGACATGACGACTGATTCTCTGCTGGCATGAAGCCTGAATCTCTGTTATGGGACCTCTCTCCTCTGTCTGGGTGCCGGGACCTAAATATATGACAATGGACTGTTCCAGTTTTGGCTGACGTGAAGCCTGATTCTCTGCTATGACATGAAGACTGATTCTCTGCTGACATGAAGCCTGACTCTCTGCTATGGGACCTCTCTCCAATTGATATTGGTTAATTTTTATTTATTTTATTTTTATTTTAATTCATTTCCCTATCCACATTTGTTTGCAGGAGATTTAACTACATTTTTCTGCCTTTTGCAGCCCTCTAGCCCTTTCCTGGGCTGTTTTACAGCCTTTTAAGTGCTGAAAATTTCGGGTCCCTATTGACTTCGTCAACATTCTCACCTGAGTTAACAAGACGATTACTGAATTGATCTCAGCAGGTCCTTTAATGACAGCAATGAAATGCAGTGGAAAGTTTTTTTTGGGATTAAGTTAATTTTCATGGCAAAGAAGGACTATGCAATTCATCTGATCACTCTTCATAACATTTTGGAGTATATGCAAATTTCTATTATAAAAACTTAAGCAGCAACTTTTCCAATTTCCAATATTTATGTAATTCTCACAACTTTTGGCCACGACTGTACATCTGGTTAGTTGAAGTCCCCCATAATAACCACCTCATTTTTTATTTGCCGCCTTGTCTATCTCGTTTAGTAGTAGATTTTCTGTGGACTCTGGTATATTAGGTGGTTTCTAGTAAACTCCTATTAGTAATTTATTATAATTTTTGCATCAATGTATTTCTACCCATAGTGACTCTAGATGTTCATGTCCCTCACTTATATCTTCTCGGATTGTGGGCTTTAGACAGGACTTTACATAAAGGCAGACCCCTCCCCCTCTCCGGTTTTGACGATCCTTTCTAAACAGACTGTATCCTTGTACATTAACTGCCCAGTCATAGCTATCATCCAGCCATGTCTCAGTTATTCTCATTATGTTATAGTCCTCCTCACACAACACTAATTCCAGTTCACCAGTTGTATTAGTCAGGCTTCTGGCATTAGAATACATATAATTAAGAGGTTATGTATATTTTTTACCCCACACCTTTCCTTCTGAACTGTTCTCGTCCCTGCTTCCATTCCTCCCCCAGTTCCACTACCTTGCCCCCGGTCTCTATCTGCACTATCTTCCCATCCTATAACGTAATTACCCTCCCCCCAATCCCTAGTTTCAACACTCCACCAACCTTCCAGCCATCTTTCCCCCTAACACAGCTGCCCCTTCCCAATTGAGGTGCAGCCCATCCCTACGATAGAGCCTGTAGCTGACAGAGAAGTCATCCCAGTTCTCCAGGAACCCAAACCCCTCCTTCCTACACCAGTTCTTTAGTCACTTGTTAACCTCCCTAATCTCCCGCTGCCTTTCTTGTGTGGCTCATGGTACAGGCAGTATCTCAGAAAACACTACCTTTGAGATCCTTGCCCTAAGCTTTTGACCTAAATCCCTAAAATCATTTTTAAGGACTCTCCACCTTCCTCTAACTTTGTCATTGGTTTCTATATGGACCATGACCGCTGGATCTTCTCCAGCCCCTCCCAGTAATCTGTCAACCCGATCCGCGATGTGTCGAACTCTAGCGCCATGAAGACAACACACTGTTCGGCGATCACGCTCTTTGTGACAGATTGCCCTTTCTGTACCCCTAATAATAGAGTCTCCCACTTCCAGCACCTGTCTGGCCTGCCCTGCTCTCCTGGTCCCCTGCTTAGTGGAGTTGACATTTCCCTGACTGGCAGAGGTAGTGTCCTGAATATCTGACAATGAACTGTTCCAGCTTTGGATGACATGAAGCCTGATTCTCTGCTATGACATGAAGCCTGAATCTCTACTATGGGACCTCTCTCCTCTGTCTGGGTGCCGGGGCCTAAATATTTGACAATGGACTGTTCCAGTTTTGTGTGACATGAAGCCTGATTCTCTGCTATGACATGAAGACTGATTTTCTGCTGACATGAAGCCTGAATCTCTGCTATGGGACCTCTCTCCTCTGTCGGGGTGCCGGGGCCTAAATATATGACAATCGACTGTTCCAGTTTTGGCTGACGTGAAGCCTGATTCTCTGCTATGACATGAAGACTGATTCTCTGCTGACATGAAGCCTGAATCTCTGTTATGGGACCTCTCTCCTCTGTCGGGGTGCCGGGACCTAAATATATGACAATCGACTGTTCCAGTTTTGGCTGACGTGAAGCCTGATTCTCTGCTATGACATGAAGCCTGATTCTATGCTATGACATGAAGCCTGAATCTCTGCTATGGGACCTCTCTCCTCTATCTGGGTGCCGGGGCCTAAATATATGACAATGGACTGTTCCAGTTTTGTGTGATGTGAAGCCTGATTCTCTGCTATGACATAAAGACTGATTCTCTGCTGACATGAAGCCTGAATCTCTGCTATGGGACCTCTCTCCTCTGTCTGGGTGCCGGGGCCTAAATATATGACAATGGACTGTTCCAGTTTTGGCTGACGTGAAGCCTGATTCTCTGCTATGACATGAAGACTGATTCTCTGCTGACATGAAGCCTGAATCTCTGCTATGGGACCTCTCTCCTCTGTCTGGGTGCCGGGGCCTAAATATCTGACAATGGACTGTTCCAGATTTGGGTGACGTGAAGCCTGATTCTCTGCTATGACATGAAGACTGATTCTCTGCTGACATGAAGCCTGAATCTCTGCTATGGGACCTCTCTCCTCTGTCTGGGTGCTGGGGCATAAATATATGACAATGGACTGTTCCAGTTTTGGCTGACGTGAAGCCTGATTCTCTGCTATGACATGAAGACTGATTCTCTGCTGACATGATGCCTGAATCTCTGCTATGGGACCTCTCTCCTCTGTCTGGGTGCCGGGGCCTAAATATATGACAATGGACTGTTCCAGTTTTGGCTGACGTGAAGCCTGATTCTCTGCTATGACCTGAAGACTGATTCTCTGCTGACATGAAGCCTGAATCTCTGCTATGGGACCTCTCTCCTCTGTCTGGGTGCCGGGGCCTGAATATCTGACAATGGACTGTTCCAGTTTTGGGTGACGTGAAGCCTGATTCTCTGCTATGACATGAAGACTGATTCTCTGCTGACATGAAGCCTAAATCTCTGCTATGGGACCTCTCTCCTCTGTCTGGGTGCCGGGGCCTAAATATATGACAATGGACTGTTCCAGTTTTGGCTGACGTGAAGCCTGATTCTCTGCTATGACCTGAAGACTGATTCTCTGCTGACATGAAGCCTGAATCTCTGCTATGGGACCTCTCTCCTCTGTCTGGGTGCCGGGGCCTGAATATCTGACAATGGACTGTTCCAGTTTTGGGTGACGTGAAGCCTGATTCTCTGCTATGACATGAAGACTGATTCTCTGCTATGGGACCTCTCTCCTCTGTCTGGGTGCCGGGGCCTAAATATCTGACAATGGACTGTTCCAGTTTTGGCTGACGTGAAGCCTGATTCTCTGCTATGACATGACGACTGATTCTCTGCTGGCATGAAGCCTGAATCTCTGTTATGGGACCTCTCTCCTCTGTCTGGGTGCCGGGACCTAAATATATGACAATGGACTGTTCCAGTTTTGGCTGACGTGAAGCCTGATTCTCTGCTATGACATGAAGACTGATTCTCTGCTGACATGAAGCCTGACTCTCTGCTATGGGACCTCTCTCCAATTGATATTGGTTAATTTTTATTTATTTTATTTTTATTTTAATTCATTTCCCTATCCACATTTGTTTGCAGGAGATTTAACTACATTTTTCTGCCTTTTGCAGCCCTCTAGCCCTTTCCTGGGCTGTTTTACAGCCTTTTAAGTGCTGAAAATTTCGGGTCCCTATTGACTTCGTCAACATTCTCACCTGAGTTAACAAGACGATTACTGAATTGATCTCAGCAGGTCCTTTAATGACAGCAATGAAATGCAGTGGAAAGTTTTTTTTGGGATTAAGTTAATTTTCATGGCAAAGAAGGACTATGCAATTCATCTGATCACTCTTCATAACATTTTGGAGTATATGCAAATTTCTATTATAAAAACTTAAGCAGCAACTTTTCCAATTTCCAATATTTATGTAATTCTCACAACTTTTGGCCACGACTGTACATCTGGTTAGTTGAAGTCCCCCATAATAACCACCTCATTTTTTATTTGCCGCCTTGTCTATCTCGTTTAGTAGTAGATTTTCTGTGGACTCTGGTATATTAGGTGGTTTCTAGTAAACTCCTATTAGTAATTTATTATAATTTTTGCATCAATGTATTTCTACCCATAGTGACTCTAGATGTTCATGTCCCTCACTTATATCTTCTCGGATTGTGGGCTTTAGACAGGACTTTACATAAAGGCAGACCCCTCCCCCTCTCCGGTTTTGACGATCCTTTCTAAACAGACTGTATCCTTGTACATTAACTGCCCAGTCATAGCTATCATCCAGCCATGTCTCAGTTATTCTCATTATGTTATAGTCCTCCTCACACAACACTAATTCCAGTTCACCAGTTGTATTAGTCAGGCTTCTGGCATTAGAATACATATAATTAAGAGGTTATGTATATTTTTTACCCCACACCTTTCCTTCTGAACTGTTCTCGTCCCTGCTTCCATTCCTCCCCCAGTTCCACTACCTTGCCCCCGGTCTCTATCTGCACTATCTTCCCATCCTATAACGTAATTACCCTCCCCCCAATCCCTAGTTTCAACACTCCACCAACCTTCCAGCCATCTTTCCCCCTAACACAGCTGCCCCTTCCCAATTGAGGTGCAGCCCATCCCTACGATAGAGCCTGTAGCTGACAGAGAAGTCATCCCAGTTCTCCAGGAACCCAAACCCCTCCTTCCTACACCAGTTCTTTAGTCACTTGTTAACCTCCCTAATCTCCCGCTGCCTTTCTTGTGTGGCTCATGGTACAGGCAGTATCTCAGAAAACACTACCTTTGAGATCCTTGCCCTAAGCTTTTGACCTAAATCCCTAAAATCATTTTTAAGGACTCTCCACCTTCCTCTAACTTTGTCATTGGTTTCTATATGGACCATGACCGCTGGATCTTCTCCAGCCCCTCCCAGTAATCTGTCAACCCGATCCGCGATGTGTCGAACTCTAGCGCCAGGAAGACAACACACTGTTCGGCGATCACGCTCTTTGTGACAGATTGCCCTTTCTGTACCCCTAATAATAGAGTCTCCCACTTCCAGCACCTGTCTGGCCTGCCCTGCTCTCCTGGTCCCCTGCTTAGTGGAGTTGACATTTCCCTGACTGGCAGAGGTAGTGTCCGGCTGCAGCATTGCTGTCCCTGAACTGATATCCCCTCATCTGACAACCGTTCAAACTTGTTGGGGTGTGACAGATCAGGGCTAGCCTCCCTTGCACTCTTCCCTCTACCCCTCTTTCTAACTGTTACCCAGCTAGCTACCTCACTTTCCTCAGCCTCCTCGCTTTCATCCTCCCCCTCAACTACCCCATAGAGTGCTTGCTCAGTGAGCAGAAAACTCTTTTCCAAATTGTTAACGCCTCTCAGTGTTTAAACTCGCCCGTTTAGATACTCAATTTGTGATTCCAAACGGGTAATTTGCTCACATTTTTAGCAATGATACACACCCTCGAACGGCTGTTCCAGGACTGCATACATCAGACAAGATGTGCACTGGACTGCGCTGTCAATTATGGAGCCCATACTAATGGGGATAATACAAAGAAAGAGAAAATAAAAATATAATTCAGTAATAAGAAACTGATTTACTGCAGTCCCCCACTGAAGTCACTTAATCTAAAGTCGCACACTTATACAAACACACACTTAAATCAAACACGCAACGCGCAAACTTGCGTTATATTCCTGCTTATATAAATGGAGCTCTCAAAACCAGCCTGTTTTGTTTCCTCTGGATTCTGACCTTTTCTTATGAACTAGACACCCTCCCTTATTAAGAGCAGGGGGTGCCTGGTTTAATGCTCGGGTTCTCCCATTGACTTACATTGTGCTTGTGTACTCGAGCACCCGAGCACATTGGTGCTCGACCAACACTATAGTTTAGGTTTTATAACATTCATAGATGTGATTAATAGAATTATAATAACCTGATAAAGAGCTTGATAAAGCCTTAATATCATTTTATTTTTAAAGATATTTGGAAGTGTCCGGGGCATGTTTTGACAACTGTTTACTATTGCCGTAGCTGCTTGTACATTAGGCTAACTATGTCTCGTAACACATGTATAAAAATTGTTGGCTTCTAAATTTGGTAGGTGGTGACATCAGCTTTGGGCGGGGCTGTGTGGACTTGGGGCGGTTTATGTGCGGGGAAAGGGACTCGTCAAAGGTCCTTTAGCTAATAGATAGATAGATGCTGGAAAGATAGATTAGCTAGATAACTTCATTTTCTGTTGATATATTTTTGCTTAAATCACATACATCTTCAATTTATTAAACACTATTATATAATTAAAAGCAAATTTCAAAGATCGCAGGTCCATTAACAAAGTGACTGCTGCCTTGCGGGATGTTCGATGACATCACGATGGGCGGCGTTGTGGTCGGAGTGGGCAGGGGTTATGGGTGGGAAATGAGGCGTTTCAGTGACATCATCAAAGGTCTTTTAGCTTTTAGGAAGATAGAAGGATCAATTAGCCGCAGCCAGTATTTATAATTAGCCACTGCCAATATTTATAATAGCTTAGTAAGAGGTTAATATAAGCTTAAAGGGACACTGACAGGCCTCCTGAGCATATTTAGCTCTTTATATGCCCTCCTATGTCTTGTAATAAGTTTCCCATTCATATAAGTATTATCCCTGTGCGCATTGTAAACTGTGAAAAATAATCTTTATAATCACCTGTCAATCAACTGTCCTTTCTGCCCAAGGGGCGTTCTTTGCGCCGCATTTGTGCCCAGCCGCGCCCCAACTGCCGGATCCTTAGAGACGCCCATCTCATTAGAATTCACTTCGCTGGGCGGTATTTTTCGGTCCCCAACATTCGGAGATCCCGCGCATGCCCAATACGAAGTTACGGCAGGAGCAGTTACGCAGGCGCAGAATGGAGAGGCTAAAGCGGCCTCATAGAAACATAGGGGACGCAGGCGCGATGTGATCCCAGGCGAGCGAGGGAGCCGGGCGCATGGGCAGATAATGCTATTGAGGCCGATGACCGTAACTTCGTATTGGGCATGCGCGGGATCTCCGAATGCCGGGGACAGGAAAATACTGCCCAGCGAAGTGAATTCTAATGAGATGGGCGTCTAAGGATCCGGCAGTTGGGGCACGGCTGGGCACAAATGCGGCGCAAAGAACGCCCCTTGGGCAGAAAGGACAGTTGATTGACAGGTGATTATAAAGATTATTTTTCACAGTTTACAATGCGCACAGGGATAATACTTATATGAATGGGAAACTTATTACAAGACCTAGGAGGGCATATAAAGAGCTAAATATGCTCAGGAGGCCTGTCAGTGTCCCTTTAATACAAGCTTAATATCATTTTATTTTTAAACATAATAAACTTAATTAAATTACTAAATCTTTATCGGATCTAAAAGGGGATTTGAATGGGCGGTATTTTATGCATGGAAAAGGGGCGTTGCCACATGTCACTTTAAGTTTGACGAGTACTGTAGCCCTATGCTACTCTCATATTTTGTGTACCAGAATCCACTGCTAATGTTAATGAATAGGGCTATTCACATGAGTATATAATTTCCACCAGTATTTTAAATATGTAGCATGTTCCGAGTCTTGTGTGTATTTACTGCCAAATACACCCGTTACCATTACAGATGAGCAAAGTTATGAAAACTTTAATTCGGCTGCTTCAACAAATTTCACAAAGATATTCGATTAGTGAAGAATTACTTTGTCACGAAGCACATTTCTTTGTAGGCAGCATTTTTTATGAACTCGCTTAGACTATAATTAGTGTTGAGTCATTCAAAGGTGGACTTCAATCCGAATTTACTGAAAATTTTATTCACTGTGAAGCTGAATTTCCTCTTGCTTCGTAGTAACGAATCAATTTTCCCTGAAATTGTGTTAAAAAAACATACTCACCTCATCCGTTTAAGCATGAAGAGGCCGCCGCAGCCATCTTGATTGAAGATCCCAGGCAAAATCTAGTGCGCAGTGACATATGGCGCAATTGCCTTTTTGTGACTCTGGTATGAGCTCTTCAAATGTATTTCCTATGAGACCATCTACTACAGATCTAGATATACAGGTGAAACTCAAAAAATTAGAATAGCGTGCAATTTATTTCAGTAATGCAAATTAAAAGGAATTGCATTAATGCAGCTTAAAGGATAACTTTCACATTTAGACCCTAATTTAAATTTTCATATATGTAGTTACTAATAACATTATATTCCAGAATCAGTTACTATTAGACTGACTTACCCCATATTTAATAAGATTCAGCCCTTAGCAACCAGTCTGCATAAAACTGCAATTTCACTATTCAGTTAAGATGGCCGCCACTGTCCTCACCCTGAGGCAAATCCCGCCTGCCCTCACTAGCCAGTAACAATAGCCCCCCAAAAGTGTCAGTAACCAGAGCCCTCCCCCCTAAAGGGCTAATCTCCTGCAGCACAAAGGGGTCCTCTTACCACATGTTGCTTTCATTTATACACTGAGCAGATGGCAGATCTCCCTTCCCTGGTCTGCGCTGCTTCAACTCTGCATTCTCCAAGTCTGCTGGGTGAGGGAGCGTCTGCCAAGTGCAGGGACAGGGAGAAGTGCACACAGCCCAGGCACTGTTATCAGCTACTGGGGAGGACCTGGCTTTAATCATTTACTTACAGTCCCTGGCTGTCAGTAATGTGACCTTGCACGCTGCATGCTCCGTCTATCAACAGATAGACGAACCATGCCTAGCAACCCTATTTTAAGAACAGGTAAAAGTAGGCAGTACAGGGAACAAAAATGTGGAATTAAGGGGTAATTGAATACACAGTGAAAAGTTGAAATAGGGCCACCAAGGTGATATTAATCACCACAATCCAATACTCCAATAATAATACGACAGTTATCCTTTAAAATTAGAATTTTGTGAAAAGGTTCAATATTCTAGGCTCAAAGTGTCACACTCTAGTCAGCTAATTAATCCATACCCCCTAAGCAAAGGGTACCTCAAAATTGCGACTTGGGGGTTTGATAAGCTGTAAGCCATAATCATCCAAATGATAACAAATAAAGGCTTGAAATATCTCGCTTTGCATGTAATGAGTCTATCTCACATATTAGTTTCACCTTTTAAGTTGCATTACTGAAATAAATGAACTTTGCACGATATTCAAATTTTTCAAGTTTCATGTGTAGGTCTAGGATTTTCTCTGTTCCTTGGTTTCATGGTTTAAGTAGCACACGATCAGATACAATAACATTTTATATATAGTTCTTACAGAGTGTAAAAGGTGGCTGATACAAATTTCTTAACAGACTGCTCAATAGAGTTCGGTTTTATGCTGTGTTGGTAAATCAGGATGATAAAATAACAAGATAATTTACTAATCTGCCTACTGAAAAAATCATGTGAATTCCACACATTTATCATCTTTATTTCTGAAGTGCACCACTTGACAAATATAACCCTGGCAATTGACTTATTGAATTATTCTTGATAATGTAAATTGCTCATGAATGATATCTAATGATTATACTGCAGAGATTCCAGTAAACACTAGTAGAAACACTGCTAAAATACACAAATTACCGTACTGGATTCAGACTAATCTGATAGAGTTTGTGCAGAAGGAGCCAATTATGGTAGAAATTTCTGACATACAACTGAAAGCCATCTGTAAAGAAATTAAATTAAATATGAACATTACCATTAAGGGTAAAAATATTTGTGCGATTTTAAAATTTTCTAGTCTTCATGTCGCATTCTATTTACAGTATAGTTTGTCACATATTTTAGTACATCAGTAACATTTTTGCAAAGGGCAAATCTTTAACACCAATTATTTTGATTTATACTTTGTAGTATGTGGCTCTTTGTTCTCTGAAAAATTCACTTATCCTAGCATTCCTATATAAATGCATAAGCAAGATTTAGAAAGAAAATATATTTTTAAGATATCCTCTTTCTTTTTTTCATGCCATTTACAGTAAGCAATTTTCACTGTGCCATTTACAGTAAGCAATTGTTCAAAATATGACAGAGATGACAAAATAACAAAACAATGACAGATATTTGGCAGAGTGCAACTGGAGTCAGATAGCTCGGTATTGGTAACTTTTCAAATAAAAAATACAGTAGTACGTGTGTGAGTATTACAACATGCTACATTAGAGGTGGACATACAATTGGGGCAGTCAGTTGACTTCTCCTCATAAACCTGAATAGCGGTTTCCCTTCATGAAGGGCTGTGTGCTCCGCTGCTTCCAGCGGCTTGACAGTGCTCCAGTGGGGCACTGTTTGTGACAACACCACTCAAGCAGGAACTAGAGAGATGCTCTCTGTTGTTCCAGAGTGAGAATTTCTATCAAAGTTCTTTTGATTTGTTTAGAATCGATTTGTCCTCGAATTGAATATTTGCTTGATTTGGACAAATCAACCCAAAATGAATTTTAGAAAATGTGTTCCTCTCTGCTTCTGTTCCATCAGATCAAGGATGGACTACAAGTCATGGAAAGAAGTAAGGAGCACTATAATGAGCCCTGCACTGTTAATAAATTAGCTGTTATACACCAAGCGGTCCACATACTTTTCTTGCACAGGGGCCTCTGCTGTCTATATCTGCACCAGTGCTAAATGTTATATTAATAGAAGAACACTGAGCTAGAGAACACTGAGGAGATCTATTCCGGGCTTTGACCATGCATAAAACAAAGATTAACTTAACTAGACTTCACTGAGACTAAAATATGAAATGTCAGTATTAGTAAATCTGCCTGCTATATTCTGAAGAGTATAAAGTGTAATATAGAAGGAAATTTGTCAGTTTGAAAAGGACCAAGCAACAAGAATACAGTAGCAATAAGTGTGATCAAGTGTCTTCTAAGTCCCTCAAAGATATTTCAATGAGCATGGGAGTAGGCTGCCTCCTTCATCTGCAAAAATATGATATATCAGTGCAGAAGATAATAATGTGGAACAGAATAGCATTCTTAACTAGTGGTACCACTAGTGATATATTTTGACTGATATAGTCACACGTACCGAAAATAATAACCACTGTATCACAAATTATCAGTTTCTCATCCATCCAGGTTCTGGGCTGGCTCTTCTATGTATCCTGCCTTCACTGGACTCTAGATCAAGTCTTCTGCACTGCAGTGCTGGATTTATCTCAAACTAGAGACAGATAGTTGCAGTGCCTAAAGAAGATGCCATTGGTGGCAGCTTTAAAACTACTTACAGGTCTGCAGATTTTGCCTGATTATAGTTTTTGTGCTTGTCTCTATCTGTTGAGCCAAGCTGTTTCCTAACTGCCTCATTGTTACTGACTCTTGGACTTCTCTCTGACCTACATATTTATTACTCTCTTTTCTCTTGTACTGCTGACACTTGTGGTTCTATGACTCTTACCCTGGCTTCCTTTGGACTCTGTTATTCTCTTTGCCTTTGATACTTAAACTGACCTCTTGATTTGTACTAAAATACCAGATATTGAGAGAGAGCTCCCTTAAAACATACCTGCTCCTGGGCTTTAAAAGCAATGCTATTTTAATACATCCTTTAACTTCCTTACCTTTATTATATCTCTACCTTAGATGTACGGTAAATCAAGCTCTCCTATGTATAATCAGGGGAGATAACAGTGCTGAAAGTAATAATTGGCACTTCAACTGGGTGGTTCCAGTTATTTTGGAAAAATTTTATAAAAAATATACAAAAATAACACAGCCCAAAAATGGTTTCCTGTGCTAACTGCTGTCATACAACTAGCCAAGACCCAAATACCCCAAATTATGAGTCATGCTCTGTAAAACTTCAAGTTGTATTAAACTGTAATACAGCACCAATAGGTTTCATTGATACTATAATGTAGTGCAGAATATCTCCAATGTGATAAGGAAGCACTATTTTTTTCTCTTTTGGGTACATAAGGAATCTGATGAAAAAAAATAACTTGCTGAATGTTTAAAGGGGATGCCATGCTACATACTGTAGCTATTGTCATATTATAATGGTGTGGTATGAAGCTACAAGGAATTCAGAGGCCTTCATACAGCTTCCTTTATACAGATATTTCATAAATAAGTACCAGCATTATTGCGAAATATGCTCCAGGTATTTGTATATAAAGACAAATGCTTTGAAACTGTTTGTTGTGGCTTGGATAAGAGTAAAGTAAATCTTATTATAAAAATCATCGATATACTAGAGGCAAAAGATAGAAAAGCAGATTATACTCTTCAGTGTAACATAAAGAATTATGTCTTGTTAGCAGTACATTTAGCTGACTCACAATGCCCTTAATTATTACTCAAATCTATCATTTGTCCATAGTAAAGACAAAGGTTTCTTGGATTTTGACAGAAAAATAAAAAAAAATGTGCCAGTGTGAGGGCAGATCAAGTAGGAATCATTGCACAAGCTCAGACATGAGAGGTACTGTAGAGAGCTTGACTGTGGTCAGGAAGCTAATGGCTTATACTGACAATGGGTCACTTGTGAATACATTGGTAGAGAAATTAAATAGCATGTCAAACTCTAATTTCTCAGTATATATACACAGAAAAACCTAATGTTTAGGATGAGATCATTGAAATAGCATAATTGTCCTTTTTTCTGATTCGAGCTTGAAGCAGCAGTAGAATTAAAAGCTAGCTGACAGTGAAAGGTTAATGGGAAAAGAGCTGAACCTGTTGATTTCAGAGTTGTGTCAAACTTCTAAGGACTTCTTTTATCCCAAGGGTAGTTTTTAAACCAGCGAAAAAAGTTACAGTGTTTTGTTACAAATAAAAAAAGATAAGGTTAACAAGAACATGAAACTACATAAAAAGCACGAACAGTAGAATAAAAGGCAAAAGTTTATGTTTTAAGCCAGAACAGGGATAAAAATAAATCCATAGAAATTCAGAAAATACAGTTTCAGCTTTTCACAATGCTCAATAATAATCTGAACATACAGCAGGATACATCTAATGGCTTTGTGCCCTAGCAATGCTTTTGGATATTAATTTAATTGCCTCAGTTATAGCAACACCGTCTATAAATCTGTCTTTAAGTACTTAGAAATACATGGACTATTAAGCAAATCCCAATAAATGCATTTTATTCTTGGCTGGTAGTATGAAGTTCAGTCATGCAGACTGAATGTTTGACAACTTGCTACATGTTGTAGATGCCTATTTACCCTTTCTGTTGCTTTTTTTTTTAAGGCAATTAGTTCTCTAGGAAAGATTTGGATGTCCTCCAGGGACTGCTCTCTAATCCGCTTTGTCACTGCTAAATTATTACCCAGAGCTACTATAATACTCTGCTCTTGATGCCACTCTTCTCACTCAAAACTTGTAATTTGCAAATATATGAGGAGGTGAGCAATCAGAGAAATAGAGCATTTGCTCATGATAGATGCCTGTGTGTATATATGTATGATTTAGTAGTTTAAAGTGGAATCTTTCAATGTTACAGTTGAACTAGGAGCAATGGAGAAGACAGATTCAAAGAGTAGACTGCTGCATAGCTACGATGTAAAATACATCGAAAGCTTAAATACAAATACCAACGAAAGCTTAAAATCAGGACCATCCATGAAGTCTACGTGAGCACCCGAGCACAATGGAAGTCAATTGGAGAACCAGAGCATTAAACCAGGCACCCCCTGCTCTGAAGAGGGTAGGGTGTCTGGTTCCCAGGAAAAGGTCAGAAATTGATGGAAAGACCACTGAAATGGTTCAGGAACAGCATGGGGAGGACGTCTGAATGCATTTTGGACTTCCAGGTCGCTGCTGGAAATGATGTTTTCCGAGTAGTGCGCCACTTTTAGACTGACAATAACACGCAAAAACTGAAAATAAAATTGATTTTAGAGAAGAAAATGTTAGGAAACATTATTTCCTGTATATTTACTTGTATATAAAGTGCAAGTGCTGCCAAAAATTACAAGAAAGACGCACTCCGATGCATCCTGTATATCACATAAAGGAGGGCCTCATTCACATTGTGGTACAATTGTTCAGGTAGTGGGACTCCTACACTCATAAAGCCCATGCACTAAATAACAAGGAATGCCAAAAATGACAAGGAACCGACACTCCAATACACCCTTTATTACACATAAATGAAGGCATCATACACACCCTTGAAAAATTATGATTGATGACCTGCTGGTGACCCTCTAAAACATTAGGAGCAAGGGCCTGCTGGTTACCCTCTAAAACATTAGGGGCGAGGTTCTGATGTTATTCTGACCATCTAAAACATTAGGGTTATGGTTTGCTGCTGAGCTGACCCTCTAAAACATTAGGGGCGAGAGCCTGCTGCTGATATTAACATCTAAAACATTAGGGGTGAGGGTCTGCTGCTGAGCTGACCCTCAAAAACATTAGGGGCGAGGGCCTGCTGCTGATCTGACCATCTAAAACATTAGGGGCGAGGGCCTGCTGCTGAGCTGACCCTCTAAAACATTACATGCGAGGGCCTGCTGGTGACCCTCTAAAATATTAGGGATGAGGGTCTGCTGCTGAGCCATATACCCTTTTGAACCATATACCCTTTTGTGTGGTGGAAGGTGTGCAATACACCATAAAAGCCACATTTAAAGTGCCTTTATGTTCTGCCGCTTTCGTCTGGTGGAGTAGAGAAGTCAGGGGCAGTCCAGGCCTTGTTCATTTTGATAAGAGTCAACCTGTCAACATTTTCAGTTGACAGTCGGATGCGCTTATGAGTTATTATGCCCCCAGCAGCACTAAATACCCGCTCTGACAAAACGCTGGCGGCAGGGGAGGCCAGCACCTCAAGGCATAGAGCGCCAGTTCGTTCCACGTGTCTAGCCTAGACACCTAATAGTTGTAAGGCACAGAGGGATCACTGAGGATACTGACACGGTCTGCTACTTACTCCTTCACCAACTTCCAAAACTTTTCCCTCCTTGTGATGCTAGGCCACGCATCAGGGTGAGGGTGCTGGCGCAGTGTAATGAAACTGTCCCAGGCCTTGGAGAGTGTTGCCCTGCCTCTGTTGGAACTGCTGTGTGTTTCCTTCATCTCCCCTCCTCGTAATATTCATAATATTCTAAAACAAGAATGTATAACAATATAGTGAATATATAAAAAAATGAATGTAGAGTAATTTAGCTAATATAGACCTCTTTCACACGGGCGAGAATTCCGTGCGGGTGCAATGCGTGAGGTGAACGCATTGCACCCGCACTGAATCCGGACCCATTCACTTCAATGGGGCTGTGTACATGAGCGGTGATTTTCACGCATCACTTGGGGGGACCCGATCTTTATTATTTTCCCTTATAACATGGTTATAAGGGAAGATAATAGCATTCTTAATACAAAATGCTTAGTAAAATAGTGATGTAGGGGTTAAAAAAACAACCTATTAATAAACTCACCTTAATCCACTTGAATGCTCAGCCTGGCATGTCTTCTTTTTTTTTTGATGAAAAGGACCTGTGGTGACGTGTCTGCGCTTATCACATGGTCCATCACATGGCCCATCACTATGGTGATGGACCATGTGATGAGCGCAGTGACATCATCAAAATTACTTTAGCCAGATCTTGAAGAAAGTAGAAAGAAGAGGAGATCCGCTACAGAATCAAGTGGATGGGGTGAGTTAAATTTGTTTATTATTTTTAACCCCTCAATAGACATTTTACTAAGCATTCTGTATTAAGAATGCTATTATAAGGGAAAATAATAAAATCTACACAACACCTAAACCAAACCCGAACTTCTGTGAAGAAGTCCTGGTTCGGGTCTGGGTACAAAACATGCCGATTTTTCTCACACGCGTGCAAAATACATTAAAACGCTTTGCACTTGCGCGGAACAATCGCGCATTTTCCCGCAACGCACCCGAATCTTGTCCGGCCCTCACACGTGACGCCCGTGTGAAAGAGGCCAAAGTGCTATATTCTTTGTCTAATGGTTGTAATTTTTTTCTCATCTGAAGTTCAGATTGGAAAAAATTTACGACTATTAAAAAAAAAGATTATAGCACTATATTAGCTAAATTGCTATATATTCCTTTTTTTCGAATATTCGCTATATTGCTATATATTCTTGTTTTAGAGAATATTACGAATATTCTGAAAAATGAATATAGTACTATATTAGCTATATTACTCTATATATTTGTTTTTTAGAATATTCGTCACTTTTTTCTGTCTGAAGTCATGATTCCTCCCTGCTTAAGTAACTTAAGCAGAGTAGAATCATGACTTCAGATGGAAAAAAATGACGATTATTCTAAAAAACGAATATGTAGCACTATATTCTATAGTGCTATATATTCGTTTTTGACCAACACCTGTATTGATCCCATAATATCATTACCTTGCCAATTTTTTGAGTAAAAAATGTAGAATATAATGAATATTTGAATTCGCGAATATTCAACAAATATTCTACAAAATATTCACAAAATATCGCAAATTCGAATATGACCCCTGCCGCTTATCACTAGTTGTCAGCTGGAAATCTTTGGAGCAATTTATCCACAAGGACCTTCTAGTATTGCACCATTTTGGTAGTCCTCTCCACCACAGGAATGAGAGATGAGAAGTTATCTTTGTAGCGGGAGTCGAGAAGGGTGAACAACCAGTAATCAGTGTTGGCCAAAATGCGTATAACGCGAGGGTCACGGGAGAGGCAGCATAATATAAAGTCAGCCATGTGTGCCAGAATGCCAACAGACAAGACTTGGCTGTCCTTATCAGGAGGATGATTCTCAATCTCCTCATCCTCTTCCTCCTCTTCGGCCCATCCACGCTAAACAGAAGGAATAAACTTACTGTGGGTACTACCCTCTGTAGCGGAGGCAACCATCTCCTGCTCCTCCTCCTCCATCATCATCATCCAATTCGCATTGATAAGATGAACTGATGGTGGTCTGGCTTTCACCCTGTGTACTGTCTTCCCCCATTTCCACCTCTTCCACATGCAAAGCATCCTCCTTTATTGTGAGCATAAAGATATAGACACAGAAGTGGAATGGTTATGCTGATAATAGCGGCATCGTCGCTCACCATCTGTGTTGATTCCTCAAAGTTGTGTAAAACCTCACAGAGGTCAGACATCCAAGCCCACTCGTCGCTTGTGAAGAGCAGAAGCTGACTGGAAAGGCGCCGACCATGTTGCAGTTGGTATTCCACTACTGCCCTCTGCTGCTCACAAAGCCTGGCCAACATGTGGAACGTGGAGTTCCAGCACGTGTCGCACAACAGTCGGTGAGCTGGCAATTGCAAGAGCTGCTGCAGCGTTGCCAGACTGGCAGCAGCTGTAGATGACTTTTGTAAATGGGCACACACGCGGTGCACCTTCACCAGTAGCTCAAGCAAATTGGAGGGCTAGACATGGTATGTGTGTGAGCTTGCTGAGCTCCAAAGCCACCACCAAGTTACGGCCATTATCAGACACAATCATGCCTGGTTCTAGGCTCAGTCTGGTCCCTTATACCTTGCCACAGCTCTGCGGTGGTGTGCTGTTTGTTACCTAAACATATTAGTTTCAGTACGGCCTGTTGCAGCTTCCCCATTGCAGCTCTACACTGCTTCCAGCTACTGACTGATGGCTGACTGGTGTTTCAAGATAATAATTCAGAAATGGAAGTGGAGGAGGAGGTGGAGAAAGAGAAGGGGGAGTTGCAGACACTATTGTAGGTGGTGGCGGAAATCCTGATAAAAGTAGGGCACGCAATCCTTGGCGTCGGTAGCACATGTGCCATCCCAGGGTACGACTCGCTCCCTGCCTCCATAACATTCACCCAGTGTGCCGTCAGGGAGATGTAGCTTCCCTGTCCATGTGTCTGTCGTTAAGTTTACCTTCCCAATAACTGCGTTGGTCAGGGCACGGGTGATGTTACGGGACACATGCTGCTGTAAGGTGGGGACTGCACACCGGGAAAAATAGTGGCGGCTGGGCACTGCGTAACAAGGGACCGCTGCCGCCATTAGGCTGCGGAAAGCCTCAGTGTCCACAATACTAAATGGCAACATTTCCAGGGCCAGCAATTTGGAAAGGTGCGCATTTAGTGCTATGGCCTGTGGGTGGTTGGCTGGGTATTTGCGCTTTCGTTCTAAGGCCTGGGGTATGGACATCTGTACACTGCGTTGGGACACAGAAGTGGATGTGCTAGATGATGGTGCTTGCGAAGATTCAGGTGCAGGGTGGGAGGCATCCGGGCCTACGTCTTGGACAGGGGATTGGCAAGCATGTAACACAGGGGAAGAGGAGGCAGTGGTGTGACCCGCAGACACTGATTGTGGACCCAGGCGTTCATCCCATTTGTTAGGGTGCTTTGATGCCATGTGGCGGATCACGCTGGTGGTGGTGAGGTTGCTAGTGTTCATGCCCCTGCTCATTTTGGTACAGCACTGGTTGTAAATGACAATTCTTTTATCGTCCGCACTTTCCTCAAAAAAGCACCAGACTGCGGAACACCTAGCCCTTGGCAAGGGAGATTACCGCAAAGGGGTGCTCCGGGGAACAGTTGCGGGCCTGTTTTGTATGGCCTGCCTTCTCTCTTTTGCCACCCCACTGCCTCTTCCAGCCTGTTGGGGTGCTGTGGATCCCTCCCCTTCTGTACCGTTGTCCTTGCTCGTCTTGCCACCTTCCCAGGTTGTGTCAGTGATTTCATCGTCCACCACCTCCTCTTCCACTTCCATACTCTGTTCATCCTCCTGAATTGCTGACCTAACAACAACCTCACTTATTGACAACTGTGTCTCATCCACATCATCAACCTCTTAAGACACTAATTGCGGTTGACTTATTGGCAACTGTGTCTAATCATCATCATCCACCTCGTGAAACACTAATTGCCATTCGCCACCGTCATCTTCTTGTGACTGTGGATGCTCAAGAGTTTGGACATCAATGCACATGATCTCCTCATGTCCCTCTTCAAGCGGGCTTGTCGAGAGGCCCAAATCAAGGAATGGCGATGAAAAGAGCTCCTCGGAATATCCGAGTGTGGGATCACTTGTTTGCCAAGACTCTCAATGGTGGGAGGAAGGAGGATCAGGGAGAGGATTCTGTTGACCAGACTCTTGACTACTGAGACTAGACTTGGTGGAAGACTGGGTGGTGCTTAACCGACTGAAAGCATTATCTGCTGCAATCCAAACGACCACCTAGTCGCACTTGTGTGACTTCGAGAGTGCTGTCCTGTGCCGCCCTGCAAACTAGGACATGAAGCTAGGTATCGTGAATGAGTGTGTTTCTGGTACTCTGGCAGCAGGCACAATTTCACTGCGCCCAGGGCCACGGCCTCTGCATGCATCATGAGCAGCACGGCCACCTCATCCCTTACTGCTCGCCTTGAGCATATTAAATGGTATATATGCTTGCAAGTATGTCACACGTACAGTAGCATAGGTTTTGTAAGTGTGTGCGCAAATAAATTAGTCTGAATGTCACAGATATTTAGGATGTGCAAACGTTATACAGGAGATGTAGCGCAGGTAATGTCACTGTGAACAGCGTCGAAAATATTAAACTGAATGTCTCTGATATTTAGGATGTGCAAATGTTATACAGGAGATGTAGCGCAGGTAATGTCGCTGTCAGCAGCGGTGGAAAAATGATACTGAATGTTACAGATATTTAAAATGCGCAAACGTTATACAGGAGATGTAGCACAGGTAACGCCGCTGTCAGCAGCAGCAAAAAAATTGCGCTGAATGTCACAGATATTTAGGATGCGCAAATGTAACACAACAGATTTAGCAGAGGTTGTGTCACTGTCAGCAGCGGCCAAACAATTGCACGCAATTTATCGCAGGTTGCGCTAATAATATATATTGCAGCCAGATAAAACAATAGTCCTTAAAGGTCTTTTGGATCTCTAACAACTTTCAAGACTAAACCCTGCCTAAAAAAAAAAAACTGTCCCTGTCCCTATACTATCTGTCCCTTCTCCTGCAGCTCTCCCTAACTAAGACTGAGCCGAACCACTTGTCATCGGGTGCTATATAGCACCCGATGATGCGTTCCGGCCAGCCAATCACTGTAATGCCAGTAACCAACATGGCTACGGCATTACAATGAGTGCCAGTTCTTCCCCGCATGTTTATTGGCATTGCGATGCTCGAGTCAAACACTAGTCAAAGCTACTTTACTGTAAGAACCGTGAATCTGTGATATACGCAGGCACGTGACGTAGCAAGTTACGCTGCCAGTGCCCGCCCAGCCTCCTGCCTCCAGCCTGCTATGAGCGTAAGTACAGGCTGCTGGACAGAACATATCTATAGTTAAACATTGCCTGCCAGCAGTTACAGTAGATACCATTAGTACAGTGAGCGGGACCCGGTGCAATAGAATACAATGCAAATAAGACATAGAAATATTTTCTTGTAAAAAACCCTGTTAATGCCTGTTTCAAACAGCAATTGCACCCAAATAAGAATGGTTTGCTGGAATTACAGAGCTGTATAATAGCAATTTGGATCCACAGTCAGTGCAGCAAAGTGTAATACGATTGTTCCTATTACCCAGGCTGTAACCTCCCCTACTCAACCCTGTTCTACATAAATGCTATGGAATGATTCCTCCCTATCTCTTCCCTGCACTTTGAATAATCTTGCCCTGCACTTGAAAATATTTTTTTTAGCACAATGAAGTTTTTTCTAACACTGTCCCTAGTGCCTGCTGATGTCTCTCCCTGCACTAAGTACACTGGAAAATGGCAGAATCTAAAATGGCTGATGCTATTTATAGGGCTTTGACATCACAGGGCTGGCTGCTGATTGGCTGCATGCATGGCATTATGGGTGATCCCGCCTCCCCAGAGTTACTTTCTCCATGTTCTCACACGTGCAGCAGCCATTTTAGGAATAAATTTGATTCGTTACCACGAAGCGTGAGGAAATTCGGCTTCGGTGCAAATCAAATTTTTCCTAAAATTCGGATCGAATTCCACTTGGTCAGCTTTTATTCCCTCATCTCTAAAGATGGCTACTAAAAAGTAAGCCATACAATACATTTGTCAGTGTATAATGAGGCTCAGTTACCAGAATGATGACTGCAAGATTTCAGGATATTACATGTATTTTACATATAAAAATGACATATTGGTTGGATAAGGGAAGAGAGGAACAATTGGATCAGCTATATGCAGTATTGCTTTATATTTGTCTGGATTGATTCTTCTTTGGATAGTTGTGATTCAATATTAGAAATTACTCAAAAAGACCATTCAGAGTTAGGAGTCAAAGTAACACATAATTCAGATAGATATAAATAAATATTATACATGGCCAATCAAAGATTCCATACAAACAGGCAGAATATAATTATACACATACTGTGCCACGAAATCCATCCAGATAGACATAAAGCAATATTGTATACGACTTATAAATAGAGATGAGCGAATTTCTTAAAAGTTCGATTTGGCTGATTGGCCGAATTTCACCCAAAAATTTGCTTCAAGACAAATTACTTTGTCACAAAGCTTATTTTTTTGTAAGTAGCGGGTGCAATGACAGGGAGCTGCGATAGTGCCGCCCTGTCATTGCACCCCTCTGATGCCGCGTTCATACATGATAGCGGCATCTGAGTGTAAAATTAACAATACATTTTTTTTAAAATCAAACTTACCGCCTCCATTTGCTCACGAAGAGAAGGATCCCGCCATCTTGCTTGAGAATCTCGGCAAAAATCCTGTGCAGCCCGAGATTACGTAATCACACCGGCTGGCGTGGTGACGTATTTGTGATGATGTAATCTAGCGCCGCACGGGATTTTGGATGAGATCTTCAAGCAAAATGGAGGCCAGCGGCCTGTCGCGAACAAATGGAGGAGGTGTGTTTGAATTTTTAAGTTTTTTATACTATTTGAGGTTAAATCGATTCAATGACACAAATTACGAGGAAATTCGGCTTCTAGGCGAATCAAATTTATTCGCTCATCTTTACTTATTAAATAATCTATCCAGATGGATAAAGAGAACAAATGGTTTCTCAGAGTTAATTCAAGCTAAAAGGGTTTCCTATAATGAAATAAAGAAAAAGGGAATGGATGAAAGGTGAATGGAACAGAATGGAAACTCAGTCTATGTAGAAAGGAACCAACATGAAAAAAAAAAAAAAAAAAGAAGATAGCTAAGGGTTGGTGCTGAACCAAAGATATGCGGTGTCAGATAACAGCTAGGCAAAAGCAGGATTTCAGTTTTTGTTTAATCTGTGGTAGCAGCATGTCAATACATTTCTCCCACTTTTTATTAAACCTCCTTTATTTTTCTATTTACAAATTGGTTAGCATAGGGTATCAGCCCCTCTCCTCGTCACCCAAAGGATCCGATCTTCCCCAGACCTCCTCCTCTACAGGGTTAAAGAAGATAGGCAGAATAGTGAAGCACCCTTTGCAATCTTTTTATAAAAGGTTTTATTCTACTCACAAGAGTCGGTAGACAAAAGGCATATAGTACAAAACAATCGTCACGTTCCTGCCCGACCCGGGTTTCGCTGCCTCGCTTCTTCAGGGGCGATAACTGCGCATGCTTGCAGTAGGGCCCTTTAAATAGCCCAGCTAATCTCATTACATAGGCCGGTATAGTTCCGTAGCATATACCAAATTTTCAAACAACAGTTGCAAATCATACATAATAAAATTACAGTTAGTGATCCTTTATACATTCACACTTAAAACAAACATTAGAATAAAAAAGAGAGTTTCTCTCGCTGTTATAAACTCATTCGTATATACACCCTTTCGGGTTACCGCAATTATGTTCGATCAGTGCATATTTTCAGCCTACTTTCCAAAGTTACTATCCAACATCATAACGGTAACATCTAATATCCTAGATCCCTCCAACTTTGTCTACAGTATTCATAATGCCGTCCCCTAGGCTCCGCCCACTCCTGGAGCGTTGTTCAGGTGTTCTCCGCCCACTCCTAGAGCGTCATTCAGGTACTCTCGACCCCGCCTCCTCCCTCTGACGTCCACATCACGAAGCACCACCGCCCAATTGAACGGGCAGGCTAACATGACGTCGCTCAAAGGTCCTCAAGGAGCCAGGTAAAGAAAAGCCGAACGATGCTACCGGTGAGAACACTTTACAGTATACATGGCTTCAAATCAAATTCTATGTTCAGCCCACTTGGTTGTAGGGTCCCTAACTGAGAGATCCACTCTACCTCTTTTCTATTAATCTGTGCCAGTGAATCCCCTCCTCGCCAGTGTGGCTTGACAGTTTCAACTCCAGCAAATTTCAAAAGTGTCCTTAGTAAGGGCCTAAAATATGCACCTAGTCAGAGGATCAACAAATTTGAGGCATTTCTGGACATACACAAATTTATTCAGAAAATAAATATGGCCAAGTATTGGATCAACAACCCCGCACCACAGAGTGCAAACCCTGCAGTAGTGAATATAAAGTCGGATAAGAAGGAAGAGATTTTGCATACACAATTGAAAGAAAAATCAAAGTTTTTCCCAAAAAACCCAAATAATGAGTGTGTGGAGGCATTTAAAACTGGCCTATTGAAGGAGCTGGAAGAGATGGACACGGATAAGGTGACACAAAATCTCACTTATAAGGAAAGAAAAGCCCTTAAAGATCTGGAAAGAAATCCAGATATAATAATCAAGCCAGCTGATAAAGGGGGGGGGGGGGGGTGGTTGTAATGAATAAAGAAAAATACGAAGCCGAAATGGCAAGACTAGTATCAGATACAACAACCTATAGAAAACTGAAAAGTAACCCCACCCAGGAGTATAAACGGATCCTTGACAGCATACTAGCAGAGGGTTTTAAGAAAGGAATACTAAATAAAAAAGAGTATGAGTATCTTACTATTCCATTTCCCTTGGTGCGGTGATATATCACCTGCCCAAGGTGCATAAAAATCCGACGGATCCTCCGGGGAGGCCGATAATTTTGGGGCCCAACTCGCTGACGTGCAGAATCACGGAGTATATTGATTTTTATCTGCAGGGATATGTGTTGCAGAATCCCTCACATCTGAAGGATACTGGATCTGTGTTACATCTCATTAAAGATCTAAGCCCCCCCACCGTGAATACATGGATGGCCACAATTGATGTGGCATCCCTGTACACAGTTATTCCAAAGAAATTAGGAATGGAGGCAGTAGAGAACAGGATCAGAAATGATGAAAGAATAGGAGATCAGCAGGGAAACTTTATCTTGGAGTGTCTCAGTTATTGCCTTGACTATAACTACTTCTGGTTTAAAGATTCACATTATGTACAGTGCATTGGCACGGCGATGGGGGCGAAATTCGCCCCCAGTTTTGCTAATATTTTTATGGGAGCCTGGGAGGAGAGTTCCATCCTTCCCACACTAGGAGCGGACATCCCAGGGGGTAAATTGACCTTCTGGAGGAGGTATATCGATGACTGTCTCCTAGTGTGGGAAGGAGGGAGAGAGGGACTCGAGTCCTTTATCTGCCAGTTGAATAACAATGATTGGAACCTGCGATTTGTGGGGGAGATCAGTAATGTGAGTGTCAACTTTTTGGATCTGTGTATACGGATAGAGGATGGCTGCTTCATGACGAGCTCATACTTCAAGGGAACAGACGTCAACTCCTACATTGATATGAAGAGCTGTCACTACGGGCCATGGCTCAAGAACATACCGAAGGGTCAGTTTAAAAGGATGGCACGTAATTGCACAGAAGTGGGTGACTATAGAACACAATGCAGGGTGCTAAAAGACAGATTTGTTGAAAGAGGTTATGATGAGGCGAGTCTTGATGTGTGTATACAAAATGTGGAGATAGAAAAAGGGGGAAGAAGCGAACATATGAAAGGAAAAGTGAAGAAGGTGGACAGGGACTACAGGTTCTCCTTTGTGACAAAATTTTGCTCTATGTCTGACAATATTAAAAAAATGGTGAAAAAGAACTGGGGAATATTAAAGAACGATCCAATATTAGGAAAAACAATACCTGCGAATCCCTCTTTCATTTTTAAGAAAGCGGCTAGCATTAGAACAAAACTTGTACACAGTGCCATCCCCCCAGAGAATATAAAGATAAATAAGGAAGGAGGAAAATTTACCTGGTGCGGTTTTTGTGCAGGGTGTAAAAATCGGAACTCAAAAGAACGGCAGAGGAATATTAACTATATGGTATCCAAAAAGAATGGGGTGGAGTTTCGCATAAGAGGAAACTGCTCGTGCGAAAATGAGGGCATTATATACGTGCTGGAGTGCCCATGTGGGATCCAGTACGTGGGCAGGACGGTGAGGAAGTTGAAGGTTAGGATACAAGAACACCTACGGAACATCAAAAAAGGCCTGATGACCCATAGTGTATCAGCTCATTTCAAACTTATGCATGGAAAAAATCAGCGGGGCTTGAAATTTGCTGGAGTTGAAACTGTCAAGCCACACTGGCGAGGAGGGGATTCGCTGGCACAGATTAATAGAAAAGAGGTAGAGTGGATCTATCAGTTAGGGACCCTACAACCAAGTGGGCTGAACATAGAATTTGATTTGAAGCCATGTATACTGTAAAGTGTTCTCACCGGTAGCATCGTTCGGCTTTTCTTTACCTGGCTCCTTGAGGACCTTTGAGCGACGTCATGTTAGCCTGCCCGTTCAATTGGGCGGTGGTGCTTCGTGATGTGGACGTCAGAGGGAGGAGGCGGGGTCGAGAGTACCTGAATGACGCTCTAGGAGTGGGCGGAGAACACCTGAACAACGCTCCAGGAGTGGGCGGAGCCTAGGGGACGGCATTATGAATACTGTAGACAAAGTTGGAGGGATCTAGGATATTAGATGTTACCGTTATGATGTGGGATAGTAACTTTGGAAAGTAGGCTGAAAATATGCACTGATCGAACATAATTGCGGTAACCCGAAAGGGTGTATATACGAATGAGTTTATAACAGCGAGAGAAACTCTCTTTTTTATTCTAATGTTTGTTTTAAGTGTGAATGTATAAAGGATCACTAACTGTAATTTTATTATGTATGATTTGCAACTGTTGTTTGAAAATTTGGTATATGCTACGGAACTATACCGGCCTATGTAATGAGATTAGCTGGGCTATTTAAAGGGCCCTACTGCAAGCATGCGCAGTTATCGCCCCTGAAGAAGCGAGGCAGCGAAACCCGGGTCGGGCAGGAACGTGACGATTGTTTTGTACTATATGCCTTTTGTCTACCGACTCTTGTGAGTAGAATAAAACCTTTTATAAAAAGATTGCAAAGGGTGCTTCACTATTCTGCCTATCTTCTTTAACCCTGTAAAGGAGGAGGTCTGGGGAAGATCGGATCCTTTGGGTGACGAGGAGAGGGGCTGATACCCTATGCTATCCACTGTTGACCGGGAGACATAGTCTCTAGCAGCGCGGTTCCAAAACCCCTTGATTTGTATAAACCAGTGTGAACGACCTACCACACTATTCCGGGACCAGCAGCAGCGCAAGTAATTGTCCGTGTTGGGACACAGGACTGACTTTTCTTTTTGTATTTTACAAATTGGTGCCTTCTAAATAAATTGAACTGTTTATCCAGAATAATATTTAGTGTTGAGAGGAAGGTTCGAATCCAACACTGTAGTATTATTTTTCATACACAATCTTACCTATAAGGAACCCTTTCTGTGGAGACACATAAATCCAGTGATCTGTTTTAAACGCCATCACCAAGTATATTGCCAATGGAAGATACTTAGCTGCATGAACTAAAGAAGAATAGACATCACCTATCAATATGTTATCCAAATGAATAACATAGTATGGAATCTCAGACCTCAAGTTAGAATAGTCCAATGAAGTGTGCACCAGATTATTATAGTAAATTGCCTGTTTCTCAATCGATGTAATGTATTATATCCAAACTTTATTGTTGCTTACATTTCTGTGACTAAATGTTTCCACTTCATCAATCTACACACTTTAGATTATTGAGACAGTCACAGAAATTATAACCACAACCTGTTCAGTATAAAACCTTTACTCAGAATTCAAATTTATGATCATACATTACATGCATATGGTGTGAACATAGTCTTTAATTCCAGGTTTTTGGTTATATTTCATGCCAGTTTTTTTTCTTTTTTTGCTTTGTAGATAAAGAGTTAAGTATCATTGCATAGAGTCAAGAAAGGAGACCCTTTGGAATCAGAAAAGAACCAACTTTGACTGTAAATGGTAATTCTGTTAGTTCCCTGGTTAAAGTTTTCTACTTAATTAAATTTAAGGAACTAACCATGAATAGGTCCCTTGTTTGTCAATTACACTGTCAAATTGCTATATTAAATTAGATCCTTATACGTGTGTCCTAACAAGGGAATTATAGTTATTTTCCTGTCTCTAAGACTTCAAAGTATAGCTTCAGTAAAATTACAAAGTAAGAAAATCAAGAGCAATTTGAAATGTCTAAATTGTATTGCCCTGTTTAAATGCTTATATTCTTTAATTGTGTGCACAATTTACATGCAATACATGCAATACATGCAACAAGAACAGTAGTTGGGGAGGTTGAAAGCATATCAAACAACCCTGTGGTTATATTCACATATATTTTATAGTTTTTATTGTATTCGTATAGTAAAATGTGTGCAGAATGATAAATTATAAAATACGTATTATGGCAGAATGGGTTAAGGATTACAACAAGCTAGAGTTACTAACTTCACTAACTAAACAGAGTTCTGGTAACAAAACAACTTGAAACTAAGAAACTAAGTACTAAGAAACATTAAGCAAAATATGAAGAACGAAGATGATTGAAATTGAACTAGTTATAAATTAAAATGTCTGTTATTTTACATATCAGAAAACAGGGAAGATGAGAAGACGAAAAAGGAGAATGACAGCCAGTTTAGGGTCAGAGACATTTCATAGTGAAGAGAAGACAATAGCTAGTTATAGTTTATAATTAATTGACAGAATAATATGTTTTAGAGGCAGGTCAGGAGTCAGTATATCATTATGTGACTTAAGTTGCACAATTTAAAAATTTAGAGGGTCTTAATAACCCCTGCGCTGGTCTCTACATAACTTTGGTGCATCCACCACCCGTCTAAATCTATGTCAGCTTCCTTGCTGGCATAGATTTAAAACATTTTCTACACCTAAAACAGACATAGAAAATGATAACTGAGACAGACCTGCCAGCCAGTCCCCTTCACTGCCCACACCACGCCCCCTTTTTTAGACCTGGCGTGAGCAGAGAAAATTCGCAGAGTACGCTGTAAATAACATTTGTGCAGCAATCTGCAGAAAATATATGCCAGAAAACTGGCGTATATCTGATAGCAAATGAACTCCTTAGTACTTAATTTGTTAATAATGTGATTCACTCCAATACCCCCAATATGAGTTCTGTGTCAAAGTTATATGTACTACAGTTGCAGTGTCCAATTCATCATTTTTTTAATTTTCAAAGTTGATAAAAAAATAAAATTAGTTTTTTTAAAGAGTGTTTCAAGTCTAACGTATAGTGACATGCAAAAGTTTGGGCACCTCTCTTCAAAATTACTGTTACTGTGAACTGTTACTGTTTAATGGCAAATGTCTTAAAAGTGTGCACTGCCATGTTTGTCTATAAAACGTCTTGCTGCATTTGAGACATTGTACATATTACTTTTGCTTTGGACCCTTTTCCTTTTCTTTTTCTTTTGAAAATTGTAGCAGATTAAAAAAAATATATAATTTTTTTGCTTAAAATAAAAGGGAATGTGTCAACTTTAACTTTGTGCCTTTTGGAGATCTTTTCATCGTCAACTTGCTTAACTGTTCACAGTAGTAGTAATTTTGACCAAGGATGCCCAAACTTTTGCATGTCACTGTATTGTTTCCATACATGAGTGGACATTGTCCAACTGACCATTTTGACCATGTTTTGTTCAGCCTCAGCTGTAGCAGGTGGCATTGTCACACCGAAGAAGCCCAAAGTGTTGTGCATTCGTGAAAAGGAATTGGGCATGGCTCAGTGACAATTTTCACACACCCTAACTGATGCTAATAAATATTTCTGCAATTCATGACAGTGGCTACTTATGAAAGGTTCAATGCTTCCATTACTACTATTACCACTAAACAGCTACACATCTACTGCCTTGTCACGTCATGTTTCATCATACTGCTGCTGATGGAAACCCTACCCCGCACATTTTAAGAAAGCTGAAACTTCCCCCCAAAAGAGGGGTAATTTTTTGGCAGCTTTTATTAAAAGTCATTGCTTCTTCATTTTCCAAGATGATATATATTTTCTTTCAAATAACACCAAACCTGTTGCTATCCCAAAAGGGATAATTGGAACATTTTGTTTAATTTTAAAAAACATTAAAATCTGCAGTATGTTTTTCAACAGGCTGTTTATTGCTTCTCGCTACCATCCATTTCCAATACCAATATATGTCTCTGTGAAATTGATATTGCTAATGCTGATTTTCATTTAAGAGTTTGGAATGGGTTGGATACAATCCCAGGAGACCCTACTGTGTCATGCAAGACTTTTGAGGGCAATTGGTGCACTTTCAATTTGGGTTGAATCTATTCTGCATAGAATCTGATGGCCAAATTGAAAGTATCAGGACAAAAAATAAAATGCTAAATGTTATTGGTTGCTATGGGAAACTAAGCCAGTTCTACTTTACACCAGTTTGACAAACGTCACCATAAGTTCTTTTTAAAGGGTTTCTACCACTTCGTTAAACATAATTAGCTGTCAGACACTAGCGATCCGCTAGTGTCTGCTCTGCCAAACCATCCTAATATAATTGCTTTTGGGGCAGCCGTTTTGCTAAAAAAAGAACTTTTATTGATATGCTAATGAGCCTCTAGGTGCTATGGGGGCATCATTAGCACCTAGAGGCTCAGTCTACCTTCACAAACTGCCGCCGCCCAGCGCGTCCCTCCAGCCCGCCCATCTCTTCCGGAATGCGATCCTCCCTGTGAGCGTATGTATTCGGCGCATGCGCGGTGAATGTCTGACCGCTTCCCTGCTCAGACATCTCCACTGCGCCTGCGCCGATGACGTCATAGTGCTCCGAGGAACAGGCGCAGTGGAGATTTTCTGAGCAGGGAAGCGATCAGACATTCACCGCGCATGCGCCGAATACATACGCTCACAGGGAGGATCGCATTCCGGAGGAGATGGGCGGGCTGGAGGGACGCGCTGGGCGGCGGCAGTTTGTGAAGGTAGACTGAGCCTCTAGGTGCTAATGACGCCCCCATAGCACCTAGAGGCTCATTAGCATATCAATAAAAGTTCTTTTTTTAGCGAAACGGCTGCCCCAAAAGCAATTATATTAGGATGGTTTGGCAGAGCAGACACTAGCGGATCGCTAGTGTCTGACAGCTAATTATGTGAAACGAAGTGGTAGAAACCCTTTAAATCACTTGAAGTATTACTGTTTAATGGATTTTAACTATATTTTGGCATGATTGTGGTTCATCCAGAGTCTATAAACCAAATGCCAAAATAATAACAAAGAAGTAGAGTTGACAGATGCTTAAGGAAAAAGAAAGGTAGGTGTGCCCATATACAGTCGTGGCCAAAAGTTTTGAGAATGACACAAATATTACTTTTCACAAAGATTGCTGCTAAACTGCTTTTAGATCTTTGATTCAGTTGTTTCTGTAATGTAGTAAAATATAATTACACGCACTTCATACGTTTCAAAGGCTTTTATCGACAATTTCATGACATTTATGCAAAGAGTCATTATTTGCAGGGTTGGCCCTTCTTTTTCAGGACTTCTGCAATTCAACTGGGCATGCTCTCAATCAACTTCTGGGCCAATTCCTGACTGATAGCAACTAGAGTTGAGCGAACACCTGGATGTTCGGGTTCGAGAAGTTCGGCCGAACTTCCCGGAAATGTTCAGGTTCGGGATCCGAACCCGACCCGAACTTCGTCCCGAACCCCATTGAAGTCAATGGGGACCCGAACTTTTGGGCACTAAAAAGGCTGTAAAACAGCCCAGGAAAGAGCTAGAGGGCTGCAAAAGGCAGCAACATGTAGGTAAATCCCCTGCAAACAAATGTGGATAGGGAAATGAATTAAAATAAAAATAAAAAAAATAAAAATTAAACAATATCAATTGGACAGAGGTCCCATAGCAGAGAATCTGGCTTCACGTCAGCAGAGAATCAGTCTCTTCATGCCATAGCAAAGAATCTGGCTTCATGTCAGCACAGAATCAGTCTCTTCATGCCATAGCAGAGAATCTAGCTTCATGTCAGCACAGAATCAGTCTTCATGTCATAGCAGAGAATCAGGCTTCACGTCACCCACCACTGGAACAGGCCACTGTCACACATTTAGGCCCAGGCACCCAGGCACCCAGGCAGAGGAGAGAGGTCCCGTAACAGAGAATCTGGCCTTATGTCAGCACAGAATCAGTCTTCATGTCATAGCAGAGAATCAGGCTTCACGTCACCCACCACTGGAACAGGCCACTGTCACATATTTAGGCCCAGGCACCCAGGAAGAGGAGAGAGGTCGCGTAACAGAGAATCTGGCTTCATGTCAGCACAGAATAAGTCTTCATGTCATAGCAGAGAATCAGGCATCACGTCACCCACCACTGGAACAGGCCACTGTCACACATTTAGGCCGAGGCACCCAGGCAGAGGAGAGAGGTCCCGTAACAGAGAATCTGGCCTTATGTCAGCACAGAATCTGTCTTCATGTCATAGCAGAGAATCAGGCTTTACGTCACCCACCACTGGAACAGGCCACTGTCACACATTTAGGCCCAGACACCCAGGCAGAGGAGAGAGGTCCCGTAACAGAGAATCTGGCCTTATGTCAGCGCAGAATCAGTCTTCATGTCATAGCAGAGAATAAGGCTTCACGTCACCCACCACTGGAACAGGCCACTGTCACACATTTAGGCCCAGGCACCCAGGCAGAGGAGAGAGGTCCCGTAACAGAGGATCTGGCCTTATGTCAGCACAGAATCTGTCTTCATGTCATAGCAGAGAATCAGGCATCACGTCACCCACCACTGGAACAGGCCACTGTCACACATTTAGGCCCAGGCACCCAGGCAGAGGAGAGAGGTCCCGTAACAGAGAATCTGGCCTTATGTCAGCACAGAATCAGTCTTCATGTCATAGCAGAGAATCAGGCTTCACGTCACCCACCACTGGAACAGGCCAATGTCACACATTTAGGCCCAGGCACCCAGGCAGAGGAGAGAGGTCCCGTAACAGAGAAACTGGCCTTATGTCAGCACAGAATAAGTCTTCATGTCATAGCAGAGAATCAGGCATCACGTCACCCACCACTGGAACAGGCCACTGTCACACATTTAGGCCCAGGCACCCAGGCAGAGGAGAGAGGTCCCGTAACAGAGAATCTGGCCTTATGTCAGCACAGAATAAGTCTTCATGTCATAGCAGAGAATCAGGCTTCACGTCACCCACCACTGGAACAGGCCACTGTCACACATTTAGGCCCAGGCACCCAGACAGAGGAGAGAGGTCCCGTAACAGAGAATCTGGCCTTATGTCAGCGCAGAATCAGTCTTCATGTCATAGCAGAGAATCAGGCTTCACGTCACCCACCACTGGAACAGGCCACTGTCACACATTTAGGCCCAGGCACCGAGGCAGAGGAGAGAGGTCCTGTAACAGAGAATCTGGCCTTATGTCAGCACAGAATAAGTCTTCATGTCATAGCAGAGAATCAGGCTTCACGTCACCCACCACTGGAACAGGCCACTGTCACATATTTAGGCCCAGGCACCCAGGCAGAGGAGAGAGGTCCCGTAACAGAGAATCTGGCCTTATGTCAGCACAGAATCTGTCTTCATGTCATAGCAGAGAATCAGGCATCACGTCACCCACCACTGGAACAGGCCACTGTCACACATTTAGGCCCGGCACCCAGACAGAGGAGAGCGGTCCCGTAACAGAGAATCTGGCCTTATGTCAGCGCAGAATCTGTCTTCATGTCATAGCAGATAATCAGGCTTTACTTCACCCACCACTGGAACAGGCCACTGTCACATATTTAGGCCCAGGTTCCCAGGCAGATGAGAGAGGTCGCGTAACAGAGAATCTGGCTTCATGTCAGCACAGAATAAGTCTTCATGTCATAGCAGAGAATCAGGCTTCACGTCACCCACCACTGGAACAGGCCACTGTCACACATTTAGGCCCCGGCACCCAGACAGAGGAGAGGTTCATTCAACTTTGGGTTGCCCCGCAATATAATGGTAAAATGAAATTAAAAATAGTATTGAATGAGGAAGTGCCCTGGAGTAGAATAATATATTGTTAAGGGGAGGTAGTTAATATCTAATCTGCACAAGGGATGGACAGGTCCTGTGGGATCCATGCCTGGTTCATTTTTATGAACGTCAGCTTGTCCACATTGGCTGTAGACAGGCGGCTGCGTTTGTCTGTAATGACGCCCCCTGCCGTGCTGAATACACGTTCAGACAAAACGCTGGCCGCCGGGCAGGCCAGCACCTCCAAGGCATAAAAGGCTATCTCTAGCCACGTGGACAATTTGGAGACCCAGAAGTTGAATGGGGCCGAACCATCAGTCAGTACGTGGAGGGGTGTGCACAGGTACTGTTCCACCATGTTAGTGAAATGTTGCCTCCTGCTAACACATTCCGTATCAGGTGGTGGTGCACTTAGCTGTGGCATGTTGACAAAAATTTTCCACATCTCTGCCATGCTAACCCTGCCCTCAGAGGAGCTGGGCGTGACACAGCTGCGTTGGCGACCTCTTGCTCCTCCTCTGCCTTCGCCTTTGGCTTCCACTGGTTCCCCTGTGACATTTGGGAATGCTCTCAGTAGCGCATCTACCAACGTGCGCTTGTACTCGCGCATCTTCCTATCACGCTCCAGTGTAGGAGGTAAGGTGGGCACATTGTCTTTGTACCGGGGATCCAGCAGGGTGGCAACCCAGTAGTCCGCACACGTTAAAATGTGGGCAACTCTGCTGTCGTTGCGCAGGCACTGCAGCATGTAGTCGCTCATTTGTGCCAGGCTGCCCAGAGTTAAGGACAAGCTGTCCTCTGTGGGAGGCGTATCGTCATCGTCCTGTGTTTCCCCCCAGCCACGCACCAGTGATGGGCCCGAGCTGCTTTGGGTGCCACCCCGCTGTGAACATGCTTCATCCTCATCCACCTCCTCCTCATCCTCGTCCTCCTCGTCCTCCAGTAGTGGGCCCTGTCTGGCCACATTTGTACCTGGCCTCTGGTGTTGCAAAAAACCTCCCTCTGAGTCACTTCGAAGAGACTGGCCTGAAAGTGCTAAAAATGACCCCTCTTCCTCCTCTTCCTCCTGGGCCACCTCCTCTTCCATCATCGCCCTAAGTGTTTTCTCAAGGAGACATAGAAGTGGTATTGTAACGCTGATAACGGCGTCATCGCCACTGGCCATGTTGGTGGAGTACTCGAAACAGCGCAACAGGGCACACAGGTCTCGCATGGAGGCCCAGTCATTGGTGGTGAAGAGTGTCTGATCCGCAGTGCGACTGACCCGTGCGTGCTGCAGCTGAAACTCCACTATGGCCTGCTGCTGCTCGCACAGTCTGTCCAGCATATGCAAGGTGGAGTTCCACCTGGTGGGTACGTCGCATATGAGGCGGTGAGCGGGAAGGCGGAAGTTATGCTGTAGCGCAGACAGGCGAGCAGCAGCAGGGTGTGAACGCCGGAAGCGCGAACAGACGGCCCGCACTTTATGCAGCAGCTCTGACATGTCGGGGTAGTTGCGAATGAACTTCTGCACCACCAAATTCAGCACATGCGCCAGGCAAGGGATGTGCGTCAAACCGGCTAGTCCCAGAGCTGCAACGAGATTTCGCCCATTATCGCACACCACCAGGCCGGGCTTGAGGCTCACCGGCAGCAACCACTCGTCGGTCTGTTGTTCTATACCCCGCCACAACTCCTGTGCGGTGTGGGGCCTGTCCCCCAAACATATGAGTTTCAGAATGGCCTGCTGACGTTTACCCCGGGCTGTGCTGAAGTTGGTGGTGAAGGTGTGTGGCTGACTGGATGAGCAGGTGGAAGAAGAGGAGGAGGAAGCTGAGTAGGAGGAGGAGGAGACAGGAGGCAAAGAATGTTGCCCTGCGATCCTTGGCGGCGGAAGGACGTGCGCCAAACAGCTCTCCGCCTGGGGCCCAGCCGCCACTACATTTACCCAGTGTGCAGTTAGGGAGATATAGCGTCCCTGGCCGTGCTTACTGGTCCACGTATCTGTGGTTAGGTGGACCTTGCCACAGATGGCGTTGCGCAGTGCACACTTGATTTTATCGGACACTTGTTTGTGCAGGGAAGGCACGGCTCTCTTGGAGAAGTAGTGGCGGCTGGGAACAACATACTGTGGGACAGCAAGTGACATGAGCTGTTTGAAGCTGTGTGTGTCCACCAGCCTAAATGACAGCATTTCATAGGCCAGTAGTTTAGAAATGCTGGCATTGAGGGCCAGGGATCGAGGGTGGCTAGGTGGGAATTTACGCTTTCTCTCAAATGTTTGTGAGATGGAGAGCTGAACGCTGCCGTGTGACATGGTTGAGATGCTTGGTGACGCAGGTGGTGGTGTTGGTGGTACATCCCATGTTTGCTGGGCGGCAGGTGCCAAACGTTCCTCCAGAGGCAGAGGAAGAGGCCGAGGCGGCGACAGCAGCAGCAGAAGAGGCCGAGGCGGCGGCAGCAGCAGAAGAGGCCGAGGCGGAGGCAGCAGCAGAAGAGGCCGAGGCGGCAGCAGCAGAAGAGGCAGCAGGGGGAGCCTGAGTGACTTCCTTGTTTTTAAGGTGTTTACTCCACTGCAGTTCATGCTTTGCATGCAGGTGCCTGGTCATGCAGGTTGTGCTAAGGTTCAGAACGTTAATGCCTCGCTTCAGGCTCTGATGGCACAGCGTGCAAACCACTCAGGTCTTGTCGTCAGCACATTGTTTGAAAAAGTGCCATGCCAGGGAACTCCTTGAAGCTGCCTTTGGGGTGCTCGGTCCCAGATGGCGGCGGTCAGTAGCAGGCGGAGTCTATTGGCGGCGGGTGTTCTGATTTTGCCCACTGCTCCCTCTTTTGCTACGCTGTTGGCTCGGTCTCACCACTGCCTCTTCCTCCGAACTCTGAAAGTCAGTGGCACGACCTTCATTCCATGTGGGGTCTAGGACCTCATCGTCCCCTGCATCGTCTTCCACCCAGTCTTGACCCCTGACCTCCTGTTCAGTCTGCACACTGCAGAAAGACGCAGCAGTTGGCACCTGTGTTTCGTCATCATCAGAGACGTGCTGAGGTGGTATTCCCATGTCCTCATCATCAGGAAACATAAGTGGTTGTGCGTTAGTGCATTCTATCTCTTCCACCCCTGGGGAAGGGCTAGGTGGATGCCCTTGGGAAACCCTGGCAGCAGAGTCTTCAAACAGCATAAGAGACTGCTGCATAACTTGAGGCTCAGACAGTTTCCCTGATATGCATAGGGGTGATGTGACAGACTGATGGGCTTGGTTTTCATGCGCCATCTGTGCGCTTTCTGCAGAAGACTGGGTGGGAGATAATGTGAACGTGCTGGATGCACTGTCGGCCACCCAATTGACTAATAGAGAAAAATAAATAAAGTAATCTGGTATGGAAGTGATAGACAGAAAGCAGCGGTGCCCTTAATGGAGTTGGTTCAGTCTCCTAAACAGTTAAGAACAAGAGGTGCGGGAACCGCGCTCTAACCAGACAATAAATGTCAGTGATAAAATCCTGTAGAAAAACTGAGATGTAAAATTCAAAAAGTAACCAAGGGTAAGTGCACTGAACCTGATTCTTCACGCAGAAATGGTAGAAAAATTCTGCTGCTCCCGGTCCTTGGATAAGTCTCAAAAGAACTTTAGCCAGAACTATGATCACGGAATAGAAGAAACAGGTGCTGAGATCACACGGCCTTGTACTAATCCCCGGATCTCAAACAATGATTCCAACCGCTGAATTCAAACACCGGACCTTCAAAAGGAATAAAGCAAATGGTGCAATACCTTCGGTATCTTCAATAGTAAGGATTTTATTATACTTACAACAGGTAAGATTTAAAGTTTGCACATAAAAATGCCCGACCCGGGTTTCGCTGTTCGCTTCTTCAGGGGCTACGGTATACAGACCTCTGCAAACCACGAGCAGAAGTAGCCCTCCGCCCCGGAACTGAAACGGACTTCCGTATTCAGTGACATGTCAAACATTTTCACAAAAATATACAATCAAACATACAATTTAAGATCACATAAAATCGCAAAAAGTTATTAAAAGTATAAATACATAGATATAATAGCACGAATATATAAATATCGCTAAAAATACAATAAAAATAAGCAAGGTATCAAAACGAATCAAGCCATACAGACTGCCTTAATATCCCAATCGATATTTAATCCTTGTGGTTGTAAGGTGTCCATATCAAATATCCACTGAGCTTCTTTTTTATTTATTTGCGTGGCAGGTTTACCACCTCGCCAGTATTGTTTAACTATTTCCACACCGCAAAATTTTAAACCACTAGGATTTTTTCCATGAAATCTTTTAAAATGGGCTGAGACACTATGAGTCTCCAAGCCTTTTTTTATATTTCTAATATGTTCTGACACCCGTACTTTTAACTTTCTGAGGGTCCTGCCTATGTATTGGAGCCCACAAGGGCACTCCAACACATAGATGACCCCCTTAGTCTCACAAGAAATGTTTCCTTTAATCTTAAAACCAGTTTTTTTAGAGGTAGAGCTAATCTCTTTAATTTTTGATTTTTTCTTTTCTTCCCTGGAGCGGTTTTTGCAACAAGGACAAAAACCGCACCATGTGAATACACTGCAAGGTTTGGTAATGCTGGGAATATCTTTAATAAAACTATGCACAAGGCTATTCCGAACAGTGGGCGCTCTTTTGAAAATAATGGGAGGTTTTTTTGGGATAAGGTCCCCAATAATGCGGTCATTTTTCAACACATTCCAATTCTGTTGTATAATTTTTCTAACCTGGGGGCACATAGTAGAATAGGAAGTGGAAAAAGCAAATTGATATTTTTCTTTCATGAAGTCTGAATGTTCTTTGGAATCTTTATTTTTATTCATTTTGTCCTTATCTGATTTTATTTCTTCCCTTTGTTCATACAGTATATCTTTTTCATATCCCTTCTCAATGAACCGATCCACAATAATACTACTTTGATCTTCATAATCTTTAACATTGGTACAATTTCTTCTGATGCGTTTTAACTGGCCTTTGGGTACATTACATAGCCAGGGTTTATAGTGACAACTGCTCCTGTCTATGTACCCATTACGATCAGTTGGTTTAAAAAATGTTTTAGTTACAATTTTGCTATGTTCTAATCTGATCTCTAGATCCAGAAAGTGAATGGCACTTTTGCTAATGTCTGCAGTTAGTTTAATATTCCGTTCATTGGAATTTAATCCAGAAATGAAATCCTCCAATCCTTTTTCACTGCCTTCCCAGATGCCTATGCAGTCGTCAATATATCTCCTCCAAAACTGGAGACTGCTGGCATCGGTGTTACTCTTTAGAGCAGGGGAGATGGTGAGATGTTCCCAATATGCCATAAAGAGGTTCGCGAAACTGGGTGCGAATTTCGCACCCATCGCCACACCAGAAACTTGCAAAAAATAATAGTCATCGTACCAAAAATAGTTATGGTCTAAGCAAAATTGTATACAGTCTAGGATGAATAATGTATGGTTTTTACTCATCCGTTCATCATTATCCAAATAAAATCTAACCGCATCAATCCCAATGTTGTTAGGTATTATAGTGTATAATGATGTTACATCAAGTGTCACTAGAAGGGTATTATCTGTAATATTATCAAATGCCCTCAACAATTCCAAAACATGCCCTGTGTCTCTTAAATAATAAGGAGTGGTGGTAACATACCGCTGTAAAAAATATCTATATATTCAGATACCCGGCTGGTAATTGAATCAATACCAGAGACTATCGGTCTACCAGGGGGGCGCTCTGCATCCTTATGCACCTTTGGAAGATAATAAATAGTAGGTGTTTTAGGATAAAGATTATTCAAATATTGGAATTCTTTTTGATTAAGAACGCCTTGAGCTAATCCCCTTTCCAGGAGTGATTTTAATTGCTTCTTATATTCATTAACTGGATCGTTTTTCAGTCTCCTATAAGTATTAACATCAGCCAAAATATATATATATATTTTTGTGAAAATGTTTGACATGTCACTGAATACGGAAGTCCGTTTCAGTTCCGTGCGGAGGGCTACTTCTGCTCGTGGTTTGCAGAGGTCTGTATACCGTAGCCCCTGAAGAAGCGAACAGCGAAACCCGGGTCGGGCATTTTTATGTGCAAACTTTAAATCTTACCTGTTGTAAGTATAATAAAATCCTTACTATTGAAGATACCGAAGGTATTGCACCATTTGCTTTATTCCTTTTGAAGGTCCGGTGTTTGAATTCAGCGGTTGGAATCTTTGTTTGAGATCCGGGGATTAGTACAAGGCCGTGTGATCTCAGCACCTGTTTCTTCTATTCCGTGATCATAGTTCTGGCTAAAGTTCTTTTGAGACTTATCCAAGGACCGGGAACAGCAGAATTTTTCTACCATTTCTGCGTGAAGAATCAGGTTCAATGCACTTACCCTTGGTTACTTTTTGAATTTTACATCTCAGTTTTTCTACAGGATTTTATCACTGACATTTATTGTCTGGTTAGAGCGCGGTTCCCGCACCTCTTGTTCTTACCCAATTGACTAATGCCTGTACCTGCTCAGGCCTTACCATCCTTAGAACGGCATTGGGCCCCACCAAATATCCCTGTAAATTCTGGCGGCTACTGGGACCTGAGGTAGTTGGTACACTAGGACGTGTGGCTGTGGCAGAACGGCCACGTCCTCTCCCAGCACCAGAAGGTCCACTAACACCACCACGACCATGTCCACGTCCGCGTCCGCGTCCCTTATTAGATGTTTTCCTCATTGTTCCCGTTCACCACAATTTTGAGAATGGCAAATTTGGGAATCGTGTTTCAACCCAGAAAAAAAAGTGTGCTTTTACGGTCACTACAAATAACTTGAGCAGCTAAAACAGTACAGATTTGCTAGAATAGAAATGTGAGACCTGTTTTTTTTTGCACTGTGTGACAGGTTAAGGTTTAATCTCAGAATCAGACTTCTATCTGCACGGTAGCGTGTGTCTTAGGTTTTTCTGAATGACACTATCAGTACCTTCAATGTAAGATATCCTTTTTGGGATAGATTTCAAGTAGGCCTCAAATACCAGAAACTAGTTATTTTGAGAATGGCAAATTTGGGAATAGTTTTTCAACCCAGAAAAAAAAGTGTGCTTTTACGGTCACTACAAATAACTTGAAGAGCTAAAACAGTACAGATTTGCTTGAATAGAAATGTGAGACCTGTTTTTTTTTGCACTGTGTGACAGGTTAAGGTTTAATCTCAGAATTAGACTTCTATCTGCAAGGTAGCATGTGTCTTAGGTTTTTCTGAATGACACTATCAGTACATTCAATGTAAGATATCCTTTTTGGGATAGATTTCAAATAGGCCTCAAATACCAGAAACTAGTTATTTGGAGAATGGCAAATTTGGGAATAGTTTTTCAACCCAGAAAAAAAGTGTGCTTTTACGGTCACTACAAATAACTTGACCAGCTAAAACAGCACAGATTTGGTTGAATAGAAATGTCAGGTCTATTTTTTAGGCGCTGGGTGACAGGCTCAACTTGCCCCTGATGTAGTATATGGCCAAAAAATAACCACACTGTTGATGGTTAAATGCACTTGGGTGACATAGGCTCAGCCTGCACCAGATGTAGTATATGGCCAAAAAATAATCAGACTGTTGATGGTTAAATGCACTTCGGTGACACAGGCTCAGCCTGCAGCTGATGTAGTATATGGCCAAAAAATAACCAGACTGTTGATGGTTAAATGCACTTCGGTGACACAGGCTCAGCCTGCAGCTGATGTAGGATATAGCACAAAATAACCACACTATTGATGGTTAAATACACTTGGTGATAGCTTGTGCTGGTGAACCACAAGTCACAAAATGGCCGCCGATCACCCCAGAAAAAAAGTGATCTAAAAACGCTCTGGGCAACCTCAAAAAAGTGAGCAAGTCAATACTAGCACTTCAATGATCCACAGCTGCAGATCGATCACAGAATGAAGTCTTTTGGAGGAGTTAATCACTGCCTAATCTCGCCCTAATGTCGCAGCTGCAACCTCTCCCTATGCTTGAATCAGCAGAGTGACGTGCAGCGCAATGTGACCCAAGCTTATATAGAGGCTGGGTCACATGCTGCACTGGCAAATCACAGCCATGCCAATAGTAGGCAAGGCTGTGATGGCCTCTTGGGGCAAGTAGTATGACGCTTGTTGATTGGCTGCTTTGCAGCCTTTCAAAAAGCGCCAAGAATGCGCCGAACACCGAACCCGAACACAGACTTTTACGAAAATGTTCGGGTTCGGGTCCGTGTCACGGACACCCCAAAATTCGGTACGAACCCGAACTATACAGTTCGGGTTCGCTCATCCCTAATAGCAACCCATTCTTTCATAATCACTTCTTGGAGTTTGTCAGAATTCCGCCTCTTGAGGATTGACCACAAGTTCTCAATGGGATTAAGATCTGGGGAGTTTCCAGGCCATGGACCCAAAATATCAACGTTTTGGTCCCCGAGCCACTTAGTTATCACTTTTGCCTTATGGCACGGTGCTCCATCGTGCTGGAAAATGCATTGTTCTTCACCAAACTGTTGTTGGATTGTTGGAAGAAGTTGCTGTTGGAGGGTGTTTTGGTACCATTCTTTATTCATGGCTGTGTTTTTGGGCAAAATTGTGAGTGAGCCCACTCCCTTGGATGAGAAGCAACCCCACACATAAATGGTCTCAGGATGCTTTACTGTTGGCATGACACAGGACTGATGGTAGCGCTCACCTTTTCTTCTCCGGACAAGCCTTTTTCCAGATGCCCCAAACAATCGGAAAGTGGCTTCATCGGAGAATATGACTTTGCCCCAGTCCTCAGCAGTCCATTCACCATACTTTCTGCAGAAGATCAATCTGTCCCTGATGTTTTTTTTGGAGAGAAGTGGCTTCTTTGCTGCCCTTCTTGACACCAGGCCATCTTCCAAAAGTCTTTGCCTCACTGTGCGTGCAGATGCGCTCACACCTGCCTGCTGCCATTCCTGAGCAAGCTCTGCACTGGTGGCACTCCGATCCCGCAGCTGAATCCTCTTTAGGAGACGATCCTGACGCTTGCTGGACTTTCTTGGACGCCCTGAAGCCTTCTTAACAAGAATTGAACCTCTTTCCTTGAAGTTCTGGATGATCCTATAAATTGTTGATTGAGGTGCAATCTTAGTAGCCACAATATCCTTGCCTGTGAAGCCATTTTTATGCAACGCAATGATGGCTGCACGTGTTTCTTTGCAGGTCACTATGGTTAACAATGGAAGAACAATGATTTCAAGCATCACCCTCCTTTTAACATGTCAAGTCTGCCATTTTAACCCAATCAGCCTGACATAATGATCTCCAGCCTTGTGCTCGTCAACATTCTCACCTGAGTTAACAAGACGATTACTGAAATGATCTCAGCAGGTCCTTTAATGACAGCAATGAAATGCAGTGGAAAAGTTTTTTTGGGATTAAGTTAATTTTCATGGCAAAGAAGGACTATGCAATTCATCTGATCACTCTTCATAACATTCTGGAGTATATGCAAATTGATATTATAAAAACTTAAGCAGCAACTTTTCCAATTTCCAATATTTATGTAATTCTCAAAACTTTTGGCCACGACTGTACATAAGACTATTGTAGCTTGAAAACGCTGTTTTCGGATGATGTCGGGGGAGATGGATAGGACCTAATGAATTTCAGTGCCTGATTCTTTTGTTCTGCCAACAGATAAGCCACTGCCAGATAAGCCTCTCTGCCTATTGAAAACACATACTGTACACACTTTGCCAAACTAAGCATGAATGTGTATGGGGGAAGAGACAGCAATCATCTGAACAAGCATTTGGCCAAAAGTTATTGAAGGTCAATGGGCACTCAATGGATAGATCCCACTAGAAACCGAAGGCATCTGAAAAGTTTTTCAATCAGGCTTAACTCTGAACCTCATGTAGATAAAGATGGGCTCACATTAGAGATCAGTACATTTCTTAAATTGACATTTGTCTGAATCGATTCTACTCAATTCAAATGTGCTCAAATTGCTCTGAAAACTGTTATGCGTATAACACCCTTTAATCTCATATTATTTGAGAAAGAGCCTAGTGTTCTACTCTGGGTTTCTGGGCAATATGTATCGGTTGTCTAGGGAGTACTCTTTCTCATTATACATAGTGCCGCTGCCTAGTATTTATAGTATGTGTGTGGCGTATTGTAGGCCAGGCAATGCTCCTCTCGGTTTCTGGGAAAGATATTAAAGTTAACTTTCAAGCTAAGCTAAGCCTATCTGATACCTACCTCTCTGTGTTTCTTTCTTTCTCTCTGTGTTTCTTTCTTCTCTCTCTCTCTCTCTCTCTCTCACACACTCTGAGACCAGAGAGTGCTATATACCAATTTTCAGGACAATTGAAGACTATTTAATTTGCCTGAAATGAATCACAAGAAATTTGGGTTTATTAAAATTCAAATTTTCTAGGAATCCGGAATTGGTAGAATTGATTAGCTTGTCTCTAGTTCATATACATCAATTGTGCTGTTGTTTTATGCTTAAGTCAGACAGATAACATTTCTGTACACTTTGTACTGTTACTATTTATGCAGCCATAGCTAGATACGGTTTGGTGAAAAGGAAATGTCACAGCATTACAAATGATGAACCGTTTGCCAGAAACAATTCCATAGTTCTGAAATCACTTTCCCTCCAGTGTTTCTGTAACACTCTAGAGGGAAACTACAATGGATGGGAAAATACACCATATGTAAAAGTAGCCGTAGTCATCTGTCTGCTTTTAGGTCCTCAAATTGTATGATTGTGCTATAAAAACAGTTTAGTCAGCAGTTTTCAATGGTAATATAAACTTTGGATTTACAAAGCAGAGGCTATCAAAGCACCTCATATAAAAGCATGAAAGCTAATTCAAGAGCATCAAATTGTGCTATATTGAGCAGATCCCTCGTGACATACACGAGAGGGAAATTATGCTGAATAGTCAGGAGACATTCTGGATCTTCAAACTGCAAAGTCTACATCAAGATAGTCTGCATGAAACAATAGAAGCAATATTTTTCTTACATATTAAAGGAAATCAGAGAACTACCCCCCTATCCAAATGTTTTTTTATCTGAGGCACCATTCCAAAGTTATAATATATTTTTTATATGCAAATTAGACCTTTGGTGCAATAAGGGTGTAACCATTGCTTGTGTTGCACACAAGCTCCTCTCTTTTCTGTGCTCAGCCGCTCCCTCGCTGTTTTGTCACTACCTGACACTATCAAAGCAGCCAGAGAGGGCTGGCCACAAAAATGAGTGCAGCTTTTGTGCAAAAAGGGCAATGCTTGATTCCCCACACATGGTACTTTCCTTATATAAGTCCAGCCCCTTGCACTCCAGCTTGCTGATTATTGAGCTCCTGAGCCTTGATCAAGCTTCTCCTCATCTGCTGCTCTTGCTACTACTGTAAGTCCACTGCTGACCAGGAATTGACTACCGACTACTCTTTTGCTTTGTCCCTACCTACTGAACTGCTACCACCGTTGCCCCTCCGGATTGTCTGACCACGCTTACTGCCGCCTGCCCTGACCCACCGCCTGCCAACCGACTACGCCTCTGCCAGACTTCCTGCACCTACTACCTGCCTGCGGTCCTTCCCACTGGGCTTTACTCCTACCTCCAACCAGCTGTCCTCTGACTCAGGTGAGCCTGTAGAACTGTTACACTCTTGCTCCTAATGTTTTTGAGGGTCACCAGCAGGCCATCAATCATAATTTTTAAAGGGTGTGTATGATGCCCTCTTTTATGTGTAACTAAGGCCTCTTTCACACTTGCGTTGTCCGGATCCGGCGTGTACTCCACTTGCCGGAATTACACTCCGGATCCGGAAAAACGCAAGTGTACTGAAAGCATTTGAAGACGGAACCGTCTTCCAAATGCGTTCAGTGTTACTATGGCACCCAGGACGCTATTAAAGTCCTGGCTGCCATAGTAGGAGCGGGGAGCGGGGGAGCAGTATACTTACCGTCCGTGCGGCTCCCCGGGCGCTCCAGAATGACGTCAGAGCGCCCCATGTGCATGGATGACGTGATCCATGTGATCACATGATCCATGAGCTTGGGGCGCCCTGACGTCACTCTGGAGCGCCCGGGGAGCCGCACGGACGGTAAGTGCACTGCTCCCCCACTCCCCGCTACACTTACCATGGCTGTCAGGACTTTAGCGTCCCGGCAGCCATGGTAACCACTCTGAAAAAGCTAAATGTCGGATGCGGCAATGCGCCGAAACGACGTTTAGCTTAAGGCCGGATCCGGATCAATGCCTTTCAATGGGCATTAATTCCGGATCCGGCCTTGCGGCAAGTGTTCCGGATTTTTGGCCGGAGCAAAAAGCGCAGCATGCTGCGGTATTTTCTCCGGCCAAAAAACGTTCCGTTCCGGAACTGAAGACATCCTGATGCATCCTGAACGGATTTCTCTCCATTCAGAATGCATTAGGATAATCCTGATCAGGATTCTTCCGGCATAGAGCCCCGACGACGGAACTCTATGCCGGAAGACAATAACGCAGGTGTGAAAGAGCCCTAAGGGTGTATAGGAGTGCCTCTTCCTTGTAATTTTTGGCAGCACTTGCACTTTATATACAAGTAAATATTTAGGCAAGAATGTTTTCTATCAATTTTTCCTCTAAAATCGATTTTTTTTCAATTGGTTTTGTGCATATTATTGTCATTATGTAAAAGTGGCGTACTATTCAGAAAACATAGTTCCCAGCAGCGACCAGTGAGTCCAAGATGCATCCATACATCCTCCCCATGCTGTTATAGAACTACAGGGTGGGCCATTTATATGGATACACCTTAATAAAATGGGAATGGTTGGTGATATTAACTTCCTGTTTGTGGCACATTAGTATATGTGAGGGGGGAAACTTTTCAAGATGGGTGGTGACCATGGCGGCCATTTTGAAGTTGGCCATTTTGAATCCAACTTTAGTTTTTTCAATAGGAAGAGGGTCATGTGACACATCAAACTTATTGGGAATTTCACATGAAAAACAATGGTTTTAACGTAACTTTATTCTTTCATGAGTTATTTACACGTTTCTGACCACTTAAAAAATGTGTTCAATGTGCTGCCCATTGTGTTGGATTGTCAATGCAACCCTCTTCTCCCACTCTTCACACACTGATAGCAACACCGCAGGAGAAATGCTAGCACAGGCTTCCACTATCCGTAGTTTCAGGTGCAATTCAGTGCCCCGATCTGGGTCATCCTCGTTGAGATGCTGCAGTAGCTGGAGTTAATGGAAACCTCAAGGCCACTGGATATGCGAAATTGCTACATGATGATGTGTTTCCCTCTTTATGCACTGAAGCTGGCACATTCCCTGAGTTTTTCCAGCAAGATGGTGCACCACATTATGGGTGTCAGGTACGAGCATTCCTAGATGAACAGTTTCCTGGAAAGTGGATTGGTCGTCGTGGGCCAGTTGAATGGCCCCCAAGGTCTCCCGATCTGACCCCCTTAGACTTTTATCTTTGGGGTGATCCGAAGGCAATTGTCTATTAGTGATGTCGCGAACATAAAATTTTCAGTTCGCGAACAGCGAACGCGAGCTTCCGCAAATGTTCGCGAACTGGCGAACCGGGCGAACCGCCATAGACTTCAATAGACAGGCGAATTTTAAAACCCACAGGGACTCTTTCTGGCCACAATAGTGATGAGAAAGTTGTTTCAAGGGGTCTAACACCTGGACTGTGGCATGCCGGAGGGGGATCTATGGCAAAACTCCCATGGAAAATTACGTAGTGGACGCAGAGTCGGGTTTTAATCCATAAAGGGCATAAATCAACTAACATTCCTAAATTGTTTGGAATAACGTGCTTTAAAACATCCAGTGTGTGTATACGATCAGGTATGATGTTGGCACTGGCAGTGGGCACACTACAGTCAGTGGAAGAGGGCCTGACACACTGACTGGCAGCAGGCAAGCAACTGAATTTAGACTACTGTCTAAAAATTAAATGCCTTATTTATCGGCAAGCTACTGTGCCACCCGGTATCAGTGGTTGGCACTGGCAGTGGGCACACTACAGTCAGTGGAAGCGGGCCTGACACACACTGGCAGCAGGCAAGCAACTGAAATTACACTAAAGTGTAAAAATTAAATGCCTTATTTATCGGCAAGCTACTGTGCCACCCGGTATGAGTGGTTGGCACTGGCAGTGGGCACACTACAGTCAGTGGAAGAGGGCCTGACACACACTGGCAGCAGGCAAGCAACTGAATTTAGACTACTGTCTAAAAATTAAATGCCTTATTTATCGGCAAGCTACTGTGCCACCCGGTATCAGTGGTTGGCACTGGCAGTGGGCACACTACAGTCAGTGGAAGCGGGCCTGACACACACTGGCAGCAGGCAAGCAACTGAATTTAGACTACTGTCTAAAAATTAAATGCCTTATTTATCGGCAAGCTACTGTGCCACCCGGTATCAGTGGTTGGCACTGGCAGTGGGCACACTACAGTCAGTTGAAGTCGGCCTGACACACACTAGCAGCAGGCAAGCAGCTGAAATTACACTAAAGTGTAAAAATTAAATGCCTTTTTTATGCAAAGTCCTGTGCCAGCCGGTATGAGTGGTGGGCACTGGCAGTGGGCACACTACAGTCAGTGGAAGTCAGCCTGACACACACTGGCAGGCAACTAACCTTAGATTAAAGTGTAAAAATTAAGTGCCTATTTTTTAAGCAAAGTCCTGTGCCACTCGGTATGACAGGGGTGGGCACTGGCAGTGGGCACACTACAGTCAGTTGAAGTCGGCCTGACACACACTAGCAGCAGGCAAGCAGCTGAAATTACATTAAAGTGTAAAAATTAAATGCCTTTTTTAAGCAAAGTCCTGTGCCAGCCGGTATGAGTGGTGGGCACTGGCAGTGGGCACACTACAGTCAGTGGAAGTCAGCCTGACACACACTGGCAGGCAACTAACCTTAGATTAAAGTGTAAAAATTAAGTGCCTATTTTTTAAGCAAAGTCCTGTGCCACTCGGTATGACAGGGGTGGGCACTGGCAGTGGGCACACTACAGTCAGTTGAAGTCGGCCTGACACACACTAGCAGCAGGCAAGCAGCTGAAATTACATTAAAGTGTAAAAATTAAATGCCTTTTTTAAGCAAAGTCCTGTGCCAGCCGGTATGAGTGGTGGGCACTGGCAGTGGGCACACTACAGTCAGTGGAAGTCAGCCTGACACACACTGGCAGGCAACTAACCTTAGATTAAAGTGTAAAAATTAAGTGCCTATTTTTTAAGCAAAGTCCTGTGCCACTCGGGATGACAGGGGTGGGCACTGGCAGTGGGCACACTACAGTCAGTTGAAGTCGGCCTGACACACACTGGCAGGCAACTAACCTTAGATTAAAGTGTAAAAATGAAGTGCCTTTTTTTTAAGCAAAGTCCTGTGCCACACGGGATGACAGGGGTGGGCACTGGCAGTGGGCACACTACAGTCAGTTGAAGTCGGCCTGACACACACTAGCAGCAGGCAAGCAGCTGAAATTACACTAAAGTGTAAAAATTAAATGCCTTTTTTATGCAAAGTCCTGTGCCAGCCGGTATGAGTGGTGGGCACTGGCAGTGGGCACACTACAGTCAGTGGAAGTCAGCCTGACACACACTGGCAGGCAACTAACCTTAGATTAAAGTGTAAAAATTAAGTGCCTTTTTTTAAGCAAAGTCCTGTGCCACACGGAATGACAGGGGTGAGCACTGGCAGTGGGCACACTACAGTCTGTGGGCCTGCAGCTCCTCACACACAGGCAGGCCAGGCAACTGCAATATGTATATAAAGGAAAAAAAAAAAGCAGACTAATGTTGCAGCCCTAAAAAGGGCTTTTTGGGGTGCTGTCAGGACGCTGTCCTTACAGCAGAGATCAGATGAGTCTTTCAGGACTGGAGTGGACACTGAATTCACTAGCCTAGCTATCGATTTCCCAATTAAATCAGCAGCAGTTACAGTCTCCCTCCTCTCACTAAGACTGCAGCTTCAGAATGAATCTAAAATGGATGCTGTGCAGGAGGTGGGAGGGTCTGGGAGGGAGGGTATGCTGCTGATTGGCTGGAATGTGTCTGCTGACTGTGAGGTACAGGGTCAAAGTTTGCTCAATGATGATGTATAGGGGGCGGACCGAACATCGCATGTGTTCGCCCGGCAGAGGCGAACGCGAACAAGCTATGTTCGCCGGGAACTGTTCGCCGTCGGATAGTTCGGGCCATCTCTATTGTCTATGTTGTGAAGATACGAGATGTGCAGCACCTGAAACTACTGATACTGGAAGCCTGTGCTAGCATTTCTCCTGCGGTGTTGCTATCAGTGTGTGAAGAGTGGGAGAAGAGGGTTGCATTGACAATCCAACACAATGGGCAGCACATTGAACACATTTTATAAGTGGTCAGAAACTTGTAAATAACTCATGAAAAAATAAAGTTACGTTAAAACCAAGCACACCATTGTTTTTCTTGTGAAATTCCCAATAAGTTTGATGTGTCACATGACCCTCTTCCTATTGAAAAAACAAAAGTTGGATTCAAAATGGCCGCCAAGGTCACCACCTATCTTGAAAAGTTCCCCCCCTCACATGTACTAATGTGCCACAAACAGGAAGTTAACCCCTTAAGGACTCAGCCCTATTTCACCTTAAGGACTTGGCCATTTTTTGCAAATCTGACCAGTGTCACTTTAAGTGCTCATAACTTTGACTTATCCAGGCCATTCTGAGATTGTTTTTTCTTCACATATTGTGCTTCATGACACTGATAAAATGAAGTCAAAAAAATTTTTTTTTTTTGCATAAAAAAATATCTAATTTACCAGAAATTTGGAAAAATTAGCAAATTTCAAAGTTTCAGTTTCTCTACTTCTGTATTACATAGTAATACCCCCAAAAATTGTGATGACTTTACATTCCCCATATGTCTACTTCATGTTTGAATTATTTTGGGAATGATATTTTATGTTTTGGGGATGTTTTGGGGATGTTACAAGGCTTAGAAGTTTAGAAGCAAATCTTGAAATTTTTCAGAAATTTACAAAAACCCAATTTTTAGGGACCAGTTCAGGTCTGAAGTCACTTTGCGAGGCTTACATAATAGAAACCGCCCAAAAATGACCCCATTCTATAAACTACACCCCTCAAGGTATTCAAAACTGATTTTACAAACTTAGTTAATCCTTTAGGTGTTGCACAAGAGTTATTGGCAAATGGGGATGAAATTTGAGAATTTCATTTTTTTGCATAATTTTCCATTTTAACCCATTTTTTCCACTAACAAAGCAAGGGTTAACAGCCAAACAAGACTGTATCTTTATTACCCTGACTCTGCAGTTTACAGATACACCCCATATGTGGCCGTAAACTACTATACGGCCCCACAGCGGGGCGTAGAGTGAAAGGTGCGCCGTATGGTTTTTGGAAGCCAGATTTTGCTGGACTGGTTTTTTGACACCATGTCCCATTTGAAGCCCCCCTGATGCACCCCTAGAGTAGAAACTCCATAAAAGTGACCCCATCTAAGAAACTGCACCCCTCAAGGTATTCAAAACTGATTTTACAAACTTTGTTAACCCTTTAGGTGTTGCACAAGATTTCATGGAAAATAGAGATACAATTTCAAAATTTCACTTTTTTGGCAGATTTTCTATTTTAATATTTTTTTTCCAGTTACAAAGCAAGGGTTAACAGCCAAGCAAAACTCATTATTTATGGCCCTAATTCTGTAGTTTACAGAAACACTCCATATGTGGTCGTAAACTGCTGTACGGACACACGGCAGGGCGCATAAGGAAAGGAATGCCATGCGGTTTTTGGAAGGCAGATTTTGCTGGACTTTTTTTTTGGACACCATGTCCCATTTGAAGAGTCCCTGATGCACCCCTAGAGTAGAAACTCCAAAAAAGTGACCCCATTTTAGAAACTACGGGATAGGGTGGCAGTTTTGTTGGTACTAGTTTAGGGTACATATGATTTTCGGTTGCTCTATATTACACTTTTAGTGCGGCAAGGTAACAAGAAATAGCTTTTTTGGCACGTTTTTTTTTTTGTTATTTACAACATTCATCTGACAGGTAAGATCATGTGGTATTTTTATAGAGCAGGTTGTCACGGACGCGGTGATACCTAATATGTATACAATTTTTTTTATTTATGTAAGTTTTATACAATGACTTCATTTTTAAAACCCAAAAAATGTTTTAGTGTCTCCATAGTCTAAGAGCCATAGTTTTTTCAGTTTTTGGGTGATTATCTTAAGTAGGGTCTCATTTTTTGCGGGATGAGATGACGGTTTGATTGGCACTATTTTGGGGTGCATATGACTTTTTGATCGCTTGTTATTACACTTTTTGTGACGTAAGATGACAAAAAATGGCTTGGTTTTTATTTTTTTACGGTGGTCATCTGAGGGGTTAGGTCATGTGATATTTTTATAGAGCTGGTCGATACAGATGCGGCGATACCTAATATGCATACTTTATTTTTATTTATGTAAGTTTTACACAATGATTTCATTTTTGAAACAAAAAAAATCATGTTTTAGTGTTTCCATAGTCTAAGAGCCATAGTTTTTTCACTTTTTCGGCGATTATCTTGGGTAGGGTGTGATTTTTGCGGGATGAGATGACGGTTTGATTGGTACTATTTTGGCATTCATGCGACTTTTTTGATCACTTTTATTACATTTTTTGGGAAGTAAGGTGGGCAAAATTTCTATTTTCTCATAGTTTTTATTTTTTTATTTTTATGGCGTTCACCGTGCGGGGAAAGTAACATGACCGTTTTATAGATCAGGTCGTTACGGACGCGGCGATACCTAATATGTGTAGTGTATTTAATTTTTTAAATTTTTATTCAGTGATAAATGTGTTGTTTTTTTTCTTAACTTTTTTCACTTTTTTTTGCATTTTTTTGACCCAGACCTACTTGGTTCTTGAAGATCCAGTGGGTCTGATGTCTGTATAATACAGTACAGTACACCATATAGGGTTCTGTACTGTATTTTACTTACACTGAACAGATCTATGCTTTTAGCATAGATCTGTTCAGCACCATGGACAGCAGGACACCTGAGAAGGCGTCCTGTTGCCATGGAAACCTTCCCCGTCTGCCACAACTTTGCAGACGGGGAAGGGTGAGCACGGGGCTGGCAGGGAACTGTCGGGGGGCTCTCTCCCTCTCCATCGGGGGGCTGCAAAGGCACAGCAGCCCCCCGATGGGAGAGGGAGGGAGCTCCCTGACCGATGACAGTTAACCTTTTCCATACAGCGGTCCGTACGGACCGCGGTATGGAAAGGGTTAAACGGCTGACACTGGCTGACGCTGGCAATGTGCTGACACCCTGGTATAACCACTAGACGCCAACAAATTTTCAGGGGGAGGCGGGCGGGGGATCGTGATCCGGCCTGCCGCACCGCCCGCCTCCCGCAATGCCCGCACCGCGGGGATCAGGGACCGCGGGGATCAGAAACTGCAGAAATCGCAGCAAACCGCAGGTCTGAATTGACCTGCGGTTTGCGGCGATCGCCGATACGGGGGGGTCACATGACCCCCCCTGGCGTTGTGACAGGATGCCGGCTGAATGATTTCAGCCGGCATCCCGTTGAGATTAACCCCCGCGGCGCCGGAATATCTATTTAAAGTTAGGACGTACCGGTACGCCCTGAGTCCTTAAGGACTCGGGAAATAGGGCGTACCGGTACGCCCTACGTCCTTAAGGGGTTAATATCACCAACCATTCCCATTTTATTAAGGTGTATCCATATAAATGGCCCACCCTGTATTTCTGTGGTGTTACCAACAATTTCTGACATCTTCTTATGAACCAGGCACCCTCCCCTCTTCAGAGCAGTGGGTACCTGGTTTAATGCTCGGGTTCTCCCATTGACTTACATTATACTCGGGTGTTCGGTCGAGCACCCAAATATCACAATGTGTTCGGCCCAAGCACCCGAGCACCCGAGCACTACGGTGCTCGATCAACACTAGTGGCAATGAAATAAAGTCTGGTAAAAAACATCGGCCATTTGGCCTTCCTTGGGTTCAGACTTTTAAAAAATTATACTACTCCATGTATGGTGATGCCCATGCTAATGCTTCATCCGTCAGGAGATTGACCATGAATAGCACCTTCTTTTTCTCGGTGGTGAAGGGGGCCGGGTACATCTGAAAATAGATGCAGCATTGGTTTAGAAACCCCTGATACTGACGTCTGTCGCCGCCGAATCTTGATGGGAGTGGCATGCGGGTGTCTGCGGCCACGCCGTGGACGTCCAGGAGTTGCCTCTGTAGTTCAATAATCTCCCTCTGTTGGCTTTGGACTACGCCTTGGAGGTGGGCAAATTTCTCCTGATACATAGTACCAAATTCTTGAAGTTCGGTGACCTGCTTACGCAGAGTGGCCATTGCAGACTCCATAGTGGGGCTGATTATTCTGTTACAGTCCTACAGGCGCACCTGAGTCAGAGGACAGCTGGCTGGATGTAGGAGTGGAGCCCAGTGGCAAGGACCGCAGGCAGGTAGTAGGTGCAGGAAGTCTGGCAGAGGCGTAGTCGGTTGGCAGGCGGTGGGTCAGGGCAGGTGGCAGTAAGCGTGGTCAGACAATCCGGATGGGCAACGGTGGTAGCAGTTCAGTAGGTAGGGACAAAGCAGAAGAGTAGAGTACATCTAAAAAATTTGATGTGAGGGCCTGCTGTTGAGCGGACCTTCTAAAAAATTATATTCGAAGGCCAAATATGCGAGGGCATTATATGTGACGAATAAGCAATGCATGGTGATTTGACGGAAGAGGAGGAGGAGAAAAGGAAGATTCAACCATATACCCTTGTTTATGGTGGAAGGGATGCATGGGAATACAGTAAATTAACTACATTAAAAACAACACATGTAAAGTGCCTTTATGTTCATCAGCATTCCTCTGGTGGAGTCAAGAAGTGATGTTCAATCCAGGCCTTGTTAATTTTTATATGAGTACACCTGTCAGCATTTTCAGTTTACGAGCGATACGCTTATCTGTTATAAGGCCACCAGCAGCACTAAATACACGCTCAGACAAAACACTGGCGGCAGGGCAGGCCAGCACCTCCAAAGTGTAGAGCGCCAGTTTGTGCCACATGTCCAGCTTGGACACCCAGTAGTTGTAAGGCACTGCAAGGAAAATTGAGGATGCTGACACAGTCTGCTATGTACTCCTTCACCATCTTCCAAAATGTTTCTTTCCTTGTGGCAATAGGACGCACATCAGGGTGAGGGTGCTGGCGGGGTGTAATGAAACTGTCCCAGGCTTTGGAGAGTATTGCCCTGCTTCTGTTGGAACTGCTGTGTGTTCCACTTGTCTCCCCTCCTCGGTTGGCCAAGGAAGTACGGACTCTTCTGCCAGCGTTGTCAGATGAAAAATTCTGGAGTAATTTTTCAACAAGGATGTTCTGATATTGCACCATTTTGCTCTTCCTCTCCACCAGAGGAATGAGAGATGAGAAGTTCTCTTTGTACGGGGGTCAAGAACGGTGAACAACCAGTAATCCGTGTTGTTTAAAATGCGTATAATGCGCGGGTCGTGGGAAAGGCAGCCTAACATGAAGTCAGCTAAGTGTGCCAGAGTACCAACAGGCGAGACTTCACTGTCGTCATCAGGAGGAGCACTCCCAATCTCCTCATCCTCTTCCTCCTCTTCTGCCCACCCATGCAGAACAGATGGAATTAAACTTCCATGGGTACTACCCTCTGTAGCTGAGGCAACTGTCTCCTGCTCCTCCTCCTCTTCAGCCTCCAATTTGCACTGAGAAGGCGAACTGAGGGTGGTCTGGCTATCATCAACCTGTGTAATGTCTTCCCACATTTCCACCTTTTCAACATGCAAAGTGTCGTCCTTAATTGTAAGCAGCAATCGTTTGAGAAGACACAGAAGTGGGATCGTTATGCTGATAATAGCGTTATCGCCGCTCACCATCTGTGTTGATTCCTCAAAGTTGCATAAAACCTCACAGAGGTCAGACATCCATGCCCACTCCTTGCTTGTGAATAGCGGAAGCTGACTGGAAAGGCGACGACCATGCTGCAGCTGGTATTCCACAACTGCCCTCTACTGCTCACAAAGCCTGGCCAACATGTGGAACATTGAGTTCCAGCCCGTGCTGAAGTCGCACAACAGTCGGTGAGCTGGCAAGTGAAAGGGCTGCTGCAGCGTTGACAGACTGGTTAAAGCTGTCGGTGACTTGCGGAAATGTGCACACAAGCGGTGCACCTTCACCAGTAGCTCAGGCAAATTGGGGTATGTTTTTAGAAACTGCTGAACCACAAGGTTGAAACGTGGGCAAGGCATGGGATATATCTAAGGTTGCTTAGCTCCAAAGCCGCCACCAAGTTACGGCCATTATCAGACACAACCATGCCTGGTTCTAGGTTGAGTGGCGAGAGCCACAGCTCAGTCTGGTCTCTTATCCCCTGCCACAGCTCTGTGATGGTGTGCTGTTTTCTACCTAGGCAGATCAGCTTCAGCACGGCCTGTTGCCGCTTCCCCACTGCAGTGCTACACTGCTTCCAGCTACCGACTGATGACTGACTGGTGCTGCACGCGGATAATTCAGAGGTGGAAGTGGAGGAGGAGGTGGAGGAGAAGTGGGGGTTGGAGCCACTAACATAGGTGGTGTGTGGAAACCCTGATGGAATTGGGGCCCGCAATCCTTTGCGTCGGTAGCACCTATGCCATCCCAGGGTACAAGTCGCTCCCTGCCTTCACAACATTCACCCAGTGTGCCGTCAGGGAAATGTAGCCTCCCTGTCCGAAAGCACTTGTCCATATGTCCATGGTTAAGTGGACCTTCCCAATAACTGCGTTTGTCAGGGCTTGTGTGATGTTAAGAGACACAAGTTGGTGTGAGGCTGGCACAGTACACCTTGAAAAATAGTGGCGGCTGGGGACTGTGTAACGAGGGACAGCCACCGACATCAGGCTGCGGAAAGCCTCAGTGTCCACAAGCCTAAATGGCAACATTTTCAGGGCTAGTAATTTGGAAAGCTGTGCATTTAGTGCTATGGCCTCTGGGTAATGACATTTGGATTCTGCGCTGGGACAGGGAAGTGGATGTGGTCGCTAATGGTGCTTGCAAAGGTTCAAATGCAGGGTAGGAGGCATCCGGGCCTGCATCTTGGACAGGAAATTGGCCAGCACGTAACACAGGGGAAGAGGAGGCAGTGTTGTGACCCGCAGACACAGATTGTGGACCCAGACGTTCGGCCCACCTATTAGGGTGCTTTGATGCCGTGTGGTGGATTATGCTGGTGGTGGTGAGGTTGCTAGTGTTCACGCCCCGGCTCATTTTGGTGAGGCACAGGTTGCAAACTACTATTCTTTTATTACCCGCACTTTCCTCAAAAAAGCGCCATACTGCTGAACACCTACCCCTTGGCAAGGGAGATTTACGTAAGGGGGTGCTCCATGGAACAGTTGCAGGCCTGTTCAGTAATGCCCTCTTTCTACCTTTTGCCATTCAACTGCCTCTTCCAGCCTGTTGCAGTTCTTCAGATCCCTCCCCCTCTGTACTGCTCTCCTTGTTTAGCTTGTTGCCACCTTCCCAGTTTGGGTCAGTGACCTCTTCGTCCAGCACCTCCTCTAGGGCGAGAGGGCAAAATTAATTAATGGCGATGAAAAGAGGTCCGCGGAATAGCCGAGTGTGGGATCACTTGTTTGGCCAGACTGTAAATGGTGAGAGGAAGAAGGATCAGGGTGAGGATTGTGTGGACCAGACTCCTGGCTACTGACACTGGACTTGGTGGAAGACAGGGTGGTGCTTAACTGACTGGAAGCACTATCTGCTGCAATCCAACCAACCACCTGCTCGCACTGGGCTGACTTCAAGAGTGGTCTCCTGCGCCGCCCTGCAAACTGGGACATGAAGCTAGGTATCGTGGATGACTATTTTTCTTGTGCTCTGGCAGCAGGCACAGTTTCATCGTGCCCAGGGCCACAGCCTCTGCGTGCACCATCAGCATCACGGCCACTTCCCCGTCCCTTAATGCTCGCCTTCTTCATATAAAATGATATATGCACACTTGACGGACAAGATGTTGCACGGATGTCACAGTTCACAGCAAGTACAGTATATGGAAATAGTACGTAAAAGTATGGAAAAAGGAAATTAGATTTTACTTCTATTTTTACTATTTCTTGTCCTGACACACACACGCTATTGCAGTGAAGATGTGACAATTCACTGCAGACACCGTTTATATGCAAAGTGTGGATAAATTATGGAAAAATATATTTTTTGTCACTAATATTTTTCCTAATATCTGGGCCTGACACACACACGCTATTGCAGCACAGATGTGATAATTCACTGCAGGGACCGTTTATATGAAAAATGTGGATAAATTATGGAAAAAAATATAATTGTTTTCGCTAATATTTTTCCCAATATCTGGGCCTGACACACACACACTATTGAAACACAGATGAGAAAATTCACTGCAGGGATAGTTTATAGGAAAACTATGGATAAATTATGGAAAATATATATTTGTTGTCACTAATATTTTTCCCAATATCTGTGCCTCACACACAGACGCTATTGCAACACAGATGTGACAATTCACTGCAGGGACCATTTATTGCAAAAATGTGGATAAATTATGGAAAAAAATATAATTGTTTTCGCAATTTGTTTTCCCAATATCTGTGCCTGACACAAAGACGCTATTGCGGCACAGATGAGAAAATTCACTGCAGGGACCGTTTATAGGAAAATTATGGATAGATTATGGAAAAAATATATTTGTTGTCACTAATATTATTCCCAATATCTGAGCCTGACGCACACATTCTATTGCAGCACAAATGTGACAATTCACTGCAGGGACCGTTTATAGGAAAATTATGGATAAATTATGGAAAAAAATATATTTGTTGTCACTAATATTTTTCCCAATATCTGGGCCTGACACACAGATGCTATTGCAGCACAGATGTGACAATTCACTGCAGGGACCGTTTATAGGAAAATTATGGATAAATTATGGAAAAAATATATTTGTTGTCACTAATATTATTCCCAATATCTGAGCCTGACACACAGATGCTATTGCAGCGCAGATGTGATAATTCACTGCAGGGACCAATTATAGGAAAACTATGAATAAATTATGGAAAAAATATATTTGTTGTCACTAATATTTTTTCCACTATCTAGGCCTGACACACAGACGCTATTGCAGCACAGATGTGACAATTCACTGCAGGAACCGTTCATAGGAAAATTATGGATACATTATGGAAAACATATATTTGTTATCACTGATATTTTTCCCAATATCTGGGCCTGATACACACACGCTATTGCAGCACAGATGTGACAATTCACTGCAGGAACCGTTCATAGGAAAAATATGGATAAATTATGGAAAAATATATTTGTTGTCACTAATATTTTTCCCAATTTCTGGGCCTGACACTCAGACGCTATTGCAGCACAGATGTGACAATTCACTGCAGGGACCGTTTATAGAAAAAATGTGGCTAAATTATGGAAAAAATACAATTGTTTTCACAATTTTTTTTCCCAATATCTGGGCCTGACACAGACACTCTACACTGCGTGCAGAATTATTAGGCAAATGAGTATTTTGACCACATCATCCTCTTTATGCATGTTGTCTTACTCCAAGCTGTATAGGCTCGAAAGCCTACTACCAATTAAGCATATTAGGTGATGTGCATCTCTGTAATGAGAAGGGGTGTGGTCTAATGACATCAACACCCTATATTAGGTGTGCATAATTATTAGGCAACTTCCTTTCCTTTGGCAAAATGGGTGAAAAGAAGGACTTGACAGGCTCAGAAAAGTCAAAAATAGTGAGATATCTTGCAGAGGGATGCAGCACTCTTAAAATTGCAAAGCTTCTGAAGTGTGATCATCGAACAATCAAGCGTTTCATTCAAAATAGTCAACAGGGTCGCAAGAAGCGTGTGGAAAAACCAAGGCGCAAAATAACTGCCCATGAACTGAGAAAAGTCAAGCGTGCAGCTGCCAAGATGCCACTTGCCACCAGTTTGGCCATATTTCAGAGCTGCAACATCACTGGAGTGCCCAAAAGCACAAGGTGTGCAATACTCAGAGACATGGCCAAGGTAAGAAAGGCTGAAAGACGACCACCACTGAACAAGACACACAAGCTGAAACGTCAAGACTGGGCCAAGAAATATCTCAAGACTGATTTTTCTAAGGTTTTATGGACTGATGAAATGAGAGTGAGTCTTGATGGGCCAGATGGATGGGCCCGTGGCTGGATTGGTAAAGGGCAGAGAGCTCCAGTCCGACTCAGACGCCAGCAAGGTGGAGGTGGAGTACTGGTTTGGGCTGGTATCATCAAAGATGAGCTTGTTGGGCCTTTTCGGGTTGAGGATGGAGTCAAGCTCAACTCCCAGTCCTACTGCCAGTTTCTGGAAGACACCTTCTTCAAGCAGTGGTACAGGAAGAAGTCTGCATCCTGCAAGAAAAACATGATTTTCATGCAGGACAATGCTCCATCACACGCGTCCAAGTACTCCACAGCGTGGCTGGCAAGAAAGGGTAAAAAGAAGAACATCTAATGACATGGCCTCCTTGTTCACCTGATCTGAACCCCATTGAGAACCTGTGGTCCATCATCAAATGTGAGATTTACAAGGAGGGAAAACAGTACACCTCTCTGAACAGTGTCTGGGAGGCTGTGGTTGCTGCTGCATGCAATGTTGATGGTGAACAGATCAAAACACTGACAGAATCCATGGATGGCAGGCTTTTGAGTGTCCTTGCAAAGAAAGGTGGCTATATTGGTCACTGATTTGTTTTTGTTTTGTTTTTGAATGTCAGAAATGTATATTTGTGAATGTTGAGATGTTATATTGGTTTCACTGGTAAAAATAAATAATTGAAATGGGTATATATTAGTTTTTTGTTAAGTTGCCTAATAATTATGCACAGTAATAGTCACCTGCACACACAGATATCCCCCTAAAATAGCTAAAACTAAAAACAAACTAAAAACTACTTCCAAAAATATTCAGCTTTGATATTAATGAGTTTTTTGGGTTCATTGAGAACATGGTTGTTGTTCAATAATAAAATTAATCCTCAAAAATACAACTTGCCTAATAATTCTGCACTCCCTGTATTGCAGCACAAATGTGACAATTCACTGCAGAGACCGTTTATAGGAAAATTATGGATAAGTTATGGAAAAAATATATTTGTTGTTACTAATAGGAATGAGCGAACCCGAACTGTATAGTTCGGGTTCGTACCGAATTTTGGGGTGTCCGTGACACGGACCCGAACCCGAACATTTTCGTAAAAGTCTGGGTTCGGTGTTCGGCGCTTTCTTGGCGCTTTTTGAAAGGCTGCAAAGCAGCCAATCAACAAGCGTCATACTACTTGCCCCAAGAGGCCATCACAGCCTTGCCTACTATTGGCATGGCTGTGATTGGCCAGTGCAGCATGTGACCCAGCCTCTATATAAGCTTGGGTCACGTAGCGCTGCACGTCACTCTGCTGATTCAAGCATAGGGAGAGGTTGCTGCTGGGACGTTAGGGCGAGATTAGGCAGATTAACTCCTCCAAAAGACTTCATTCTGTGATCGATCTGCAGCTGTGGATCATTGAAGTGCTAATATCGACTTGCTCACTTTTTTGAGGCTGCCCAGAGCGTTTTTAGATCACTTTTTTCTGGGGTGATCGGCGGCCATTTTGTGGCTTGTGGTGCGCCAGCACAAGCTATCACCAAGTGTATTTAACCATCAATAGTGTGGTTATTTTTTGCTATATCCTACATCAGCTGCAGGCTGAGCCTGTGTCACCGAAGTGCATTTAACCATCAACAGTCTGGTTATTTTTTGGCCATATACTACATCAGCTGCAGGCTGAGCCTGTGTCACCGAAGTGCATTTGACCATCAACAGTCTGGTTATTTTTTGGCCATATACTACATCTGGTGCAGGCTGAGCCTGTGTCACCCAAGTGCATTTAACCATCAATAGTGTGGTTATTTTTTGGCCATATACTACATCAGTGGCAAGTTGAGCCTGTCACCCAGCGCCTAAAAAATAGACCTGACATTTCTATTCAACCAAATTTGTACTGTTTTAGCTGGTCAAGTTATTTGTAGTGACCATAAAAGCACACTTTTTGTTCTGGGTTGAAAAACTATTCCCAAATTTGCCATTCTCAAAATAACTAGTTTCTGCTATATGAGGCCTACTTGAAATCTATCCCAAAAAGGATATCTTACATTGAAGGTCCTGATAGTGTCATTCAGAAAAACCTAACACACACGCTACCGTGCAGATACAAGTCTAATTCTGTGATTAAACCTATACCTGTCACACAGCGCAAAAAAAAAACAGGCCTCACATTTCTTTTCAACCAAATCCGTACTGTTTTAGCTGGTCAAGTTATTTGTAGTGACCGTAAAAGCACATTTTTTGTTCTGGGTTGAAAAACTATTCCCAAATTTGCCATTCTGAAAATTGTGGTGAACGGGAACAATGAGGAAAACATCTAATAAGGGACGCGGACATGAACATGGTCGTGGTGGTGTTAGTGGACCCTCTGTTGCTGGGAGAGGATGTGGCCGTTCTGCCACAGTGAACCAACTACCTCAGGTCCCAGTAGCCAGAAGAATTTACAGCGATATTTGGTGGGGCCCAATGCCGTTCTAAGGATGGTAAGGCCTGAGCAGGTACAGGCATTAGTCAATTGGGTGGCCGACAGTGCATCCAGCACGTTCACATTATCTCCCACCCAGTCTTCTGCAGAAAGCACACAGATGGCGCATGAAAACCAAGCCCATCGGTCTGTCACATCACCCCCATGCATATCAGGGAAACTGTCTGAGCCTCAAGTTATGCAGCAGTCTCTTATGCTGTTTGAAGACTCTGCTGCCAGGGTTTCCCAAGGGCATCCACCTAGCCCTTCCCCAGGGGTGGAAGAGATAGAATGCACTAACGCACAACCACTTATTTTTCCTGATGATGAGGACATGGGAATACCACCTCAGTACGTCTCTGATGATGACGAAACACAGGTGCCAACTGCTGCGTCTTTCTGCAGTGTGCAGACTGAACAGGAGGTCAGGGATCAAGACTGAGTGGAAGACGATGCAGGGGACGATGAGGTCCTAGACCCCACATGGAATGAAGGTCGTGCCACTGACTTTCAGAGTTCGGAGGAAGAGGCAGTGGTGAGACCGAGCCAACAGCGTAGCAAAAGAGGGAGCAGTGGGCAAAATCAGAACACCCGCCGCCAAGAGACTCCGCCTGCTACTGACCGCCGCCATCTGGGACCGAGCACCCCAAAGGCAGCTTCAAGGAGTTCCCTGGCATGGCACTTCTTCAAACAATGTGCTGACGACAAGACCCGAGTGGTTTGCACGCTGTGCCATCAGAGCCTGAAGCGAGGCATTAACGTTCTGAACCTTAGCACAACCTGCATGACCAGGTACCTGCATGCAAAGCATGAACTGCAGTGGAGTAAACACCTTAAAAACAAGGAACTCACTCAGGCTCCCCCTGCTACCTCTTCTGCTGCTGCCGCCGCCTCGGCCTCTTCCTCCGCCTCTGGAGGAACGTTGGCACCTGCCGCCCAGCAAACATGGGATGTACCACCAACACCACCACCTGCGTCACCAAGCATCTCAACCATGTCACACGGCAGCGTTCAGCTCTCCATCTCACAAACATTTGAGAGAAAGTGTAAATTCCCACCTAGCCACCCTCGATCCCTGGCCCTGAATGCCAGCATTTCTAAACTACTGGCCTATGAAATGCTGTCATTTAGGCTGGTGAACACACACAGCTTCAAACAGCTCATGTCGCTTGCTGTTCCACAGTATGTTGTTCCCAGCCGCCACTACTTCTCCAAGAGAGCCGTGCCTTCCCTGCACAACCAAGTGTCCGATAAAATCAAGTGTGCACTGCGCAACGCCATCTGTGGCAAGGTCCACCTAACCACAGATACGTGGACCAGTAAGCACGGCCATCGACGCTATATCTCACTAACTGCACACTGGGTAAATGTAGTGGCGGCTGGGCCCCAGGCGGAGAGCTGTTTGGCGCACGTCCTTCCGCCGCCAAGGATCGCAGGGCAACATTCTTTGCCTCCTGTCTCCTCCTCCTCCTACTCAGCTTCCTCCTCCTCTTCTTCCACCTGCTCATCCAGTCAGCCACACACCTTCACCACCAACTTCAGCACAGCCCGGGGTAAACGTCAGCAGGCCGTTCTGAAACTCATATGTTTGGGGGACAGGCCCCACACTGCACAGGAGTTGTGGCGGGGAATAGAACAACAGACCGACGAGTGGTTGCTGCCAGTGAGCCTCAAGCCCGGCCTGGTGGTGTGCGATAATGGGCGAAATCTCGTTGCAGCTCTGGGACTAGCCGGTTTGACGCACATCCCTTGCCTGGCGCATGTGCTGAATTTGGTGGTGCAGAAGTTCATTCGCAACTACCCCGACATGTCAGAGCTGCTGCATAAAGTGCGGGCAGTCTGTTCGCGCTTCCGGCGTTCACACCCTGCCGCTGCTCGCCTATCTGCGCTACAGCGTAATTTCGGCCTTCCCGCTCACCGCCTCATAAGCAATGTGCCCACCAGGTGGAACTCCACCTTGCATATGCTGGACAGACTGTGCAAGCAGCAGCAGGGCATAGTGGAGTTTCAGCTGCAGCACGCACGGGTCAGTCGCACTGCGGATCAGACCCACTTCACCACCAATGACTGGGCCTCCATGCGAGACCTGTGTGCCCTGTTGCGCTGTTTCGAGTACTCCACCAACATGGCCAGTGGCGATGACGCCGTTATCAGCGTTACAATACCACTTCTATGTCTCCTTGAGAAAACACTTAGGGCGATGATGGAAGAGGAGGTGGCCCAGGAGGAGGAGGAAGAGGGGTCATTTTTAGCACTTTCAGGCCAGTCTCTTCTAAGTGACTCAGAGGGTTTTTTTTTTTTGCAACAGCAGAGGCCAGGTACAAATGTGGCCAGACAGGGCCCACTACTGGAGGACGAGGAGGACGAGGATGAGGAGGAGGTGGAGGAGGATGAGGATGAAGCATGTTCACAGCGGGGTGGCACCCAAAGCAGCTCGGGCCCATCACTGGTGCGTGGCTGGGGGGAAACACAGGACGATGACGATACGCCTCCCACAGAGGACAGCTTGTCCTTACCTCTGGGCAGCCTGGCACACATGAGCGACTACATGCTGCAGTGCCTGCGCAACGACAGCAGAGTTGCCCACATTTTAACGTGTGCGGACTACTGGGTTGCCACCCTGCTGGATCCCCGATACAAAGACAATGTGCCCACCTTACTTCCTACACTGGAGCGTGATAGGAATATGCGCGAGTACAAGCGCACGTTGGTAGACGCGCTACTGAGAGCATTCCCAAATGTCACAGGGGAACCAGTGGAAGCCCAAGGCGAAGGCAGAGGAGGAGCAAGAGGTCGCCAACGCAGCTGTGTCACGGCCAGCTCCTCTGAGGGCAGGGTTAGCATGGCAGAGATGTGGAAAAGTTTTGTCACCACGCCACAGCTAACTGCACCACCACCTGATACGGAACGTGTTAGCAGGAGGCAACATTTCACTAACATGGTGGAACAGTACCTGTGCACACCCCTCCACGTACTGACTGATGGTTCGTTCCCCATTCAACTTCTGGGTCTCCAAATTGTCCACGTGGCCAGAGATAGCCTTTTATGCCTTGGAGGTGCTGGCCTGCCCGGCGGCCAGCGTTTTGTCTGAACGTGTATTCAGCATGGCAGGGGGCGTCATTACAGACAAACGCAGCCGCCTGTCTACAGCCAATGTGGACAAGCTGACGTTCATAAAAATGAACCAGGCATGGATCCCACAGGACCTGTCCATCCCTTGTGCAGATTAGATATTAACTACCTCCCCTTAACAATATATTATTCTACTCCAGGGCACTTCCTCATTCAATACTATTTTTATTTTCATTTTACCATTATATTGCGGGGCAACCCAAAGTTGAATGAACCTCTCCTCTGTCTGGGTGCCGAGGCCTAAATGTGTGACAGTGGCCTGTTCCAGTGGTGGGTGACGTGAAGCCTGATTCTCTGCTATGACATGAAGACAGATTCTGTGCTGACATAAGGCCAGATTCTCTGTTACGGGACCTCTCTCCTCTGCCTGGGCCTAAATATGTGACAGTGGCCTGTTCCAGTGGTGGGTGACGTGAAGCCTGATTCTCTGCTATGACATGAAGACTGATTCTGCGCTGACATAAGGCCAGATTCTCTGTTACGGGACCTCTCTCCTCTGTCTGGGTGCCGGGGCCTAAATATGTGACAGTGGCCTGTTCCAGTGGTGGGTGACGTGAAGCCTGATTCTCTGCTATGACATGAAGACTGATTCTGTGCTGACATAAGGCCAGATTCTCTGTTACGGGACCTCTCTCCTCTGCCTGGGTGCAGATTAGATATTAACTACCTCCCCTTAACAATATATTATTCTACTCCATAGCACTTCCTCATTCAATACTATTTTTATTTTCATTTTACCATTATAGTGCGGGGCAACCCAAAGTTGAATGAACCTCTCCTCTGTCTGGGTGCCGGGGACTAAATATGTGACAGTGGCCTGTTCCAGTGGTGGGTGACGTGAAGCCTGATTCACTGCTATGACATGAAGACAGATTATGTGCTGACATAAGGCCAGATTCTCTGTTACGGGACCTCTCTCCTCTGCCTGGGCCTAAATATGTGACAGTTGGCTGTTCCAGTGGTGGGTGACGTGAAGCCTGATTCTCTGCTATGACATGAAGACTTATTCTGTGCTGACATAAGGCCAGATTCTCTGTTACGGGACCTCTCTCCTCTGCCTGGGTGCCTGGGCCTAAATATGTGACAGTGGCCTGTTCCAGTGGTGGGTGACGTGAAGCCTGATTCTCTGCTATGACATGAAGACTGATTCTGCGCTGACATAAGGCCAGATTCTCTGTTACGGGACCTCTCTCCTCTGTCTGGGTGCCGGGGCCTAAATATGTGACAGTGGCCTGTTCCAGTGGTGGGTGACGTAAAGCCTGATTCTCTGCTATGACATGAAGACTGATTCTGTGCTGACATAAGGCCAGATTCTCTGTTACGGGACCTCTCTCCTCTGCCTGGGTGCCTGGGCCTAAATATGTGACAGTGTCCTGTTCCAGTGGTGGGTGACGTGAAGCCTGATTCTCTGCTATGACATGAAGACTGATTCTGCGCTGACATAAGGCCAGATTCTCTGTTGCGGGACCTCTCTCCTCTGCCTGGGTGCCTGGGCCTAAATATGTGACAGTGGCCTGTTCCAGTGGTGGGTGACGTGAAGCCTGATTCTCTGCTATGACATGAAGACTGATTCTGCGCTGACATAAGGCCAGATTCTCTGTTACGGGACCTCTCTCCTCTGCCTGGGTGCCTGGGCCTAAATATGTGACAGTGGCCTGTTCCAGTGGTGGGTGACGTGAAGCCTGATTCTCTGCTATGACATGAAGACTGATTCTGCGCTGACATAAGGCCAGATTCTCTGTTACGGGACCTCTCTCCTCTGTCTGGGTGCCGGGGCCTAAATATGTGACAGTGGCCTGCTCCAGTGGTGGGTGACGTGAAGCCTGATTCTCTGCTATGACATGAAGACTGATTCTGTGCTGACATAAGGCCAGATTCTCTGTTACGGGACCTCTCTCCTCTGCCTGGGTGCCGGGGCCTAAATATGTGACAGTGGCCTGTTCCAGTGGTGGGTGACGTGAAGCCTGATTCTCTGCTATGACATGAAGACTGATTCTGCGCTGACATAAGGCCAGATTCTCTGTTACGGGACCTCTCTCCTCTGTCTGGGTGCCGGGGCCTAAATATGTGACAGTGGCCTGTTCCAGTGGTGGGTGACGTGAAGCCTGATTCTCTGCTATGATATGAAGACTGATTCTGCGCTGACATGAAGCCAGATTCTTTGCTATGGCATGAAGAGACTGATTCTCTGCTGACATGAAGCCAGATTCTTTGCTATGGCATGAAGAGACTGATTCTCTGCTGACGTGAAGCCAGATTCTCTGCTATGGGACCTCTGTCCAATTGATATTGGTTAATTTTTTTATTTTTTTATTTTAATTCATTTCCCTATCCACATTTGTTTGCAGGGGATTTACCTACATGTTGCTGCCTTTTGCAGCCCTCTAGCTCTTTCCTGGGCTGTTTTACAGCCTTTTTAGTGCCGAAAAGTTCGGGTCCCCATTGACTTCAATGGGGTTCGGGTTCGGGACGAAGTTCGGGTCGGGTTCGGATCCCGAACCCGAACATTTCCGGGAAGTTCGGCCGAACTTCTCGAACCCGAACCTCCAGGTGTTCGCTCAACTCTAGTTACTAATATTTGTCCCAATATCTGGGCCTGACACACAGACGCTATTGCAGCACAGATGTGATAATGCACTGCAGTTACCGTTTATAGGAAAAATGTGGATAAATTATGGAAAAAATATAATTGTTTTCAATAATATTCTTCCTATCTCTACCCTTGACACACAGAAGGTATTGCTGAACAGATGTCACAAGTCACTGTAGACACCCTCTGTAGAAAAAGAATCGCAAAGTATGAAAAAAAAATCGATGACTACTTTACAAGATTAAATTGCTGCCACCACACACAATAGTCCTTAAAAGGACTTTTGGGTCTTTGAAACGTTTTAAAATTGAATAAATTGCGATCACAAACTCTCTACACTATCTGTCCCTTCCTAAGCGCAGCTCTACCTGACTACAAATGAGCCAAACCTGCGTCATCGGGTGCTATATAGCACCTGATGATGCGTTCCAGCCAGCCAATCACTGTAATGAAGGGATAGTAATATCCACCCTTTATCCCGATCTCGAGGCAGAGGTGTTGGAGGCCCAGGGAGATGCACCGGATTGTTGTCCTCCAGGAAGGTTGCTTGTTTCTTTGGAATTATGGCACAATGTATTAGAGGAACATCACTGTACAGTTCTTACAGGATACCCTGGGAGCAGATCCACGGTTGATCTCATCTCTCGTAGATTCTGGTAGCCAGGGTTGCGTAAATTTGTGGAGGGCTATGTGTCAGCCTGTAGTACTTGTGCACGTGCTAAGGTGGCACATATTTGGCCTTCAGGATCTCTACTTCCGTTGTCCATCCAGTCCAGACCTTGGACTCATTTGTCCATGGACTTTATCACAGATTTGCCGAATTCCTCAGGAGAGAGTGTGATTTTGGTGGTTGTTGATCGCTTCAGTAAAATGTCACACTTTATAACATTACCAGGGCTACCTAATGCTAAAACTCTCGCACAAGTGTTGACAACATCGTGAAGCTACATGGTATTCCCTCTGATGTGGTTCCTATAAGGGGAACTCAGTTTGTTTCCAGATTCTGAAAGGTGTTTTGCTCTTGCTTGGGGATACAATTGTCCTTCTCTTCTGCCTTTCACCACAGACAGACTGAGTGCACTAACCAGAATCTGGAGACTTATCTGAGATGTTTTGTTTTAGAGAATCAGGAGGAGTGGTCTTCTTTTTTGTCTTTGGCCGAGTTCGCCATAAAAAATCGTAGGCAGTAGTCCACTGATAAGTCGTCGTTTTTTGGGGCATATGGGTTCCATTCGCAGTTTGGCACATTTTCTGGTACTGAGACTTCTAGTATACCTGAAGAGGAAAGATTTTCCTCTTCTTTGTCATCTATTTGGTGGAAAATTCTAAATAATCTAAAAAAAAATGGACAAGAAGTATAAACTTATGGCTGACAAGAGACGTATGAGTGGTCCGGACTCCGGACCTGAGAGTGGGTGATTCTGTGTAGCTGTTCACAAGAAACATTAAGTTAAAAGTACCTTCTTGGAAGTTGGGCCCAAGATTTATTGGTCCATATAAGATCTCTGCTATTATTAACCCGGTAGCCTTTCGTCTTGAACTTCCGCACTCTTTAAAGATTCATAATGTGTTCCACAAATCATTACTGAAGAGATATGTCAAACCTGCTGAACCATCCTTCCTGCCACCCCCTCCTGTCATGGTGGACGGTAATCTTGACTTTCAGATCGCCACGATAGTGGACTCCCGTATTCTCAGTAGATCCATCCAGTATCTCGTTCACTGGAAGGGTTACGGTCCCGAGGAGAGAATGTGGGTTCCAGCAGCTGACATTAATGCCAGACGCCTTGTGAAAGCCTTTCACAGGGCTAATCCAGACAAGATCAGTCCTGGGTGTCCGTAGGTCAACCGTAGAAGGGGGGTACTGTCACAGTACCTTCTGTGACAAAGGTTAGAAGATCAGAAAGACTGACTGCACGTGAGGTTAACTGACAGTCTCTTGATTCTCAGTGTTGTTGTCAGGTGCAGCTAGCAGTCATTACTGCTTCTCTATTTAGTTTGGTTTCACACTTCATACCATGCGGTTGATATTCTCTGCTTGGATTTGGAAGAGTTGGTGTGTGGACCTTACCTGTGTTCCTGCTCATCCATTTTCTATGAGATAAGTTGTACTGCTCTTGTATTTGGTTGTTCCCTTGTGTTTGTTGTTACCAGGCCTCAGGGAGTTGCTGGTTTGTTCACCTGGGAAGGAACCAGGAGTCTCATTCCCTTTCACTACCTTTAGGGCACCTTATGGCTCCTAGGGTTTAGGTTTTGGTGTATGTATTTTCCCACCTTCAGGGTCAATACATACTGACAGGATTCAGGGCCAGATCTAGGGGTTTCCTAGGAGGTGACCTTTCCCTTCTTCCTAGCCTTGAGGCCTAGTTCTTTGTCCTCTCTCTTCTGTTGTCTTTCTAGTGCCCCTCCTCTCCCCATTATTCATGACACCTATACAGGAATATTCTATATTAAATAAGGGTGGATTTTTTTTTCATATAATTTTTTTTAAGCCACTCTATGCAGTCTACATGTTGTCCTGGATCTTTAACTTACTTTTTTGTTTGGAGTTTCAGCACAGCAAACAGACTATTTAATGTAGCCAGAGAAGAAATCGAATGAGTGACTCAATTAGAGCATCACACATTAAATTGATACGTGCAGTGCTGTTTGGTGGGCATCTTTATATAGGCCTACCAAGAGGACAATTTACATGTCATTTTGTCATGCCAATTCTATAGTTTACTATAGTTTACTATATAGTTATATAGTTCCAAATGTATCCCCTAATGAACCTAGTATGGGATCTGCTTAGGGTAATACCAAGGAGAAAGAGGAATAGGTTCGGGAACAGAGTACATTCACAATCTGGGTGCGTCTCTGCGTTGAGGCATTAGATAGGGACATTACAGGGACAGGTTCCCCTCTGCCTAACCCCACCGCGTACTTTCTGGTGTACACGTTTTTGTTTGATACTCTATTTTGTTTCTCAGGCCTTTTTGATTTTGATTTATATTTTGGGTGAAGATTAGCTTGTATTATTGAGCCTCTTATTTTATTATTAAAAGTTAAGTTTTAAATGTTCATGCCTTCTGGGTGACTTGCAAATAACATCTTCATGTAAAAGTGGTAGTAAAGTAAATAATGAAGTTTTATGTCTGTATACAATATTTTATATTTCATTTTCAAAGGTATTGTACTGCCAAAAGAAAAAGAAAAACAGCAAAACATAACACGTGCTATATTCGAGAAAGGAAAATACTGCATTCTAGTGTAAAAACCCAATCCCATCTGTGAAACAATTTGGTGGCAGTATCATGGTTTGGGCTTGTTTTATCTGGGTCAGCATGGCTTGCCATTTTTGATGGAACAATGAATTCTAAATTATACCATCAAATTCTATAGGAAAATGATAGGATATCTGTCCATGAGCTGAGTCTCAAGATAATGTTGGTCATGCAGCAAGACAAAAACCCCATCCACACAAGTAATTCTACCAAAGAATGGTTATAGAAGAATAAACAAAGTTTTGGATTAGCCAAGTAAAACTCTTGACCTTAATCCAGTTGAAATATTGTAAAAGGACCTGAATTAAGCAGTTCATGAGAAGAAACCTACTAACATAACAGAGTTAAAGCTGTTTTGTACAGAGAAATGGGCTAAAATTCTTCAATGCCAATGTGTAAGACTAATCAACAATTACCGGAAATGTTTAGCTGCAGTTATTGCTTCACAAAGGGTCACACCAGATGTTGAAAACAAAAGTTCACATACTTTTGTAACTCACAGACATGTGATATTGAAATAATTTTCCTAAATAAATAAATGACCAACTATAATATTTTATATATATATTTGATTGATTTGATTATCTTTATCTACTTTAGTACTTGAGTGAAAATCTGATATAGTTTTAGGTTAAATTTATGCAGAAATAGAGAAAATAGAGAAAATTCTAAAGGGTTCTTAAACTCCAAGAAATTATGTCCAACTTAGTTTGGGCTAGTTATTCAACCCTTTAAATACGGCACGCACTCACGCAGTGCCATCTTTAAAGACCCGACATGCACCATACATGTATGGCGGATGTAGGCAAAGGGTTAAGAATGCCTATGGAGGAAAATACTAGAAAAAAAAACACAATATTTAGAGCATGCTACATTTTGATAAAAGCAACACTTGAACATCTGTCTGCAGCATTTTTTTTTAAAGCAAAATAATGTGAGAACAAGTACAATGAAAATGCTGCTTGCGTAATTGAACTTAAGAGTTTTTCCTAACATTACATTTTTATTTTTATTCTTTATTCATTTAAATTATTAGTGCTTTCCATTTCATGTTGTCAGCACAGTAGGCATGGAAAACACACTTACATGGTGAGCCATAACTTGGACCCAACCCTCTGTCCCTGCCTACTTGCCGAGCAAGCCCTAAGCAACTAGTCCACAGCTGGTTGATAGTCCCTATGCCGATAAGTGCAGGGACTCGAACCAAGCACCCGCGGTAAAAACTGCAAGGACCTGTTCACACAACTGGAACCCAGAAACAGACAAACGCACAGAGAAAGGTCGTACAGGAAATGGTCAAAGCCAGGAGGTCAATACAGTACCAAATCACAGAGCAGAGAGAGAGGTCCAAGTCAAGCTGAAGTCAAATCCAAAAGTACAAATTCAGGACAGCAAGGAAAACCTATAACTGGTCAGGGTGTATTGCCAGCAACTGTTTAAATAGAGCGCCTAGCAAAACCTGATAGAGCCATTACTCAGCGCTCTATTAGTCAGAACACTGGAGAGATCAGCTGAACAATCAGTCCACTGCTCCTCCAGCACACGCCTGCTGTGGGGAGATAGAGCATTGCAATTAGTTGCTAACGACGCTGTTGCATCACCAAGGGGCGTGGCTTAGCAGCATGTCTCCCCCGTCACAGTTGCGCCTAAGCTGGAGATCTCACTGCTGGAGACTGGACAGGTAAGTTTGTGACACATGTTTTAACGATGTTAACGATGATCTGCCCAATGCTCGGCCCGTGTAAAGGGGCCTTTAGGCTAAAGATTGGAATGTCTGTGAATATACTCACTGTTCCTCAGCAGTGAATATATGGTGACATGACAGCCCAGTTAGTTGTCAGTATATAGAGTAACTTGTTTATAAATCCCTGGAATAAAAGAATATAGGGGAGCTAGAGATGGTTCAAAGGTGGGCAAGCTTCTTAATGTGAGGCCTGAAATATTAGGTTTGTTCAATTTGGAAACAAATGTCTTTGAAGAACATGATTTATTTATTCCAAGGACTTTATACTATACTAAGTATTATGTGTGGCAGAAATGACATTTAGACATCAAGAGAGGAAATGTTCTTTATATAGTAGTTAATCTATGGAATGCCCTACTCCAAAAAGTATTAATATCACCTATATCACATTTAAAAAATGGCTAGATGCTGTTCTAATACCAAACAGCATTGAGGGATGCAATTAATCTAACAATCAATGTTAAATAATTAATCTGGGAGAGATTTTTATGGACTTGTGTCTTCAACTGTGTAGCTCAAAGTTTCTACAAACATATTCTGTATAAATAAAAAGCAGACCCTCAGAATGTTTTCCTCTGGAAGCCCAAGGAACTCCAGTCTGACACTAGACTAATTAATTCCCAAATATGATATCTTAAAACAGATTAAATGAAAACTAAAAATGTAAGACATTTTATATAGCAGAATATTTCAAGAGATATTGCTATATACCATTGACCAATGCTCTTTAAAGAACAGTTTCACTTTCAGCTTCTTGTCAGTAATCCTATTGAAGAACAACATAGCTTCTCTATGGCTTGATATGTATGCTTAAAGATAATAGATTGCTATGAAGTTGACAGCCATTTCAGATAAGACTTTTTAAGGTTTAATGTCTCTCTAAAAAATCAACTCACTATAATTTCGCATGTGTTGCTGGATTAGTGGATTTGCCATACTAAAACATATTTTTTGTAAATGAAAAAATACTGTGTATCTTTAAATGTGAGACCCTTCTTACCTAAAATGACATTTTTAAGATGTTATGACTCATTCTGCTTCTAAAATTTTCAGTAATAATTTCCAATCACTTATTTTCTAAAACTTTCTGCAATTTTACTTTTATTTTTTTATAGCTCACTGAACCTCTTTTCATATTTTCATCTAATTTACAGCTGAATATTAACAACCCGAAACTTTTATTCTAAACACAAATTAATAACTTGGCTTATTGAATGCTATAAAGATCTTATGTTTATTACAAGGAAATTATTCAGTGATTCTTACTGAACGTTCAATAAGCTATAGTACTGTAGATTTTATGTGCAACTTTTTAATGATAGCTTAAAAGGTCTTCCCAGGCGCTTAAGAAATATGGATATCCCATTATGCTGGGCAACTGCAGAAGATAACTAAGGTTTCAAAATACTTTGTCAACTGTAAAAACCTAATCCTTCCTACAACCTAAGTTGGGCATAATAGCAATTCATGATAAACTTCAACTCGGTTATGAAAATTTAATGAAATGTAAATGTAAGCTTGTCTAGACAATGATAAATGTGAATTATATTCTGTGTGCTATGTATAAATTATGTTTGTTTCATACATACCACCTCTAAAGATGAGAAAAATATTTTTCAAGTTCCAGATTTGCAACATAAGCACAACATGTATGAAGAATTGCACTACTTAAAGAGGACATTTCAGCGGTCCTAATATTAAAAATACCTAGCACTGTAGGGCATGTTGAGGAGATTTGCTATTGATTATTTTTTTCAGATAGCCTGTTCCATTCCCCCACTGTGCCCCCTGTTCTGTGTTTCCTGCTCTTTATGCTAATCCATACCATTGGTATAGGGAGGAGGAGACAACGTTTCTTAGGGGGGGCGTCTCCTTTTCCCTGGCTGTGAGCTAGCCAATCGCAGTGGAGCACGTCACAGGTAGAAGGTGAGCTTTTGTCCATCCCTGGCTGTGATTAACAATGCCCTAATTCCAGCCCTGATATTTACAACATACACCAAGGCTTGGAATTTATGGAACAATTTTTACTTGTTTTGTTTGAACATTTTTCAACACAAAGTAATGTAGATGTTGAAAATATCAACCAAGCTATAGATTTCAACATGACCAAATCTGTATAATCTCCTGTACAATCCAGCATTGAAAGCAATGTATAACTTTCAATTAGCAGTTAAGCAGGAGATAAAAAAAACTATATGATGTGATTAGAGATGAGTGAATTTGTCAAAAATTCGATTCGCCGTTTTGTCGAATAAAAAAAAAAAAAAAGTGGTTCAATCCGAATATATTTGCACAAAATTGCATTAAAAAACGTCTATTTCCTGGCTGCAGAGCCTCTGTAGTGGTGTAGAACACTGTGCCTTGCAGTAGCACGCATAAAGAGTCTGCTTTGATAGTGAAATAATACTGTGAGTCCGTATGACATGCAGATGGCAGGCGTTGCTCTTAAAATCACTGAACACTTCACATATTTGGGCAGTCACAGGGCCAAAACCTACCAAATAACTCAAGTATGAACTCAGCCTTACTGGTCGATGTTAGCACCAAGAAGAAGCACACTCCTTTTACACCGTTGTAAGCTGATTCCACATAGATGTCTACAGAACCTGTTCTATTAAATGCTTATACAAGTAGAGCCCCCCGACAAAGGGTAGAGGGTGTCAGCAGTAAGTTTGTGTTGACGTCACTTATTACTTTGCCCTTCCTCTGATCCGTCAGAACAATACCCACAATGACAGAGAGTGGAGGTGGCAGCAGCATGAGAAGGCCGCATAGTGGCAAAGTGTCATAGTTTTGTGGTAGTGGAAGCATCAGGAGACCACAGAGTGGCAAGGTGACATATTGCGGAGGCAGCAGCAGCATCAGGAGACCACAGAGTGTCAAGGTGACAGTGTGGAGGTAGCAGCAGCATGAGGTGGCCACAGAGTGGCAAGGTGACATAGTGTTGAGTAAAGTTGAGCGAACACCTGGATGTTCGGGTTCGAGAAGTTCGGCCGAACTTCCCGGAAATGTTCGGGTTCGGGATCCGAACCCGCCCGAACTTCGTCCCGAACCCAAACCCCATTGAAGTCAATGGGGACCCGAACTTTTCGGCACTAAAAAGGCTGTAAAACAGCCCAGGAAAAAGCTAGAGGGCTGCAAAAGGCAGCAACATGTAGGTAAATCCCCTGCAAACAAATGTGGATAGGGAAATGAATTAAAAAAAAAAAAAAAAAAAAAGAAATTAACCAATATTAATTGGACAGAGGTCCCATAGCAGAGAATCGGGCTTCACTTCAGCAGAGAATCAGTCTCTTCATGCCATAGCAGAGAATCTGGCTTCATGTCAGCAGAGAATCAGTCTCTTCATGCCATAGCAGAGAATCTGGCTTCATGTCAGCAGAGAATCAGTCTTCATGTCATAGCAGAGAATCAGGCTTCACGTCACCCACCACTGGAACAGGCCACTGTCACATATTTAGGCCCCGGCACCCAGACAGAGGAGAGAGGTCCCGTAACAGAGAATCTGGCTTCATGTCAGCACAGAATCAGTCTTCATGTCATAGCAGAGAATCAGGCTTCACGTCACCCACCACTGGAACAGGACACTGTCACATATTTAGGCCCCGGCACCCAGACAGAGGAGAGAGGTCCCATAACAGAGAATCTGGCTTCATGTCAGCACAGAATCAGTCTTCATGTCATAGCAGAGAATCAGGCTTCACGTCACCCACCACTGGAACAGGCCACTGTCACATATTTAGGCCCCGGCACCCAGACAGAGGAGAGAGGTCCCGTAACAGAGAATCTGGCTTCATGTCAGCACAGAATCAGTCTTCATGTCATAGCAGAGAATCAGGCTTCACGTCACCCACCACTGGAAGAGGCCACTGTCACACATTTAGGCCCTGGCACCCAGACAGAGGAGAGAGGTCCCGTAACAGAGAATCTGGCTTCATGTCAGCACAGAATCAGTCTTCATGTCATAGCAGAGAATCAGGCTTCACGTCACCCACCACTGGAACAGACCACTGTCACACATTTAGGCCCTGGCACCCAGACAGAGGAGAGAGGTCCTGTAACAGAGAATCTGGCTTCATGTCAGCACAGAATCAGTCTTCATGTCATAGCAGAGAATCAGTCTTCACGTCACCCACCACTGGAAGAGGCCACTGTCACACATTTAGGCCCTGGCACCCAGACAGAGGAGAGAGGTCCCGTAACAGAGAATCTGGCTTCATGTCAGCACAGAATCAGTCTTCATGTCATAGCAGAGAATCAGGCTTCACGTCACCCACCACTGGAAGAGGCCACTGTCACACATTTAGGCCCTGGCACCCAGACAGAGGAGAGAGGTCCCGTAACAGAGAATCTGGCTTCATGTCAGCACAGAATCAGTCTTCATGTCATAGCAGAGAATCAGGCTTCACGTCACCCACCACGGGAACAGGCCACTGTCACACATTTAGGCCCTGGCACCCAGACAGAGGAGAGAGGTCCCGTAACAGAGAATCTGGCTTCATGTCAGCACAGAATCAGTCTTTATGTCATAGCAGAGAATCAGGCTTCACATCACCCACCACTGGAACAGGCCACTGTCACACATTTAGGCCCAGGCACCCAGGCAGAGGAGAGAGGTCCCGTAACAGAGAATCTGGCTTCATGTCAGCACAGAATCAGTCTTAATGTCATAGCAGAGAATCAGGCTTCACGTCACCCACCACTGGAACAGGCCACTGTCACATATTTAGGCCCCGGCACCCAGACAGAGGAGAGGTTCATTTAACTTTGGGTTGCCCCGCAATATAATGGTAAAATGAAAATAAAAATAGGATTGAATGAGGAAGTGCCCTGGAGTACAATAATATATGGTTAAGGGGAGGTAGTTAATGTCTAATCTGCACAAGGGATGGACAGGTCCTGTGGGATCCATGCCTGGTTCATTTTTATGAACGTCAGCTTGTCCACATTGGCTGTAGACAGGCGGCTGCGTTTGTCTGTAATGACGCCCCCTGCCGTGCTGAATACACGTTCAGACAAAACGCTGGCCGCCGGGCAGGCCAGCACCTCCAAGGCATAAAAGGCTAGCTCTGGCCACGTGGACAATTTGGAGACCCAGAAGTTGAATGGGGCCGAACCATCAGTCAGTACGTGGAGGGGTGTGCACAGGTACTGTTCCACCATGTTAGTGAAATGTTGCCTCCTGCTAACACGTTCCGTATCAGGTGGTGGTGCAGTTAGCTGTGGCGTGGTGACAAAACTTTTCCACACCTCTGCCATGCTAACCCTGCCCTCAGAGGAGCTGGCCGTGACACAGCTGCGTTGGTGACCTCTTGCTCCTCCTCTGCCTTCGCCTTGGGCTTCCACTGGTTCCCCTGTGACATTTGGGAATGCTCTCAGTAGCGCGTCTACCAATGTGCGCTTGTACTCGCGCATCTTCCTATCACGCTCCAGTGTAGGAGGTAAGGTGGGCACATTGTTTTTGTACCGGGGATCCAGCAGGGTGGCAACCCAGTAGTCCGCACACGTTAAAATGTGGGCAACTCTGCTGTCGTTGCGCAGGCACTGCAGCATGTAGTCGCTCATGTGTGCCAGGCTGCCCAGAGGTAAGGACAAGATGTCCTCTGTGGGAGGCGCATCGTCATCGTCCTGTGTTTCCCACCAGCCATGCACCAGTGAGGGGCCCGAGCCACCCCGCTGTGAACATGCTTCATCCTCATCCTCCTCCACCTCCTCCTCATCCTCGTCCACCTCGTCCTCCAGTAGTGGGCCCTGTCTGGCCACATTTGTACCTGGCCTCTGCTGTTGCAAAAAACCTCCCTCTGAGTCACTTCGAAAAGACTGGCCTGAAAGTGCTAAAAATGACCCCTCTTCCTCCTCTTCCTCCTGGGCCACCTCCTCTTCCATCATCGCCCTAAGTGTTTTCTCAAGGAGACATAGAAGTGGTATTGTAACGCTGATAACGGCGTCATCGCCACTGGCCATGTTGGTGGAGTACTCGAAACAGCGCAACAGGGCACACAGGTCTCGCATGGAGGCCCAGTCATTGGTGGTGAAGTGGTGCTGTTTCGCAGTGCGACTTACCCGTGTGTGCTGCAGCTGAAACTCCACTATGGCCTGCTGCTGCTCGCAGAGTCTGTCCAGCATGTGCAAGGTGGAGTTCCACATGGTGGGCACGTCGCATATGAGGCGGTGAGCGGGAAGGCCGAAGTTACGCTGTAGCGCAGACAGGCGAGCAGCGGCAGGGTGTGAACGCCGGAAGCGCGAACAGACGGCCCGCACTTTATGCAGCAGCTCTGACATGTCGGGGTAGTTGCGAATGAACTTCTGCACCACCAAATTCAGCACATGCGCCAGGCAAGGGATGTGCGTCAAACCGGCTAGTCCCAGAGCTGCAACGAGATTTCGCCCATTATCGCACACCACCAGGCCGGGCTTGAGGCTCACCGGCAGCAACCACTCGTCGGTCTGTTGTTCTATACCCCGCCACAACTCCTGTGCGGTGTGGGGCCTGTCCCCCAAACATATGAGTTTCAGAACGAGCTGCTGACGTTTACCCCGGGCAGTGCTGAAGTTCGTGGTGAAGGTGTGTGGCTGACTGGATGAGCAGGTGGAAGATGAGGAGGAGGAAGCTGAGTAGGAGGAGGAGGAGACAGGAGGCAAAGAATGTTGCCCTGCGATCCTTGGCGGCGGAACGACGTACGCCAAACAGCTCTCCGCCTGGGGCCCAGCCGCCACTACATTTACCCAGTGTGCAGTTAGGGAGATATAGAGTCCCTGGCCGTGCTTACTGGTCCACATATCTGTGGTTAGGTGGACCTTGCCACAGATGGCGTTGCGCAGTGCACACTTGATTTTATCGGACACTTGGTTGTGCAGGGAAGGCACGGCTCTCTTGGAGAAGTAGTGGCGGCTGGGAACAACATACTGTGGGACAGCAAGCGACATGAGCTGTTTGAAGCTGTCTGTGTCCACCAGCCTAAATGACAGCATTTCATAGGCCAGTAGTTTAGAAATGCTGGCATTCAGGGCCAGGGATCGAGGGTGGCTAGGTGGGAATTTACGCTTTCTCTCAAATGTTTGTGAGATGGAGAGCTGAACGCTGCCGTGTGACATGGTTGAGATGCTTGGTGACGCAGGTGGTGGTGGTACATCCCATGTTTGCTGGGCGGCAGGTGCCAACGTTCCTCCAGAGGCGGAGGAAGAGGCCGATGCGGCAGCAGCAGAAGAGGCCGAGGCGGCAGCAGCAGAAGAGGTAGCAGGGGGAGCCTGAGTGACTTCCTTGTTTTTAAGGTGTTTACTCCACTGCAGTTCATGCTTTGCATGCTGGTGCCTGGTCATGCAGGTTGTGCTAAGGTTCAGAACGTTAATGCCTCGCTTCAGGCTCTGATGGTACAGCGTGCAAACCACTCGGGTCTTGTCGTCAGCACATTGTTTGAAGAAGTGCCATGCCAGGGAACTCCTTGAAGCTGCCTTTGGAGTGCTCGGTCCCAGATGGCGGCGGTCAGTAGCAGGCAGAGTCTCTTGGCGGCGGGTGTTCTGATTTTGCCCACTGCTCCCTCTTTTGCTACGCTGTTGGCTCGGTCTCACCACTGCCTCTTCCTCCAAACTGTGAAAGTCAGTGTCACGACCTTCATTCCATGGGGGGTCTAGGACTTTATCGTCCCCTGCATCGTCTTCCACCCAGTCTTGATCCCTGACCTCCTGTTCAGTCTGCACACTGCAGAAAGACGCAGCAGTTGGCACCTGTGTTTCGTCATCATCAGAGACGTGCTGAGGTGGTATTCCCATGTCCTCATCATCAGGAAACATAAGTGGTTGTGCGTTAGTGCATTCTATCTCTTCCACCCCTGGGGAAGGGCTAGGTGGATGCCCTTGGGAAACCCTGGCAGCAGAGTCTTCAAACAGCATAAGAGACTGCTGCATAACTTGAGGCTCAGACAGTTTCCCTGATATGCATGGGGGTGATGTGACAGACTGATGGGCTTGGTTTTCATGCGCCATCTGTGCGCTTTCTGCAGAAGACTGGGTGGGAGATAATGTGAACGTGCTGGATGCACTGTCGGCCACTCAATTGACTAATGCCTGTACCTGCTCAGGCCTTACCATCCTTAGAACGGCATTGGGCATCCTTAGAACGGCATATCCCTGTAAATTCTGGCGGCTACTGGGACCTGAGGTAGTTGGTACACTAGGACGTGTGGCTGTGGCAGAACGGCCACGTCCTCTCCCAGCACCAGAGGGTCCACTAACACCACCACGACCATGTCCACGTCCGCGTCCCTTACTAGATGTTTTCCTCATTGTTATCGTTCACCACAATAAGAAAAATATTATTCGGGCCAATGTATTGAATTAAAATTCAGGCCTTTTTTTACAGACACCTAACACTGTTCCACTATCTATTTAGGTAACGTATTACACTAATACAGGCACACCAGTAATGACAGATTTAGCTGAATATAAATGTGAGGCCTATTTTTTAGGCGCTGGGTGACAGGTATACGTTTAATCACAGAATTAGACTTGTATCTGCACTGTAGCGTGTGTGTCAAGTTTTTCATAATGACCCTATCAGCACCTTGAATCTAATATGCCCTTTTAGGGAAAGATTTAAATTAGGCCTGATACAGCAGAAACCACTAATTTTGAGAATGGCAAATTTGGGAATTGTTTTTCAACCCAGAACAAAAACTGTGCTTTTACGGTCACAAAAAATAACTTGACCAGCTAAAACAGTACTGATTTGGAGGAATAGAAATGTCAGGCCTATTTTTTAGGCACTGGGTGACAGGTATACGTTTAATCACAGAATTAGACTTGTATCTGCACTGTAGCGTGTGTGTCAAGTTTTTCAGAATGACACTATCAGCACCTTGAATCTAATATACCCTTTTTGGGATAGATTTAAAGTAGGCCTGATATAGCAGAAACTACTAATTTTGAGAATGGCAAATTTGGGAATAGTTTTTCAACCCAGAACAAAAACTGTGCTTTTACGGTCACAAAAAATAACTTGACAAGCTAAAACAGTACTGATTTGGAGGAATAGAAATGTCAGGCCTATTTTTTAGGCGCTGGGTGACAGGTATACGTTTAATCACAGAATTAGACTTGTATCTGCACTGTAGCGTGTGTGTCAAGTTTTTCAGAATGACACTATCAGCACCTTGAATCTAATATACCCTTTTTGGGATAGATTTAAAGTAGGCCTGATATAGCAGAAACTACTAATTTTGAGAATGGCAAATTTGGGAATAGTTTTTCAACCCAGAACAAAAACTGTGCTTTTACGGTCACAAAAAATAACTTGACCAGCTAAAACAGTACTGATTTGGAGGAATAGAAATGTCAGGCCTATTTTTTAGGCACTGGGTGACAGGCTCAACTTGCCCCTGATGTAGTATATGGCCAAAAAATAACCACACTATTGATGGTTAAATGCACTTGGGTGACACAGGCTCAGCCTGCACCTGATGTAGTATATGGCCAAAAAATAACCACACTATTGATGGTTAAATGCACTTGATGAAAGCTTGACCCTGATGTAGGATATAGCAAAAAATAACCACACTATTGATGGTTAAATGCACTTGGGTGACACAGGCTCAGCCTGCACCTGATGTAGTATATGGCCAAAAAATAACCACACTATTGATGGTTAAATGCACTTGGGTGACACAGGCTCAGCCTGCACCTGATGTAGGATATATCAAAAAATAACCACACTATTGATGGTTAAATGCACTTGGTGGTAGCTTGTGCTGGCGCACCACAAGCCACAAAATGGCCGCCGATCACCCCAGAAAAAAGTGATATAAAAACGCTCTGGGCAGCCTAAAAAAAGTGAGCAATTCAATATCAGCACTTCAATGATCCACAGCTGGAGATCGATCACTGAATGAAGTCTTTTAGAGGAGTTAATCACTTCCTAATCTCGCCCTAACGTCGCAGCAGCAACCTCTCCCTATGCTTGTATCAGCAGAGTGACGTGCAGCGCTACGTGACCCAAGCTTATATAGAGGCTGGGTCACATGCTGCACTGGCCAATCACAGCCATGCCAATAGTAGGCAAGGCTGTGATGGCCTCTTGGGGCAAGTAGTATGACGCTTGTTGATTGGCTGCTTTGCAGCCTTTCAAAAAGCGCCAAGAAAGCGCCGAACACCGAACCCGAACCCGGACTTTTACGAAAATGTTCGGGTCTGTGTCACGGACACCCCAAAATTCGGTACGAACCCGAACTATACAGTTCGGGTTCGCTCATCCCCTGTGTTGAGGTATCATCAGCATCAAGAAACCACAGAGTGGCAAGGTGACATATTGTGGAGGTAGCAGCAGCATCAGGGGACCACAGAGTGATCCAGTGACAGAGTGTGGCGGTGGGTGGCAATAACAGTACTCGCTGACAATGATGGCCTAATTAATCTTGACAAAGGTCAGTCTCTCCACATTTAGAGTGTACAGGTGAGTTCTCCTTGGGATAACTATGGCCCCTGCCACACTAAACACCCACTCTGATGCCACATTACTGTCTGGGCAGGACAGCTTTTCCAGGGCAAACTCGGCCAGTTGTGGCCACAAATCCAGTTTGGCTGTCCAATCGTCCAGCAGGTCTTCAATGACGGCTGGCAGGGTGCACTTTAAGTATTCCACCACCTGCTGGTTCAGGCACTGCTCTATGTCTAGCTGCTGGTGAGTAGTTTCTTCAATAGGTGGGTGAAAAAAGCTGCTCATCAGAGACTGCTGATGGAGCTGGTACTGCTCCTGCCACCCCACCCCTCCCCAGCAGCCATGGCAGTAGAACGTGAGCGCAGAGGGTCTCCCCGGTCAGACCTACGAGAGGATGGGCGATGGCGTAGATAGGCAGCGGACAACTGACTACATATGATGTTTCTATAGTAGTTCAGTTTGTCCTCCTTCTCAGCGGGTGTAAAAAAAAAAAACATTTTGGACCGGTAGCGAGGGTCCAACAAAGTGGAGAGCCAGAAGTCATCCCTCTTCAGAATGGTGATAATTCGGCTGTCACTACGCAAGAAAGTGAGCATGCAGCGGGCCATTTGCGCAAGTGACTCGGAGGGACTCCCTGCCTCCATCTCAACTGCATACTGCCACGGTGTGTCTGGGTCCTCTGCCTCGTCTTACTAATCACCCTGTAGCTCTTCCGGCTGCTCCTGCTCTTTCTTTCCTGTCAGCTCAGTTGAAAAACCACACAGTTGGCTACACATTGCCTGTGCTCCAATGTCCTCCTCTCCCTCCTCCTCCTCTTTTAGTTCAGCCCCCACAGGGCTCATGTGGTTGTGAGATTGAGGCACAACGTCTCCTGTCCCCTGACCAGTTATAGTTACCAGCATCTGTTCCAGGACATGAAGCAGGGAATGACGCTGTTCACTCTGTAGTCCTGGTGACTGACAAATAACGTGGCATCCTCAAAGGACCTGAGCAAACGGCAGGTGTCATGCATGAGCTGCCAATGGCTGACATCGAAGTTACACAGTGAAGTACTCCTACCCGCTTGCATCATCAAGAAATCATTAATGGCCTTTCTCTGTTCGTATAGTCGGTCCAACGTATGGAGGGTGGAATTCCAATGGGTGGAAACGTTGCATATCAGCCTATGTTTGGGGATGCTGTTCTGCTGCTGCAGCTCAAGGAAGGTGTGCTGTGTGGTGTACGAGTGGCTTCAGTGCATGCAAAGTTTCCTGGCCATTTTTACGATGTCTTGCAGATGGGTGGAAGACTTAAGGAACCGCTTGACAACCAGATTAAACACGTGTGCCATGCAGTGCGCATAGCTCAGCCTTCCTTGATGCAGCGCCGACACCACGTCCTTCCTATTGTCGGTCAGCATGGCTCCGATTTTCAGTTGATTTTCAGTTTATGCAGAGAAAGCCATGATTCGATTTCTTGATGTATCACATGCACCAGTTTCTTCCCTGTGTGACTCCATTCGCAAAGGCAAACCAGGTGCAGAACAGCATGACACTGCCGAGCCCTGCACATGTGGTATGCTGGAGGGGCACTGTGACTTGTCTCTGCAGTGGAGGCTGAGGACACGGTGGGGGATGAGGAGACAGAGGCTGAGATTGTCGCAGGACCAAGGGCATGACAACTTGGAGGTGGAAGCGGCGTGACCTGGCCAAGTTGTTGGTGTGGCTGTGCAGGAACCACATTCACCCAGTGGGCCATAAAGGACATGTACTGTCACTGACCATAGTTACAGCTCCACACGTCGGCGCTGCTGTGCTCTTTGGCAGACTCCGACAGGCTCAAGGACTGGCCCACCTTCTGTTCGACATATTTGTGCAGGGCTGGTACCTTTTTCGCAAAGAAATGATGGCTTGGGACTTTCCACCTCATCTCGGCACAAGCTATTAGTTCTCTTAAAGGTTCAGAGTCCACCACTTAGAAAGGGAGGGACTGCAGCACCAGCAACATGGACAGGAGCACATTTAGCTTCTGTGCTGTTGGATGCGCGCACGCATACTGATGTCTCTTGGCAATCGCTTTGGTGATCGATTGCTGACAGAATGACTGATGAGGAGTAGGAGCAGAAGCATCTGGACCAGCAGAAGATGGGAAAGATAGACAGCTCCCTTCGACTGAGGTGGTGGAGCCTTGACTGGCTGAAAAAGGGTGCGTAGCTGCGGCAGGCTGAACCACCACATCGGAGCCACGGATCCCCAGGCCACTGCATGACGATGCTGCAAAAGTTGGTAGCCTGGCCACGCTTCAACTTATGCCCACATATTCTACATGTGGCCACATTAAGCTCCACTGACAGCTTAATAAAAAACTGCCACACCACCGAGTAGATGATTTTCACCCCATCAGTCCCCACTGGTTGACTGCTACTGCCGCTTTCTCCATGAACCCCTGCACAACTACATCCCGGTTAGGTAGGCTGCTGCGAAGCAGGTGGTCTACCCTTAGCACATTTGGCTCCCGATCTGCAACTGCTGCCACCCTGCTGACTCCCAGCCATGCTACCACGCAGCTGGCTCAGCTGCTGCCTAACAGCCACGCTGCCACCCTCTTCTCCTGATGATTATGAAGCCCCTTCTGCACCCATCTCCCAAGTGTGATCGGCTTCATCATCATCAAGTAGTGTTTGCACATCACTGATGTCCTCTTCAACGGTCTCTGGGTCAGGAGCCTGACCGCTCGCAACACAAGTTCCTGCGCCAGTCTCCTTATCGCTACTTGCCCACCTAGCGGAGGAAGTGGCGGATGTCTCCTCCACATCTTGACTGGGCAGTAGCTGCTGACTGTCCTCTAGCAGCTCGTCCTCGCTGTATAGTGGAGCTGAGCCCCCACATCATACAATACTTAGCTGAGAGAACAGCAAAGGACAGAGGCAGGTTGAGGACAGGTTAGGGCACAGGGCCTGTTCCCGGGCCATGCCAACTAAGGGTTGTGTCTGGTCGAAGATCGAGTCAACCAAGAAACGCTGGGTTGCTGGTGAAGACATGACTGCTAGCTGACAGTGGGAGCTCAGGCCTCTCGAAGTGACCCCTGCTGCCACGGCCCATTATGCTGTTGCAACCTGTGCCTGCCCGAGAAACATTTAGGTCTCTGCCACTCCCCTGTGCAAGGCCTGTCACTTCTCTGCCTGACATAATGTTAGATAAAATACATAAATAAAAAGGAAATTAAAACACCCCAAAAAAGTCTGTAATTTTCTCACTTCACCACACAAATGCTAATAAGCCCTTTTTTCCCACTAATACACAACAAAAAGTGTTGTAATTTTCTCACTTCACCACACAAATACTTTCTTTGTGCCATTAATACATGCAAAAAAGGGCTTTAGAACATATAACTGCACAGCTGAATGGCAAATATATATTTCTTTTGCCACTAATACACGATAAAAAGGGCTTTAGAACATATAACTACACTGCTGAACATCAAATATATTTGACTTTTGCCACTAATACAAGGCAAAAAAAGCTTTAGAACATATAAATGCACCGCTGAACGGCAAATATATATTTCTTTTGCCATTAATACATGATAAAAAGGGCTTTAGAACATATAACTACACTGCTGAACATCAAATATATTTGACTTTTGCCACTAATACAAGACAAAAAAAGCTTTAGAACATATAAATGCACCGCTGAATGGCAAACATATTTTACTTTTGCCACTAATACACGACAAAAAGGGCTTTAGAACATATAACTGCACAGCTGAACGGCAAATATATATTTCTTTTGCCACTAATACACGATAAAAAGGGCTTTAGAACATATAACTACACTGCTGAACATCAAATATATTTGACTTTTGCCACTAATACAAGGCAAAAAAAGCTTTAGAACATATAAATGCACCGCTGAACTGCAAATATATATTTCTTTTGCCACTAATACATGATAAAAAGGGCTTTAGAACATATAACTACACTGCTGAACATCAAATATATTTGACTTTTGCCACTAATACAAGACAAAAAAAGCTTTAGAACATATAAATGCACCGCTGAATGGCAAACATATTTTACTTTTGCCACTAATACACGACAAAAAGGGCTTTAGAACATATAACTGCACAGCTGAACGGCAAATATATATTTCTTTTGCCACTAATACTGTACACGATAAAAAGGGCTTTAGAACATATAACTACACTGCTGAACATCAAATATATTTGACTTTTGCCACTAATACAAGGCAAAAAAAGCTTTAGAACATATAAATGCACCGCTGAACTGCAAATATATATTTCTTTTGCCACTAATACATGATAAAAAGGGCTTTAGAACATATAACTACACTGCTGAACATCAAATATATTTGACTTTTGCCACTAATACAAGGCAAAAAAAGCTTTAGAACATATAAATGCACCGCTGAACTGCAAATATATATTTCTTTTGCCACTAATACATGATAAAAAGGGCTTTAGAACATATAACTACACTGCTGAACATCAAATATATTTGACTTTTGTCACTAATACAAGACAAAAAAAGCTTTAGAACATATAAATGCACCGCGGAATGGCAAACATATTTTACTTTTGCCACTAATACACGACAAAAAGGGCTTTAGAACATATAACTGCACCGCTGCACAGCAAATATATTTTACTTTTGCCACTAATACATGACAAAAAGGGCTTTAGAAAATATATGTGCGCCACTGAACGGCTAATATATTTTTCTTTTGCCACTAATACACGACAGCTAATAAGTCCTTTTTTCCCACTTTCCTACAAGCCAAAAAACATATAACTAGAACATATAACTGCACAGCACAAGGGAAAATAAGACGTAGAAATATTTCCTTGTAATAAACCCTCTTAACCACCTCCCGTCCGCCCGTTGACTATAAACGTCCGGGAGGTGTTCTCTATCTCTGAATGGACGTTTCTAAACGTGCATTCAGAGATCCCAGCTGCACGCTAATCGTGCAGCTGCCGAACGGGTTGCCCACTGTCAGTGATAGCAGGGCAACCCAGAGAGAAACTGTGTATACCGAGCGCTGTGTATACAAAGCAGGAAGCGCTATGCGCCTTTTGTTACGGCCCAGCGGTCATGCGACCGCCGGGGCTGGAAGAGTGCAGGAGCTGTCGGGTTTTCTACAGACCTCGATCAGCCCTGCACTGAGGCTGAACAGCACAGTATACCGCTGTACAGAATCTCTCGGGGGTGTATTTCCCCTGTAACTGGGGCTACTATGTCAGCCCCAGTTACAGGAGAAATCAATAGTGAAAAAAAAAAAGTGAAGTTAAATGTCCCCCAGAGGTCTATATGACCTTATGGGGGACATAAGTGTAAAATAAAAAAATAAAAAAATAAAGTGTTAAAATAAAAAATAAAATGTGTCACATGTAACAAAAAAATTCCCAAAGTAAGGAATAAAAAAAATAGAAAAAAAATAATAAATAGACAAATCTGGTATTACCGCATCCGTGATGGTCGGCTCTATAAATATATCACATGATCCACCCAGTCCGATAAACACCATAAAAAAATATATATATAAACTGTGTAAAAAAAATGCCATTTTTGTCACCTTAAATCACAAAAAGTGCAACACCAAGTGATCAAAAAGGCATATGTCCCACAAATTGGTACCAATAAAGCAGACAAAAAATGAGCCCCTACATAAGAAAATTGCTCAAAAAATAAAAAAGAACTATAGCTCTCAGAACATGGACACCATAAAACATAATTTTTTTGTTTCAAAAATGCTATTATTGTGTTAAAGTGAAATAAAAAATAAATAAAAAGCATTCATTTTAGGTATCACCACGTCCGTAACAACCAATTCTATAAAAATATCACATGACCTAACCCCTCGGGTGAACACCGTAAAAAAAAAAAAATCAAAACTGGGTAGAAAAAAAGCTATTTTTTTCACCTTACATTACAAAAAATGCAACACCAAGTGATCAAAAAGGCGTATGTCCCACAAAATAGTACCAATAAAACCGTCACCTCATGCTGCAAAAAATGAGCCCCTACATAAGAAAATCATAAAAAAATAAAATAAACTATAGCTCTCAGAACATAGACACATTAAAACATGTTTTTTTGTTTAAAAAAATGCTATTATTAACTGAAGTCTCTTTTCTCGTGTTATCTATGGAAACAGAAGCGACCTCGTCTGGCACATGAACTCCTCACTAGACCTGTGAGTAAGGGTGGTATAGGTCTACCAGATGTGCAAACATTATACAAAGCGATCCAGCTGAGAAGATGGATCAATCTAACTGCCTTTTCTGATCCACATATTATTTCTGGTTGGTCGATTAAGGCTTATAAAGGAGACTTATTATGGGATATGTGGCTCCCCCCTAAAAAACGTATCACATATAATCCGCCAGACATTAACTTGTTCTTTAAAGGGGCCTCAAACACTTGGGCCTTGTTGTCGCCTTCTCTGTCACCTGAGATCTCACCACTACTGCCCTCCAGCCTAATACCTGTGGTTACTGAGAGAGAATCAATGACCTTTAAGCCTATGTGGGACCAACTATCCCACGTTTCAGTTTCAAGTCTGTTCCTGAGCGGAGGGATTCCCAGCCGATCAGAACTACAAGCACGGCTTCCGAACTTCAGTCTTACGTTTTTACATGTCTCACATTTTAACAGATGCTGTACAGACTTCTTACGTGTTAACTATCGCTTTAGAGAACTCACCGATTTTGAACGAGAACTGGTATTACCGACCCCCAAATACAATAAGCTCTCTAAGGTGTTAGCCACAGTGAGAAGTGTGAAACACTTGAGCAGCCCTGGTTACATCGCATCTTGGGAAAAAGAGCTGGGCCTCTCCCTCACTGACCTGGAAATTAGCCAGATCCTTCAAAATTCCCATGGTTACTCAAGGTGCAAGAATCTCATTACAAAATACTGGCTCGCTGGTATAGAACCCTGGAGTTTCTTTACTCGCATGGCCTGTCCGCCACTAACATGTGTTGGCGATGTAATCTGCAAATTGGCACACACACACATATTTGGTGGGAATGTATGGTTATTCGCCCCTTCTGGACCGAAATAGAGAGTATAATAAGTATAATAATAAAGATGTTTTAGGGACAAGTTTTAAGTTGACCCCGGCTATGGTCCTGCTTGGTTGTTCGTCGTCGGAAGTACACCAATCTTCCTCATCCTTGATTTCTCATCTTCTAGCGGCAGCCAAGTCTTTGATTCCCCTGAGATGGCTAAATACTGCACCTCCCACTACTATGGAATGGTTTGGAAAATGACATCAAATCTGTAGGTTCGAAGAGATGTCCAGTAGATCATGTCGAGCTCATCACAAGTTTCTTAATATTTGGAACCCTTGGCTAACCTGTTCATATTGTAAGGACTCGCAAGCTAACATTGTTTCCTGAAAAGCATTAGTGGATTAGCATCTAGAATCGCTCCTGAAAGTATCCCCCTCCCCCCTCTCCTTTTTCTTTTCTTTCCCCCTTCTACTCTGTTTTTATTTATTTTTTCTTCCTCTGCTCCCACTTCCTCTGTCTTGCATCAATGTTTCCAAGTCATTAGACTACTACCACATATTAAGTATGTTGATGTTTATAAAGTCAGAAGATTGTAATTTCTGGTTTGACGCAATACTGGTCTCATGTTATTTACCGATAATTTGCGCTTCATCTATTGATGTTATCCGTCCCATATAGGGACTTTATTGCAATTGGATTTGGTCATAATGGATGTCATTATAACTATATAAAATAATAAAAACAAAGTTGCTAAAAAAAAATAAAAAAATATGCTATTATTGTGTAAAACTTAATTAAATAAGAAATAGTGTACATATTAGGTATCGCCACATCTGTAATGATCTGCTCTATAAAAATGTCACATGACCTAACCCTTCAGGTGAACGCTGTAAAAATAAATAAATAAAAACTGTGCTAAAACAACCAATTTTTTGGTTACCATGCCCCATAAAGTGTTATAATGAATGATTAAAAAATCATATGTACCCAAAAATAGTACCAATTAAACTGGCACCTTATCCCTAGTTTCCAAAATGGGGTCACTTTTTGAGAGTTTCAACTGTAAGGGTGCATCAGGGGGGCTTCAAATGGGACATGGCATCTAAAATCCAGTTCAGCAAAATCTGCCTTCCAAAAACCATGTAATGCTCCTTTTCTTCTGTGCCCTGCCGTGTGCCCTCACAACAGTTTACAACCACATGTGGGGTGTTTCTGTAAACCACAAAATCAGGGTAATACATATTGAGTTTTGTTTGGCTGTTAACCAAAACAAGAAAAGGATTAAAATGAAAAATCTGCCAAAAAAGTGAAATGTAAAAATGTGATTTCCATTTTCCCTTAATTCTTGTGAAACATCTAAAGGCTTAACAAAGTTTGCTAAATCAGTTTTAAGTAACTTGAGGGGCGTAGTTTCTACAATGGGGTCATTAATGGGGGTATCCACAATGTAAGCCCCGCAAAGTGACTTCAGACCTGAACTGGTCCTTAACAAGTGGGTTTTGGCAATTTTCTTAAAAATTTTAAGAATTGCTTCTAAAATTCTAAGCCTTCTAACGTCCTAAAAAAATAAAATGACATTTACAAAATGATGCCAACTTAAAGTAGACATATGGGGAATGTTAAGTAATTAATATTTTATGAGTATCACTTTCTGTTTTAAAAGCAGAGAAATTTACATTTAGAAAATTGCGATTTAAAAAAAAAAAAAATTGTAAATTTGGGACTTTTTCATAAATTAAGATGAAATGTCCTGGATGTGAAGTGGTTAATGGCTGCATCAAACAGCACTTGCACCGCAATAACAAGAATGGTTTGCTGGAATTACAGAGCTGTATAATGGCAATTTGGGTCCCCAGTCAGTGCAGCAAGGTGTAATAGGATTGTTCCTATTACCCAGGCTGTAACCTTCCCTACTGAACCCTGTTCTACAGAAATGCTGTGGAATGATTCCTTCCTATCCTTTCCCTACACCTTGAATAATCTTTCCCTGAACTTGAAAATATTTGAAGTTTTTTCTAGCACTGTCCCTAGCACCTGCTGACGTCTCTCCTTGCACTAAGTACACTGTAAAATGGCTCAATCCAGGATGGCTGGGGCTATTTATAGAGCTGTTACATCACAGGGCTTGCTGGCTGCTGATTGGCTGCATGCATTCCATTACGGGTGATCTCATCTTCCCAGAGGTCCTTTGCTCCATGTCCTCACACGTGCAGCAGCCATTTTAGGAAAAAATTTGATTAGTTAAAACGAAGCATGAGGAAATTCGGATTCGGTTCAAGTTGAATAAAACCAGAAATTCGGGTTAAAAACTCCACTTCATCAACTTCAATTCACTCATCTCTAATTATAATAATGGCAATCACAACTGTTATAGAGGCTGTGAAGAAACAGGTTCAACTTGGCATATGTAGTGGGAATGTACAGTGGTTAAATACATTTGGTCCAAGACTGTTCAGTTGATAACTGATGTGTTAAAAAAAAAAAAATTATAGTGTCACCAATGATATATTTATTGGAAAATTGGGTTAAAAGGTAAAAAAAAAGAAAATAATCTAATTCAGAATATATTTTTGGCTGCAAAACTTTTAAATTGCACAAAATTGGAACGGAGGGGAATTAAGTAGAAAAAGTAATCGATAAAATGAATATTATTTTTGTAGGCAATAACATTGAAGCTGAAAAAGAGATAATACACTTAATTTTTTAAATAGAATGGGCCCCTTGGTTGGACTTTATGAATATTAATCGATTACAGGAAGCAGTGAGATTATAGCCATTATAAGCAGTAGATGGAGGAGATTTAATGAAAGAGATTTATTTCTTTATTAATATTTGTTTCTCCTTTTTTTCTTTATTGTCATAATTATTTTTTCGCTTGTTTGCTTGTTTTTGCCTTGAAACATGTTATAAAATAGAAAGAAAAGTATATGAAACTAAATGTTTCCTATTATCATGGTGGCTGGATATTACATTGTAGAGAATGTGATATTAAAGGGAACGTGTCTTCAAAAAATGACGGATGGTTTAAATCACATTTTTATGTAAAATAGTTTTTAAATTTTTGGCAATTTTTGTTGTAATTACCTATATCACAATCAAAACAGTATTTTCCAGATCTGCAAGTGTTAAATTCAAGTTTAATATATAAAGCTTTCATATTTTGTTACCAAAAAAAGACTTTTTGGGCAATCTACAACATCTGGATTAGTCAGTGTGCAATTTAAGCTAGAAATACACCCATAATTTTCTGGGGTTTGAAAAACACACATTTTTTTTCTTCAAAAAACACTATTTTCAGGCCTTGCAGCATCAGCACGTGTGAAATTAAAGGCTTATATACTGCTGTCAAATTCAGTTGTTAAATTAACACTCGTTTGGGCACATAAAATTTTGTTGGCAGCCTTTGATGTAGATGTCATTGTGGGATAAACCCATAATACATTTGGAAGAACAAAGAAGAGAAATCCGGCTCACTTCAGGTGAAGTATAATAACTTTTTATTCCAGCGAAGTAAAATCCGTAAACAAGTGTACATAAATCAATCTACGCGTTTAAGACCTCTTAGGTATGTGGGTCCTTCCTCATAACAAGCATGTGTATGAAATGGGAGCACCTCCTTATGTATCCCAAACTAACCCCAGGTTAATGAGTATCACCTGGGAGGAGGAGACACAAGGGGGTGTTCCCATGCAAATTGACAAAGCTAAAAAAAACTTTTAAACCAAAATCAAAGCAAACATGAGAAAGAGACTGAGGTATAAATGCTGCCATTATAACAATAATCATAGTAATGGGTAAAAATCAAAATTCAAAGAGAGCAATAGTCATAGAGTCAATGCATATACACAAAAGAAAAGAAAAGAAAACGCCATGATCTCATGTCAATATTGTAAGATGAGATCATGGCGTTTGTTAAGCCCATAGGGCTGGCGAGATCCTAGCTGAAAGATCCAGAAGGCCTCCCTGTTAAGGAGTTTCCTTCTATGATCTCCCCCCCTAGGCGGCAAATAGACCCTTTCTATACCTATGACTTGTAAATGGGACACGTCTCCTGCATGTGCAATTGCAAAATGCAGGCTGGCTGCAGAAACATTTATAATGTGGCACATTGGATATGTGTCTGCGGATCAGATTTTTTAACGGATTGGTGGTGCAGCCCACATATAGCAAAGAGCACATTGTACATGTGATAAGATAAACCACATGTTTGGTGTTGCAATTAATATAAGACTGGATGTTATATACTTTTCCATTAGTCATAGATTTGAACGTTTTCTCAGTGGTCATGTGGTGACAACAAATACATTTTTTATGTCCACATTTAAAGTTACCTTTGTGTTGTAACCAAGTGGCTTGTGATTTTTTTCCCTCTGAGAAAAAGCTAGGGCTGATAATGTTGCCTAGGGTGGGTGCTCTCTTGGTCACACACTTAATTCTTTTAGACACAATATCAGACCAGTCGCCATCAAAATTAAGTACGTGAAAATATTTTTTCATAATTTTACATATGGCAGAAAATTCTTGGCTGTACTGTGTAACAAAATAAGTTGCTTGTTTGCTGTGGTCAGTATCCGCTGGTTGTCTAGATGCCGTGGACTGTTTGGGAAAAATGAGGGACTGTCTATTCATTTTTGAAACCATTTTGGTGGCATGTTGTATATTCATGCGTGAATAATCCCTGCGTAGCAATTTTTCAGTTATATTAGAAGGTTCCCTTTCAAAAGCCATCTGATCGGAACAATTCAGACGGGCACGTATCAATTCACCCTTGGGGATACTGTGGATGGTGTGGGATGGATGGCATGACTGGGCCAGTAATATAGTATTCTCAGCAAGTTGTTTCCGGTGGGTAAACGTGTTAACTTTGTGGGCGGAGACCTCCCCCCTCAGGCACAGATCCAAAAACTGGATCTCAGTTTGATGAGTGTGGAAAACAAATTGTATGCAGTCCACCTTGGAATTAAAATATTCCATAAGCTCCGGTATGGACGCCACACCGCCAGACCATACCATCAGCAGGTCGTCGATGTAACGTCCATACCAGAGCAAGCGGTCCAGGAGTGGAGAGGTGTTGATGAGGAGAAAGTGTCCCTCCCACCATGCCATAAATATATTTGCAATGGAGGGAGAGAACTTGGCCCCCATCGACACCCCCGACACCTGGAGATAAAAATTCTCACCAAACAAAAAATAATTGTGCCTGAGGAGGAAGTCCACCACCTGAACAACATACTCCCTGAGTACCTGTGTGTAATCACTATAGTGTTCAAAAAACCACTTCAGTGAGATAACAGCTAGATTGTGGGGAATATTAGTGTACAAGGATGTAATGTCTGCTGTTATCCACGAATAGCCCTCCCTCCACTCAAAGTCAGCGAAGGCTTGTAATACTGCCCTCGTATCCTTCAAAAAGCCCGGAATAAGTGGCATCAGCGGTTGTAACAGGGAGTCCACCCACTCAGAAAAGCGCTCCGAATAAGAGCCTATACCAGCCACAATGGGTCTGAGGGGTGGGGGGAATATATTTTTGTGGACTTTAGGTAATGCATGGAAAATAGGATGTTCCACAAAAATGTATTTCCTCTCTCTGATACTAAGACAACCACACGACAGCCCCAACTCCAGGAGATTCTTTATTTCTGATTGAAAAGCCCTTAGTGGGTTAGTGGGTCAGTGGAAAAGCGAACGTAAACCCCAATATCATCTAACATAGTGGTTACAAGGGATCCATATAAGCCTTTGTCCAGTACAACCACAGACCCCCCTTGTCTGCCTCTCTGATGATAATGTCCTCCCTTTCCCCTAGATCACGAAGGGCAATTTTTTCTGCTGCGGTCATATTAGAATGTCCCTGTGCTCTAGAGGTATCATATAACAGACATAATTCTCTCTCTACCAATTCCTGGTATTTATCAAGAGCAATTGATCGGGATTGGATAGGGTAAAAATCCCTGTTATGTGTTTTAAAATATGGGGAAGTATTAATGTAGCCCCCCTCATCGCAAATAGCAGTTTGAAGGGAGTTACATTGAACTAGATCAGCAAAACTCATGGTGTTACTATATAGTGTGGACATAGCATTAATAGTGACAGACTTACTACTCTGACCGCAAGTAGATGTAGTCAAGGGAGCCGTGCTGTTAAGTCCCTGGTTAATAACAGAGTCCTGTGGAGCTTGCAGCGGAGAAGAAACAGCGACATCTGGTGCATCTCCCAAAGGTCCCCCCTGGAAATGCTTCCTCAGTGTGAGGTTCCGGGAGAATCTGTTGACATCCAGAATCGTGCGGTAAAGGTTAAAGTGGTATGTAGGTGAGAACGAAAGTCCCTTTTGTAAAACCTTGACCTGTTGAGAAGAAATAATGGATGCCGACAGGTTAATGACTTGTATGTCCTCAGTTATCTTCTCTGCCTGGATGGATAGCGATGATTTCTTCCGGTGCCTCCGGCCTGCCCGTCGTTTTTGATTCTTTCCTGTGTTGAGCCACGGGTGACATGCGGAGGTTAGGATTGTTTTCCAGGTTGTTAATGGGGAGGTATATAGATAAGAAAATGATCCCTCGTGGCCTGCGGATTAAGAAAAATCCAACCACCATTTACTCCGACTCTTTTATCTCACAATGGCAAAACATTCTATCGGACTGCTCTTTTAAATTGATGGAACTGATAGTGCACCATGAGCAGGATACCCTCTCTAACAACATGAGAGAAAAAATTAAAACGGCGCAGGATTTACTGTCAGTCCATTCAAATATGCTGACTTTTGCTGAGGCAGATAACCAAATAAAGAGCAACCTAGAGAAGGTAGAGAAGGATCTTATGCAATTTAAACAGAGCAAATTCAATAGGGACCTGCTTGACTACAGTAACAATGCAGTTTATACCTGGGCCGAGATACGTAACAACACGCCATGCTCCATTCTACGCAGATCCCGCTCAAGGCAAAAAAGATCTGGCCGAGTATCATTCAGCTCCACAGAACGAGAGTCACAGGAGTCCTCACCAGACACCGCTAACCTCCCCATTAACAACCTGAAAAACAATCCTAACCTCCGCATGTCACCCGTGGCTCAACACAGGAAAGAATCAAAAAACGACGGGCAGGCCGGAGGCACCGGAAGAAATCATCGCTATCCATCCAGGCAGAGAAGATAACTGAGGACATACAAGTCATTTACCTGTCGGCATCCATTATTTCTTCTCAACAGGTCAAGGTTTTACAAAAGGGACTTTCGTTCTCACCTACATACCACTTTAACCTTTACCGCACGATTCTGGATGTCAACAGATTCTCCCGGAACCTCACACTGAGGAAGCATTTCCAGGGGGGACCTTTGGGAGATGCACCAGATGTCACTGTTTCTTCTCCGCTGCAAGCTCCACAGGACTCTGGTATTAACCAGGGACTTAACAGCACGGCTCCCTTGACTACATCTACTTGCGGTCAGAGTAGTAAGTCTGTCACTGTTAATGCTATGTCCACACTATATAGTAACACCATGAGTTTTGCTGATCTAGTTCAATGTAACTCCCTTCAAACTGCTATTTGCGATGAGGGGGGCTACATTAATACTTCCCCATATTTTAAAACACATAACAGGGATTTTTACCCTATCCAATCCCGATCAATTGCTCTTGATAAATACCAGGAATTGGTAGAGAGAGAATTATGTCTGTTATATGATACCTCTAGAGCACAGGGACATTCTAATATGACCGCAGCAGAAAAAATTGCCCTTTCTGATCTAGGGGAAAGGGAGGACATTATCAACAGAGAGGCAGACAAGGGGGGTCTGTGGTTGTACTGGACAAAGGCTTATATGGATCCCTTGTAACCACTATGTTAGATGATATTGTAGTTTACGTTCGCTTTTCCACTGACCCACTAACCCACTAAGGGCTTTTCAATCAGAAATGAAGAATCTCCTGGAGTTGGGGCTGTCGTGTGGTTGTCTTAGTATCAGAGAGAGGGAATACATTTTTGTGGAACATCCTATTTTCCATGCATTACCTAAAGTCCACAAAAATATATTCCCCCCACCCCTCAGACCCATTGTAGCTGGTATAGGCTCTTATTCGGAGCGCTTTTCTGAGTGGGTGGACTCCCTGTTACAACTGCTGATGCCACTTATTCCGGGCTTTTTGAAGGATACGAGGGCAGTATTACAAGCCTTCGCTGACTTTGAGTGGAGGGAGGGCTATTTGTGGATAACAGCGGACATTACATCCTTGTACATTAATATTCCCCACAATCTAGCTGTTATCTCACTGAAGTGGTTTTTTGAACACTATAGTGATTACACACAGGTACTCAGGGAGTATGTTGTTCAGGTGGTGGACTTCCTCCTCAGGCACAATTATTTTTTGTTTGGTGAGAATTTTTATCTCCAGGTGTCGGGGGTGTCGATGGGGGCCAAGTTCTCTCCCTCCATTGCAAATATATTTATGGCATGGTGGGAGGGATACTTTCTCCTCATCGACACCTCTCCACTCCTGGACCGCTTGCTCTTGTATGGAAGTTACATCGACGACCTGCTGATGGTATGGTCTGGCGGTGTGGCGTCCATACCGGAGCTTATGGAATATTTCAATTCCAAGGTGGACTGCATATAATTTGTTTTCCACACTCATCAAACTGAGATCCAGTTTTTGGATCTGTGCCTGAGGGGGGAGGTCTCCGCCCACAAAGTTAACACGTTTACCCACCGGAAACAACTTGCTGGGAATACTATATTACTGGCCCAGTCATGCCATCCATCCCACATCATCCACAGTATCCCCAAGGGTGAATTGATATGTGCCCGTCGGAATTGTTCCGATCAGAAGGCTTTTGAAAGGGAACCTTCTAATATAACTGAAAGATTGCTAAGCAGGGACTATTCACGCATGAATATACAACATGCCACCAAAATGGTTTAAAAAATGAATAGACAGTCCCTCATTTTTCCCAAACAGTCCATGGCATCTAGACAACCAGCAGATACTGACCACAGCAAAGAAGCAACTTATTTTGTTACACAGTACAGCCAAGAATTTTCTGCCATATGTAAAATTATGAAAAAATATTTTCACGTACTTAATTTTGATGGCGACTGGTCTGATATTGTGTCTAAAAGAATTAAGTGTGTGGCCAAGAGAGCACCCACCCTAGGCAACATTATCAGCCCTAGCTTTTTCTCAGAGGGAAAAAAGTCACAAGCCACTTGGTTACAACACAAAGGTAACTTTAAATGTGGACACAAAAAATGTATTTGTTGTCACCACATGACCACTGAGAAAACGTTCAAATCTATGATTAATGGAAAAGTATATAACATCCAGTCTTATATTAATTGCAACACCAAACATGTGGTTTATCTTATCACATGTACAATGTGCTCTTTGCTATATGTGGGCTGCACCACCAATCCGTTAAAAAATCTGATCCGCAGACACATATCCAATGTGCCACATTATAAATGTTTCTGCAGCCAGCCTGCATTTTGCAATTGCACATGCAGGAGACGTGTCCCATTTACAAGTCATAGGTATAGAAAGGGTCTATTTGCCGCCTAGGGGGGGAGATCATAGAAGGAAACTCCTTAACAGGGAGGCCTTCTGGATCTTCCAGCTAGGATCTCGCCAGCCCTATGGGCTTAATAAACGCCATGATCTCATTTTACAATATTGACATGAGATCATGGCGTTTTCTTTTCTTTTCTTTTGTGTATATGCATTGACCCTATGACTATTGCTCTCTTTGAATTTAGATTTTTTACCCATTACTATGATTATTGTTATAATGGCAGCATTTATACCTCAGTCTCTTTCTCATGTTTGCTTTGATTTTGGTTTAAAAGTTTTTTTTAGCTTTGTCAATTTGCATGGGAACACCCCCTTGTGTCTCCTCCTCCCAGGTGATACTCATTAACCTGGGGTTAGTTTGGGATACATAAGGAGGTGCTCCCATTTCATACACATGCTTGTCATGAGGAAGGACCCACATACCTAAGAGGTCTTAAACGCGTAGATTGATTTATGTACACTTGTTTACGGATTTTACTTCGCTGGAATAAAAAGTTATTATACTTCACCTGAAGTGATCCGGATTTCTCTTCTTTGTTCTTTGAATTTTCACCGCATCCAGGTGCGGCATCTGTGCACCACAGGTGATTCAACCACTGCAGGTGAGAGCTGCCTTACAATTTCTTAATACATTTGGGTTGCATTCAGAGATTTTAAATATAGCTATTTGGTGCACCAATATTGAATTCAGGCCTACACTGGTTAAGGCTGTGTGAGATACACTCTCTACATACATGGATTTGATTAAGGGATTTGAAATACAGCCATTTGAAATACAGCCATTTTGGGCAAAGAAATATTTAATTTAGGCCTACACTGGTTCAGGCCCTGTGAGATACTCCCTCTACATACAGGGGTTTAATTCAGGGATTTGAAATACAGCCATTTGAAATACAGCCATTTTGGGAAAAGAAATATTTACTTCAGGCCTACACTGGTTCAGACCGTGTGAGATACCCCCTTTACATACAGGGGTTTCATGCTGGCATTTGAAATAAAGCCATTTTGTGCAAAGAAATATTAAATTTAGGCCTACACTGGTTCAGACCGTGTGAGATACCCCCTCTACATACAGGGGTTTGATTCAGGGATTTGAAATACAGCCATTTGAAATACAGCCATTTTGTGCAAAGAAATATTTACTTCAGGCCTACACTGGTTCAGGCCCTGTGAGATACTCCCTCTACATACAGGGGTTTGATTCAGGGATTTGAAATATAGCCATTTGAAATACAGCCATTTTGTGCAAAGAAATACTTAATTTAGGCCTACACTGGTTCAGACCGTGTGAGATACACCCTTTACATACTGTCGTTCTATTCATTTATTAATTAAACACCCATTTAGGGCAAGATGCTAAATTTGAAAAAAATGAGGAGAGCTTCAAATAAGGGACGTGGCCCAGTTCGTGGTGCTGCTGGTGGAGCTCCTGTTGCAGGGGGAGGACGTGGTCGATCTGTGCCAGCTACAAGTACAAGTGAAATACCTTTCTCAGGTGCGAGTAGGCGACAAAACCTGCAGCGGTATTTGGTCGAGCCTAATGGCTGCTCTACGAAAGGTGAGGCCTGAACAAATACAGGCGATAGTAGATTGGGTTGCTGACAGTGGATCCAGTTCCTTCACATTGTCTTCAACCCAGTCACCTGCTGAAAGACCACAGTTGGCACCTGCAGCCGATGTCCATCAGTCTTTCCCCTCACCCCCTTGAAAATCAGCCAAGCAGTCTGAGCCCCAAATCATGCAGCAGTCTCTTCTGCTTTTTGATGACTCTGTTAGCAGGGTTTACCAGGGCCATCCACCTAGCCCTGCCCCAGAAGTGGAAGAGATTGAGTGCACCGATGCCCATCCACTTATCTTTCAAGATGAGTACATGGGAGGACCATCGCAGCATGTCTCGGATGATGACGAAACACAGGTGCCAACTGCTGGGGCTTTCAAAAGTGTGCAGACCGACAAGGAAGTCAGTGGTGAAAACTGGGTGGAAGATGATGTGGAGGACGATGAGGTCCTCGACCCCACATGGAATCAAGGTCATGCGAGTGACCTATGTAGTTCAGAGGAAGAGGCGGTGGTTGCACAGAGACACCAGCATAGCAGAAAAGGGAGCAGGGTGCAAAAGCGGGGCGGCCGTCAACTAGACAGTACACCTCCTACTGCGCACCGCAGCAAGGGACCGAGCACACCAAAGCCAGCTCCAAGGAGTTCCCTGGCGTGGCAGTTCTTGAGAAAAATTTTTGACGACAAGAACACGAGTGGTTTGCACGCTGTGCAATCAGAGCCTGAAGAGAGGCTTAAACGATCTCAACCTGAGCACAACCTGCATGACCAGGCATTTAAGTGCAAAGCATGAGCTGCAGTGGAGTAGACACCTCAAAAACCAAGAAAGGTCTCTGGCTCCTCCTGCTTCCTCTTCTGCTGCAGTCACGGCCTCTTCATCCACCTCTGGAGTGACAGTGCCACCTGGCACCCCGCAAACAGAGGATCTGCCAGCAACACCAACACCTGAGTCACCAAGCATCTACACAATATCCCACGGAAGCGTTCAGCTCTCCATTTCCCAAACGCTCGAAAGGAAGAGGAAGTACCCCCCTACCCACCTGCGATTCCTAGCCCTGAATGCCAGCATTTCTATATTACTGGCCTTTGAAATGCTGTCATTCCGTCTGGTGGAGACGGATAGTTTTAAAAGCCTTATGGCGGTGGCTGTCCCACAGTACGTCGAGCCCAGCAGCCACTACTTTTCAAGGCGAGCCATCCCTTCCCTTCACAACCAAGTAGGGGACAAAATCGGGTGTGCACTGCGCAACGCCATCTGTGGCAAGGTGCACCTGACTACGGATACGTGGACCAGTAAGCACGGTCAGGGCCGTTATATCTCCATAACAGCACACTGGGTAAATGCAGTGGCGGCTGGGCCTGAGGCAGATAGAAGTTTGGAGCATGTCCTTCCACCACCGAGGATTGCAGGGCACTTCAGTTTGCCTCCTGTTGCATCCTCCGCCTACTCTGCTTCCTCATCCTCTACCAGCTCCTCATCCGGTCAGCGTAACACCTTCATCCCCAGCTTCAGCACAGCCAGGGGTAAACGACAGCAGGCAGTTTTAAAACTTAACTGTTTGGGGGACAAACCCCACACCGCGCAGGAGCTATGTGCGGCCTTGAACAACAGACCGATGAGTGGTTTGTGCAAGTCAGCCTCAAGCCCGGCCTGGTGGTGTGCGATAATGGGCGAAATCTTGTAGCAGCTCTGGGACTAGCCGGTTTGACGCAAATCCCTTGCCTGGCGCATGTGCTGAATTTGGTGGTGCATAGATTCCTTAAAACTTACCCCGATATGTCAGAGCTGCTGCATAACGTGCGGCGTTCTCACCCTGCTGCTGCTCGCCTGTCATCGCTGTAGCGTAACTTCGGCCTTCCCGCTCACCGCCTCATATACGATGTGCCCACAAGGTGGAACTCCACCTTGCACATGCTGGCCAGACTGTGCGAGCAGCAGCAGGCGATTGTGGAGTTTCAGCTGCAGCACGCACGGGTGAGCTCGATGGAACAGCACCACTTCACCACCAATGACTGGGCCTCCATACGAGACCTGTGTTCCTTGTTGCTTTGTTTCGAGTACTCCACCAACATGGCCAGTGCCGATAACGCCGTTCTCAGCGTTACTATCCCACTTCTATTCCTCCTTGAAAAAACGCTCCTGGCGATGATGGAGGAGGATGTGGCACAGGAGGAGGAGGAGGAAGAGGGATCATTTCATAGGGTTTCCGGCCAGTCATTCCCAAGAAGCTCTGAGGGTGGGTTCCTGCACCCACAAACCCAAGGTACACAATAGTCCAGCTGGGCACAGTTCTGGAGGATGAGGAGGTGGAGGATGAGTATATGGAGGAGGAGGAACCATGTTCACAGCAGGGTGGCACCCAGACCAGCTCATGGCCATCACTGGTGCGTGGATGGGGGGATACAGAGGACACAGACGATACACCTCCCACAAAGGACAGCTTTTCGTTGCCTCTGGGCAGCCTGGCACACATGAGCGATTACATGCTGCAGTGTCTCCGCAACGACCGCTGAATTGCCCACATTCTAACTTGTGCTGATTACTGGGTGGCCACGCTGCTGGATCCCCGTTACAAGGACAGCGTACTGTCCTCAATTCCGTCACTGGAGCGTGATCGTAGGATGCACGAGTACAAGCGCACGCTGGTAGAAGAGCTGCTGGTGGCATTTCCACCTGACAGCGGGGGCACAGTGGAAGCACAAGGCGAAGGCAGAGGACGAGGAAGAGGTCGCCAATGCAGCTGGGGCACCGCCAGCACCTCAGAAGGCAGGGTTAGCACGGCCGAAATGTGGAAAAGCTTTGTCAGCACGCTACAACAACCAGCACCACCAGCTGATATGGAACGTCTTAGCAGGAGGCAGCATTTCACCAATATGGTGGAGCAGTATGTGTGCACACGCCTACACATACTGAATGACGGGTCTGCCCCCTTCAATTTCTGTGTCTCCAAATTGGGCACATGGCCTGAGCTTGCCCTTTACGCCTTGGAGGTGCTGGCCTGCCCTGCAGCCAGTGAATTTTCTGAACGTGTGTTTAGCACGGCAGGGGGCGTCATCACAGACAAGCGCAGCCGCCTGTCCACAGCCAATGTGGACAAGCTCACGTTCATTAAAATGAACCAGGCATGGATCCCACAGGACTTGTCCGTACCTTTTGCAGAATAGACATGTATACCGGCACTAAGCAGCCATTGTTATACTGCAGCGCAATTGCTCATGTTTGTATTTTGGATATTTCACACTCTTTTGGAGTGTACCTTCCTTTTACTAAATTAAATTAAAACAAAAAACCTGTGTTGGCTATCTCGTCCTCCTCCACCGCCGCTTCCACCTACTCCGCTACGTCCACCGCCTCCTCAAACTCCTACTCCATATGGAACTCCACCTCATAAATCCATTTCTTTTTTTGTACGTGTTTTATTTTATATCATTTCACTACTTTGTCATTTACATTTTCGGGTGAAATTCACAATTTTTGTGTGTGAAGTACCACTGCTATGCCTAGTAGACAGTAGTAGACAGTAGACAGGTTAAACAATAAAAAAAATTGTCTGTTACATTTTATGGTGATATTCACAAATTTTTGGGTTGAAGTACCACTGCTATACCTAGTAGGCAGGTTAACAAAAAAAATAAAAAAATTGTCATGAACATTTTTTGGTGAAATTAACCAATTTTTGGGTGTATAGTACCACTGCTATACCTAGTAGGCTGGTTAAAAAAATAAAATAAAATGTCATTAACATTTTCTGGTGAAATTAACCAATTTTTGAGTGTATAGTACCACTGCTATATCTAGTAGGCCGTTTAAAAAAAAAAATTGTCATTAACATTGTCTGCAATTTTTTGGTGTAATATACCACTGCTATAACTATTAGACCGGTAAAAAAAAAAATAGAACATTTGTCAGTTACATTTTAGGGTCAAATTCACCAATTTTTGGGTGTAATATACCCCTCCTCTACCTAGTTGACATCTTAATAAATTTCAATCATTTTTATTTTACGGGTGACAATAAACAATTGTTTTCTGTCATAGACCCCTGCTCTACCAAGTAGACAGGTCAATTAATTTCTGTAATTTTTCTGGTACATTCTTGGGTTGACATTATACAATTTTAGATGTGAATAAACCCCTGCTCTGCATAGGTGACAGAGAATAAAATTTCTGAAATGCTTCTTTAATTGATGCGGCCACCTCCTTTGATTCAATGCTTAAACTTAAACAAGTTATACCACATTAAGCTTCAATACTTTGTCCCACATTCCCGCTATACTCTTTTGGCCAACATTTGAGCCTCAATAGCTTTCCCCACATTTCCGCTTGACTCTTTTGGCCCACATTTAGGCTTCTGTAATTTGTCCCACATTTGCACCTCAATAATTTTCCCACATTTCTTCTCGATCCCAATTTTTAAAAATAAATGTATCTCCCTTAAATTTGGTCTCTTTTTCTCACGCTCCCTCTCCGGACAGGAACCCTGATTCCCTGCCACCCGTAATCACCATAGTAGGCGCATTAAATAACATCGAAAGTTGATAGAGCAGATATCAAATTGGATCGTGAACATTACGGGGACGTGCGACATGGTGGGGCAGTAAGTATGCACACGCCTACACGAACTAACTGACAGGGGTCAGCCCCTGCAACTTCTGGGTCTCCAAATTGGGCACATGGCCTGAGCTTGCCCTTTACGCCTTGGAGGTGCTGGCCTGCCCTGCAGCCAGTCTATTATCTGAACGTGTGTTTAGCACGGCCAAGCGCAGCCGCCTGTCCACAGCCAATGTGGACAAACTCACGTTCATTAAAATGAACCAGGCATGGATCCCACAGGAATTATCCGTACCTTGTGCAGAATAGACATGTATACTGGCCATTACCAGCCTATGCTATACTGCAGCGCAATTGCTCATTTTGTATTTTTGATATTTCACACTCTTTTGGAGTGTACCGTAATTTAAAAAAATGCAAAAATTAAAACCAAAAACCAGTGTTGGCTACCTCGTCCTCCTCCACCGCTGTTTCCACCTACTCCGCTACATCCACCGCTTCCTCAAACTCCTACTCCATATGGACCTCCACCTCATAAATCAAGATCTTTTTACGTTTTTTTTATGTCATTTCACTAATTTGTCTGTTACATATTTGTGTGAAATTCACCTATTTTTGGGTGAGATATACCACTGCTATACCTAGTAGACAAGTAAAAAAAAATCACTAATTTGTCTGTTACATTTTCGGGTGAAATTCACCAATTTTCTGGGTGTGATATACCACTGCTATACCTAGTAGACAGGTTTAAAAAAAATCACTAATTTGTCTGTTACATTTTCAGCTGAAATTCACCAATTTTTGGGTGTGATATACCCCTACTCTACCTAGTAGACAGGTAAAAAAAAATCACTACTTTGTATGTTACATTTTTGGGTGAAATTCACCAATTTTTGGGTGTGATATACCACTGCTATACCTAGTGGACAGGTAAAAAAATATCACAAATTTATCTGTTACAATTTCGGGTGAAATTCACAATTTTTTGGGTGTGATATTTCACTGCTATACCTAGTAGACAGCTTAAAAAAATTCATTAGTCTGTTACATTTTCGGGTGACATTGAACAATTTTTGGCTGTGATAGACCCTTGTTCTACCTAGTAGACAGTATAATAAACTTCACTAATTTTTCTGTTACATTTTTGGGTTGACATTTTACAATTTTTGATGTGAATAAACCCCTGCTCTGCATAGGTGACAGGGACCGAAATTTTAAAAAATAATCTGTTCCGTTGGTGGGTGACATTAACCCATTTCTGGCGATGAAAAACCCCTGCTCTGCATATGTGACAGGGACTTAAATTTCTAAAATTTGTCTTTAATTGGCCCTTTCATTCGATCCTTCTGCTTTAATAACTTGTCCCACATTTCCGCTTCATCTCATTGCAGCCATTGACCTCCCTTGGATGAGGTCTCCCTTTCTCACGCTCCCTCTCCGGTGTGGAACCCTGATTCACCGATAACCGTGATCAACATGGTAGGCTCAGAAAAGAACATCGAAAGTTGGTAGAAAAGATATCCAAATGGATCGTGGACGTCACAGGGATGTGTGATCATGCAGAAGTTATCAGAGTCAACAAAGCGGCAGCAGGGCCTCTCCTGGCTAACGTTTTCAAATCCAAAATTCCCCAGTGACATTCTCTATAATTTTTTATTAATCATTCCAATAACAGGGCGTCTTGAAAGTCCCGTATTGTTATTTATCTTCACTATCTCCCCGATTCAGAAGTGGCTAATTGCTGCGCGCCCCCTCCTTAAAGGGAACCTGTCACCTGGATTTTGGGTTCAGAGCTGAAGACATGGGTTGCTAGATGGCCGCTAGCACATCCACAATACCCAGTCGCCATAGCTCTGTGTGCTTTTATTGTGTAAAAACACAGATTTGATACATATGCAAATTAACCTGAGATGAGTCCTGTCCCTGACTCATCTCAAGGACAGGACTCATCTCAGGTTAATTTGCATATGGAACAAATTCGTTTTTTTACACAATAAAAGCACACAGAGCTATGGGGACTGGGTATTGCGGATGTGCTAGCGGTCATCTAGCAATCCATGTCCTCAGCTCTATACACAAAATCCCGGTGACAGGTTCCCTTTAACTTGGAAGCTTATGCTTCAATTCTTTGTCCCACATTTCCGCTCAATTACATTTAATTTCATCCATTGACCTCCCTTGAATGTGGTATCCCTTTCTCATGCTCTCTCTCCGGCCTGGAACCCTGATTCCCCGCCACCCGTGATCACCATGGTAGGCGCATAAAAGAACATCGAAAGTTGATAGAGAAGATATCCATTTGGATCGTGGACATCACGGGGACATGCGACATGGTGGAGCAGTATGTGTGCACACGCCTACATGTACTGACTGATGGGTCTACCCCCTTCAACTTCTGGGTCTCCAAACTGGGCACATGGCCTGAGCTTGCACTTTACGCCTTGGAGGTGCTGGACTGCTCTTCAGCCAGTGTATTGTCTGAACGTATTTAGCATGACTGGAGGGGGTTATCACAGGTTATATTTCCGAATGTTTTGGGATGTACCCTAATTAAAAAAAATATATAAATAAATTTAAAACCAAAAAGCAGTGTAGGCTACCTCCTCCACCGCTGCTTCTACCTACACCGCCACATCCACCGCCTCCTCAACCTCCTACTCCATATGGACCTCGTCTTCCTAGACAGGGGCGGACTGAGTGGTCGGGCACATTGGACGTGGTCCGAGGGCCCGGCCGGGAAGGGGGTCCGCCAGCCGGCCTTTGAGGTGTGCGCAGGGCGGAAAAAAATGAATGACTTTTTTTTTTTTTTCTTTACGGTCCTTTACCTCACTTGTGCGGCGCGGAGCTGGCGGCGGCGGCGGTGGGGCACAGGGAGATGAGCGCTTCCATTGTGGAAGCGCTCATCTCCAGTCTTCTGTATCGCCGTCCTGCTGTGGCAGGGGAGGGAGAGGTGTGTCCCTTTCCCTTCCTCTGATAGGCTGCAGGCACACTAGGCCGGCAGCCTATCAGAGGCCAGCGCAGGTGGCGCGATGACGTCATCGCTCCGTCTGAGCCATACAGCGCGGGACACAGGCCGGAAGAGGCCTGCATCTCATCGCTGACGTGGAGGTAAGTATGTGTTTTTTTTTATTATTTTTTTTATATATACAATGCTGTTATTACTGGCACAGGGGGGCTATTACTGGCACAGGGGGGCTATTACTGGCACGGGGGGGGCTGTTATTACTGGCACGGGGGGGCTGTTATTACTGGCACGGGGGGGCTGTTATTACTGGCACAGGGGGGCTATTACTGGCGGGGGGGCTGTTATTACTGGTGGGGGGCTGTTATTACTGGCGGGGGGGCTGATATTACTGGCACGGGGGGGCTGATATTACTGGCACGGGGGGCTGTTATTACTGGCACAGGGGGGCTGTTATTACTGGCATGGGGGGCTGTTATTACTGGCACGGGGGGGCTGTTATTAATACTGGCACGGGGGGCTGTTATTAATACTGGCAAGGGGGGGCTGTTATTAATACTGGCACATGGGGGGCTGTTATTAATACTGGCACTTGATTGGGGGCACTATAGGGGCATCTACTGAGGCCACAAAGAAGGGGTGTTTTATATGGGCACTCTGTACAGTACAATTTTATACTGGGACACATTATGGTGGGTACTAGGGGGAAGGGGGGAAAGGAGTACTATGGGATCATTTACGGGGAGCACTAAGAAGGGGTATTTTATACTTGCAAATTATGGGGGACACTGAGGGCATCTACTGGAGCATTTTATACTGGTACATTATGGGGGACACTAGGAGGAAGGAGGGTGTGGAGCACTATGGGGGCATTTACTAGGGGCACTATATAGGGGTATTTTATACTGGGACATTATGGGGGCACTATGGGGACATTAGCTTAACTGGGGGCATTACAAGGGGGTATTTTTTGCACTGTCACATTATAATTATTTCTACGGGGGGGGGGGGGGATTATAGTTGGATTTATTACTCCCCCATGGTATGAGCCACGTAGTAGCAGCACCAGCCTCTCCCTGCTCTGCTATCCCTCTGCCCATTCTCCAAATCCTTATTATGAAATCTTTCTCATTAGGATAAAACACAACATCAGCTCCACCGAGCCCCTGGACAAAGTCTGGAAGTGGAGTCCGAGATCCCCAAGGGCCAAGTCAAGTAATTGTAAGTTTTCATGTGAAATATGTTTGTTATACACATATAGCCTACACTGTGCCACACAATATACAGTATACCGCTACACTGTGTAGTCTGTTCTATAAGCACCATTGTTTTGTGGCGGCGGACAGAAAAAAATCTGGAAGTGCCCCTCCCAAGACCACTTGAATATGACAAATGGGGAAATCCCTCAGGAGGTTGCTATGCTATTCTATTAATTGTTTTGAAATTAGGTGGTCACTAGGACCTGGGCGTAACTTTGCAACCTCACTGACTAATTTTAAATCCTGGATCCGCCACTGTCCCCAGCCCGGCCACCACTGGCACTGCCCTCTGCCTCAGCAACATGGGCTCAGGGCAGGCCACGGGGGCGTGATGAGCGGTGCCGCCGCAGTGGGAAGCAGGAGACAGGAGTGCAGCCGCAGGTCCTACCTAGAGGTGAGCTGACTTACTGTGTGTCAGCCGCCCTCAGCCAGAGCCCCAGATTGATTAATTATTGCACTTTTGTTCTTTGTGTAGTGCGTGGCTGGAGGTGGGATAGGGGCGTGGCTGGAGGTGGGACAGGGGCGTGACTGAAGGTGGAACATGGGTGGGGCCTGGAAGGGGGCCCTTGATTTATTTTGCCCGGGGGCCCTGAGGGTTCTCAGTCCGCCCCTGCTCCTAGATCAAGATTATTATTATTTTTTGTATGTATTTTATGATATTTAAAGTCATTTCCCTATCCACATTTGTTTGCAGAGCACTTGCCATGCTCTACATTTTGATGCCATTTGCAGCCCTCTAGCCCTTTCCATTACATTTTTATAGCTATTTTAGTGCTCAAAAGTTTGGGTCCCCATTGACTCCAATGGGATTCGGGTTTGGGGGGAAGCTCGGCTCCCAAACTCGAACTTTTTTGTGAAGTTCGGCCGAACCCGTCGAACCCGAACATCCAGGTGTCCGCTCAACTCTACTCATGATTTATGAGACATGTTATTTAAACTAAATGAGTTAAGCAAACACCTTCAATTGCTTTTCAATGGCTTTTGTCTCAAGATAACGAGATGAGTTAAGAAATTTGAGTTAAGAGCGTGAGTGCTAACCCTGCTACATCTGTAGATAAAAATTTGAGCCTATTTGCTGTTCAGCAGTGCAGTGAGATATTTTACAACAAAGTTTGCCGTGTATTACTGACGAAATACAAATATATTTGCCGTTTAAGGTTGTACTTTTCAGTTGAAAAGCCTTTTGTGTAAAAATATAAAAAAATTAGGGTCTTTTTGCCATTTAACGGTGCAGTGAGATATTTAACAGCCCAGTTTGCCGTGTATTACTGGCAAAATACAACTGTATTCGCCTTTCATTGTTGCATTTATTTGTTGAAAAGCCTTTTATGTAAAAAAAAATTTATAAAATAGGGCCTATTTTACATTTAGCATTGCAATGATATATTCTAAAGTCCTGTTTGCTGTGTATTAGTGGCCAAAAAATAAATATAAAAATTGATCTAACATTTGGTTATTTGATCTAACAGTATGTCAGTCCGCCGCTTCCTCCGATAGGCGGGCAAGTAGTGATGAGGAGAGTGACGTGGGAGCTGACCCAGAGACAGTTGAGGAGGACATCATTGACGTGCAGTCACTACTCGATGATGATGATGTAGCTAATTGCACTTGAGAGCCGGGTGACGAAGGGACTTCATCATCATCTGAGGAAGAGGGTGTAAGCTTGCTCATGAGCAAGCGGCGGAGCCAGCAAGTCGCTAGCATGGCCAGGAGTCAGCAAGTTAACAGCAGTGGAAGGTCGGGAGCCAAACATGCCCATGGTAGACCACACGCTTCGCGGGACCCAACCTGCCCGGGAAGTAGCAGTACAGGGGCTCGAGGAGGCAGTGGCGGTAGCAGTCAGTCAGTGCATAGTGTTGGGGGTAAAATCACCTACTCAGTGGTGTGGCAATTTTTTTTGAAGCCACCGGAAGAGGTGAACATGGCCGTAAGTAGAATCTGTGGGCAGAGGCCAGAGTGGTAATGTTGGCACTACGGCCCTGCGTCAACATATGCAGCATTGCCATAAAGTGGCCTGGGAGAACCGTGGCTCTGATGTGGTGGTCCAGCCTGCCCAAGCAACCGCTGCATCACCCAGTGGCACGCACCCTGTTTCTGGCAGTCAAGGCTCCACCACCTAAGCTGAAGGGAGCTGTCTATCCTTCCCATCATCTGCTGGTCCAGATGCTCTTGCTGCTCCTCCTCTGCATCACGCATTCCATCAGCAATCGATCACCGAAGCGATTGCCAAGAGACAACAGTATGCATGCTCTCATCCAACGGTGTGCTCCTGTCCAAGTTGCTGGTGCTGGAGTCCCTCCCTTTCGAAGTGGTGGACTCTGCACCTTTCAGAGAACTGATGGCTTGTGCAGAGCCGAGGTGGAAAGTTCCAAGCCATCATTTCTTTGCCAAAAAGGCAGTACCAGCCCTGCACACACATGTTAAACAGAAGTTGGGCCAGTCCTTGCGCCAGCGTGTAAAGCTGTAACCACGGTCAGGGACAATACATGACCTTTACAGCCCATTGGTTGAATGTGGTTCCTGCACAGCCACACCACAACTTGGCCAGGTGACGCTGATTTCGCATCCACGTTGCCACGCCGCTGGTCCTTCGAGAATGTCCGCTTCTGCCTCCTCATCCTCCACCGTGTCCTCAGCCTCCACTGTAGGAAGAATGCACAGTGCCCCTCCAGCATACCACATATGCAGGGCATGGCGGTGTCACATTGTTCTGCACCTCGTTTGCCTGGGCAAAAGGAGTCACACAGGGAGGAACTGCTCCATGTCCTTCAGCAAGAAATCGAATCCGGGCTTTCTCCGCGACAACTGAAAATCGGAACCTTGGTGACCGACAAGGAGAAAAACATTGTGTCGACGCTGCATCAAGGAGGGCACGTGTTTAATTTTGTTGTCAAGCGGTTCCTGAAGTCTTCCACCCATCTGAAAGACATCCTAAAAATGGCCAGGAAACTTTGCATGCACTTCAGCCATTCGTACACCACAAAGAACACCCTCCTTGAGCTGCAGCGGCAGAACGGCGTCCTCCAATATAGGCTGATATGCTACGTTTCCACCCTTTGAAATTCCACCCTCCATCTGTTGGACCGACTGTACGAACAGAGAAAGGCCATCAATGATTTCCTGATGATCCAAGCAGACAGGAGTACTCACCTGTGTAACTTCGATGTCAGCCAGTGGCAGCTCATGCGCGACACCTGCTGTTTAATCAGGCCCTTTGAGATAGCCACTTTATTTGTCAGTCGTGAGGACTAAGGGATGAACGATGTCATTCCATTGCTTCATGTCATGGAACAGATGCTGGTAAATCTGTTTGGTCAGGGGACTGGAGACGTGGCGCCTAGATCTCATGGCCACATGAGCCCTGTGGGGGCTGAACTGGAGGAGGAGGACATTGGAGCACAAGCAATGTCTAGCGAAATCGGGGGTTTGCTACACAGGTGACAGGACAGGAGGATCTGGAGGAGCAAGAGGGAGATGAGGAAGATGAGGCAGATGACCCAGACACATTGTGGCAGTATGCAGTGGAGATGGAGGCAGGGAGTTCCTCTGAGTCACTTGCGCAAATGGCCCGCTGCATGCTCACTTGCTTGTGTAGTGACAGCCGAATTGTCACCATTCAGCAGAGGGATGACTTCTGGCTCTCCACCTTGTTGGACTCTTGCTACTGGTCCAAAATGGGGGCCTTTTTTTACACCCGCTGAGAGGGAGGACAACTGAACTACTATAGAGACATCCTGTGTAGGCAGTTGGCCACTGCCTATCTGCGCCATCGTCCATCCTTTCGCAGGTCTGCCCGGGGGAGCCCTCTATGCTCACATTCCACTGCCATGGCTGCTGGGGAGGGGTGGGGTGGCAGGAGCAGTACCAGCTCCATCAGCAGAAGCCTGAGTCTACAGTCGCTGATGAGCAGCTTTCTTCACCCGCATAGTGGAGAAACTACTCACGATCACTAGTAGGTAGATATAGAGTAGAACCGGAACCAGCAGGTGGTGGCATACTTGGAATGCACCCTGCATGCCGACCTTGATTATCCGATGAACTACTGGGCAGCCAAGCTGGATTTATGACCGCAACTGGACGAGTTTGCCCTAGAAAGGCTGTCCTGCCCGGCCAATAGTGTGGCATCAGAGCGGGTGTTTAGTGCGGCGGGGGCCATTGTTATCCCAAGAAGAACTTGTCTGTCCACCCAAAATGTGGAGAGACTGACCTTTGTCAAGATAAATCAGGCATGGATCAGCCAGGATTTCCACCCACCAATTCCTGTTGCATCAGACTAGATGAATCATGGTGCCACACCAACACTTTGACAAAAGAGACTGGTTTCTTCTGGCTACCTGCTTCAGCTACTATTCTGATGCCGCCACCCACCTGATGCCACACATCTGATGCCAAGTGCTTCTTCTTTCACCCACCATCTTCAGCTGGTACAGATATTGCCACCCACCTCCACACTATGTCACCTTGCCACTCTGTGGCCTCCTGATGCTGCCGCCACCCACAGACTCTGTGATTGTGCCTCTCTGTGGCCTCCTCATGCTGCTCCTACCTCTACTCTATGTCACCTTGCCACTCTGTGGCCTCCTGATGCTGCTGCCACTACCACACTCTGTCATTTTGCCACTATGTGGCCTCCTGATGCTGCCGCCACCTCCAAACTATCTCACCTTGCCACTCGGTGGACTCCTCATGCTGCTCCTACCTCCACTCTATGTCACCTTGTGGCCTCCTGATGCTGCCGCCACCTCCAAACTATCTCACCTTGCCACTCTGTGGCCTCCTCATGCTGCTCCTACCTCCACTCTATGTCACCTTGCCACTCTGCGGCCTCCTGATGCTGCCGCCACCTCCACACTCTGTCTTTGTGCCACTCTGCGGCCCCCTGATGCTGCCACCACTTCCAGACTCATTGGGCAACGCTGTGGTCTCCTCATGCTGCTTTCACATCACCACAATGTCATAGGTCCACTCTGTGGACTTCTGATGCTGTTCCCACTCTCCCTTCTACATTGCTGGGACACTATTTAACCTTTTTGGCTTGGCTGAAATCATCATTTATTTGATCCTTGTTCTGATCTGTCAGAAGGAAGGTAAAATGAGACTCACAACGGATCCTGTCTGTGTAGCAGCTGTAAGGCCTGTATGGTCCAATCAGAATTGGTTTGTGATTTGGTAGCCAAAAGCAGGAGTGGGTACAAAACACAGAAGACTTGCAAATATTTCATTCACATGTCATCTCTGTTTTGGTTCCACTGCTGTGTTTTTGGGCATTAGCAATACTGATGGGTTACTGACCAAATGCTGACCGAGGAAGGCGGATGCTCCACAGACAGGATCTGTTTTTTTTGTGGGTTATTGTTCTGACTGATCAGAGTAAGGGAAAAATAATCTGTGACATCCACTCTGTCAGGGGGCTCTACTTGTACAAGCCTTTAATAGAACAGGTTCTGTAGACCTCATACTTGAGTTATATGGTCAGTTTTGGCCCCTTGACTACCCAAATTAGTGAGGTGTGCAGTGATTCTAAGTGTGACGCCTGTCATTTGCATGTCATACAGACTCACTTTATTATTTCTCTACAAAAGCAGACTCCCTGCGAATCAAATTTTTGAAAAATTAGCTTATCTCTAGTCATGAATAAAGAATGATTTATCACCTGAGTGGCTGATATTTCTTTCAAAGTTTTTTTATTTTTAGTTAACAATGCTATAGCCAGATGTTTGCTGCTAATCATTTGGAAAATGAAAAAAAAAAAGATCTCAAGACTTGTTAACTTTTGGTTTGTGCTGTTTTTGATCCTAAGTGTGCTCTTGTTGACAAATTCAAATTGTTCTGTGGTAGGCTTTTTAAGGACCACAACTAAAACTACACCAAAAGGTTGTATTCACCTATAAATTTTTTGGTACAGTTTTGAGCTAAAGCCAGAAGTGTATTCCAGAAGTATGAAGGAAAGATTTTGGCTGGACTCACACATCCTGCACATGCTAGTTATTTCTATATGTTAATATAATTATGTTTGATCTATCAAAGTCGTCATTAATACATGTTCTCGGATCTTCTAAAAAAATCAATGAAAATAAAATATCCAATAAATATATACAGTAAAAAGCAATAAAACATAGTGAAGTGACAGCAGGACAGTGTTATATATTATATTGCTGTTATTCATGGTTAAGAACATTTATCACATTCAAGGATGGAAGCAGATGGAGAAAACATGAATCCATTTTAGTTCAGCTCAGTTTTAAGTGTCCTTGAATTGCACAGTTAATTTCAGTCTAGAGTTGAACCTTAGTTAATTTCATTTGTATAAATTTTGTATTCTGCATCAAAATCATACATTAATTTAAAATCCTTGTGTAGCTTTAGCATGTCAGGAAAGGATAAAAAAAAAGTTTCAAAGCATTTCTGTTTAAGTTACTAGGCGCGCATACAGCATTGATTGTAAATTTATGTACCTACTGTATTTTCCTGCGTATAAGACTACTTTTTAGCACATGAAAATCTTGTCAAAAGTCGGGGGTCGTCTTATACGCCGGGTGTCGTCTTATATGCCGGTATATGGCGTGCTGAAACTTACTTCCTAGCCGGACTGGAGAAGCTGTCCTTCTCCATCTTCAGGGACAGTCGCCCTCTAGCTGAGCCACCGTGTGCTGCATCCCGGCCAGCCACTCCTGAAGCAGCCCCCTCTCCCTGCTCTCAGTGGTTTTCTCGTGCCAGCAGTATCACATTGCGTACTACCTCTCAGATCGTCTTAAAGACAGGGAGGGCTGGGCAGGCAGGGAGAGCTGACCCACCTAATCCAAGCAGGCTTTGTATGCAGTGTGCACAGAAAATACCGGTACATCGCTTGCCTTGATTGGCTGGTTGTTGTATACTGGGTTAAATTGGCGATTCTGAGGGAAGGCAGGGGGAAGCAGAAGCATCTGCACTTCAGCCAATTCTAATGTTGGAACAGCGGATCTCTAACGAAGTTTGGTGTGCCTCTTATCTGTGGTGAAAAACAGAGTCTATCTGGGGAACAGATACATGTGGTGGGGAATAAAGTACAGCACCAGTATCTGTACCGGTTCATACAGTACAGCACCAGTACATACAGTTCAGTATACAAATGGCTAACAGTCAAGACCCCACCATGGCTCTAACAGCAAGAAGAAAGAAATATGAAGCCAGTTTCAAACTTAAAGTTGTAAACTTTGCCATGAAACATAATAACTGCGCTGCTGCAAGACAATATGGAGTAACAGAAAAGATGGTTCAGGACTGGAAAGCAAATGAAAAAGCATTAAAGAGTATGCCAAGGGGTAAGTGTGCATTAAGAAGAGGCACCCCACATTGGCCAGAACTCGAAAAACATGTAGCAGACATGGTGAATGAGCATCGCCAAAACGGTTATGTAGTGACACGAAATAAAATACGTTTCTAACCCAGATCACAGCAACAGATTTAAGGCCACTGTATCCTGGTGTACTAGATTCTTGGAAAGGCATAATATGGTACTGAGGCAAAAGACGAAAATTGCACAACAATTACCTGCAGATCTTGATGCCAAAGTAAATAGCGTTGGATGGGGCAGTCTTATACGTATTTTAACTGGAAAAGTTGGGGGTCATCTTATACACCCAGTCGTCTTATACGCCTGAAAATACGGTATATGAATTATATTTTATACTAATTAAAAGCAGATACTGATGAATATTGTTCTTTTTTAATATTTCTTTATTTTTTGAGTATATATTTTTTATTCTTTTTTTCTGTACATGATTATGGGAGAGGCCTTATGGCCTAAGGGGATTTTCAAGACATTTTTATCGATGGCCTATCCTTAGGCAGGGCCATATATACACTCCATGCTGCCCTAGGTAATAGGACTAAATATCCCCTTATTAAAGACCCCTTTATAGACAATTATTATCATTGTTTGCTTGTTTCAGAGCAATTGTAATGATAATTGACCAGCTTTAAAGGCAATTTATCGCCTTAAAAACCTCCGCTGAAGTATTATAATTAGAGTTGAGCGGACACCTGGATGTTCGGGTTCGAAGGGTTCGGCCGAACTTCGGAAAAAAGTTCGAGTTCGGGAACCGAACTTGACCCGAACTTATTAAATTTTATTCCCTGTCACCTTTGCATAGCAGGTGTTTATTCACGTCTAAAATTGTATAATGTCAACCCAAGAATGTAACAGAAAAATTATTGAAATTTATTAAGCTGCCAACTAGGTAGAGGAGGGGTATATTACACCCAAAAATTTGTAAATTTCACCAAAAAATGTAACTGACAATTTTTTATTTATTTAACCTGTCTACTAGGTATAGCAGTGGTACTATTGGAGTGTCCCACTAGGTAGGAGTGGGCACTACACAAGGGTCAATTGGGTCACTTGTTACTTCTACTCCTAAGGGACAGGAATATTATATTTGACCATGTATGTTAACGTATTTTCTATGTGCTTTTCCATGTATATTTCCCCTGTGACATGCATAGCAGGCCTATTAGGGTGTAGTTAGGCATCCTAGACACTAGAGGGAGATAGGGAGCCCCTAGTATAAATGTTCAGGCCCAGACAGGGAGGGGTCAAAAGTCTGTAGTCAGGAGTCTGTGGACACAGAAGTGAGAAGGCATCTTAGCCAGAAATATGCTGAGGGCCTCCTCCTGACATGCAGCTGGAAAGTCGAGGCTGCTAGTTGCTACCAGGAGGCTAGTGAAGAACTCTAGCCTGCCTGTTGATAAAGTGAGCCTCAGTTAGCTCAGAAGATTACCCCAGTAGTAGGAATGAACCTCCTGGGAGAAACCTGCAGCTTCCCTCACAACAGTAACAATACAACCAGCTCAGATAAGTAAGCTGATGGGCAGAAGTACTGTAAGATAAAATCAAGGGTCAATACGGGAGGAAGATTTATTACCAAGGATTAAAGCCAGCATTTAGGCATCCGGGCCTTGGGATCCAGCCAGCTAGAATAGCTGAGGGGATAGAGCAGCCTTGACTGTGAAGCATTAACTGTTTACCCTCCAAGTATCTTGCAAGATTGTTACCTGCCATATTAAGAAGTAAACCTGTTTGTGAATGATATGATTCAAGGGACTGCATCACCAACTGTCTGTATAAAGTTTGGACTGTTTTCCAAGTAAAGCAACGTTTGGTTCACCATATCATCTGTGTGCCTGAATTACTGCTCCTATAAATCGGTGTGCCACCGTTACAGGCACTGGCGTCACGATCCTTAAAGGGACCTTGCCCCAGGCACTCAAAACACCCGCAACATCCAGGGCACCTCATCCACCATCAGGCCTGGTCCCTACATACAGAGTGTGCCCCAGAGGAACTTGTGTCTACCTCTCCTTCATTGCCGCATGCCTGCCCAGGGTCCTCCAAAAAGTGAGTAACCCTCGATTGCCCATAACCGTGACCTCACTATCGCAATACCCTGCAGGTCTGGCGTGCTGCACTATACACCCAAAAATTTCTTTATTTCGCCAGAAAATGTAACTGACAATTTTTTTATTTATTTTTACCGGTCCACTAGGTATAGCAGTGGTACTATACACACCAAAATTGGTGAATTTCACCCTAAAATGTAAATGACAATTTATTTATTTTTTAACCGGCCTACTAGGTATAGCAGTGGTACTATACACCCAAAAATCGGTTAATCTCACCCGAAAAAGTAAATGACAATTTTTTATTTTATTTAACCTGTCTACTAGGTATAGCAGTGGTACTATACACCCCAAAAATGTTTTTTTTTTGCCAGAAAATGTAAATGACAATTTTTTATTTTTTTTAACGGGCCTACTAGGTATAGCAGTGGTACTATACACACCAAAATTTGTTAATTTTACCATAAAATGTAACTGACAATAAAATTTAACTTAACCCCGAACCCCATTGAAGTCAATAGGGACCCGAACTTTTGAGCACTAAAATGGCTGTAAAAATGTCATGTAAAGGGCTAGAGGGCTGCAAATGGTGTCAAAATATGGTTAAGAGCATGGCAAGTGCTCTGCAAACGACTCTGTGGATAGGGAAATGACTTAAAATAACATAAAATACGTAAAAAATAAAAATAATAATCTTGATCTAGGAGGACCAGGTCCATATGGAGTAGGAGGTTGAGGAGGCAGTGGATGTGGCGGTGTAGGTGGAAGTGGCGGTGGAGGAGGAGGAGGTAGCCTGCACTGCTTTTTGGTTTAAAATTTATTTTAATTTTTTTAAATTAGGGTACACCCCAAAACATTGGGAAATATAACCCTCCAGTCGTGCTAAACACACGTTCAGACAATACACCGGCTGCAGGGCAGGCCAGCACCTCCAAGGCGTAAAGGGCAAGCTCAGGCCATGTGCCCAATTTGGAGACCCAGAAGTTGCAGGGGCTGATCCCTGTCAGTCAGTTCGTGTAGGCGTGTGCACACTTACTGCCCCACCATATCGCACGTCCCCGTGATGTTCACCATCCTATTTGATATCTTCTTTATCAACTTTCGATGTTATTTTATGCGCCTACCATGGTGATCACGGGTGGTGGGGAATCAGGGTTCCAAGCCAGAGACGGAGCATGAGAAAAAGAGACCACATCCAAGGGAGCATTAATTTTTTCAAATTTAAAATTAGAGATGAAATATGGGAGAAATTATTAAAGCATAAAAGTGTGACAACTTTTCAAAGTTTAAGCATTGAATGAAAGGATGTGGTGCGCATTAATTACTGAATAATTATTAAATTTTATTCCCTGTCACGTATGCATAGCAGGTGTTTATTCACGTCTAAAATTGTATAATGTCAACCCAAGAAAGTAACAGAAAAAGCATTGAAATTTATTAAGTTGTCAACTAGGTAGAGGAGGGGTATATTACACCCAAAAATTTGTGAATTTCACCAAAAAATGACATTTTATTTATTTATTTCGGTCTACTAGGTATATGAGTGGTACATCACACCCAAAAATTGGTGAATTTCACCAGAATATATAACTGACAAATTTTTTATTTATTTAACCTGTCTACTAGGTTATAGCAGTGGTACTATACACCCAAAAATTTGTTAATTTTACCATAAAATGTAACTGACAATTTTTATTTTTTTTACCGGTCTACTAGGTATAGCAGTGTTACTATACACCCAAAAATTGGTGAATTTCAACCGAAAATGTAAATAACAAAGTAGTGAAATGACGCGTACAAAAAAAAATGGATTTATGAGGTGGAGTTCCATATGGAGTAGGAGTTTGAAGAGGCGGTGGACGTAGCAGAGTAGGTGGATACGGCGGTGGAGAAGGACGAGATAGCCAACACAGGCTTTTGGTTTTTATTTAATTTTGTTAAATTAAGGTACACTCCAAAAGAGTGTGAAATATCCAAAATACAAACATGAGCAATTGCTCTGCAGTATAACAATGGCTGCTTAGTGCCTATGTCTATTCTGCACAAGGTACGGTCAAGTCCTGAGGGATCCATGCCTGGTTCATTTTAATGAACGTGAGCTTGTCCACATTGGCTGTGGACAAGCGGCTGCGCTTGTCTGTGATGACGCCCCCTGCCGTGCTAAACACACGTTCAGATAAAACACTGGCTGCAGGGCAGGCCAGCACCTCCAAGGTGTAAAGGGCAAGCTCAGGCCATGTGCCCAATTTGGAGACCCAGAAGTTAAAGGGGGCAGACCCATCATTCAGTACGTGTAAGCGTGTGCACACATACTGCTCCACCATGTTGGTGAAATGCTGCCTCCTGCTAAGACGTTCTATATCAGCTGGTGGTGCTGGTTGTTGTGGCGTGCTGACAAAGTTTTTCCACATTTCGGCCATGCTAACCCTGCCTTCTGAGGTGCTGGCGGTGCCCCAGCTGCGTTGGCGACCTCTTCCTCGTCCTCTGCCTTCGCCTTGTGCTTCCACTGTGCCCCCGCTGTCAGGTGGGAATGCCACCAGCAGTGCATCTACCAGTGTGCGCTTGTACTCGCGCATCTTACGATTACGCTCCAGTGACGAAATTAAGGACGGTACGTTGTCCTTGTAACGGGGATCCAGCAGCGTGGCCACCCAGTAATTAACACAAGTTAGAATGTGGGCAACTCGGCGGTTGTTGCGGAGACACTGCAGCATGTAATCGCTCATGTGTGCCAGGCTGCCCAGAGGCAAGGAAAAGCTGTCCTCTGTGGGAGGTGTATCGTCTGTGTCCTCTGTATCCCCCCATACACGCACCAGTGATGGCCATGAGCTGGTCTGGGTGCCACCCTGCTGTGAACATGGTTGCTCCTCCTCCTCATCCTCCACCTCGTCATCCTCCAGAACTGTGCCCTGGCTGGACAATTGGGTACCTTGGGTTTGTGGGTGCAGGAACCTACCCTCGGAGCCACTTGGGAATGACTGGCCGCAAACCCTACGAAATAATCCCTCTTCCTTCTCCTCCTCCTGTGCCACATCCTCTTCCATCATCGCCAGGAGCGTTTTTTCAAGGAGGCATAGAAGTGGGATAGTAACGCTGAAAACTGCGTTATCGGCACTGGCCATGTTGGTGGAGTACTCGAAACAGCGCAACAAGGAATACAGGTCTCGCATGGAGGCCCAGAAATTGGTGGTGCAGTGGTGCTGTTCCGCCGAGCGACTCACCCGTGCGTGCTGCAGCTGAAACTCCACTATCGCCTGCTGCTGCTCGCACAGTCTGGCCAGCATGTGCAAAGTGGAGTTCCACCTTGTGGGCACGTCGCATATGAGGTGGTGAGCGAGAAGGCCGAAGTTACGCTGCACTGCTGACAGGCCAGCAGCAGGGTGAGAACGCCGAAAGCGCACACAGACGGCCCGCAATTTATGCAGCAGCTCTGACATATCGGGGTAAGTTTTAAGGAATCTATGCACCACCAAATTCAGCACATGCGCCAGGCAAGGGATGTGCGTCAAACCGGCTAGTCCCAGAGCTGCTACGAGATTTCGCCCATTATCGCACACCACCAGGCCGGGCTTGAGGCTGACTCGCACAAACCACTCATCGGTCTGTTGTTCAAGGCCCGTCCTCAGCTCCTGCGCGGTGTGTGGTTTTTCCCCCAAACAGATACGTTTTAAAACTGCCTGCTGTCGTTTACCCCTGGCTGTGCTGAAGTTGGTGGTGAAGGTGTTACGCTGACCGGATGAGGAGCTGGTAGAGGATGAGGAAGCAAAGTAGGATGAGAAAGCAACAGGAGGCAAACTGAAGCGCCCTGCAATCCTCGGTGGTGGAAGGACATGCGCCAAACTGCTATCAGCCTTAGGCCCAGCCGCCACTGCATTTACCCAGTGTGCTGTTATGGAGATATAACGGCCCTGACCGTGCTTACTGGTCCACGTATCCGTAGTCAGGTGCACCTTGCCACAGATGGCGTTGCGCAGTGCACACCTGATTTTGTCCCCTACTTGGTTGTGAAGAGAAGGGATGGCTCGCCTTGAAATGTAGTGGCGGCTGGGCACGACTTACTCTGGGACAGCCACTGCCATAAGGCCTTTAAAACTATCCGTCTCCACCAGACTGAATGACAGCATTTCAAAGGCCAGTAATTTAGAAATGCTGGCATTCAGGGCTAGGGATCGCGGGTGGGTAGGGGGGTACTTTCTCTTCCTCTCCAGCATTTGGGATCTGGAGAGCTGAACGCTTCCATGGGACATTGTGGAGATGCTTGGTGACCAAGGTGTTGGTGTTGCTGACAGATCCTCTGTTTGCGGGGTGCCAGGTGGCACTGTAACTCCAGAGGTGGATGAAGAGGCCGCGACTGCAGCAGAAGAGGAAGCAGGAGGAGCCAGAGACCTTTCTTGGTTGCTTTGCACTTAAATGCCTGATCATGCAGGTTGTGCTCAGGTTGAGAATGTTTATGCCTCGCTTCAGGCTCTGATTGCACAGCATGCAAACCACTTGTGTCTTTTTGTCAGCATATTGTCTGAAGAACTGCAATGCCAAAGAACTCCTTGGAGCTGGCTTTGATGTGCTCGGTCCCTTGCTGCGGTGGGCAGTAGGAGGCGTACTGTCTAAAGGACGGCCGCTCCGCTTTAGCAACCTGCTCCCTCTTCTGCTGTGCTGGTGGCTCTGTGCGACCACAGCCTCTTCCTCCGAACTATATAGGTCATTCACATGACCTTGATTCCATGTGGGGTCCTCCACATCATCTTCCACCCAGTCTTCACCCCTGCCTTCCTTGTCGGTTGGCACACTTTCGAAAGCCCCAGCAGTTGGCACCTGTGTTTCATCATCATCCGAAACGTGCTGCGATGGTCCTCCCATGTACTCATCTTGAAAAATAAGTGGTTGGGCATCGGTGCACTCAATCTCTTCCACTTCTGGGGCAGAGCTAGGTGGCTGGCCCTGGGAAACCTTGCTAACAAAAAACAGAAGAGACTGCTGCATGACTTGAGGTTCAGACTGCTTGACTGATTTGCAAGGGGGTGAGGTGAAAGACTGATGGACATCAGCTGCAGGTGCCAACTGTGGTCTTTCAGCAGGAGACTGGGTGTGAGACAATGTGAAGGAACTGGATCCACTGTCAGCAACCCAATCTACTGTTGCCTGTACTTGTTCAGGCCTCACCATTCGTAGAGCAGCATTAGGCCCGACCAAATACCGCTGCAGGTTTTGTCGCCTACTCGCACCTGAGGAAGGGGTTTCACTTGTGCGTGTAGCTGGCACAGATCGACCACGTCCTCTCCCTACAACAGGAGCTCCACCAGCAGCACCACCAACTGGGCCACGTCCCTTATTTGACGCTTTCCTCATATTTTTCAAATTTAGGATCTTGCCCTAAAGTTGTAGAATAGAACGACAGTATGTAAAGGGAGTATCTCACGCGGCCTGAACCAGACTAGGCATCATTAAAAGTTTTTTTTTGCCCAAAATGGCTGTATTTCAAATGCCTGAATCAAACCCCTGTATGTAGAGGGTGTATCTCACACGGCCTGAACTAGTGTAGGCCTGAAGTAAATATATCTTTGCACAAAATGTCTGTATTTCAAATGGCTGTTTTTCAAATGCCTGATTCAAACCCCTGTATGTAGAGGGGGTATCTCACACAGTCTGAACCAGTGTAGGCCTGAAGTAAATATTTTTTTGTACAAAATGGCTGTATTTCAAATGGCAGTATTTCAAATCCCTGAATAAAACCCCTGTATGTAGAGGGTGTATCTCACAGGGCCAGAACCAGTGTAGGCCTGAAGTAAATATATCTTTGCACAAAATGGCTGTATTTCAAATGGCTGTATTTCAAATCCCTGAATCAAACCCCTGTATGTAGAGGGAGTATCTCACAAGGCCTGAACCAGTGTAGGCCTGAAGTAAATATATCTTTGCACAAAATGGCTGTATTTCAAATGGCTGTATTTCAAATGCCTGATTCAAACCCCTGTATGTAGAGGGATTATCTCACACGGTATGAACCAGTGTAGGCCTGAAGTAAATATTTCTTTGCCCAAAATGCCTGTATTTCAAATGGCTGTATTTCAAATCCCTGAATCAAACCCCTGTAGGAAGAGAGAGTATCTCACAAGGCCTGAACCAGTGTAGGCCTGAAGTAAACATTTCTTTGCCCAAAATGGCTGTATTTCAAATGGCTGTATTTCAAATGCCTGATACAAACCCCTGTATGTAGAGGGAGTATCTCACACGGTCTGAACCAGTGTAGGCCTGAAGTAAATAAATCTTTGCAAAAAATGGCTGTATTTCAAATCCCTGAATTAAACCCTTGTATTTAGAGGGGGTATCTCACAGGGCCTGAACCAGTGTAGGCCTGAATTCAATATTGGTGCACCAAATGGCGGTATTTAAAATCTCAGAATGTAACCCAAATGTTTTAACCCCTTAAGGACACAGCCTTTTTACACCTTAGGACCAGGCCATTTTTTGCAAATCTGACCAGAGTCCCTTTAAGTGCTGATAACTTTAAAACGCTTTGACTTATCCAGGCCGTTCTGAGATTGTTTTTTCGTCACATATTGTACTTCATGACACTGGTAAAATGAAGTCAAAAAATTTATTTTTTTTGCACCAAAAAACACCTAATTTAACAAAAATTTTGAAAGATTTGCAAATTTCAAAGTTTCAGTTTCTCTACTTCTGTAATACATAGTAATACCCCCAAAAATTGTGATGACTTTACATTCCCCATATGTCCACTTCATGTTTGAATTGTTTTGGGAATGATATTTTATTTTTTGGGGATGTTATAAGGCTTAGAAGTTTAGAAGCAAATCTTGAAATTTTTCAGAAATTTACAATTTTTAGGGACCAGTTCAGGTCTCAAGTCACTTTGCGAGGCTTACATAATAGAAACCACCCGAAAATGACCCCATCTAAGAAACTACACCCCTCAAGGTATTCAAAACTGATTTTGCATACGTTGTTAACCCTTTAGGTGTTGCACAAGAGTTATTGGCAAATGGGGAGAAAATTTGAGAATTTCATTTTTTTGTCTAATTTTTCATTTTAACCCATTTTTTCCACTAACAAACCAAGGGTTAACAGCCAAACAAGACTGTATCTTTATTGCCCTGACTCTGCCGTTTACAGAAACACCCAATATGTGTCCGTAAACTACTGTACGGCCACACAGCGGGGTGTAGAGTGAAAGGTGCGCCGTTTGGTTTTTGGAAGGCTGATTTTTATGGACTGGTTTATTTATACCATGTCCCATTTGAAGCCCCCTGATGCACCCCTAGAGGAGAAACTCCCTAAAAGTGACCCCATCTAAGAAACTACACCCCTCAAGGTATTCAAAACTCATTTTACATACGTCGTTAACCCTTTAGGTGTTGCACAAGAGTTATTGGCAAATGGCGATGAAATTTGAGAATTTCATTTTTTTGCATAATTTTCCATTTTAACCCATTTTTTCCACTAACAAAGCAAGGGTTAACAGCCAAACAAGATTGTATCTTTATTGCCCTGACTCTGCTGTTTACAGAAACACCCCATATGTGGCCGTAAACTGCTGTACGGGCACACAGCGGGGCGTAGAGTGAAAGGTGCGCCGTTTGGTTTTTGGAGGGCTGATTTTGCTGGACTGTCTTTTTGGCACCATGTCCCATTTGAAGCCCCCCTGATGCACCCCTAGAGTAGAAACTCCATAAAAGTGACCCCATCTAAGAAACTACACCCCTCAAGGTATTCAAAACTGATTTTACAAACTTTGTTAACCCTTTAGGTGTTGCACAAGATTTAATGGAATATAGAGATACAATTTCAAAATTTCACTTTTTTGGCAGATTTTCCATTTTAATATTTTTTTTCCAGTTACAAAGCAAGGGTTAACAGCCAAACAAAACTCAATATTTATGGCTCTGATTCTGTAGTTTACAGAAACACCCCATATGTGGTCGTAAACAGCTGTACGGGCACACGGCAGGGCGCAGAAGGAAAGGAATGCCATACAGTTTTTGGAAGGCAGGTTTTGCTGGACAGTTTTTTTTTTTACACCATGTCCCATTTGAAGCCCCCTGATGCACCCCGAGAGAAACTCCAAAAAAGTGACCCCATTTTAGAAACTACGGGATAGGTTGGCAGTTTTGTTGGTACTAGTTTAGGGTACATATGATTTTTGGTTGCTCTATATTACACTTTTTGTGCGGCAAGGTAACAAGAAATAGATTTTTTGGCACGTTTTTATTTTCTGTTATTTACAACATTTATCTGAAAGGTTAGATCATGTGGTAATTTTATAGAGCAGGTTGTCACGGACGCGGCGATACCTAATATGTATACAATTTTTTTTATTTATGTAAGTTTTACACAATGATTTCATTTTTAAAACAAAAAAAAATGTTTTAGTGTCTCCATAGTCTAAGAGCCATAGTTTTTTCAGTTTTTGGGCGATTATCTTAAGTAGGGTCTCATTTTTTGCGGGATGAGATGACGGTTTGATTGGCATCTATTTTGGGGTGCATATGACTTTTTGATTGCTTGCTATTACACTTTTTGTGACGTAAGATGACAAAAAATGGCTTTTTTTTACACCGTTTTTATTTTTATTATTTTACGGTGGTCATCTGAGGGGTTAGATCATGTGATATTTTTATAGAGCCGGTCGATACGGACGCGGCGATACCTAATATGTATACTTTTTTTTTATTTATGTAAGTTTTACACAATGATTTCATTTTTGAAACAAAAAAAATCATGTTTTAGTGTTTCCATAGTCTAAGAGCCATAGTTTTTTCAGTTTTTGGGCGATTATCTTGGGTAGGGTATGATTTTTGCGGGATGAGATGACGGTTTGATTGTTACAATTTTGGCGTACATGCGACTTTTTTGATCACTTTTATTACCGTTTTTGGGAAGTAAGGTGGGCAAAATTTCAATTTCATCATAGTTTTTTATTTTTTATTTTTATGGCGTTCACCGTTCGGGTAAAGTAACATGACCGTTTTATAGATCAGGTCGTTACGGACGCGGCGATATCAAACATGTGTAGGGAATTTTATTTTTTCATTTTTAATCAGTGATAAATGTGTTTTTTTATTTTTACTTTTTTTTCACTTTTATTCACTTTTTTTTTTACCCAGACCCACTTGGTTCTTGAAGATCCAGTGGGTCTGATGTCTGTATAATACAGTACAGTACAATATATATTGTACTGCACTGTATTTTACACTTGTCTGAACAGATCTATGCCTTTTAGCACAGATCTGTTCAGCACCATGGACAGCAGGACGCCTGAGAGGCGTCCTGTTGCCATGGGAACCTTCCCCGTCTGCTCAGTACTGGCCAGAACTGCGCAGACGGGGAAGGGTAAGGAGGGGATCTGTCGGGGGGCTGTCTGGGGGCTCTCTCCCTCCCCATCGGGGGGCTGCAAAGGCACAGCAGCCCCCTGATGGGAGAGGGAGGGAGCTCCCTGCGCTGTTAACCTTTTCCATACAGCGGTCCGTACGGACCGCTTAATGGAAAGGGTTAAACGGCTGACATCGCATCGCAGATGTCAGCCGTTTATACCAGGGTGCCAGCAATGTGCTGGCACCCTGGTATACCCACTAGAAACCAACGATTATACAAGGGGAGGTGTGCGGGGGATCGCGATCCCGCCTGCCGCACCGCCCGCCTCCCGCACCGCCCACACCGCCCGCAACCCTCCCCCTGCACCTCCCGCCACCATAAAATCATTCGGGGGTGCAGGGGGGGTTAATAAAACATTATTTTAGGAATATAAAGTTTCTGATCCCCGCGGTCAGGGACCGCAGGGACCAGAAACTGCAGAAATCGCAGCAAACCGCAGGTCTGAATTGATCGCCAACATGGGGGGGTGACGGGACCCCCCCCCCGCGCATTTAGCCTAGGTGCCTGCTCAATGATTTGAGCAGGCACCGGGTTCCGATCACTGCCGGCCGGGCGGCAGTGATCGGAACAACACATGACGTACCGGTACGTCATGTGTCCTTAAGTACCAGGACATCATGACGTACCGGTACGTCATGTGTCCTTAAGAGGTTAAGGGTGTATCTCACTATGACATCTGTATCAAAGGCTGCCAAGTAAATTTTTTGTGCCCAAACGAGTGTTTGTTTAACAACTGAATTTGATAGCAGTATATAAGCCTGCAATTTCACACGTGCTGATGCTGCAAGGCCTGAAAATAGTGTTTTCAAATCCCAGAAAATGATGGGTGCATTTCTAGCTTAAATTGCACACTAACTAATCCAGATGTTGTAGATTGCCAAAAAAGAGTTTTTTTGGTAACAGAATATGAAAGCTGTATATAGTAAACTTGAATTTAACACTTGCAGATCTGGAAAATACAGTTTTTTGAAGAAAAAAAAAAGTGTATTTTTCAAACCCCAGAAAATGATGGGTGTATTTCTAACTTAAATTGCACACTGACTAATACAGATGTTGTAGTTTGCCCAAAAAATGGTGATTTGCAATGTCCCAAAAGCTCAGATGCAATGCTGGTGCACTAAGCTTGCATACAATGGCCGTCGCCGCCGCCCACCTACAGTTGTGTTCAAAATTATTCAACCCCCACTGAAATTGAGTGTTTTGGCCAGTTTGACATTGATTTTGATCATTTCAGTCATCTTGTTTACAATTAAATCAAAGAGGCATTTGTAAGTCAGACAAATATAACATAACATTTATAATGAAATAACCACAAATGTCTTTTCTGTGCTCACATCATTATCAGTTTTCTTCAACCCCCAAGTGACATTTAATCTTAGTACTTAGTACAACATCCTTTTCCAGTTATAACAGCTTTTAAACGTGAAGCATAGCTTGACACAAGTGTCTTGCAGCGATCTACAGGTATCTTCGCCCATTCTTCATGGGCAAAAGCCTCCAGTTCAGTCACATTCTTGAGCTTGCGGGCTGCAACTGCTTTCTTTAAGTCCTACCAGAGGTTCTCAATCGGATTTAAGTCTGGTGACTGCGATGGCCACTTCAAAATGTTCCAGCCTTTAATCTGCAACCATGCTCTAGTGGACTTGGAGGTATGCTTGGGATCATTGTCCTGTTGAAAGGTCCAACGTCTCCCAAGCCTCAGGTTTATGACGGACTGCATCACATTTTCATCCAATATCTCCTGGTACTGAAGAGAATTCATGGTACCTTGCACACGCTGAAGCTTCCCTGTACCTGTAGAAGCAAAACAGCCCCAAAGCATGATTGACCCCCCACCATGCTTCACAGTAGGCAAGGTGTTCTTTTCTTCATAGGCCTTGTTCTTCCTCCTCCAAACATAGCGTTGATCCATGGGCCCAAACTGTTCTAATTTTGTTTCATCAGTCCACAGAACACTATCCCAAAACTTTTGTGGTTTGTCCACATGACTTTTGGCATACTGCAGTCGACTCTTCTTATTCTTTGGAGACAGCAAGGGGGTGCGCCTGGGAGTTCTGGCATGGAGGCCTTCAGTACGCAGTGTGCGCCTTATTGTCTGAGCTGAAACTTCAGTACCCACATCTGACAAATCTTTTTTCAGTTCCTCAGCAGTCACACGGGGACTTTTCTCCACTTTGCGCTTCGGGTAGCGCACAGCAGTCGAAGTCAGCATCTTCTTTCTGCCACGACCAGGTAGCGTTTCAACAGTGCCCTTTGCCTTGAATTTGCGAATGATGCTTCCTATGGTGTCTCTTGGTATGTTTAACATCTTTGCAATCTTCTTATAGCCATTGCCCTTCCTGTGAAGAGAAATCACCTCTTCTCTTGTCTTCCTGGACCATTCTCTTGACTTCACCATGTTTGTAAACACACCAGTAAATGTCTAGAAGGAGCTGAGTATCACAGTCCTTTTAAATCTGCCTAATAAGTGCTTATTATGCTTGATTGCTGCTCCTTGACATCCACAGGTGTTTTCAATACCTGATCGAAAACACTTGAATCAACCTCTGTTCTTAAGAGTGGTAGTCTTTAAGAGGTTGAATAATTGTGTCAATGAAGAAATCACAAAAAAAACATTTAATACTGTATTACAAAAACAATTGATGTCATTTTAGTTGCATTTTGTTCTTTAAAAAGTCCTTGTAAGATTTCATTTTGAACACAATTACAAATGTACACTAAATTCCCTAAAACCCTTTACAGCATTGGGGGTTGAATAATTCTGAACACAACTGTAACTAACAGAATTATAAAAGTTAGTTTTTTTTTGTTCAATGAGCTCAGGGCAGGGTAAAACGATTGTGCCCTGCACCCACACAACTATTTGTCTGTAGATTGCTGAGTTAGATTCTCTCCTATTCTCTCCCTGAAATCACAAGTCCAGCAGCATCCTCTCCCTACACTTGTAACAGCAGAGTGATGTGCAGCACTATGGGACTCAAGCTCATATTGAGCCTGGGTCACATGCTGCCCTAGCCAATCACAGCCATGCCATTAGTAGGCATGGCTGTAATGGCCTCTTGGGGCAAGTAGTATGACTCTTGTTGATGCTGTGCAGCCTTTCAAATGGCACCAAGAAAGCGCCGAACACCGAACCCGAACTTTTACGGAAATGTTCGTGTTCGGGTCCGGGGTCCAAAAATCCTAAAGTTCGGTACGAACCCGAACTTTACAGTTCGGGTTCGCTCAACCCTAATTATAATGTGTTGATAGCTAAAGAGACACAGATTATAAAGATGCAATTATTATAACTGAACTCACTTTTACACCCCTGCAGTAAGTCCAGAAACAGCCCATGCTCTGCCTGCATGTAAGAGTCTGCAAGACTACTTCGCTGAGTTTTGGAGTCTATGGAATGCATTACAATTCAGAGCATCGCTAGTTTACTGTGGGTGAGTCAAAGAGAGGTCAGAGATAATAATTTCATCTTTGGAATCCATGTCTCTTCAGGAATCCATTAGTGTTGATCGAGCACCAAAGTGCTTGGGTGCTTGGGTGCTCTGGCCAAACACAATGGAAGTCAATGGGAGAACCCGAGCATTAAACCAGGCACCCCCTGCTCTGAAGAGGGGAGGGTGCCTGGTTCATAGGAAAAGGTCAGAAAATGATGGAAACACCACCTAAATGGTTCTGGGCAGCATGCCTGAATGCATCTTGGACTCCCAGGTCACTGCTGAGAACGATGTTGTCCAACTAGTATGCCACTTTTACAGACTGACAATAATACGCACCAAAAATAAGATTTTAGAGGAAAAATTGTTAGGAAACATTTTTTTCCTGTATAGTTACTTGTATGTAAAGTGCAAGTGCTGCCAAAAATTACAAGGAAGAAGCACTCCGATACAAACTGTATATCACATAATGGAGGATCTCATTCACATTGTGGTACAATTATTCAGGTAGTGGGACTCCTACACTCATAAAGCCTATGCTCTAAGTGAAAGGGCTGCCAAAAATTACAAGGAACCGACACTCCAATATACCCTTTGCTACACATAAAGGAGCTGACCCTGTAAAAGATTGTAGGTGAAGGTCTGCTGGTGAGCTGACCCTTTAAAAAATTATATGCGAGGGCCTGCTGGTGAGCTAACCCTGTAAAACATTATGTGCGAAGGCCTGCTGGTGAGCTGACCCTCTAAAAAATTATATGCGAGGGCCTGCTGGTGAGCTGACCCTGCAAAACATTGTAGGTGAGGGCCTGCTGGTGAGCTGACCTATTAAAATATATGCGAGGGCCTGCTGGTGAGCTGACCCTGTAAAACATTATATGTGAAGGCCTGCTGGTGAGCTGACCCTCTAAAAAATTATATGCGAGGGCCTGCTGGTGAGCTGACCCTGTAAAACATTGTAGGTGAGGGCTTGCTGGTGAACTGACCCTGTAAAACATTGTAGGTGAGGGCCTGCTGCTGAGCTGACCCTGCAAAACATTATATGTGAGGTCATGCTGGTGATCTGACCCTCTAAAAAATTATATGCGAGGGCCTGCTGGTGAGCTGACCCTTTAAAAAATTATATGCGAGGGCCAGCTGGTGAGCTGACCCTCTAAAAAATTATATGCGAGGACCTGCTGGTGAGCTGACCCTGTAAAACATTGTAGGTGAGGGCCTGCTGCTGAGCTGACCCTGCAAAACATTGTAGGTGAGGGCCTGCTGCTGAGCTGACCCTGCAAAACATTATATGTGAGGTCCTGCTGGTGATCTGACCCTTTAAAAAATTATATGCGAGGGCCTGCTGCTGAGCTGACCCTGCAAAACATTATATGTAAGGTCCTGCTGGTGAGCTGACCTTTTAAAAAATATGCGAGGGCCTGCTGGTGAGCTGACCCTGTAAAACATTATATGTGAAGGCCTGCTGGTGAGCTGACCCTCTAAAAAATTATATGCGAGGGCCTGCTGGTGAGCTGACCCTGTAAAACATTATATGCGAGGGCCTGCTGGTGAGCTGACCCTTTAAAAAATTATATGTGAGGGCCAGCTGGTGAGCTGACCCTCTAAAAAATTATATATGAGGACCTGCTGGTGAGCTGACCCTGTAAAACATTGTAGGTGAGGGCCTGCTGGTGAGCTGACCCTGCAAAACATTATATGTGAGGTCCTGCTGGTGATCTGACCCTCTAAAAAATTATATGCGAGGGCCTACTGGTGAGCTTACTCTGTAAAACATTGTAGGTGAGGGCCTGCTGGTGAGCAGACCCTGTAAAACATTATATGCAAGGGCCTGCTGGTGAGCTGACCCTTTAAAAAATTGTATGCAAGGGCCTGTTGGTGAGCTGACCCTGTAAAACATTGTTGGTGAGGGCCTGCTGGTGAGCTGTCCCTGTAAAACATTATATGCGAGGGCCTGCTGGTGAGCTGACCCAAAATTATATGCGATGGCCTGCTGGTGAGCTGACCCTGTAAAACATTGTTGGTGAGGGCCTGCTGGTGAGCTGTCCCTGTAAAACATTATATGCGAGGGCCTGCTGGTGAGCTGACCCAAAATTATATGCGATGGCCTGCTGGTGAGCTGACCCTGTAAAACATTGTTGGTGAGGGCCTGCTGGTGAGCTGTCCCTGTAAAACATTATATGCGAGGGCCTGCTGGTGAGCTGACCCTTTAAAAAATTATATGCGAGGGCCTGCTGGTGAGCTGACCCAAAATTATATGGGAGGGCCTGCTGGTGAGCTGACCCTGTCAAACATTGTAGATGAGGGCCTTCTGGTGAGCTGACCCTGTAAAACATTATATGCGAAGGGTATATATGCGAGGGCATTATATGTGACGAATAAGCATGTGTTGATATGATGGAAAAGGAGAAGGAGGATGAGAAAAGGAAGATTCAACCATATACCCTTGTTTGTGGTGGAAGGGTTGCATGGGAACACTGTGTATTCATTACATTATAAACAATACATTTGAAGTGCCTTTATGTTCATCAGCTTTCCTCTGGTGGAGTCGAGAAGTCATGGTCAATCCAGGCCTTGTTCATTTTTATAAGAGTCAACCTGTCAGCCTTTTCAGTTGACATTTAGATACGCTGATCTGTTATAATGCCACCAGCAGCACTAAATACCAGCTTAGAAAAAATGCTGGTGACAGGCAGGCAAGCACCTCCAAGGCGTAGAGCGCCAGTTCGTGCCACATGTCCAGCTTGGACACTCAGTAGTTGTAAGGCACAGAGGGATTATTGAGGATGCTAACAGTCTGCCATGTACTCCTTTACCATCTTTCAAAATGTTTTCCTCCTTGTGACACTAGGCCACGCATCAGGGTGAGGTTGCTGGCGGGATGTCATAAAACTGTCCCAGGCTTTTGAGAGTGTTGCCCTGCCTCTTTTGGAACTGCTGTGTGTTCCCCTTGTCTCTCCTCCTCGATTGGCAAAGGAACTACGGACTCTGTCAGATGGAAACCTTTGGAGCAATTTTTTAACAAGGATCTTCTGGTATTGCACCGTTTTGCTCGTCCTCTCCACCAGAGGAAAGAGAGATGAGAAGTTCTCTTTGTAGCGGGGGTTGAGAAGGGTGAATAACCAGTAATCCGTGTTGTCTAAAATGCCTATAATGCGCGGGTGGCGGGAAAGGCAGCCTAACATGAAGTTAGCCATGTGTGCCAAAGTACCAACAGGCAAGACTTCACTGTCATCATCAGGAGGATCACTCACAATCTCCTCATCCTCTTCCTCCTCTTCTGCCCACCAACGCTGAACAGATGGAATTAAACTTCCATGGGTACTACCCTCTGTAGCGGAGGCAACCGTCTCCTGCTCCTCTTCCTCCTCTTCATCGTTCAATTTGTGCTGAGAAGACAAACTGAGAGTGGTCTGGCTATCACCCTGTGTAATGTCTTCCCCCATTTCCACCGTTTCCACATGCAAAGCGTCGTCCTTTATTGTGAGCAGCAAGTGTTTGAGTAGACACAGAAGTGGGATGATTACGCTGCTCACCATCTGTGTTGATTACTCAAAGTTTCTTAAAACCTCACAGAGGTCAGACATCCATGCCCACTTCTCGCTTGTGAATAGTGGAAGCTGATTGGAAAGGTGACGACCATGTTGCAGCTGGTATTCCACTCTGCTGCTCACAAAGCCTGGCCAACATGTGGAATGTGGTGTTCCAGTGCGTGGTCACGTCGCACAACAGACAGGGAGCTGGCAATTTCAAGCGCTGCTGCAGCGTTCACAGAAGGGCTGAAGCTGTCGATGACTTGCAGAAATGTGCACACATGCAGCGCACATTCACCAGTAGCTCAGGCAAATTGGGGTAGGTTTTGATAAACCACTGAACCCCAAGGTTGAACACGTGGGCTAGGCAAGGGATGTGTTTAAACTTTCTGAGCTCCAAAGCCTTCACCGTTACGGCCATTATCAGACACAACCATGCCTGGTTTTAGGTTGAGTGACTAAAGCAACAGCTAAGTCTGGTCTCTTATCCCCTGCCACAGCTCTGTGGCGGTGTGCTGTTTGTCCCCTAAGCATATCAGCTTCAGCCTGGCCTGTTGCCGCTTCCCCACAGCAGTGTTACACTGCTTCCAGCTACCGACTGATGACTGACTGGTGCTGCACGCGGATAATTCGGAGATGGAAGTGGAGGAGGAAGCGGAGGATGAAAAGTGGGGTTTTGGTCCACTAGCGTAAGCGCTGGCAGAAACCCTGATCGACGTAGGGACGCAATCCTTGGCGTCTGTAGCACAAGTGCCATCCCAGGATATGACTCGCTCCCGGCCTCCACAACATTCACACAGTGTGCCTTTAGGGAAATTTAGTGTCCTTGGCATTCTGCACTTGTGCATGTGTCAGTGGTTAAGTGGACCTTCCCAGTAGCTGCATTGGTCAGGGCACATGTGATGTTACAAGACTGATGATGGCCTTGCAGTTCACCCGGTGGTCGTTTCGCGGGGAACTTTGCTTGTTCGGTGTTTGCCGAACATGCGAACATATGGCGATGTCCGCCAGCGCCACATTCTTTACATTGTGCAGAACCTTGACCCATTGTTGTATTTTACATTTAGTCGTTAAACTACTGGTTGCCTACTCTTGACGTGCGCTTATTTATTTAGTGATTTTTTTGGGTAAAAATTAACTTTTATTTTATTAGGTTTAATAAATGGTGAAAACTTATAACTAGCCTACTTAAATTATTACTTTAAAACTCTCACCAGTGGGCCTTGGCGGTGCTACACTAGATATATTAGTCTACTGACAGCCGTTTGGCAATGGCAACTGTAGCTTTATTCAGCTGGCTGTTTGCCTCTTTGTATGCTGAAATGGATATTAGTGTCCACTATTTTGCAACAGTTGTTTGCAACATTGTCAGCAGGCTATTCAGTATTGGTGCCTGTTGGCACTGTATTGTGACGTTGGTGGTATTGCAAATGCTGCGGTAGCTGCCTGCTGCCTGTCTAGTCACTTCGGTTCATTCAGTGGTGTTCTAATTACAGCACAGTCCCTTACTGTGCTGCCTTCTAATGGCTACGCAGTCACTTGCTGACCTGTAAACTTGCTATTCAGTAGCTAGCACCCTCATAATAGGTCCTCTGTGATCTAAAATCTTAAACGCTGCCCCCCGACATGTTTCGCCATAGATATGGCGTCCTCAGGGGATCGGACTGCCCGATCCCCTGAGGACGCCATATCTATGGCGAAACATGTCGGGGGGCAGCGTTTAAGATTTTAGATCACAGAGGACCTATTATGAGGGTGCTAGCTACTGAATAGCAAGTTTACAGGTCAGCAAGTGACTGCGTAGCCATTAGAAGGCAGCACAGTAAGGGACTGTGCTGTAATTAGAACACCACTGAATGAACCGAAGTGACTAGACAGGCAGCAGGCAGCTACCGCAGCACTTGCAATACCACCAACGTCACAATACAGTGCCAACAGGCACCAATACTGAATAGCCTGCTGACAATGTTGCAAACAACTGTTGCAAAATAGTGGACACTAATATCCATTTCAGCATACAAAGAGGCAAACAGCCAGCTGAATAAAGCTACAGTTGCCATTGCCAAACGGCTGTCAGTAGACTAATATATCTAGTGTAGCACCGCCAAGGCCCACTGGTGAGAGTTTTAAATTAATAATTTAAGTAGGCTAGTTATAAGTTTTCACCATTTATTAAACCTAATAAAATAAAAGTTAATTTTTACCAAAAAAATATCACTAAATAAATAAGCGCACGTCAAGAGTAGGCAACCAGTAGTTTAACGACTAAATGTAAAATACAATAATAAGTGCCTCTACGTGTGCTGGGTATACACCAATGTAATATTGGAACCTTGACCCATGACACATCCATCAGATGGTACAGGACAGTCAATTAAGACATTTCATCACATGGACACACAACCTACCCTATAAATAAACCCAATCTGGCCGCTATTTTACATTCAGTTTTTTGCCAGTGTAAGGAGAGGTTGCTATGTGGAGCAGGGACAGACTGTTAGAAAGTATAGAGACACCAAATGCTAGATAATAGGGCCACAAAAGTCCTTTTAATAACTGGCATAGGTGTGCTATCGATAGGTGTGACATACTGAGGGGTGTAATATACTTATAATATACTTTCTAGCGTAGAAAGTATATTATAGTGCATTTGTATAGTGCAGCAGTTGTGTGCAGTTCTGCTGAGATACTACAGCTATACAGAGAGAAAAAATGCCATTGGAACAACTAATTGCAACTGGTATGATATACCAGTTGCCCCCCAAAATATCAAATTGAGGGAGAGGTGTGATATACCTATAATATAATTTCTATATAGTGCATTTGTATTGTGCAGCATTTGTGGGGTTCTTTTGAGATACCGCAGCTATACACAGGAACAAACAATATTGGAAAAACTAATTGCAACTGGTGTGATATACAAGTTGCCCCCAAAAAAAATAAGATTGAGGCAGGGGTGTGATATACCTATAATATAATTTCTATAAAGTGCATTTGTATTGTGCAGCTTTTGGTGCGGTTCTGCTGAGATACTGCAGCTATACAAAGGGACAAACTAATTGCAACTGGTGTGATATAACAATTGCCCTCCAAAATATCTGATTGAGGCAGGGGTGCAATATACATAGAATATAATTTCTATATAGTGCATTTGTATTGTGCAGCATTTGTGTGCGGTTCTGTTGAGATACCGCAGCTATACAGAGGGACAAACGCCATTGAAACAACTAATTGCAACTGGTGTGATATACCAGTTGCCCCAAAAAAAATCTGATTGAGGCTGAGGCATAATTTTTGTGCGGTTCTGCTGAGATACCGCAGCTATACAGAGGGACAAACGTCATTGGAACAACTAATTGCAACTGGTCTAATATAACAATTGCCCCCAAAAAATATGATTGAGGCAGGGGTGTGATATACCTATAATATAATTTCTATTTAGTGCATTTGTATTGTGCAGCATTTGCGTGCGGTTCTGTTGAGATACCGAAGCTATACAGAGGGACAAATGCCATTGAAACAAATAATTGCAACTGGTGTGATATACCAGTTGCCCTCCCAAAAATCTGATTGAGGCTGGGGTTTGATATACCTATAATATAATTTCTATATAGTGCATTTGCATTGTGTAGCATTTGTGTGCGGTTCTGCTGAGATACAGCAGCTATACAGAGGAACAAACGTCATTGGAACAACTAATTGCAACTGGTGTGATATAACAATTGCCCCCCAAAAAATCTGATTGAGGCAGTGGTGCAATATACATAGAATATAATTTCTAGATAGTGCATTTGAATTGTGCAGCATTTGTGTGTGGTTCTGCTGAGATACCGCAGCAGAACAGAGGGACAAACGACATTGGAACAACTAATTGCAACTGGTGTGATATACCAGTTGCCCCCAAAAAACTCTGATTGAGGCAGGGGTGCGATATACCTTGACGATCATTTCTATATAGTGCATTTGTATTGTGCAGAATTTGTGTGCGGTTCTGCTGAGATTCCGTAGCTATACAGAGGGACAAACGTTATTGGAACAACTAATTTCAACTAGTGTGAAATACCAGTTGCCCCAAAAAAAATCTGTTTGAGGCAGCGGTTTGATAGATAATGCAGATATACAGAGGGACAAACGTCATTGGAACAACTAATTGCAACTCGTGTGATATAACAATTGCCTCCCAAAAAATCTGATTGAGGCAGTGGTGCAATATACAGGGAGTGCAGAATTATTAGGCAAGTTGTATTTTTGAGGATTAGTTTTATTATTGAACAACAACCATGTTCTCAATGAACCCAAAAAACTCATTAATATCAAAGCTGAATATTTTTGGAAGTAGTTTTTAGTTTGTTTTTAGTTTTAGCTATTTTAGGGGGATATCTGTGTGTGCAGGTGACTATTACTGTGCATAATTATTAGGCGACTTAACAAAAAACAAATATATACCCATTTCAATTATTTATTTTTACCAGTGAAACCAATATAACATCTCAACATTCACAAATATACATTTCTGACATTCAAAAACAAAACAAAAACAAATCAGTGACCAATATAGCCACCTTTCTTTGCAAGGACACTCAAAAGCCTGCCATCCATGGATTCTGTCAGTGTTTTGATCTGTTCACCATCAACATTGCGTGCAGCAGCAACCACAGCCTCCCAGACACTGTTCAGAGAGGTGTACTGTTTTCCCTCCTTGTAAATCTCACATTTGATGATGGACCACAGGTTCTCAATAGGGTTCAGATCAGGTGAACAAGGAGGCCATGTCATTAGATTTTCTTCTTTTATACCCTTTCTTGCCAGCCACGCTGTGGAGTACTTGGACGCGTGTGATGGAGCATTGTCCTGCATGAAAATCATGTTTTTCTTGAAGGATGCAGACTTCTTCCTGTACCACTGCTTGAAGAAGGTATCTTCCAGAAACTGGCAGTAGGACTGGGAGTTGAGCTTGACTCCATCCTCAACCCGAAAAGGCCCCACAAGCTCATCTTTGATGATACCAGCCCAAACCAGTACTCCACCTCCACCTTGCTGGCGTCTGAGTCGGACTGGAGCTCTCTGCCCTTTACCAATCCAGCCACGGGCCCATCCATCTGGCCCATCAAGACTCACTCTCATTTCATAAGTCCATAAAACCTTAGAAAAATCAGTCTTGAGATATTTCTTGGCCCAGTCTTGACGTTTCAGCTTGTGTGTCTTGTTCAGTGGTGGTCGTCTTTCAGCCTTTCTTACCTTGGCCATGTCTCTGAGTATTGCACACCTTGTGCTTTTGGGCACTCCAGTGATGTTGCAGCTCTGAAATATGGCCAAACTGGTGGCAAGTGGCATCTTGGCAGCTGCACGCTTGACTTTTCTCAGTTCATGGGCAGCTATTTTGCGCCTTGGTTTTTCCACACGCTTCTTGCGACCCTGTTGACTATTTTGAATGAAACGCTTGATTGTTCGATGATCACGCTTCAGAAGCTTTGCAATTTTAAGAGTGCTGCATCCCTCTGCAAGATATCTCACTATTTTTGACTTTTCTGAGCCTGTCAAGTCCTTCTTTTGACCCATTTTGCCAAAGGAAAGGAAGTTGCCTAATAATTATGCACACCTAATATAGGGTGTTGATGTCATTAGACCACACCCCTTCTCATTACAGAGATGAACATCACCTAATATGCTTAATTGGTAGTAGGCTTTCGAGCCTATACAGCTTGGAGTAAGACAACATGCATAAAGAGGATGATGTGGTCAAAATACTCATTTGCCTAATAATTCTGCACGCAGTGTACATAGAATATAATTTCTATATAGTGCATTTGCATTGTGAAGCATTTGTGTGCGGTTCTACTGAGATATCACAGCTATACTGAGGGACAAACGTCATTGCTACAAATAATTGCAACAGGTGTGATATACCAGTTGCCCCCCAAAAAAACGGATTAAAGGGTTCTATATACCTGCTTCTACAAATACAGCTCTTTTTTATGGACTTTATCACAGGGTCATTTTGAAAATGACTGAAGAGGAAGAGGCAGGCCATTCCTCAGGGGTGGTAGTGTTCGGGCAGGTGCACCAGGCCGGAGCCTAGGCGGGAATTTGGAGAAGGTGCGTGCGATTACGTCAAAAGACGTACCATAGTTGGTTAAGTGGCTCACTTAGCCTTCTGCTTCTGTACCCTCCTCATGCTCTGTATCTGCACACTCCTCACTCTCTGCTCTGTGCACCCCCAAAGACACCAACACTACCACCACCACCATAGCCACTCGAATCAGAGGAACTATTTTCCCATCAATTCATAGAACTTGCAGCCATTCTTGGCATCGGATAAGGAAGAGGAGGTAGCAACGGCCGCCACACAGCAGTCTTACGACAGTACCTAGATCAGCCCAAGGAGGAAGGTCCCCGCTGTTGCTGCCTACTCCGAGATCTTTAATGTCAGTGGTGATGAAGGTGACGATGAGGACGTGTTGATGGATGTCACATGGGTGCCAACAAGAGAGGAAGAGGAGGGGAGCAGGGGTGGGATTCAAAATTTTTAACAGGTTCCCTACTCAACAGCGGACACGCAACATCACGATACACGTTAACATATACATACACCATATATATGAAACACACATACACATAAACACACCATATACATGGTGCACATACATAAATATACTATATATACACTACACACACATACCACCCAACTAATGAGCTAAACTACCAGCGGCGTGCAAAGCAATGGAAGCGAATATCTCCAGCTGCCCTGTCGTTGCCAGAGCACCGGAACGGGTCTCAGCCGGTAACACGGTTCTCCGATCCAATTGTAATATTAACAACCAGATCTGGAGAACTGGAGGGAACTAGCTGAATCCCATGCCTGTCTTGCCCTGCACTCATGCTCATGTTGGGGGGGGCCAGAGGGGTGAAGACAAAGATATGTCCGGTTTCAGCTCTGAACCCAGACAACCCCTTTAATAAATGACCCCCAATGTTTTAATGGTGAGTGACAAAGGTTTGTTATCTATTTTGGGATTATATCACATACTAGCAGAAGGACCCTACTTCGCACTGGTATTCCTGCAAGAATGACGCCTCTCTGGGCACCTTACTGGCTCATTTGCATACCAAATACACAGGATTTTCAGAGGAAAAAAACATCTATTGCTGGAACAAAGGCACATATGGAAACAAGGTACTAAGAGCTATTAGGCCATGGCTTTACTTCAATAGCGATTATCCTGGTGACAGATTTCCTTTAAAGCTCACCTACAGCAGTGAAGAAATATGGCTGGGTTGTTATGGAAACCTGGTGTAAAACTGTGTGTATGTGGAGACTAAGGGCCTGCGAGCTTCTATTGGCTGATAAGGGTCATGTGACCAGGCTTCTATTGACTAATGCATTTTTTGGGAATATCTCAGAAACGGTACGTCCTAGAGAGCTGAGACACGGTCTAAAACCGTGCCAGACACCTGATGTACCTGTGTGCCAAATTTTGTGATTGTAAATACACACACACATACATACACTCAGCTTCATATATTAGATTATGTTACATTATATTATGCTACATTCTACTCCATTACATTCGATTACTTTACTTTACAATATATCACATTAGTCGGATACCAGAAATAAACTAACAGTGACGGAGGATTTCTTTCTGTTGCTCTGCATACATGAAAATTTGCTTTCTGACCATTGAATAGCTCTCTCTAGTGTAATTGGCCGGATATTAATAATTTGGATTTATGGTCGTTAGCCAGCAAATCCTTTGTCACCTAAAATATATAAGATATTTAAGACTAACCCCTTAAGGACACGGCCATATTTGACCTTAAGGACCAGGCCATTTTTTGCAAATCTGACCAGTGTCACTTTATGTGGTAATAACTTTAAAACGCTTTTACTTATCCAGGCCATTCTGAGATTTTTTTGTCACATATTGTACTTCATGACACTGGTAAAATGAAGTCAAATAAATTTCTTTTTATTTATAAAAAAAATACCAAATTTACCCAAATCTTTTAAAAAATTTCAAATTTACATTTCAACTTTTATAATAGATAGTAATACCTCCAAAAATAGTTATTATTTGACATTCCCCATATGTCTACTTCATGTTTGGATCATTATGGGAATGCCATTTTATTTTTTGGGGACGTTACAAGGTTTAGAAGTTTAGAAGCAAATCTTGAAATTTTTCAGAAAATTTCTAAAACCCACTTTTTCAGAACCAGTTCAGGTCTGAAGTCACTTTGTGAGGCTTACATAATAGAAACCACCCAAAAATGACCCCATTTTACAAACTACACCCTACACAAAACTGATTTTACAAACTTTGCTAACCCTTTACGTGTTTCACAAGATTTAATAGAAAATAAAGATAACATTTCACTTTTTTGGCAGATTTTCCATTTTAATCATTTTTTCCAGTTACAAAGAATAGGTTAACAGCCAAAAAAAACTCAATATTTATGGCCCTGATTCTGTAGTTTACAGAAACACCCTATATGTGGTCGTAAACTGCTGTACGGGCACACGGAAGGGCGCAGAAGGAAGGCAGATTTTTGGAAGGCAGATTTTGCTGGACTGTTTTTTTGACACCATGTTCCATTTGAAGCCCCCCTGATGCACCCCTAGAGTAGAAACTCCAAAAAAGTGACCCCATTTTGGAAACTATGGGATAGGGTGGCAGTTTTGTTGGTACTATTTTAGGGTACATATTTTTGGTTGCTCTATATTACACTTTTTGTGAGGCAAGGTAACAAGAAATAGCTGTTTTGGCACCGTTTTTATTTTTTGTTATTTACAACATTCATCTGACAGGTTAGATCATGTGGTATTTTTATAGAGCAGGTTGTCACGCATGCGACAATACCAAATATGACTACTTTTCTGGTTATTTGTTTCAGTTTTACATAGCAAAACATAAAAAAAAAATGATTCTTTAGTGTCTCCACATTCTGAAAGCCATAGTTTTAATTATTGTTTGGGCGACTGTCTTGTCTAGGGGCAAATTTTTTTTGGGCTGAGATGACAGTTTGATTGGCACTATTTTGGGGTGCATATGACTATTTGATCGCTTTCTATTACACTTTATGTGATGTAAGGTGACAAAAAATGCACCGTTTTTATATAAATTGTTTTTACGGTATTCACCTGAGGGGTTAAGTAATGTGATATATTTATAGAGCAGGTTATTACGGACACGACGATACCTAATATGTCAACTTTTTCTTTATTTATGTAAGTTTTACACAATCATTTCATTTTTGAAAGAAAAAAATATCATGTTTTAGTGTCTCCATAGTCTGAGAGCCAAAGTTTTTTCAGTTTTTGGGCGATTGTCTTGGGTAGGGTATGATTTTTGCGGGGTGAGATGACAGTCTTATTGGCACTATTTTGCGGTGCGCATGACTTTTTGATCGCTTGCTATTACACTTTTTGTGATGTAAGGTGACAAAAAAAGGGCTTTATTTACACCGTTTTTTTTTTTACGGTGTTCACCTGAGGGGTTAGGTCATGTGATATATTTATAGAGCAGGTTCTTACGGACGCGGCGATACCTAATATGTATACTTTTTTTAATTTACTTACGTTTTACACAATACCAGCATTTTTTAAACAAAATTTATTTTTTGGGCGATTGGCTTAGGTAGGGGCTCATTTTTTGCGGAATGAGGTGTCGGTTAGATTGGTACTATGTTGGGTGGCGTACGCCTTTTTGATCACTTGGTGTTGCACTTTTTGTGATGTAAGGTGACAAAAATGGCTTTTTTTTTACACCGTTTTTTTTTTAATGGTATTTATCGGACAGGGTGGATCATGTGATATATTTATAGAGCCGGTCATTACGGACACGGCGATACCTAATATGTGTGGGGTTTTTTTCTGTTTTTTATTATAAAATAAGGGGAAAGGGGCGTTTTTTTTATTTTTTTACTTTATTCATTTTATAACTTTATAAATATTATTAAAAACACATTTTTTACTTTTTTCTTTACTTTATTTCTGACGTTCACTTTTGGGGGTCTGATCCCCTCTGCAATGCATTACAATACATCTGTATTGTAATGCATTGCCTGTTAGTGTATTAAACAGAGTAATACACTAACAGGTTGCCTAGGATATCCAGCCTGAGGCTGGATCTCCTCAGCTCCCGTAGAAGGCAGTTCCCGATGCCGTGCAAGGCATTGGGAAGCCTCTGCACGGCATCGGACTGCCTTTTGAGACATTGAGTCCCCGCTACAGCACCGTGGTGACTCGATGCGCTCCCTCAAACACAGCATAGATGGGCACAGGACCCCCCTCGGCATTGACCCAGGGTGCCTGCTGATTGATTTCAGCAGGCACTCAGTTCAGATCACCGCCCGCCACGCGGCGGTGATCGGAAATACACAGGGCGCACAGGTACGCCCTGTGTACTTAAGTACCGGGACACAACGGGGGCGTACCTGTACGCCCTGTGTCGGTAAGAGGTTAAAGGGAACCTGTCACCAGGATTTTGTGTATAGAACTGAGGACATGGGTTGCTAGATGGCCGCTAGCACATCCGCAATACCCAGTCCCCATAGCTCTGTGTGCTTTTATTGTGTAAAAAAAACTATTTGATACATATGCAAATTAACCTGAGATGAGTCTTGTTCTTGAGATGAGTCAGGTACAGGACACATCTGAGGTTAATTTGCATATGTATCGTTATTTTTTTACACAATAAAAGAACAGAGAGCTATGGGGACTGGGTATTGCGGATGTGCTAGCGGCCATCTAGCAACTCATGTACTCAGCTCTATACACAAAATCCCGGTGACAGGTTCCCTTTAATTTGAAGCTCATTTACAGTAGAAACGAGAAGTGCAGCTCCTGAGACAATCATTTAATCCTTCACCGCGTTAAATGGCTTTAAGCACCAATGATTCCAAATAATTGTTTTAATTACATGTTTAAAATGAAACTTTATGCCTGTCCTTATTGATCCATACACCGCCCATTCCCCTGTACTCTGCCTATCTGTTAAACAGTGATGATTATTATTCGTACTTCTGTTCATCCTGTAACGTCATAATTTCTCCATGTACAGATTGCCATCAGAGCTGGTGCTTGCACAAAGCATATAAACAAGCAGAGATGCAGTGTAAAGCATGGAGCAGTGACAGAGATAGAACAAGTATCTTGCATTACCTGTCCACTGCTATTTTTCTCTGGAGTCTCAGACAGATTATTCAAGGTAGTGAAGGTGTTAACTACCAGCAGCCCTTTATAGAACTGCAGGATATACTTCCTCTATCTCCCAGGACATGGCTCCTGACAAATTAGGTTCATAGATGCTTCCATGTCAGCTCTCAGCCAATCACAAACCAGCTGATTCAGATAACAGGAAAGGAGGATTGGCACTCGCTGTTAGTCTATAGAATTGATCTGTTTATTGTCACAACTCCCTGAGTTGTGACAATAAACAGAGCAATTCTATAGAACAGCGGTCCCTAACCACCGAGCCGCGGCCCAGGACCGGGCCCTGGAAGATTGTTTGCCGGGCCGCGGCAATACCAAGGAGCGGAGACTCCAGGCCAGGGGAGGGGCCGCCGCCACGCAAGTGCTTTTTTAAAGTGCGGCGGCCGGGCCCTCATTATATTTTATATGCGGCTGGGCAGTGCTATCATAATCCCTCGAGACCTTTGGCCTCCTGCGGCGGGTCTCGGGGAATTACTGCTGGAATGATGCGGTGGCGAGCCGCAGACAGAGCCACAGGATAGCGCATCGAACTGAAGCACGAACTGAAGCCTGTGTAATCTACCTCCAGTCATATACTTACTTGTTCTCTTCTGTTCGTTGAATTCATAATTTTTGGGGCCTGTAATCCACTGGCCTACTTTTAAATTGATATCCAAAGACCGTGTAATCTACCTCTTGCCACATTCTTACTTGTTCTTTTCTGTACGATGAATGCATTATTTTTGGGGCCTGTAGTCTACTGGCCTGCTATAAAATTTATATATATTGACCGTGTAATCTAACTCTAGCCTCATACTTACTTGTTCTTTCCTTTCTGCTGAATAAATAATTTTTGGGGCTTGTAGTCCACTATCCTGTTGTAAAATTGATATCCAATGACCGTGTAATCTAACTCTAGCCACATACTTAGGCTACTTTCACACCTGCGTTCAGGTGTCCGCTCGTGAGCTCCGTTTGAAGGGGCTCACAAGCGGTCCTGAACGCAGCCGTCCGGCCCTAATGCATTCTCAGTGGAGGCAGATCCACTGAGAATGCATCCGCCTGCCAGCGTTCAGCCTCCGCTCCGCGAGCGGAAACCTGAACGCTGCTTGCAGCGTTCGGGTGTCCGTCTGGCCGTGCGGAGGCGAGCGGATCCGTCCAGACTTATAATGGAAGTCAATGGGGACGGATCCGCTTGAAGATGACACCATATGGCTCAATCTTCAAGCGGATCCGTCCCCCATTGACTTTCAATGTAAAGTCTGGACGGATCCGCTCAGGCTACTTTCACACTTAGAAATTTTTCTAAGTTCTAATGCAGACGGATCCGTTCTGAACGGATGCAAACGTCTGCATTATAGGAGCGGATCCGTCTGATGAAACATCAGACGGACCCGCTCTGAACGCTAGTGTGAAAGTAGCCTTACTTGTTCTTTTCTTTCTGCTGAATGAATAATTTTTGGGGCCTGTAGTCCACTGGCCTGCTGTAAAATTGATATCCAATGACCGTCTAATCTACCTCCAGCCACATACTTACTTGGTCTTTTCTGTACAGTGAATGCATCATTTTTGGGGCCTGTAGTCCACTGGCCTGCTGAAAAATTTATATCCAATGACCGTGTAATCTACCTCCAGCCACATACTTACTTGTTCTTTTCTATACGGTGAATAAATAATTGTTAGGGCCTGTAGTCCACTGGCCTGCTGTACAATTGATGTCCAATGACCGTGTAATCTACCTCCAGCCACATACTTACTTGTTCTTTTCTTTCTGCTGAATGAATAATTTTTGAGGCCTGTAGTCCACTGGCCTGCTGTAAAATTGATATCCAATGACCGTGTAATCTAACTCTAGCCACATACTTACTTGTTCTTTTCTTTCTGCTGAATGAATAATTTTTGGGGCCTGTAGTCCACTGGCCTGCTGTAGAATTGATATCCAATGACCGTGTAATCTACCTCCAGCCACATACCTACTTGTTCTTTTCTGTACAGTGAATGCATAATTTTTGGGGCATTTAGTCCACTGACTTGCTGTAAAATTGATATCCAATCACTGTGTAATCTACCTCCAGCAACATACTTCTTTGTTCTTTTCTGTACGGTGAATGCATAATTTTTGGGGCCTATAGTCCACTGGCCTGCTATAAAATTGATATCCAATGACCGTTTAATCTACCTCCAGCCACAAACTTACTTGTTCTTTTCTGTATGGTTAATGAATTATTGTTGGGGTGTGTAGTCCACTGGCCTTCTGTAAAATTAATATCCAAAGACCGTGTAATCTACCTCCAGCCATATACTTACTTGTTCTTTTCTGTCCGGTGAATGAATAATTTTTGGGGCCTATAGTCAACTGGCCTGCTATAAAAATTGATATCCAATGACCGTGTAATCGACCTCCAGTCATATACTTACTTGAATTTTTCTGTCCGCTAAATGCATAATATTTGGGGCCTGTAGTCCACTTGCCTGCTGTAAAATTGATATTCAATGACCATGTAATCTACCTCCAGCCACATACTTACTTGCTCTTTTCTTTCTGCTGAATAAATAATTTTTGGGGCCTGTAGTCTACTATCCTGCTGTAAAATTGATATCCAATGACCATGTAATCTACCTCCAGCCACATACTTACTTGCTCTTTTCTTTCTGCTGAATAAATAATTTTTGGGGCCTGTAGTCTACTATCCTGCTGTAAAATTGATATCCAATGACCGTGTGATCTACCTCCAGCCACATACTTACTTGTTCTTTTCTGTTTGGTTAATTAATAATTGTTGGGGCCTGTAGTCCACAGGCCCGCTGTAAAATTGATATCTAAAAACCGTGTAATCTATTTCTAGCCACATACATTCACCTAAAGAATTATTATTAACACCTGTTCTATTTCTCATTAATGCAATTATCTAGTCAACCAATCACATGGCAGTTGCTTCAATGCAATTAGGGGTGTGGTCCTGGTCAAGACAATCTCCTGATCTCCAAACTGAATGTCAGAATGGGAAAGAAAGGTGATTTAAGCAATTTTGAGCGTGGCATGGTTGTTGGAGCAACACGGGCCGGTTTGAGTATTTCATAATCTGCTCAGTTACTGGGATTTTCATGCACAACCATTTCTAAGGTTTACAAAGAATGGTGTGAAAAGGGAAAAACATCCAGTATGCGGCAGTCCTGTGGGCAAAAATGCCTTGTGGATGCTAGAGGTCAGAGGAGAATAAGCCGACTGATTCAAGCTGATAGAAGAGCAACGTTGACTGAAATAACCACTCGTTACAACCAAGGTATGCAGCAAAGCATTTGTGCAGCCACAACACGCACAACCTTGAGGCGGATGGGCTACAACAGCAGAAGACCCCACCGGGTACCACTCATCTCCACTACAAATAGGAAAAAGAGGCTACAATTTTGCACGAGCTCACCAAAATTGGACTGTTGAAGACTGGAAAAATGTTGCCTGGTCTGATGAGTCTCGATTTCTGTTGAGACATTCAAATGGTAGAGTCCGAATTTGGCATAAACAGAATGAGAACATGTATCCATCCTCTGATGGCTATTTCTAGCAGGATAATGCACCATGTCACAAAGCTCGAATCATTTCAAAATGGTTTCTTGAACATGACAATGAGTTCACTGTACTAAAATGGCCCCCACAGTCACCAGATCTCAACCCAATAGAGCATCTTTGGGATGTGGTGGAACAGGAGCTTCGTGCCCTGGATGTGCATCCCTCAAATCTCCATCAACTGCAAGATGCTATCCTATCAATATGGGCCAACATTTCTAAAGAATGCTATCAGCACCTTGTTGAATCAATGCCACATAGAATTAAGGCAGTTCTGAAGGCAAAAAGGGGTCCAACACCGTATTAGTATGGTGTTCCTAATAATTCTTTAGGTGAGTGTACTTACTTTTTCTTTTCTTTCTGCTGAATGCACAATTTTTGGGGCATTTAGTCCATTTTCCTGCTATAAAATTGATATCCAATGACCGTGTAATCTACCTCCAGCCACATACTTACTTGTTCTTTTCTTTCTGCTAAATGCATAATTTTTGGGGCCATAGTCCACTGGCCTGCTGTAAAATTGATATCCAATGACCGTGTAATCTACCTCAAGCCACATACTTACTTGTTCTTTTTTTTCTGCTGAATGCATAATTTTTGGCATCATAGTCCACTGGCCTGTTGTAAAATTGATATCCTATGACCATGTAATCTACCTCCAGCCAAATACTTACTTGTTCTTTTCTGCATGGTGAATAAATAATTGTTGGGGCCTGTAGTCCACTGGCCTGCTGTAAAATTGATATCCAATGACCGTGTAATCTACCTACAGACACATACTTTCTTGTTCTTTTATTTCTGCTGAATGCATAATTTTTGGGACCTATAGTCCACTGTCCTGCTTTTAAATTGATAACCAATGACCGTGTAATCTACCTCCAGCCACATACTTTCTTGTTCTTTTCTGTTTGGTTAATTAATTATTTTTTGGGCCTGTAGTCCACTGGCCTGCTGTAGAATTGATATCCAATCCCCGTGTAATCTACCTCCAGCCACATACTTACTTGTTCTATTCTTTCTGCTTAATGCATAATTTTTGGGGCCTTTAGTCCATTGGCCTACTATAAAATTGATATCCAATGACCTTGTAATCTTCCTCCAGTCACATACTTACTTGTTCTTTTCAGTATGGTTAATGAATAATTGTTGGGGCCTGTAGTCCATAGGCCTGCTGTAAAATTGATATCTAAAAAACATGTAATCTATCCCCAGTTACATACTTACTTTTTCTTTTCTTTCTGCTGAATGTACAATTTTTGGGGCCTTTAGTCCATTGGCCTGCTATAAAATTGATATCCAATGACCGTGTAATCTACCTCCAGCCACATTCTTACTTGTTATTTTCTGTATGGTTAATGAATAATTGTTAGGGCCTGTAGTCCACTGGCCTGCTGTAAAATTGATATCCAATGATCGTGTAATCTACCTCCAGCCACTTACTTACTTGTTCTTTTCTGTCCGGTGAATTAATACATTTTGGGGCCTGTAGTCCATTGGCCTGCTATAAAAATTGATATCCAATGACAGTGTAATCTACCTCCAGTCATATATTTAATTGCCCTTTTCTGTCTGCTGAATGCATAATTTTTGGGGCCTGTAGTCCACTGGCCTGCTGTAAAATTAAAATCCAATGACCGAGTAATCTACCTCTTGCCACATACTTATTTGTTCTTTTCTGTACGCTGAAGGCATATTTTTTGGGGCCTGTAGTCCACTAGCCTGCTATAAAATTGATATGCAATGACCGTGTAATCTTACTCTAGCCACATACTTACTTGTTCTTTTCTTTCTGCTGAATGCATAAATTTTGGGGCCATAGTCCACTGGCCTGCTGTAAAATTGATATCCAATGACCGTGTAATCTACCTCCAGCCACATACTTACTTGTTCTTTTCTTTACGCTGAATGCATAATTTTTGGGGCCTGTAGTCCATTGGCCTGCTGTAAAATTTATATCCAATGACCGTGTAATCTACCTCCAACCACATACTTACTTGTTCTTTTCTGTACCGTGAATAAATAATTGTTTTGGCCTGAAGTTCACTGGCCTGCTGTACAATTGATATCCAATGACCGTGTAATCTACCTCCAGCCACATACTTACTTGTTCTTTTCTTTCTGCTGAATGCATAATTTTTGGGGTCATAGTCCACTGGCCTGCTGTAAAATTGATATCCAATGACCGTGTAATCTACCTCCAGCCACATACTTACTTGTTCTTTTCTGTCCGGTGAATGCATAATTTTTTGGGCCTGTAGTCCACTGGCCTTCTGTACAATTTATATCCAATGACCGTGTAATTTACCTCCAGCCACATACTTACTTGTTCTTTTCTGTTCGGTGAATTAATAATTGTTGGGTCCTCGGAGGAATTCAACACCAGTGACAACCATGTGTTATCGAATTACAACTGTTATCATTAGGGTTTTTTTCAAAAGAGGGGATTTCTTTAGCCATGTTTTTAATCCAATTTTATATTTTTAGTTCTTTTAAACATATGTATTTGACCTGTATTTGTACTGGCCTGCAGAAAAATTTATATCCATTGACCGTGTAATATACCTCGGGCCACATAATCACTTAATCTTTTCTGTCCGGTGAATGCCTAATATTTGGGGCCTGTAGTCCAATGGCCTACATTGAAATTTTTATCCATTAACCCCATAATGTACCTCGAGACACATAATCAGAATTTACTTTACATCAGGTGAATGCCTAATTGTTGAAACCTGTACTCCCGTGGCTTAAAATAAAAAATTTCTAGGCTCCGACAGGGCACATTTCAGAGAATTTCCATAAAAATGTTCCCTGATTATGATACATATTTTTTATCATTGATCCCCCTGTAGTATGTCACTGTCCATGTTGTGGGACTATTTGTGCACTTCTACTAAGTATTTGGTGGCTGGAAATATGAGCTCAAGGTTTTTCAGGTTCGCCTGCCATTAAAGTTAATAGGGCCCACCACAAACTTCCAATTCGCGAACATTTGATCGTGTTCGTGCGATCGCGAACCGTCCCGGCCGATGTTCTTCCATTTACTACATATAACTGCACTGCTGAACGGCAAATAATATATATTTTTTTGCCACTAATACACGCCAAAAAGGGCTGTAATTTTCTCACTTCACCACACAACAGCCAATAAGCCCTCCCCCCCAATACAAGCCAAAAAATGCTTTAGAACATATTACTGCACCATACAAGGGCAAATAAGACATAGGAATATTTCTTTGTAATAAACCCTGTTAATGACTGTATCAAACAGTACTTGCACCCCAATAACAAGAATGGTTTGCTGGAATTACAGAGCTGTATAATGGCAATTTGGATCCGCAGACAGTGCAGCAAGGTGTAATAGGATTGTTCCTATCACACAGACTGTAAACTCCCCTACTGAACCCTGTTCTGCTTCATTACTGTGTAATAATTTCTCCCTATCTTTTCCCTACACTTCTAATGCTCTTCCCCTGAACTTCTATTGAGCAAAGTATACGTTTTCAAGTCTTTCCTAGCACTGTCCCTAGCGCCTGCTACACTAAAAAATTGCTGAATCCAAGATGGCTGAGGCTATTTATAGGGCAGTGATATCACAGAGCTGTCTGGCTGCTGATTGGCTGCATGCATGGTATTGTGGATGATCCCTCGTTCCCAGAGTTCCTTGCTCCATGTCCTAACATGTGCAGCAGCCATTTTAGGAAAAAAATCTGATTCATTACCACAAAGCGCGAGGAAATTCGGATTCTGTGCAAATCGAAATTTTTGTGAAATTCAGATCAATTTCCACTTCATCAACTTTGATTCTCTCATCTCTAATTATAGCATTTTTAATAACAAAAAGGAAAACACAAACATCTGTCCAAAAAAACATAGGGCCATACTGTGTCTTTCTATATAATATAACCTATAACTATATAGGTTGGTTGGGCTGCAGTTTCCAAACCCTGTGATTCCTATTTACTAACAGAGCAGCTACATGTACTTGGCTAATGTCATCAATTCATTACTTGGAAATTATCAGTGCAGCTGAAATATATTTATATAATGAATTTATGGTTGATTCTTAAAAGAACATTATTTCTTCTAGGACAATTTATGACTGGGGAGCTTTCAAATACTTCCGTTTTGTTACACTGAGCGTAAATTAAAAATGCACACCATTAACATAGCTATGTGCTATATATCATATACTTTCACAGTTGGGTAACCATGATATGAATGAGATGTTTACATTACATGTGTTTTATAGGCTTCAGCAATTCTCTAACGGCAGTTCATTTAGATACAACTATTCCGTTTTTATCCTATGGTTTTTAAATCACACAGGCCAATTGAAAAAAGAGGAACACTTATATCTGAAAGTGACACTCATTATATTTGTTAATTATGTTTTAATTACCTTGCTGTCCCTGGGCCCAATAACTTTGCCATAATTTCTCTATGAATTGTCACCGACTGCATATATCATTTTTTTTCCACTGATATGTTATTTGGTCATTAAGGCTGAGTGGAATGACAGTAGTCTATGACAGTCACTCTCTAGAGTCACAACGGTGTGTGATTCCCTTAATTTGTTTGGTTAATTATCCTGTGCTGGCAAAGAAAAAACTAATTAGTGTAGATTTTATATTGCCTAGTTAATACAATTGCAAAACGTGTGATATGCCTCATGGCATGTTAATCAGAAGCAATAGCTGTATATATTTTATGCTGTTTATTTTAATAGGCTTTCTTCAGCATAATGTAAAAATAAAAGCGTGTGTTTTGGTCATCTTTCCTTATGTAATAATTCTGAATAATTAAATATTCTATGATTTTATTTATTTATTGCAATGGTGAATACATAGAAATGATTATATTTGTAATGTTATATCATCAGTAGTATTGAGGGAATCCATGCCAAACAAATTGACTTCTATCTGAATTTCTTCGCACTTCGTGGTAACAAATACATTTTATTCCGAAATTATGGCAAAAAGAAAATTACATACTCACCTCATCCATTTGCATGTGGAGACGCCGTCATGGCCATCTTGATTGAAGATACCGCAGGAAATATTACACGGGGTGACGTGTAACGTACCACGTCATCACGCCCAGCCAGCTTGATGACGTTATCATGTCACCGCACGAGATTTCGCATGGTGCCTCAATCAAGATGACCTTGACAGCCTCTTGAGCAATTCAACAACAACCAAAAAGAGTACCTATGATTCCTTGAATAAAATATATTTATTGAAATTCATTTAAAACGTATACATGACACTAATGCAAACAACATGTATAGTGAGAATATCCAAAATTAACCACATCTATTACACCCAATAACTATGGAGATAAACCTATGACAATCATGTGTTAGTAACAAAAAGACATGTTAAGTGCCTGACTATGTGGAACTGTAGGATATGTAATCCTTACTATCTTCAACCGCACAGATGTCAATTGTATGATCTGATTGAAATAAAGTGACTAATGCATGGAGATGAACCTCATCTGAAGTTCGTCATTACCTGTATTGATGGGCGTTATGGATGGGGGTGCCGCTCCTCAATGCGCGTTTCGTCGTTTTTGACTTCCTCAGAAGGAGTGAGCTTGTAATGGGGAATAATGGTCATTTAAATGATATGTTGTCCTATCACTATCCTTACATGGGGTCATGTGATTCTTCCTGTGTTCTATGTTGATTATATCCGCTGATAAGGTAACGTGCTCGGCGCATGACACGCCTTACCTTCACTTTATTTCAATCAGATCATACGTTGAACATAGTAGTTGAACATAGTAAGGATTACATATCCTACAGTTCCACATAGTCAGGCATCTAGCATGTCTTTTTGTTACTAACACATGATTGTCATAGGTTCATCTCCATAGTTATTGGGTGTAATAGATGTGGTCAATTTTGGATATTCTCACTATACATGTTGTTTGTATTAGTGTCATGTACACCTTTTAAATGAATTTCAATAAATATATTTTATTCAAGGAATCATAGGTACTCTTTTTGGTTGTTGTTGAATTGAATTGTTGAGTATTCTGGTCACGTTAGATTCTTCTAATCATAGACCTTGTTGTGTAATAATTTATTTTTTCTGTGTTTATAACAGAATCCAGTCTACAAATGGATCTGGGAGCCAGAGAACAGGCATGGCTCGCACAAGCTGATAATATTTTTAGTCGAGAATCCAATGTTGTTTTTAGTGATGGTACGGCCCAGGTTAGAGAATCCCAAAAAATATATAAATCCTTATGTCACAAATAAATTTGAGTATGGTGGAATAAGGCGTCCCTAGATAATTATAAAAATAGAAAGATCATTCCCAGAGGACTCTGAATCCAAAAATTTCCCAACTTTGGATTTGATGATCCCGATTTAAAGAAAAGATGGGAGGAAGCGGCTTCTAAATGTGCTTTTGACTTCATAGAGATCATAATGGAAGCCAATAGCAGAAAATTACTGAGTTTAGAGACAGAGATGCAGGTTCTACAGGCTCAAATTAAAGGTGATTTAGAGGAGGAAAATTTCCAAAAATTCAATGAGGACATTAGTAATAGCTACCTAGCATGGGAAAAAGAAATAACCTCCCAAAAAATTAAGAAATTTCAAAGAGATGTTACGGACTACAATAACAACAAGGTCTATAAATGGCAACAAGCAAATGAGGGGACTGGCTCTAGATCTAGAACGTCTTCCCTATCCTCAGTAGGCACGGATTCTGATGCTGGCTCCAGAAGTGGAGATGAGCTTGTCTTGAGTAGAGTTGAGCGAACACCTGGATGTTCGGGTTCGAGAAGTTCGGACGAACTTCCCGGAAATGTTCGGGTTCGGGATCCGAACCCGACCCGAACTTCGTCCCGAACCCGAACCCCATTGAAGTCAATGGGGACCCGAACTTTTCGGCACTAAAAAGGCTGTAAAACAGCCCAGGAAAGTGCTAGAGGGCTGCAAAAGGCCGCAAAATGTAGTTAAATCCCCTGCAAACAAATGTGGATAGGGAAATAATTAAAATAAAAATAAAATAAATAAAAATTAACCAATATCAATTGGAGAGAGGTCCCATAGCAGAGAATCGGGCTTCATGTCAGCAGAGAATCAGTCTTCATGTCATAGCAGAGAATCAGGCTTCACGTCACCCAAAACTGGAACAGTCCATTGTCAGATATTTAGGCCCCGTCACCCAGGCAGAGGAGAGAGGTCCCATAACATAGAATCTGGCTTCATGTCAGCAGAGAATCAGTCTTCATGTCATAGCAGAGAATCAGGCTTCATGTCATAGCAGAGAATCAGGCTTCACGTCACCCACCACTGGAACAGTCCATTGTCAGATATTTAGGCCCAGGCACCCAGGCAGAGGAGAGAGGTCCCATAGCAGAGAATATGGCTTCATGTCAGCAGAGAATCAATCTTCATGTCATAGCAGAGAATCAGGCTTCACGTCACCCACCACTGGAACAGTCCATTGTCAGATATTTAGGCCCAGGCACCCAGGCAGAGGAGAGAGGTCCCATCGCAGAGATTCAGGCTTCATGTCAGCAGAGAATCAGTCTTCATGTCATAGCAGAGAATCTTGCTTCACGTCACCCAACATTGGAACAGTCCATTGTCATATAATTTAGGCCCCGGCACCCAGACAGAGGAGAGAGGTCCCATAACATAGAATCTGGCTTCATGTCAGCAGAGAATCAGTCTTCATGTCATAGCAGAGAATCAGGCTTCATGTCACCCACCACTGGAACAGGCCACTGTCAGATATTTTTAGGCCCCGGCACCCAGACAGAGGAGAGAGGTCCCATAACATAGAATCTGGCTTCATGTCAGCAGAGAATCAGTCTTCATGTCATAGCAGAGAATCATGCTTCACGTCACCCAACATTGGAACAGTCCATTGTCATATAATTTAGGCCCCGGCACCCAGACAGAGGAGAGAGGTCCCATAACATAGAATCTGGCTTCTTGTCAGCGACTCAGCAGAGAATCAGTCTTCATGTCATAGCAGAGAATCAGGCTTCATGTCACCCACCACTGGAACAGGCCACTGTCAAATATTTTTAGGCCCCGGCACCCAGACAGAGGACAGAGGTCCCATAACAGAGATTCAGGCTTCATGTCAGCAGAGAATCAGTCTTCATGTCATAGCAGAGAATCAGGCTTCATGTCACCCACCACTGGAACAGGCCACTGTCAGATATTTTTAGGCCCCGGCACCCAGACAGAGGAGAGAGGTCCCATAACAGAGATTCAGGCTTCATGTCAGCAGAGAATCAGTCTTCATGTCATAGCAGACAATCAGGCTTCATGTCACCCACCACTGGAACAGGCCACTGTCAGATATTTTTAGGCCCCGACACCCAGACAGAGGAGAGAGGTCCCATAACAGAGATTCAGGCTTCATGTCAGCAGAGAATCAGTCTTCATGTCATAGCAGAGAATCAGGCTTCATGTCACCCACCACTGGAACAGGCCACTGTCAGATATTTTTAGGCCCCGGCACCCAGACAGAGGAGAGAGGTCCCATAACAGAGATTCAGGCTTCATGTCAGCAGAGAATCAGTCTTCATGTCATAGCAGAGAATCAGGCTTCATGTCACCCATCACTGGAACAGGCCACTGTCAGATATTTTTAGGCCCCGGCACCCAGACAGAGGAGAGAGGTCCCATAACAGAGATTCAGGCTTCATGTCAGCAGAGAATCAGTCTTCATGTCATAGCAGACAATCAGGCTTCATGTCACCCACCACTGGAACAGGCCACTATCAGATATTTTTAGGCCCCGGCACCCAGACAGAGGAGAGAGGTCCCATAACAGAGATTCAGGCTTCATGTCAGCAGAGAATCAGTCTTCATGTCATAGCAGAGAATCAGGCTTCATGTCACCCACCACTGGAACAGGCCACTGTCAGATATTTTTAGGCCCCGGCACCCAGACAGAGGAGAGAGGTCCCATAACAGAGAATCTGGCTTCATGTCAGCAGAGAATCAGTCTTCATGTCATAGCAGAGAATCATGCTTCACGTCACCCAACATTGGAACAGTCCATTGTCATATAATTTAGGCCCCGGCACCCAGACAGAGGAGAGAGGTCCCATAACATAGAATCTGGCTTCTTGTCAGCGACTCAGCAGAGAATCAGTCTTCATGTCATAGCAGAGAATCAGGCTTCACGTCACCCACCACTGGAACAGTCCATTGTCAGATATTTAGGCCCAGGCACCCAGGCAGAGGAGAGAGGTCCCATCGCAGAGATTCAGGCTTCATGTCAGCAGAGAATCAGTCTTCATGTCATAGCAGAGAATCTTGCTTCACGTCACCCAACATTGGAACAGTCCATTGTCATATAATTTAGGCCCCGGCACCCAGACAGAGGAGAGAGGTCCCATAACATAGAATCTGGCTTCATGTCAGCAGAGAATCAGTCTTCATGTCATAGCAGAGAATCAGGCTTCATGTCACCCACCACTGGAACAGGCCACTGTCAGATATTTTTAGGCCCCGGCACCCAGACAGAGGAGAGAGGTCCCATAACATAGAATCTGGCTTCATGTCAGCAGAGAATCAGTCTTCATGTCATAGCAGAGAATCATGCTTCACGTCACCCAACATTGGAACAGTCCATTGTCATATAATTTAGGCCCCGGCACCCAGACAGAGGAGAGAGGTCCCATAACATAGAATCTGGCTTCTTGTCAGCGACTCAGCAGAGAATCAGTCTTCATGTCATAGCAGAGAATCAGGCTTCATGTCACCCACCACTGGAACAGGCCACTGTCAGATATTTTTAGGCCCCGGCACCCAGACAGAGGAGAGAGGTCCCATAACAGAGATTCAGGCTTCATGTCAGCAGAGAATCAGTCTTCATGTCATAGCAGAGAATCAGGCTTCATGTCACCCACCACTGGAACAGGCCACTGTCAGATATTTTTAGGCCCCGGCACCCAGACAGAGGAGAGAGGTCCCATAACAGAGATTCAGGCTTCATGTCAGCAGAGAATCAGTCTTCATGTCATAGCAGACAATCAGGCTTCATGTCACCCACCACTGGAACAGGCCACTGTCAGATATTTTTAGGCCCCGACACCCAGACAGAGGAGAGAGGTCCCATAACAGAGATTCAGGCTTCATGTCAGCAGAGAATCAGTCTTCATGTCATAGCAGAGAATCAGGCTTCATGTCACCCACCACTGGAACAGGCCACTGTCAGATATTTTTAGGCCCCGGCACCCAGACAGAGGAGAGAGGTCCCATAACAGAGATTCAGGCTTCATGTCAGCAGAGAATCAGTCTTCATGTCATAGCAGAGAATCAGGCTTCATGTCACCCATCACTGGAACAGGCCACTGTCAGATATTTTTAGGCCCCGGCACCCAGACAGAGGAGAGAGGTCCCATAACAGAGATTCAGGCTTCATGTCAGCAGAGAATCAGTCTTCATGTCATAGCAGACAATCAGGCTTCATGTCACCCACCACTGGAACAGGCCACTATCAGATATTTTTAGGCCCCGGCACCCAGACAGAGGAGAGAGGTCCCATAACAGAGATTCAGGCTTCATGTCAGCAGAGAATCAGTCTTCATGTCATAGCAGAGAATCAGGCTTCATGTCACCCACCACTGGAACAGGCCACTGTCAGATATTTTTAGGCCCCGGCACCCAGACAGAGGAGAGAGGTCCCATAACAGAGATTCAGGCTTCATGTCAGCAGAGAATCAGTCTTCATGTCATAGCAGAGAATCAGGCTTCATGTCACCCATCACTGGAACAGGCCACTGTCAGATATTTTTAGGCCCCGGCACCCAGACAGAGGAGAGAGGTCCCATAACAGAGATTCAGGATTCATGTCAGCAGAGAATCAGTCTTCATGTCATAGCAGAGAATCAGGCTTCACGTCACCCAACACTGGAACAGTCCATTGTCACATATTTAGGCCCAGGCACCCAGGCAGAGGAGAGAGGTCCCATAGCAGAGAATCTGGCTTCATGCCAGCAGAGAGTCAGTCTTCATGTCATAGCAGAGAATCAGGCTTCATGTCACCCACCACTGGAACAGGCCACTGTCAGATATTTTTAGGCCCCGGCACCCAGACAGAGGAGAGGTTCATTCAACTTTGGGTTGTTCCGCAATATAATGGTAAAATGAAAAAAAAAATAAGATTGAATGAGGAAGTGCCCTGGAGTACAATAATATATGGTTAAGGGGAGGTAGTTAATGTCTAATCTGCACAAGGGATGGACAGGTCCTGTGTAGAGTTGAGCTAACACCTGGATGTTCGGGTTCGAGAAGTTCGGCCGAACTTCCCGGAAATGTTCGGGTTCGGGATCCGAACCCGATCCGAACTTCGTCCCGAACCCGAACCCCATTGAAGTCAATGGGGACCCGAACTTTTCGGCACTAAAAAGGCTGTAAAACAGCCCAGGAAAGAGCTAGAGGGCTGCAAAAGGCAGCAACATGTAGGTAAATCCCCTGCAAACAAATGTAGATAGGGAAATGAATTAAAATAAAAAAATAAAAAATAAAAATGACCCAATATCAATTGGACAGAGGTCCCATAGCAGAGAATCTGGTTTCACGTCAGCAGAGAATCGGTCTCTTCATGCCATAGCAAAGAATCTGGCTTCATGTCAGCACAGAATCTGTCTTCATGTCATAGCAGAGAATCAGGCTTCACGTCACCCACCACTGGAACAGGCCATTGTCACACATTTAGGCCCCGGCACCCAGACAGAGGAGAGCGGTCCCGTAACAGAGAATCTGGCCTTATGTCAGCGCAGAATCTGTCTTCATGTCATAGCAGAGAATCAAGCTTCACGTCACCCACCACTGGAACAGGCCACTGTCACACATTTAGGCCCAGGCACCCAGTCAGAGGAGAGAGGTCCCGTAACAGAGAATCTGGCTTGATGTCAGCACAGAATCTGTCTTCATGTCATAGCAGAGAATCAGGCTTCATGTCACCCACCACTAGAACAGGCCACTGTCACACATTTAGGCCCAGGCACCCAGGCAGAGGAGAGAGGTCCCGTAACAGAGAATCTGGCCTGATGTCAGCACAGAATCTGTCTTCATGTCATAGCAGAGAATCAGGCTTCACATCACCCACCACTGGAAAAGGCCACTGTCACACATTTAGGCCCAGGCACCCAGTCAGAGGAGAGAGGTCCCGTAACAGAGAATCTGGCCTTATGTCAGCGCAGAATCTGTATTCATGTCATAGCAGAGAATCAGGCTTCACGTCACCCACCACTGGAACAGGCCACTGTCACATATTTAGGCCCAGGCACCCAGGCAGAGGAGAGAGGTCCTGTAACAGAGAATCTGGCCTTATGTCAGCGCAGAATCTGTATTCATGTCATAGCAGAGAATCAGGCTTCACGTCATCCACCACTGGAACAGGCCACTGTCACACATTTAGGCCCAGGTACCCAGGCAGAGGAGAGAGGTCCCGTAACAGAGAATCTGGCCTTATGTCAGCGCAGAATCTGTCTTCATGTCATAGCAGAGAATCAGGCTTCACGTCACCCACCACTGGAACAGGCCACTGTCACACATTTAGGCCCCGGCACCCAGACAGAGGAGAGCGGTCCCGTAACAGAGAATCTGGCCTTATGTCAGCGCAGAATCTGTATTCATGTCATAGCAGGGAATCAGGCTTCACGTCACCCACCACTGGAACAGGCCACTGTCACACATTTAGGCCCAGGTACCCAGGCAGAGGAGAGAGGTCCCGTAACAGACAATATGGCCTGATGTCAGCGCAGAATCTGTCTTCATGTCATAGCAGAGAATCAGGCTTCACGTCACCCACCACTGGAACAGGCCACTGTCACACATTTAGGCCCAGGCACCCAGGCAGAGGAGAGAGGTCCCGTAACAGAGAATCTGGCCTGATGTCAGCACAGAATCTGTCTTCATGTCATAGCAGAGAATCAGGCTTCACGTCACCCACCACTGGAACAGGCCACTGTCACATATTTAGGCCTAGGCACCCAGGCAGAGGAGAGAGGTCGCGTAACAGAGAATCTGGCTTCATGTCAGCACAGAATAAGTCTTCATGTCATAGCAGAGAATCAGTCTTCACGTCACCAACCACTGGAACAGGCCACTGTCACACATTTAGGCCCCGGCACCCAGACAGAGGAGAGGTTCATTCAACTTTGGGTTGCCCCGCAATATAATGGTAAAATGAAATTAAAAATAGTATTGAATGAGGAAGTGCCCTGGAGTAGAATAATATATTGTTAAGGGGAGGTAGTTAATATCTAATCTTCACAAGGGATGGACAGGTCCTGTGGGATCCATGCCTGGTTCATTTTTATGAACGTCAGCTTGTCCACATTGGCTGTAGACAGGCGGCTGCGTTTGTCTGTAATGACGCCCCCTGCCGTGCTGAATACACGTTCAGAAAAAACGCTGGCAGCCGGGCAGGCCAGCACCTCCAAGGCATAAAAGGCTAGCTCTGGCCACGTGGACAATCTGGAGACCCAGAAGTTGAATGGGGCCGAACCATCAGTCAGTACGTGGAGGGGTGTGCACAGGTACTGTTCCACCATGTTAGTGAAATGTTGCCTCCTGCTAACACGTTCCGTATCAGGTGGTGGTGCACTTAGCTGTGGCGTGGTGACAAAACGTTTCCACATCTCTGCCATGCTAACCCTGCCCTCAGAGGAGCTGGCCGTGACACAGCTGCGTTGGCGACCTCTTGCTCCTCCTCTGCCTTCGCCTTGGGCTTCCACTTGTTCTCCTGTGACATTTGGGAATGCTCTCAGTAGCGCGTCTACCAACGTGCGTTTGTACTCGCGCATCTTCCTATCACGCTCCAGTGTAGGAAGTAAGGTGGGCACATTGTCTTTGTACCGGGGATCCAGCAAGGTGGCAACCCAGTAGTCCGCACACGTTAAAATGTGGGCAACTCTGCTGTCGTTGCGCAGGCACTGCAGCATGTAGTCGCTCATGTGTGCCAGGCTGCCCAGAGGTAAGGACAAGCTGTCCTCTGTGGGAGGCGTATCGTCATCGTCCTGTGTTTCCCCCCAGCCACGCACCAGTGATGGGCCCGAGCTGCTTTGGGTGCCACTCCGCTGTGAACATGCTTCATCCTCATCCTCCTCCACCTCCTCCTCATCCTCGTCCTCCTCGTCCTCCAGTAGTGGGCCCTGTCTGGCCACATTTGTACCTGGCCTCTGGTGTTGCAAAAAACCTCCCTCTGAGTCACTTTGAAGAGACTGGCCTGAAAGTGTTAAAAATGACCTCTCTTCCTCCTCTTCCTCCTGGGCCACCTCCTCTTCCATCATCGCCCTAAGTGTTTTCTCAAGGAGACATAGAAGTGGTATTGTAACGCTGATAACGGCGTCATCGCCACTGGCCATGTTGGTGGAGTACTCGAAACAGCGCAACAGGGCACACAGGTCTCGCATGGAGGCCCAGTCATTGGTGGTGAAGTGTGTCTGATCCGCAGTGCGACTGATCCGTGCGTGCTGCAGCTGAAACTCCACTATGGCCTGCTGCTGCTCGCACAGTCTGTCCAGCATATGCAAGGTGGAGTTCCACCTGGTGGATACGTCGCATATGAGGCGGTGAGCGGGAAGGCCGAAGTTACGCTGTAGCGCAGACAGGCGAGCAGCGGCAGGGTGTGAACGCCGGAAGCGCGAACAGACGGCCCGCACTTTATGCAGCAGCTCTGACATGTCGGGGTAGTTGCGAATGAACTTCTGCACCACCAAATTCAGCACATGCGCCAGGCAAGGGATGTGCGTCAAACCGGCTAGTCCCAGAGCTGCAACGAGATTTCGCCCATTATCGTACACCACCAGGCCGGGCTTGAGGCTCACCGGCAGCAACCACTCATCGGTCTGTTGTTCTATACACCGCCACAACTCCTGTGCGGTGTGGGGCCTGTCCCCCAAACATATGAGTTTCAGAATGGCCTGTTGACGTTTACCCCGGGCTGTGCTGAAGTTGGTGGTGAAGGTGTGTTGCTGACTGGATGAGCAGGTGGAAGAAGAGGAGGAGGAAGCTGAGTAGGAGGAGGAGGAGGCAGGAGGCAAAGAATGTTGCCCTGCGATCCTTGGCGGCGGAAGGACGTGCGCCAAACAGCTCTCCGCCTGGGGCCCATCCGCCACTACATTTACCCAGTGTGCAGTTAGGGAGATATAGCGTCCCTGGCCGTGCTTACTGGTCCACGTATCTGTGGTTAGGTGGACCTTGCCACAGATGGCGTTGCGCAGTGCACACTTGATTTTATCGGACACTTGGTTGTGCAGGGAAGGCACGGCTCTCTTGGAGAAGTAGTGGCGGCTGGGAACAACATACCGTGGGACAGCAAGTGACATGAGCTGTTTGAAGCTGTGTGTGTCCACCAGCCTAAATGACAGCATTTCATAGGCCAGTAGTTTAGAAATGCTGGCATTGAGGGCCAGGGATCGAGGGTGGCTAGGTGGGAATTTACGCTTTCTCTCAAATGTTTGTGAGATGGAGAGCTGAACGCTGCCGTGTGACATGGTTGAGATGCTTGGTGACGCAGGTGGTGGTGTTGGTGGTACATCCCATGTTTGCTGGGCGGCAGGTGCCAACGTTCCTCCAGAGGCAGAGGAAGAGGCCGAGGCGGCGGCAGCAGCAGCAGAAAAGGCCGAGGCAGCAGCAGAAGAGGCCGAGGCGGCAGCAGCAGAAGAGGCAGCAGGGGGAGCCTGAGTGACTTCCTTGTTTTTAAGGTGTTTACTCCACTGCAGTTCATGCTTTGCATGCAGGTGCCTGGTCATGCAGGTTGTGCTAAGGTTCAGAACGTTAATGCCTCGCTTCAGGCTCTGATGGCACAGCGTGCAAACCACTCGGGTCTTGTCGTCAGCACATTGTTTGAAGAAGTGCCATGCCAGGGAACTCCTTGAAGCTGCCTTTGGGGTGCTTGGTCCCAGATTGCGGCGGTCAGTAGCAGGCGAAGTCTCTTGGCGGCGGGTGTTCTGATTTTGCCCACTGCTCCCTCTTTTGCTACGCTGTTGGCTCGGTCTCACCACTGCCTCTTCCTCCGAACTGTGAAAGTCAGTGGCACGACCTTCATTCCATGTGGGGTCTAGGACCTCATCGTCCCCTGCATCGTCTTCCACCCAGTCTTGACCCCTGACCTCCTGTTCAGTCTGCACACTGCAGAAAGACGCAGCAGTTGGCACCTGTGTTTCGTCATCATCAGAGACGTGCTGAGGTGGTATTCCCATGTCCTCATCATCAGGAAAAATAAGTGGTTGTGCGTTAGTGCATTCTATCTCTTCCACCCCTGGGGAAGGGCTAGGTGGATGCCCTTAAGAAACCCTGGCAGCAGAGTCTTCAAACAGCATAAGAGACTGCTGCATAACTTGAGGCTCAGACAGTTTCCCTGATATGCATGGGGGTGATGTGACAGACCGATGGGCTTGGTTTTCATGCGCCATCTGTGCGCTTTCTGCAGAACACTGGGTGGGAGATAATGTGAACGTGCTGGATCCACTGTCGGCCACCCAATTGACTAATGCCTGCACCTGCTCAGGCCTTACCAACCTTAGAACGGCATTGGGCCCCACCAAATATCGCTGTAAATTCTGCTGGCTACTGGGACCTGAGGTAGTTGGTTCACTAGGACGTGTGGCTGTGGCAGAACGGCCATGTCCTCTCCCAGCACCAGAGGGTACACTAACACCACCACGACCATGTCCACGTCCGCGTCCCTTATTAGATGTTTTCCTCATTGTTCCCGTTCACAACAATATTGAGAATGGCAAATTTGGGAATGCTTTTTCAACCCAGAACAAAAAGTCTGCTTTTACGGTCACTACAAATAACTTGACCAGCTAAAACTGTGCAGATTTGGTTGAATAGAGATGTGAGACCTGTTTTTTTTTTTGCGCTGTGTGACAGTTATAGGTTTAATCACAGAATGACACTTCTATCAGCACGCTAGCGTGTGTCTTAGGTTTTTCTGAATCACACTATCAATACCTTCAATGTAAGATTTTCTTTTTAGGATAGATTTCAAGTAGGCGTCAAATACCACAAACTAGTTATTTTCAGAATGGCAAATTTGGGAATGCTTTTTCAACCCAGAACAAAAAGTCTGCTTTTACGGTCACTACAAATAACTTGACCAGCTAAAACTGTGCAGATTTGGTTGAATAGAGATGTGAGACCTGTTTTTTTTTGCGCTGTGTAACAGTTATAGGTTTAATCACAGAATGACACTTCTATCAGCACGCTAGCGTGTGTCTTAGGTTTTTCTGAATCACACTATCAATACCTTCAATGTAAAATTTTATTTTTGGGATAGATTTCAAGTAGGCCTCAAATACCACAAACTAGTTATTTTGAGAATGGCAAATTTGGGAATGCTTTTTCAACCCAGAACAAAAAGTCTGCTTTTACGGTCACTACAAATAACTTGACCAGCTAAAACTGTGCAGATTTGGTTGAATAGAGATGTGAGACCTGTTTTTTTTTGCGCTGTGTGACAGTTATAGGTTTAATCACAGAATGACACTTCTATCAGCACGCTAGCGTGTGTCTTAGGTTTTTCTGAATCACACTATCAATACCTTCAATGTAAGATTTTCTTTTTGGGATAGATTTCAAGTAGGCCTCAAATACCACAAACTAGTTATTTTCAGAATGGCAAATTTGGGAATGCTTTTTCAACCCAGAACAAAAAGTCTGCTTTTACCGTCACTACAAATAACTTGACCAGCTAAAACTGTGCAGATTTGGTTGAATAGAGATGTGAGACCTGTTTTTTTTTGCGCTGTGTGACAGTTATAGGTTTAATCACAGAATGACACTTCTATCAGCATGCTAGCGTGTGTCTTAGGTTTTTCTGAATCACACTATCAATACCTTCAATGTAAAATTTTCTTTTTGGGATAGATTTCAAGTAGGCCTCAAATACCACAAACTAGTTATTTTGAGAATGGCAAATTTGGGAATGCTTTTTCAACCCAGAACAAAAAGTCTGCTTTTACGGTCACTACAAATAACTTGACCAGCTAAAACTGTGCAGATTTGGTTGAATAGAGATGTGAGACCTGTTTTTTTTTTGCGCTGTGTGACAGTTATAGGTTTAATCACAGAATGACACTTCTATCAGCACGCTAGCGTGTGTCTTAGGTTATTCTGAATCACACTATCAATACCTTCAATGTAAGATTTTCTTTTTGGGATAGATTTCAAGTAGCCCTCAAATACCACAAACTAGTTATTTTCAGAATGGCAAATTTGGGAATGCTTTTTCAACCTAGAACAAAAAGTCTGCTTTTACGGTCACTACAAATAACTTGACCAGCTAAAACTGTGCAGATTTGGTTGAATAGAGATGTGAGACCTGTTTTTTTTTTTGCGCTGTGTGACAGTTATAGGTTTAATCACAGAATGACACTTCTATCATCACACTAGCGTGTGTCTTAGGTTTTTCTGAATCACACTATCAATACCTTCAATGTAAGATTTTCTTTTTGGGATAGATTTCAAGTAGGCCTCAAATACCACAAACTAGTTATTTTCAGAATGGCAAATTTGGGAATGCTTTTTCAACCCAGAACAAAAAGTCTGCTTTTACGGTCACTACAAATAACTTGACCAGCTAAAACTGTGCAGATTTGGTTGAATAGAGATGTGAGACCTGTTTTTTTTTGCGCTGTGTGACAGTTATAGGTTTAATCACAGAATGACACTTCTATCAGCACGCTAGCGTGTGTCTTAGGTTTTTCTGAATCACACTATCAATACCTTCAATGTAAGATTTTCTTTTTGGGATAGATTTCAAGTAGGCCTCAAATACCACAAACTAGTTATTTTCAGAATGGCAAATTTGGGAATGCTTTTTCAACCCAGAACAAAAAGTCTGCTTTTACCGTCACTACAAATAACTTGACCAGCTAAAACTGTGCAGATTTGGTTGAATAGAGATGTGAGACCTGTTTTTTTTTGCGCTGTGTGACAGTTATAGGTTTAATCGCAGAATGACACTTCTATCAGCACGCTAGCGTGTGTCTTAGGTTTTTCTGAATCACACTATCAATACCTTCAATGTAAGATTTTCTTTTTGGGATAGATTTCAAGTAGGCCTCAAATACCACAAACTAGTAATTTTGAGAATGGCAAATTTGGGAATGCTTTTTCAACCCAGAACAAAAAGTCTGCTTTTACGGTCACTACAAATAACTTGACCAGCTAAAACTGTGCAGATTTGGTTGAATAGAGATGTGAGACCTGTTTTTTTTTTGCGCTGTGTGACAGTTATAGGTTTAATCACAGAATGACACTTCTATCAGTACGCTAGCGTGTGTCTTAGGTTTTTCTGAATCACACTATCAATACCTTCAATGTAAGATTTTCTTTTTGGGATAGATTTCAAGTAGGCCTCAAATACCACAAACTAGTTATTTTCAGAATGGCAAAATTGGGAATGCTTTTTCAACCCAGAACAAAAAGTCTGCTTTTACGGTCACTACAAATAACTTGACCAGCTAAAACTGTGCAGATTTGGTTGAATAGAGATGTGAGACCTGTTTTTTTTTTTGCGCTGTGTGACAGTTATAGGTTTAATCACAGAATGACACTTCTATCAGCACGCTAGCGTGTGTCTTAGGTTTTTCTGAATCACACTATCAATACCTTCAATGTAAGATTTTCTTTTTGGGATAGATTTCAATTAGGCCTCAAATACCACAAACTAGTTATTTTCAGAATGGCAAATTTGGGAATGCTTTTTCAACCCAGAACAAAAAGTCTGCTTTTACGGTCACTACAAATAACTTGACCAGCTAAAACTGTGCAGATTTGGTTGAATAGAGATGTGAGACCTGTTTTTTTTTGCGCTGTGTGACAGTTATAGGTTTAATCACAGAATGACACTTCTATCAGCACGCTAGCGTGTGTCTTAGGTTTTTCTGAATCACACTATCAATACCTTCAATGTAAGATTTTCTTTTTGGGATAGATTTCAAGTAGGCCTCAAATACCACAAACTAGTTATTTTCAGAATGGCAAATTTGGGAATGCTTTTTCAACCCAGAACAAAAAGTCTGCTTTTACCGTCACTACAAATAACTTGACCAGCTAAAACTGTGCAGATTTGGTTGAATAGAGATGTGAGACCTGTTTTTTTTTGCGCTGTGTGACAGTTATAGGTTTAATCGCAGAATGACACTTCTATCAGCACGCTAGCGTGTGTCTTAGGTTTTTCTGAATCACACTATCAATACCTTCAATGTAAGATTTTCTTTTTGGGATAGATTTCAAGTAGGCCTCAAATACCACAAACTAGTAATTTTGAGAATGGCAAATTTGGGAATGCTTTTTCAACCCAGAACAAAAAGTCTGCTTTTACGGTCACTACAAATAACTTGACCAGCTAAAACTGTGCAGATTTGGTTGAATAGAGATGTGAGACCTGTTTTTTTTTTGCGCTGTGTGACAGTTATAGGTTTAATCACAGAATGACACTTCTATCAGTACGCTAGCGTGTGTCTTAGGTTTTTCTGAATCACACTATCAATACCTTCAATGTAAGATTTTCTTTTTGGGATAGATTTCAAGTAGGCCTCAAATACCACAAACTAGTTATTTTCAGAATGGCAAATTTGGGAATGCTATTTCAACCCAGAACAAAAAGTCTGCTTTTACGGTCACTACAAATAACTTGACCAGCTAAAACTGTGCAGATTTGGTTGAATAGAGATGTGAGACCTGTTTTTTTTTTGCGCTGTGTGACAGTTATAGGTTTAATCACAGAATGACACTTCTATCAGCACGCTAGCGTGTGTCTTAGGTTTTTCTGAATCACACTATCAATACCTTCAATGTAAGATTTTCTTTTTGGGATAGATTTCAAGTAGGCCTCAAATACCACAAACTAGTAATTTTGAGAATGGCAAATTTGGGAATGCTATTTCAACCCAGAACAAAAAGTCTGCTTTTACGGTCACTACAAATAACTTGACCAGCTAAAACTGTGCAGATTTGGTTGAATAGAGATGTGAGACCTGTTTTTTTTTTGCGCTGTGTGACAGTTATAGGTTTAATCACAGAATGACACTTCTATCAGCACGCTAGCGTGTGTCTTAGGTTTTTCTGAATCACACTATCAATACCTTCAATGTAAGATTTTCTTTTTGGGATAGATTTCAAGTAGGCCTCAAATACCACAAACTAGTAATTTTGAGAATGGCAAATTTGGGAATGCTATTTCAACCCAGAACAAAAAGTCTGCTTTTACGGTCACTACAAATAACTTGACCAGCTAAAACTGTGCAGATTTGGTTGAATAGAGATGTGAGACCTGTTTTTTTTTTTGCGCTGTGTGACAGTTATAGGTTTAATCACAGAATGACACTTCTATCAGCACGCTAGCGTGTGTCTTAGGTTTTTCTGAATCACACTTTCAATACCTTCAATGTAAGATTTTCTTTTTGGGATAGATTTCAAGTAGGCCTCAAATACCACAAACTAGTTATTTTCAGAATGGCAAATTTGGGAATGCTTTTTCAACCCAGAACAAAAAGTCTGCTTTTACGGTCACTACAAATAACTTGACCAGCTAAAACTGTGCAGATTTGGTTGAATAGAAATGTCAGGTCTATTTTTTAGGCGCTGGGTGACAGGCTCAACTTGCCCCTGATGTAATATATGGCCAAAAAATAACCACACTGTTGATGGTTAAATGCACTTGGGTGACACAGGCTCCGCCTGCAGCTGATGTAGTATATGGCCAAAAAATAATCAGACTGTTGATGGTTAAATGCACTTGGGTGACACAGGCTCAGCCTGCAGCTGATGTAGGATATAGCACAAAATAACCACACTATCGATGGTTAAATACACTTGGTGATAGCTCGTGCTGGCGCACCACAAGTCACAAAATGGCCGCCGATCACCCCAGAAAAAAAGTGATCTAAAAACGCTCTGGGCAGCCTCAAAAAAGTGAGCAAGTCAATAATAGCACTTCAATGATCCACAGCTGCAGATCGATCACAGAATCAAGTCTTTTGGAGGAGTTAATCTGCCTAATCTCGCCCTAACGTCGCAGCTGCAACCTCTCCCTATACTGATCATAGCAGAGTGACGTGCGGCGCTACGTGACTCCAGCTTAAATAGAGGCTGGGTCACATGGTGCACTGGCCAATCACAGCCATGCCAATAGTAGGCATGGCTGTGATGGCCTCTTGGGCCAAGTAGTATGACGCTTGTTGATTGGCTGCTTTGCAGCCTTTCAAAAAGCGCCAAGAAAGCACCGAACACCGAACCCGAACACGGACTTTTACGAAAATGTTCGGGTTCGGGTCCGTGTCACGGACACCCCAAAATTCGGTACGAACCCGAACTATACAGTTCGGGTTCGCTCATCCCTAGTCCTGTGGGATCCATGCCTGGTTCATTTTTATGAACGTCAGCTTGTCCACATTGGCTGTGGACAGGCGGCTGCGTTGGTCTGTAATGACGTCCCCTGCCGTGCTGAATACACGTTCAGACAAAACGCTGGCCGCCGGGCAGGCCAGCACCTCCAAGGCATAAAAGGCTGGCTCTGGCCACGTGGACAATTTGGAGACCCAGAAGTTGAATGGGGCCGAACCATCAGTCAGTACGTGGAGGGGAGTGCACACGTACTGTTCCACCATGTTAGTGAAATGTTGCCTCCTGCTAACACGTTCCGTATCAGGTGGTGGTGCAGTTAGCTGTGGCGTGGTGACAAAACTTTTCCACATCTCTGCCATGCTAACCCTGCCCTCAGAGAAGCTGGCCGTGACACAGCTGCGTTGGCGACCTCTTGCTCCTCCTCTGCCTTCGCCTTGGGCTTCCACTGGTTCCCCTGTGACATTTGGGAATGCTCTCAGTAGCGCGTCTACCAACGTGCGCTTGTACTCACGCTTCTTCCTATCACGCTCCAGTGCAGGAAGTAAGGTGGGCACATTGTCTTTGTACCGTGGATCCAGCAGGGTGGCAACCCAGTACTCTGCACATGTTAAAATGTGGGCAACTCTGCTGTCGTTGCGCAGGCACTGTAGCATGTAGTCGCTCATGTGTGCCAGGCTGCCCAGAGGTAAGGACAAGCTGTCCTCTGTGGGAGGCGTATCGTCATGGTCCTGCATTTCCCCCCAGCCACGCACCAGTGATGGGCCCGAGCTGCGTTGGGTGCCACCCCGCTGTGAACATGCTTCATCCTCATCCTCCTCCACCTCCTCCTCATCCTCGTCCTCTTCGTCCTCCAGTAGTGGGCCCTGTCTGGCCACATTTGTACCTGGCCTCTGCTGTTGCAAAAAACCTCCCTCTGAGTCAGTTCGAAGAGACTGGCCTGAAAGTGCTAAAAATGACCCCTCTTCCTCCTCCTCCTCCTCCTCCTGGGCCACCTCCTCTTCCATCATCGCCCTAAGTGTTTTCTCAAGGAGACATAGAAGTGGTATTGTAACGCTGATAACGGCGTCATCGCCACTGGCCATGTTGGTGGAGTACTCGAAACAGCGCAACAGGGCACACAGGTCTCGCATGGAGGCCCAGTCATTGGTGGTGCTGTTCCACAGTGCGACAGATCCGTGCGTGCTACAGCTGAAACTCCACTATGGCCTGCTGCTGCTCGCACAGTCTGTCCAGCATGTGCAAGGTGGAGTTTCACATGTTGGGCACGTCGCATATGAGGCGGTGAGCGGGAAGGCCGAAGTTACGCTGTAGCGCAGACAGGCGAGCAGCGGAAGGATGTGAACGCCGGAAGCGCAAACAGACGGCCCACACTTTATGCAGCAGCTCTGACATGTCGGGGTAGTTGCGAATGAACTTCTGCACCACCAAATTCAGCACATGCGCCAGGCAAGGGATGTGCGTCAAACCGGCTAGTTCCAGAGCTGCAACGAGATTTCGCCCATTATCGCACACCACCAGGACGGGCTTGAAGCTCACCGGCAGCAACCACTCGTCGGTCTGTTGTTCTATACCCCGCCACAACTCCTTTGCGGTGTGGGGCGTGTCCCCCAAACATATGAGTTTCAGAATGGCCTGTGGACGTTTACCCCGGGCTGTGCTGAAGTTGGTGGTGAAGGTGTGTGGCTGACTGGATGAGCAGGTGGAAGAAGAGGATGAGGAAGCTGAGTAGGAGGAGGAGGAGACAGGAGGCAAAGAATGTTGCCCTGCGATCCTTGGCGGCGGAAGGACGTGCGCCAAACAGCTCTCCGCCGGGGGCCCAGCCACCACTACATTTACCCAGTGTGCAGTTAGGGAGATATAGCGTCCCTGGCCGTGCTTACTGGTCCACGTATCTGTGGTTAGGTGGACCTTGCCACAGATGGCGTTGCGCAGTGCACACTTGATTTTATCGGATACTTGGTTGTGCAGGGAAGGCACGGCTCTCTTGGAGAAGTAGTGCCGGCTGGGAACAACATACTGTGGGACAGCAAGCAACATGAGCTGTTTGAAGCTGTCTGTGTCCACCAGCCTAAATGACAGCATTTCATAGGCCAGTAGTTTAGAAATGCTGGCATTGAGGGCCAGGGATCGAGGGTGGCTAGGTGGGAATTTACGCTTTCTCTCAAATGTTTGTGAGATGGAGAGCTGAACGCTGCCGTGTGACATGGTTGAGATGCTTGGTGACGCAGGTGGTGGTGTTGGTGGTACATCCAATGTTTGCTGGGCGGCAGGTGCCAACGTTCCTCCAGAGGCGGAGGAAGAGGCCGAGGCGGCAGCAGCAGAAGAGGCCGAGGCGGCAGCAGCAGAAGAGGTAGCAGGGGGAGCCTGAGTGACTTCCTTGTTTTTAAGGTGTTTACTCCACTGCAGTTCATGCTTTGCATGCAGGTGCCTGGTCATGCAGGTTGTGCTAAGGTTCAGAACGTTAATGCCTCGCTTCAGGCTCTGATGGCACAGCGTGCAAACCACTCGGGTCTTGTCGTCAGCACATTGTTTGAAGAAGTGCCATGCCAGGGAACTCCTTGAAGCTGCCTTTGGGGTGCTCAGTCCCAGATGGCGGCTTTCAGTAGCAGGTGGAGTCTCTTGGTGGCGGGTGTTCTGCTTTTGCCCACTGCTTCCTCTTTGTCTTTTGCTACCCTGTTGGCTCGGTCTCACCACTGCCTCTTCCTCCGAACTGTGAAAGTCAGTGGCACAACCTTCATTCCATGTGGGGTCTAGAACCTCATCGTCCCCTGCATCGTCTTGATCCCTGACCTCCTGTTCAGTCTGCACACTGCAGAAAGACGCAGCAGTTGGCACCTGTGTTTCGTCATCATCAGAGACGTGCTGAGGTGGTATTCCCATGTCCTCATCATCAGGAATCATAAGTGGTTGTGCGTTAGTGCATTCTATGTCTTCCACCGCTGGGGAAGGGCTAGGTGGATGCCCTTGGGAAACCCTGCCAGCAGAGTCTTCACACAGCATAAGAGACTGCTGCATAACTTGAGGCTCAGACAGTTTCCCTGGTATGCATGGGGGTGATGTGACAGACTGATGGGCTTGGCTTTCATGCGCCATCTGTGCGCTTTCTGCAGAAGACTGGGTGGGAGATAATGTGAACGTGCTGGATCCACTGTCGGCCACCCAATTGACTAATACCTGTACCTGCTCAGGCCTTACCATCCTATGAACGGCATTGGGCCCCACCAAATATGGCTGTAAATTCTGGCGGCTACTGGGACCTGAGGTAGTTGGTACACTAGGACGTGTGGCTGTGGCAGAACGGCCACGTCCTCTCCCAGCACCAGAGGGTCCACTAACACCACCACGACCATGTCGGCGTCCGCGTCCCTTACTAGATGTTTTCCTCATTGTTACTGTTCACCACAATAAGAAAAATATTATTTGGCCCAATGTATTGAATTCAAATTCAGGCCTTTTTTTACAGACACCTAACACTATCTGGCTATCTATTTAGGTACCGTATTACACTAATACAGGCACAGCAGTAATGACAGATTTAGCTGAATATAAATTTGAGGCCTATTATTTAGGCGCTGGGTGACAGGTATACGTTTACGGACAGAATTAGACTTGGATCTGCACAGTAGCGTGTGTGTGAAGTTATTGAGAATGACCCTATCAGCACCTTGAATCTAATAAACCCTTTTAGGGATAGATTTAAAGTAGGCCTGATACAGCAGAAACCACTAATTTAGGAAATTGCTAGGTTGGGAATTGTATTTCAACCCAGAACAAAAACTGTGCTTTGACGGACACAAAATAACTTGACCAGCTACAGCAATAGCCACAGATTTAGCTGAATATAAATTTGAGGCCTATTATTTAGGCGCTGGGTGACAGGTATACGTTTACGGACAGAATTAGACTTGGATATGCACAGTAGCGTGTGTGTGAAGTTATTGAGAATGACCCTATCTGCACCTTGAATCTAATATACCCTTTTAGGGATAGATTAAAAGTAGGCCTGATACAGCAGAAACCACAAATTTAGGAAATTGCTAGGTTGGGAATTGTATTTCAACCCAGAACAAAAACTGTGCTTTGACGGACACAAAATAACTTGACCAGCTACAGCAATAGCCAAAGATTTAGCTGAATATAAATTTGAGGCCTATTATTTAGGCGCTGGGTGACAGGTATACGTTTACGGACAGAATTAGACTTGGATATGTACAGTAGCGTGTGTGTGAAGTTATTGAGAATGACCCTATCAGCACCTTGAATCTAATATACCCTTTTATGGATAGATTTAAATAACCACACTATTGATGGTTAAATGGACTTGGTGGCAGCTTGCCCCTGATGTAGGATATAGCCAAAAAATAACCACACTATTGATGGTTAAATGGACTTGGTGAAAATTAACAAGTTATGGGTAGCTTATTTTATTTATTTAAAACTTAACATTTAATTTATGTCAATAGGTAAAAGATAGGCCCTTAAATATTAAACACTCAAAGGAAAATATATAATTGTTGTAACCACTGGTTACACTAGTCTCCTGAAAAAATGGACGGAGATGGGAAGGGACCATATATAGGGATAGCGTTTATAAGAGATAGGGTGAGGGGTACGTAAGTACCAAGATAGAGAGACACACTGCTGGGTCCAAACCCTAGATGTCCCTATCTCTAACTATTCTCCCCACTGTCTGATGCAAAATCCCTAGATTCACCCTCCCTAAAGATGGACTGCCCAGCTTTGCCCGATAGACAGAATAAATGGTCCTGTGATGACCTGAATCTCTACTGGGTGTGGGCATTAAAGTTGGCAAAAAGAACGTGGTGATTAGAGTCCAGGTGAAGTTACAGTGCTGATGTAAGAAGCCTGTGACTCCTGGTCTAGACCATACACGTGTAGACGTAGTTATCAAGGAGATACAGTCTCCTGACGCGTTTCCTCAATGATGTCTGATTCATCAGGGGACGTGAGGAATGACAGAGACACACCCCTGGCAAAACATGTCAATATGGTGCATGGAGGTGATGCGTCATTTTTGAAATTTATGGGAATTGAAACCATTGCAAGACCAACCAGGGGAGGAGACTGGGATCGGAAGATTTTGCAGAGAGAGACATGGTGGATTTTTCATCTTCAAACAGTGGTGCCTACGGGTTTGAACGAACAATTGTCGTTCAGTTGTTATATTGAGCCGTAGCGTCTCTCTCTGACAAACAGGATACTTAATCCGATCACATTCTCCGCCCCTTGTGTTCGCACAGCACAAACAATAAATATGCATTGGGGGATATAATATGCCCTTTTTTACTTTAAACTTGGTTTGGACACCTATGAAGGATGAGCACCTTTTCTAAAAGGGTGCCATAGCTACTGCTTAGGGACGACAGTAATTTTGAGGAACTACCTTATAAACTCTGACATTCCATTATGTGAACTGTAGACTAGGCAGCCAGGTGGAAATTACATTGTATTTAGGTGGTAGCAAAGTTTGAGCAAACTTGCCCTTTGACCTCACCTTTGCACCACAACATACCCGCCTCACACATGCGCAAGATAAAGTGTTCATCGTTTGATCAGCTATTAGTCAGACGGCGGGTTGCTGGGTTACCTGAAATGCTTGGATCTCGGCTTCATTAAGGAGGCCGATTACCCTGATGGTTGCCTGGCGACAGTACACGCCTCTATACATAGCATCATAGTAAGAAGTGCGGTCATGTGACTTGAAGCCGAACAGCTGAGAAACCACATGACGGCGGCGCTGCATGACGTTGAGTGGGCGTATAGTAGGGGCGGAGCTACCTAGCCTTTTTAAATGACCCGCGAATGTGGCTCCATTGCCACTGCTACACGCGGGACGCCAAGGAGCACCTTCCACCTACCGACATCTGGGAACAGTTGCCATTTAGAACTGGACAGATAAGTGTACCACGCTGACATACTTGTTTATCACAATGACTCAGTATTGTTAAGCATCTAGCACTGCACAGATCGTCAATCTATGCTGGTGATTACAACTAGCAGAGGTCTGTTACAGTGCAAACTAAACTGACAATTTAACCTAATGTGATATGTATGTAACCTTATATGTGGTGTGCTCACTATATTTGGATTAAAGTCACACCGATTTATGCACCTTTATAACGGCTGTGATTAGTGACGCAGGATCATTCTTGATTTGCTATCCGGGTTGTGACACATAGCCGGATGGCAATTCATATATAGTCGGAGTCTATACAGGACTCAAGATTATTAATTAGGAATTATCCTGGGTCACGTGTATTGGCTGAAAGAGGCACCCCTATACCAGGGAGCCTCTTAGATTTAATCTTGTCCCCTGATGAATCAGACATCATTGAGGAAACGCGTCGGGACACTGTATCTCCTTGATAACTACATCTACACGTGTATGGTCTAGACCAGGAGTCACAGGCTTCTTACATCAGCACTGTAACTTCACCTGGACTCTAATCACCACGTTCTTTTTGCCAACTTTAATGCCCACATCCGGTAGAGATTCAGGCCATCACAGGACCATTTATTCTGTCTATCGGGCAAAGCTGGGCAGTCCATCTTTAGGGAGGGTGAATCTAGGGATTTTGCATCAGACAGTGGGGAGAATAGTTAGAGATAGGGACATCTAGGGTTTGGACCCAGCAGTGTGTCTCTCTATCTTGGTACTTACGTACCCCTCACCCTATCTCTTATAAACGCTATCCCTATATATGGTCCCTTCCCATCTCCGTCCATTTTTTCAGGAGACTAGTGTAACCAGTGGTTACAACAATTATATATTTTCCTTTGAGTGTTTAATATTTAAGGGCCTATCTTTTACCTATTGACATAAATTAAATGTTAAGTTTTAAATAAATAAAATAAGCTACCCATAACTTGTTAATTTTCTCTAGACTTAAAGGGTTTAGCCCACTATTTAGTTATTGCAGTCTGACCCACTATAATCGGTTCTGTAATTAGCATAAATGGACTTGGTGACAGCTTGCCGCTGATGTAGGATATAGCAAAAAATAACCACAATATTGATGGTTAAATGGACTTGGTGGCAGCTTGTGCTGGCGAACCACAAGCCACAAAATGGCCGCCAATCACCCCAGAAAAAAGTGACTGAAAAACGCTCTGGGCAGCCTAAAAACAGTGAGCAATTGAATAGCAGCAGTTCAATGATCCACAGCTGTAGATCGATGACTGTCTTAAGTGTTTTGGAGGAGTTAATCTTTGCCTAATCTCGCCCTAACGTCGCAGCTGCAACCTCTCCCTACACTTGTAACAGCAGAGTGACGTGCAGCGCTACGTGACCCAAACTTATATAGAGGCTGGGTCACATGCTGCACTGGCCAATCACAGCCATGCCAATAGTAGGCATGGCTGTGATGGCCTCTTGGGGCAAGTAGTATGACGCTTGTTGATTGGCTGCTTTGCAGCCTTTCAAAAAGCGCCAAGAAAGCGCCGAACACCGAACCTGAACCCGGACTTTACGAAAATGTTCGGGTTCGGGTCCGTGTCACGGACACCCCTATACAGTTCGGGTTCGCTCATCCCTACTTGCAGCCCAATAACAAAAAGCTGGAATGACAGAGCTGTCTAATGACTATTTGGATCCCCAAATAATCGTTCCTTGCACTTGTAAATCACTTTCCTATCAATGTCCCTAGCACCTTCTGTCGTCTCTCTCCCTGCACTAAGATGCTTTAAAAATTATTCCTCCCTATCCTTTCCCTGCACTTATAAATAGTTTTTTCTGTCTTTTTTTTTTCCACAATGAGGATTTTCCAATTGCTGTCCCTAGCGCCTTCACATAGCTGTCCCTGCATTCTGAACGTTGGAAAATGGTAGAATCTAAAATGGCTGCCGTATTTATCGGGCTGTAACATCACAGGGCTGGCTGGCTGCTGATTGGCTGAATGCAGGCATGTCAATCTGGGTGATCCCGCCTTCCTAGAGTTCCATGCCCCATGTCCTCAATCTTCACACGTGTAGCCGCCATTTTAGGAAAATTGCGATTCATTACCAGGAAGCGCAAGGAAATTCGCATTCGTTTCGAATCAAATTTCAGTATTTCAGACAGACAGGAGACAGACTCTTCAAAGGGAATGGGCAGTGGCCAAAATGTTTCTGTCGCAGGCAGAATTCGCTCAGAATTCGTCAGCTTCGATTCGCTCATCTCTACTTGGGAATCTCCACCTCGGCTTGGTACAAGCCGTCAGTTCTTTGAAGGGTGCAGAGTACAGCACTTGGAAAAGGAGGGACTGCAGCACCAGCAAACTGGCCAGGAGCATGTTCAGCTTCTGTGCCATTGGAATAAGTGCACGCATACTGTTGTCTCTTGGCAATCGCTTCGGTGATCGATTGCTAACAGAATGACTGATGAGGAGTAGGAGGATGAGGAGCAGAAACATCAGGACCAGCAGATGATGGGAAGAACAGATAGCTCCCTTCGGCTGAGGTGGTGGAGACTTGACTGCATGAAATTGGGTGCATGCCACTGGGTGATGTAGCTGTTGCTGCGGCAGGCTGGACCACCACATTGGAGCCCCGGTTTTCCCAGGCCACTTTATGGTGATGCTGCATGTGTTGACGCAGGGCCGTGGTGCCAACATTGGCACCCTGGCTACACTTTACCTTCTGCCCACAAATTTAGCAAATGGCCATGTTCACCTCCTCTGGCGGCCTAACAAAAAATTGCCACACCGCGCAGTATGGCATTTTTCCCCCAACATGCTACATGACTGCCTGCTACCGCTGCCTCCGTGAACCCCTGCACCACCACTTTCCTTAACGGTAGGCTCCTGCAAAGCAGGTGGTCTATATCTGGCACGTTTGGCTCCCGACCTCCCACTGCTGGCACCCTGCTGACTCACAGCCACGCTACCACCCTGCTAGCTCAGCCGCTGCTTCACACTTAAGCTTTCACCCTCTTCTCCTGATGATGATGATGATGATGAAGCCTATTCTTCACCCGGCTCCCAAGTGCAATCGGCTACAACATCCTCATCCACTGCTGTCTGCACATCACTGTTGTCCCCCTCAACGGTTCAGGGCCAACACCTGATCCCACAAGACTCTCATCATCACTACTTGCCCGCCTACCGGAGAAAGTGGCAGATGTCTCCTCCAGATCTTGGCTGGGCAGTAGTTGCTGAATGTCCTCTAGTAGCTCGCCCTCACTGAAAAGTGGAGCCGAGCCTACGGCATATAATACTTCTTGCGCTGATGGAACTGAAAATGACAGAGGAAGCTTCAGTACAGTTGGAGGCACAGGGCCTGCTCCCGGGCCATGCCAACTAAGCTTCATGTCAGAGAAACCCTCTGACTCTTCGCTGGGGATATCTGATGTCACTTGCGACAAATTCGAAGCCTATTCATGTACTGCTGGGTTGCTGTTCAAGACCGCTAGATGACACCAGGAGTTCAGAATTGTCACTGCGATTCCTGCTGCCACCACCCCTTCTTCTCCTGCCTGCGACAGAAACATTTTGGCCACTGCCCATTCCCTTTGAAGGGTCTGTCTCCTGTCTGTCTGAAATACTGTATAATAAAATAATTAAATTGAAATTAAAATAATACCCCCCAAAAAAGGCTGTAGTTCAATGTAACTTCACCACTGAACGGCAATTAAAACATATATATATTTTTTCTGATTAATAAACTCCCCTCCCAAAAAAACAATCACAATTCAATGCAGAACGACTAATGGGACTTATGTATATTTCTTTTTAATATATCACGTAAATGGCTTTAGTACAATGTAACTTCACCGCTAAACGGCAATTATGACATATATTTTTTCCTGTTAATACACCCCAAAAAAGAACTATAACAATCACAATTCACCGCACAATGACAATTAAGACGTATTCTTTTTCTTATTACTACACCACAAAAAATAAATATAACAATCACAATTCACGTATGTACACTCACCTAAAGAATTATTAGGAACACCATACTAATACGGTGTTGGACCCCCTTTTGCCTTCAGAACTGCCTTAATTCTACGTGGCATTGATTCAACAAGGTGCTGATAGTATTCTTTAGAAATGTTGGCCCATATTGATAGGATAGCATCTTGCAGTTGATGGAGATTTGAGGGATGCACATCCAGGGCACGAAGCTCCCATTCCACCACATCCCATAGATGTTGGGTTGAGATCTGGTGACTGTGGGGGCCATTTTAGTACAGTGAACTCATTGTCATGTTCAAGAAACCAATTTGAAATTATTCGAGCTTTGTGACATGGTGCATTATCCTGCTGGAAGTAGCCATCAGAGGATGGATACATGTTCTCATTCTGTTTACGCCAAATTCGGACTCTACCATTTGAATGTCTCAACAGAAATCAAGACTCATCAGACCAGGCAACATTTTTCCAGTCTTCAACAGTCCAATTTTGGTGAGCTCGTGCAAATTGTAGCCTTTTTTTCCTATTTGTAGTGGAGATAAGTGGTACCTGGGGGGGTCTTCTTCTGTTGTAGCCCATCCGCCTCAAGGTTGTGCGTGTTGTGGCTTCACAAATGCTTTGCTGCATACCTCGGTTGTAATGAGTGGTTATTTCAGTCAACGTTGCTCTTCTATCAGCTTGAATCAGTCGGCCCATTCTCCTCTGACCTCTAGCATCCACAAGGCATTTTTGCCCACAGGACTGCCGCATACTGGATGTTTTTCCCTTTTCACACCATTCTTTGTAAATCCTAGAAATGGTTGTGCGTGAAAATCCCAGTAACTGAGCAGATTGTGAAATACTCAGACTGGCCCGTCTGGCACCAACAACCATGCCACGCTCAAAATTGCTTAAATCACCTTTCTTTCCCATTCTGACATTTAGTTTGGAGTTCAGGAGATTGTCTTGACCAGGGCCACCCCCCTAAATGCATTGAAGCAACTGCCATGTGATTGGTTGACTAGATAATTGCATTAATGATAAATAGAACAGGTGTTCCTAATAATTCTTTAGGTGAGTGTATATTTCCTTTTAATACACCACGTAAATGGCTGCGGTACAATGTAACTTTACCGCTGAACGGCACTTATGACATCTATTTTTTCCTTTTTTTCCCTATTAATACACCCCCAAAAAAGTAAAACAATGTAAAATCAACGCAGAACGGCTAATAAGACGTACATATCTTTCCTATTAATAAACCCTGTAAATGGTTGTAGTAAAATGCAACTTCACCGCTAGTTATGAGCGGCAGGTGCAATTTTAGAATTTGCGATATTTCGTGAATATTTTGTAGAATATTTGTCATATATTCACGAATTCGAGATGATATTCTTAATTGCAAATATTGGCAATGTATTATTCGCGTAATGCACGTGAAAAAACGGTGTGGGTCACTTATGCTACATTTTTCAAGCTGGTATAAGTTTCCTGAGAATGGAGAAAATGGATGACACGGCAGAACATTAGAATAGCTTTATATGCAGATAGAGTGCTCCAATATATTTGTGCTTGCAAATTTTTGGCAATTAATGATGCGCAGATTTTTTCGCAATACGTGCAACTTGTATAGTAAGGGGCAGGAAACTTTTCTATTGGTTGCTAGGGATATTGCTAAGCTGTGACAAAGCCTTCTCATTGGCCCACAAGCTAGAAGAAGGGAGGGTTGATAACTAGAGATGTCGCGAACATAAAATTTTCCGTTCGCGAACGCAAATTTCCGCAAATGTTCGCAAACGGGTGAACCGGGCGAATCGCAATAGACTTCAATAGGCAGGCAAATTTTAAAGCCCACAGGGACTCTTTCTGGCCACAATAGTGATGGAAAAGTTGTTTCAAGGGGACTAACACCTGGACTGTGGCATGCTGGAGGGGGATCCATGGCAAAACTCCCATGGAAAATTACGTAGTTGTGGCAGAGTCGGGTTTTAATCCATAATGGGCATAAATCACCTAACATTCCTAAATTGTTTGGAATAATGTGCTTTAAAACATCCAGTGTGTGTATACGATCAGGTATGATGTTGTATCGATCAGGTAGTGTAACGGTTACGCCCGCATCACAGTGACAGACCAAACTCTGACAGACCAAACTCCCTGTTTAACGCACCGCAAACAACCGCAAACAGTTCATTTGCACAACCGCAAACTCCCCATTTGCACAAGGTTGGATACCAAACTAGCCATGTCCCGTTCCTTGTCCTCACTGAAGTAATTAAAGGTCTCTTCCTCCACCCAGCCACGTACAACACCAAGGGTCCCTGAAAGGTGACAACAAGCCCCCTGGGACGCCTGCTGTGGTTGGTCTTCCACCTCCTCAAAGCCACCTTCCTCCTCTGGCTCCTCTTCTTCAGACTCCTCTCTCTGCATTGCCGCAGGTCCAGCAATCGACGACGACAAGGCTGCTTCTGGTGGTGATGGTGACCACAACTCTTCCTCTTCATGCTCATCTATGGCCTGATCCAGCACTCTTCGCAGGGCACGCTCCAGAAAAAACGCATATGGGATGAGGTCGATGATGTTGCCTTGGGTTTGACTGACCAGATTTGTCACCTCCACAAAAGGACGCATGAGCCTACAGCCATTGTGCATGAGTGTTCAGTAACGCGGCCAAAAAATACCCAGCTCCGCAGAGGCTGTTCTTACCAGTTTAATCTCTGTTTTGTCCCCTATCAGGGGCCGGTGTATGGAATAGATTTTAGGAACCGGGAGATGGAAAAAGATGTTTGGTCGGTCCTCTTACTTCCAATTTGGGGCACTGCGCGTGCGCTGTGCAATGTACTGTGCCACCCTATATGAGTGGTGTGTTAAATAGTACTATTCTTATCAGTTTAATCCCTGTTACGTCCCTTATTAGGGGACGTGTATCGAATAGATTTTAGACAACCGCAAAGGCTTTAATGATCACCTTAGATGATCACAAAGAAAATTAATGTTTTTTCTATGAAAAATTATCCAGCCGATCGCTTTTGGTCTGTTCACAATAAAGCAACGACCTTATCATCTGGGGTGTGCCAACATTGCCAACACACTCATAGAGGTGATCGCTTCATTGTGATACGCAAGCCCCTTCACCACAACAAGGTAACGATTACGAAGGGGAATTGACACATGTATGTGCCTTTTTTTGTTGTTTTGTTTTTGCAGCCACAGTGCAGCATCAGAGGCCAGAAAAATTAGGCATGCACACATGCCCGAAAAATTAGGTATTGTTGCAGCCGCTGGAATTTTTTTTACACATGCCCGGAAAAATTTATGTTTTCCAGGCAGAAAGTGCACTAAAACATTGCGGCTTGAACCCTAGTTGGTGGCGGAGAAGTCACGCAAGTCATCCGGAATGCAGAGATTAAATACAGCAGCGTGTGGACCATTTTTAGCCCAAGGCATCTCATCAGGCCTTTTATAGTCAAATGCATCCCCCACTGTCAGTCCCTTTGGGATCCATGCCTCATTAATCTTAATAAAGGTAAGGTAATCTAGACTTTTTTTGACCTAGGCGACTTCTCTTCTCAGTGACAATACCTTCTGCTGCGCTGAAGGTCCTTTCTGACAGGACACTTGAAGCGGGGCAGGCCAGAAGTTCTATCGCAAATTGGGATAGCTCAGGCCACAGGTCAAGCCTGCACACCCAGTAGTCAAGGGGTTCATCGCTCCTCAGAGTGTCGATATCTGCAGTTAAGGTGAGGTAGTCTGCTGCCTGACGGTCGAGTCGTTCTCTGAGGGTGACCCCGAAGGGCTGTGGCGATGCGTAGGACTTAAAAAGCTCTGCATGTCCTCCATCAACAACACGTCTGTAAAGCGTCCTGTCCTTGCCGACGTGGTCGTGGTAGGAGGAGGATTACTTTCAGGTGGTGATGGTGACCACAACTCTTCCTCTTCACGCTCATCTATGGCCTGATCCAGCACTCTTCGCAGGGCACGCTCCAGGAAGAAAACAAATGGGATGATGTCGCTGATGGTGCCTTAGGTGCGACTGACTAGGTTTGTCACCTCCTCAAAAGGACGCGTGAGCCTACAGGCATTGCGCATGAGCGTCCAGTAACGTGGCAAAAAAATACCCAGCTCCGTAGAGGCTGTCCTAGCACCCCGGTCATACAAATACTCATTGACGGCTTTTTCTTGTTGGAGCAGACGGTCGAACATTAGGAGTGTTAAATTCCAACGTGTCGGGCTGTCGCAAATCAAGCACCTCACTGGCATGTTGTTTTGCCGCTGAATATCGGAAAAGTGCACCGTGGCCGTGTGTAGGAACACCTGAAATAGCCACACACCTTCCTGGCCTGCTGTAAGCCTGGGTACTTATGCACAAAGCGTTGTACGATCAGATTCAACACATGTGCAATGCACGGCACACGTGTCAACTTGCCCAAATTCAATGCCGCCAACAAATTGCTTCCGTTGTCACACACCACTTTGCCGATCTCCAGTTGGTGCGAAGTCAGAACCTGATCCACCTGTGCGTTCATGGTGGACAGGAGTGCTGGTCCGGTGTGACTCTCTGCTTTCAGGCAGGTCAACCCCAAGACGGCGTGACACTGTCGTATCTGGGATGTGGAATAGCCCCTGGGGAGCTGGGGGGGTGCTGTTGATGTGGAGCAAGACACAGCAGCAGAAGAGGACTCAGCCGAGTAGGTAAGCGAAGGGGATGGAATAGGAGGAGTAGAGGAGGTGGCAGCAGGCCTGCCTGCAAGTCGTGGCGGTGTCACCAACTCCTCTGCAGAGCCACGCATTCCATGCTTGGAAGCCGTCAGCAAGTTTACCCAATGCGCAGTGTACGTGATATACCTGCCCTGACCGTGCTTTGCAGACCAGGTATCAGTGGTCAGATGGACCCTTGCCCCAACACTGTGTACCAGACATGCCATGACTTCCTTTTCCACAATAGAGTACAGGTTGGGGATTGCCTTTTGTGAAAAGAAATTTCGGCCGGGTACCTTCCACTGCGGTGTCCCAATAGCTACAAATATTTTGAAGGCCTCAGACTCCACCAGATTGTATGGTAAAAGCAGGCGGGCTAAGAGTTCCGACAAGCCAGCTGTCAGACGCCGGGCAAGGAGGTGACTCTGTGACATTGGCTCCTTACGCTCAAACATTTCCTTGACAGACACCTGACTGTGGGCAGATGAGCAGGAACTGCTGAAGGTGAGAGGCAGAGTGGCGGGTGGTTGAGAGGGGGCAAGGAGGACAGCAGTGGTTGACGTGGCTGAAGATGTTGGACCAGGAGGAGGATGGTGGCTTTGAGTTTGTGTGCTGCTTGTACTCATCATGTGTTGATCCCATAGGTGTTTGTGATGTGAGATCATGTGCCTTCGCAAAGCAGTTGTACCTAGGTGGGTGTTGGACTTCCCACAACTCAGTTTCTTTTGGCACAGGTTGCAAATGGCATCGCTGTTATTAGAGGCAGACACACAAAAAAATGCCACACTGCTGAGCTTTGCAATGATGGCATTCTGGTGGTGACAACATTATGCGTCGATTGGCGTGCTGTCTGGCTGACCCCGGGTGCCGATACATGCTGTCTGACTGTGCCACTAGCTCCTTGCGACGACCTCTCCCTGCTTCCAACTTGTCTCCTCCTCCTCTCTGTCTCCCCATCTGAACTTTGCCCCTGTTCTTCTTCTCTTCGAGCGGGCACCCACGTGACATCCATGGACACATCATCATCATCAACCGCTTCACTTGTATCTGACAACTCAGTAAAGGAAGCAGCAGCGGGTACAACATCATCATCATCACACCGTACGTCCAAGTGTGTAATGCTGCCTGACTGAGACATATCCCTGTTATCTACATGCTCCTGCAATAATGGTTGCGCATTTCTTCCAACTTATGTGTAAATAACTCCTCTGACAGATCAAGTGAAGTGGCTGTGGTGCTAGTGTTGGTGGTGGCGGCGGGCGGGCGAGTGGTAACTTCAGAGGTGCCCGAAGCTGAGCTGGAGGAGGATGGTGCGTCAAGGTTCAGAGCGGAAGCTGTAGAAGATTGGGTGTCCTGTGTAAGCCAGTCAACTATGTCCTCAGAATTTTTCGAGTTCAAGGTACGTGGCCTCTGAACACTGGGCATTATTCTAGGGCCAAATGAAATCACAGCACCACGACCATGACGGCCCCTGCGGGGTGGCCTGCCTCTGCCTGTCATTATTTTTTAGATTAGTGGTACTATGCATGCAAGGTATTGTGCCACCCTATATGAGTGGTGGGCAGTGGGCACAGTACAGTCTTTGGGCCTGACACACACTGGCAGGCAACTGCAAATATATTAAAGAGAAAAAATTGTATGACTTTTTTATCTGCAAGGTGCTGTGCCACCCTATATGAGTGGTGGGCAGTGGGCATAGTACAGTCTGTGGGCCTGACACACACTGGCAGGCAACTGCAATTATATTACGGAGAAAAAAATTAAATGACTTTTTTATCTGCAAGGTGCTGTGCCACCCTATATGAGTGGTGGGCAGAGGGCACAGTAAAGTCTGTGGGCCTGACACACTGGCAGGCATCTGCAATTATATTACAGAGGAATAATTAAATGAATTTTTTATCTGCAAGGTGCTGTGCCACCCTATATGAGTGGTGGGAAGTGGGCACAGTACAGTCTGTGGGCCTGACACTCACTGGTAGGCAACTGCAATTATATTACAGAGAAAAAGTGACTTTTTTATCTGCAGGTACTGTGCCACCCGATATGAGTGGTGGGCACTGGCAGTGGGCACAGTACAGTCAGTGGGCCTGACACACACTGGCAGGCAACTGCAATTATATTAAAGGGCAAAAATGTAATGACTTTTTTATCTGCAAGGTACTGTGCCACCCGATATGAGTGGTGGGCACTGGCAGTGGGAACAGTACAGCCTGTGGGCCTGACGCACACTGGCAGGCAACTGCAATTATATTAAAGGGTAAAAATGAAATGACTTTTTTATCTGCAAGGTACTGTGCCACCCGATATGAGTGGTGTGCACACAGCCTGTGGCCTCTCAGACACGGGCAGGCAACTGCAATATATATATAGAGGGGAGAAAAAAAAAAAGCAGACTGATGTACCAGCCCTAAAAAGGGCTTTTTGGGGTGCTGTTAGGACGCTGTCCTTACAGCAGATGAGTCTTTGAGGACTGAAATGGACACAGAACACTGGCCTAGCTAACGATTACCCTATTAATTCAGCAGCAGCAGCACTCTCCCTGCTCTAACTAACACTTCAGCTTTAGAATGAATCTAAGATGGATGCTGTCCTTGCTTTTTGAAAGGAGGTGGGAGGGTCTGGAAGGGAGGGTATGCTGATTGGCTGGAATGTGTCTGCTGACTGTGAGGTACAGGGTCAAAGTTTGCTCAATGATGACGTATAGGGGCGGACCGAACATCGCATATGTTTGTTTGTCGCGGCGAACGCGAACAAGCGATGTTCGCCGGGAACTGTTAGCCGGCAAATAGTTCGGGACATCTCTACTGATCACCTGATGTGTACTGTGTTAAAAAAAAAAAAAGCGAATATTCGTCATTACGAATATATAGCACTATATTCTAAATATTCGCAAATTCTCAAAGTGCTTATATTCCCAATAAAAATGCGTTTTTTTAATATTCGCGCTCAACACTATTCTCCACTGAACGGCAATCATGACATATATTTTTTCCTTTTTTTCTTCCTATTAATACACCCCCTCAAAAAAGTAAAACAATGTAAAATCAATGCAGAATGGCTAATAGGACGTACAGTGGATATAAAAAGTCTGCACCCTCCTGTTAAAATGTCAGGTTTCTGTGATGTAAAAAAATGACACAAAGATAAATCATTTCAGAACTTTTTCCACCTTTAACGTGACCTATAAACTGTACCACTCAATTGAAAAACAAACTGAAATCTTTTAGGTGGAGGGAAGAAAACAAAAAAATAATAATGTGGTTGCATGAGTGTGCACACCCTCTTATAACTGGGGATGTATATGTGTTTAGAATTAAGCTATAACATTTAAAACCATGTTAAATAGGAGTCAGCATACACCTGCCATCAATTAAAGTGCCTCTGATTAACCCCAAATAAACTCCAGCTGCTCTAGTTGGTCTTTCCTGAAATTTTCTTAGTCACATCCCACAGCAAAAGCCATGGTCCACAGAGAGCTTCCAAAGCATCAGGGGGATCTCATTGTTAAAAGGTATCAGTCAGGAGAAGGGTACAAAATAATTTCGAAGGCATTAGATATACCATGGAACACAGTGAAGACAGTCATCATCAACAGTGATGGCCAGTTCGCAGTGTTCGCCGACGAACACATGTAATCTGCCATCTTCACTGCCTGCTCCCGGTGACCGCATGTGTTTCAGAGCGGCTCGCGGCGCAGGCACAGGTAAGGACTTACCTCTGCATCGCCGAACTTGGGAGTGAAGATGGCAGATCGCATGTGTTCGTCGGCGAACACTGCGAACTGGCCATCACTGATCATCAAGTAGAGAAAATATGGCACAACAGTGACATTACCAAGAACTAGACTTCCCTCCAAAATTGATGAAAAGACGAGAAGAAAACTGGTCTGGGAGGCTACCAAGGGGCCTACAGCAACATTAAAGGAGCTGCAGAAATATATGGCAGGTACTGGCTGTGTGGTACATGTGACAACAATCTCCTGTATTCTTCATATGTCTGGGCTATGGGGTACAGTGGCAAGACGAAAGCCTTTTCTTATGAAGAAAAACATCCAAGCCAGGCTACATTTTGCAAAAACACATCTGAAGTCTCCCAAAAGCATGTGGGAAAAGGTGCTATGGTCTGATGAAGCCAAGGATGAACTTTTTGGCAATAATTCCAAAAGATATGTTTGGCGCAAAAACTACACTGCACATCACCTAAAGAACACTATACCCACAGTAAAGCATGGTGGTGGCAGCATCATGCTTTGGGGCTGTTTTTCTTCAGCTGGAACTGAGGCCTTAGTTAAGCTAGAGGGAATTATGAACAGTTCCAAATACCAGTCAATATTGGTACAAAACCTTCAGACTCCTGCTAGAAAGCTGAACATTAAGAGGAACTTCATCTTTCAGCATGACAACGACCCAGAAGAAGATTAAAGTTTTGGAATGGCCCAGCCAGAACCCAGACCTGAATCCGATTGAAAATCTGTGGGGTGATCTGAAGAGGGTTGTTGTGGTGAAACCAACCTCGCCACTGGGTTTTGGAGGGGCCTGGTTGCCAGCCTCTTGCCCCAGGATTATGGGCCCTCTCGTCAGCCCATGCAAAACTTAAAACCCATGGCGATTTGACTGTGTTTGTGGCATCTGAGCGCTCGGATCCAAGCCATATGGGGACATGTGGGGTTTTGAGGTGTGTGACAGAACCATCTGTCTGTGTAATTGTATTGTATGTTATGTAATGGTACCCAGATAGCTAATTTTATTGTATTTGTGTATTCTGAGTGCTATTCACCTAATGATATGCACTCAGACTTGAGCTATCTGGGAATATGTTAAATGTCTGTGTTTGCTGTGAGGGTGTGACATTGTGTGTTTGGGTGGTGATTCCTGCCCTGTTGTTACCACATGTGTATTGGTGATTTCCCTTTGTCCTGAGAGATAACTGAATTGCTCCTCGGGTGTCTCCAGGGCAGAGAGGAGGAACCATGATGCATTGTGGGGATGTGCTGTGTCTGTGTATCCTGAGTGCTACGTATCTGTCCTGTGTCACAGTCTTCCTTCTGGTCCCCTAAGGGCGTGTACATCAGATGGGGACCTGCATAAATACGGGCGGGTAGCTCTCAATAAAGTGTTCCTGTTTTACACTCAACATAGAGCCTCGTCTCATGTGTGTGGGGATTGCTATACTTGTATACTCCATTTTTTTACATCACAGAAACCTGACATTTTAACAGGGGTGTGTTATCTTTCCTATTAATACACCCCGTAAATGGCTGTATCACACAGAACTTGCACCTCAATCACAAGCAAGGTCTGCTGGAATTAGTGATGTGTCATATAGTGCGAACAACCTAAAAGCAGTAGCATAACAGCAAAATATACTGATCCCCTAGGAGACAAAGGGGGTAAAACTTAACATTTAATAAATATGTTTAAAATGAGACGTGCTGACCAGGGAATAACCCTCAAAGACAAACAATAAGACAGCCCGGGTGGGCCTGGACAAACAAACACTGAATGGTAACAATATAGGATGTCATATAAAAGGAACGCTCTCACCCATCAAAAGCTGTAGAAGTTGATAGTTTAATCACTTCCAATGAGGCGGGCTTCCAAACAGTAGACTGAGATGCCATTCAGTGATAGTGCCAACGATTGTCTTCGGCGTGAATAGGAGTCAGGAGCAAAGAGTCCCTAGATCACCCTAACAGGGGGCAGGGACTAATATCTCCTACCTATCTATACGAAGCACTTGCCGCGCAAGGGGAGACCCCGTCCGGATACCTTTCCCTAGTCCCGGGCGGTATCCTTAGTACACCCTACTGGAGGTAAACTCCTGACGTTTCACGTTTTGTTCCACATAAACTCATCATGTACACATATGATGGCAAGCAAAAGGGAAGTCTTGCATTAGAAAGAGGGGTAAGAATAAACACAAAATTTGGCAGTGGTTGGAGCTTACATAAAAAAATTGAAAAAGAAACTCCTAAAGGGGAGCCAGGCCAGTGGGACCAAGGCCATCAAAAAAACACAAATAACCTGTACGCAGGCACACCAATGGGTAAAGCCTGTTTGAGTCCAGGTGCAACCCAGAGTATGGTATCAGAATAATCTGCTGTCAGCCAATGAGTTCATGTGGAACGAAACGTGACTTGTCAGGAGTTTACCTCCAGTAGGGTGTACTAGGGATACCGCCCCGGAACTAGGGAAAGGTATCCGGACGGGGTTGCCCCTTGTGGGGCAAACACTTCGTATAGATAGGTAGGGAGATATTAACCCCTGCCCTCTGTTAGGCCTCTTTCACACGAACGATACGGATTAGGTCCGGATGCGTTCAGGGTGCGTTCAGTTAAACTCGCACTATTTTGCAAGCAAGTTCAGTCAGTTTTGTCTGCGATTGCGTTCAGTTGCGTTCAGTTGTTCCGTTTTTTCCGCGCCGGTGCAATGCGGTTTGATGCGTTTTTCACGCGCGTGATAAAAAACGGAAGGTTTACAAACAACATCTCTTAGAAACCTTCAGTGAAAAACGCATCGCACCCGCACTTGCTTGCAATGCGTTTTTCACGCAGCCCCATTCACTTCTATGGGGCCAAGGCTGCGTGAAAAACGCAGAATATAGAACATGCTGCGATTTTCACGCAACGCAGAACTGATGCGTGAAAAACAACGCTCATGTACACAGACCCATTGAAATGAATGGGTCAGGATTCAGTGCGGGTGGTATGCGTTCACGTCACGCATTTCACCCGCGCGGAAAACTCGCTCGTGTGAAAGGGGCCTTAGGCGTTGCGGATTGGGGCCGGATGCGTTCAGGGTGCGTTCAGTGAAACTCGCACCACTTTGCAAGTAAGTTCAGTCAGTTTTGTCTGCGATTATATTCAGTTGTTCAGTTTTTTCCGCGCGGATGCAATGCGTTTTGATGCGTTTTTCACGCGCGTGATAAAAAACTGAAGGTTTACAAACAACATCTCTTAGCAACCATCAGTGAAAAACGCATCGCAACCGCACTTGCTTGCGGATGCAATGCGTTTTTCACTGAAGCCCCATTCACTTCTATGGGGCCAGGGCTGCGTGAAAAACGCAGAATATAGAACATGCTGCCTTTTTCACGCAACGCAGAACTGATGCGTGAAAAAAACCGCTCATGTACACAGACTCATTGAAATGAATAGGTCAGGATTCAGTGCGGGTGCTATGCGTTCACGTCACGCATTGCACCCGCGCGGAAATCTTGCCCGTGTGAAAGGGGCCTTAGGCCTCCTGCACACGACCGTTGTGTGCATCCGTGGCCGTTGTGCCGTTTTGCGTTTTTTTTTTTTTGCGGACCCATTGACTTTCAATGGGTCCGTGGAAAAATCGGAAAATGCACCGTTTTGCAGCCAAGACCGTGATCCGTGTATCCTGTCCGTCAAAAAAATATGACCTGTCCTATTTTTTTGACGGACAACGGTTCACGGACCCATTGACTTGAAAGAACACGGATGCACACAAGATTGGCATCCGTGTCCGTGATCCGTGGCCGTAGGTTAGTTTTTATACAGACGGATCCGAAGATCCGTCTGCATAAAAGCTTTTTCATAGCTGAGTTTTCACTTCGTGAAAACTCAGAACCGACAGTATATTCTAACACAGAGGCGTTCCCATGGTGATGGGGACGCTTCAGGTTAGAATATACTAAAAGAACTGTATACATGACTGCCCCTTGCTGCCTGGCAGGTGCTGCCAGGCAGCAGGGGGCAGCCCCCCCCCTGTAGTTAACACATTGGTGGCCAGTGCGGCCGCCCCCCCTCCCCTGTAGTTAACTCATTGGTGGCCAGTGCGGCCGACCCCCCCCTCCCTCCCCTGTAGTTAACTCATTGGTGGCCAGTGCAGGTCATGTCACTTACCAGTAGGAGGAGCTCCCGGCCGGACGCAGACATCGCAGACATCGCAGCTCGCAGGTAAGTATAATGGTTCTACATATTGCTAAGTAACCATGGCAACCGGGACTGCAGTAGCGTCCTGGTTGCCATGGTTACCGATCGGAGCCCCAGCGATTAAACTGGGACTCCGATCGGTACACTCCGCTGCCACCAATGATAGGGGGGAGATTTTAATTAGGAGGGGGAGGGAGGGAAGAAGGCCCACTGGCCACCAACGAGTTAACTACAGGGGAGGGAGGGGGGCCCACTGGCCACCAATGAGTTAACTACAGGGGAGGGAGGGGGGCCCACTGGCCACCAATGAGTTAACTACAGGGGAGGGAGGGGGGGGGCCGGCCGCACTGGCCACCAATGAGTTAACTACAGGGGAGGGGGGGGCGGCCGCACTGGCCACCAATGTGTTAACTACAGGGGGGGGGGCTGCCCCTGCTGCCTGGCAGCACCTGCCAGGCAGCAGGGGTCAGTCATGTACACAGTTCTTTTAGTATATTCTAACCTGAAGCGTCCCCATCACCATGGGTACGCCTCTGTGTTAGAATATACTGTCGGATTTGAGTTTTACGATGTAACTCAAATCCGACGGTATATTCTAACATAGGGGCGTTCCCATGGTGATGGGGACGCTTCAAGTTAAAATATACCATCGGATTGGAGAAAACTCCGATCCGATGGTATATTAACTCCTGACTTTACATTGAAAGTCAATGGGGGACGGATCCGTTTGAAATTGCACCATATTGTGTCAACGTCAAACGGATCCGTCCCCATTGACTTGCATTGTAATTCAGGACGGAACCGTTTGGCTCCGCGCGGCCAGGCGGACACCAAAACGACTTTTTTTTCATGTCCGTGGATCCTCCAAAAATCAAGGAAGACCCACGGACGAAAAAACGGTCACGGATCACGGAAAAACGGAACCCCGTTTTGCGGACCGCAAAAAAATACGGTCGTGTGCATGAGGCCTTAGGGTGATCTAGGGACTCTTTGCTCCTGACTCCTATCCATGCCGAGGTCAATCGTTGGCACTATCTCTGAATGGCATCTGAATCTACGGTTTGGAAGCCCGCCTTATTGGAAGTGATTTGACTATCAACTTCTACAGCCTTTGATGGGTGAGAGCGTTCCTTTTATATGACATCCTATACTGTTACCATTCAGTGTTCGTTTGTCCAGGCCCACCCGGGCTGTCTTTTTGTTTGTCTTTGAGGGTTATTCCCTGGTCAGCGCGTCTCATTTTAAATATATTTATTAAATGTTAAGTTTTACCCCCTTTGTCTCCTAGGGGATCAGTATATTTTGCAATTCATTTTGGGAGTAATCGGTTAAGCTAATTATTGTATGCTTGGCTTCAGTTTGCAGCAGTATAACTGCAATTTGGATCCCCAATTAGTGAAGCAAGGTGTAATTAGTGTTGATCGCGAATATTCTAATCTCAAATTTTTATCGCGAATATCGGCACTTTGACAATTCGCAAATATCTATAATATAGTGCTATATCTTCATAATCGAGAATATTCTAGATTTTTTTTCATAAGTACCCTCACTGCTTCTTGCTTGTGGGCCAATGAGAAGGTTGCAATATATTTGCCTGAGCTTAGCAACATCCCTAGCAACCAATAAGAGAGTTGCCTACCCCTTACTATATAGGAAACTCCCCAGCAGTCATTTTCTGCTGTTTTCTGCAGTTCTGAGAGAGAGAGAGAGAGAGAGAGAGAGCAGTGTCATTGCTGTGCTCTGTGCTTTGCTGAGTCATCTGGATCCTTATTTAATTACATAAGATCAGGTAGTGTGATAGGAATTACTGCGCTGTGACAGGGATTATTGTCTTTATCTTTCGTCTTTGAAAAAAAAGTCATTTGGCAGTCTGTTTTTCTGTGCTGTGATAGGGATTACTGTGCTGTGATAGGGATTAGTGTGCTGTGATAGGAATTACTGTGCTGTGATAGGGATTAGTGTCTTTCGTCTTTGAAAAAAAAATCATTTGCTGTCTGTTTTTCTGAATCCCTATTTTATCTGATTTCTGCCCCATTGTCCCAAACCTAATAAAGTCATCCCAAAGTCCCTCTTTATTTTCTCTGTATAGTTTTTTGGCTGCAAATACATTTTTTGCTGATCATGAGCGGCTGTGGGTGTGCCAGCAGCCGTGGTCGTGGTAGGGGAGTTGGTTCCAGTGCTGGACCGCTGCCAGCAAGGGGCTGCTCCTCTAGCAAATGTGATCCACACCTGTATTGCGCGCAAAATACGCGTACATTACATTGTCGATTTTCGCAATCAAGAAAATAATGATTGGAGATCACAAATTCTAGAATATGCAAATTTATGGCGAATATTTGGCCAAAAATTCTCAAAATATTGTGAAAACTAATATTGCCTATGCTGCTCATCACTAGGTGTAATAGAATTGCTCCTATTTCCCAGGCTGCACACTCTCCTATTGCACCCTGTTCTCCTTTTATAGCGTATAACCTTAGTATAAGAAATGTGTTCATTGTTAATGGCAATATGGGTCCAGATGGGTGTTACCAATTGTGGATGTGTCCCTGCACATTCTGGCAGCACTCATTGGATAGTGTCAGACTGGGCAGGGACAGACCCACAACATAGAAACACTCATCCGTACCTTCATGCAAACTGCTAGTAATTCATTTATAACTTTTAGAATGAATAATAAAGGAATGGCACAATATAGTCATAAGAATAAATGCTCCAGAATTGTTATTTCATGGGGAATGTAAGTAGTTATCAGGAAAAGTTACCAGTCCTCTTCAACTACATACATTCTTGAAGATACTTAGCAGTAAAAAAAAAGGTATCTCAATGCTTTCTTTAGTTCTCTAAGGCCTCTTTCACATGGGTTTTCCACGCGGGTGCAATGCGTGAGGTGAACGCATTGCACCCGCACTGAATCCGGACCCATTCATTTCTATGGGGCTATGCACATGAGCGTTGATTTTCACGCATTAATTGTGCGTTTCGTGAAAGTCGCAGAATGCTCTATATTGTGAGTTTTTCACGCAACGCAGGCCTCATAGAAGTGAATGGGGCTGTGTGAAAATCACAAGCATCCGCAAGCAAGTGCGGATGCGGTGCGATTTTCACGCATGGCTGCTAGGAGATGATCGGGATGGGGACCCGATCATTATTATTTTCCCTTATAACATGGTTATAAGGAAAATAATAGCATTCTTAATACAGAATGCTTAGTAAAATAGGGATGGAGGGGTTAAAAAAATATATATATAATTTAACTCACCTCATACACTTATTCACGCAGCCTGCCTTCTCTTCTGTATTTTTCTTTGATGACCTGGAGGAAAAAGACCTTTGGTGACGCCACTGCGCTCATCACATGGTCCAATCACATGATCCATCACCATGGTGATGGATCATGTGATGGACCATGTGAAGAGCGCAGTGCCATCACCAAAGGTCCTTTTCCTCCAGGTCATCAAAGAAGAAGACAGAAGAGAAGCCGGGCTGTGCGAACAAGTGGATGAGGTGAGTTAAATCATTTATTTATTTTTTTAACCCCCTCCATCCCTATTTTACTAAGCATTCTGTATTAAGAATGCTATTATTTTCCATTATATCCATGTTATAAGGAAAAATAATAAAATCTACAAAACATCTAACTCAAACCCGAATTTCTGTGATGTAATCCATGTTCGGGTCTGGGTACCAAACATGCAGATTTTTCCCACCTGTGTGCAAAACGCATTAAAACGCTTTGCACTCGCGCAGAAAAATCGTGCATTTTCCCGCGACGCA